>NC_064643.1:507213585-508463585 GCF_023864345.2 Schistocerca serialis cubense | reverse complement strand
ATTCAGTGTGGAAGAAGTAGATATTTATGATGAACGCGATCTAGAAGTGATTGCGTGTATCTGTATGCATACCTCAATGTGAAGTCCGTCGTCGATAAATGTCAGTGGTGTGGGATTCCATTCATCAACTTTCCTTTCAGCTTGATACTGTTTTATCGTCGATAAATGTCAGTGGTGTGGGATTTCATTCATCAACTTTACTTTCTGCTTAATACTGTTCTGTGACCCTTCGTTGAGAGATCAGATTCCCAACTTGTCTCCGTTATAACAATAAAGCTGGCAATCCTTATTGAAAGTGAAGAAGTTTGACTAAGTCGTGACTTATTCCTTCACAGTCTGTCTCCTCGTAACATTTAATGTGGTAAACGGCTGAAAATCATGAACTTGGGTAATCACTTATTTCGCTTATACTTTTCATCTGGAAAAGAGGAGCAAACCTGTGTACTTATCAACTTTAACTCATCAGACAACTCAGCGTCCGCTTCTTTCATCGTCATAACTTTATGGTAGACATTGCAGTTGGACCTGACTATAAAGCTGGAAGACAGATGGCTGACTACAGACTGTGGGCAACGTCGTGGGGAAGCTATCATATGTCAACCCTGTGTCTAAATTGAGGGTCTAGAATACGTTTGGTTCATAAATGTTGTTCGCTTGTTAATATTGGTGGTGAAAACAGAAAGGAAGATGAAGAAATTGTATCCCGACAACGTCGAGGAAGCTATGATGGTGCACTAAGTAAATATGTATCGGGGGAAGACCTTTTTTTTTTTTTTGAGCTTACCAGAAACTGTCACAGTAATCACTCATAGTGGTTATGAGAAACCAGGTGGAATAAAAATTTGCTACTCCAGAATGCGTGTCAAGTGGCTGAAACACGGTTTCGTCTCACTTGCATACGTTTATGATAAGGTGGGCCGTAACTGTCTCACATCCTTTAGGTTCATACACTCATTCAGTACTCAAATAAACAATGAAGTGCCAGATACTGCCCACAGAATGTTGTCAACATGATACAGTAAACACATCAAACAATTCCTTCATAACGGAATGTTCTCCACCGTTGTATATGGGTGTACGTATTTTTTATTCGAATCGAAGTGAAGCAGAAGCTTTATTGATTTCTCAGTTTCCTTTCTTCTTCTTTTTTTTTTTTTTTTTTTTTTTTGGCCCCAACACTCTTATGACTGGCATAACGCTGCTCGCTACGAAGTCCACTCTTGTGAAAATTTTCATTTTTCTATGACATCACATCTCAGACGCTTCGGTTATCTATTTTGCCGGTGTTTACACTGTCTATACTTTCACAATATCAAAAATTGCTTCCTGAAATTAAGGCCTATGTTTGATGCCAGTGGCTTTTTTTCGTCAAGAACTCACTCTCAGCCTGTGTTTCTCAATTTTTTCATGTCCTCCTTGCTTCATTCGTCATGTGTTATTTTGTTCCCAAGCTAGCAGAATTCCTTCAGCAACTTACTGGTCACCAATTCTCATGTTAACTTTATTGCTAATTTCATTTGCGGCACTCCTCAGTAGTCAGTAGTTTCTCCGTTTTACTCTCAAGCTGTGACAACTGGACTGTTTTTCCCATTCCAGGGGTCATATAATTCTTCTTCCTTCCACTGAGGACAGAAATGTTATCAGCGATACTTATCAATGATCTCGTTTCACCCTGAATTTTAATCTCACTCTTGAATATTTCATTCAGTTCCGTCATCACTTCTTCGGTACCTAGACTGAACAATAAGCAACGAAACATTGCATCCCTATCTCACAACCATTCTAATTCGAACTTTTCGTTCTTGTCTTCCTTTGTTAACATTCCCTCTTGGTTCTTTTACAGATCGAATATAACCAATCCATCCCAATAACGTACACCTATTTTTCTCATAAACTGCGAACGTCTGTCAGCATTTAACATTATTGAACGACTTTTGTGGGTCGAAAAATGCAGTGTACATGTGATTATTTTTCTCAAGTGTTTCTTCCACTGTCAGTCACTTCAGAATTGCTCTATGATGCTTTCACCCTCCCGAAAGCCAAAGAGATGGTCATCCAACAGCTCTATGATTTTATTTTCCATTCCCCAGTAGATCATTCTTGTCAGCAATTTGAATGCATGAGACCCTAAGCTGTGTTATAATTCTCCTTTGTCGTTGTTATCTCTGGGACTGTATGGACAATATTTTTCCTAATATGTGATAGTATGTATCCCCTGTCTTATTTATTCTACACATGAATGTGAATAGTCGTTCACTTGTCACTTCAGCGAAAATTGATTTTAGAAACTCCGAAGGAAAGTTATCTGTCCTTTCTGCGTTATTGGTGGAAGTCTTTCGAAGCCTTGTCATACTGTGATTCTAATACTCGACTTCCTATGTCTTCCATCCCGATACACAACAATGTAGTCGCCACCTGAACTTTTAGCCTAAAACACATTAATGAAACTGTTGTCTTACCAATCCATAAGAATGGAAAAAAATAATCTATGGAAAAAAGAAAGGAAAAGGATCAAACAATATTTTAACCCTGGAAAGATGAAAAAAAACCTACAAACGAATATGAAGAACATGAAGAGTTCCACAAAATACATCTTTTCATGACCGGTACATGCGTTCAAGGATGCAGCGCACTACAGAATCGATACAGACTCCTAAAACGCCTTCCTCGGTATTTTAATCCGCTCTTGCTACTTGAATCACCTGCAATTGTTACAGCCACTATTGTCAGCAACGAGAACCGGAAATAAACAGTAAGATGCCTGACAGTGTCTCTAAATGAAGTCAATCTCTAGCTTGGTCAATGTAAAATAAGAAAAAGACAAGTTATACAGTTAAAAGGGGCAACATTTTTAGTTGAATGATAAACAGCATTGTCAAGGAATAATGACGTATCCAGCATAGACCGAATTTTTGTAATATCAATACATGTAATAATTGGGTCACAACTTCTACGCAGAGTGATTTCACAAAACGATTTTAGAAAACAAATTCAAACAGAACAGACATCCACTAACTACGAAATCCTAACATCACTAGGGCACGTGGAGGGCCATGCAGTTTCATTCACACACAGACCGACAAAAATTCAGCAAGGTCATTCAATAATCGAGGAAGATCGTCCATTTATGAGAATTCAGTTCTCTCTAGTCCTAAATAAGTAAGTCAACTAGACATAAACTGTGCGAAACACTATCTACAAAGCAAGGCACGGGAAAAATATGCATTCAAGTTTTCTCCTCCTCTCCCAATTATATAGAGCGGGTATTGGTTACATGTACAATACGCCTGTTGTACGAATATGAAATTTAGTACAAATAGATTCAAAACAAAGGCCATGAGAATCCATGATAAGCGATTCAATAAGAACTCCAATGTTGAATATATGTGACAGTTTTCTACAACAATAGGTAATGTAGTATAATACAATGCCAACGTTTCATCAAGTGTTGAGATGATACTAAATTTAACTTTTCATTTCGCCTTTGAGGCGAGTATGGCGTCAACCAATGAAGACCCAGGGCACTCAGATGCTAGGCATGATTTACAAATTTGAATTAGAAAGAGAATTTTGGTTTGTTCTATACTGTTCAATGGTGCGCTAAAGTGGTGTATTTCTAGTATGGCGAATTGTATATTAATCCTTGCTCCATAGATCATGAATACGACATTTCATAATGATGTGGAACATGTCACTTTAACATAAGTTTTCTTTACAGAAAATAATTAATTAATTAAAGTTTTTTCTTTTACAGTTACTACTTCACATCTAAGAATTCATCTGTTGACTAGAAGAAGTTTTTATTTAGAAATTCTTCTAATTTGCTTTTAAATGTTGATTGGCTATGTGTCAGATTTTTAATACTATTTGCCAAATGACCTAAGATTTTTGTGGCAATATAATTCACCCCTTTCTGTGCAAAAGTGCGATTTATTTCAGAATAGTGAATATCATCCATTCTTCTAGTGTTGGAGCTATGCTCTTTAGCGTTATTTTTGAATTAGGATGGGTTATGAATGACAAATTTCATAAGTGAATATATGTATTGCGAAGGTACTATGTATGACCTGAGTATCTTAAATAAATGTGTGCAGGTGATCTTGGATCGGCTCCAGCTATTATTCTGATTACATGCTTTTGTGAAATGAATACTTTCTATCTTAATTCTGCAACTGCTGTGTTCGGATGCAGGCTGAGTTGGCATACCTTCGCTCCCAGCTTCAGGAAGTGTTGGCTTTGGTCACACAACTTGAGGCTGTTGCCAATGGGCATCACTGTGGGGGTCCGGATGGGAGTTTGTCAGGGACAACCAGCTCGTCCCACGCATCCCCCGATCGGACTACGACTGTGGCTGCCCGGGGATACTGCCCACATTGAGGCTGATCCCTCACCTGTGGTAGAGTGGGAGGTCATCTCGAGGTGTGGCAGGGGGCGAAAGACATTCCAGGGGGCTGAACGGAAGGCCTCTCCAGTTTGTCTGACGAACCGGTTTCAGGCTCTGTCTCAGGCTGATACTGATCTTCGGCCGGACATGGCTGCTTGTCCTGTTCCAGAGGTAGCCCCTCAGCCTGCAAGATCCGGGCGGTCGCAGAGGGTGGGCTTACTGGTAGTTGGGAGCTCCAACGTCAGGCGCGTAATGGGGCCCCTTAGGGATATGGCAGCAAGAGAGGGGAAGAAAACCAATGTGCACTCCGTGTGCATACCGGGGGGAGTCATTCCAGATGTGGACAGGGTCCTTCCGGTTGCCATGAAGGGTGCAGGGTGCACCCATCTGCAGGTGTTCGCTCATGTCGGCACCAATGATGTGTGTCGCTATGCATCGGAGGAAATCCCCTCTGGCTTCCGGCGGCTATCTGATTTGGTGAAGACTGCCAGTCTCGCACCGGGATGAAAGCAGAGCTCACCATCTGCAGCATCGTCGACAGGACTGACTGCGGACCTTTGGTACAGAGCCGAGTGGAGGGTCTGAATCAGAGGCTGAGACGGTTCTGCGACTGTGTGGGCTGCAGATTCCTCGGCTTGCGCCATAGGGTGGTGGGGTTTCGGGTTCCGCTGGATAGGTCAGGAGTCCACTACACGCAGCAAGCGGTTACACGGGTAGCAGGAGATGTGTGGCGTGGTCGGGGCGGTTTTTTAGGTTAGATGGTCTCGGGCAAGTACAGAAAAGGCAACAGGCTCAAAGGGTGCGGGGCAAAGTCAGGACATGCGGGGACCAAGCAACAATCGGTATTGTAATTGTAAACTGTCGAAGCTGCATTGGTTAAGTAACGGAACTTCAAGCGCTTATAGAAAGCACCGAAGCCGAAATAGTTATAGGTACAGAAAGCTGGCTGAAGTCAGTGATAAATTTTACCGAAACTTTTACAAAGGCACAGACGGTGTTTAGAAAGGATAGATTGCATGCAACCGGTGGTGGCGTGTTTGTCGCTGTTAGTAGTAGTTTATCCTGTAGTGAAGTAGAAGTGGATAGTTCCTGTGAATTATTATGGGTAGAGGTTACACTCAACAACCGAGCTAGGTTAATATTTGGCTCCTTTTACCGACCTCCCGACTCAGCAGCATTAGTGGCAGAAAAACTGAGAGAAAATTTGGACTACATTTCCCATAAATTTTCTCAGCATGTTATAGTCTTAGGTGGAGATTTCAATTTACCAGATATAGACTGGGACACTCAGATGTTTAGGACGGGTGGTAAGGACAGAGCATCGAGTGACATTATACTGAGTGCACTATCCCGAAAATTACCTCGAGCAATTAAACAGAGAACCGACTCGTGGAGATAACATCTTGGACCTACTGATAACAAACAGACCCGAACTTTTCGACTCTGTAAGTGCAGAACAGGTAATCAGTGATCATAAGGCCGTTGCAGCCTCCCTGAATATGGAAGTTAATAGGAATATAAAAAGGGAGGAAGGTTTATCTGTTTAGCAAGAGTAATAGAAGACAGATTTCAGACTACCTAACAGATCAAAACGAAACTAACAGATCAAAACGAAAATTTCTGTTCCGACACTGACAATGTTGAGTGTTTATGGAAAAAGTTCAAGGCAATCGTAAAATGCGTTTTAGACAGGTACGTGCCGAGTAAAACTGTGAGGGATGGGAAAAACCCACCGTGGTTCAATAACAAAGTTAGGAAACTACTGCGAAAGCAAAGAGAGCTTCGCTCCAAGTTTAAACGCAGCCAAAACCTCTCAGACAAACAGAAGCTAAACGATGTCAAAGTAAGCGTAAGGAGGCCTATGCGTGAAGCGTTCAGTGAATTCGAAAGTAAAATTCTATGTACCGACTTGACAGAAAATCCTAGGAAGTTCTGGTCTTACGTTAAATCAGTAAGTGGCTCGAAACAGCATATCCAGACACTCCGGGATGATGATGGCATTGAAAAAGAGGATGACTCGCGTAAGCTGAAATACTGAACACCTTTTTCCAAAGCTGTTTCACAGAGGAAGACCGCACTGCAGTTCCTTCTCTAAATCCTCCCACAAACGAAAAAATGGCTGACATCGAAATAAGTGTCCAAGGAATAGAAAAGCAACTGGAATCACTCAACAAAGGAAAGTCCACCGGACCTGACGGGATACCAGTTCGATTCTACACAGGGTACGCGAAAGAACTTGCCCCCCTTCTAACAGCCGTGTACGCAAGTCTCTAGAGGAACGGAAGGTTCCAAATGACTGGAAAAGAGCACACGAAGTCCCAGTCTTCAAGAAGGGTCGTCGAGCAGATGTGCAAAACTATAGACCTATATCTCTAACGTCGATCTGTTGTAGAATTTTAGAACATGTTTTTTGCTCGCGTATCATGTCGTTCTTGGAAACCCAGAATCTACTCTGTAGGAATCAACATGGATTCCGGAAATACCGATCTAGTGAGGCCCAACTCGCTTCATTTGTTCATGAGACCCAGAAAATATTAGATACAGGCTCTCAGGTAGATGCTATTTTCCTTGACTTTCGGAACGCGTTCGATACAGTTCCGCACTGTCGCCTGATAAAGTAAGAGCCTACGGAATACCAGACCAGCTGTGTGGCTGGATTGAAGAGTTTTTAGCAAACAGAACACAGCATGTTGTTATCAGTGGAGAGACGTCTACAGACATTAAAGTAACCTCTGGCGTGCCACAGGGGAGTGTTAAGGGACCATTGCATTTCACAATATATATAAATGACCCAGTAGATAGTGTCAGAAGTTCCATGTGGCTTTTCGCGGATGATGCTGTAGTATACAGAGAAGTTGCAGCATTAGAAAATTGTAGAGAAATGCAGGAAGATCTGCAACGGATAGGCACTTGGTGCAGGGAGTGGCAACTGACCCCTAACATACACAAATGTAATGTATTACGAATACATAGAAAGAAGGATCCTTTATTGTATGATTATATGATAGCGGAACAAACATTGGTAGCAGTTACTTCTGTAAAATATCTGGGAGTATGCGTGCGGAACGATTTGAAGTGGAATGATCATATAAAATTAATTGTTGGTAAGGCGGGTACCAGGTTGAGATTCATTGGGAGAGTCTTTAGGAAATGTAGTCCATCAGCAAAGGTAGTGGCTTACAAAACACTCGTTCGACCTATACTTGAGTATTGCTCATCAGTGTGGGATCCGTACCAGATCGAGTTGACGGAAGAGATAGAGAAGATCCAAAGAAGAGCGGCGCGTTTCGTCACGGGGTTATTTGGTAACAGTGACAGCGTTACGGAGATGTTTAGCAAACTCAAGTGGCAGACTCTGCAAGAGAGGCGCTCTGCATCGCGGTGTAGCTTGCTGTCCAGGTTTCGAGAGGGTGCGTTTCTGGATGAGGTATCGAATATATTGCTTCCCCCTACTTATACCTCCCGAGGAGATCACGAATGTAAAATCAGAGAGATTCGAGTGCGCATGGATGCTTTCAGACAGTCGTTCTTCCCGCGAACCATACCCGACTGGAACAGAAAAGGGAGGTAACGACAGTGGCACGTAAAGTGCCCTCCGCCACACACCGTTGGGTGGCTTGCGTAGTATAAATGTAGATGTAGATGTAGATGTAATGACGAATTGCCCCAAAATGTGATGCCATATGAAATCAGAGAATGAAAATAGGCATAGTAGGCTAATTTACTGATATGTTTATCACCAAAATTCGCAATAACCAAAATAGCATAAGTAGCTGAACCTAACCATTTCAGCAGATCATCGATGTGTTTCTTCCAATTCAATTCTCATCAATGCATACACCCATAAATTTTGAGTATTCTGCTTTAGCAACAGACTTCTGTTCATAGTCTACATTTATCAATAGTGTTATGCCATTTACTGTACAGAATTGTATAAACTGTGTTTTCTCAAAATTTAGTGTGAGTCCATTTGCAGAGAACCACTTAATAATTATCTGAAAGACATTATTTGCAATTTCCTCAGCTGGTTCTTGCTTCTTGGGTATGATTACCATGCTTGCATCATCAGCAATAAGAACTAGTTTTTCATCTTCATGAATAAAGAGTGGCAAGTCGTTAATATATATTAAGAACAATAAGGGAATCCAGAATGAACTCTGTGGGACTCCATTCTTGATACCTCCCCAGTTAGAAGATACTGCTGGGTTTTGCAGACTATCTGTAATGTTAATTTCAACCTTCTCCATTCTTCCAGTTAAGTAGGAATTGAACCATTTGTGCACTGTCCCACTCATACCACAATACTTAACCTTATCTATAACAACTTCATGATTCACGCAATCAAATACCTATAGGTGATGTTTGATTATTCAGTGGATTTAATATTTGATCAGTGAAAGCATATATAGTATTTTCTGTTGAAAAGCCTTTCTGAAAGCCAAATTGACATTTTGTTAGTATTTCATTTTTACAAATATGTGATGCTACTCATGAATACATTATTTTTTCTAGAATTTTATATATAGCTGTCAGAAGTGAGATTGGGTGGTAGTTGTTAGCATCAGATCTATCCCCTTTTCTATGCAATGGTTTGACAATAGCATATTTCAGTCCATCTGGGGAAATGCCCTGTTTCAATGAGCTACTATATATGTGGCTGAGAATTCGACTTATTTGTTGGGAACAAGCTTTTAGTACTCTGTTGGAAATGCCATCAATTGCATGTGAGTTTTTACATTTGAGTGAATTTGCTATTTTCCTAGTTTCAGTAGGAGAGGTGGGTTCAACTTCAACTCTATCAAATTACATAGATACCGCCTCTTTCATATACTGTCTTGAATTTTCTAATGAATACCTGGTTTCTATTTTCTCTACAACACTTAAAAAATCATTATTAAAAAGTTTTCTACTTCGGACTTCTCGTTAACAAACTTTTCAATATGTTTGATACAAATACAGTCTTCTTGTGCTCTAAGTTGCCCTGTTTCCCTTTTCACAATATTCCAAATAGTTTTAATTTTATTATCAGATGTGCTAATCCCAGACATAATGCACATACTTCTGGACCTTTTAATACATTTTATTAACACAGTGCTGTAGTTTTTATAATGTTTCACTGTTTCGGGATATTACTTCTCCTAGATATAAGATACACTTCGCTTTTCTGTTTACAAGATACTTTTATCCCTTTAGTAAGTCATGGCTTTT
The DNA here is from genome assembly GCF_023864345.2 of Schistocerca serialis cubense. Classification (NCBI taxonomy): domain Eukaryota; kingdom Metazoa; phylum Arthropoda; class Insecta; order Orthoptera; family Acrididae; genus Schistocerca; species Schistocerca serialis. The sequence continues at coordinate 508,453,993 of NC_064643.1, read as the reverse complement.
TACATGGTTTCTTAAAATTATATTTCAGTTTTCTTAGGGAAACTGTTTTGGAATATACTCACAAAGTATCATGAAATAGTTTAAATTTTAAATTAGCATCATGTTCCCTGTACACCTCATTCCAGTCTGACTGTTGTAAGCTTTCCCTAAAATTTTTAATTGTTAAATCGTTAATGGAACACACAATTTTGGAGGACTGCTTTGCATATTGTATGGAGCTATATCATATGCTGTAACTAGCTGTGCATCGTGATCAGACAGACCATTCTTGTTGTTGTTGTTGTTGTGGTCTTCAGTCCTGAGACTGGTTTGACGCAGCTCTCCATGCTACTCTATCCTGTGCAAGCTTCTTCATCTCCCAGTACCTACTGCAACCTACATCCTTTTGAATCTGCTTAGTATATTCATCTCTTAGCCTCCCTCTACGATTTTTACCCTCCACGGTGCCCTCCATTGCTAAATTTGTGATTCCTTGATGCCTCAAAACATGTCCTACCAACCGATCTCTTCTTCTAGTCAAGTTGTGCCACAAACTCCTCCCCAATCCTATTCAGTACCTCCTCATTAGTTACGTGATCTACCCACCTTAACTTCAGCATTCTTCTGTAGCACCACATTTCGAAAGCTTCTATTCTCTTCTTGTCCAAACTAGTTATCGTCCATGTTTCACTTCCATACATGGCTACACTCCATACAAATACTTTCAGAAACGACTTCCTGACACTTGAATCTACACTCGTTGTTAACAAATTTCTCTTCTTCATAAACGCTTTCCTTGCCATTGCCAGTCTACATTTTATATCCTCTCTACTTCGACCATCATCAGTTATTTTACTCCCTAAATATCAAAACTCCTTTACTACTTTAAGTGTCTCATTTCCTAATCTAATTCCCTCAGCATCACCCGACTTAATTTGACTACATTCCATTATCCTCGTTTTGCTTTTGTTGATAATCATCTTATATCCTCCTTTCAAGACACTGTCCATTCCGTTCAACTGCTCTTCCAAGTCCTTTGCTGTCTCTGACAGAATTACAATGTCATCGGCGAACCTCAAAGTTTTTACTTCTTCTCCATGAATTTTAATACCTACTCCGAATTTTTCTTTTGTTTCCTTTACTGCTTGCTCAATATACAGATTGAATAACATCGGGGAGAGTCTACAATCCTGTCTCACTCCTTTCCCAACCATTGCTTCCCTTTCATGCCCCTCGACTCTTATCAGTGCCATCTTGTTTCTGTACAGATTGTAAATAGCCTTTCCCTCCCTGTATTTCACCCCTGCCACCTTCAGAATTTGAAAGAGAGTATTCCAGTTAACATTGTCAAAAGCTTTCTCTAAGTCTACAAATGCTAGAAAAGTAGGTTTGCGTTTTCTTAATCTTTCTTCTAAGATAAGTCGTAAGGTTAGTATTGCCTCACGTGTTCCAACATTTCTATGGAATCCAAACTGATCTTCCCCGAGGTCGGCTTCTACCAGTTTTTTCATTTGTCTGTAAAGAATTCGCGTTATTATTTTGCAGCTGTGACTTATTAAACTGATAGTTCTGTAATTTTCACATCTGTCAACACCTGCTTTCTTTGGGATTGGAATTATTATATTCTTCTTGAAGTCTGAGGGTATTTCGCCTGTTTCATACATCTTGCTCACCAGATGGTAGAGTTTTGTCAGGACTGGCTCTCCCGAGGCCATCAGTAGTTCTAATGGAATGTTGTCTACTCCCGGGGCCTTGTTTCTACTCAGGTCTTTCAGTGCTCTGTCAAACTCTTCACGCAGTATCTTATCTCCCATTTCGTCTTCGTCTACATCCTCTTCCATTTCCATAATATTGTCCTCAAGTACATCGCCCTTGTATAAACCCTCTATATACTCCTTCCGCCTTTCTGCCTTCCCTTCTTTGCTTAGAACTGGGTTTCCATCTGAGCTCTTGATATTCATACAAGTGGTTCTCTTCTCTCCAAAGGTCTCTTTAATTTTCCTGTAGGCAGTATCTATCTTACCCCTAGTGAGATAAGCCTCTACATCCTTACATTTGTCCTCTAGCCATCCCTGCTTAGCCATTTTGCTCTTCCTGTCGATATCACTTTTGAGACGTTTGTATCACTTTTTGCCTGCTTCATTTACTGCATTTTTATATTTTCTCCTGTCATCAATTAAATTCAATATTTCTTCTGTTACCCAAGGATTTCTATTAGCCCTCGTCTTTTTACCAACTTGATCGTCTGCTGCCTTCACTAATTCATCCCTCAGAGCTACCCATTCTTCTTCTACTGTATTTCTTTCCCCCATTCCTGTCAATTGTTCCCTTATGCTCTCCCTGAAATTCTCTACAACCTCTGGTTCTTTCAATTTATCCAGGTACCATCTCCTTAAATTCCCACCTTATCAGAAAAAATTTTTACTTGATTACACTCATTTTTTTTCTATGAAAACCTTATCTATCAGTGTGCTGATTTCCTGTACCGCCCAAGTAGGAAAATCAATAATTGATGTCAAATTGAAGCAACCAAGTAATACTCTGTCAGAAAATCTACGTTGAAACCCGCACAAACAATAATTTGCTTTCCTTTGTCTGACAGGCAGCACAACGAAGAAGTCAAGTTTTTAAAAAATAGTTGAAAATTTCCCAATGGGGACCTATACACAGCTACAACTATAAAAGTGCCATTATTTAGTTTAAGCTCACATGCACATGCTTTTATACGTTTCTCCACACAAAATTTTTAAGTTTCCAAATTTTTCACACTATGACTGATTTTAACATATATGGCAACTCCTCCACTCTCCATAGTGTCTCTACTTACGTGTGCTGAAAATTTATATCCATCTACCATTACCATTTCCATGCCTCTGACTATATGATGTTCAGACAGTCATAGTACATCTATTCCCCCCTCAAGTTCTAAATCTTCTAAACAAACAAGAAGCTTATATACTTTGTTTTTTAATCCCCTGATATTCTGATGCAATATATTAACATTATGATTCACTTTGTTTTTATGTGAATCTTGTGACATACTAATATTTTTGTCTCTGTACTGTTATGAGAATCTTGTGATATTTTCACATATCCAGTACCTGCTTGTCTGAACTTCTCATTAAGCTTAATTTCAATCAATGTAGGATGATTGGACACCGATCTTAGCCTAAAAAAGTACTCCCATGAGTTTCAGTGTTCCCCCCCCCCCTTAACGATTCTGCTATCATCTCAGCCACTTTACCCTTCCCTTTCCTACTGAGATGCAAACCATGTCTTTTGAAGTCCCTCTTACCAATACTATCAACAGGGCCCTATGCCTGACAAGGTATCCTCTGAAAGCAGCTGATCTAGCTACATGTTGAACCTCCTGACAGAGGTGTTTAGTTGGGGGTGGTCATACCGCTTGAAAGCACAAACCAAGTCAACATTTGTATTGTTCGTTGCAGATGCTATTTTTACCAGGTCACACTCAATATTGTTGCCCAGATCCCTCTAAATACTGTTTCACGCTCCACCCACTACCACATTATGACCCTGCTTTGTAAACCCCTTTCACAATGATCCTGCATCCTCTATCACTTGGCTAATACACGAACTGGGCTCGAAAATACTTGTGACCTGGTACCTGTCACCTAATTTTTCTTGGAAGGTCTGGTCCACACCCCTTTCAAGGCTATTACCTAAGAACAGAACTTTCCTCCTACTTTCTGCTTTCTTTGCAACAGTTGGTTTCCTAGTGGTAGTCTGTTAAGTGCTGACTACACTTAAATCTACTTGACCCTCTTCCTTAGCTGATTGAGGTAGCAAGGCAAATCTGTTGCTTGTGCCAATGATGAAACTGTCTGATTCTGTTTTCTTTCTGTGGCCCCTGTTCATTGCTACCACTTCCCACCTGTCTTCACGCTCTTCCCCCGTTAACCTCATCAGTTCCTCCCTAGTACTATCCAGTTCAGCTTGAAGGGCTCTAACCTTCCCTTCCCGTTCCGCTATTTCCCTATCCCTTGAACATAATCAGTAATACCATGCAAGAGACCCATTTACGTCCCCGATTCGCATGTCACTACTTTCACCTCATTGTAACCATCTGCCACAACAGCTGCACAGAACCCCAGAATTGACTTTCCTAAGGCAGCTCAAACACTTCTCGCTCATGGTTGTTTACAAGATTTCTTACAAGATTTATCTAGGCAATAACATCAATATTCTATTAACTACAGATCACAAAAGTCAATAAAGATATGTGGAACACTAATATACGTGTATACTATGAAATAGTAACGTATTTCAGTTAAAGTAACGTTAAAAATCAAAACTTGTATACCCGAAAAATTAGGCCTAAGCTCGTGTATGCGCGATACGTACTTTAATCGGTTTGAAAGGAAATAAAAGATAGAACTTGAATCCTTTAATTCCCCGAGTAGATACGGCACTACTAAATATATGTGTAATGAAAACAACCTTCTTCACTTAATACTTAAAGAAATGTCTTAAATTTGTATGAAAACCTATGTCCAAAGTACCCGGAAACCAGCTGTAATGTTATGTTTTTGATTTTATCGAGAAATACTTTGAGACGAGTGAAATGTTCAATAGATAATATAAAAGAGACTCTAATTAACTTCCTTACGGCGTAATATTAACTTAATTAACAATTATTATAGAATTAATTACTCATCTTCACGAGGTTAATATTCAAGCGTGTGCGATCTGCGCCAGTGCTGCCACAATTTAAGTGTGCTGAAAAGGAGAGAGGTTGTATTAGCGAAGTCTTACATAAAATCTTAAAGCTCCTCTCAACCCACTGTTTCTGGAGCAGAAGGTAACGTTTGTCTATAAGTAAGTGTTTGAGGAGCCATGTTTCTTAGGCACTGACACTAAAGCGCGTAGCAGATTGGCGCTCGTGGTTATGGCCCAGTGGGGCAGATTCCGTTCTGTTTTCGACAGGAATTCGACTCTGTACTGTGTGTAGTAAGATCTTGTGTAAAATACAATATTCTTAAGATCAACAAATAACGATTATATGTTGAATGAAATTTCGTATCTTTATTTCACATTCATTTCTTTTATATATTTAATCAAATGAAGTGCAGATTTTTCAAGATGGTAGTACTGAGTAGCCATGTGGCCCCGCACTGATGCTTCATGCAGAAGTAGCTAAATAAATATTCTCATGTCTTTGATTCAGTCGATCGTTCATTCAGAACCACTTCCGCTCACGGAAGTTATGCAGGTAGTAAGCATTCTTTCGTATTATTAAATTACTTTAGGACCACGAAAGGTAAGTTTGGCTCAAAATCTTCAGGAGAGCAACTGCTTCTCAATTATGATATTATGTTTTATGATAAAGCATGAAGTATGACAAATCTGTGAATGAATGAATGCACGATCCCGGTTACATGCCAGGTGATCAGGTGGATACTAAATGATTCAAACTTATGTTCAATGAAGAGAAAGTTAACAACCAATAGCAAAACATTTCAGACGCTAAAGAGTTTTCCGCTGCAATTAATGTGAATCTGGGGCGAACCAGACATACGGGAGAGTAGTCAGTTGGCACAACATTATTTTCTCTGAAGCTTATTCAATTTGGAAAAAAAAAGATCCACTTTTTTATGGAATTTAGTGACCACTGAAGTAAGCGCATAAATACATGTGCAACATATTTACATACAGCGTACGCAGTGTCCAAATGGCACCCCCCACTCTTTGATGAGGACTAGGGATTGCCACCTTGGCTAACCACTCTCCCACAGTTTTCAGTGAGAGTTGTGCCTTGGTAAGTAGTACATCGTACTTAGACAGTCGAAATCATTTTTCGAGAACGATATTTCTATTACTGCAGTGCAGGCAGCCTTTCGCTAACAGCTTAATATTCTACGCGATGGAAATTTCCCTGGACGTGGGACAATCTCCCTGTAGGTGGACAACTTTGGGTCAACAAAACTGGGAGGTCGATAGGCGTTCAACGTTGCGTTGACGACGTTACCATTAGACAAAGAACACACGATCAGATTGAGGAACGATAGGAAAAGATATTGGCCCTGCCTGTACCGAAAGAACTGATTTGAGGAAACCACGACATACCTAAATCTGGTGTGTATTTGATATCCCGTCCTTGCAAATGGCAGTCTAATGTTTACGCTGAGGGAAATACTCAACTGTAAACACTGGTTTAGCGCTGAATAACAAACGAATCAACTGGCCGTCCAAGAAGTACTCCTACGGCTAAGAGTTCTAAGGCCGCGAGGGAGAGTCTGTTCTTCCACGAGGAATCTCACTATTTCAATTTTGCCTCATGAAGAGAGTGCAAGAAGAATTTTACGAAAATACTTGCACTTTTTACCCGCACGAAGTGACAGTTGTTAAATAACACACCATCAGGATTTTTGTGACGTCATCACCCATGTGAGACCATTATTAAGAGTGTCTCAGAAGACATTACTCTTTTGTGCAGTGAATAAACTCATTATTGCCGGCGGAGTAGCCGAGCGGTTCTAGGCGCTACAGTCTGGAACCGCGCGACCGCTACCGTCCCAAGTTCCAATCCTGCCTCGGGCGTGGATGTGTGTGATGTCCTTAGGTTAGTTACGTTTAAGTAGTTCTAAGTTCTAGGGGACTGATGAACTCAGTTGTTAAGTCCCATAGTAGTCAGAGACATTTGAACCAAGCTCATTATTATTTGAAAATTCGTGTAAACAAACAACATTTCCACCTCTGGACTGATAATAATTCATGAATGCTGCACGAAAGAGCTTTCCACTTTGATGGAGGAACATTTATTTTTTTAAGAGGCAGTGATATCTGCAACGGTATGATTAAAACCTCGATTCGAGCTTTCTTCAGTTGTCACTATTATAGTCATATGGAGTAAATCTACTACGTGAGGGGCTTGGCACGTTGTTCCTGTTACACTGGCGACGCAGCAGGGTCGGGAAGTATCTCATTTGAAACTACCATATAAGCTGCAAGAATTCTTGTTTCTGTTAGGTATGTCACAACCTTACATTGCTATGCTACAGAACTTACTCTCTGAACTCGGTAACTTAGGACTGCAAAATGCCGCTTCGTGAGCACGGCAAGATGGCGCCTTACTACACGCCGCTGAGATATCAGTGACAATGGTAAGAGACCTGATCTCTGGAAATCTTATATTGTGTAATAATTTGTGTAATGTTGCCAACCACAAAATTAAAACCTCAAGAGAAAGAGACAGTAAAATTTTAATAGTAGACGTTCATGATAAAATGTCTCACAGGACACGGTTGAGCGTCTTCGTGACTCTCCGGCATGATGATGGCATTGAAACACCGGATGACACGCCTAAAGCTCAAATACTAAACACCTTTTTCCAAAACTGTTTCACAGAGAAAGACCGCACTGCTGTTCCTTCTCTAAATCCTCGCACAAACGAAAAAATGGATGACATCGAAATAAGTGTCCAAGGAATAGAAAAGCAACTGAAATCACTCAACAGAGGAAAGTCCACTGGACCTGACGGGATATCAATTCGACTTTACACAGAGTACGCGAAAGAACTTGCCCCCCTTCTAACAGCCGTGTACTACAAGTCTCTAGAGGAACGGAAGGTTCCAAATGATTGGAAAAGAGCACAGGTAGTCTCAGTCTTCAAGAAGGGTCGTCGAGCAGGTGCGCAAAACTATAGACCTATATCTCTGACGTCGATCTGTTGTAGAATTTTAGAACATGTTTTTTGCTCACGTATCATGTCGTTTCTGGAAACCCAGAATCTTCTCTGTAGGAATCAACATGGATTCCGGAAACAGCGATCTAGTGAGGCCCAACTCGCTTTATTTGTTCATGAGACCTAGAAAATATTAGATACAGGCTCCCAGGTAGATGCCATTTTCCTTGACTTCCGGAAGTTCGATACAGTTCCGCACTGTCGCCTGATAAACAAAGTAAGAGCCTACGGAATACCAGACCAGCCGTGTGGCTGGATTGAAGAGTTTTTAGCAAACAGAATATGTTCTGTTTGCTAAAAACTCTTCAATCCAGCCACACAGCTGGTCTGGTATTCCGTAGGCTCTTACTTTGTTTATCAGGCGACATGTTGTTCTCAATGGAGAGACGTCTACAGACGTTAAAGTAACCTCTGGCGTGCCACAGGGGAGTGTTATGGGACCATTGCTTTTCACAATATATATAAATGACCTAGAAGATATTGAAGGAAGTTCCATGCGGCTTTTCGCGGATGATGCTGTAGTATACAGAGAAATTTCAGCATTAGAGAATTGCAGCGAAATGGAGGAAGATCTGCAGCGGATAGGCACTTGGTGCAGGGAGTGGCAACTGACCCTTAACGTTGGCAAATGTAATGTATTGCGAATACATAGAAAGAATGATCCATTATTGTATGATTATATGATAACGGAACAAACACTGGTAACAGTTACTTCTGTAAAATATCTGGGATTATGCGTGCGGAACGTTTTGAAGTGGAATGACCATATAAAATTAATTGTTGGTAAGGCGGGTACCAGATTGAGATTCATTGGAAGAGTCCTTAGAAAACGTAGTCCATCAACAAAGGAAGTGGCTTACAAAACACTCGTTCGACCTATACTTGAGTATTGCTCATCACTGTGGGATCCGTACCAGGTCGGGTTCACAGAGGACATAGAGAAGATCCAATGAAGAGCGGCGCGTTTCGTCACAGGGTTATTTGGTAAGCGTGATAGCGTTACGGAGATGTTTAGCAAACTCAAGTGGCAGACTCTGCAAGAGGGGCGCTCTGCATCGCTGTGTAGCTTGCTGTCCAGGTTTCGAGAGGGTGCGTTTCTGGATGAGGTATCGAATATATTGCTTCCCCCTACTTATACCTCCCGAGGAGATCACGAATGTAGAATTAGAGAGATTCGAGCGCTCACGGAGGTTTTCCGGCAGTCGTTCTTCCCGCGAACCATACGCGACTGGAACAGGAAAGGGAGGTAATGACAGTGGCACGTAAAGTGTCCTCCGCCACGCACCGTTGGGTGGCTTGCGGAGTATAAATGTGGATGTAGACTCTCAAACTACGTCTAAAGCCTATGAGCGTACGGCAGCATACGGCATATAGCAGGTAACCAGAACAGCCCACTGCGCGCGTCATCTGTTGGGCACACAGAGCCACTCGACCAAACGCGACCTAGACATCACTTACCTACACACTCATTGCTGAAATAGTCACAAAAAACGAGCACCGGTAGTGTGCTGAATGGCGCGCACTTGAGAGTGGACAGCGCATCCGTGGCTCCCCCAGACAGGGACTTAATGAAACGACCGTCTGCGGTCCGGCCCTCAGCGCTGGTGGACGTGACCGCAGAGCGTGTCTGCGCGTCACTTTACTGTGGCACCACCGCTTGAGGAAGAGTTTCTCCGGGAACAGCAACAGCAAGTCCAAAAGAAAGTAGGCGTGCTGCTCGAAATTTACGGCTCCAAGTTTAGCAATTGTACGTGCGCCGCGCCGGGGTGCAGCATTTATGGGCGATTCTTCAAGCTGTGGTCTCGCATTCGACAAAAGGATTTGCACGCCACCCGCGGACGGCGCAGGACCGGCCGTAAAAGCAACAACCCGCCAGCGGTTAACACTTTATGCCGGGTCTCAGTGCAGGAATAATCCCGTGCGTTCACGCTGCCTGGCGCTCGGTGCCTGCCACTGATTAAGCCACTGAGCAGGAGCTCGTAAAGTTGGAGCTGGGGGCTGCTGCGGAACCAATCGTGGTACAGGCTATCATCTCTCATTATCTGTGTTCCGATAGCAGTTCCTTCGACGAGATTATCATCGGCCGCCTGGTTAAGTCTTGCATACATTTTGCTCGGGTGAATTCCGCCTCGTATTAAGCACACCGGACAAAAAATTAGATACTACGGATTTGATGGAGCAGTGAAAAACTTAACTGGAAACAAAGACCAAAGAGTACATGACATCCTGTCACAACCACTTACAGCCCTGACAAAACTCTCCCATCTGCGTACAAGATGTATGAGACGGGCGAAATACCCTCAGACTTCAAGATGAATATAATAATTGAATTTTTTTGAATGAAAACGTGATCCAGGTAGGCTGTGTTACATTATTTTATTATCTATGTGATTTGCCAGTTTCGACCTTTGATCATTTTCAAGCGTGTATCTTAGGCTTCCAGCTTCATTTTGTTACCAATATACACTGCAGCGCCAAAGAAACTGGCATAGGCATACGTATACAAATACAGAGATATCTAAATACGCAGAATACGGCGATGCGGTCGGCAACGCCTACATGAGACAAGCGTCTGGCACAGTTGTTAGGTCGGTTACTGTTGCTACAATTTCAGGTTATCATGATTAAAGTGACTTTGAACGTGGGGTTACAGTCAGTGCACAAGCGATTCGATACAGCATCTCCAAGGTAGCGATTAAGTGGGGATTTTCCCTTTCTATCATTTCACGAGTAAACCGTGAATATCAGGAAACTGGTAAAACATCAAATCTCCGACATGCTGAGGCCGCTGAAAGATCGTACAAGAACGTGGCCAACGACAACTGAAGAGAATCGTTCAACGTGATAGAAGTACAACCCTTCCGCAAATTGCTGCAGATTTCAACAAATGTTAGCGTGCGAACCGTTCAACGGAACATCATCGATATCGGCTTTCCTAGCCAAAGGCCCACTCGTGTATCCTTGACGGCTGCACGACACAAAGCTTTGCGTTTCGCCTGGGCTCTTCAACACTGAGATCGGCCATTTATGATTGGATTGCCTGGTTGGACGAGTCTCGTTTCAAATTGCATCGAGCGGATGGACGTGTTCGAGTATGGAGAGAGCCTCACGAATCCATGGAACCTGCATGTAAACAGGTGACTGTTCAAGCTTTGTGGAGGCTCTGTAATGATGTGAGGAGTGTGCAGTTGTAGTGATATGGGATCCCTGATACCTCTAAAAATGACTCTGAGAAGTGACACGAATGTGAGCATCCTGTCTGATTACCTGCATTCATTCATGTCCATTGTGTATTCCGACGGACTTGGACAATTATAGCAGGACAATTCGACACCCCACACGTCCAGAATTGCTACAGAGTGGCTCCAGGTACGCTCTCCTGAGTTTAAACATTTCTGTTGGCCACCAAACTTCCCGAACATTATTAAGCGTATCTGGGATGCCTTGCAGAGTGATGTTCAGAAGAGATCTCCACCCCCTGTACTCTTACGGATTTATGGACAGCCCTGCAGGATTCATGGTGTCAGTTTCCTCTAGCACAACTTCTGACATTAGTCGAGCCCATGCCACGTCGTGTTGGGGCTCTACATGACATTGGACAGGTAAACCAGTTTCTTTGGCTCTTCATTGTATTGTGGACTAAAATGAAGCTGGAAGCTTAAGATACGTGCTTGAAAATGACCAAAGATCGAAACTAACCATTCTCATAGATAACAAAAAATAATACAGCCTATCTGGACCATGTTTTTTGTTCACATAATTCGAATTACAAAGAAACCAGGTGCATACATGTGTGAATATGAACGAACTATCAATTTAATACGTCATGTTTGAAAAATACGAACACAAATTCTTTACAGAGGAATGGAAAACTGGTAGAAGTCAACCTCGAGAAAAATCAGTTTGGGTTCCAGATAAATGTAGGAACATGCTACCACTTATCTCAGAAGATGCATTAACGAAGAGAAACTTACATTTACATCATTTGTAGATATATTTTGATGATATTGACTGTATTACTCTCTTTGATGTTCTGAAGGGAGCAGGGGTAAAATATAGGGAGTGAAAGGCTGGTTATAACTAGTACAGAGATAAGGCCATGAAAGGGAAACAGTGATTGAGAAGTGACAGGTTGGTAGCTTACCCTTGATGTTATCCGTTCTGTACAAGGGGCAAGCAGTAAAGAAAACCAAAGAAAAATTTGGAGTAGGAGTCAATATTCAGGGAGAAGAAATAAAAACTTTGAGGTTTGCCGATGACATTGTAATTCTGTCAGAGACAGCAAAGTTCTTGGAAGAGCAGCTGAATGGAATGGATAGTGCCTTGAAAGGAAAATGTAAGATGAACATCAGCAAAAGCAGACTAAGGATAATGGAATGAGCCTAATTAAATCAAGTGATGCTGAGGGAATTAGATCAGGAAACAAGACACTTAAACTAGTACATGAGTTTTGTCATGTGGACAGGAAAATAACTGATGATGGCCAAGGAGAGACGATCTATAATGCAGACTGGAAATGGCAAGAAAAGTGTTTGTGAAGAACAGAAATTTGTTAACATCGAATATATATTTGTGTCAGGTAGTGTTTTCTGGAAGTATTTGTGTGGACTGTAGTCACGTTTGGAATAGAAACAAGAACGATAAACAGTTTAGAAAAGAAGAAAAATGAAACTTTGAAATGTGGTACTGCAGAAGAGTGGTGAACATTAGATGGATAGATCACGTAACTAAATACATTACAAGACGTCAAGGGATCACCAGTTTAGTATTGGACGGAAGTGTGTGTGTGTGTGTGTGTGTGTGTGTGTGTGTGTGTGAGAGAGAGAGAGAGATGGGGGATTTGGGGGGGGGGGGGGGTAAAATCGTAGAGGGAGACCAAGTGACCAAAACAGTAACCAGATTCAGAAAGATGTAGGAATACAGTAAGCAGATTCAGAAGGATGTGGGCTGCGGTAGGTATTCGGAAATGAAAAGGCTTGTACAGGGCAGAGTAACATGGAGAGCTGCATGAAACCATCTTCGGATTGAAGACCACAACAACATCAGCAATCATCACGTCAATACTATGTACACCGCCTCTAGCCTTGGTACATATAGGTACAGGTTTCTTTAGATAGGGTGCACCTATCTGATGCAACTCATTCATACTTAGCTCCAGTAAAAGTACTAAATTCTCGGAATTTTGATTCCTAAGTCCGGTGCGCTGGTCCATGTTTTCACAGAAATTGTAATTGGATACCTTAGTTTGCCAGTCGAGTTGAGATAGGTCGCTTGAGTGTTCGTCACAGGGGGAACGTATGCTTGCCGCCCTGTGAACAAGCTTGTGATCCGCTTGGAAGATGAGTCAACAGAATACACATTATGAAGACATAGAAAAAAGGTTAACCGTTGTCCGCCGAGAGTGTTGAAATAAATATCCTTGTTCATCGACTAGTCTTGGATCGGGTGAGTAATGATAATAAAGAAGTGGTATCAATGTGTGCGGCCTTTCTGCGTTACACAGATAGCATTTCCAATAGGACTGTTTATATTCTGTGAAAAGTGATCTTCCATCACCCAAGATTGAGATCCTTTTAAGACTCGTAACTTATGATCTTGGTTTGCGTAAGGAAGGTAACTATCGTATTCCTTACAGTTGTGATATGTCACGCGATCTCGTTGCACTTGTGCACTTAAAATGACTATACAGCTGTCAAAATATCGGCGGTTTTCGAAAACGTCACTCGGCTGCATTCTCTTAGGTTATTTAAAATTTTTTTGCGCCTGTGTAAACTCAAGTTCCCCATGCTTTTTCATGGCCACTGTAACCGGAATAGGTGGGTCAAGTCATGGTATAAAAAAAACTGCCGCAAAACGTTACAGGACCATCTTCGGCCAACACTACGCCTTCCACGAACTACGGGTTATACGACTCTGTTTGCTGTTGCTTTATTTGACGGCTTGTATCATTTGAAATGGGGACAAACCGAGTTTCGTCGGCTTCACGATATTTTTGATTTTTTTTAAAGAAGCGCATTCGCTAACGGAATAGTATGAGGGAAAGGCATGAGATCCTCATATTGTCCAGACCTAGTTGGAGGCTATGTTATTTCAGTTGAGGGCTCCTAAGTTCAATGCAGATGCATTGTGCCTAACGTAAGCCATGAACTGAACTGGAAGGAATTTATATTTATTTCAAAGTTATTTAGTAAAATTTACACAAATACCTTTATTTTAAATACTTCCTTGTAGCGAAGTTATTATTTATTGTTAAATGAAAAGAGAGCAGTTAACAGAATTTAAGTATTTGCTTTACCTAAGAAAGATTGTTATATGTTCTGCTGTTTTATCTGCTGTGGTTGAAAATCTAATGTTAAAAAGATCGCTGGTTCAGGAACACAGCGTAAGCGAAATATTGAAAGAATTCCTCAGAGACGCTTAGCCTTGATGCATATCAAATCCTAGATTCATTTATTGGAATTTGATGTTACATTAATATTACAAATGTTGACAGGTGTTTAGCGATGTGTAAGGTACTCTACGCTACGTAGTCTTATAGTATTGTTAGTGGTATAAATGGGTAAACATTTTAGTTTTGGCTAAGTAGTATTCGTCAAGGGTTGTGTACTGATAATGAATATATCTTATTACTTAGATGCATTTGTCTTATCCACTCATTGATTTATTTATGGTTAAATGGAAGAAATGCCATTGAAATAATTTTTTACAAAAAGTAAGAGATCTTGTTGACGTTCGATTGTTTTTGTCAGTTACACCTGAAATTTAATTGTGATATTCTAATCACTGGTCTGGAAAAGCCAAGCATAAGCATCAGAAGAAGTTCATTCTTACAGTAGCTTTGAGCTTAGGTCTGTGACCCATCTCCAGTGTAAATGGCATCTTTGCTTCCACTGCCACAGTATGAAGAAATCTGATTATGATATCAAAGAATAATATTATAGATTTATAAGGATATGTCTGTAGTGATGTCATAATAGGAACAGAAAGTTTATCCCAAGACTGAAGTATACTGCTATGATGTACGAGAAAGGTATTTGCTGAGTAGGTCACCATGGGAGCTGGATAATAAGTTATAAATGAATCAGTAAATATTGTAACATAAGAAATGCTATATATTTACATGAAGTCAATTGCATCATGTATGGAGATTCAAATGGGAGGTTATATAACTACAGAAACCATCCAATGAAGTTAAAGCAAAGTTTTTATATTGATTATGTTTGAGATGAAGAATAATTAACACTCTTATATATTAGGTATCTGCATGTAAGACGTGTTTTAACTAATGGTGAGTACAATCGTGTAGGTTAATATAAAACCTCATCATACGAACATAAAGGAGCAGTCAGCCAAATGTCTCACTTACTAGTTGATCACACTTAAATTTCATATTCCAGTCACACTGGTAGAACTGACCAAGGGTGATACTCTTAAACGATGGTATACACTTAAGTAGAGCTATTACTAAAAATTTCAATCACTTTTTTGGAAGAGAATGAGTAGTTATGTACTTGTTTATTACATTGAACAAAGGATGTGAAAAGGGTGTTTATATTTTGTTATTACGGTACTATATAAAGTAAGATAGCAAAAGCAATTCAAAACGAACAGGAATTCACTGATTAAACTTTTCCCACCAATAGGTTTGATAATTTACTGTAATGTGTACAATAAAGAACAGTGTAAATGTATAATATCTAATTACCATCTGCAGTGATCCCCAGGACTATGATGCCGCCAGTATAACGCTGAAAGAGAAAGGAATATTTTATTATTGTCAACTTGCAATGGACCCAGTTTGTGATTTATTTTGATGGACTCGGTGATTTAGATAGTATTACTTCATTTTAATGAGGGTGTATGTGACGTTCGCCTATGATGACCATCAGTACATAGGTTTAATCTTCTTGTATGTCACAAAGATAGGAGAATTGACAAAAACATTTGTTGTGTGACCAGGGAAAACTATTTAATTTATCTGAACTAGTGTGTGTAAAAATACGTTGCAGAAACTATTTATTGTGACAATCCATGCAGTATTTGGACTGGGCTGGGAAATATCAAATTACCTGGCGATTTTCTGCGTGAACAACGACAGGGGAGCCATAATACACCAGCAGCCAATGAACGTTGGATACCGCTGGTGCAGAACATGAGAATGATATTAATATCGTTTTACACCAGTGTGGCTCATGTATTCGTAACTGACTGACGCGATTCTGTATTTTGTGCCAGGTCAGTCTTTTATTGGATTAAAACTGAATTTGAATTACTTGTTTTCCGATAGCCAGAGAATTAACAGCACATTAAGTGTAAAGTCAGTTTCCGGAATGCAGCCTACGTACCAACACATGACAGCAGGTATCTTCTAGTCTAATCTTTTGTCTGAATTTTATTGAAGTGATGGTATATTTTAGTGTGACTGCTGATTTTGGAATTTGATAGGATGGACAGCTTTATTTCAACCAAAAATAATTTTGAAAAGCAGAAAATATTTACTCCCAGGATTTTATAAAGGCTCTTAAAGATGTACTTTTACGTTACCGGGAACGAACTTTAATGTTGCTTAATCAGATGCAGATTATTAGTGAGGGCCATCATTTTAATTAACCATTGTACATTTTCTTGGGATTTATTTTAGACTTTTACGGTGGGTGACCTCACCTGAACCTGACGTAGCATTCGTTTTGCATCCAGGGCCTGGAGAGTCTGAAAATAGACGACAGTGTAGAAACATTCAATAAATAAGTTCCCGACGCACAGACTGCCACAGTATCGTATTGCACTGGTTTCATACAACCTTCCAGCATACAAACACCACTTCTCTGGTGTAATACGATAGTGGTCGAAAATAAGTTTGCCACTTGGTACAAGTTCTACACTATCTGTGTCTCTCGAAATCTAACAGGGTGCTCATTTAGGAGGAGGGGGGGGGGGCAGTTTTTTGTCCGATGAGCTTAGAATTGTTTTCAATAGAAGGAAAAGAGGCAATCCAGGAAATTGGCAAGAACAAGTTACCATAAAAAAAGTATATAAAAGAAGAATTAGAATTTTCCCTGGTCCAGTCTTTCGGATCTAATGTCATCAATTTGATATGGATTCATCGATCAACGCATTATAGTTGCTAATACAACATATTTTCTAGTGTTACTTTCTGTCTTCCACTACGGCATTGTCTCTCTCTTTCCTCACCTTCTCATCAATTCCTTGGTGCGTCTACCACCTATGTTCAGCCTATGTCCATTTCATTTTCATGATATTCGAGAATGTGTCTCCCATATCCGGCCATCTGGCCATTTACTTAACAGATTTACTGTTTTTCCTGGTTCTTCTATCAATACCCAACATGCAGCTCTCAATTGTTGAACGAGTAATTATCGCTTTCTGCCTGTGCTGGATTTCGACTACACACTTGGGTTTTCTACAGTACGTCTCTTGCTAATTTCTGGAACATTCGATGCTTCTGATCGCTCTCGTGTTTCTATATTAATATACGATGACCATGCTTTGGATGCGGACTTGTCTACCAGCTAGGTTGGACTTTATTGTAAGTGTGATGTTTTACTTCAAGACAACTATTATTTTCACACAGCTATAGTTCCAAGTATAGTGCCAAAGTTATCATTCTGTGCTTGCATTAAGTCTTGCCATTACACTCTGCGTTTCACCTCTACAAAAACAGCCTATGAATAAATATAAATCTGCCACCGCAATTCTTCGTATATGTTGCACACACGAGTAAATTCAGTAACGCCCTCTAGAAGAAGATACTATCCGCTAATGGGTATACACAGTGAGCTGGACTCTACAAATGCAGTTAATGCAGTTTTCAAAACTTACTAAAAAGAGTCTGGTTTCCGTTAGATTCATATTCATGAAGATATCAATATAAAATCTTTATTGATAGCAAGAGGAACAGAGGAACATATATGATATTTGAACATTTCACGTCTACGTCACGCATTAGTTGCAGCTGTTAGTCTTCTGGCTCTCAATTTTAGTTTTAAATGTACTTCTCACACTTGTGTGACGTAAAACACATTGAAAATTTATCATAATTGTCCACTACAGAACTCTTTGTAGTTTCTATTATTGACTGTGCAGACCACTTTCTGAAGATATTTAGTGTGATTTCGGAGGTGATGCTTTATAATTAAGAAATAGGAATCTTTTTTGAATCATGTAAAATTAAAAAGGCATGCTTTCATTGAAACAAACATAGTAATTTGCAGGGGATGGCTAGAGGACAAATGTAAGGATGTAGAGGCTTATCTCACTAGGGGTAACATAGATACAACCTACAGGAAAATTAAAGAGACCTTTGGAGAAAAGCGAACCACTTGTATGAATATCAAGAGCTCAGATGGAAACCCAGTTCTAAGCAAAGAAGGAAATGCAGAAAGGTGGAAGGAGTATATAGAGGGTCTATCCAAGGGCAATGTTCTTGAGGACAATATTATGGAAATGGTAGAGGATGTAGATGAAGATGAAATGGGGGATACAATACTGCGTGAAGAGTTTGACAGAGCACTGAAAGACCTGAGTTGAAACAAGGCCCCAGGAGTAGACAACATTTCATTAGAACTACTGACGGCCTTGGGAGACCCAGTCATGACAAAACTCTACCATCTTGTGAGCAAGATGCATGAGACATGCGAAATACCCTCAGACTTCAAGAAGAATACAATAATTCCAATCCCAAGGACGGCAGGTGTTGACAGATGTGAAAATTACCGAACTATCAGTTTAATAAGTCACAGCTGCAAAATACTAAAGCGAATTCTTTACAGACGCATGGAAAAACGGGTAGAAGCCTACCTCGGGGAAGATCAGTTTGGATTCCACAAAAATGTTGGAACACGTGAGGCAATACTGACCTTACGCCTTATCTTAGAAGACAGCACTATGGGACTTAACATCTCAGGTCTTCAGTCCTCTAGAACTTAGAACTACTTCAACCTAACTAACCTAATGACATCACATACATCCATGCCCGAGGCCGGATTCGAACCTGCGACCGTAGCGGTCACGCTGTTCTAGACTGAAGCGCCTAGAACCGCTCGACCACCAACGGCCGGCAAAGGTTAAGGAAAGGCAAACTTATGTTTCTAGCATTTGTAGACTTAGAGAAAGCTTTTGACAATGTTGTCTGGAATACTCTCTTTCAAATGCTAAAGGTGGCAGGGATAAAATACTGGGAGCGAAAGGCTATTTACAATTTGTACAGAAACCAGATGGCAGTTTTAATAGTCGATGGGCATGAAAGGGAAGCAGTGGTAGGGAAGGGAGTAAGACAGGGTTGTAGCCTCTCCCCGATGTTATTCAATCTGTATACTGAGCAAGCAGTAAGGGAAATAAAAACTTTGAGGTTCGCCGACGACGTTGTAATTCTGTCACAGACAGCAAAGGACTTGGAAGAGCAGTTGAACGGAATGGACAGTGTCTTGAAAGGAGGATATAAGATGAACATCAACAAAAGCAAAACAAGGATAATGGAATGTAGTCGAATTAAGTCAGGTGATGCTGAGGGAATTAGATTAGGAAATGAGACACTTAAAGTAGTAAAGGAGTTTTGCTATTTGGGGAGCAAAATAACTGATGATGGTCGAAGTAGAAAGGATGTATAATGGAGACTGGCAATGGCAAGGAAAGCGTTTCTGAAGAAGAGAAATTTTTTAACATCGAGTATAGATTTAAGTGTCAGGAACTCGTTTCTGAAAGTATTTGTTTGGACTGTAGCCATGTATGGAAGTGAAACATGGACGATAAATAGTTTGGACAAGAAGAGAATAGAAGCTTTCCAAATGTGGTGCTACTGTAAGTAGGCTGTTTAGGTTTATACATTGGTAACGCCACGTAGCGCTCTGTATGAAAATCCCTGACTGTGCTGTGTGCAGTCTGTGTCTAGTTTGCATTGTTGTCTGCCATTGTAGTGTTGGGCTGTTGGCTGTTAACAGCGCGTAGCGTTGCGCAGTTGGAGGTGAGCTGCTAGCAGTGGTGGATGTGGGGAGAGAGATGGCGGAGTTTAGAGAGCGGATGATCTGGACATGTGTCCGTCAGAGACAGTAAATTTGTAAGACTAGATGTCATGAACTGATATATATATATATATATATATATATATATATATATATATATATATATATATGATGTCTTTTGAACATTATTAAGGTAAATACATTGTGTGTTCTTTGTCAAAATCTTTCTTTTGCTGACTATGCCTATCAGTAGTTAGTGCCTTCAGTAGTTAGAATCTTTTATTTAGTTGGCAGTATTGGCACTCGCTGTATTGCAGTAATTCGAGTAACGAATATTTTTGTGAGGTAAGTGATTCATGAAAGGTATAGGTTATTGTTAGTCAGGGCCATTCTTTTGTAGGGATTTTTCAAAGTCAGATTGCGTTGCGCTTAAAAATATTGTGTCAGTTTAGTGTTGATCGGAATAGGTAAAGAGCGAAATGTCTGAGTACGTTCAGTTCTGCTCAGCTGTTTGAAAATCAAATAATGTAAGAGGTTTATCAGCACAGTAATTAATTAATTTTTCTAAGGGGACATTACACTACAAAAGAATGCAGAAGATTAGATGGGTAGATCATGTAACTAATGAGGAGGTATTGAATAGAATAGGGGAGGAGAGGAGTTTGTGGCACAACTTGACAAGAAGAAGGGACCAGTTGATAGGGCATGTCCTGAGGCACCAAGGGATCACCAATTTCGTACTGGAGGGCTGCGTGGAGGGTAAAAATCGTGGAGGGAGACCAAGAGGTGAATACACTAAGCAGATTCAGGAGGATGTAGGCTGCAGTAGGTACTGGGAGATGAAGAAGCTTGCACGGGATAGAGCAGCAAGGAGAGCTGCATCAAACCAGTCTCAGGACTGAAGACCACAACAACAACAACTAATAACTGCCACCATGTGTCAAGTTCTTCGATGTAAAACGTCAGAAGCTACTTCAGCCCTGTGGGATCTGCAGCAAATAATGGAAATGTGATTTATAATATTTATCTAATATTTAGGAAAATAAAAATGTATGTTCGTGGATTCAGTCAACACGATAATGGGACACTCCACTACAAAATTGAGAAAATATATGAAAAGGCTACTTTTTGGAAGACGAACTGTGCAAGTAAGGGCTTTTGGAGCTGTTATTACTATTAATGACGGAACGGGTGACAGATCAGAAGTTACCAGGGGACTCAAAACATCTGTGGTGTAAAATATGATGAAAATTTTGAAGAATGAAGACATGGAGAGTATAAACTATTCCGAGTAAAGTGCAGATGGTTGTAACCAGGAAAAGGAATAGCACTATAGAGGCTTAAACTACAGTATGAAGCAAGGAAGGAAGAAGAGTAAGAAGCTTGGGCAGTTTTAGTCCACAGAAATCATCCTGAGACAGAGTAAAGCATTTTTCACACTTAGAAATTGATTTTCTCACTGTGCATATTTACAACGTGGTTGCCCTGGTAACTTTTTGTCTAATGCATTAATCACCTTTCGATTTTCGGATGATATTCTATGTATGACGACCTGCTCCATCCACTAGAATAGCGTCCGTCCATACACCTTCAGCCCATCCGGCCTACGCGAGAATTTAATCCACTAAAAGTTAGAATTAACACGTCTCCCTGGGAAGTGAATAATAATCATGGGCAGATGGCACATTCAACTAGATAATCATTTTCTTAGAAGGGCTTGCCTATTACAGGACTCCGTCTCCAGCACTGCCTCCTTTTGCTGTTACTTTCCTTGCCATACACCCCAGAGAGAACTGCAGGAGATCCTTGCTGCAGACAGAAACCCACCTGCACCAATGTTCTGGCTTTCTCGGTGGGCACATCCGAGAATCTGCGCTATATTTTATCTGTATAGCCGTGACGTTCACTTGTGGCAGTCACCCGGCCTGGCGCAAAGAGAATTCAACGCACATAATCCGAGAGCGTATAAAATTTAATTAATGTTAACAGCATCTCGGGAAGACTGTAGCGTCACAAGCAGGAATGATACAATGAGTAGCAAATACACAGATAAAACCTGGTTGTGAAGTCTGTAACACAGAAAGCTGAGCCGAAGGAAAAATAACGGAAGAAACGTGTTGTGCGTATGTCGGAAACCATGATTGCAAAACAAGCCTTCCATCAGTAACCTTTGAGGTGGAGATCAGCGGTTTCAATTCGGACAAGATGGCGTAACCGGAACATGATTATTTTCGAGAAAATTTTCATTTATTGTTCCGCCGTCAGCTCCACATCTTTAATCAGATTGCGTGTTTCGATCACTCAGGATCATCTCCAGATCTCTGTAGTCGTGTCAGCAACCTATCTTGTCTGTTCAGCAGCACATATCATATTACTAGTATGTGATTCTGACAAGGGAACCTCCCCATCGCACCCCCCTGAGATTTAGTTATAAGTTGGCACAGTGGATAGGCCTTGGAACACTGAACACAGATCAGTCGAGAAAACAGGAAGAAGTTGTATGGAACTATGAAAAAAATAAGAAAAATTTACAAACTGAGTAGTCCATCTGCAAGATAGGCAACATCAAGGATAGTGTTAGCTCAGGATCGCCGTGGTCCCGAGGTTAGCGTTCGCAGCTGCAAAACAAAAGGTTCTTGGTTCAAGTCTTCCCTCGAGTGAATATTGTACTTTCTTTATTTTCGCAAAGTTATGATCTGTCCGTTCGTTCATTGACGTCTCTGTTCACTATAATAAGTTTAGTGTCTGTGTTTTGCGACCGCACCGCGAAATCGTGTGATTAGTAGACGAAAGAACGTGCCTCTCCAATGGGAACCGAAAACATTTGATTGCAAGGTCATAGGTCAACCGATTCCTCCACAGGAAAACACGTCTGAAATATTCTATACGACACTGGTGACGGCATGTTCGTCACATGACAGGAATATGTTGTCGACCCACCTAACTTGTACACTTGGCGAATGGGTAAAAAGATTCTTCTACCTTGCCCTATTTAGGTTTTCTTGTGGATGTGATAATCACTCCCAAAAAAGTGATGAACACATAAGAGTTTGTCACATAAACTGCAACAAATGAATGCAACAGTTTCACAGTCGCTCAGTTTTCCCTGTGCTCTGTCAAAACATATGTTTTTAATGTTTTCAAATTTTTCCGTGTGTAGACCGTCAAATCCTGCATATGTCCAAGCAAATCTGAACATGTCCTGGAATCTTGGAGAGCGAAGTTGATTTTGTGCTAGTGCCTGAACTTTGATAATTGTCTGAAAATTAAAAGTTAAAATTTTCACTCTAGGAAAGACTTGAACCAAGGACCCCTCGTTCCCCAGCTGTTCACGCTAACCACGGGACCACGGCGCTCCTACGCTCAAATCATCCTTAATGCTGCTTATCTTCCACATGGACTACTCAGTTAGTATATTATGTTTATTTTTTTTCCTGGTTCCACACAACTTCTTCCTGTTTTCTCGAGTCATCTGTGTTCAGTTTTTCAAGGCCTATCAACTGTGCCAACTTATAACTAAATCTGACGGGGGTGCGATGGGGAGGTTCCCTTGTGAGTAGACAAGAGGGGTTGCTGTCGCAACTATGTAGATCTGAAGATAGTCCTGAGGGATCGAAACATTCAATGTAATTGAAAATGTGCAACTGAGACGCAACAATAAAAGTTATCTTAAATTTCAATACAGCTGCAGTTTCTCACAAGACCAATATGTCGGCTATAGTGTTGATTATTTTCTCCTAAACCAGGCCAGATAGAGAAGATATAAAAACGCTAAGAATTTTCTTGCGCTTTTTCTTCAGGTACCATACGAGGGCCAGATAGTCCCTACACGATACTGTACATGGCATTCCTCACGGACTACCATTTGAGAGGAGCCGAAAGACGAAAGAGAGAGCGCAATTTTCTGCTAGACTGGGCGCACCGATTCCCTTGGCGGGCGCAGCGGCAGCAGCAGCGGCGGGCTACGCAATTAGCCAGTGGTAGCGTTCGCTACCAGCTTACGTGGTCCAGATAAATTTCTTGCCGCACGGAGTTGCGCTGCCCGGCTGGTCATTCTTAGGGCGGCGGTCGCGCTTTCACGAACCGCCTCCTGCGCCGGCGAGCGTTGCGTGGTCAGGTCTAGGCGGCCGCTGCCAACCGCTTCCGCGTAGCCGCGGCTGCTGCAAGCTGCAGGCCAGCTAGGTGACTGTGCAGACGGTCCACGCTTTAAACTCTATGTGGCAAGGGAATTTTGTAATTCCTTGCAAAGATGAAAAGACGAAAAACGAGAGAAAACAAAAAAAAGGTATTTGTAATGAATGTACACTGCTGGCCATTAAAATAGCTACGCCAAGAAGAACTGCAGATGATAAACGGATACTCATTGGACAAATATATTATACAAGAACTGGCATGTGATTACATTCTCACGCTATTTGGGTGCATAGGTCCTGAGAAATCAGTACCCAGCACAACCACTCTCGCGTTAATAACGGCCTTGATACGCCAGGGCATTGAGTCGAACAGAGCTTGGATGGGGTGTACATGTACAACTGCCCATGCAGCTTCAACACGATACCACAGTTCATCAAGAGTAGTGATTGGCGTATTGTGACGAGCCAGTTGCTCGGCACCATTGACCAGACGTTTCCAGTTGGTGAGAGATCTGGAGAATGTGCTGGCCAGGCCAGCAGTCGAATATTTTCTGTATCCAGAAAGGTCCGTACAGGACCTGCAACACGCGGTCGTGCATTATCCTGCTGAAATGTAGGGTTTCGCAGGGATCGAAAGATCGTAACACATCTGAAATGTAACGTCCACTGTTCAAAGTGCCGTCAATGCGAACAAGAGGTGACCGAGACGTGTAATCAATGGCACCCCATACTATCACACCGGGTGATATGCCAGTATGGCGATGACGAATACGCGATTCCAATGTGCGTTCACCGCGATGTCGCCAAACAAGGATGCGACCATCATGATGCTGTAAACAGAACCTGGATTCATCCGAAAAAATGACGTTTTGCCATTCTTGCACCCAGGTTCGTCGTTGAGTACATCATCCCAGGCGGTCATGTCTGTGATGCAGCGTCAAGGGTAACCGCAGCCATGGTCTCCGAGCTGATAGTCCATGCTGCTGCAAACGTCGTCGAACTGTTCGTGCAGATGGTTGTTGTCTTGAAAATTTCCCCATCTCTTGACTCAGGGATCGAGATGTGTCTGCACGATCCGTTTCAGCCATGCGGATAAGACGCCTGTCATCTTGACTGCTAGTGATACGAGGCCGTTGGGATCCAACACATCGTTCCGTATTACCCTCATGAACACACCGTTTCCACATTCTGCTAACAGTCATTGGATGTCGACCAACGCGATCAGCAATGTCGCGATACGATAAACCGCAATCGCGATAGGCTACAATCCGACCTTTATCAAAGTCGGAAACGTGGTGGTACGCATTTCTCCTTCTTACACGAGGCATCACAACAACGTTTCACCAGGCAACGCCTGTAAACTGCTGTTTGTGTATGAGAAATCGGTTGGAAACTTTCCTCATGTCAGTACGTTGTAGGTGCCACCAGCGACGCCAACCTTGCGTGAATGCTCTGAAATGCTAATAATTTGCATATCACAGCATCTTCTTCCTGGCAGTTAAATTTCGCGTCTGTAGCAGGTCATCTTCGTGGTGTAGCAATTTTAATGGCCAGTAGTGTAGTTGTTATTGTAGCCTTCATCCGATGACGGATTTGATGTACCATCCCAGACCAGTCTATCTTGTGCAAGCTTCCTCATCTATACATACAATGACGCAAAAAAGTCGCAGCACCAAGAAGGATATGTGCGACATAAACGAAACTTGGTAGGGGTGTTTCTCCATGTGAAGGATGATGTCTGTTCAAATTTCTCGTCAGTCACCTAAGAATGGAGCTAGCAGTGCCACTATGAGGATACTTTAACCTTGTAACGTTCGTGAACGTTAGTTACATTTGGGATTTGATGTGGTGAACTGAAGTTAGTTAAGAATACCGTTAAGGAGACAGAGATCTAATTGATAACACCTCACTGAATTTGAACGAGGTCATGTAATATGGCTACGAGAACGTAGATGTTCCTTCCGCAATGCTGATGAAAGACTTGGCAGGAATGTAGGCACTGTACATAATTGCTGGCAATCTTAGCTACGAGAATGTACTGCTGCAAGAAGACCAGACTCCGGACGGCGACGTGAAACTATCGGCGTGTGGTTCTGCAGCATCACACTGCACCTCTAGCAGCAAATCGAGCAGCAATTGGCACCACATTGACAAAACGAGCTGTTACAAATTGGTTACTTCAAGGCCAGCTCTAAACCAGGAGCCCTGCAGCGTGTATTAGACTGGATATAA
Source organism: Schistocerca serialis cubense (assembly GCF_023864345.2). NCBI lineage: Eukaryota > Metazoa > Arthropoda > Insecta > Orthoptera > Acrididae > Schistocerca > Schistocerca serialis. The sequence goes on along the minus strand of NC_064643.1, from coordinate 508,427,966 downwards.
ATCAGTGCCATTTGCGACTATAGTGGTGCCAAGTGGGACATCGCTGGAGGGCAGAGATGATGTATATTGTGTTTTTTGTTGAAAGCTGGTTCTCGCTTGGTGCCATTGATGACCATCAGTCGGTTATAAGGAGGACAACTGAGGACCCTCAACCAACACGTCTACGTGCTAGACACACTGGACGTGCAACTAGAATTATGGTCTGGAGTGCGATTTCGTACGATAGCAGGAGCACTCTGTTGATTACCTCACGCACCCTGACTGAAAAGTTGTACGTCAGTCTGATGGCTCGACCTGCTGAACTGTCCTTCATGTGGGTTTTTTTCCAACAGGACAACGCTCACTCACATACCACTGTTGCAAGCCAACATGCTCTGCAGAGTATCGACATGTTGTATTGGCTTGTTCGTTCGCCCGATTTCTCTCAATCGAGCACCTACGGGACATCATCGGACCACAAGTCCAGCGTCATACACAAACGGCATCAACCGTCCCTGTTTTTGGCGAGGTACAACAGACATTGAACTCTCGCACAAAGTGATAACAGGCATATGTACAACTCAATGCATTCATGTTTGTATGCTACATTCAACATTGTTGCGGCTATACCGGTTATTAATATAAGCGCATTTAAAATTTTCAATGGCTTACATCCTGCTTACATTTACCCGTCATCTTGAAAATGTTAATCACTTAAGTAAATTACCTAGAAAAATGTATTCCCGAAATTTCATTACTCTACGTTAATTATTTTTTTGGTGCTGCAATTTCATCCCGTCAATGCAACTACTGCTTCCTGTGTCCACTTCAACCTGCTTACTGTGGCCGAGTCCTTCTACACATTTCATGCCCCACCTTCCCTCGATTGCCAAACTGAGAATTCCTTGATGTGTCCTGTTAACCTATCACTTCTTTTACTCACTTTATCTGACTAATTTCTTTTCTCCCCATTTTAATTCCATGTCTCTTCATTGCACGATCTATCCATCAAACATACCACAGTCTTCTGTAGCAGCACATTTAAAAATCTGATATTACCTTCTTATCTGAACCGTTTCTCGTCCTCGTTTTCCTCCCGTGTACTCCACTTCCGTGGACTACGGGTAGCGTCTTTGAGCAATATTCAAAAAACGTCTTCGGCGCCGGTTTCGAATCCTGCCACTGCTCAAATTTTGATTAACAATCAGTATTGGTGGCCGGAGACTTCCGGCATAAAAATCGCCCTCATTCTGCAAAATGTCTTGTCAAAGAGGGCGAAGAAGAGGACAAAGGTTCAAGTCACTCTCTTGTCCCAGGGGTGGGAAACTGCCTTAAAGACGGAAGGATCAGCAATGGTCAACGGCATGAGGATGCAGAAGGCAGCGGAAACCACTGTATTAAAGACACGGAACTGGTATCCACAGGACATGTGGCCTGTAATTGAAGAAGTGTCAGTATGATCTCTCCACTGGCGAAAGATTCCGGAATAGTCCCTCATTCAGATCATCGGGAGGGGACTGCCAAGCGGGAAGTGAGCATGAGAAAAAGCAGTATAATAAACGAAAGGATAGCGTTCTACGAGTCTGGGAGTGGAATGTCAGAAGCTTGAACGTGGTCGGGAAATTAGTAAATCTGAAAAGGGAAATGCAAAGGATCAATCTAGATATAGTAGGGGTCATTGAATTGAAATGGAAAGAAGACAACGATTTCTGGTCAGATGTGTAGAGGGAGGAGGATTCCTTATGAATAGGAAGGTAGGGCAGAGAGTGTGTAACTGTGAAAAGTTCAGTGATAGACTTGTTCTTGTCAGGAACGACAGAAAGCTAACAGCAACAGCGATAGTTCAGATATACACATACCGATGTCACAAGCAGAAGATGAAGAGATAGACAAAGTATATGAGGATACTGAACGGGTAATTCAATACGTAGAGGGAGATAAAATCAATCATGGTGGACCGGTAGGCTGTTGTAAGGGGAGGAGTGGAAGACAGGGTTAGTGGACAATATGGGATTGGTGGTAGGAATGACACAGGAGAAACACTAATTGAGCTCTGCAGTAAATTTCAGCTAGTAATGGTGAATACTGTGTTCAAGAATCACAAGCGGAGGAGGTATACTTGGCTGGGTGATACGGAAAGACTTCAGTCAGACAGAGATTCCGAAATCAGTGATATTAGTGATGAAGAGTAGGCTGAAGTTTAAGACATTAGTCAGGAAGAATCTATACTCAAAGAAGTGGGATCGGAAGTACTAAGGAACATCCATACACGCTTGAAATTCTCTAAGACCATAGATATAGCAATGAGGAATGGCTCAGCAGGCAGTACAGTTGAAGAGAAATGGCCATCGGTAAAAAAGTGCCATTACACAATTTGGAAAGAAAAACGTAGGTACAAAGAAGGTAACTGTGAAGAAAGCATGGGTGAAGGAGAAATATTTCAGGTGATCGGTGAAAGGAGGATGTACAAAAATGTTCTGCGAAACTCAGGAATACAGAAATACAAGCCGCTGCGAAATGAAATAAAAAGGAAGTGCACAGAAACCAAGACGAAATGGCTGCATGAAAAATGTGAAGAAATCGAAAAAGAAATGACTGTCAGAAGGACAGATTCTGCATACAGGAAAGTCAAAACAACCTTCCTTGACATTAAAAGCAACGGTGGTAACATTAAGAGTGCAACGGGAATCCCACTGTTAAATCCAGAGGAAAGAGTGGATAGGTGTAAAGAGTACATTGAAAGGCTCTTTGAGAGGGAAGATTTGTCTGAGGTGATAGAAAAAGAAACAGTTGATTTAGAAGAGATAGGTGACCCGGTATTAGAATCAGAATTTAAAAAAGATTTGGACACTTAAGATCAAATAAGGCAGAAGGGATAGGCAACATTCCGTCAGAATTCTAAAATCATTGAGGAAAGTGGCAACAAAACGACTATTCACGTTGGTGTGTAGAATGGATGTGTCTGGCTACATAACATCTGACTTTCGGAAAAATATCATCCCCACAATTCCGAAGACTGCGAGAGCTAACAAGTGCGAGAGCTATGGCAGCATTAGATTAACAGCTCATGCATCCAAGTAGCTGACAAGAATAATAATATACAGAAGAATGGAAAATAAAATTGAGGATGTGCACGAGAGAAGCAATTCTGATGTTACGGTTGATAATGGAGACAAGACTAAAGAAAAATCAAGACACGTTCATAGGATTTGTCGACCCGTAAAAAGCATTCGACAATGTAAAGTGGTGCAAGATGTTCGAAATTCTAAGAAAAATTGGGGTACGCTAACTGTTCAGCCCGTAAATCGAGGAAGCAATGATGGAAATAAAAGAAAGGTTTAGGAGTGGAAGTAAAATTAAAGGTGAAAGAATATAAATGATACGATTCGCTCATGACATCGCTATCCTGAGTGAAAGTGAAGAAGAATTATATGATCTGTTCAATGGAATGAACAATCTAATCATTACAGAATACGGATTGCGAGTAAATCGAAGACAGACGAAAGTAATGAGAAGCAGCAGAAACGAGAACAGCGAGAAACTTAACATCAGGATTCATTGTCACGAAGTATATGAAATTAAGGAATTCTGCTTCGTAACCAATGCCGTACGGAGCAAGGAGGACATCAAAAGCAGACTAGCGCTGGCAAAAAGGGCATTCCTGACCAAGAGAAATCTATCGTATGGTAGTGAAACATGGACTTTGTGTAAACCGGATTAGAAGATAATTGAAGCATTTGATATGTGGTGCTAGAGGCGAATGTTGAAAATTAGGTGGACTGATAGGTGAGGAATGAGGTTCTGAGCAGAATCGGAGAGGAAAGGAATATGTGGGAAACACTGACAAGGAGAAGGAAGATGGGACATCTATGAAGACATCAGGGACTGACTTCCACTGTACTAGAAGGATCTGTAGAGGGCAAAAACTGTGGAGGAAGACAGAGATTGGAATACATCCAGCAAACAATTGAGGACGTAGGTTACAAGTGCAAGTGCAAGGATATGAAGAGGTTGGCACAGGAAGGAATTCGTGGCGGACCGCGTCATACCAGTTAGAAGACTGATGGCCTCAAAAAAAAAAAGAAAGTAAAGTTAGGTTTGCTTTTGTTCAATGTATCTTATGAGCTGCGTCGTTGAGAATGAAAACATTTTGAAAGCAGGCTGTAATCTGTTTAGTATCCGTCGAATTGGCCAATTTCAACTTTACTCAACTTTCGTGTATATATGTTCAGCTTCACGTTTCATTTCACGTTCTAGTACATCTCTCGTACAAATGGATGTTACAAAAACAATACAATAACAAACCTGTTACAGCCTACTTGGACCATATTTTCGGTTTCAAATCACACGGAGACTGTGGACCCCTCTAAAAAAAAAAAAAATCGTCGAGTCAGTATTGCCCAGGTTGTCGTACATTTCTCTAGAACCCTAACTAATGTTTCCCAAATTTGGTTGCCACGAGTTTAGTATTTTTCTGTTAATAATTTGCGTCAGTGTTTTTGCAGCCATCGCTGACCTAATGGCTCAGACTTACTCAAGCCTATGAGGGTAACGAATATGCAGCTCTAGTTAAAACCTTTTTGCCAGTTCGGGACAGGGAACAGGTTTTTCTGCTTATTGTAAGCAGACGTTTTTCATGTTAGACTTCGTGACCACACTTCGACACATGACGCAAATTTCATTTTCATTAATTTTTCCACCAATAATTTCCAAAAATCCATACACCTTCGTACGCGAGGTAGTTAACGGTAATCCCTAAATGCGAGGGTTGTCCAGAAAGTAAGTTCCGATCGGTCGCGAAATGGAAACCACTGGGAAATTCCTATAAATCTTTGCACAGACGTATTGGGCAGTGTCTCTAGTATGCCCGTCGGTCGTTTCGCGTCGCTCACGTGAACAGTGAGCACGTAAAGATGCGTAGGGAATAGGGTCCCCCGATAAGTATGAGGGCCTAGTTAGAGATTTCGCCTGTGTCATGCAGCCCACGTGACACAACTGTCGAGCAGTTCCTTCTTCATGCCAATTCTCGGCCACACACTGCAAGGGCAATGAAGACGCTCCTGCAGCGTTTCTGATGAGAAGTGTTTGATCACCCACAATACAGTCCGTAATTGGCTCATCTCTGCTCACAAGAACCGTTACATATGAAGACGAAATTTTTCCACAGACAATGAGCTGCGGATAACTGGCTGAAAGCACAGGCGGCTGCTTTCTATGACGAGGATATTGGAAAGTTGATACAACACTACGACAAAACTCGAAGCTGGAGCGGTGACTATGTAGAGAAGTAGGTGGAAGGCGTACCTAACTGTTGCAAATAAAACGTTTCTGGTTTTCACTGTGCTTTCCATTTCGCGACCAATCGTAACTTACTTTCTGGACAAGCCTCGTACTTAATTGATCGACAATTTATAAAAGCCGGATGACATCGGTCAGTTAAAATACTTATACGAAAGAAGAAGACTTCTAAAATTTTCGTCTCTCATATAACAGAAATTCATTGAAATTGTCTTTGTTTCCGAGTGGAGGCCTTCACACTTTTTATTGTTCGGAGTCAATTGCAAATTCCTATGTCATTATCATATCCTGTTTAAATCATTTTGTAATCTTTACTTTACAGGTCTGTAAACAGGAGAAAACCTAAAGGGACTGTTTAAATTGTCTGCTAAATCATACGTGAACGGAGAAGAGCAATGGTGCTGACCCACATCTCTGAAGAACCCATTGTTTTCCTAATTGATAGCCCGTCAATTTCTGTGTAAGACCTTTGAAAGCAGATATCTTGTTATCTTGTCGCGTATCTGACGCGATATTCCTTAAGTGTGATTATAAAATTGCTGAAAACCGTCAACGATGGCCCATTGTGGAATCGATAATTTCCCGAAACAGGTTCAGGCAAGAGCTGCGATGTTTCCTTAAAGGACATAGAGAAATTCGTGCTTTATCCTTTCTCAGTATGAGAATGTATTCCGCCTCCAGTAGCCTCCTCACTTTGAAATCAAACGAAACGTGAGTGGCCCACGTTCATCTGCGTGTGAGTGCAATTACGGCGCCAATAGCGACGCATGGACGCGATGAGGGTTGCCTACATTACTACAGCTCGAAGTGGTAGTGCGATTCTCGTTCGCTGTACCGACGCTTTGCAAATATATATATATATATATATATATATATATATATATATATATATATATATATATATGTTGAAATGTGTGTGAAATCTTATGGGACTAATTGCTATGGTCATGAGTCCCTAAGCTTACACACTCCTTAAACTAAATTATCCTAAGGACAAACACACACACCCATGCCCGAGGGAGGACTCGAACCTCCGCCGCGACCAGCCACACAGTCTATGACTGCAGCGCCCTAGACCGTTCGGCTAATCTAACGGGGTGACGCTTTGCAGAAAATACGGAATTCCGTCGCACGTGGTTATGAGATCTCCATGTGTTCCCACAAATGTTTCCTTATTCCCATAAGGTTTTATGCACATCACGAACAGGTAACAGATTTTCTACTACCACAGTAGTGTTCCTGAATTGCAGCGTATACATCATCTTTGCTAATCTCTAATTCTACGGATTTATGTGTCAAATCTCATTTCCTTAATAACGACTGTTATTGTTTTGGTTGACAATCTATCTGAATCTGTTTGTTCACCAGAACTTCCCACCCACTCGAAAACACATTTCCTGTTCTCAATATTTGTTGCTACGCTGGCAGCGACACCTCCGGCTTCACAGTATTTAACAAGCCCAGTTCCTTGGCACTACAAGTTGACCTTACATCTTTACTATGATTGATCACAGCAGCTAAATATGTGTCTTGTTAGAACCTGACATCATGAGGCACTTCTTAATACATAGCTGCATACGCACTGCATGTAAGCCGATTAATGTCTGAGTAGATGCAGATATCCACTGATATATCTGTCGACATCTCCAGGAGAGTAGCCTGCACTGAGGTATCTGCAGAGATCTGCAGTAATGATTACCTTGTGATTAAGTGTTATAGAACAGTCCCAGGTATTACAATTTTTAACTTTTTTGCATTAAAAGCGATTGACAATAATGATTATTTTAATGTCATTCCACATAATCATTTGAGACGGAATCTCAAACACTGGCGACGTCCTTTTCTTAGGTCTAAATCTTTCGTGTTTCGTTTACAACAGCAGAGATCACGTATACAGGGTGTTACAAAAAGGTACGGCCAAATTTTCAGGAAACATTCCTCACACACAAATAAAAAAAAGATGTTATGTGGACAACTGTCCGGAACGCTTAATTTCCATGTTAGAGTTCATTTTAGTTTCTTCAGTATGTACTGTACTTTCTCGATTCACCGCCAGTTGCCCCACTTGAGGAAGGTAATGTTGACTTCGGTGTTTGTGTTGACATGCGACTCATTGCTCTACAGTACTAGCATCAATTACTTCAGTACGTAGCATCAACAGGTTGGTGTTCGTCACGAACGTGGTTTTGTAGTCAGTGCAATGTTTACAAATGCGGAGTCGGCAGATGCCCATTTGATGTATGGATTAGCACGGGGCAATAGCCGTGGAGCGGTACGTTTGAATCGAGACAGATTTCCAGAACGAAGGTGTGCCGACAGGAAGACGTTCGAAGCAATTGATCGGCGTCTTAGGGAGCACGGAACATTCCAGCCTATGACTCGCGACTGGGGAAGACCTAGAACGACGAGGACACCTGCAATGGACGAGGCAATTCTTCGTGCAGTTGACGATAACCCTAATTTCAGCGTCAGAGAAGTTGCTGCTGTAGAAGATAACGTTGACCACGTCACTGTATGGAGAGTGCTACGGCAGAACGAGTTGTTTCCGTACCATGTACAGCGTGTGCAGGCACTATCAGCAGCTGATTGGCCTCCACCGGTACACTTCTGCGAATGGTTCATCCAACAATGTAACAGTCCTCATTTCAGTGCAAATGTTCTCTTTACGGATGAGGCTTCATTCCAATGTGATCAAATTGTAAATTTTCACAATCAACATGTGTGGGCTGACGACAATCCGCATGCAATGCGCAATCACGTCGTCAACATAGATTTTCTGTGATCGTTTGGGCAGGCATTGTTGGTGATGTCTTGATTGGGTCCCATGTTCTTCCACCTACGCTCAATGGAGCACGTTATCATGATTTCATACGGGATACTCTATCTGTGCTGCTAGAACATGTGCCTTTACAAGTACGACACAACATGTTCATGCACGATGGAGCTCCTGCACATTTCAGTCGAAGTGTTCATTTCAGTCGAAGTGTTCGTACGCTTGTCAACAAAAGATTCGGTGACGGATGGATTGGTAGAGGCGGACCAATTCCATGGCCCCCACGCTCTCCTGACTTCAACGTTCTTGACTTTCATTTATGGGGGCATTTGAAAGCTCTTGTCTACGCAACCCCGGTACCAAATGTAGAGACTCTTCATGCTCGTATTGTGTACGGCTGTGATACAATACGCCATTCTCCAGGGCTGCATCAGCACATCAGGGATTCCATAACGGAGGACATTTTGAACATTTCCTGTAACAAAGTGTTTGAAGTCACGCTGGTACATTCTGTTGCTGTTTGTTTCCATTCCATGATTAATGTGATTTGAAGAGAAGTAATAAAATGAGCTCTAACATGGAAAGTAAGCGTTTCCGGACACATCTCCACATAATATATTTTCTTTCTTTGTGTGTGAGGAATGTTTCCTGAAAGTTTGGCCGTACCTTTTTGTAACACCCTGTATAATTACTGAAAGCTGACATAAAGTGACAATGGGGGTGTTATAGGGTACATCGCCCATTTCAGTCTTCATGTTATGATCTGACTCATATTTGTGTACCACATTAATAAAGCCCGATATAAACTCAGCTACTTTCTCAGCTTTCATCACAAAAAATCAAGATGTGAGGGTGATTTTTCTCGTCTGTTGCATGTGGTAAGCAAACCGACTTTACTTACGATATCACGAAAAGCATGGCAGACGAGCGAGTGAGGCACTCCTTATACATAAATTAAATAACTGATCACAACATCTGCGTATAAGCCTAATGATGAGAATGTTTGTATTGCGACGGAACACCTTCACGAAGTGGCGAACAAATTAGAAATGCAGGTAAACTGCCCATATTTATTTTAAGATGGTTGTCTAACCAGGATTAATTGTAGGACAATAGTTTGATACTGGGATTAAAATCATGTCTGAGTTTAGTAATATTGACTCTAAGATCTCGACACATATATTATTAACATATAAAGAATAAGTTTGTAACGGATTTGATATAAAGTCTTATAAAATTGAATGAGAAATTAGTGCAAAACAGCGCGCACAAATATATCTAAAATATTGAATCACAAAGCTCTCTCAAATCTCACGTTAATCAAGAATGTATCGCTAAGACTAAGGGAAATGACCACATTTACGTGAAAGGCTGCTCGGGAAACGCAACAATTTTTTCGTAAATTGTGCAGCTCGCAGATGCAAAGTAATTGGTCCAACACCGACGAGACAACACAATTAATCAAACATCACAAGTTGCTTAGTAAACAGTGAAGGGCTTCTGCAATGCTCGTGCAAGTTAGGGGGAATACCAAGTGGGCTGAGACGTGAACGGAAACTTGAATTGAGGAGGGAGACATGCTACGATCTCCGTGCAGTTGCTCAAAATTACTGTGTCAGGGTGGCATGGTGGTTAGCACATCTGCCTACTTACAAAGGAAACTCCTCATTGTATCCCCCTCAGATTTAGTTGTAAGTTGGCCCATGCGATAGCCCGTCAGAAACTGAACACAGAACAAGCATGAAAACAGGAAGAAGGTGCACTGAACCGTGGAGAAAAGAGGAAAAATATAACAGTTTTAATATGTGCAAATATCGACCGAAGTCAATCGCCGTCGTATCGTGGTTGTGTGTTCACGTTGTCGGATTGCTACGATAGCGATCCGTATTCAAATCTCGCCCGATTCTCCTTTTTTTCCACAACTTTTCATCCGGTTTACTTGCGACGGTAATACATTCTTACCACATGACACATATTCTGTGATGAATAGTGAAAGCAGGCGAGATGCCTCATAAACCTCTCACAGAAATTAAAAAAAGAAATCAACGGTTTTGAACTATATGACTACGAAGGAACTCAAGTGTCAAAAATTTCAAAACGGAACGCCAGAGCAATAATGTGTAGTATCTGTGTGGAACAAATAGGAGGTACGTACGTCTGGAGGTCCATTCGTTATACATGGCTGTTGCAAACTAATATTACGCCACGAGACATACGAAAATTTGAATACAGCGAACAGACACGTCAATGACCGGACGGAAAGTTCGTAATTTTGTGAAAAAAAGTGACCGAGTGAGATCTGAACCAGGATTTTCCCAGTCGCAGTCCAACACCGTGACCAAACAACCACAACACGGTGGTCATCGATGTTACTAGATAATGTACATATTAAATTTTTTGTGAAAAAACGTGACCGAGTGAGACCTGAACCAGGATTTTCCCAGTCGCAGTCCAACACCGTGACCAAACAACCACAACACGATGGTCATCGATGTTGCTAGATAATGCACATATTAAATTTGGGCCGTTCACTGTTTCTATTTTTCTTTGTTTTTCCACAGTTCAGTACACCATCTTCCTGTTTTCATGCTTGATCCGTGTTCAGTTTTTAATACTAAATCTGAGGGGGATGCATTGGGGAGTTTCCCTTGTTGGTACGAGACTTAGGTTCTAATCCCAGCCTTGGCATACAATTTCATTCATCACTTCCGTGTGCATACGCACTTTACAGAAGCTCGCGGGGTGCAATCGATCCTGAGCAGGGTCGACCACATGAAAGACTCACCTCATGTGTGAGCTCTTTATCTTGGATGGAATGTTGATACGATGTTCATTTGTTACAAGCAGGTGCTGGCTATGCGTTGTTGTTGTAGCCAGACCTGCGTGCGCTTTGGGCACATATACGCCGATCTACAAGATAAAGACGCAGTACTTGACATGTGTAAAGCAACAAAATAACTGAACAAAAAGTCGCAGTGGTACAACGGATAATGACTTTAAGAACTTTACTGAATATACCACAGGCGTTCATGTTTGACTAGAAGATAACGTCGTGAGCAGTGCCAAAACTGCACCCAATACCTGGACCTTGCACCAGGTCAAAGCAGTTACCTACTATCACCGGCTCCTCCAAGTAGTTGAAAAGCTACGTTGACACTACAGCCCAATGACACCAGGATGCTCTCTGACTGTAGAGTAGCGTGCTTCAGGACATTAGCTACACCTCACTTACACACACAAACACACAAAAAGGTGGAAAGGAGGGGCAAACGAACGGATTCAAAGGTAAATAAATAAATAAATACATGCACAGTCTTCCTTAACAGAGGCTGAGGGAATAAATTTGTTATAAAGACGCAAACAGAGAGAAAAATGTGAGCTATAAGTTGCTGACGTTAAGTTGTGTTCATAAATCAAATGGTTCAAATGGCTCTGAGCACTATGGGACTAAACATCTGAGGTCATCAGTCCCCTAGAACATAGAACTACTTAAACCTAACTAACCTAAGGACATCACACACATCCATGCTCGAGGCAGGATTCGAACCTGCGACCGTAGCGGTTGCGCGGTTCCAGACTGGAGCGCCTAGAGCTGCTCGGCCACCACGGCCGGCTGTTCATAAATCACACACACAGCGTTAATGAAAGGTGATATAATGTTACCTCTCAGTATATATGTACGTACGATTCGAAAGAGCACCCAGAAACTACAGAACATTATCTATATTTATAATACACCTGCGGTATTACTTTATAAAACAGAGAACGCTGTTGATTAATATCACAGGTCTAAGCATGATATTTAAACTCATATCATGATATGTGTTATTTGCACATTAATGAGTTGTGGTAAATCCCATACCATGTCATAATAAATACTATGAAGTAGAGCCTGACACTGCAGATTATTCTTCATCCACAAAAAATATTACTGCATTGCAATTATTAATAAAATAAATGGATTATTTGTGAGAAAATATTTTTTACTCTTCCCAATAATAAGTAAATCCAAGCAGATGTGAATAATAATTAGATGTAGTTTTAGAAACTGGGATAAATCAAAAAAGTAAGCTCCGGAGACTTTGTCGAGAGTACTATCCATTTCGAACTATCCACCTTATTCTGAATGTTGCGTCGAGATGACGACAATGAAAAATTTCGCTTCACCATTGTGCTGAAAGCCCTTTCCTTCAGAGATGGTCTGCGGCGTCTTTGTACCTTTTACCTCCTAGTGTAAATCAGTGTTTAGGTCAGGTTTTGAAAATGTGTGTAATGTAAATACGATTCGGAAAAGCAGACTCCGCCCACAAAAAAATTACCTGTGTTTATAACGTTACTGAACGATACAAAAATTCCCAAATAACTATGTTTTGAATCGATGCCTGGTTTTTCCCGGAAGGCCATGCGCTAACATCACCAGTGTTCGATAGTTTAAATTACTCCACTTATGATGGAGGGGGTTCTATGACGAATAACATATTCTGGGAAGAGAAAAAGATATTTTCTACAACTATCCTAGTCACTGGTAAACGGAGGTTTTTGAAGCTTCGTGAATTCTGCCAAAAGGTTTCAATGAACCCGCTGGTATTTTGGAAGCGTGCCTGGATCATTTAGCCATGTTCTTTGTTGTTCGAGAACTGGTTTGAAGCAGCGCTCCATGTTACAGTCCTGTGTAAGCCTCTTCATCTCCGTATAACTACTACAACGTACATCTTTCTGAAACTGCTTACTGCATTCATCTCTTGGTCTCCCTCTACGATCCAACCCATACACACACACTTCCGTCCGGTATTAAATTGGTGATCCCTTCTTGTCTGGGATTGTGTCTTATCAACCGATCCCTTCTTTTGCTCAAGCTGTGTCAAAAACTTCTTGTCTCCAAAATTATTTTCCGTACTTCCTCATTAGCTACGTGATTGACCCATATAATCTTCAGCGTTATTCTGTAGCACCACATTTCGAAAGCTTCTATTTTCTTTTCATCTAGTTTATAGTTCATGTTTTACTTCCTTACATGGCTACACTCCAGTCACATCCATTCAGAAAAGACCTCCTAACAAATCTATATTCGATGTTAACAAATTTTTCTCCTTCAAAAATGTTTTCCTTGCTATATATTTTTTACCCCCTCAACTGCACCCATCGTCAGTTATTTTTCTGACCAAACCGCACGACTCGTCCACTACTTAAGTGCCTCGTTTTCTAATTTGAGTCCCTGAGAAATTCCTGATTTAATTCGACTACATTCCGTTATCATTTTTTTTTTGGCTTCTATTGATCATTTGAAGACACTATTCCGTTCTACTGTTCTTCCAAGTCTTTCGTGGCTTCTATCATTTTTTCCATTCTTCTGTAAAGAATTTGTGTTATTCTACAACTATGAATTATTAAACTCATAGCTGGGCAATCTTCACACCTGTCAGCAACAGCTGTCTTTAGTATTGCGATTACCACATTCTTCTTCAAGTCTGATGGTATTTCGCCTGTCTCATACATCTTGCACACCAAATGGAAGAGTTTTATCATGGCTGACTCTCCCAAGGCTATCAGTAGTTCTGATGGAATATCGTCTGCTCCTAGGGCCTTGTTTCTACTTAGATCTCCCAGAGATTTGTCAAATTCTTGTTTCCCCTCTCATCTATTTATAATACTACTTTCAAATTCATCTCCCTTCTATAGATCCTTTATATACTCCTTACCTCAGCTTTTCATTCTTTGCTTGTGAATGGTTTACCATCTGGGATCTTGATGTTCATATAGCTGCTTCTCTTTTCCCCAAGCACTCCGTCTTCAGGCCGCAAGTGGCCCATCGGGACCATCCGACCGCCGTATCATCCTCAGCTGAGGTTGCGGATAGGAGGGGCGTGTGGTCAGCATACTGCTCTCCCGTCCGGTATGGTGGTTTTCTGTGACCAGGGCCGCTACTATTCGGTCGAGTAGCTCCTCAATTGGCATCACGAGGCTAAGTGCACCACGAAAAATGGCAACAGCGCATGGCGGTCCGGACACCCATCCCAGTGCCGGCCACGCCCAACAGCGCTTAACTTCGGTGATCTGACGGGAACCGGGGTATCCACTGCGGCAAGGCCGTTGCCAACTCTTTTCCCCAAAGGTCTCTTTAATTTTTCTGTGGGTGGTATCTATCTTTCACCTGGTAAAATATGCTTCTAAATCCTTATATTAGTCCTCTACCCATTCCTCCTTAGCCATTTTGCACTTGTTGTCAACCTCAATTTTCAGACGTTTGTATTATCTTTCCCCTGCTGCATTTGCAGCTCCTTTCATCAGTTAAATTCAGTACCGCTCATGTTATCCAATGATTTCTAATATACCTTGTCTTTTTCCTTACTTGATCCTCTGCTGCCTCCACTATACCGTCTCTTAAGGCTACCCACTCGTCTTCTTCTGTATTCCTTTCCCTCGGTCTAGTCAACCGTTCCCTAATGCTCCCTCTGAAACTCTCTAAACCTCTGGTTCTTTCAGTTTATCCAAGTTCTATCTTCTTCATTTCGTACCTTTCTCCAAACTTTTCAGTTTTAATCTACAGTTCATTACCAATAAATTGTGGTCAGAGTCTACATCTGCTCCTCGGAATGTCTTAAAATTTAAAATCTGGTTCCTAAATCTCTGTCGATCTATTATACAATCAAGTTGAAACCTCCTGGAGTCTCCTCCTCCACGTACACAAACTTCTTTTATAATTCTTAAACCAAGTGTTAGCGAGTATTAAATTATGTTCTGTGCAAAATTCTACCAGGCACCTTCCTCTTTCATTCCTTTCCCCAGACCATATTCATCTACTGTTATTCCTTCTCTTTCTTTTCCTGCTATCGAATTCCAGTCCCTCAGCACAATTAAATTTCTGTCTAACTATCTGATAATTTATTTTATCTAATCGTATATTTTTTCAATATCTTCATCATCTGTGAATCTATTTGGCATGTAAACTTGTACTACTGTGGTAGGCGTGGGCTTTGTATCTATCTTGGCTATGATAATGCGTTCACTATGCTGTTCGTAGGAGCTTACCCGCATTCCTATTTTTCTATTCGTTAATAAATCCACTTCCGTACAACCCCTATTTGACATTGTATTTTTTCACCGTGTATTCATCTGACCAAAAATCCTGATTCTCCTGCCACTGAACTTCACTAATTCCCACTATAACTAACTTCAAGCTAACCATTTCCGTTTTCAAATTTTCTGAGCCACCTGCCCGATTAAGAGATCTACGCTCCGATCCGAAGGACGCCATTTGTTTCTCCTGACGACGACATCCTCCTTAGTAGTCCCCTCCCGGAGATCCGAATGGGGGGCTACTTTACTTCCGGGATATTTTACCCAAGACGGTTCAGTCCTCATTAACCTTAGAGTTGCATGTTCCTGGAATAATTACGGTTGTAGTTTCACCTTGCTTTCAGCGGTGGAGTGGCTTGCGTGCCTCAGCGGTATAGACAGCCATACCGTAGGTACAACCACAACCGTAGGCATCTGTTGAGAGGCCAGACAAACGCGTTTTTCCTGAAGAGGGGCAGCAGCTGTATCAGTAGTTGCAACAGTCTGGATAATTGACTGATCTGACCTTGTAATATCAACCAAAATGGCCTTGTTGTGCTGTTACTGCGAACGGCTGAAAGCATTTAGCAGTGTCTGGGTAGAAAAGACATAGATGTAATCGTGTACAGAAAATGGCGTTATTAGTACAATCACCCGTCGTATACTTAAGTTTGCAACTGAATGGAGAAAATGAGTCCTCGTTATCTCATCGTCAGACTGTAGTAAAGTTCTTGAAAACTTTATAGAATTTCAATAGCGACGGTGAAAATGTGAAGTAAAACGTTATTAACAATCTAGTGGAAAAGATATCTTCAAGAAAGCTTAATATCTAAGCTGACTCGATACGGGAGAACAAACTGTCTAGAAAACCAATTCTTTGATCCTTGCAGGACCAAGTATATGCCGTAGATTATTTCGGAGAACGCATTCAAGAGACTACTCACCTCAGGAGCGTACGGCAACATGAAGTTCGATTGTTACTTAGTCCTAGTATATAAAATTTTGTTAAGGAAGTTATTTTTGAAAATGTGTCATCCTCATTTTTCTTATTAACAGGACATGACTTGAAATATTGTTCCAGAATGGGCTGCTTCAGTGACTCTTTTTATGCGTAGTACGTCTGCGAGAATGTATTATGTGGTCGTTGACATATGTGGAGTGCTTCTTTTTGACAAAAAATCCAAAATTGTGAGCATTTTTTGCATTTTTCAATACGAAAGAGCTTGCTTTCTACCCAGAGCACATCCGATCAAGACCTTCAGAAAGACATTCCTTCGCCTTCAGGATGTCTGTCGTTATGCTGTTATGCTCAGCATACCCACGGTATGCTTCCTTAGTTCAAATGGAGTTTATTTTTCATTTTACATGGCTGCTTAGACGGGGTGTCCCACCTAACTCTTTCACCTCATGTTTCCGGAATGAAACAAAATGTGAGAAATACAATCGGCCAGGGGTGCACCTACGTCAGGACCTCGCACAATGGGCGAGAACGTACAGTCCATTGAAGTAAATAATCATCACTTTCAACACAGAGTTTTCTAATGGAAATGAACTAGAGGTAGAATTAGTGATGGCACACTGTGCTTCACTGCTCTAAACCTTATATCTTCTGGAATACTTAAACTTGAAATAACGGAAACGGTGCCACAATCTCTGCCGTGGTGTTGTAATAGCATACTGCATGTTGTCTGCACCGTCGTGGAGCCTAGCATAGAAATCCCTTCCCCTGTACATTATGGTAGAAACTGTGGCGCCGTCGCCTTTCTTTAAACTCTACGTATTTCAGAAGGTATAAAGTTTGGAACAGCGAAAATAAGTCTTCCGTTGCTAACTGTAACTCTAGTTCTCGTATCCGTAGAAAACAAAAGAACCGCAACTTTCTGTTGAAAGCGATGTTTGTCTACATTCATGGACTGTGCATTCCTGCCCATTGTGTGAGCCCATGACATACCTGCATCACTGATCGGCTGCATTTTCCACATTTGTTTTCCTTCTGAAAATATACGAAGGATCAGAGATAGGTGGGATGCCCTGTATGAACACATGCAACACGAACTTACCACCAATAATCAGTTTTTAATGAAAAATTACAGACGAACATCGCTGATCTCCGTGTCTTGCGGGACGATAGAGTGTATTCTAAGCTCAAACATGGTGACATTACTGTAGGAGAAGTAATTTATCTGAAAAATCACTACGGATTCAGTAAAGCCACTCGTACATACCCACATATGATATCTTGTAACCGGTGTACGTAGGTAAACAGGTAGACTTCGTCTGCCTCTACGTCGAAAAGTGTTCGTTGGCTACCAAGCACAATACGATCTATTACAAAGTAGTCTCCATGAATAGTTGACTAACATAACCTAGTATACTGTTACTAAAATGTAAACTTTCACGGCCGGAAATATCATGTCCATTATAATTATCCGGGTTGTTATGCCGTGGTCGGTTGATGAATTCTGTGGTGATTCCCAACGTTTCGTCTCCGACTGCGGGAGACATCTTCAAGGGGGTCCGTAGCTTTGTGGAAGGTCCAACACACACACTGGCTCGCTACTGACTGCCGCTTACTTCCGTGTCCGCGCGCCCCCGCGCCGCGGCGTGACGTCACGTGTTTTGAAAACGTCAGTGCAATTGGCCGCTGTCCGTCGCCGTCGATCGCCGTTGCCATCACCCAGTAGTGGACGAGTGGTACACATCTTCTTTAACACCGGCATCCATATACCGTTTAATTTGACGCCCTCCTCCTTTCGGTTGAAATTATTTGGGTGTTTAGCGATTTCGATTGCCTCCCTGTAGAGCCTTTCGTAGTATCCGCTCGTGGCCGCTAGTACTTGCGTCTCCTCGAAACGAATATTGTGGTTCCCTGGCTGGAAAGCATGCTCCGCAACAGCTGATCGTTCCGTTTCTCCTCTTCTACAATTTCCCTTGTGCACTTCCAAACGTTTAGAAACAGTTCTTTTGGTGGTACCCACATAAACATCACCACAGCTGCATGGGATCCTATACACTCTAGATTTTTCCAATTGTTTGCGAGCGTCCTTGGCAGGCCTAAGGTATTCCTGTATCTTCCTGGTGGGCTTGTAAATTACGGTAATATTCCGCTTCGTCAAGATCCTCCCTATTCTTTCCGTTACATTTTTAACAAACGGCAGGAAAACCTTAGATTTTGCAGTAGCCTGTACGTCAGTATGATTTCTGCGTGGCTGCCTCAACGCACGTTTTATTTCGGCGGACGTATATCCGTTCTTCGTTAGTGCATTGTGGAGCTGTTCCATCTCAGCGTCGAGCAACTCAGGTTCACAAATATTTCTAGCTCTGTCCGCTAACGTCTTGATAACACCCCGCTTCTGTTGTTGTTGGTGGTTCGAATCCCGGTGCAAATAACGGTCCGTGTGCGTGGGTTTTCGGTACACTGAGTGGCCCAAACTACCATTTTCGTTTCTAAACACAAGCACATCGAGGAAATGTAATTTGCCGTCTACCTCCTCCTCCATAGTAAACTGAATTCTTGAGTTTATACTGTTCAGATGTTCGTGGAACCGGCTTAGTTCCTCCCTACCATGTCTCCACAACACAAACGTGTCATCCACGTATACTGTGCTAGACGGTGAATGTTCAGCGGAAATGAGAGGAACTTAGGGAAGTACCATAGGACCCGCTGCAGGAACCTGGAGCTCATAAGCACAAACATCAGAACCTATAATGGTCTCAATATAGGTACATAACGATTTATCAGATAACATCAGTAGCGCTGCAGGAAATGTTTTCGTAGGACAGTCATAATGAAAGAGTTGAATAAAATTTCTTCTTGAGCTCTCTTTCAATATACGCAAAAGCAACGTAATGTTTGTAACAAAAAGAAAGAACCAGACAGATCCGATTCCAAGAATAGTGGTGCCCATTTGGAGCACATCAAGTCGTATAAGTAAAGTATTTCAGGGTAAAAGATATGGAAATCAGTTTTTAGGAATCAGGTTTATTTTGTGCGTGTTGAGCACTGTATTTCATTTCTAACTGACCGGTGTGGGACAATGTCGCTCGTCTTCAGATAGTATCTTGAAGTTACACAGTAACCAGTCTTAACGAAACTATCAGCTGCACGCCATATTGATGTATGGCAATGAAGGTTATAGTTCCGTTAAGACTGGCTACTGTGTAACTTCAAGTTATGATGTGATGACGGGTGACGTTGCACGAAACCGGCCATTTTGAATGAAAAGTAGCGATCGAAAGACAGAAAAAGATACTATTTTGTATAGATAAAATTGTGGATAACTCCCTGTGACAGATATGTCCCAGTTTGATAACGTTTGGTAAGGTTAATTAGTTACTAAGTTGGTTAGTTAGTTTCGTGTTCCATAGATCATTTGCACGGTAAACCCTAAGAACGTGATACGAGTCGTTCTATGGCCACATCACACATTATTTTGTAAATACGCATACATGACGATCATCGACAAGCTTTTCGTTTTTTATGTAATAAGAAAGAGCACATACAGATGTGAATACGCACATTACAGTAACAGAAATTCTTCTACGTATTAGAAGGAGTTGTCGAAGAGAAAGTTTCCCAGTTTATTTTGAAATTTTACTTTTCTCTCTCTCAGAAATTTTGTCACTGGTAAGGTGATAAAAACTTTTGAATCTGACATCCCTTTTCGTGCTAAAGATAACTAGAATGTGATGCAATGAATGTCGTTCTTTTCTAGTACTGTAGTTATTTTAGTAGGAGTTGTCGAGGAGAGACTTTCTCAATTTATCTTGAAATTTTACTTTTCTCTCTGTCAGAAATTTTATGTCGCTGGATAGGCGATCAAAACTTTTGATTCTGGCATCCCTTTTTATGCTGAAGATGACTTGAATGTGATGCAATGAATGTCATTTGTTTCTCTTATTATAATTATGTACTCACTGTTCCTTTTGAACTGTAATACATTATTTACACCAAACATCAAGAAAGAATAAATATACTGTGTTAAAATGCCTAAATTCTTAAACAGACGCCTACAAAACGATTGTGAGTGGGCATCACGTATTATTCTTAGAGCACGCTTTTCAGCAATGAGGATCGGGAGGACGACGGTTCAATCCCGTCTCCGGCCATCCTGATTCAGGTTTTCCGTGATTTCCCTAAATCGTTTCAGGCAAATGCCGGGATGGTTCCTTTGAAAGGGCACGACCGATTTCCTTCCCAATCCTTCCCTAACCCGAGCTTGCGCTCCGTCTCTAATGTCCTCGTTGTCGACGGGACGTTAAACACTAACCACCACCACCACCACCACCACCAGCAATGAGGACTTTCTTTCTTAAGAGATGAGTTACCCCAGAACATTATTTCATATTATGACATTACTGAATGAAAATATCGAAAATACGTGAACTTACTGATTTATCGCTCCCCAATATTTGCTATGATTCGAAATGAAAATTTGGCTCAACAAAGTTGTTTTTAAGAGTTCAAAAATGTGTTCTTTCTAGTTTAAATTCTCATCGTTATGGACACCTAAGAATTTTCAAATTTCTTCTATATTTATTATTTCCTTGCTATGTGTCACTCATATGATCATATGATAGCTACAGTGGCCCCAGATGTGCAGAACTGAATATGAAGCGTCTTTTTAAAATTAAGAACGAGACCATTTGCAGAAAACCAGTAAATGAAATGAGCGTGTGGCATTGTTGGACGGGTGGCCTCATCCGGGGAAATTCGGCCGCCAAGTGCAAGTCTTATTTCAGTTGACGCCAAACTGGGCGACTTGCGTGCCAGTGATGAGGATGAAATGATGATGAGGACAACACAACACCCAGTCCACGAGCGGAGAAAATCTCCAACCCCGTCGCGAATCGAACCCGGGCACGCTGCATGGAAGGCAAGCAAGTTACGACTCAGCTAAGCAGGCGGACTAGAAAACCAGTCAATGTTACTTTTAAAAACATTGTTTACTCTTTCTTCTGTTTCTGTACGTATGCTTACATTTATTACAGTACTAGTGTCATCTGGAAAAAGAAGACTTATTCTGTTTGTTGTACGTTAAACGGAAGCTTTTTTACAAGATGAAGAACAATAGCGTGCCTTGAGAGACCCCATAGGCGATTTCTCCCCAGTCAGACTAACGTCCCTGGACTACATAAACTGAATTAGAAAATACAGCTTCCTGCATTGTTTTCGGTGAGATGTGACATCATCAGTTCCATAGAACCATAATTTATCCTGTGGAACATTTTGATTCACGCAGTCAAAAGCATAAGACAGATCACATAAAATTCCAACTGGCGCTATTTTGTTATTTAATGTTTGTAAAATTTGGTGAACCATAGATGGTATTCTCACTATAGCAACTCTTCTGAAATCCAAGCTGTAAATTACTGACAAGGGAACCTCCCCATCGCACCCCCCTCAGATTTAGTTATAAGTTGGCACAGTGTATAGGCCTTGAAAATCGAGAAAACAGGAAGTTGTGTGGAACTATGAAAAAAATAAGAAAAATATACAAACTGAGTAGTTTACGCGCAAGATAAGCAACATCTATGAGAGTGTTAGCTCAGGGGCGTCGTGGTCCCGTGGTTAGCGTGAGCAGCTGCGGAACGAGAGGTCTTTGGTTCAAGTCTTCCGTCGAGAGAAAACATAATTCCTTTTATTTTCAGACAATTATTATCTGTCTGTCCGTCCGTCCGATGCGAGGTAACTGCGCCGTAGTATGGGGACGCTACACCTAAGCAAACATCGAAACACACGACATCAGTCGACTACAGTGCACGGAAGAGAAAGTATTCCTGCTAACGAGGCTCCCTGGCTGGCAATTGACTGCTCGCTACATTGGACGAGAGTGCATTAAATACGTGAGATGTAGTCCGTGGGCAATATGAATCCAGCAAAACACAGACACTAAACTTATTACAGTGAACAGAGACGTCAATGAACGAACGGACAGATCATAACTTTGGGAAAATAAAGAAAGTAAAATTTTCACTCGAGGAAACACTTGAACCAGGGACTTCTCATTCCGCAGCTGCTGACGCTAACCACGGGACCATGGCGCTCCTGAGCGTACATTATCCTTGATGTTGCCTATCTTGCGCATGGATCACTCAGTTTGTATATTTTGCTTATTTTTTTCATAGTTCCACACAACTTCTTCCTGTTTTCTCGATTGATCTGTGTTCAGTTTTTCAAGGCCTATCCACTGTGCCAACTTATAACTAAATCTGAGGGGGGTGCGATGGGGAGGTTCCCTTGTGAGGATACTGTTCTTCAGGTAAGAAATTATTCTAGAATAAGAAACATTCTCAAAATTTTTGGAAAATGATGCCAGTAGTCGAACAGGTCAGTATTTATTGAAATTTCTTCAATCAACTTTCTTGAAGAGGGGTTAACAACTCTCTTTTTCAGTCTCTCTGCATAAATGCCTTCAATTAGTGATGCGTTAAGTAATTTAGATATGACAGAGCTTATTACCTGGGAAAAAATCTTTATTATTCCATAGGAACACAATAAAATTCAGAGGATTTTTGGTAAGAGAATGTACTATTTTTCTAATTTCAGAAAGAGAGGTGAGTTTTTATGAGAGTTGCTGCTTCAGCATGCTATTGTGATTTTCTCTTCATTTATTTATCCCTATGATTTCTACCATACTTAAGAAATGATTATAAAATATATTTGCTATCTGTAGCACACCATCTATAGCGCCTTCATTCGGTTCAATAGTGATGTTATCCTGCTCCGCGGCTGGTTGTCCTGTGTCTCGTTCCACTACATTCAATACAGCCTTTAGTCTATCGTCGTAATCACTGATTTCTGACATCATGTGAATGTTCCTTGATTAATACAAGAAATTTATTTGCTGGAATGATACCAGCATGGAAATAAGACGCTTATAAGGCGCTAGTGGGACCAGTTCTGGAGTACTGCTAGAGCGTTAGGATCTCAACCAAGTGACTGTGGTAGTAGAAATAGAACAATTTCATAAACGCGCTGATAGTATCCTACACAGCCTATGTGAAAATGAGGTGAAGATGGCAAATGACGGACCCTTGAAAAAAATCAGCCTTACTGTCGCGGAAATCGGGTGGACAAAGAGAAACTGGTGTTCCAAAAAGGAAGTGTGACATTTCTGCTTACTCCGCCGTATGCCTTACTTAGGGATCACAAGAAGAAGATAACAGGAATTAGGGGGGAAATTGGCATATGGAATGTCATTTTTTTTTTCTTCAGTGCGAGTGGAGCAGAATGGAACTTCACTAAGACTGGTATGCAATACCCTCCGCACAGAGTGTACATCTAGATATAGGAGACGTAAAATCATTTAAGACTTGGCACACATTTTGGACGACGTCACAAATTTCCTGTAAAACACAGTACGTTGAGAGACGCTGGAAAAGCATATGTGTGTAATCCTTGAGACTGAATTCGTAGTCGAGAACTTCACTTCTTTCTGGGTCCCGTGGTTTCACGTTACAGAGCGCAGCCCATGTTCTTCGTGACCGGTGGTCCGTTGCAGCTGCTGCAAAATGCAGACCATGGAAATAAGAGAGATTGTCGATAACGTGGCGGCAACTACCGACTAGCGGCACAGAATTGCTCCCTTATTGCTGCAAGTGATTGCGTAAAACTGAATGATATACGTTTGCATTTGACTTCATTCTTACTGCACCTGGCGTTTCGCTCCTCTGAAGCTATCAACATGTATCTTTCCTGAGTTCTCTTCCTAAATGAAACTGAAACATTAAGGATGTTACAGTCCATAAATGAAAAACGAAAAAGTGTTTCACTGTTGTTTGGTGAGCTACTAACACTACGGTGCCAAACATCAATAATGTTTTTTTCGGGTTTAGGGTACCTATATGGCAATGTTTATATTTTTATTTAGCTCTCGCAATACCAAAGGAAGGGGGGGGGGGATTTTGCACTTTGTCCCCTCATTTTTAAAATATTGTGATCTGGTCAGTTATTTTCTACTTTAAAATTTTGAAAAAATACTTATTGTATTTTATTCATTCTTCTACCAGATTCCATAAATATGTTAAATGTTTCAGTGAAACTTCATCCAAAAATTTAAAATAGTAGATATCACTTTCACCAATGTATATCATATTCAGTACTTCCATTTTCAGGACGTTACTTACACATCAGTATCTCTTTAAATCGTATGTTGGGAGTAAAGCTCAACAACAGTTACAGAATTTTGCGTATTTTTTAATTTTTTTTTTTGTTTCTGGCATAAAGTAAGCACCCTTTCCCTCCCACCCCTACCCCCCTCCCACCCAGTTGGTAGTATACATAATTAAAACTGCATTGATATTGCTAAGGGTGTGCTAAAAGATATTTTCAGCTTCTGCACTCCTCTTCCAAATCAGTATGTTTTTACAAACTACATTTTTAATATAAGTCAACAACAATTAACGACTTTTCCATTTTCCTCAGTTTTTATAAGGGTGGACGTAAATTACCCTCCCTCCCCCCCCCCCCCTTTCACCCCCTTGTTAGTGCACGTTAACGTTATGAAAAGTACTTTGCCACTGCCAAGGTTAACATCTGAAAATATGCATCGCCTATTCCTTATTATGAAGGTGATGAACCAAACATTTAAGTTACGTGTGTAAAAGTTTTGGAATCAGACACACTTTGATCAGTGGTGTCTTCGGTACTGTCGTAATCTAAACCTGTTAATTCCGACTGATGCAAAGAGCTATGAGCCTCCTCAGGACCAAGTGGGAGTGACGACAACTGCAAGACCGTGCCGAGGGGGTGGTTCAAATGGTTCAAATGGCTCTGAGCACTATGGGACTTAACATCTCAGGTGATCTGTCCCCTAGAACTTAGAACTACTTAAACCTAACTAACCTAAGGACATCACACACATCCATGCCCGAGGCAGGATTCGAACCTATGACCGCAGCGGTCCCGCGGTTCCAGACTGAAGCGTCTAGAACCGCTCAGCCATCAGCGGCCTGCAAGGGGGTGGCGAAGTAAACGCCAGCCAGGAGTGAATGTACAGAGATGGCGTAGAAAGTGACCAAAAAGAAACAAGAAATAATGACGGTTTCAGAATTAACCGGGATGGGTATGTGAGTTCTCCTCCACCTCTTGATCCTATCTTCTATTTAGAGAAAGAGGTCTTTCCCTCGGCCCACGAGTGTAAATGCATACTTTTGTCCTACTGTCAATTCTAGTGGCATTTCGACCCAGTAGTATCATAGAGCATCGACTTCTACCCAGCAGAAATCTATCGCTAACATGGTTCATGTGGTAACAGTTCATTCAGTTCCCACAGCTGCCACCTGCATAGCTCGCTGATGTTTAACAGTGGAGTTTTTGCTGATATTTTTCTACAGTATCGTAGGATCACAAATTTCGGCCAGTGGATATCAAGCAGATATGCTACTTGACTGAAGACCTACTGGTTTTGGGGATTTCTGCCGAATGGGGAACGGGAAGATATGCGACGGTGGCTGGAGCAAGGAAAAAGGTGCAGCCACATGAACAAGGCAGAAAATTCAAGAATAAATCTTGTGTGGCTGATTAGCAGTATTATTGGAGGTGTAGGTCTGCTTGTCTAAGCTATACCATCGTGTAATCGTATGCTCGGCCACGGGTCATAGGCTGCATTTCTCAAGAATCTGGTGTAAGATAACAGGAAGGAAGACTTACTTGTGTATCAGCCAGTATGTTGTTAATATAGTGCGAATGTAATTCTGACACACAATCTAGCATCGAAAGTCTAATGTACAGTATCTGCCATAAACAATAACATATACTTTTTTTTACGTTCAGTTATTGTAGACCGATTTTACCGTTTGTAACTTGCTTGTTGCAATAATACATTTAATTTGGCGAATGCAAAATTTTTCATCGATGTATTTCATTCAGATAACATTTTTCAGTAACATTTCCTTTTTTTTAAATCCACAAAATTATAAAATTAAGGAAATGTGCATAGAAAAGATTTTCAGAAAGGCTATTTTACTGGGAGGGAGGGAGGGGATAAGTTCTGGCACATCTTCCAGTGAGGCAGGGTCACTTCCATACGGCTCTTGTCAGTTGTTGGTTGTAACGAATAGTGAGATTAACTAATAGTGTCGAATATTGACGCATTCGTGATTAATGATCGAGTGCGAATTCGATCGCATACGGAACTTAAGGTGTCAGTAGCAGTTTCGTCATAACTTTTACAACATTTCATCTGTGAGATTGTGCAGTGTAACAGAAATGTGTTCGCGCTCATGCAAATGCAAGAATATGCGTGTTCCTTTTTTCTTTATTTTGATTGTTACAGTTCCGTTATTGTAACTACTGTTATTATACCTTGCTGTGTTGTATGAAATACGGTGTCCTGAATCCTCACTGAAAGCACGTGTGCTCAGTGATCAACATTTTGAATCAATATCCGCATAAAATTGCTAGAACGATTTGTGTTTCAATATATTGCTAATTATATTAGAGGGGTAATTACTGCGTGACTCTTGTATATTTTTATGTGACACACGTTAATTAGTGACGTTCCAGAGCACAACCCATTGGCGTTATAGTGACTTACAAAAACAAGTCGCAGTAAATTAAGGCTAACTGTTGGTTGTCGCTCTGCAGCTTCTTAGGATTCCAATACAAAAATTGTAGCGACAGCTCTCGATACTTTTTTATGTTGCGTTCGTATAGCGCGACCCTAACATAGTCATTGTTTTCCATTACGTGAAATGCTGACGAAAAGCATATCCCGTGAAAGCAGAGAATCAGTTTTATTTTATACCATTAATGCAGTTGAGAGCACCTTCGCTTCCGCCTCAAACACAAAGTCATTATAAAGCAAGTCTCGTTTCTTTTGTAACATAAACGAGACCGATGAGGTGAGTTATCCCTGGTCCTGCCTCCCTGCTCCCAAAGATGTTCACCGCCGCTCTACCAAACAAAGTATGCTTATCTTCCATGACAGAGCCTTCTTTCTTCCCCACCCAACGCCAATTTTTTTTTTAAATCAGGCACCACCACCAAACAAACATGGAAGAAAACATTCGATCACCGAGTAGGTACAACAAGGAAAGGCATAAATTTTGTGATTTCGCGATAAAATAACATAAGAATGATGTGAAACTGCAAGATACAGCAATAGTGAACAGAATTCTGAGACGTCTAACACATCCTTAAAATAAATAAATGAAAAAAATCTTTATTTTTCTGACTCGACAGCCGCGCGTTGCTGCCGAGCGGTCTAGGGGGAGTCTTGTCACGGTCCGTGCGGCTCCCCCCATCGGAGGTCGGAGGTTCGAGTCCTTCCTCTGGCTTGGGTGTGTGTGTTGTCCATAGCGTAAGTTAGTTTAAGTCAGATTAAGTAGTGTGTAGGCTTAGGGACCGATGACCTCAGTAGTCTGGTCCCATGAGACCTTACTACAAATTTCTATTTTTTCACTCGAGAGACTGTATAAAGTATAGTAGTTCACATGTTACTTTACTAACACAAAATAGCTAATAGTGTTATGAAAGGCAAATACCTTCCAAAATAGTCCTCCGTGCCTAATTGTCACCACTACGCAGATGTATAGTACTTAATGCGAAAACTGAATAATATGTGTCACAGATATTACCTGTATGTTTGTATTAACGTAAATTAAAATCTGCTTGTGACCCCTTTGTATATGGAAATAGCTGTTAGCGGAATTTTATATGAACCTCCATGAGCTGTTATGTGACTGAAGACACTGAAGGTAGCGCATTATGTGCAGAAACAGGTTTGGGTAAAGTGAAATAAACTAATTGCTTGTTACATACACCGTCAGTCCGAAACGTTTCGAGACTAGATTAATAAAAAGTTGAGGAACGGTAAGATGAGGGTTCTAATGGTCCACTTGTTCTACATAGCCTTCCCAACTTGAGTACAACGTGCAGAAAATTTATACAACCATGTGAAATAGAACCGTCTTCACTGGGATATTTTGTTCCAACATCACGTCACATGGTCCTGAATGTGTGCTGTAATTGTGCACAGTTATTGCTCA
Source organism: Schistocerca serialis cubense (assembly GCF_023864345.2). Classification (NCBI taxonomy): domain Eukaryota; kingdom Metazoa; phylum Arthropoda; class Insecta; order Orthoptera; family Acrididae; genus Schistocerca; species Schistocerca serialis. The sequence continues at coordinate 508,399,867 of NC_064643.1, read as the reverse complement.
TGAACTCTATTTATGCTGGAAGAGGATACCAGCATTGTAATAAAAATAAGCTAAGCGTGTTAGCTATTCACAATCTGTGCTTGAAGAGCACGCCAACATCATAACATCAATAAGAAAACTACGTTAGCTACTCAGAATTTATGCTTGAAGTGCAATGTAATATTACAGAATAAAGAAGCAAAGTGTGTTGATCGTTCAGAAATAATCCTATCATCTTAGCTGGAAGCATTAAAAATATCTCTTATCAGCACATATGACTATAGGGAATCTAATTGAAGATGAATGAGTTGTCTTATTTTTAAAGTGGATGCAGAAATATTAAATTGAATACCCTGACGAAAAAGAGTCGCAGCATTAATTTGGAGTTCTGCGACATAAACGAAAGTTGGTATGCGTGTTCCTACATCTGCAAGATGATGCCTACTCAAATATCGCGCCAAGTGGCGCTAGTAGTGCCACTATGAGAATGCAGTTCAGGTTTGCTTTAATTACACGCTGTAATGGTCGTGAGTCATGTAATAGACCGACGAGAAGCTGAACGTTCTGTGATACAGTAGAAAGACGTGGCAGGAATGTAGACACTGAACATGATTTCTGACAGCGGTCATCACGAGAATGTACAGTCAAGAAGAGCGGTCTGCGCGCGGCCGTATGGCACTACCGAGGAGGAAGACCGTCATAGCGAGCACTCCGTTGATCCCAATCCACCGCCATTTGCGACTTCAGTGATGTCAAGCAAGATCTCATTGGAGGGCAACGTGTATGTCTCTTGTTTTCTGGTGAAAGCTGGTTCTGCCTCTGTGCCAGTGATGACTATGTGTTGGATAGAAGGAGACCAGTTGAGGTCCTGCAATCAACCTGTTTACATGATGAACACACTGGACCTACATCTGAAATTATGGTCTCGGGTGTGATTTCATATGACAGCAGGAGCACTCTCGTCGCTATCCCACGCACCCTGACTGCAAATTTGTGCGTCAGTCCGGTGATTCGACCTGTTGTCCTGCCATTCATGAACAGATTCCCATGGGTGTTAAGATAACAGTCGCCCACATACTGCTGTTGTAACCCAACAGGCTCTATAGAGTGTCAGCATGTTGCCTTGGCCTGCTTGATCAGCATGTCACATATGGGGCATCATGGGACAACAACTTCAACGTCATCTACAATCAGCATTAGCCGTTCCTGTACTGACAGACCAAGTGCAGCAGGTATGGAGCTCCATCCCATAAACTGACATCCGGCACCTGTAGAACACAATGCAGGCACTTTTCATCCTTGCATTCAACATTCTGGCTGTTACAGTGGTTAATTATTTACCAGCGTTTGAAATTTTTAATGGATTACCTCGTGCTTACATTAAACTGTGATCCTGGAATGTTAATCATTTAAATATTTTACCCAAGCAAATGTATCCCGAAATTTCTTTACTACGTTGATTACCTTTTCGTGCTGCGATTTTTTTCCGCCAATGTAATGAAGTACCATATTCAACAAAATTTTTTGTGAAATAATACTAGGTAGAAAATAATTAAATACTTCTAAAAGCTAGTGACAATTATCAAACTTCAAACAAATCTCAGTTCATTAATGAACTCAGTCCATGTCAAAATTTTATTGTTAGGAGACAGACTGAATAGCTGCTGAACTTGAATTCCAAGATCTGGTAGACATTTAAGACTGACTCAATGGCTGATATTTGATGATAATTTGTTTTATGTGTTAACCTTATGTACCTGAGGTGCCTGTGAATCTTTAGCCAATGTAAAGCACAGTGTTCCAGAAGAAAGTTTACTTGGAAGGTTGGCGGTGTGTGTTAGTGCATGCGTTACCTGCTCTTGTCCTCCTTCCGTTAATTCTTTTGATTTTTAAAATAAATGATTGGCCATGTTATTCTCAATTGGAGGTGCAGTGCAATATTTAGTATTACCAGTAACCACCGATGTTTAATTGTTCATGTCAGAAAGTGTGTCGGTTTTGCTATTTTATTGGCCTATTTATAATTTCAGAATTTTAAACATGGCTGATTGGTTCAGGGACCGTTTATAAATTAAAGTTGAATTATATAAGCTCTCACTCACAATTTTTAGTCTTTTTTTCGTTTGGTAGGGCTCACACATGGCTGAAACTCACTAAAAGTGTCTTTTCATGTTTCAAGAAGCCAGTGAAAACACTTCTTCCACCAAACTGCACATAATTAAAAATGTGTATGCCAGATTAATTTATTGACTAACTCATCAGGAATACAGACAACCCAATCCAAATTATCTCAGTTTCTCATTTCAAATAGACTATCATCTTTCAACAAATAAAACTGGCTCATTTCTTGTCTCTGTCTTTCCACTTCTACTTAACCTCTTCCCAGACTTGATCTGTTCTTTACCACTATTAAAGTGCACCGATAATGAGACGATCAAAAGCAACATTCTGTAAGTCTATAACACTGAAATAGTTCTCTTCAAGTTGTCCTCTATCCTCTGATTCAACCCTGGAGGAGATGTTGAAACAACATTGACAATAATGTCATCATTTCAAGAATATAAACAATTTTGAAATTAATTTCTTATATATACAGTTCTTATTTGGTTCTGCAACCACGAGTCAACTTCATACTCATCAAAAACTGCAATGCTTGATGATCAATATAAACTTTAGTCATACTACCAAATAAGTAACAATTCAACATTTTGGAGCCCCGAACTGCTACAGGTTTAAGCACCATAACTGAGTAATTATGTTCACAAAAGGCGTAGTATGACATCTACTCACCGATCTACCTCAAATTCTTGGAAGAACTCCGTACTAAGACCCGTCTTAGAACTACATGAGATTAAAAAAAATTCTGTACCCAAGTCCAGATGTTATACAGGACATGCCCACAAGAGTCTGCTTCACACACTCAAATTCTGCCTGTGCTTGGTTGCCCCAAGGTCAAGGAGTTTTCTTCCTCTTCATAGTCATGGTGTAGCAAAAATTTTCATATTTATAAACCTTTTATAAAAAATTAATCAATCCCTAAAATGCTCTAATCCATTTCCTCATCTTAAGAACAGGGAAGTCAATAAATGCTTCAATCTTTTCAGGATCATGTATAATCCCTGGTGCACTCACATTACGGTCACCTGACATCTACCAAATTTTGATTTTCCTAGGTTAAGGATGACACAATACTCTTTCAAACTACTCAACAACCTACATCATAATGCTTTTACCATTTCTCACCCATAATCAACACATCATCAATGGAGATAGTTGAGTGCTCCACAAACCAAATATTATAATAATAATAATAATCGCCGTCATCAAATATACTGTAATAATTACATGAAAACCTGAAAAAATTGAGCTGAACTGACATTCAACCCAAAGTGTAACTTGCAAAATTGATAGCAACAGCCAAAACATAAGAATGGCGTTAACTTCCTACCTGAAGGACACAGCTCAATCTGCCTGTAGCTAGCATGTAATAGAGTAAAAGGCAGAACCTGAACACAATGAAATTTTTGCAGCAACTCATCTAATGTTAGTTGTCTATCAGCTTCTAGTTCAGTAATTGTAGTAATTTATCTGGAATCCACCACCACCTGAATGTCGTCTACCTTCTTAGACACCACTACAGACAACTGTAGGAACTCTAGCAGGTTCTTTACCCCTTTCTGGAAAATTTTCACAATATCAGCCTGAACTCTTTCTTCATAAATCACTGGGACAGAATATGACCTGACAAAGAACCTCTTACACTCATTAACGTTTAAGCGATAGGAAAAACCTTTATTGTACCAATATGTTCAGAAAATAGCTACGGATATTGTCATATACAACAAATGCTTTTTCGCCACACCAATCCCCCTCCTCTACTTCCTGAACAGTATCACTCTTACTCCAGATCTTTCGTAAGGTGCAAACACTTAGTTGTCAGTCTGGTAATAGAACTCCTTTAGCATTATTTTTATTCACAACAGGTTTTGAGACAAAGAACAACATAAATCTAGCAGGAAATTTAAGATGCTGACATGAACTTTTCTCCCTAACCTCATACTCATCAGAAATTAGCTTCAACTTCGTCTCTTAAAAATCAACAACGCTGCTCCAGGACACAAGTCATTTACTCCTTGGTGACAAAAAAATCAAACCTTAAACTGCATCACTTGCCAACCTTTCCACATTCACAGTAATCACATAAAAGCCGTTTCTTCGACACAGACATTAAATATTCACTTGTCTCTTTACCTCATCTTCTTTTTTCTGAACAACTGCTCCTTTTACCTTGGTACCTGTTTAGGAAAAATAGTCCATCAGCCTGCACGTTCACACCTTTGAATAACACCTCAAAACAGACACCTGGTAATCCATATGGAGAATACAAAACAGAATAGTTCCACTAACATCTATTTGAAGCACTGGACTCTCACTAAGAAAATGTTCCAATAAATCTTCCAAAATCTATCTGTTCATCTGTTTGTGACTAGTCTTCAACATATTAACAGTGCCTAATTAAGCTACATACTGTATTAATCAGTCACATGCTGGCAAACACTGCATATGCCCATTATGCTTTGAATAAGATAATTGAACCTCCACAATGCACAGACTACCAAACTGCCTGTTATTCCAACCATCTCTGCCCCTCTAATAATCACCATTCTCATTGGGATCAGTTCCTGCATTATGATACCTCCAACAATGATTACAGTATCTGTCATATCATGAATCACATAACCATGGATTACAGTTTCTATTTCTTTGTAGTGGCCTCATAGCAGAATAAACAAATTAGTTTCCTTTCCTATCATACCCATTCTCATTACTTTTGTCATACAAAAGTAAAAACACGACGAAGAGGGACTAACAAGAATGGGCTACCAAGAACGAAGTGCTTGGATGAAGAAGCTACCATGGAACTAAAAGAAGAATTCAGGAGAGGAATTAAAATTGAACGTGAAAGAATATCAACGATAAGATTTGCTGATGACACTGCCATCCTGAGTGAAAGTGAAGAAGAATTATAGGATCTGCTGAATGGAACGAACAGTGTAATGAGTACAGAAAATAGATTGAGAGTAAATCGAGGAAAGACGAAGGTAGTGAGGTGCAGAAGAAATGAGGACAACGAGAAGCATAACATGAGGATTGATGGTCACGAAGTAGTTGATGTTAAGGAATTCTACTACCTACGCAGCAAAATAACCAATGAAGGTTGGAGGAAGGAGGACATCAAAAGCAGACTAGCGCTGGCAAAAAGGGCATTCCTGGCCAGGAGAAGCATGCTAGTATCAAACACAGACCTTAAGTTGAGGATCAACTTTCTGATAATCTACATTTGGTGCACAACTGGAACAGAAGAGAATCGAAGTATTTGAGACGTGTTGCTACAGACGAATTTTGAAATTAGGGGACTAGTAAGGTAAGGAAATAGAAGATTCTGCACAGAATCGGAGAGGAAAGGAAATTGTGGAAAACATTGACATGTTAATACAACAGGGAATGCCATCCATATCACTAGAGGGAGCTGTAGAGGGCAAAAACTGTAGAGGAAGGCAGAGATTGGAAAGAATTCGTGGTGGGCCAAATCAAACCAGTTAGAAAACTGATGACTCAAAAGAGGTCTTATAAGTCATCTTGCACATGGTCAGCAAGTATAATTTGTGTAAACGTGAAAGAAGCTCGGTGGGACTCAAAGGACCGAAAAAAATTAATTTTTAACATGTTTTCGAAGAATTGTGTGGGACAGCCAAATTCATAATAGTTAAACTTTTACAACATCAAAAGCCATGTTTGATCCTGTCTTGTGCTACTTGAGACCAGTAGTAAGACAAGAAAAAAATTCCTAAACTCATCATAAGACACACAATTTCTGATCAATATACATATTCATGCAGCAGTTTCACCTTACAGGTAACCAAACATAAATTTATTGTTGTGGCTAAGAAGGTGGAAATGAAAAACTAAACAACTCCAATAAAACATTAGGATGAATAACTTCTTTTTGCTTTATGAGCAGAAAGAACTTTTTAACATACCAGGAATTTTAAAAAACAGACATCACTTCATGTTACACATTCTGATAACTGAAATATCTAGAATCAGAATGAGTTCTTCACCTCTCATTGTGAGATGGGGTATCTGTGTCGCCTTCATGACCTGAATGCACCTATTCATGAGGTACATGGCCTTCACTATAAGAATGAACTTCAGCAACACCCTCCTCAGTATGTCATAAACCCTCATTCAACTCTTATGCTAGCTACCTTTCCTCCTATTACTCTCCACCCGTCCCTCGTCAAATGATAACAATGAGCTCCCTTTCTCTGACACACCCATACCAAGAGGTGCTGTACCACTTGAGCTCAATTCAGCATCAACTACTAACTGTGCAACAGCAGAACCCAAATCATCAATCTTCTTAACTGTCTGCTTAATCCTTACAATATCAAGGTATTTTCCATTATGTGTATTACGAAGAGTGGAGCTGGTACTTTATACCACCTATAAAAAAAATTGATAACAGCTGTTGACCTACATAAACAACACGCTTTTTAAAGACATTCTCCAGAACTTGGAAATATTTATAGCATATTGTTAGAAATACGAGCACCCTTTCAGTAAAACGTATTACCAGGGGGGGGGGGGAGTACTTTGAGACCATTACCAAAAAATTTCTTTAACTATCATTAGCTTTTTCAACAGATGTTGATATGTGAGTAAGGCCCTGTATCTGAAAGTACTGAATATGACATTTGTCATTAAAAAGGCACTCTACTTCTAAGACTTCAAGTTGAAAACTTTTAAACATTTATGGAATTTAGTGAAAATTTCATTAAAAAGGAATGAAATTTTTCAGAATTATGAAACGTAAGGTATTTATCTAGATTACAATAATTTCAAAATATGAGCATGAAGAACCAACCCCCAACTCACTGATTTTGGAAGGACTAATCTCTTCTCTACTCCCCACTATGTCCATTGCTGCACTAACTTTCAGATCTTCAAAATTCTATACTAAACCTTATAAAAATGTAGAATTACTAGAAATCAGTTGTTGATTTTGACAGCTATTCCCTGAGTAGGTACCCTCTGAAGCATCTGAGATACTCACATCAAGGAAAGTTTTGCATCACCTCGGTTACGAGAGTTCCGGCACCTGCACAGAAAACTGGAATAGAGATCATCTTAAACATAATTGTTGCTCATGAAAACCACACATTGCATATTGTAACTCCATACAGACAGACCTTCAGAGGTGGTGGTCCAGATTGCTGTACACACCGATAACCCTAATACCCAGTAGTACGCCCTCTTGCATTGCATGCATGTATTCGTCGTGGGGTACTGTCCACAGGTTCATTAAGGCACTGTTGGCCCAGATTGTCCCAATCCTCAACGACGATTAGACGTAGATCCCTCAGAGTGGTTAGTGGGTCACGTCATACATAAACAACCCCTTTCAATCTACCCCAGGCATGTTCGACAGGGTTCATGTCGGGAGAACATGCTGGCCACTCTAGTAGAGCTATGTAGATGTCCTGAAGGAAGTAATTAACAATATGTGCACGATGGGGACGCGAATTGTCGTCCATGAAGACGAATAACTCGCCAATATGCTACTGATACGGTCGGAGGACGGCATTCATGTATCGTACAGCCGTTACGGCGCCTTCCATAACCACCAGCGGCGTACGTCGGCCCCACATCATGACACCGTAAAACACCAGGGAACCTTCATCTTGCAGCACTCGCTGGACAGTGTGGCTAAGGCGTTCAGCCTGACCGGGTTGCCTCCAAACACGTCTCCGACGATTGTCTAGTTGAAGGCATATGCGACACTCGACGGTGAAGAGAACGTATGCCAATCCTGAGCGGCCCATTCGGCACATTGTTGGGCCCATCTGTACTGCGCTGCATAGTGCCGTGGTTGCAAAGATGGACCTCGCCATGGACGTCAGGACTGAAGTTGCGCATCATGCAGCCTATTGCGTACAGTTTGAGTCGTAACACTACGTCCTGTGGCTGCACGAAAAGCATTTTTCAACATGGTGGCGTTGCTTTAGGCTTTCTCTTAGCCATAATCCGTAGGTAGCAGTCATCCATTGCATCCTTGGTCGGTCTGAGCGAGGCATATCGTCGACAGTTGCTGTCTGTCTGTATCTCCTCCATGTCCGAACAACATCGCTTTGGTTCACTCTGAGACGCCTGGACACACGCCTTGTTGAGACCCCCTTCCTCGCGCAAAGTAACAATGCGGACGCGGTCGAACCGCGGTATTGACCGTCTAGTAATGATTGAACTACAGACAACACTAGCCATGTACCTCCTTTCTGATGGAATGACTGGAACTGATCAGCTGTTGGACCCCATCCGTCTAAATGGTGCTGCTCATGCACGGTTGTTTACGTCTTTGGTTGGGTTTACTGACATATATGAACAGTCAAAGACACTGTGTCTGTGATACAACTCCCACAGTCAACGTCTATCTTCAGGAGTTCTCGGAACTGGGGTGATGCAAAATCTTTTTTTGCTGTGTGTATATCTACGTTATCTTTTCAATCTAGTCTCTTAAATTTTGAAACACAATTTGCCATTGCTTGTTTTGCTCCTCAACAACCATCGGAAACTGATTTTCACTCTCTTCAACAAAAGAAACTTTGAACATTACAAATTCTCTCGACAGATTCTGTGTGTACGTCTTCTTTTAATTGTGTTCTTAGTAGAATAAATTTCCCTGCAACCTCTTCACTAATGTCCTCAGATTTTTGTTCTAAACCATGTATCTGTTCTTGCGAAGTTTTAACATTAGCTGTCAATTTATCGGTCAATTGCCTTCCACTGGTTTCTCTTCTCTTCCCTCATCTCTCATCAATGCACTTGAAGCCACTCTTATACAGCCACAAGCCATGAGTTTAGATAATTTCGTTAATATTTTTGCACAATTGTGAATTATTTAAGAGCAACCATTTCAAAAGAACTGGTAGTGTACTAACATCTTTTATGCATAAGAAGCTTCATTTAACTCAACTTTTGTTTTGTGGAAACCTACAAACAGTCGAGAAAGTACTGTCTCACGTTGTCTTTATTGAGTTAGATCATGTAAGGGCTTATGACTTTCAATTCTGAAAATATACAGTGTGAAATTACTCAAAATTTTAACTTCAGAAGTACCTTCTGCCTTATCTGAAAATAACTATCTTTATGGTACGGAGAAAGTTTCTTTATTAAAAACAACATATAAATAAATTTTTAATGTGAATTCAGAGAAGTGAGATAGAGAGTTTCAGTGGATAGGAATTAATTCAAAAATGAAACTGTGAGAACTTTAATTATTTTCGATTGCTACATTACGAAGCGCAGCGCAGCGATCCTCATTTTTTCATCAAATCGAACGAAAGTTAACATAGGCACATGATTTTTCACTGCTAGGATTAATGACCATTGCCTTTATAATAACTCACTAAAATAATTTTTGATGTGAATATAACTTACTTGCAAGAGCGTAAAATTAATTTGGCCGGGCTTGTTTGAAGATTAGAGTCTTTATTTATTGATTAATCCGTCAAAGTTAAAGAAAGAAAGGTATTACGAAATATTCGGTACCACTACGAACCCTGTTTTACGACGAATTTTAAAAACGGTGTATCGTGGCGTCTTCTCTCTAATAAAATTAACCGTTACTACGATCTGGGATCAGAAAGACCCCAATATTAACAACGACTAACCACTACTAAGTAGTAAAAAAATATCAAGGTCAACATAGTTGCCAGACACTTTAGAAAAGTTTCCTTTTTCTCTGACAAATCCATACTTAATTCCTTCTTACTATCCTCGTTTTCTGTTACAGTATGCTCCATTTTCTCACAAGCCATCCCACTTTAGTTTCCAGTTTGCTCAATAATTTAATAATAGTTATTTAATTTACTTCTCACAATTATTTACCAATGGTATAGCAGAATTTTTTTGTTCAGGTTGCACATGAAAGCAGTAGATGTTGTCGAAGCATTTGAGTTGCATGTGTCTGATAGAAGCCAGAAAAATAACAACACTTCCAGTTTCCTGTCCTTCAACATTAATATCGCTGATAGTAGCATTGATTTCCTTGACTAATAGTCGTACTGATGTATCGGTATTTAATTGATTGTCACTGCACTGGATCAGCCAAAAGGTCCGATTCCACCCGTTTGCTTTGACTCGTGATGTAACTGCGTTGAGGTGTATCGTGTTTGTAATGTATTGTCTTTGCCGAGAGCGTGTCGAAGTAAGCGATGGTGCACTCTAGTTGTATGCTTGTGAGTGATGTCGTAGTGGCACTGGAGTTAGGGCTGTGAGTTACTCGACGTTTTGGAAGCTGGTTTTTGTTGCAGTGACAATGAGATATTCCAGTGTCATTAGTTATTAGCTACTGATCCGTTTTCGGCTTCTAAATTATTAATTCGTCGTGTTGATAGTAATTTGAAAATGTTCTTTTAGTGTCTCGGTTGATACTATGTATCAATCCTACAACGAAGTCTACTAGTCATTCTTTTGTTGCTTCTACGGGCGACAATATGACGTCTATAACTCAGTTCCTCCAGTAATGTGGCGGAATTTATGAAATTAAATACAGTCTACGCTTCTCAAACCAGGGACGAGTGTATGAGACGATGTTTTCAGCGGGGTTCAGTAATAGTTATTTTGTGTGTGTGTATGTGTGTGTGTGTTTGTGTGTGTGTGTGTGTGTGTATGTCTGTGTGTGTGCGTGTGATGTGCCAGCCGAGAAATGTCAGTGGACTTACAGTGGCAGGCACTTATTTATGTCTTTATTATAAGAAATGTAGTGTGTCTCTTTATGTTCGTAATTTTCTTTGTGATATGGTATCGAAATATGTGTTATAGTAGTTTTTTTGTGATTTCGTGGTTTTTATTGGTAACCGAAGTTCATATTTAGTATTGTGTAGTTATCGTGCGGTGCGTTGTAGCTATTTTGGTCTCGTTAGGTTTTGTATGTGCGTGTGTAGGGGGAAGGGGGTGGGGGAGGCGGCCTGGATCGCTGTATGCGTTTGAGCTATACAAATCAAATGAAATATTCGATTCCTGTTGTGTGTTCTTCGTATTTTCTTCGTTCAGTTCATGCTCGAGGATTCCGTTCTTTTTTTGCGTTTTCGTTTGTTTTTGAGCAGTGACGTTATTCTTACTGTCGTACACTTACCTTACCCCGATCTGAACCCCCTATTTCTTGCACGTTGTGTTGTGTTCGAGTAGATTTCCCCACCATGTTATAGTTCTGGGTGGAGATTTTAATTTGCCGGATATAGACTAGGAGACTCAGACGTTCATAACGGGTGGCAGGGACAAAGAATCCAGTGAAATTTTTTTAAGTGCTTTATCTGAAAACTACCTTGAGCAGTTAAACGGAGAACCGACTCGTGGCGATAACATATTAGACCTTCTGGTGACAAACAGACCCGAACTATTTGAAAAAGTTAAGGCAGAACAGGGAATCAGCGATCATAAAGCGGTTACGGCATCGATGATTTCAGCCGTAAATAGGAATATTAAAAAGGGTAGGAAGATTTTAGAAAAAGTGACAAAAAGCAGATTTCAGAGTACCTGTTGGCTCAACACAAAAGTTTTGTCTCAAGTACAGATAGTGTTGAGGATTAGTGGACAAAGTTCAAAACCGTCGTACATAATGCGTTAGATGAGTATGTGCCAAGCAAGATCGTAAGAGATGGAAAAGAGCCACCGTGGTACAACAACCGAGTTAGAAAACTGCTGCGGAAGCAAAGGGAACTTCACAGCAAACATAAACATAGCCAAAGCCTTGCAGACAAACAAAAATTACGCGAAGCGAAATGTAGTGTGAGGAGGGCTATGCGAGAGGCGTTCAATGAATTCGAAAGTAAAGTTCTATGTACTGACTTGGCAGAAAATCCTAAGAAATTTTGGTCTTATGTCAAAGCGGTAGGTGGATCAAAACAAAATGTCCAGACACTCTGTGACCAAAATGGTACTGAAACAGAGGATGACAGACTAAAGGCCGAAATACTAAATGTCTTTTTCCAAAGTTGTTTCACAGAGAAAGATTGCACTGTAGTTCCTTCTCTAGATTATCGCACGGATGACAAAATGGTAGATATCGAAATAGACGACAGAGGGATAGAGAAACAATTAAAATCGCTCAAAAGAGGAAAGGCCTCTGGACCTGATGGGATACCAGTTCAACTTTACACAGAGTACGCGAAGGAACTTGCCCCCCTTCTTGCAGCGGTGTACCGTAGGTCTCTAGAAGAGCGTAGCGTTCCGAAGGATTGGAAAAGGGCACAGGTCATCCCCGTTTTCAAGAAGGGCAACTGTGGTGAGACCTATGCCTACTTCGGTGGCCTTGGAATCACATGGAACCCCTGATGTCGCTGCGTCTTCCGGCAGTGAGCATCTTACCGGTCAGCCATCACTCCAGGGTGAATGGCGGACAGTGGTGGGCTCGCGCGTGCCTGGCCGAAAGGCGAAGGTGGGATCTGGCCGCGTGGCAGCTGCCTTACCCCTTTCCAACAGGTACGGGGTGCTTCCTAGTGGTGATGACATCGTTTCCGAGCCACCACAGGATGCCTCGCCTGTTGGGCCAGTGGCCGATTCTCCGGCAAGGTCCCGACAGTCACAGAGGGCGGGCCTATTAGTTATAGGGAGCTCCAACGTTAGGCGGGTTATGGAGCCCCTCAGGAAAATAGCGGGTAGGTCGGGGAAGAATGCCAGTGTGCACTCGGTGTGCTTGCCGGGGGGTCTCGTCCGTAATGTGGAGGAGGCCCTTCCGGCAGCTATTGAACGCACTGGGTGTGACCGGCTGCAGATAGTAGCACATGTCGGAACGAATGACGCCTGCCGCTTGGGTTCTGAGGCCATCCTTGGTTCCTTCCGGCGGCTGGCTGATTTGGTGAAGACAACCAGCATCGCACGCGGAGTGCAAGCTGAGCTTAATATCTGCAGCATAGTGCCCAGAGTCGATCGCGGTCCTCTGGTTTGGAGCCGTGTGGAGGGTTTAAACCAGAGGCTCAGACGACTCTGCGACTATAATGGTTGCAAATTCATCGACCTCCGTTATTGGGTGGAGAAATGTAGGGCCCCCCTAGACAGGTCAGGCGTGCACTACACACCGGAAGCAGCTACTAGGGTAGCAGAGTACGTGTGGCGTGCACACGGGGGTTTTTTAGGTTAGAGGGACCCCCCCTTGGGCGAAACGATAAAATACCTGACGGCTTACCAGAGAGGACATTATCATCGTTGATAAAGAACGTCCGTCCTCAGAGACCAAAAACAGGAAAAGTTAACGTAATATTGGTAAACTGCAGGAGTATCCAGGGCAAGGTTCCTGAATTAGTATCTCTTATTGAAGGAAATAATGCGCATATAGTATTAGGAACGGAAAGTTGGTTAAAACCGGAAGTGAACAGTAACGAAATCCTAGACACAGAATGGAATATATACCGCAAGGATAGGATAAACGCCAATGGTGGAGGAGTATTTATAGCAGTAAAGAATTCAATAATATCCAGTGAAGTTATTAGCGAATGCGAATGTGAAATAATCTGGGTTAAGGGGATACGGAATCACCTATCCCCGCAATGTTAATATATGCCTACTATAGGGAACATTTTCTCACAAACTACTGGAGACAGAGAGGTAAAAATTTTACTGTATGTGCATTCATATGTTACAACAATACTGAAACAACAGTTTATTGTCAAAGTATTTTCTTACAGAGATATTGTACATTTATTTTTAAGTAAATTTTTTCCATCGCTTTTTACTAGACTATCACCCCTAAGTCTTTTGTAAATCAAGTAATTAAAAAATCGTTGTTTTAGTATGTAATAGGGACCTATGTCACTACGTCATAAAAATTTCAGACTTCTAGGTTGACCAGTACCTGAGATAATGTTCCTAGATGAAGTAAAAAGTAAACTTACGGGAAACGGAGAAAGAAGATTAAAACATTCCTGATCCGTAGCTAATACCCCCTTCACAGTCTTCATAATCATCTTCAAGTCTTCTTTTGGCACCCCTCTGCACCTGTCTTGCTTTTTTCACTAATGTCTTGATTATATTATCAGCATGCCTTAGTCTGTGCTGATCTAAAAAGAACATAGCACGTACCGTACGGGAACCAACACACATACCCAACTTTTGAAGGACCTGGCATTTAGTTATATTTCCAAGATTGAAGGTTGCCACAGCATCATACACACCAAAATGTAGTGTATTAATTCCGACAAACACTGTTTTTGGGAGACGATGCCATATCACACTATTCAAGCACTCGTTGGGGTTCTGCGTTTTTCCGTGAAGACATTTCATCAGAAGACTTCTGTCAGCCAGATCTCTGAAAATGGGCTTTATTTCTGCCATGATGGCTGATTGTAGACTGTGGTGGTGAATGTATTTCTCTCCTGTTGTTAGTCCCCTATTGTATTTACACCAGCTGTTTTCACCTTTGGGGCACAAACCATGTTGTGGATGCTCATCCGTGGATGCGGTGTGGAAATATAAAGCCCATATAGCTCTCCTCATTTCTTCAAGATTGCCTGTATTTTGCCTGATTGCAAGGCCATAGCAGTTCTGAATGTGGTCTATTATGGAATCAGTCAATCTTCCTCTGCCATCCAAGGTTTTCCCATCATCTAGTTTTTTCCCTTTCATAACTGATTTTAACCTTCTCAGCCTGGCACCCATTCTCTTCTGCACATGTCCTATACATTCAAGTTTGCTTATATTTACACTGTTCCCATATGGTTTGCTTTCCAAAACTTCTTTGAATGCTTTAGAGTCACCATCTCCCAGATATTTGACATAGCGAACATTATACCACTGTGAAGAGCGATGAAAAATTTTCTTCACCCCAGCAACCTCCATGCCACCACTACTACCATAATAATTAGCAATACAGTCATCACTGTGTTCATTTTTCAGCCTGCCTGTGCACCTACAGTATTTAGACATTATTGCAACATCAATAACCTTGCCAGTATCAACACTAGTTGCTGTTACAACACCATTGTTGGAGGTGTGGCCCCTTTTCTGCCACGTGCCATCAAACGCCACTGTGAGGTCACGACTGCCGTCATTTTCTTCCACTGCTTCTTCCACAGCAACCTGCATTGACTTCTGTGCTACATCTTCAACTGCAGATCCTAGTACATAATTGTAAGCTTCAAACTTTGAAGGTGCACTTGGAAGATTTAGAACACCACATAGCATATCACCAGCTGCTTTGCCCTTACCAATTGCTCGCAATCCATAAACTAACCTAATATTTACACTATAAAGTTCAGTTTTCTTGTATCCATTATTTACAGTTACTGAAACCGAACTTGGAAACTTACAGCTGTATTTACAAACACTGCATATTAAATTAAACTGGGCAGCCAGGCCAACATGGGATTCTACTTTCAGAGAAACGTTTCCATGACATTTTTTGCAGCACAAACTGTTTTCAAGAGCTTCACACAATATATTCGTATCAATGAGTTCAAAAACTTCATTCCCTCTATCAAGTAAATTATATTTCTCTTCCAAATCTCTTAGTTTTTTATGAGAAGCACTGTTTTCATTTGGTGTAAGTTCGTTCGGCAAATCAGTAATAAGTGGATTCACATTTTCCAACAGTGATGATGATGAACTGCTTTGCTTTGCTAATGAATCATTATTTCTTTTCTTTTGCCAGTTCACACGCTTTTTAAATACTTTTGCTTTAGCTCTAGGCATTTTCACTGCGAAAAATGAAGCACTAAATACGAAATAACTCAACAACAACTACTTTCTTATATCACACTGTTTACAAAACAGTCCCGCCACAAAGTCAAAGAGTAACTTGAGGAAACCA
Source organism: Schistocerca serialis cubense (assembly GCF_023864345.2). NCBI lineage: Eukaryota > Metazoa > Arthropoda > Insecta > Orthoptera > Acrididae > Schistocerca > Schistocerca serialis. The sequence continues at coordinate 508,384,023 of NC_064643.1, read as the reverse complement.
GAGAGAAACATTTTCGGGCAACTAGTGTATAAATAGTCGCTGGAAACCGGGATATTTGAATTCATGTCACTTTAAAGGTACTGCCAAAAAGTTCATGGTCAGCCACGAGAGACGTGTATAACTAAAGCGCAATACCCGTCTCACAAATATATAAAAATAAAATAGTTATAATTGTAGTAGAGCTATGTATGATACGTCATTTTAAAGAGGAAACATGGCAGAATATAATACGCCAATAAAAAAAAATTCGATTTTTTAACCCAAAATCCGATTCCGTATCCCCTGTTAAGTATCAAAGGTGGGTCAGATATGATAGTCGGATGCTTCTATAGACCACCTGCATCAGCAACCGTAGTAGTTGAGCGCCTCAGAGAGAACCTGCAGAACGTCGTGAAGAAGTTTCGTGATCATACTATTGTAATAGGGGGAGACTTCAATCTACCAGGTATAGAATGGGATAGTCACACAATCAGAACTGGAGCCAGGGACAGAGACTCTTGTGACATTATCCTGACTGCCTTGTCCGAGAATTACTTCGAGCAGATAGTTAGAGAACCAACTCGTGAAGCTAACGTTTTAGACCTCATAGCAACAAATAGACCGGAACTTTTCGACTCCGTGAATGTAGAAGAGGGTATCAGTGATCATAAGTCAGTGGTTGCATCAATGACTACAAGTATAATAAGAAATGCCAAGAAAGGAAGGAAAATATATTTGCTTAACAAGAGTGATAGGGCACAAATCGCAGAATATCTGAGTGACCACCATCAAACGTTCATTTCTGAGGAAGAGGATGTGGAACAAAAATGGAAAAAATTCAGAAACATCGTCCAGTACGCCTTAGATAAGTTCGTACCGACTAAGGTCCAAAGCGAGGGGAAAGATCCACCGTGGTATAACAATCATGTACGAAAGGTACTACGGAAACAAAGAAAGCTTCATCATAGGTTTAAGAGTAGTCGAATCATAGCTGATAAGGAAAAGCTGAACGAAGCGAAAAAGAGCGTAAAGAGAGCAATGAGAGAAGCATTCAACGAATTCGAACATAAAACATTGGCAAACAATCTAAACAAGAACCCTAAAAAGTTTTGGTCATATGTAAAATCGGTAAGCGGATCTAAATCCCCTATTCAGTCACTTGTTGACCACGATGGCACCGAAACAGAGGACGACCGAAGAAAGGCAGAAATACTGAATTCAGTGTTCCGAAACTGTTTCACTGCGGAAAATCGTAACACGGGCCCTGACTTCAGCCGTCGCACGGACGCCAAAATGGAAAATATTGAAATAAACGATATCGGAATTGAAAAACAACTGCTATCACTTAGTAGCGGAAAAGCATCCGGACCAGACGAGATACCCTTAAGATTCTACAGTGATTATGCTAAAGAACTTGCCCCCTTTCTATCAGCAATTTATCGTAGATCGCTGGAAGAACGTAAAGTACCTAGCGACTGGAAGAAAGCGCAGGTCGTTCCCATTTTCAAGAAGGGTCATAAATCAGATGCGAATAATTATAGGCCTATTTCGCTTACGTCAATCTGTTGTAGAATAATGGAACATGTTTTGTGTTCTCGTATTATGACGTTCTTAGATAATACAAATCTCCTTCATCATAACCAACATGGATTCCGCAAACAGAGATCATGTGAAACTCAGCTCGCCCTATTTGCCCAAGAAATTCACAGTGCCGTAGACACTGGCGAGCAGATTGATGCCGTATTCCTGGACTTCAGGAAGGCATTTGATACGGTTCCGCACTTACGTTTAGTGAAAAAAATACGAGCTTACGGAATATCGGACCAGGTTTGTGATTGGATTCAGGATTTCCTAGAAGAAAGAACACAACATGTCATTCTTAACGGTTCAAAATCTGCAGATGTAGAGGTAATTTCGGGAGTACCGCAGGGAAGCGTGATAGGACCTTTATTGTTTACAATATACATAAATGACTTAGTTGACAACATCGGTAGCTCCGTGAGGCTATTTGCAGATGACACGGTTGTCTACAAGAAAGTAGCAACATCAGAAGACTCGTACGTACTCCAGGAGGACCTGCAGAGGATTAATGCATGGTGCGACAGCTGGCAGCTTTCCCTAAACGTAGATAAATGTAATATAATGCGCATACATAGGGGCAGAAATCCATTCCAGTACGATTATGCCATAGGTGGTAAATCATTGGAAGCGGTAACGACCGTAAAATACTTAGGAGTTACTATCCGGAGCGATCTGAAGTGGAATGATCACATAAAACAAATAGTGGGAAAAGCAGGCGCCAGGTTGAGATTCATAGGAAGAATTCTAAGAAAATGTGACTCATCGACGAAAGAAGTAGCTTACAAAACGCTTGTTCGTCCGATTCTTGAGTATTGCTCATCAGTATGGGACCCTTACCAGGTTGGATTAATAGAAGAGATAGACATGATCCAGCGAAAAGCAGCGCGATTCGTCATGGGGACATTTAGTCAGCGCGAGAGCGTTACGGAGATGCTGAACAAGCTCCAGTGGCGGACACTTCAAGAAAGGCGTTACGCAATACGGAGAGGTTTATTATCGAAATTACGAGAGAGCACATTCCGGGAAGAGATGGGCAACATATTACTACCGCCCACATATATTTCGCGTAATGATCACAACGAAAAGATCCGAGAAATTAGAGCAAATACGGAGACTTACAAGCAGTCGTTCTTCCCACACACAATTCGTGAATGGAACAGGGAAGGGGGGATCAGATAGTGGTACAATAAGTACCCTCCGCCACACACCGTAAGGTGGCTCGCGGAGTATAGATGTAGATGTAGATGTAGAAGGGACGTCGAGCAGATGTGCAGAACTATAGACCTATATCTCTAACGTCGATCAGTTGTAGAATTTTGGAACACGTATTGTGTTCGAGTATAATGACTTTTCTGGTGACTAGAAATCTACTCTGTAGGAATCAGCATGGGTTTCGAAAAAGACGGTCATGTGAAACCCAGCTCGCGCTATTCGTCCACGAGACTCAGAGGGCCATAGACACGGGATCACGGGTAGATGCCGTGTTTCTTGACTTCCGCAAGGCGTTCGATACAGTTCCCCACAGTCGTTTAATGAACAAAGTAAGAGCATATGGACTATCAGACCAATTGTGTGATTGGATTGAGGAGTTCCTAGATAACAGGACGCAGCATGTCATTATCAATGGAGAGAAGTCTTCCGAAGTAAGAGTGATTTCAGGTGTGCCGCAGGGGAGTGTCATAGGACCGTTGCTATTCACAATATACATAAATGACCTTGTGAATGACATCGGAAGTTCACTGAGGCTTTTTGCAGATGATGCTGTGGTGTATCGAGAGGTTGTAACAATGGAAAATTGTACTGAAATGCAGGAGGATCTGCAGCGAATTGACGCATGGTGCGGGGAATGGTAATTGAATCTCAATGTAGACAAGTGTAATGTGCTGCGAATGCACAGAAAGATAGATCCTTTATCATTTAGCTACAAAATAGCAGGTCAGCAACTGGAAGCAGTTAATACCATAAATTATGTGGGAGTACGCATTAGGAGTGATTTAAAATGGAATGATCATATAATGTTGATCGTCGGTAAAGCAGATGCCAGACTGAGATTCATTGGAAGAATCCTATGGAAATGCAATCCGAAAACAAAGGAAGTAGGTTACAGTACGCTTATTCGCCCACTGCTTGAATACTGCTCAGCAGTGTGGGATCCGCACCACCACATGGGGTTGATAGAAGATATAGAGAAGATCCAACGGAGAGCAGCGCGCTTCGTTACAGGATCATTTAGTAATCGCGAAAGCGTTACGGAGATGATAGATAAACTCCAGTGGAAAACTCTGCAGGAGAGACGCTCAGTAGCTCGGTACGGGCTTTTGTCAAAGTTTCGAGAACATACCTTCACCGAAGAGTCAAGCAGTATGTTGCTCCCTCCTACGTATATCTCGCGAAGAGACCATGAGGATAAAATCAGAGAGATTAGAGTCCACACAGAGGTATACCGACAATCTTTCTTTCCACGAACAATACGAGACTGGAATAGAAGGGAGAACCGATAGAGGTACTCAAGGTACCCTCCGCCACACACCGTCAGGTGGCTTGCGGAGTATGGATGTAGATGTAGATGTAGATGTAGATGACGTCGCCTCTGTGCGCACCACCTCTGCACTCCTTAAATTTGCTTCACTTGTCTCGTTACATGAAATCACTCCTTTCTGTTCTCCTGCTCTCTTTATCGTCTGATGAACATAGTTCTCCATTGAGTGTGACGTCACTCTCATCATCATCACTACCGGTCTCCTGCTCTGCGCCTGACCTCGTTGCGTATGACATCATTCTCAGTTTCATCATTCTCACCTGCATCATTGCAACTCTCCTCGCGTAAGGCGCTGCGCTCCACCTTACTAAGTTTGACATCACTCATGTATGCATAACCGTTACTCCATTCATTGTCGGTTGTGTCTTTGATATAGGTGTCATCTCGGAACTTTCTGAAAATTGTTCAAATGGCTCTGAACACTACGGGACTTAACTTCTGAGGTCATCAGTCCCCTATAACTTAGAACTACTTAAACCTAACTAACCTGAGGACGTCACACACACCCATGCCCGAGGCAGGATTCGAACCTGCGACCGTAGCTGTCGCGCGGTTCCAGACTGAAGCGCCTAGAACCGCTCGGCCACCCCGGCTGGCTTGGAATTTTCTAACTAATCTACACAACAAAGTCGGTAGCTTTTATTGTGATATTTCCTTACTGCTGCCTCGTAATTGTTGTACCCTCTTCTAATCTTATTTAAGATTCCCGGTCTTGACTCGTATATGTACGAACCTCCATACATGCACCGGTATTTTTCCGTGTAATTCTACTGACAATTTCTTCTTCTCTCTCCATCTTCTTCCGCTCTGCAACTCCTCTTGCCATTCGACTATCTGTTAGCCCCTTCCATATGCCCTCCTTATCTGGTGTTCGATTTGATTATGACCATTCTACTTTTCTCATAAAACTGTCCACTTCCATGGGGCTCCTACCAATTCTTGTACTGGTTTTGGCTGTCTCCTCCATAGTTCTGACAGCTTAAATTTAACACTAAAAACACAGATGTGTGATGTACCTTGTTGTGAATTTTCTGGCAGCAAACTAAGATACTCGCTGCCCTATATCCTGAGTTCCACATAAATTCGGTTGTAGTATTAGCTTGAATTCGCTCGGCCAGAACTTCTAGACAAACTTCTGGATAAACTCTTTGAATAGACATTTGTTCAGCACAGCATATGCCTAGTACTGACTGCTCTCTTTCATCAGACTGTAAGCTGGCTCTGTTTTCTTTCATTCACTCCAAAGTGCTGGTATATTCATCTGTACCCATTGCACAAAATTCATCGGTTGAACAACCCCTCCTCCTCTGAATTCTAAATTGGGAAATTTTGACTTACGATTTTAAATATTCGTTCAGTATCTTACACGTAGCACCATTTCTTCAACTCTCCTGCAGTTGCTGATCCATTCTAGTTACGTCCTGTTCTACTGCTGTAGCGATCGTTGCTTAAGACACCTCCCGGATAATCGGTATCTCATTCCAAATGCTGCTGAACTGGTGTAAACAGCTACTCTTTGTCACACTAATAACGGTGTTTGCACCATGGTCACTAGACGTAACGTTTGTGTTGTACGAATTATTGAATGAGGCCTGCTATTTGTCACTCTTCTTAACTACTATACTATAGCTGGAATGATTATCTTCACTCTTGTATTGTCTGACTGGAGTAAATCATATACAAACCAAATTCCTATTCTGTACTGTTCTGTGACAACGCCTCATATCTTCACTTGTATTACTCGGCGAAGCTAAATGGCAATCTCGCCACAGTAGCAGCATCGTCGTGTTTACGCACAGAAACAGGGAGGAGGTAAGTAATACTGCCGGACATTCCAGTATTCTTACAAATTGACAGTTGTTACAAGCCGCCCTTCTATTACCACGTTTACGTGCGACTCATTCTGCACAAGACGAAAATCTAATTTCGAAATCCGAGTGCCTTGTCTGCTCTCTTGTTTACATGTCAGGCCTGGATCTATTACGCTAACCCGATCAGATATCGGCTTTTGAGTGCCATTGGTCTAAAGCGAATGGATTATGTATGTAAATCTCCTGTTCCTATTTACTCAGGTATGTAGTTCGTAGTTTATTATTATAGCAGAAGGAGGAGGATATTCAAGAAGAGATATTTAAAAACGTTATAAGCACGAGACTGTTTTATTACTCCCACCAGATCATATGCACTATGGAAAGTAATTGCGAACTGATCACTGGTTGAATATTATTGTAATCAAACACTTAGGGCGCTTACAATGGCTAGAAAAATTCCGAATGGGTAATGACAATGCAAGTAACGAACAATACGTATTTCACCTGACGCTCTACGTATTTAAAATTAATAATCTTGCCCAAAGCAGTGGCGTAGCATAAAGGTTAAGATATAACCATGAGAAGCAAAATCTTGTGGGGTTCGAATCGTTTCAGTTGCTCTAAAATTTTTATTTCTAATCCTTTACAAAAATTAAATGATTTATTATTTTTACTAAATTAATTGTATTTTTATATCTAATCCTCTGTTTTGTCATTTAATCAGGGCATCAACTTTTCTGTCTGTTCATCTTGTGAGTTACTGAATGTTTTGATGGCAGCAAATGATTGTGGACGAAAGCGTTTGCCAGTAAAAGAAAGTGGTTGTAATAATTTACATATTAGCAAGCTACAATGGATAATATGACTGTCGCTAATTAGCGCAGAAGAATTTTCACCATATGTGTGTCTTCTTTCGTCAAAGAAAGATAAAATATGATTCTACTCAAATAAATCAATATTTCATGATCAGCACAATAGGGGCCGAACCGCGCAATAACCCTGGGTTCTGTGTGGGGCGGTGGTGGGGTGAGTGGACTGCTGTGGCTTGTTGTGGGGTTGTGAGCCACTGAGGGCGAAGCCTCTCCGTCGTTTCTAGGTCCCCAGTTCAATACACAATACATAATAGACAAATTTATCCGTAACGCTCATGGAATACTAATCATTAGCACCTTTCTACTCATTCTTTGGCGTAGAATCTTAAATTCTATTGTGCTCGGTTTCTTGTCCCTATTTCCATAATTTGCAAACCGACCTGTTGCTCAATTTTAACACTTCGGCTGCATGTTCCCGTCGCCTTCACTGGCAGCACGATAAATTTCTTCTCTTTCCCCTCGTAAAGAAATTTAGTCACGTTAACCGCAAGCCGTCATACGTGTCCGCAAAGACTTTCTTCGCGTTCATCTCTCATGCTTACACTGCGATGTAACAACGAGCACTATTTTATCTGGAACGTGATTGTACTTAGTAATGTAGCAACTTTAGTTCTAATACGGCTGCATTACCAATAGGTCTTGCCCGGTAATAAAACTGATTGATTGATTGATTGGGGGGGGGGGGGTTATGGGACTAAACGGCGAGGTCATCAGTCCGCGATTCCAAAGATCCTTGCGGAAGGGAGAGGGTTCGCTAAAAGTGGACGGTTTGCGGATTGAGTCAGAGGGGTGAAACTATAAAACGGACAAGTTAAAACACACACAGTACTTGCTGCGTAATAAGTAAAAGTGAAGACGTGTGAGGCTCCTACAAAACAGAACAGGTATTTTGTATATACCCAAAATATTCTGTTCGGACAGTAGCTGGTCTGGACACACTCATTCGAGCTATAGGTAAGGAATTCTTTTATAGCATTTAAGAACAGTGACAGCAGGCCCCATTCATTGACAGATTCGTACGCACATACTTACTTGTAATGAAGCTATAAAATGTCTCTCCTCTCATTCCGATATTTGTTACATAGAAGCAGACACTACAAGCAATGCTGCACGTGTTTACGACACATCCTCAATCATCCTTCAGCCCTTCTTGGCAGTGAATCACGTAATTTTTTCAGTATGTCTGTTGGATTGCATCGCATGCATTAGTCACATATTGTCGATGGGTTGGGCGCACACTAACATCGTTAAATACCCCCAAAGCCAGAAATCCAACGGATTCATGTGCGTTGAATGGTGGCGCCATGTTAGCAGATCACCTGACCAGTCCGTCACCTATGACGTTTCACAGTGAGGTACTGTTGGATAATCCATAGAAAATGGAATGGTGCCCCGTCTTGCGTAAATCACTGTCGTTGGCCTTCCGCAGGGATAGTATTCTCCATTAGCACTGGTAATTCATGGCGCAAAAGTCAGTGATACTTGTCACCTGTAATACTGTTGGTAAAGTGCATAGCCCTATGAGTCTGTCACCGTCAAATCCGGCCCATACATTAATACTGACAGAAGAATCCTGATGCCTCACCTCCTCGCGATCAAGCCCTAAAAACCACGCGATTGTCGACCGACCACTTTATCATCCCCAGCTATTCATCGTCGAAATCGGACGCAGTTCTTTTAATTTTGACCAACAGTATCTCCTCTATTAATAAGAGTATGTGACACTTTTGTTTAAACATTCCGTGCAGTCAGACCTTTGCTTCTTTCGCTATTGCTCTATCGGAAGCAGCAATGTCTCTGAGCCTCGCCCGAGAAAGTTATTCTGTTGTTTTTGTTCACAATCGTTTTCACTAGGTCTGTGGGTGTGGTCATATGAAGTGATAAGAGAATAGGTTTCGGTCAGAGTATTATTATACTTCTGTGTGAACTAGGACTGTTGATATTGCCGGCCGCGGTGGCCGAGCGGTTCTAGGCGCTTCAGTCCGGAACCGGCCGACTGCTACGGTCGCAGGTTCGAATCCTGCCTCGGGCATGGATGTGTGTGATGTCCTTAGGTTAGTTAGGTTTAAGTAGTTCTAAGTTCTAGGGGACTGATGACCTCAGATGTTAAGTCCCATACTGCTCAGAGTCATTTGAACCATTTGAACTGTTGATATTCTTAAAAATATCCGGAATCCAATACATCGATATTAAAAAGTGTTATTATCTGCCCTCGATAAATCGAAAAAATATCAATATACCGAAGAAAAAAATATCAACCTACCTGCCTATAAAACCATCGGCTACACACTGTAAATATAAGAGTTTTAGAGCTGTATATTTAAGTATTGATTTATTTTTAGGTATTCTGTACACCAAAGAGTTATCAGCCGCCCTAGAGCAAGATCTGAAAGGAAAACCATGCACGTTCATGCTTGGCGACAACCACATTGCTTACACTGGTAATTAATTACATGTAAACTGTGCAATAAAAGGTGTCCGTCCAGCGGTTTAGTCGCATACCGGATTTGTCCGGAATACTTAATGACGGCTTCCCTTTTTTTTTCATTACTGCCGACGCCAACGACCTAGCATTTGTAGTGCCACCACTGCAGTTTCTGTTCGTAGCGCTAAGCGCCGAGTACATCAGCATTTCCCCTCACATCTCTCCGCCCAGCGCGGCATTTAAAATTTTTGTTGATAGGTTTCACCAACAGTTTTTAAAGAATACTGACCTGAAGAACAACACACTAGCCGCGTTAATTTTTTATTTTATTTTATTTTATTGTACTATATTTTTTATGCGACGGGTGTGCTAATTCTTGGGAATCTTGTTATTCCATTCACACCGCCACTCCTTGGTGGAGTCGGACTACTTCTTTGCGCCACCTAAACTTGCTACACACAGTCAAAGAGAAAGACTGAACGTGATGGAAGTTCAGAAAGTAGTAAGACTTCTTGATACAGTGAAAGTAAAATTACGTTCTACCACAATATCAAATATTTACGTAAAATTTAGGAAAAAAATATAATATGAATTAAAATTTCGGCACTCGATGTTGACATTTCAGTATCAATATGTCGACATACCACGCAAACAGTATTGCCTATATACATCGAAATTTCCTGGAAAAAATATCAGTATATTGATATTTCATCAACAGCCCTAGTGATTGCTCGGCGTGGTCTGATGCCTGGTAAGTCTCTGCACCGTTATAAGAGTCGTTGAACGGCCTTCAGCCAACTCGTATTTCTCGTCTGAGTTAACGAGGATATAAATACCGCAGTTACTTTTTATATCATTTCACAGCCACTGATCCTCTATTCACGATCCATCTCGATGACCACAGATGTTGCGGTGAAAAGTTTCCTTTGTTTTGTTGTGACTCGACTCCTTGTAAGATTGACTTTTTTTCCTAATTACTGAGTGAAACTGAAGATATAATGCTCAAATAATCAATATCGTTTTTGCCGTTAAATAACAACCACGTGTTATTCAGTCGTAAAGATACTCACATAACAGCTGAACATTAGTTTAATTTGTATGAAGCGCCATGCTGACATTCAAACTGCTTCTATTTTTGTCACAGTTTTTGCTTCTTCCCTTATCTATCTTTTCGAAGCATAAAATATCACTGAACATGCTGGTATTTAAGCTTCTTATAGCTTTTGCATTCGTTTTTGAGTTCCTCGATGTCAATATTTGGCGTAGTTTTTGAGTGAATATACGGTTATATTTTGTAAATTATACGTCGTTTAACAAGATAAACGGTATGTACTAGATTGTGAGTATTCCGCTACTGATTACATGTGTTAAAAGTAGTACTGTACATTTTATCGCTCTCCTAGTTGTATCAATAAGTTGAGATTTTCCTTAGTCATGGATTATATTAAACGAAGAATTTCCATGAACTCTGGTATTGCAGTTTCTGGGCAGCAACAAAATCTGACTCTGTATTCAAGAGTTCTACTAAAGGAAACAGATTTCCAATAGGCCTTATCTCTTTGTTGTCATCAGTCTTCTGACTGGTTCGTTGCAGCCCGCCACGAATTCCTCTCCTGTGCCAACCTCATAATCTCAGAGTAGCACTTGCAACCTACTTCCTCAATTACACTGGTGTCCAAAATTAGAGCAACAAATGGAAATTTTGCTAGTTGAATGTATTTTGATAAAAGATATCATACACAGGAGATAGTAAAATACAAACAATGAAAAGAATACAGAACCTAAAGAACTGCGACATGCATAACGGTAGACAAAAATGTTAGTCGTTTTATTCCAACTTAACGGGTTTGAACACACATTGTGACAACTGGTTAATGTGCTCAGTATGGGGTGCGACCACTTCTGGCAGCAGTATGGGCCTGGCAATGACGGAGCATGCGCTGAATGACGTCAACAAGCTCATGTTGAGACAAGAACGCCCATTCTTCCTGCAGAACTACTCACAAGCCCTGGAGAACGGTTGGTGGATGCTAACGTGATGCAACCCGTCTCCCTGGTACATCCTAGACATGCTCTATCGAATAAAAATTGAGAGAGGGAGCAAGCCACACCATGGACGCCGAATCTTCCGTTTCCAAGAAAGCATCAACCACCCGTGATCTGTGAGGTCGTGCATCATAGTCTATCAATTCGAAGTCTTAGCCCAAAGACCTGGGTGACAATCTGAGCAGTTCTCTTAGGTTGTTCGCAGATGATGCTGTAATTTACCGTCTAGTAAGGTCATCCGAAGACCAGTATCAGTTGCAAAGCGACTTAGAAAAGATTGCTGTATGGCGTGGCAGGTGGCAGTTGACGCTAAATAACGATAAGTGTGAGGTGATCCCCTTGAGTTCCAAAAGAAATCCGTTGGAATTCCATTACTCGATAAATAGTACAAATCTCAAGGCTGTAAATTCAACTAAGTACCTGGGTGTAAAAATTACGAACAACTTCAGTTGGAAAGACCACATAGATAATATTGTGGGGAAGGCGAGCCAAAAGTTGCGTTTCATTGGCAGGACACTTAGAAGATGCAACAAGTCCACTAAAGAGACGGCTTACACTACACTCGTTCGTCCCCTGTTAGAATATTGCTGCGCGGTGTGGGATCCTTACCAGGTGGAATTGACGGAGGACATCGAAAGGGTGCAAAAAAGGGCAGCTCGTTTTGTATTATCGCATAATAGGGGAGAGAGTGTGGCAGATATGATACGCGAGTTGGGAAGGAAGTCATTAAAGCAAAGACGTTTTTCGTCGCGGCGAGATCTATTTACGAAATTTCAGTAACCAACTTTCTCTTCCAAATGCGAAAATATTTTGTTGAGCCCAACCTACAAAGGTAGGAATGATCATCAAAATAAAATAAGAGAAATCAGAGCTCGATCAGAAAGGTTTAAGTGTTCGTTCTTCCCACGCGCTGTTCGGGAGTGGAATGGTAGGGAGATAGTATGATTGTGGTTCGATGAATCCTCTGCCAAGCACTTAAATGTGAATTGCAGAGTAATCACGTAGATGTAGATGTAGAAGAACCACGCAACAACCATACATGACGTCCCAAAATGTCACGATATCTGACAGCAGTTAAACCTTGCCGATTCAGCCGGCCGAAGTGGCCGTGCGGTTAAAGGCGCTGCAGTCTGGAACCGCAAGACCGCTACGGTCGCAGGTTCGAATCCTGCCTCGGGCATGGATGTTTGTGATGTCCTTAGGTTAGTTAGGTTTAACTAGTTCTAAGTTCTAGGGTACTAATGACCTCAGCAGTTGAGTCCCATAGTGCTCAGAGCCATTTGAACCTTGCCGATTCACCCTTGCAATTTGATGAAGAGGTGTTCGAGTGGTGAACATTGTTGTGGCGTAGCAAGACAGCCACGCCACGGAAGTAGCCGGAAGACACGCGTTTAGCTCACGCAGGCAAGAGATAGGTCTGTAACAGGATACGTAATGAATGCTATAAAGAAAAGTACGTGGCTTCTGGAATACTTAACTTTAATCCATCCTTGGTACATCGTTCTTGATGATACAAGTGAGACTCTGTAGATACATGCAATGTTACTAATGGCGCCTTGCTAGGTCGTAGCCATTGACTTAGCTGAAGGCTATTCTATCTGCTCTGCAAATGAGCGAGGCTTCGTCAGTGTGCATCGCTAGCTACGTCGTCCGTACAACTGGGGCGAGTGCTAGTACGTCTCTCTAAACATGCCGTGTGGTGGCGCTCGGTCTGCTATCACTGAAAGTGGCGACACGCGGGTCCGACATGTACTAATGGACCGCGGCCGATTTAAAGCTACCACCTAGCAAGTGTGGTGTCTGGCGGTGACACCACAAACATAATCCCTGGCCACACCATTAGGGATCCTCCTCGATATCAGCCTCTTTCCGCAATGTTTGGGTGTTTGCGTCCTGAAATCGTGTTTCAGGTTCCCTCCAGAAGCAAACCTGTCAATAACCACTAAAAAATTGGTTCAAATGGCTCTAAGCACTATGGGACTTAACGTCTGAGGTCATCAATCCACTAGACTTAGAACTAATTAAACCTAACTAACCTAACGACATCACACACATCCATAGTACGAACATGTGTTGACAGTCTGTATGATTATATCATAAATTAGACACAGGACAGGGATAGAGCGGTATTTTGCTTTAATTTTGAACATCAGTGTATTCGCTGGCTGTATTCCAATCTCTATCTTCCTTTATAGTTTTTAGTCTCTACTGCTTCCTCTAGTACCATCGAAGATATTAACGATGTGGCCGGCCGGTGTGGCCGTGTGGTTCTAGGCGCTACAGTCTGGAACCGCGAGACCGCTACGGTCGCAGGTTCGAATCCTACCTCGGGCATGGATGTGTGTTTTGTCCTTGGGTTAGTTAGATTTAAGTAGTTCTAAGTTATAGGGGACTGATGACCTCAGATGTTTAGTTCCATAGTGCTCAGAGCCATTTGAAGCATTAACGGTGTCTTAACAGATGTCGTACAGTCCTGTCCCCTCTTCTGCCAATAGCCTCAGAGAATATCAAGCGTATCTCTTCATTCCTTGTTACTTCCGTATCCCATTGCTTAGCGTACTGATTCTTTCGGATTGTCTCTTAAACTTCAGCTTACTCTTCATCACTACTAAATTGAGATTTGAGGCTATAACTGCCTTACAATCCTGTATCTGATTTCGAAATCTCTGAATGACCATGACGTAATCTAGCTAAACCTTGCCGTATCCCCCGGCCGTTTCCTAGTAAGCCTCCTCCTCTTGTGATTCTTGAACACAGTATTCGCCACTACTAACTAAACTTATCGTTGAATTCAGTCTTTCCCCTCTCTCATTTCTACCATCAGTACTATATTCTGCCGTGACCCTGTTTTCCATTCTTCCCCCTACAACCACATTCCAGTCCCCCATGACTATTAGATTGTGATCTCCCTTAATGTACTGTATTACCCTTTCAGTATCCTCATATACTTTCTCTATCTCTTGACCTTTAGGCTGCGACGTCGGCACGTATACGTGAACTATCGTTATCGGTGCTGGTTTGCTGTCGATACTGATAAGAACAACCCTATCACTGAACTGTTCACAGTAACACAAGCTCTGCCCGACCTTCTCATTCATAACGAATCGCCGCGCGGGGTAGCAGTGCGGTCTGCGGCCCCTTGCCACGATTTGCGCAGCTTCCCCGTTAGAGGTTCGAGTCCTCCCTCGGGCTGTATTTTTGTGTTGTCCTTAACGTAGGTTATTTTAAATTAGATTACTTAGTGCATAAGCCTAGGGACCGATGACCTCAGCAGTTTGTTCCCATAGGGACATACCACAAATTTTCATAACGAATCCTACTCCCGTTATACCATTTTCTGCTGCTCTTGGTATTACCCTACACTCATGAACCAGAAATCCTTTACTTCGTTTCGTTTCACTTCACTGGCCCTCATTGTATCTAGACTCTTTGCATTTTCCTTTTCAGATTTTGAAGCTTCCTTACGACGTTCGAGCTTCTGACATTCCGCGCTCCGTCTCGTGGAACATTATCCTTTCGTTCTTATTCAATCTTTTTCTGATGGTCATCCCCCACTGTCACTCCCCTCCCGGAGATCCGAAAGAGGGCTGTTCCGGAATCTTTTGCCAATGGAGATATCATCATGACACCTCTTCAATTACAGGCCACGTGTCCTACAGATACACGTTACGTGTTTTTAATGCAGTGGCTTACATGTCCTTCCGCATCCTTATACAGTTGATCATTGGTGATTCTTCCGCCTTCAAGAGAAATTTTCCAACACAAGGGCGAGGGCATGGCCTGAATCTCTGTCCGCTCGTCCTCCTTCTTTGACAAGGCCGTTCACAGAATAAGAGTGACGTCTTCTGCCTGAAGTCTCTGGCTATTAATGCTGAATATTTATTCGAAATTTAACAGTTGTCGGGGTTCTAACCCGGGACCGAGAACGTTTTGATTACTAATCACAGACGCTACCCCACCTTTCTCTTTTTTGTTCGTTATTGTTCGTTGCAGTTGGTCCTGGTGGACATCACATAACACCCGCTGAAGTTCATCGTTGATCACTCCAGCAGTCAGCTCTCTGACCAAGCACGCTGAGCTATTGTACCGGCTCCCCTAGACTACGAGTGTCTTCCAACAGATATCAAGCAGGAAATGGAGCTTGCCTAGAATTACAGTGCGTAATTAGGCACAGGTAAAATTTTCGTGGACGGAGAAGCAAATACGGCAGCAAAAACAGGGAAAATGTAGAGGAGACATGGTGGATAATGACAGACGACTGAAAGAAAAGAAGCTGCTTTTAAATAATTTAGCCTACTAACGGTCATACGGAAAATAAGAAAAAAAAATGAAGGACGTTCTGTGCGATATAAAGAGAAAATATTCCGTATCTCCAATTAACATATTTTTCTTTTAAGCAGAAGATAAACACTTTCCTGCAAGTGTAGGGGGTTACGTTAAATACCAGAAAGATTAGCTCTGTTAAACCAGAATGAGGATCCTGAGAGAGTAACAGTGAAACTACTTGAGAGGGAGCTTAGAAGTGGCCACACAGAAAGAGGGAAACTGCCGGAGGGATGTGGCAGGCAGCGAAACCGCCGCAGCAGAGGGAGAGCAGCCCCGGCTCGGGACTTGTACGCAAAACAAGGGTCCATTCGGCGGCGGCGAGCGCAGCCCGGCAGCAGCCCAAATTGAAACCGCGGGCGGCGCTGATCCGCCGCTTTATGACGGCCATTTTTGCCGGCGGACAATCCTCTTAGGCCGGCCGGCGTCGCGACGCCGTGGTCCCCCGGCGGAGGCTTTGCGCGCGTCCAATCACGGCGGAGCCGCCTGATTACTGGCGAGCCGCGGGCGACGGTGGAGGCGATGCGAGTAACATCGCGGAAGCCCGGCGCTTACTGCGGAATGCGGTCTCCGTGCCACTGGGCCGGCACACAGTTTCAATGGCCGCTTAAACCGCTCTAAGTTGGAAAAAGGAAAGTGTGTCTTCGTGTTCCAACTTCTCTATGTATTAACCTGCATAGGGACCAGCACGGGAAACTGTGACAGATTCCATTTCGAGAAGATCTATGGTGTGTTACTGAAATGTATGCTGGGTGCTTGTATATACACAAACTTTCAGCAGTGATGGAGAGGAGAAAAATGCATCAATATGAGACAAGGACCCATGGTCAGAAAACGACGAAGTTTAAAACTCTGACCAAAAAGAGAAAGCAACCTGATACGTACGTGGCCCACATCTCTGTGATATTAGAAATACACTATTGGCCATTAAAATTGCTACACCAAGAAGCAATGCAGATGATAAACGGGTATTCATTGGACAAATATATTATACTAGAACTGACATGTGACTACATTTTCACATAATTTAGGTGCATAGATCCTGAGATATTAGTACCCAGAACAACCATCTCTGGCCGTAATAACGGCCTTGATATGCCTGAGCATTGAGTCAAACAGAGCTTGGATGGCGTGTACAGGTACAGCTGCCCATGCAGCTTCGACACGATACCACAGTTCATCAAGAGTAGCAACTGGCGTATTGTGACGAGCCAGTTGCTCGGTCACCATTGACGAAACTTTTTCAATTGGTGAGAGATATGGGGAATGTCCTGGTCAGGGCAGCAGTCGAACATTTTCTGTATCCAGAAAGGCCTGTACAGGACCTGCAACATGTGGTCGTGCATTATCCTGCTGAAATGTAGGGTTTCGCAGGGATCGAATGAACGGTAGAGCCACCGGTCGTAACACATCTGAAATTAACGTCCACTGTTCAAAGTACCGTCAATGCGAATAAGAGGTGACCGAGACGTGTAACCAATGGCACCCCATACCATCACGCCGGGTGATACGCCAGTATGGCGATGGCGAATACACGCTTCCAATGTGCGTTCACCGTGATGTCGCCAAACACGGATGCGACCATCATGATGCTGTAAACAGAACCTGGAATCATCGGAAAATGACGTTTTGCCATTCGTGCATCCAGGTTCGTCGTTGAGTACACCATCGCATGCGCTCCTGTCTGTGATGCAGTGTCAAGGGTAACCGTAGCCATGGTGTGCAAGTTGATAGTCCATTCTGCTGCAAACGTCGTCGAACTGTTCGTGTAGATGGTTGTTGTCTTGCAAACGTCCTCATCTGTTGACTCAGGAATCGAGACGTGGCTGCAAGATCCGTTACAGCCATGCGGATAAGATGCCTGTCATTTCGAGGCCGTTGGGATCCAGCACGGCGTTCCGCAATACCATCCTTAACCCACCGATTCCATAGTCTGCTAACAGTCATTGGATCTCGATTAACGCGAGCAGCAATGTCGCGATACGATAAACCGCAATCGCGATAGGCTACAATCCGACTTTTATCAAAGTCGGAAACGTGCTGGTACGCATTTCTCCTCCTTACCCGAGGGATCACAACAGCGTTTTACCAGGCAACGCCGGTCAACCGCTGTTTGTGTATGAGAAATCGGTTGGAAACTTTCCTCATGTCAGCACGGTGTAGGTGTCGCGACCGGCGCCAACATTGTTTGAATACTCTGAATAGTTAACCATTTGCATATCACAGCATCCTCTTCCTGTGGGTTAAATTTCGCGTCTGTAGCACTTCATCTTCGTGGTGGAACAAATTTAATGGCCAGTAGTGTAAGACAAGTACAAGGTCGAACTCATCAAAAAGTCTCGACTTACTTAAAGCTGGTTAAATATATGTACTCAACACAGCATAGTCTCCCTGACATCACACATCACAAACTTGTGTCCCCCCTTCGACGCCTTCCTCCCCCCTCCTCAATGCAAGTGTATGATGTTAGGGGTACTGTGCTGAATACGTATGCATAGTCAGCAAGCTCTCTCAGACGAGTTTTTTTTTTTTTTTTTCAACATTTAAGATGTGTAACCCAGACTGATGTCATGGTTATGCAAAAGTAGCTGTACTAAGAGGTATACGTATGCTTAGTCAGGAAGGTCTCAGACGAGATTCACTAGGCAAAAATGTACACTTAAATCTCCGGTTCAGCATTTTCGTGGGATACAAAACCATACCAGTATTCAGTTCCTGAGCTTGGCTTAACAACATACAGATAAGGGACTAGCACATGATAACAAGCAGCACTCTATGCACAAAAAGGCTGAATGCGTAAGAGCCCATGCTACGATGACATTAGAGCAGGTGAAAGCACTAACACCTGAGAAGAAAAAGATTAGAATGAAACTCAATAAGGGTATCATGAGGCAGATAGAGGGGCCTAGCAAAGAGGCTCTGAGCACAGTGGGACTTAACTTCTGAGGTCATCAGTCCCCTAGAACTTAGAACTACTTAAACCTAACTGACCTAAGTACATCACACACATACATGCCAGAGGCAGGATTCGAACCTGCGACCATAGTGGTCGCGCGGTTCCAGGCTAGCAAAGAGGCTTTTTGACTGATGGTGAGATTAAGATCGCTAAGAGTACTAATCAGAAATTAATCTATACTGACTATTGAAGTGGACATAGAAAGAAACCACAGTAATATTACTGCAAGTATAAAACAAAGAGAAAGTAGATGACTTTATATCTAACAGTGGCAAAAAGCAGGCAAAAATTAATGGGGCTATTAAGTTTATTAGGAATAGGCACCTTTGGGTAGTGTCTTTTATTAGTAACCAAAAGTGCTCGATCAAGAGGTCGAATCCTGATTTTGCCAACGGCATTTTCAAAGTGGGCGGAATAGCGGACAGGCGTTCAGGTCACTCTCTTGCCCTTGAGGTGTGAAATTGCCCCTAAAGCGGAAAAATCAGTAATAATCAACGGCATGAAAATGCAGAGGGTAATAGAAACCACTGCATTTAAGACACTTAATGTGTATCGACGGGATATGTGGACGTTAAACGAAGAGATGTGATAAAGATCTCCCCGTTGACAAAATATTCCAGAATAGTCACCCATTCGGAACTCTGGGAATGGAGTGCCAAGGAGGAGGTGACCATGAGAAAAATATACAATAACCAAAGAAAGGATAACGTTCTACGAGTCGGGCCGTGGAATGTCAGTATTTAAAGGCGGTAGGGAAGCTACATAATCTGGGAAAAAAATGCTACGGCTCAATCTAGATACAGTGGAAGTCGGTGAAATGAAGTGGAAAGAAGAATGCGCTATAGTCCGCAACGACGTGTCGGAGGCGCTACTGAAGGCCACGTCTCCCCTCTCAGCGGTCAAGAGCTCAGCCCCTGTTCGTGACTTCATCTGAAGGAGTCGCCATCACTGTGTAGGACCGAAGAGTGTTGAACTTTCAGACGTATTTTTATTAAATGTGAAACAGTGTACTGCAGGCGAACAGATTGTTAGTAAGTGCATCAAGCGGGGCTTAGTCCACCTCCTTAGCTCTGTGGTTAGATTGGCCGATTGGTTACAGAAGCTGCCAACTTCTGTTTCCCGGCAAGGTCGGCGATTTTCTCCGCTCGGGGACTGGTTGTTGTGTTGTCCTCACGTCCGTATAGTCTTAACTGACATTCCAGTATTGAGATGGTTGTATGGATATGCCCCTAAAGTAATGAATATTAAATATTCAACTAAATTTTTTTATCATTCGTGTAACAAAGTGAACTAATATTTCACGAGCTCTCGTTCCTATAAGCCAACTCACCAAGCAGTTAAAGAGCTCACAGTTACGGCAGGACGATTGTAGTTTAGTTTCGCCTGGTCACAGCAAATTGGTTTAAAGCTCTAAGACATTTTTTGGAGGAAGGAAATTTTTTATTTATGTGCTAATGACCTTAGGTGATTTTCTAATAACTTTAGACAAAAAATTTTCACAGAAATATGTATCCGTTTTCAAAACATACTTTATACACATGGCTTCAATATATGGACTGAAATGTTCAAAAAATGTTCAAATGTGTGTGAAATCTTATAAAACTTAAATGCTAAGGTCATCAGTCCCTAATCTTACACACTACTTAACCTAAATTATCCTAAGGACAAACACACACACCCATGCCCGAGGGAGGACTCGAACCTCCGCCGGGACAAGCCGCACAGTCCATGACTGCAGCGCCTTGGACCTCTCGGCTATGGACTGAAGTAACTAATTACAAAATATTGTCTATTGTAATTAATATAAAATGGTCATTCAGTAACTACCTGCAAATTAACAATAACAATATTCAATTATGCGTTGGACTATAGTGAATCAAAGACACGGGTGTATTCTGGTGGTCACAAGTTGCTGCCCACTGCTACAGTGACTTGCTGATGTTTTCGTAACGATGAAAAGATTTCATACGATTAAAAGGTTCAACATCCAAAAATGTGTACCTCAGGTTTCCATTGGGATAAAATGTTGTGTTGTGCTAAGAGGCATTAAAAGTTAATATACAGAACTGTAACCAGAGGTTCTGTAAGGATTAAGTGCGTACGTGTCTCGGTTACAGCTAATTTTCCATTAGGTAAGGAAACCCTCACGGAGATTTGTATGACAGTGCTGTTTAGCACAGTGTGAAGAAAGTTCGTGGCTGATATACTTATAGTTTCATTTCTTTTCCTTCGCAAACGGTTTCAAGATCCCCTGCCAGATAGAGACGTAAGTTACAGCTTAAGTGACCCTCTTAGCTGTTCTTTACGGCCGTCTTTATCAGATGCTTAGAACGCCGCTGGAATCAACAATTCGGACAGTGTCACCTCGCGACGCGTTCGGGCCGTTTTTCTCCTGCCGGCCACCGGCGGGGGGACAAACACGGTCGTGTGTCTAACGGTCGCGCCGTGTAAAGCTGCCCGCCGTGTCTCGCGCTGTGACGAACAGCTCGCGCTGCGGCGTAATAAACACGTAACTCTGGCGGGGTCGGCGCGGCGTGCTGCCCCCGGAGGGCCGGAGCGCGAGGCCGGCCGCCGCCGCCGCCGCTGCCTCAGCAGATCGGCCGGTATAACTCGGCCGCGATAAACATCTGCGCCGCCATAAAGCCCTGCCCGAGTAATTGCCTGGAGACCCGGTCGCCAACCGCCGACCGCCGCCGTTCTTCGCGGCCGCTTTGCTTTCCTGCCCTCCGGGAAGGCGGCCAGAGATGCTGCGCTCCAGATTCCCCCGTGGGCGGTAAGCACAAGACTGGCTGCAGAGAGTGAGGAGGAAGGGTGGAGGCGGTTGGACAGCACCCGTACTTTTCGCCACATTACTGCGCTGCGCCGTTAGCTCAGGAAAACCTGTCCGACCGTCCCAAGAATATCGAGGGCAAAAACAGATTATTCATCTCGCAGATCCTACCAGATTACGCTGTTTGTGACAGTAATAAGGTCGGTAACTTAGGAAACCGTCGAATGACGGAAAACGGTGCAAGTAGGTACTGATCGCTGTTATGATCCATCAAGAATTCTTCATCTTTTTTACGGCAGGAACAGCTCTGCAACACAGTATAAAGTATTACGCGACCTAATTGTGATCTACCCCAAGAAATGTATTACTAATGCAATGAAAGAATCATTGTATTTATGTAGTGCTACTATATCAGGCAATTAAAGATCGAGAGTATTCCACTACTTGAGTGTCGCACATTACGATGATTGTCGTGCAACAACATACATGAGCTTCTGTTTCCCACGAAAAGCATCAATTTTTGAACGCAATCAACTTATTATTTGGGCTGTTTATGGACCTGACTTCCACTATTACGTAACATCATAACAAGACACAAGAATATCCTCTACAGAATAATGCGAAAATAAACGATCTCGTAAAGCAAAAATTGGTTCAAATGGCTCTGAACACTATGGGACTCAACATCTGAGGTCGTCAGTCCCCTAGAACTTAGAACTACTTAAACCTAACTAACCTAAGGACATCACACACATCCATGCCCGAGGCAGGATTCGAACCTGCGACGTAACGATCGCGAGGTTCCAGACTGTAGCACCTAGAACCGCTCGGCCATCCCGGCCGGCATTACATCACATTCTGTTTACAGGAAAGACAAATTTCAGCTGCATGGAAATCAAATTTCCACAACACCAAGGCATGTTTATACCATAAATCTGTGTTAGTTAAAAAAGTTGTTATACCAACACCGATCGAAGAGTGTGGACAGCTGGCTGAGAATCCAACAGTTAGTTGGGAGCTTATTGCAGTCTGAATTCATCATGGAGCTTACTACTTGAATGTACTGAACTTATTACTATAAAGTAATGATGTTATGGTACTACAGCAAAGGACTCAAAGCGATCCACACGTCTTTATTAATTATTATAGGGCAGTTCCATGTTCAAACACCTTTACAAATAATCACAAATGAGATGTGTGATGTGCAGTTTCTAGTGTCTGTCATCTTAAAGACTTCGATGCTGCTTCTGTTAAGTCTTGCAGCCTAGAAAGATGATTGTGTACACTCGGCAAGCCTACCTACGAGTTCCACATGTATACACAGCAGTGGGAAAACGAATATGTGCCTCTGTGAAGTAGCTTTAAGAGTTTAGTTGTAGTGAACCCCTGTCACTTGTACTATGCAATGTGGATCGCTATGGAGAGGCTACCTACAGTGGTCATATCTTAAACACTCTTCGATTACATTCTCAAGCATTTCCTGGGACACATTGTTAGTGTTCCTGATTTCTGTCAGTGTTAAATGCAGGCAGCGCTGTAGTCTAGCATCTGGCTCAAGACACTGTTTTTCCTGTTGAAATGTCGTGTATGAGAAGAGTAATGACTGTTACTCCCCTAAGATGATGCTGTTTCGTCAACCATTGCTGATAATCATTTTACAAGGGATGTTGTGAACATATCAAAATTTGTGAAATTTAATTTGATATGAATTTCGTTGACATCTGCTGTCACATACCTTTGGAAACCTATAAATCGTTTGAGTCACCAAAAATCAGTATTTATTTGGTGTCCAAGGTAATAATTAAGCCCACTTAAGGTTTTGACCATAGTGGATGTGCGTTTGAAGACTATTCCATTTCCATACAGTGTGGGTTTTATACTCCCACCTTGTCGCTTGTCTGATTTTCAAGAAAGATGAAAAAATGGTCGACCAGTTCAAAAAATTGCGCTGCTCATCATATATGTGTATGGAACATCCAGCTTCCAAGTTGTAGCAGTTTCGTGTCTTTGGTAAAAAAGCGAATGGGTGGTACTACCATATGTCAGAAGCTTAAGATTTAAGGCTTAGCATAATTAGAACCAAATTCGAAACGTTATTCATTGTTTTCACCATAAAACTGATGTGAAAATTCAATCATTTACTGTATGGATGTCACTCGTCGCTATTTACAAATGGTATCGAGGCGACTTACGTTAAGTATGCACCAAAAACAGTTCTGTGAGATGATGGAAAATACGATTGGCTGTGGTCAACGAGGCTACAGCCCTGCGTATAGTGAGATTCTGATGGCCACCACTGGCCTCTGGCGACAGACCGTCTGCGTTATGCATTGAATCATATTATTCATATGACGGTAGACCTTTTTTTCGGAAAGCTAAGCTATCGCCTCACTCTGAGAGAAAGTACTGGAAGTTGTTGACTGGTGGGATTGAGGCGTGGGGGGGGGGGGGGGGGGGGGGAAGGGGGGAGGGCTCGATCGGGGAAAATCATATGACGTCATCAGTATCGTCAACGCGCCACAAAACCAGACCAGAAAGCTCCTTACCTATCCACTAAAATGTTAATGCAAGAAAGTTTAAGGAATGTGTAGCAAAAGTAACTGGCCTAGTGTTCTCCTGATACTTTTAGAATAAATGGCTCCACCGCCTGATTGTGAAGCATCAGTTTGAACGATGGAGGTCTTATCGAATTCCCACTAAGGACAACTGATGCTGCCTTAAGGTCTAAAAATGTTGCCGTCTGAGACTCAGTTCACTGAAACATTACGCCTTTCTTTCTTAACATATTAAGTGGGTAAGTGCGCAAGCCACTAGGAGAATGTAGGTAAAGACAGGATTTTACATTTTTATTATATGTGAAAACGTTCTTAGTACATATAAAAATTGGTGCACTTGTAGATCGAAGGTCCGGCATTTACCTCTAGAAAAATGAAACAGTTGCTAACTGTAGTTAAGATTTTTTATTCATTTAACTTTTAACGTAAAGTGATTTTTCTGAAAGCTATTTATTGCAACTTTAGGTACACATAAAAGAGCATAATGATATCATACTGCAGTTTTCAGCATTTGTTATATGTGAGAAGGTGAACACAAAACTCTTAGAATTATTTGGTTCGACGAAGTATTTTGACAAGTACTCCTAATTGTACAACATAAAATTAATATTGTCAGTGTGCAACACCTTCAAATTTTTTAAAGCTTCAGTTAGATATGTATGACGTACACGTTCTCAGCGAAGTACATTGAAAAGGAAATGTGTATCGAGGAACAAAATGAAAATTTTTTAAATTACAAATATGTTAAAATTTAATGAATAAAAAAATTTCCTAGTGGTAAATACCTGTTCTCTACAAGTGCTCCAGTTTTCACAGCTGTGGCATTAATTTTGAGAAAATATAGTAAAAAATGTAAGATTATGTTTTTACCTACATTCTCCTACCTGTTGACGTCCTTAACCTATGTTGCAGTTTTTGGAGCATATTGTTTCCGCTGAAGGGTTAACTATTGACAACGAAAGCATAAAATCTATTATGAAGTTCCCTATCCATTCTGATGTGAAGCACGTAGCGCAATTTGTCCCGATGGCGAATTGCTTTCGTAAACTTACACTTAACAATATAATCTTACATATTTCATTATATTTTCTCATAAAAAAGGAAAAGCCGCCATTTGTACAATATTCTTTTCTGTATAAAATAGATTTGCACTCTTGGTTTCTTCCCTGGAGGTCTACAAATATGTAGTACACTTTCCCATGCGTTATACTACATCAGTGCATCAGGCTCGTAGATCACGTAAGTCTTTGCGAATGTAACAGTAAATATATTCATTAATTCGAAGCGTCTTGAGTTAAAAACGGTAAATGAGGGTTTGTCTGTAATTTCTTTTATTCTTATGGAACCATATTCTACATGAAGAAAGAAACGGCTCTAAAAAGTTTAATTCAAATTTACTTTTGCAAGTTACTTTTAAGGCCGTTGCTCGGAAAAACTGATTGTTTCAGCACCTTAAGAATGCGTGGAAAAGTGCACTTCTTACCAGTTGGATACTTCCAGTTGACCATTGCTGACTTGCGGTTTCAGGAAAAGTTTGCAAAATGTTGGAGACTGAACAAAAGAAACTGTTATTGAGAAATGCTGGCATAACGTTCAGTCTTGATTCATCAGTTTGTATTCATCATAAAGAATTTTTTCTGTCGTAATGTGAATATATCCCATTAGTGACCAGTGGGAACTATAGTTCCCACTTATTTGTTTTCACTGTAAGTTCAGTGGTAACGCGTTTTCCCACTTCTAACTTGTGCTGTCATCTCTATTAGAGTATGCTAAATACATGAAGATTGTCAACGGGTGTGCGAAAGCGGTTGTATGTCTACTTTGTTAGTCAATCAATGCAGAAGCGCAGTTTCCGCGTGAAAACGAGCCACTGTTTCGAACGCTACTGCGTTTTTTGTACAGTGTGCTTTCCTTTTGCGTGTGAAATTACTTGTATTTATCTACTTTTATATTTACGAGGGAGATAGTATTCGTGTATATTTGCTTGATTTGACTGAAAATTATGTCAATAATACAAGGTAAGTTAGTGGGAACTATTTTTCCCACTGAACTTGTGTGAAGTGCAATGCATATGGCTGTGCAATCGGCAGCGTAGTTATTGTTTGTTTCTTATTGTTTAGAATGAGTGGACTAACGCCAGATGAGGTTTTCAGAATTTTGTACGCTTTACCAGAAGATGTAGAAGATAAGCGAAGAGGAAGGCCCGTTCATTTTCAAACACCAAAAAGAGACGTGTCTGGAGAACCAGATGAAGTTCATCTGGAGAAAGTTGGTACTTATTTGCCTACAAACGGTACAACAAATAGAAGCTGCCGCCAATTTAGCACCAAGAACAAAGAAACGATAACAAAAATGTGTAGCAACTGTCGTGTACCTTTGTGTGTAGCACCATGCTTCTCTAAGTTCCATAGTACATCACCTTAGTGAACTCAAAGGACAATATGAACTAATACAAATATAAATTTAATGTTTAACATGCTTTTTGTACTAAAAACAAAGGATATACATTTTTTTAAAGTAGCAAGTGAAGTTACTCCAGAGTTCGGTGGGAACAATAGTTCCCACTAATTTTTTTATACTCGTAGGCTAAACTCTCACTTTCAAGATTTAAACTATGATTTTATGAATGGTTTCTTAGCCCAATAAAATGCTCATAAAAAGTCTACAACTTCTGGAAATAATTTGGTCACTAAAGGGATATGCCAACAACGAGTGGTAATGGTTTTTCAAAGACGGAAAAAATTAGACCGATTTACGAATGACAAATCAACTACAAAAATTCAGCAAGCATAGACCGACTGAACAAAAGTTTGTTTAAACTCGAATAATAACAATTTTGACTGTTCTCGTAAATAATGTATTTAACGACCGGT
Source organism: Schistocerca serialis cubense (assembly GCF_023864345.2). Classification (NCBI taxonomy): domain Eukaryota; kingdom Metazoa; phylum Arthropoda; class Insecta; order Orthoptera; family Acrididae; genus Schistocerca; species Schistocerca serialis. Next base: position 508,357,293 of record NC_064643.1, on the reverse strand, counting down.
TTCGCAGCGTAGCAGCGACAGGTTTGAAATGGCGAATCATTACACTCAAGTTGCAACAGAGACGGGACCAAATATTCCTTGTCTGTGAATAAATGACGCAATTAGCGGATCGTCAAGTGTGGGTTGAGGGTTATTCAAGCGCGCTATGAATCCGGAACGAAGGACAGTGTGCCGAAGATAACCGGTTAACCGTTAGGTATAGGAGCACAACCCATTCAGAGTGGCGAAAAATTAATGAAAATGTGGGAAGTATCACTAAGAACACACTTAAAATAAATACAGTACAAAGACGATAACTAATAAAAAAGTTTCTATGAAAACGACATACCATAAATACACTAGACTGAAGTGTGTAGAGATGTAGACGGGAAAGTGTCAGCTATAGCCTGAGCGACAATCCGTATCGGAGGCTGAAATCGGGCTGCGCATGCGCAGTGGGGCGATATGACCTACAGAAATTCACGTGGCATGGTCATATTCGGGTAACACAACATAAGTGAGGAACTGGAAATTATGAGGTACATCAAGTATTTTCCCGAGCAGATACTAGTCGGGCATCTGGATCTGCGTCTTCGTAACAATCTGGAGCCGCGAGGAGTTGCCGCTCAGTTAGAGGTGCCATGTCACTGATTGCCCGGCCCCTGCCGCCGGAGGTTGGAGTCCTCCCTCGGGCATGGTTGTGTGTGTTGTTCTTAGCACAAGTCAGTTTAAGTAGTGAGTAAGTCTAGGGACCGATGACCTCAGCAGTTTGGTCCCTTAGAAATTCACAAACATTTGAAATTTTTTTAAGCTCTCTGGACAACTTTAATTTTTTAAAGTAAAAGTGTCAATTGAGGTTGTCTGTATCTATACTTGATTTTTTCTTGCTTTACCACTTACGGTTTGGATTTCTACATACACAGATATTATAGAATAAATTATTTTCTGCCAGATCTGTACTATTTAGGCAATACGTTGGCGTAGTTCAGTAACATGTGCAGTAATATGCTTTGATTACTTATCTCTTATTTCTTGCAGTATGCTCAAGTAGCACACCTCGAACAATAATTTGTAAGTTTATGTTCTGATAATGGTTCCTCAGCAGGTGCTTAGGTAACATAGGACAATTCATATTATTTTGTGCTCATGGTTCTTTGTCACCTGTAGTTGTTCTGCTCGTACTATATTATTCCTGTCTGCGAATGTGGCCACGCCACGCGAATTTCTGTACGTCATATTGCCCCACTGCGCATTCTGGACCCGATTTCTGCCACCAACACGACTCATCGCTGAGTCCATAACTGGACAATTTCCCGCCTGCATCCGCGTACTTTGCGGTCTGCTGCATTTATAGTACGTCATTTTCGGACAAATTTCCGCACCGTTACAGTCTTTATACTGTTTTGTATTACCAAGTGCGTTCTTGGCGATACTTCCCACATTTTTATTAATTTTTAAGCACTCTTGATGGATTGTGCTCATTTATCAAGTGGTTAACCGATTACGTTAGGCATACTGTCATCCGTTCGGTATTCATGTGGTCACTTGAGTAACCATGGAAAATACCTTCAGCTTACAATGTGCTAATTGTGTCATTTATTTATAAACAAGGAATGTTCGGTCCCGTCTATGTTGCCACTTCAATGTCATGGTTCACCATATCCAACCTGATGACGTGCCTGCTAGGCTGCGAAACCGGTCGTTAAATAAATTATTTACGAGAACAGCCAAGCGGTTATTATTGAAAATGTCTACTTATGGCTGCGGTTGTCCCTCTTTCAAGACAGTGTTTGTTTACATTCTCACGTAGTACTCTGTAAAAAGCTTTCTTCTATTACACCTTCAGCATTATCTTATAGAGATGTGGGGATAGAAGTGTGTAAAAAGAATAACAGTAGGTTGAGTTCTCCTCGAATTTCCTCTCTTAAAATTCGGACGGTTAGTGTATATGATTTAAAAGGCTGTATGAAAGGCACATTTAATCAAAGCTTACTAAGTAGCTCAGTGACGTCTACTATTCGTTTTGACTCTAATGAGTGACAGCAGCTGGCATTTTAAGATTTTCGGAGTGTTCTTAATGCTCCGAGTATACTGAATTATTTAGAGATCCTAAAAAAGGTGTGTTGAGAAGAGATCACCTTGCACTACTCCTGTTTTTAATTCAAAACTTTCCGGGATTTCGCCCACCAATTTGATATTAGAGGTTGTTGTTGTTCAGCTCTGTTCGACTGAGTTACTTATTTGGTTGTCCACCTCATATTTATCTTGTACATTTAAACGGGTGATTCGGTCGAGCGGGTCATACACTTTTTTTTTAACTGCAGAATATGCGACCTGATTGCCAGTACGATAGTATCCTCTTCAGTTTTCATATTGATTCTGCACAAGGTAAGCGATGTCAAAAGCCTGCCTGGTATTCACCTATGTTCCATTCCGTCTGTTGCTTTAATCTAATAAAGATGGACACGAGAGATTACTTCTTTGTGTAGCAGGTGAAGCAGTTTCGAATACACATTTATAATTTACGTTTTAATTACTTTTTACAACATAATTTCATTTGAAAACAATGAACTGTTTCGCAAATCAAATGAAACTAAACTTCACATCACATTTCGTTTTTATTAATTGCTTACCAGTTCTGGCGTACTGATGATCATCATCTCATCACGGCTTGTTTTCTTAAAAGTCCACCACCAGTGTGTACGCAGCCAGTGAGTGGGATACTGATACTAACTGGTACATGGCAGTTAATTTCAGTGTCTCTTAAAACTGGTCTCATGATCGACAGCGGCAAAAAGTCTGGTAACCTATACACAACAATGAAGACCTACTTGGGATTTATTTTATTTACGTGATAACTTAATTACAAACAAATATGCGAAGCTATGAGTATAAGATGAACGATAATGTCTTTCTAGCGCTGTGAACTACCCCAGTTTAAGAAAACTGAGAGTGGTAAAATAACCCAAAGAGTAGATGTTAGGCTAAAAGAGGAGGAGATGAATAAACAGTTTAAAATTAAGCTTAAAAATAGTTTCGCTGAATTAGAGAATGACAACAATAGATAAGAAGATGAAGATATCAACACAAAATAGAAGAAAATGACAACAATTATGAGGGAAACAGATCATGAACTAATAGGAGATAATAATAATAGCAATACAAAGCGCAAATCAAGGTTCAATGGAACATGTAGAAAAGCAGTACAGAACAGGAAGAAAGCCAGACAGGCGATGATGAACAATAACAACCATGAAAACCAAATAAGATACAGGAAAGCCACTAGAGAAATGAAGAGTATAATAAGGCAAGAGAAAAGAGCATTCATATATAAACAGATAGAGAAGGCTGAGGTGGACTATAATCAGAACAATAATAAACTATTTTACAGGACAATGAATAGCTATAGAAAAGAGTACAGAGGTAAGGCTGTGACAATGAAGGAAAAATCACTACAAATGAAGGAAATTTAGAGAACTGGTGGAAATACTTCAAAGAACTACTGAACAATCCGTTAGATATCTACAACAATGAAAACATGGAAGAAAACAATCAGAACGTACAAACATTAATCGAAGAACAAATTCTGATGGAGGGGAAGGAGGCAATAAAAAAACTAAAAAAACAGGGAAGGCCCTGGTATAGAGATGATATCAGCAGAGTTCAACAAAGAAGGGGGAGAGATGATACATGAATGGTTAGCCCAACTGATAAAAGAGGTATGGAGAAAAGAAGTAATGCCAGAGAAATGGAAAACTGATGCTGTATGTCCCATATACATGAAAAGAAGCAAAATGCTGACACAGGTATATCTCTCCTATGCACATACTATAAAGTAATATCAAGAATTATACTGAACAGGCTCAACCCATGCATCAAGGAAATATTAGAAAGCAGGATTCAGAAAAGGTAAATCAACAATTGACGAAATATTCACATTAATACAAACATTAGATAAGAACTGGGAGCACAATCACGATACCTTTTACCTGTTTATAGGTTTCAACAAAGCATATGACAGTACAGAGAGAGAGGAAATGTGGAGGATAATGGCAGAGTATGGGACACTGGACAAACTGATAAGGCTAACTAAAATGTGTGTGATGGAATTAAAGTGTAGAGTGAAAGTACAGGAGGAGTTCTCAGAAGCATTTGAAGTAAAAACAGGACTGAGACAGGGAGGTATTATACCACCAACCCTGTTCAATTTGGCCCTCAACAACATTCTGAGGAGAGTAACATGTGAAAGTGCAGGAGTCACTATTGGAAGAAAAGATAAATGTCCTGGCTTTTGCGGATGATATTGTGCTGATAGGAAAGAACATGGAAGAACTGGGGAAAATGGGGACTGTGCTAGTGGAAGAAGCAAAGAAAGCAGGTCTAAGTGTAAATGAAAGTAAGATGAAGTTCATGGTAGTAGGAAGAATAGCTCATTTGGGGTCAAACCATCTAAAAATCTAAAATCAAACAATTCAGAAGATAGATACATTCACATACCTCGCTGTCAACATCAACCAACAAAGCCTTATAGAACAAGAGATAATAAAAAGAATTCATGTTGAGGAAAAATGTCTAGGAGCTATGCACAAAATCATTGAGAGGTGGCATGAGCCCCCTCTCATATTTCTATCTTATTCTGAGAAATTCGATTTTCCTCTCTAATTGCATGCGGTGAAAAGTTGCTATTCCTTCACACGCAGACTTCCCACACAGTGTCTCTCGTCACCCAGGTGGTCTGGTGACAGGCGGGTTTTGCTGATCTTGAAAGGGTTAAGCCTCTGGGTGTGAGGGAATCGAGTGGATGCTTTTCAGACGCCTACATTGTCATAAGAGCGGGGGCAACACGCCCACATGGGCCTGACGGAGCGTCTGGGCTATAGATTCCATTACTTCGCAGAAACTTAGTGAAAACACTTTGTGGCGGGCTACCAGCAAGGCGTGGGAATGAGTTGTGTTCCCATGCAGTCTTGGCGGGCAAATTCCCGCGTTTTCTGCAAGATCATAATTGTGATTGGCTTGCTCATGGGATAGCTCCGTGGCATAGCAAAATCGGCGCAGGAATTGGCGCCAAGTATCTCCATTGGTGGAATAGTAGTGTGTCGGCAATAGAGTGGAATTTTCTGCCAGTTTTCGAGTTGCTGATTGTAACGTTTAACCATGGCCACTGTCGTGGGGGGCGGGGATGTTCTGTGTTCAGCTTGTACGGGTGCTCTTGAGTGAGTCGGCTCTTGCCTTTTGGCCGGGGTAGGTTACAAGACTGAGCTCTTGCTGCTCTGGACAGCCTGCCTTCCATTGGCTGTCCAATATACTTTCATTTAATAGTAACTGTTTGACGAAGTTGCTAAAGTTTCGACTTCAACGTAACTTTCCAAGTACAGTTGGCAATTGAGCGTTCTGTGTACAAGCGGCGTATGTTGTCCGTCTTGCTCAATTTTGGCTAAAGTTGACTGTATCTGAGTTACTGTGTGACTTAGCCTGTTAAAATCAATCACTGTACCGTCAGTGATTGTGTGGCGAGTCTTCTTCGTCTCCCTCAGAGGCGAATTTGTATTGATAGGAAGTCTTTAGTCTGGAACAACCAGACCAGGATAATTTGTTTCGGGCTATACTCGCGATATTATCATCACCACGACAGGACGTCGAAGCTACCAGCCATCGTTTCCGGTACGCCAGATCATGTCCTTGCAATTAAGAAGACAGCTTGGTAATGTACGTCGGCAGCACCGGCAGATTAGGGAATTTGCTCTGTGATAATCAGAGCTCAGCAGAGCGTGACTGTTACCATCTTTTCTTACGTGGTTCTGTCTTGGATGTTCATTGTCTGAGTTCTCACTACTGTAGCAGCAATTAATGTTGGGTTGGCTTTGTGTTTCTCTTAAGGTTTGAATTGCAAGGAATTGGCTCCACATACCACTTGGTCATAAATGTCACAATCTAGTTTATGGACAACCTCACCTTCACAGCATTTATTTGAGCATCCAACTTGATGAACTGTAAATTTTTCATGTGTTTTGTTTATTATTTTGAGTTTAGTCATAATAAATCAAATTGTTATTTTGGACAGAACTTTCATTCTGTTAATCGGTAGAGCAACCCTTTCGTTTCTCACTACGTTAATGAAACTTTCCTTTATCTAATTAATTTCTATCAAATTAAATTATTGCAGGTGCCAAACTCTTTCCTACTCCACTTGCAGGGTCGATTACAGTCAGTTCGCGTTTCTTCTTAATCCATGTGCAACAGCAAAAGTTTGAGGCAGAAAACCGGCGGGGTGAGGGGGGGGGGGGGCTTAGAGCTTCATTTCCGTATGAAGATTCTTGAAGAATTTAGTGTTAAACACACTGCTAGCCCTGGCACCTCGCATCATAAGACCGAAGTTACTATCTACGCAGGTAAAAATAATAATACATCAGACCATCATCAAGCCAATAGTGTGCTATGCAAGTGAAACATGGACCCTGACAAAGAAAACACTTTTGAAAATAAAGTACTGAGAAAAATATATGGACCAGTGAAAGAAAATGAACTGTGGAGAATAAGGAAAAACAGAGGACCCAACAATTATACACACTGCCTGACGTCGTAGCGAGTGTGATAATTAAGAGACTAAGATGGTACGGACATGTGAGAAGGAGAGGGGAGAACACCGGAATAAAGGCTGTAATGGATGGGGAAGCTGAAGGGAAGAGCCCACTGGGACGGTTGAGAATGAGGTGGAAGGATAGTACCATGGGAGACATGCAGATACTGGGTCCGGGAGATGAAGATGCAGATGACAGGAAAGTGTGGAAGGCTGGACTGAGTGAGGCTAAGCATGGCTGCGGTTTGTGTGGCCAGTATAAGTAAGTATGGTAAGTAAGTAAGGCTCTCTTCGTTGTCTTTAGAAGTGTCTGCGGGATCGCAGTTGGAGAAGCCGTATCTCGACTTCTCAATGTTCGAATAACTTTCAATATTAATTTCGCAGTTGATTCCTGATGAACGGTCACTTATTTTCAGCAGCTAACAACTCGTGTATTTCCTTTAAATGCTGAATTTTCCGAGCTCAATTGATTATCACTTCATCAGTTTATATAGCTCTTTGCTATCCCGTCACTGGATGTTCTCACTTCGATATTCTAGCACAGTTGTTTTGACACTACAGTCGCTCCGACACTAACATTGTTTTCTAGTTATAAACAGAAACATATGCTGGCCTTCTGTAGTAAATTCAACCTTAACGTCAATTTTCCTACCCATCTCTGCAGCTGAAAGACATTAAGGGCATAGCTTACCTGCGGCAGACAACCTCCCTTTTCCAAACTGAGGAAATATTTTACTTTGTCTCATAAACAAGCTGTGGTACCGCTCTCAGTCCATTAGTTCTTCAGAAACGTAGGAAGTTGTAAGAATACATCGTATTTCACGCCCGCAGCGAGTCGAGAAATTGTCAGAATAACTCTAGGAGATGTGGCGATGGAGGGCAGTGCAATGCCTAGACGGACGAGGGAAGTACGGCGTTGATTCGTAAGAATAGAGTATGTATTGAAGTTTGTAACAAAGAATTAAACGAAGTAAATGGTGGCCAAACAAAACATTTTAGGCAAAACCGTCAGACTATAAGGTCCAACCACATTATTGTGACCCTCTGTCAAAAGCCTGAATAACCACCTTTTGCAGCACAGACGTACGGGAAAAGAGTCAGTGAGTTTTGAAAGGTACCGACAGGGATGTGGGGCCATGCCGATTCTACTGTCGTTGCCAGCTGCGCTACGCTTCTCGGTTGGAGATCCACAGAGAGAATAGTCCGACTGAGGTGTTCCTGCAGATTCTCAGTTGGTTTTAAATCTGGGGAGACTGGTGGTCAGTGGAGTAGGGTAATCTCATCGTGGAGCTTGTCAAACCACACGCGTTCACTGCGAGCTGTGACACGTTCCTTTGTCTTAGTGGTAATGCCATCATACCGAGGAAAAACAAACTACATCATGTGGGGGTTGATATGGTCCCCAAGCATAAGTGCGTATTTTTTTTTTTTTGATCAATTGTGCTTTCCAGACAGACGAGATCACCCTGGGAATACTATGAAAGCATTCACCAGACCACAACGCTCACACCTCCAGTCTGGATCCTTACAACAATTGTTGCAGGGCCATCCATTCCAACGGCCATCTGTCCAACGAAACGTAAAACTTGATTCACCTAAAGCCGGCCGGAGTGGTCGAGTGGTTCTAGGCGCTACAGTCCGGAACCGCGCGACCGTTACGGTCGCAGGTTCGAATCCTGCCTCGGGCATGGATGTTGTCTTAGGTTAGTTACGTTTAAGTAGTTCTAAGTTTTAGGGGACTGATGACCTCACAAGTTAAGTCCCATAGTGCTCAGAGCCATTTGAACCATTTGATTCACCTAAAAAGAAAACCTGTCAGCTCTAAATGAAGGCCTAGTTGCGGTACTGGCGTTGGAATTCCATCTTTCGTCGCCGATGAACAACAGTCGGTATGGATGCAAGAACCAGGAGCCTGTTGCGAAGGCCACACGCAGCAGTGTCTGCTGAACGGTCGTTGAGGAGACACTGTTGGTAGCCCCTTGGTTCATCTGAGTGGTCATTTTCTCTACAGTTGCACGTCGTTCACCACGGCCGTCCTTGGCCCCTGCTACACTACAGCAGCCTCGGCACCGGTTTTGGAAAGCGCCATTTTACTATGCGTGGTTTACTGTATCCACAGAGACACGCGAATAGTTTGTAAACTTAGATGTTACCGAAACGCTTTTACCCCCTTCCAGAAAGCCAATAACCATGACCAAAAGATCTCAGATAAATAACTCCGTTTCCGCATTAGTACAACGACCCAACTGTTTTGAGCGTCCTCCGGTCACGCTTCATATACCATCCACTGCTAGTGCTGTCACCTATCGTCTGTGATTGGTTGTTGCACTTCGGACATAGGCGGTGGTCACATTAATAACGAATAAACCCGTAGGTCACCGGAGTGGCCGAGCGGTTCTAGCCACTACAGTCTGGAACCGCGCGACCGTTACGGTCGCCGGTTCGAATCCTGCCTCGGGCATGGATGTGTGTGATGTCCTTAGTTCAGTTAGCTTTAAGTATTTCTAAATTCTAGGGGACTGATGACCTCAGCAGTTAAGTCCCATAGTGCTCAGAGCCATTTGAACCGTAGGTCACCCACCGTCCGCTTACAAAGTGACGCCACCGACGTTCAACGTATTCAGTGGATCCCAGAATTAAATCAATGTTGAACGAATTGTTGTATACATCGACAGCAGCGAGTAGCTGACAGGATATTAATCTGCAGACTTCATCAACAATAGGTTATCAATACTATTTGCTCGTACGCTTCTAAACGTAAACTGGTAAATTAGCAGAGAACTGCTACTGTGAAAAACAGGTGCTAATTCCTCAGTTATATTCAACGACTCTTGTTTATCCTCATTTGGTAGCTTAACATTTATTTCAATATGCGGGTACGTTGCAAAGAAAAAAGTTACCTGCATTTATAATAACAGAGAACTGTTAACACTACATCACTACTTGTCATGCAGCTTTGTGATGATTACTGCCGACTGCCATGTAGCCAACAGAAAAGTTTCAGTCCTTGAATCTGGACCGCGTGGCTCATGAATTTTTTCTAAGGTTTCGTTATGTTGTTTGGTATTTCATAATTTCTCACTTTGTGTTAAACGAGACCTTACGGAATACCTTTCCACTACAGTACATAAGTCCATTCTAGATCTTAGACAAGAATATTATTTTGTGTCTTTTATTGCGAGTATGAAAATCAGAGGTCAGCCGCAACAGCCCGCCATGTTAATTATGGGTAGTATATCGCTACCAAATGGAGCTGGCTGCGAAGTACTCTCTTTAGGGTGAATTAACGTTCATTAAAAATGTTCAAATGTGTCTGTATTCCAACAGGACCAAACTGCTGAGGTCATCGGTCCCTAGAATTACACACTGCAAAAACTAACTTAAACTAACTTATCGCTAAGAACAACACCTACACCCATGCCGGAGGGAGGACTCGAACCTCCAGCGGGAGGGACCACGCAAACCGTGACATGGCGCCTCAAACCACGCGACCACTCCTCGTGGCTAACGTTCATTACTTTTCCAATTTTCTATGTATGTTTTTTAGCTAGGTTTTGATGGTTTAAAGCGTATGCAGCTGGTTGGGAAAAGAAAAATCACTTAAAATACTTACCTCACTTTATTCCTACCTGCATGCCAGCACTGCTCCATCGAGAAGACACCAAGCAAGACGTCCTGTGCCCCTCACAACTTGCGCTGCTTGCGCCACAGTCCCAGTACACAAGGTAGTCCCTTCCAAAATGAAATAAATTTTTACAATTTTCATTCCTTGCGTTATTTCAAAAAGAATTACTAAGAGTTCAAATGTTAGCTGTGAGTGTTAGAAATAAAACACATTTATTCTATTTCAGCTCAACGGACAAAACTCTCCACAATGTGTGCCGCACGGATTCAAACTTGCTCACTGTGCCTAAGAGTTCAGGTTTCCGATGGAAACAACTGAGATGCGCAAATAATATCCCTAAGTTTTGCAGTGTTCCTGGGATGCTATCTGCTGGGAGTTAAAAATTATTATTTTAATTTTATAACTAGTTATAAATCTACGAGAATAAAATAATGATTAATAAGACAAGTAGAAGTTTTCATTTTGTCCCTGATGCTAACATTTACGTATGAAGTGAAACAGCTTTGTTTGTGATGTAGTCACATACGAAGTTGTCCTCAAGGCTAGTGGCGTGATGGACTTGCTATAATACCCGAAGGCTCTTTAAAGCACAGTAATGGAGCATTGTGCTGTCAACGGTAGGGACTTACCTTTCACTGGCCTATGGATCGCTCGACCAACCAGTCACAGGCGAACCCCTAGTTAAAAGAGAAAAATTCTTACAACGGCGCAGCTTGGAATTTTAACCATGATTAAGTGCACGCTGATATATCACTTCTCTTACACAAAGATCTGATAATTACAAAGTTAACTAACGTCGAACGCATGGTAGTTCGACTGAAAACAGTTCAGGAAAGTTCAAGTGAAATTTAGAAAACGACAACCAATTAATAAGAAACGACGGGGCTGAATAGTATTTATTAGAATAGTATTTATTAGCTTTCTGCGCGACACTTGTCCACCCAGCGAACTCCGCGACCCTGCATCCCAGATGACGTTACCTTCATGAACAAGAAGATTGGTTGGTTGATTTTGGGGAAGGGACCAAACAGCAAGGTCATAGGTCTCATCGGATGAGTGAAGAAAGTCGGCCGTACCCTCTCAAAGGAACCATCCCGTCATTTGCCTGAATCGATTTAGGGAAATCACGGAAAACATATATTAGGATGGCCGGTCCCGAGTTTGAGCTGTCGTCCTCCCGAATGCGAGTCCAGTGTGCTAGCCACTGCGCCACCTCGTTCGGTCATGAACAAGACGAGCAGAATGGCTCATGGGATATTACGTGACTAGAGACTACGCCGGAAGCGACTACTAAAGATAATCTTTCCACAGTGTGTTACGTCATATGGTAGACCAAAGTAGGCTAGTGTTCTATCAGAGAGAGAGAAAGATGATAGCATCTGAGAGGTGAAATAAGGAGGTGAAAAAAGTCTTCACATGACCTGCCAACCAGTATCTATGTCGTACACCCCGTAGGGACATATCAGACATTCACTACACATCATATAACCATTCCACATATGAGGTGACTACCACCGGTATGACGAAAAGAATACCCTATCTTACTTGTATAACCTTCAACGTCCACCTAAATGTATCACAACAGATCAGTCAGAGGTTCTAAAGATATAGATTTTCTCGGACTTTTCCCTAAATCAGTTGCGGTATTGAGCGAGGTGGCACATTGGTTAGAAGGCTGGACTCCCACTCGGGAGGACGACAGTTCATATATGAGTCTCGCCATCCAAATTTAGGTTTTCCGTGATTTTCCTAAATCGATCCAAGCAAATGGTGAGATGGTTACTTGGAAAGGGTACAGCCGATTTTATTAACCTATTCTCTAAAAAAATCCGATCTTGTCGCCCGACTCCGATGACCTCGATGCGAGACGTTAAATCATAATCTTCATAGTTTCCTTCCTTCGAAAGGCGGAATGGATACCTGAAATAGGGGGCTGCTTCCTTCTACAATCTCATGAAATAGCATTTATTTTGCCTGGAAATACCTTATCGTCAACATCAAGATGATCCCTAACGTTCCATCCTTTCGGTAAGTGATGGCAACTTTCGCACATTGAAATAAACTGATGGAATATAATGTATTGATATCTCCTAGTGTGTCGTTTTTTATGTGGCTTCTGCGTTGGAGCAAATTTTCTGTACTCAATACCAACTAAACCAGTTCCCCGCGTTGTACTACTGATGCTGTAATTCAGCTTCGTGATGAAGTACTTTAAATTCTAGCCTGTTACACATGTCTCCTTACAGAAATGTGCTAGTTCGCCTGTGAAGATGTACCTGTCAGATAGACTGAAGTATGCTGTGGACTGATGTAATCTTTCAGCTTATCGGCTCATCATAGCCACAACAGTCGACGCTTTAGCAATACTAGATTTACTTCCTCCCTTGCGCAGAGTATTCTAAACGTAGAAATAAAATTGTTCCCTTTGTATTGTACGGTTGAAGAAAAGGCAGTTTCTCTGTACTCGTCATCATTTTCCATGTTTGAACATGTCTCGGTTTGCCAGCACAGCCAATTCCGAATAACTTCATGTTTTGCCCAGGTAAACACTCCAGTGCAGCTGCGTCACACACAAGTTAATACACAGGGCATCACGTGAAGGTTAGCTTGTAGGTATATCTGGAAGTGTGTGACAGCCTAATGCAGTGTCCAGGCTGCAAGAGCGCCCTCTCAGCTATGAGGGGCGAGCGGTTGACGGCAGCTGTCACACCGCTCTGTCACAGCGGAAGGAAATGCAGTATGCGGTGAGCAGCAGTTTGCAGGCGTCACGCCATACAACAGTTTCTTAATGATACAACAGTTCTGGAACATTTGCAAAACTAAGGTGAAGTTGTTACTCCAAGTTGTAGTTCCGTACACGAAACAGTTACGCACATTATTTCTGATATTTTGACATGTTGCATCGTTGATTTTAAATACCAGACGTCTTCCTTTGTAACAATAGAAATACTAGGATAGAAAATAAATTTTTACTTACTCAACCGCATCACTGACTTATACACAGACTTCGATTTTGACGCAGGTCGTCGTTCTTTTCCTTTCGTTTTTCTATGAAGGCTATTTTATTTTCCGTTTTAATCGAATTGTTCTGTGCGTGCTTGGAGTAATTAGTAGTTAACGTTCAGCCACAGGGTAACTTCTCTATGAATGAGCAGTAATATGTAACAGTTCAGTCTCAGCTACGCTTTGTGTAACAAGATGTGTGAAAATAATAATACTTACCCCTCTGTTTTAACGTCGTTACAGGAAAATCATGAATAGATCAAATATTTACAATGAGGTAAATCTCACAGAAGTACTGGAAGTTCAAAACACCCCCATCCTGTGTCGAATATTTATAAGAGTATTACTCCAAGGCATATGATAACGCTCATGACGAAAGCTTGCACAACAGAGGCAAAGAAAAAGGGTGGACTAGATGGTGGATTCTTCCGTAGAGTGATACCTGGACGAGTGGTTGCTACCTCATCTACGGTTTTTAATATGGTACATCAGAAATTCGCTCCAGAGAAGGGAAAAGTGAGAACTCTGTGAATCTGAAGGGAAAAAAAAATTATCAGCATATAATGAAGATTCTCAGCCCTCGAAGAGTCGGAACCCAGATGGTGGAGACTGTGGTGAACCCAGACAAAAATGAAAGGTAAGTCGGTTTGAACATCAACGCCGGCAGTGATAGTGCTATCCGGATGAGCATTGCAGAGAGCTCTCTTACAATATGTGGACCCAAGTGTGACTAAGAGAAAAATCTTTAAACATTTGGGCACCATGTTTAACAATCATGATAATTTAAACTTGGAGCTAAAACAGCAGATTATTCCTGAATCCACAACATACATCAGCATGAAACAGGCAATGACGTCACACAAGGTCTCCGGCAGACTTCAGCACGTGTTCTGGCATCAATAATTGAGGTGATATTGTATGGAAGGCAAACCAGAATAGCGGACGATGAGAAGCCATTGGCATTTCAGCGAAAAGTCTTGAGGAATTCTTTAGCCAGTACGCGAGGCACATCGCGAAAGAAGAAGAAACTATACAAACTAACACGTCACAGAAACGTCCTCCGTAAAATGTATTCCAGAAGACTTCAAAGGGTATTCCTCAAGACTGCAGGGTCCAAGAGCTGCTGGCAACGAGATCCAAGGTAACATAACAGAGTTGAAAAATAAGATACATGAACTTTTTCTATGTCTTAAAAATATGGGAAATTCTGTAAGCATAAATTTTCTATGCCTCTCTGAACGCCATGTAACCGCTGGCATGGAGAAGTTAATATCATGGATTTACAGACTTGAATCATATTCGTGTAACGTTAACACTGAAAAAGGAGGAGTTCGAACATCTGTAAAAGTTGGACACAAAGTCAAAAATGTTTGAAACAAATAGTTTATCAGGACTTAGAAGAATGTGCTTGTGAGCTGTTACCGCACAATATTTCTCTGATAATTGTAACAGCAACACATACCCTCTAGAAAACTTACAGCTAGATGAAATATTGAGCTATGCATCAGACAAGAAGAAACAGTAGTTTGTGGAGATTTCAATGAAGATCTCTTAAAAGATACAGACAGGAAAAGTGAACTAGAATTAACTTAATTTTATCCATATTTCGCAGCCTCGAAAGTGACTGGAGGTATGAAATGAAAAACGCCTTCAGTCACAACTTTTCGTGTTGTATTAAGTACACGATGCATTTAGGATCCTGTGGGTCCATCATCAGGTGTTATTTGTCTTAATACATGCTTTATTTTTTCTCTTGAATGAGGTGAAACACATATTGCTGTCACGAATTATTAAATGGACGTTATAAGCTAATTTCCATAGTCAATTTTCCATCTTGTGAGAAGAAAAATAGTAGGACAGTGACAGATAACATTTTTATACAAAGTTCTCAGACTAAATCAATTAATGTGTATCCAATTGCTAGCGCACTCTCTGAACATAATGTATAATTATTGGAAATAAACGGTATGGCATGTTACAATTCGGAGGCAGGTTCTTACAAAGCACTGAGGCTTATTGATGAGAACAAGATACAACTTTTTAAGCGTAAACCAAAATGGACGACATGGGATGATACATGGAAAGAGACAATAATATCAAATTCAGTTTATCCCGTCGTAAATTTGTGCCAATATTTGAAAGTTGTTTTCCAAAAAAAAAAAAAAAAAAAAAAGAACAACCAAAAGACACATTAAAAAAGTAACAAGCAAGCTGTGGGTAACTAAGGGAATTAAAATCTCACGTAAGAGGAAGAGGGAAATTTATGTAAAATCCAGAGCAAATCAAGGTCTGACATTAGCTGCACACAAAAGCATTTAACAGAAAGCATTAAAATGTCCAAAAGTATGCATGTCCTGAAATAAATAAATAATGCAGATAGTAAGATTAAGACTTTATGGGTCATTGTCAAACAGGAGACATGACACCCAGTCAGTATACAAGATTCCATAACAATCAGACTAAATGACGACATTGTGACTGATAATTCAAAAATTGAAAGTTCTTTTAAAAATCATTTTCTAAGTGCAGCAGCAAATACAGAATTAAATGGTTGTTCAGTTGAAGAAGCAAGAGAACATATCAAAAAATTTTGTTCCACAAATCTTTAGGCAAATGGATGTAGTTTGAACATGCTTCACTGAAATTAATACAATTATAAAATTTCTAAAAAAATAAATAAAAGCTCTTGTGGGGTTGATGGTATTTCAAATTAATCTCTGAAAAGGTTTTCCAATTTAATGAGTAATTTTCTTAATGATAAATGCTGTAATCACTGACACAGGGTAATTTTCTAGACAGGTTAAAGTATGCAGTTATTAAACCACTTCATTAGAAAAGTGACAAGGCAGACTTAAATAATTATCATCCAGTTTTATTCTTGACATCTTTTTCCAAAATATTCGAAAAAGTAATGCACCCAAGAGTAATTTCACACTTAAGTGGAATAAATTTACTTAGCATATCACAGTTTGGATTACAGAAACTTTGCTTGACTCAGAATGCTATTTACATATTCACTCATCAAATAGTACAAGCCTTAAATAATAATAATAATATATTGCCAGTTAGTATTTTCTGTGATCTCTCCAAGGCCATCGACTGTGTAGACGATGAGACACTTCTTGAAAAACTCAAGTTTTATGCAACTGATAGCTTTACACACAGCTGGTTTGAATCATACTTGACA
Source organism: Schistocerca serialis cubense (assembly GCF_023864345.2). Lineage (NCBI taxonomy): Eukaryota > Metazoa > Arthropoda > Insecta > Orthoptera > Acrididae > Schistocerca > Schistocerca serialis. Next base: position 508,340,919 of record NC_064643.1, on the reverse strand, counting down.
AACTGAAAGCAAATGGTTGTGCTGAATAATTCAGTCAGTTTAGTAAAAGTAGAAAAGTTTAGTGACGGGAAACTCACAAAGAGGGGTTCCACAGTGTTCAATTCTGGGTCCACTCCTATTCCTTATAAAAGTGAATGACCTTCCACTGAACATTCAACACGCAAAATTGGTACATTCTGCAGTGTTGTTAAATCCCATTACGGAGAGAGCAGCAGAAGAGATAGTACATGATATATTCCAAAGAATTGTTAAAAGGTTATCTGAAAATGGACTCTTCCCCAATTTTGAAAAAACTCACTACATTCAGTTCTGCACACCATCCATCCTAAATGTGAAGCCCACAGAACACATGATCGGTTGTCAATCCTACTTTGCGGGCGTAAACACAATCAGTGGGTATGTAACTGCTTAGTGTTTCCATTCTCTGTGACGGAACGGCCACGCGACTACGTTATTGCTGTTCTTGCTTAGTGTCGTACGAAGCTTGGGATGGTATATAAGTGGCGTCAGCGGGGTCAGATGTCTAGTGATCACTGTGAAGAATACGGAGATGGCCTGTACTCGTGTGAGACAGCATTGCCATCAACTGACATAGTTTGAAAGCGGTTCCAGTCGGTCTTCATTTGGCCAACTGGTCGGACCGCGCGATATCCTGATTTACGTGGCATTTGGATGTGACACAGGCCTGATGGTGGACTACATTGGAAATCGAGGTCAGGCCTACATGTCGTCAAGGTTCAGGTCGACCACGTCTGACCACCACGAGGGAGGATCGCCGTATTTTGCACCAAGTAAATCGTAACCCTTTCACGTCCACACTTGATATTCAAGAATAAGTTATAGACTCCCTGAAACTTTTTGTGTCACATCACAGCATTGATCGGGGACTAGCAGCAGCCGGAGTAGGGAACCGCCACCCCAAGCACACGCTGTCTTTAACACCATAACAAAAAATTGCTGCGTCTGAAATGGTGCCATGACTGGCAAACATGGATTGGTGATGAACAACGTCGGTTGTGTTCAGCGATAAGCTACGGTTCTGCGCTACCCCGGATAACCATCGACGGCAGGTATGGTTGCGACATCCGAGGAGGTCTCATTCATTAGTCCATGTTTTATGGAGGCAAATTGGTGTTACTCCTATGGTGACGATGTGGGGAGTGACTGAGGGCACTATGATGGCACAAGGGAACGTCAAGGGCAGCCTGCCTTGTCATGTGTTACCTCTCCTGTGACAGTAATGAGGTGCAATTTTTCAGCAGGACGGTGCTCGTCCACATATGGAATGTGTGTCTATGAACTGCCTGTACTGTCTTGGGCAGAAAGACACCCAGATCTATCCCCGACAGATCGTTAGAACCAGTATCTTGGATATCAAGGACCAGTTAAAGCAGATGTGGGCCACTTTCCTCAGTAGAGGATTCAACGGCAATATGTCACACTTCTCAAGAGAATTAGAACATGCACCCAGAAAAGAGTGCTAGCAACATCATGCTGGTAAGTGGGATCACGCCGCTAAGTAATTTGAAATTTGACTTGTTTTGGTAGCCACTGACGTAACATCAAATAGCTTCTCAACTTGTGAATTTCCATTCCATTTCCTCCACCCCTTCTGCAGTCTTCAGTTTCCTTGTCAGGCATATATACATTGCAAGTGATCTTTCGTGGAAACGTCAGAATTTTGAACAAGGAAAAAAAAAAACTAGTCTTTCTTCCAATATACATACGTCTGGGACAATAACGTGTGGCACCACTCGGTGAAGAAAGTCTACCATTTTCCTTGTTGAAAATTCTGCCATTCTCAAGAAAGATCACTTACTGAGCTTACCATGGACGGGACATGGGTGGTCTCCTAGTTTGATTTTGTGACAGGTGAATGTTTGCGTAATAAATTTTGTGGTAAATTCCTAGGCGGCCAAACTGTTGAGGTCACCGGTCCCTAAGCTTACACTCTACTTTACCTAACTTAAACTAAATTATCCTAAGGACAACACACACACACACACACACACACACACACACACACACACACACACCCATCCCTGAGGCGGGACCCGAAGCTCCGACGCAGGCAGCCGCGCGAACCGTGGCAAGGAGCTTGAGGAACATTTACGTGGTAAACACAAACATCACGAACGACAGGCAATATGTTCGTGAACTAACTGTCTTACAATTTTCCTCTCCAAAATGTCATATCCAAAACACACCTTTGATGCAAGAGACATGGTCGCCGTACTGTACTTCATCTGTTGAACGCTCTTGATGAATGCGAAGTATTTCATCCCACATGTTGGGAACCTGCTGAAGTACATTAATGGTCAGAATGCAACGTATGTCTGTTGTATGAGAGTGGCAGAGAAGGGGGCTTAGGGAACGTAAGACAGAGACACTTGTGGCAGAGATGATATGGGGTTAAAATTGTATGCCAGATCTGGACTCAATGCCATGCGCGTGGCTTTAGTCCCTTGGAGACTTAGATCTCCTGCTACGACTCGTGTGTATGTGGTGGTGTCACCGCCAGACACCACACTTGCTAGGTGGTAGCCTTTAAATTGGCCGCGGTCCGTTAGTATACGTCGGACCCGCGTGTCGCCACTATCAGTGATTGCAGACCGAGCGCCGCCACACGGCAGGTCAAGTCTAGATACTTCCTAGCACTCGCCCAGTTGTACAGCCGACTTTGCTAGCGATGGTTCACTGCCTACATACGCTCTCATTTGCAGAGACGGTAGTTTAGCATAGCCTTCAGCTACGTCATTTGCTACGACCTAGCAAGGCGCCATATTCAGTTACTATGTCTTCTGAACAGATAATATTGTGACTCATGTACCGTCAAGAGCGACGTTCATCGTTAGCGGATTAAAATTAAGTATCAAACTAATTCCGTCCTCTTTCTGAATTCTCATTCCTTGTCATGTTCCAGACCCTTACGTCAGTATAGTTCTTCCCTCCTCACGTCAGCCTGCGTGAGCTAAAACGCGTTCATTTGTGCCTCCATTCATACACGGTGTTGGCTCTTCCGCTAACACAACGTAGGTACTAACGGCCTCGTTTCTGACAATACGTCAGCTACGTTGCACATCTTGCTAGGACTCCCGGGGGAGAGTGAATGGCGAAGAATGACCTGCTTTCAAGCTAGAACCTCTTTCCACAACTGAGCTTCTATTGCACTTTGGTGTGTACGCTGTTGAGTACACATCCCACAAGGAGGCTTATTTCGCCGGGAAGGTCCACAACAACCGAAAATCTATTGGAAGTCGAAACATGGATTCTGCATCATCCTAGTATACACTTGAAACAACTCAGTGAAGCACGGGTGGGGATGAAACAATCGTTTTTAAAAAGAGTGGATGGAACACCAGTGAGCTAAGGATCTCCTGTCATCGATGGCTACTTCCAGTACCGCATAAAGATGTAACAAACGGCAAAGTACGCAATAAGAAATTACTGAAATGTGCGCAATTGAAGATTCCATGTCGACACACAGCTTTAGTTCTTGAGACGTGGTTGCGCTGTGTAACTTGTCCTGGTTTCTTGTGTAGACGGTGGGTGGTGCGCTGACAAGAGCACAGCTTCATAGCGCCCTTCCCTGCTTATCCCCTCCCTTTACCGGGAAGAAATGTTTCGTGCGGACGCGAGTGAGACTGGAGGGTCGATGAGAGGGTGTGTGTCCTCAAGAGATTTATCGTTGAGCGAGGTCAGGCGGGCGACACGAGGAAGGCGCGTCCCCGAGGAGGTTGTTGGGATTCGCGTCGCTCCGCTGCATGCCGCCGCGGCGCGGTCCTGCGGAAGCCCTGGAAAGGCCGGCCCTGCGGAGGCCAGGCCGCCATTTGACTTGCAGAGTTCCTGCAGGCGGCAGAAAAAGCCGGCGCTGTCTCCCGCACGGCTGCGGGGAACCTCCTCCTCCCGCGCTGATGACTTGGAAATGTCCCAGGGGCAGCGCCGCCGGGATACGCCCACCCCAAACCCGAACCCCGCGAACTTGGCTCGCTGCTCCGTCGTCGCTACACGTGCTCCTCATCCTCGGAAACCGCAGGTGTGCAGACATCTGAATCACTGTCAACGTGAGCTGTGATGCCTAGGGCCGGTGTAATGGTCGATGAAGACGCTAAAATATCCTCCCAACTCACGATAAGAGGAAAGAAGCGAAAATCTTACATGTTTTGCTGTATCTTTCGTTAATTACCGATAATATTCACTATAAATCATTGAAAGCTAGAAGAAACACTGCATGAAAATACCAAGCTTTAGGACAAAGATTCAAAATATGATACTTTGCAATCAACTGTTAGCACATGTGAAAGATTTGCATTGCTCTGACACCGATTTTGCAGTTAATTAAGAAATTCTCATTACAACTGAAGCAGATTCTTACTTTACGAAACATATATTAAAGCCACACTTGAAATATTGTCTGAATCAAGAATTTAATAACATAAATGCAGAACGGGTTTTTAAATAAGATCGGTAACACAAACACCAGTCGGTATAATTGAGGAGATACTAATTTTGTGAGAGAGAAGGATTACATAATGACACTCATGTACTGAAACTCAAAATATCACCTGAAACGAGAGTTTAATAACATACTGGCCAATTAGTACTAAAACACTTCGCCACCCCTTGGAAACTGTGACTTGCCGGCCGATCTTCTCTCTCTACAAACCCTAACGAAACAACATTTATTTCTATTTTGGGTGTGTTTGTGCGTGTGTGTAGGAGGGGGGAAGGGGGAGAGGAGGGAGAGGGCGGTAAAGTCTTCCTACCACAAATGTTTCTCCTCTACCAACATCTTCGTCTCAGCAGATGCATCTAAGGTCCTCAGTAGATTCCAGCCTACGTCTTCCCGTATAATTTTTACCGTCTACATCTCCCTCAAGCAACCAAGCAACAGAAAAGCTATTCCTTGGTGTCTCATTAAATGTCCTGGCGTCCTGTCCTTTCGTCTGGTCATAATTTTCCACATGTTCTTCTCCCCACCGATTCTGCGGAGAAACTCTTCATTCCTCATTACTCCACCAAATTTTCAACGTCCTTCTGTAGCACTACATCTTAAACACTTCAGTTGTTTTCCGGTTTTCTCATAATCCGTGATTAACAAGCATTTATTACTGTGCTCCAAAAGAACGTTCTCAGAAATGTCTTCCTCAAATGATAATTTCTGTATTAAAACTTTAAAGGGTGATAAAATTTCGAAAAATGCCACTACAGCATTTTATTACACAATAATATGCCAAGGGGGGGGGGGGGGGCGGAGGGGAGGGAGATCGATGTCGGTGGGGTTTATTTTAATATCCCACGAAGATTTCATATCTTTGAATCTTCACAAGCGCACAAGGCCAAGTGACATGGTAAACATATATACGGTACCAAATGTTTTCTAGTGATTTGAACAGTGAAGAGAAAGTACAGAAAAACTTGGTGCTTGGGAATGTGTTGTGCAAGAGTGTGGCCTACAATTTAATGGAGTTAAAGAGTGAGTTGGTTGTTGGATCGAGAAAAGACGATAGGCCCACAGTGAACGTGACAGTGGGTGGAAAGTGTTGCAGCCCAGCGACAAGCGCCGGCATGGAGTTGAAGAACGCAAGAGCAGAGAAGGCTGTGAGACGATGTCAGCCAATCGCCCGCTGACTAGGACCGCACCTCGACAGGAGCGGCCTCTATGCGAAGAGAATATAAGCACCGCTCCTACCAGCCTCTTCCGGACAGTAGAAGATGGACACTTGCAGAGAGGCCTAGATGAGCACTTATATTAACGATAGCAGTTACTTACGAGCGAGTGTGAATGCTTACATGGACATTCTATATAGTGAAGGATACTGACTGCCCTCATGTCGCCCATCGCTTGCGACAACTCGTTGTAAATACCGAGGTAAGAACTGTCAAGCTTCTTTATTATAATAAAAACTATTAATGTGGTTTGCTTGAATTGTTGTATAGCAGTCCGAGAAAGCAGCGTCCTTTAGGCACCCTATAAGAGACGAGTGGGCATGACCCCAAAGAAAGCAGCTGAAAACGATAGAGAATTTAAAGTTCCTGGAGAGTATGAGACAGGAAAGCGGAATAAATGGAAAAGAGATAAACGAATGTGGTAAGCCATAAAGAAAACGAGAGGGATGATATGGAACAAAAAAGTATAATGTGCCCATTCTGTCTAACAGTGCAGAAACCTGGGTTATTAAGGCACAAATGCTTGCAACTGGAGTGATGTTTTTACAAAGTTGGATAGGTTTAAGAAAAAGGGAAAGTTTGGGGAATAAGGGTATTAAAATATAACATGGAGGGGACCCTGAAAATAACATTGATTGAAAAGTGTTTAAAATGGTACGGAAACACAGAGAGAATGGATGAGAGGATGTTGGCTATGAAGGTGCACTAGACGAAGATGGAAGGCTGGAAACAAGGCTAAAAGGTACAAGCGGCTAAAAGGAATGGAAGAAAGCATTTGGAGAAGAGGGGCAGACTGCCCCCGGTGGTTTGCTTGGAAGAATGGAGAAGCTGAGGAACCTCCCAAGCAGACATCGCCAGCAGTGGGAAACTGTAGTATGTGATGATGATGATGATGATGACGATGATGACTTCATCAGAGTGCAAGGTTCTACAATCCAACAAGAAATTAAGTCTTGAATTTATGATTGATATTTCGTTACGTTACTGAGCGTCTAACGCAGCAGCACAAGCTTCCTTATTTTCCCTTCTTTCTAAATATGTCACATTTTCTGAACGTTCTATAAGTATGAAAATGGCTGTGTGATTCAGTACCACATAGTAAGAAAGAAGGTTATAGAAGAAGAAGGTAATCAGAAAATACGTCTGCTGCTATTTCAGACACAAAGTTATTAGCCGAGAATTACAAGCCCGACGTAACTCGTAGCATACGTATTTTACAGTTTTGTTGTTATCTTTTAGAAATCGGCTATTGTTTCTAATCTGCGCTACTCGACGAGAAAAGTTTCCTAGAATATACTTTGGCACTTCGCAGCTCTTAAAATTGTGAAAAACGTCGCTTTTACTCGTGGTAAAAGCCGTCTCTTAAGGAAAAAGTTTCTAAGGTTCCCGGACGGATAGCCGTAACAAAACTGCCGCTTTTTCTCCCCCCGCCTATACAAGAAGCACAGTGCGATATATGACAGCAGTCTTAGCGGGAGGCGCGCCTGAAAGCGGGCCATCAAGCAGAGTTCCGCCGCCTGTTCGCCTCTCCTGGTCATTCCGCCAACGACGACGATCCGTAACCTTTTTTTCCCCCTTGACATATGTTCCTCAAAGCCGGACGCTGTTTCGCCGAAGAGCACTCTTTGAGCATCGAAGTGTAGTACAGCGCAAAGGGATGTCCACGACGTGGGTGTGTAACACGCCAGCAATTCAAGGCGTTCCCGCGAACAAATTCACTCCCAGACCATCCAAATAAGCATCATAATTAACGATGAGCTGAAGTTTTACCGACCGTTCACGGAAAAAGAATCAGCTGTTACCAGAACGTAATAACAAAATTAATTTACTCTTACGTCCGTTAGTTGATGAAGAAAACTTCGAAAGATGCAGTGATAGAGGTCTGTCCCTACGAAGGTGAGGAAGGTGTACTACTTGGATTGAAAAAGAGTGGGGACGGAAAATCAGCGCAGCTAAAGAAGTCTTTTCGTCTGAGGTTAGATAGAGAAAACATAGAATACGCAGAACAACTTTTCATTCAAATGTTTGTAATATACGTCAACCGAAGCAATGAATCTGCTTCAGGAGTAAGCTTCTCCTAGAGGCAGTACTGTGGGTGGAGATTGTACTAAAAGTGAGGTGCTTGCCATGTGGTGAGACACGTGATATAAGGTAACATCACATTTACTTGCTTTCCATTGGTGGATGCGAAGTCACTGACAAAGGCGAGTTCCACCAATTATACGGAAGCGTAGCGCTTGCTGACTTCATTTTCGCAGGAGGAGAAAGAACAGAGGCTCCCGCTATGCTGAATAAACACAAAAGGGGAGACGATCTCTGTGTAGCATATTCCCAGCTGCATTACCTTTCCTCTGTGCATTATTCAGAACAGAGACTAAGATAGTCTGGATACAAAATCTGTCAAACTGACAGCACGTTTATATACCTCCGCTTACTTTGGGATTGTATGATTGATATTCTTAAAGTCCGATAGTATCTCTCTACTCTCATAGATTCCAGAGACACTAGTTTGAATAATAGTTTAGTTAACATTTCTTCCAGTGACTGTAGAACATCAGAAAAGTTTTGTCTGTCCTTCGTGTCCTGTTTCATTGCAGATCTGCCAAAGCTCTGTCAAATGCTTACATGAGTTTTTCCATGTCCTTCTAATTGTCAACTATTTTTATCTTCTGTCAGGTTATGAGGTAGTTGCTCCCCCTCGTAGAGGCTCTCATTGTACTGCTTCACTTATTTGGTCCCTCCTCTACCTATAATATTTAAATCCTGTCTGTAGTCTTAACATTGAAGACTTTTGTTTTAATTTCCCGCATTATTTGACTTTTCTATGTACTGAACCTGTCCTTCCGACTACAGTTTCTATTTCGATTTCTTCACATATTTTTTCCCGATAGCGATTTCACTTTACATTCCTCACACATAGTGTTAATTCCATTTGTCTTACGAGAAAGCTTTGAAGCGCAACGGGCAGTGCTATGCCCTCCAGTTCAAACACTATACACCTTGAACGAGGGCACTGCAGAGTGATCTAAATTTTGTTTATTTAAATGTTGTTTATTTAAATGTTGTTTTACGAAGCGCCAGTTCACCAAGAAGAACAGTAATGATTGGTTGACAAGGTCTACAGACCCCCTCCCTCCCTCCCCCCCCCCCCCCCCCCCCCCTAGGGAAGCAGTAGTCCAGTACCGTACCACGAAACCTGTCCTACCACGCTACATTTAACCCTCGACGGTATTTGTACCTTAACTACCCGATCCTATCGATAGCAAATTCTTGCATAACAACGAAATATTCTCATCATGTCTTGGATTTCATTGTGTATGATTAATAATTTCTGTGCTGGATGAGTTTCATTCGTTTGTTCTAGCTCTTTCTGATTTTCATGTAGGAGGATTTTTACATTGCAGTCTCTCGGTATTAGTATCTCTTCTAAGTTTGTCCCCATCCCCACAGTCTCTTTCCTCATTGGTCTTCGACACAGATTGAAAGAATAGTACTGACAAAATGCAAAGAAGCCTTTGTTACGAAATTATTAACAATGATTTTCTTCATATTCCACTTATGTTACTTCCGTGTGATTTTATCTCAATATGTGCTTCACCCATATTTTTGAGAGTATCTCATATACTCGGCTCTGCCTTACACCTGAAGTAGGTTTTTTATTTAACTGTAGGTTTCCCTTCTCTGGCATAATTGCATCAAATTCCTCATTGAACATGAAGAGGGTTAGAGATATTCGTTTCAATTTTTTTGTTACATCGGGATCGGTGGCTCCTGAAGCGCAGACGTTGACGATACTTACGGCTGCATTACGCAACTGCCGAGCACAAGGTGTTTATGGGCTATATAAGGCCACCAGAGCAGCAGCTTACACGGTCAGTCGCTCCTGACAAAGACATTGGAGAGTTGTCGAAACCTCGAAGTTTTGCCCTGAATTAACGCGGCAAGAAGTCCGAAAACATTTCTTCCAGGGTGTGGATTTAAAAGGGCTGCATTACAATCTAGTGCCACACCATCTACTTACATTAGAGAATTGTGCTACAAACACTGATAGTACACACTTGGAAAGGTTAAACGACTGAGAGAAGAATACGTTGTCATAATTTCGTACGACCCGGATTAGAGAACAGTGTCGCTCGGGAGAAATCTTAATCTGCGACCCGCTCCTGTTCTAAGGTCCATTTGCTAGAGCGACCGGGCACATAAATTACAGCCACTCAGCTAATGCACTCGTCGCCGGGGACGAAGACAAATTCTTCGAGCTGTCAGCAGGGAATAGGTTAACATAGAGACTCCCGTTAGGAGACAGGGCGAGCAAGACAAACTCCGGGGCGAGCGGCCGCAGACAGCGTCGGGAAGGGAGTTGGAGGGAGGGGATAGTCGCAGGCGGCCGCGGCCTCGCGGGATTAGGCCGCCGTCGCGCCCTCCTAAGTAATTAGCGGCGGCCGCGTATTCCCTTTCCCACCGCTGGTGCTCCACTCGACTCCACTACCGGCGTTCCCGCTGCGGCGGCCGGGCGTCAACCTGCGAGTCGCCGGGTTTCAGGGGAGACCGCAGTGCGCCGTTACCGCGGGTCGCAGCTACATTAACAGGCTGAAAGAGAGCTCTAGCGACGAAATTTCTGAGGCTGTTCAGGTATGGTGAGACTTCATTGCAGATGACCATTAGATGCGCAGTGCTACCGGTTTCTATCAGTAAACAATTATCAAGCAGAAGACTAACGTAGAGGCAAAACCGTTAAAGCACACGCCTCACGATATTCTGACAGAATAAAAATTATGCCATTAAATAACGTATAAATTACTTATAAAGCGTAACCTGCTTGTCACTACAACATTCTAAATTAAAAATTTCGATGTACATAGAAAAACATAGCTTCTGTTACAATAAATAATCTCCAAAAGACCCTAACAAATGGCATCAACGAAGCATAATCAGCCGGCCGCGGTGGCCGTGCGGTTCTAGGCGTTACAGTCCGGAACCGCGGGACTGCTACGATCGTAGGTTCGAATCCTGCCTCGGGCATGGATGTGTGTGATGTCCTTAGATTAGTTAGGTTTAAGTAGTTCTACGTTATAGGGGACTGATGACCCAAGATGTGAAGTCCCATAGTGCTCAGAGCCATTTGAACCATTTGAACCAAGCATAATCATAAAAACGTAAACATTGAAGTGGCGTGTGGCAAGGAAAACTTTGAAAAACATGCAATATCAAACCAATAAAATGTAAATAAGAAAACATCGAAGTAACCTCCTTTAAGGTTACATGTCATGCATAATATGAGCGACTAGTGATTTTTAATCATATCAAACGAAAATGTAAACAGTGGGTTCTCAAACAGTCTCATATATCAAAGGTACAATCCTACATTCAATGAAGACATTTCCTATCATATCGATCTTTTAACAATGCAAATAGTCAGATAGCTATTGGAAAACGTGTTAACACTGTCGAAATGCGAAAGTTATAAAGGGATGCCATAAACTAGTGTCAAAAAAGTATACAATAAAACATCGTATAGTAACACATAACGTCATGTCTCGTAACTAAAACGTGGATATGAGGAGGCTAGCGAAGGTTACAATATAAGTTGGACATTTATTTACAAAAAATTTAGATGCAGCATCAAATGCACACATGGGACGGTTGAGAGGGAGGGGCTGTGATTTAAATATTTGATGGTTAGGAAAATGTGTTATGGAAACGGAGATGAGCTTATCAAGGAACATGAAATGTGTCGAAACATAAGGGGATGTGGGCTGGTGGAGGGCGAGGAGCGGGAGAAGACGAGAATGGAGGAAGTGCATGGGTGAGAAACACATATATAAGTAACACAGAAGACGCACCTAATAAGTTGCTACAATATAAGATAATTAACCGTTCAACAAACATTGAGGACAGTGGTCAACAAATCTACAGTACAATAAATAACAACAGGTTGCACACCTATGGCAACAAAGCCAAAAAGAGATTTAATTTTTTTAACAGTTGCAGCAACCATAACGGACAGAAAGGATATAATCAACTTCAACACTGGACAAATTTACTTCGCTAACTAGTTAAGAGAAAGTAGGATACATGATTGTTTGCTATAACATACTGTTCTTGTAATAACATTTGTTAGCATACAGTACTACATTCAAAATTTTAAGTGCGTCATCGACAGATATATACGAAAAAATTATTCTACAAAAATCACTTTCAGAAAAAGAAAGAAACAGAGATCACAAATATAGAGTGCCGCCTTATAAGATGTGTATTTATATACCTGCAACATACTGTGTAATAATTACTCGAATAATACATCGGAAATTGACTATAGCACTTGTGTATTAACTGCTAACGGCATTACCGCAGTGGTAACACCGGTTCCTGTCAGATCACTGAAGTTAAACATTGTCGAGCGGCAAGCGAGGTGCACTCAACCCTTGTGAGGCAAACTGAGGAGCTACTTGGTTGAGAAGTAGAAGCTCCGGTCTTGTAAACTGACATAAGGCAGGGAGAGGGGTGTGCCGAGCATATGCCCCTCCATATCCGCATCCAATGACGTCTGTGGGCTGAGGCTTACACGGCGACCGGTCGGTATAGTTGAGCCCCTATGGCCTGTTCGGACCGAGTTTTAGTTTAGTTTCACTTGTGTACTAACAAGAAAATTGTCAGCCCGTTACATTAACCAGAAATTACAAAATGTGAACAGGGGAGTCTACAGAAAGGTAGAGTATGGGTGGGAAATGAGGAGTTGACTTACTATCAGAACAATAGGCTTGTAAGACTGCAAGAGCTGACAAGGTCGAGAAATGTCGCACAATCATCTTAACAGAACATGCATCCAAGTTTCTGATAAAAGTAATGCGCAGAAGCTTGGAAAGAATATTGAGGCTGTGTTAGAACTGAGGTTGTATTAGGCAACGATCATTTTGTCTTGATGAAAGGTAAAGGCACCAGAAACGCAATTCTGACGCTGCGGTTGATAATGAAAGCCAAACGAAAGAAGGATTTGTCAGCCTATAGAAAGCGTTCGACAGTGGAAAATGGTGGAAAATGTTAGAAATTCTGAGAAAAACAGAAGTGAACTGTACGGAGAGACGGCTTATATACTATATGTACAGGAGCCAGGGGGAAATACTAAGAGCGGACGACCAAGAACGAACTGCTCGGATTAAAAGGGGTGTAAGACGGTTCCAAATAACTCTGAGCACCGTGGGACTCAACATCTGAGGTCATCAGTCCCCTAGAACTTGGAACTACTTAAAACCTAACTAACCTAAGGACATCACACACATCCATGCGCGAGGCAGAATTCAAACCTGCGACGGTAGCGGTCGCGCGGTTCCAGACTGAAGCGCCTAGAACCGCTAGGCCACATCGGCCGGCCTGTAAGACAAGGATGTAGTCTTTCGCCCCTGCTGTTCAATTTGTGCATCGAAGAAGCGATGGCGGAAATAAATGAAAAGTTCAGGAGTGGAATTAAAATTCAAGGTGAAAGGATACCAGTGATACGATTCTTTGATGACATTGCAGTCTGATGAGTACAGAATATGGATTGAGAGTAAATCGAAGAAAGATGCAAGTAATAAGAAGTAGCAGGAATGAGAACAGCGAAACTTATCATTAGGATTTATGGTCACGAAGTGGATGAAGTTAAGGAATTCTGCTGTCAAGGCAGCAAAACAGTCAGTGCCGGAAGGAGCAAGGAGAACATGAAAAGCAGACCACCATTGGCAAAAAGGGCATGCCTAGCAAAGGGATGTCTACTAGTATCAAAGTTAGGACTTAGTTCGAGGAAGAAATTTCCGAAAATGTACGTTTGGAGCACAGCATTGTATGGTATTGAAACATGGAGTGTTGGAAAATCGTAACAGAAAAGAATCGAAGTATCTGATATGTGGTGGTATAGACGACTGTTGAAAGTTAAGTGGACTGATGAGGTAAGGAATAAGGAGGTTCTGCAAAGAATCGGAGAGGAAAGGAATATGCAGCAAACACTGACAAGGAGAAGGAGCAGGCAGATTGGACATCTGTTACGTTATCAGGGAAGGACTTCCATAGTACTACAGGGAGCTGCAGAGAGCAAAAACTGTAGAGGATGAAAGAATCACAATATATCCAGCAAATAATTGAGGGAGTAGGTTGCAAGTGCTACTCTGACACGAAGAGGTTATCACAGGAGAGTAATTCGCGGCGGGCCGCATTAAACCATTCAAAAGACTGATGACTCAAAAAGAAAACGCCCATAATGACAGTGCTGGTCTGCTTTTTATTTCCTACTAGCTCCATCCATCATGGTTTATTTTGCTGCCTAGGCAGTAAAATTCCTTAACTTCAACTACCTCGTGATCCCAAATTCTAAGGAAAGTTTCTTGAGGCTCTCATTTCTCGTGCTTCTCATTACTTTCGTCTTTCTCTGAGTTACTGTCAATCCATATCCTATACCCACTAAACGGTTCATCCCATTCAACAGCTCCTGTAATTCTTCTACACTGTAAATTAGGACAGCCATGCCATCTGCGAATCTTATCACTGATATCCATTCATCCTCAGTTCTAATCCACTCTTGAAGCTTTGTTTTATTTCTGTTATTGCTTCTTCGAAGTATAGATTGAACATTAGGGGCGAAGACTGCATCCCTGTCTTAGAAATTTTTAATCCTAGCACTTCGTGCTTTGTCTACCAATCTTACTGTGCCATATTCGTTCTTGTACATATTGTATATTACCCGTTCTTTCCCTCCAGTATAATCCTATTTGTCTCAGAATTTGTAACATCATGGATAATTTTACGTTGTCGAACACATTTCCAGATCGACAGATCCAATGAACGCGTCTTGATGTTTCTTCAGTCTTGCTACCATTACCACTCGCAATGTCAGAACTGTTTCTCTGGTGCCTTAACCTTTCCTAAAACGAAACTGTTCGTCATCTAACAGATACTTAGCTTTCTTTTTATTCTTTTGTACATTATTGTCATCAGCTTCGATGCACGAGATGGTAAGCTGATTGTGCAATAATTCTCAGACGTGGCAGCTCTTCCAGTCTTCGAAATAGTTACATGATGTTTTGACGAAAGTCTGATGGTATATTGTCAGTCTCGTACATTTTACGAACTAATGTGAACAGTCGTTTTGCTGTCACTTCCTTCAACGAATTTTGGAATTTCTATTGATTGTTATCTATCCATTCTGTCATATTTGATCTTAAATCGTCAAAAGCTCTTTCCAACTATCCGCTCTTTCCTCTGCATTTAACAGCAGAATTCCCACTGCACTCTTAATATTAATGTGCTTTTCTTAATTGTTTTCATTTTTCTGGATGCTAAACTAGTCCTGCCAACAATCATTTCGTTCTCGATTTCTTCACATGTTTCATGCAGCGATCTCACCTTAGCTTTCCTGCAGTTCATATTTATTTTGTTCCTAAGTGACTTATATTTCTGTATTCCTGAATTTCCCAGCACATTTTTGTACTTCCTCCTTTCGTCGATCAGCTGAATTATTTGTTCTTTTACAACTGAACTACCTGCTGAGCTACATATATTCACAATAGCAGTGTCTATAGCCTCAGAGAACTTCAAACACATCTCTTCATTCTTTAGTACTTCCGTATCCCACGTCTTTGCGTATTGATTTTTCCTGCGAGACTTCAGCTCAGGCTTCATCAGAACTAAATTGTGAGCTGAGTCTATATTTATTCCTGGGTAAGCCCTACAATCCAAATCTGATTTCAGAATGTCGGCCTGACCGTGATACAATCTAATTGAAACTTCTCGTATCGCCTGACATTTTTTTCCAAATATTCGTTATCATTGAATGATACTTTTTGCAGAACTCAGTTAGCTTTTCTCTCGTCTCGTTCCTCCTTCCATGTCCATATTCTCCCATAACCCCTTCTCCTACTCCCTCCCTAAAACAACATTCAAATTACCCATCACTATTAGATTCTCGTCTGAATTACCTGTCATAAAATTCTTAATCTTCCTTCGATTGTCGTCTCCCTTTATGTACTGAATTACGTGTTATTAAACTCTTACTCTTTCTTAAGTTCCTTTGCACTATCTATGTTACTAGTATCAAACATTTTATCTGTAGCAGCCCCCAGTTCAGCTAGGAAATATTGATCAAAAGTTTTTTTAATTTATTATAATTTAACCAGACATCTGCTGTTTAACTCGCACAGGACCAGCTGCATTTGCTTCAGAAGCATCTGTCAAAACGCGTAAACTAACAGTATACTTAAATGGCATAGGCCTCTTCCCAATTGACTGTACTCTGTCTCACCATAATACCTAATACCACTAAGTTCTTGTGATACAACAGCACCATTATTTC
This sequence comes from Schistocerca serialis cubense, assembly GCF_023864345.2. Classification (NCBI taxonomy): domain Eukaryota; kingdom Metazoa; phylum Arthropoda; class Insecta; order Orthoptera; family Acrididae; genus Schistocerca; species Schistocerca serialis. The sequence continues at coordinate 508,324,928 of NC_064643.1, read as the reverse complement.
TTTCCACACTCTCTCCTTTGCTAACATTCTAATTGAATCGTTATAAGATACAATTTCAACACCGTGAGTAGTTGCAGTGGCCTGACCAATACCAAACTGTCTGCTAAATCGTACCAGGCCTGTCACTTATATCTCGACTCCTACCATCTCTACCCCTTCTGGTCAACATCAACTTCTCCGCCGCGAAATGAATAATAAAGCCATTAACCACCTCCAAGCAACTCTCCTACACACAAATTCACTAAAATTTGCAACTTGTAGTGAATAAATGTAAGATCACTGAAGAGGTCCCCAGCAAGTCTCTATAAAGCATTATGCTAATGAGACAAAAAAACAGCTCTACTCATAGTCTTTCATTGGTATCGTAGAGAAACATCAAAAATTTAGTGAAACGTAACAAGGCATAGAAAATGGTTTCAAGTTTACCGTCATCAGCTATTAAAAGTTAATAAAGTGACATAAAAACATTCAACAGATAGATTCCCTGAGTCCTTGTGGAAGCAAAAATGTTTCATCTCACAATGTAGAAGTTCAGCATCACATTCAATAAGTATGAGACAAAAAACTGTCAAAGTCCTAGGTGCACCCACCATACTCAAACTTCTAGAAAACCTCTTCCTAATCATATACATGTGAGGGCTTGGAGGGAGGGGGGGGGGGGATTTTCCAATGAACTCCGTGTGCTTTAAATACAGAATTATTAAACTAAATGATACTGCTGTTTACTCTATAACACAATCATCAACTGTAGAATACCAAAAATATTCCAAATATGTTTTTAGCTGTTGGTATTTAAATCATTGGCTTGTATATTCAGTTGAGCAAATGCTTCCTCAACGGATAATCATTAACATTTTGAAACACAGATCCCAGACGTACATTAATTGGAATGACAAATTACACTTCAGATATTTCACATCTGAAGATATGATCGTGACTAATTCTGTATCTTGAGGTTCACACACTTCAAAACTAAAAATCTTCTCCACATTAACACAAGAAATTCAGTAAGAAAATAACGTTGTCTTCACAATAGTCTGACAGCAACCTTCCCTCTTATAACAACATGAAAAATTGCAGTTCTTATCAAAGATAACCATTCCCACTACATATTGAACTTCAATAAAACAGCTGAAATCACAGCCCTATTCGAAAATATTTTTGTAATTCACCACGATCTATTGATTTAGTTAAAACAATTATATCAGTACATGATCTTTAAATGATTTATTACATTTCCCATCCACAAAGCTGACCAAACTTTCTCAACTTAGTCATCCACAGTTTCATTTCAGAAGTGAAAACAAGAATGTAAATAAATTATCTCACTCCAAGTTACCTCAGAATTCCTGCCACAGAATCAGACACTCATGCATAGTAGAAGCAACTTCATACATCAGTAAATTTATCCTGTAAAAGTGTCATTAATTATCACAACAGTTCACATGAGATTGAGAGTGCACTCCTTACTATTTCTAAAACTGTTATTCTACACGGATAAAGCATTTGTACACGTTTCAAATGTCACTTTAAACTGACCAAGAAGCTTTAACTTAAAATCCAAAATTTTTAACTCTCATGAACTTATTCGATATAAGTGCATGTTAGTCTCAGAGCAAAACTGATGAAAGTCTGTTGGATTCCATTAAAAGCGCGAAGGAAAACATGAAAATAACCCTGTACAATCTGATCACACTCTGATATTAGTATGTATCAGTCTGTTTCTTACACAATCTCACAACTTATGTTGATAATGCACAGGCACCTTCTTGAATCAGTCTACCTTCACACACAAATTATGAGTCTCCTTAAATTAAGGAAAGTGATTTCTTGAAAGCCATAAACGAATATATTTAACATATAGTAGTGCAGTACCACTTAGTCACAGGTAAGAAAATGACTTGCTGTAATGTGTACTGAACAAAATAATGTGTTCAAGTGAATAACGAGCAACAGAATACTTTACAATGTGGCTCACAAATACTGGTATAAAATATTATGTGTCATCTGCACAGTTTGTGATACCAAAAAATAAGGAAACTATATAGGATACTGATAAATAGTGCAAGAAACGGATTTTCTTGACTGTAAAAATGAAAATAAATGTAAGAGAATCAGAAACATCGATGCTGTATATTAAAGCAGGTGCCACCAAATGTGAGGTGTGTGCTGTGATTATAAACTGATCTACCTCAATGAGAAGTTGGATAATGTCCTGATCTACTAAGCTATGCTCATAAATATGAATCTTCATGCCTATTTATTCGGTTGTAAACGCAATATGACCACAGATGAGAGCATGGTGGTAAATTAATTTGTATAGCTGTGTACCTGAGCATAATTCTATGGAAATACATATAAAGTCCTACCGGAAAATCATGTAACATCGGTACATTGAGCTTACAGTCGAAAGTTTCCTCGCGGCTGCAGTTGCTGAAGTTGGACACAGTTGACAAGATTTATGACTGAAATACTTTGTCAGGTCAAATCGATAGGATCATGACATAAAACACCATAAAATATCTCACTATTTTATGAGGAAAGACACTGCATAGTTTCGAACAAGAGCTTCCGAAACTTCCCTTGATACATCTGCAACTTACTCATGCACAGAGTGAGATATTTACTATTAATGAACCAAAATAGCTGACACGACTGAAGTACCGCTATTTGGTTATCTGCACACTGATTTATCACTATAGGCACAGACAGTTTATAAAAGGTGTCACAAGATGGGTTCACAATGGCATGTACCTATCTTACGTTCATGAATAAAAGAATGGCTTGGGAACAGCAAATTAATTAACAGGAATGCTTACTATAGTTGTTATATCGTTCCCAAACAAAGTCCGCATTATTCTATGAATAAGTGTTATCAACTGGACTTCTAGTAAATAGCATGAAAATGCATGTTCGATAGATTCGTCTTCTAGAAAGAAACTTATTCATAATGCAGGAGAGGATTATAGGACTGACTACGTAATGCAACAGACTGAATAGCTGATACTCGATCCGAAAAATAGCTTTCAACTTATGGAAAACGAACGATCGGAATCTTTGTGATGTCATGCACCTGCATAACATTTCGTGTCACAACAAACAGCAAGCTATGTACGTGAAATGATAGCAAAGTAACTGTGCGAATATTTAAGTTACACAAATGAAATGACCAGCACACTGACTATTAACCACCATGGCAAAGTGACTCGAAATATCTTCAACACTGCAGACGTCAAAATCTCCTCACAGATACTCCAGAACACAAAGCGCAATGCAATGCCCTCTTCAAATCCACTCATCCTCGTGACCCTGACAACTACCATCGTTTGTTATTGGCTAAGCCCCAGCAGAACTCCAAAGATGCAAACATGCTTCCGCGGTGCCACAAGACATAACTCAAAGATGAAACTTTTAGAATGAAATTTTCACTCTACAGCGGAGTGTGCGCTGATATGAAACTTCCTGGCAGATTAAAACTGTGTGCCGCACCAAGACTCGAACTCAGGACCTTTGCCTACCAACTGAGCTACCCAAGCACGACTCACGCCCCGTCCTCACATCTTTAATTCCGCCAGTACCTCGTCTCCTACCTACAAACTTCACAGAAGCTCTCCCGAGAACCTTGCAGAACCAGCACTCCTGGAAGCAAGGATATTGCGGAGACATGGCTTAGCCACAGCCTGGAGGTATAACTCAAAGATTTGGAGCTACTAATCGAAGCTGACAGCTGGACGTCCTTTCAGAATATAGCAGTGAATATTTCGCGATTTCTTAAAGTAAAAACAAAAAGAAAAATTCAGCAAAAATTAAACTGCAGTTTAACAAGTAACCTTCCAAGTCTTTTTTGAAGTAATTCATTCACAGTGCAGCTTTTGTGGAAGGGAAAAGTGCGCAATTAGCACTTCAGACGAAAAATGAATAGAAACATGTACATTTATTGGTGCTATCGAAGAATGCTGAGGAATAGATGGGTATTTCGAATGAGAAATGAGGGGGTACTAACTCGAATTGGGAGGGAAAGAGAATTGTGAAACAACTTGACTGAAAGAAGAGATTGATTTATAGAACACATCCCGAGGCATGAAGGAATTGTCAATTTAGTTTGGTAATGGAAGAAAATGCAGGGCCTAAAAATTGCGGATGCCAGCTGGGTATTGAATAAAGTAAATAGGTTCATATGGATGCAGGTTCAGCAGTTAAACAGAGATGAAGAGACTTGCGCGGAACAGACTAGCATGGATAGCAACTCAGCCTGAACACAGCATCGTCTTTATTAAGAGTTTTCTTTAATTTGTATAAACTTCTCGTGTATGTCGGAATGACAAAAATGTTTCATACATTTAGACAGACCAGGGCCAAATTTTTCGCTTGGCGTTTCTTTCACAGCCTTTCCATCTCCTAGTCACTTCCAGGAAACATCTGCCTTCATTGCATCACTAATTTGCTGTCATAAAACAGGACTGTGAAAACAGCTTTTCTAGTCAACAACCTCTATACGATTAAATCGCCTTTTCTCAGCAGACAGTAAGAGCACAGTCGAGCGAAACCGATAAATAATGTTAGTAAATGAAAATAAATTCAGAGATTTGCGGCAGCTGTAGAACCCAAGTTAGGGTGGATGAAATTCGCTGTGGACGGAAGAACTCGAGGGAGACGGGAAAATATGTTTATCTTATAAAGCGGCCACTCAGGCGAAAACAAATTCTCTCTGAGGCGAACTCCGTACAAATGGCAACCAGAAATGTAGCTCTGCGTAAAATGCTACTGCGCTCCATTAATGTGAGGGCTGTTCAGCTTAAAAGAGCACCAATTAACTTCCCTAGTTATTTACGGTAGCGGTAGTACAGAAGACAGGCAATTAAATTTGTTACGAGAGAATGGCACACATTTCTTATTCTCTATTTACTCGCGCTCCCGTGCTGTAACTCTCATAACACATTTCGTTCCCGTTTTACGTACAGCTACAAAATTAATTGTGCACTGAAACGTTGATACCACCCTTTATTCTCATATCGAAATGTAAAACACAGAAAAGGTACAACATGCTTCAGACATAAACGGCTTTCCCTTCGAATGAAGAGAAAATTTTCCTCGCAAAATGTTTCCAACTGCCCTTACAGAAACCTCAGTCTTTTGTTTCCTACCTATTAAGTTTGCTTGAAACGACAGGTCTTTTAACTGTCACAAAAACGAAAATTTCTTACATTGGATGCTTTTCCTCTAAGAAACAAACGTTGTCTATCCCCTTTCTTTCCACACATCAAGAAAAAATTTCGAAATTGAACAACAGCTTGCTACAACTCATTTACGGCTGTGGAATTCATGCGACATAGTGAGAACGATTAAAAAGTCGTTTTTACATGCAGTATGCTCAAAAGAAAGTTATCTACTCAGCTGATTAGATGATTCCGTTAATGATACAACACAAAGGCGAAATTACAGGTAACTTCATTTTTTCAGATTAGGTCATGAATGACGAAATTGTGGACTGAAGAGCAATCTATTGCATCTAGGTACCTGGTCTGAATAAAAATTATTTTCGATGTTAGATATTATTAAGCATGTAACAACAAGAATAGTCACAAATCTTTAATTACCATATATTTTTGTAAAAAAATTTCTCTTTCTTTGAAGAAAAACTTTTCCCACATCTTGTACAACTTGAAATCCCGTATCACAAGCCCATTCACTCCATCAGAGGAGCTAAGCCGAATTGACACAGTCTCTCTCTGATATGGTGGAGATATGTACCATGTAGTGCCAACGCCGATATATTGTGTTACAGTGTATGCGACAGTGCTAGAGATTCATGAAGGGCTGAATATTTTTCCAGAAGTGACTTCTAAGCCTATATGCGAAATCTGAAATGACTTGTTATTACATTATATTATCACATGTTTTTATAAACAGTTTTCTACAAAGAATAATGATATAACAAAAGATCGTACGGCTGAAAGACTGTATTGGCATTGCATTGTCTGTGAAATTTTTTCCTTCTATGGTTCTCTACGATGTATGAAGTGAGGTGCAGGCGGTCTAGAATATAACGTACAAGTTACTAATAGGAATTGTAGTGTATGGACTTTTATTTGCAACGTGGTAACCTACTATGAATGTTTTAAGATGTGTGCCTGCTCAAACGTGAAAGCGGCCAATAGTGCCTGGTACGTTGATACTAAATTATTGATAACTGATGGATAATATTGGCTTCTAAACAGTCAGAATGGTGTAGGATTCTTACGTTTAATCCAGCATAAAGGGAAAGTTTGATGTTATTGATTTTCTATGAAAAGTACGTTGATAAGAACACCAAATTCAGTCAGTGTTTTGTCTGCCGCCATTATGTGAGCGTATTGAGCGGCAATTTCAAACTGCAGAAATAATCAGACACTAATTCTTTCGATCGTTATTCCAATATTTGAACTCCAAAGACTAGAACCCACAGGAATTTATTATTTTTCTATTCTAACAGTGAAAATAACATTTAGTAGAACAATCTTAGACTTTACGTACAGGAAATAATTTTTGTGACTTGTGCGTAAGATTAACTTGTCTAAAAGTAATTTATCAGTGGCTTTAAAAAATATTTACCACACCAGTGTTGTTATGAGATGTGGTTGTGGTATTTTATATTAATTATTTGGTGCATACATTTTAACGTCACTTACTGAATTAAGGAAACAGCAATTCAATTAATATTTGTAGTGATAATGTATGACAAAATAATTCATTACAGTTGGGCTCAGCAACACATAAATAAAAATTATCAGAGATAATTTATTTCTTTTAAATAATACTGTTATTCTTGCTGCTGCGTGTTCATGCATATTACAAAAACACGTACACACCACACATCAACTTTAGACAAATAGAACAAAACCCATCACATTGGCGCCAAACTCGGGACCAGAGTACAAGTATTGCAATCGTATTTATTGCAATCAGTGTATTTCATTTTGTATGTAGATTGCCACTGTAAAGTGTTAATGCTTGTATTGTCTGCCTTTTCATGTACCAACTGAGAATGAGCAAGTTACCGTAATGGCAGTCATGCAGACACACTTGAGCTATACAATCCTATCCATAGCTGTACAACCTTATCCGTGAATTTGAAATCGGTGAGCAGAAAACGTTTCATCAATAACATACGCTGTCCACTAAAGGCAGGAGCGAAAGCACGTACTACTTCAAACAGCTGATCGCCGGCGAGAAAAATTTTAGCCGCACACCAGGATTTTTTTTTCTCTTCTGTGGTATGTTACGATACAGCATCACCGGTCTATTGCGGTCTAACTGTGTAGGTGAGGCAGTAAATTTATCCACAGGGCAGTGACTGCGTCACTGCAACTCACTTTTACCACCCTCTGACGGTGACAGTACTACATGAGTCGGGTAGAAAAATTTAGCCTAACGAGGGCAGGTATGCTTGGAAAGTATTGGACGTTGAATGGGGGCTAGTCCCGCCAAAGGATGCGTCCGTAGTGGGCGTGCCAGGCCTATCATTAGCCATGGTCGGAATCCGATTCCTCTAGGATGGTTAGGGAAACCGGATGTCAATGCCAGCGGAGCGGAAGTGTCGTCCCAACGTGGCGTAACCCATGGACAGTGTCCCGCAAGGCATCCACTTTCTCATAGAGCCGCCTCGCGTTGTTGCGTATGGTCGTCTTTAGGGGGACGATATCCGCTCCCTCGTGGAGTGTGACAATTCTCGTAGCTCTCAATTGGCCGAAGCGTAAAACTAAAAAACTACAAAGAAAGAAACTTGCCTAGCTTGAAGAGGGAAACCAGATGGCGCTATGGTTGGCCCGTTAGATGGCGCTGCCATAGGTCAAACAGATATCAACTAGGTTTTTTTAAATAGGAACCCCCATGTGTATTACATATTCGGGTAATACGTAAAAAAATATTAATGTTTTAGTGGGACCACTTTTTTCGCTTAGTGATGTATGGCGCTGTAATAGTAACAAACGTATAAGAACGTGGTATCACGTAACATTCCGCCAGTGTGGACGGTATTTGCTTCGTGATACATTACTCGTGTTAAAATGGACCGTTTACCAATTGCAGAAAAGGACGATATCGTGTTGATGTAGGGCTAACGTGATCAAAATGCCCAACGGACGTGTGCTATATATGCTGCTCGGTATCCTGGACGACACCATCCAAGTGTCCGGACCCTTCGCCGGATAGTTAACATTATTTAAGGAAACAGGAAGTTGTAACCTCCCCAAACGAAATAATTTTAAATATTATTTGGATAATGATTCTAATTTTTGTGTAACCTCACAAAGAAACTTAATTAATAATAATAATAAAATGATTCTATTTTTTGTGTAACCACTGAACAAAATTGGTTCCCATTTAATGTACCCACAAAATTATTTTCTCATTTAATATAAGCTCGAAACAGAAAAATTCCTAAACCTCGTAATAAAAAAATAAATTCAGTAACCTGGTAAAATTTGGACGACAGCAGTGCTGCGCCGTCGCCCTGTAAGATCATTCCGAATAAAAAGCAAAAATTCTCACCTCGATAAAGTCGGCAACTATCTGCTCTTACAATAGCTCTTTTCCGGCACAGTTCTGTGCAATGCTGGCCTATACATCTGTTATTTATGAAAGGAAGCAAATGATTTTTCTTTTTCAACAATCGGAATGATCATGCATTAAAAAAATATTAAATTCTTTAAATTGAAATGAGTGCTTGTTAGAAATTAGACAAACATTATTATTAGGACATTTTTAAAAGATTTACATGTGAGTTTACATAATATTACTAGATATGCACGAGGCTGCTTTTTTTTACCTTATACAATAATACTCAGGCTCCGGCATCGCTGCACCGCGACCGGCCCAGCCAACATGATACACCAGACAGGACTGACAAGCGCAGACAGGCGACTGCTCGCTAGCAACAACTTGCTGCTACTGCTACACAGTTCGTACTGCAGTCAACACTGCTCTTTGGTCTCAGATTCTCTTATAGCTTACATATCGCAGGCAGCACATACCTCTTACATAACCCTCCACTGGGGGGCAAAAATTTGGCAGCGATGGTGAGCCAATTGGACTTGCCATGAGCAACAATTTTTTTCAAAATCTACTTCATTAACTAAGTTGACAATCACAGATTATAGACATATATATAAGTACAGAACATAAAATGAAATAGAGTGCACATGCACTGAGTACAGAACATATGAAGAAATCAGAAAATATATACGCAATTTTTCTTAATTAACTAAGTTTACAGTCACAGAGTATATACATATATATAAGTGCATAACATGAAATGAAATATAGTGCACATGCACTGAGTACAGAACATATCAAGCAATGACAAAATGTATATGGAATGAGTACAAATCATATTAACAAATGACATAAAGGGCATACACACTGCAGTACAGAACATATCAAGCAATGACAAAATGTATACGCAATGAGTAGAAAACATATTAACAAATGACATAAAGTGCATACACACTACAGTATTTTTTTGTTACCATTTTACTAGAACTAGGATAGGAAAGGGAAGGATTGCATCTTGGTTGTAGCACATTAGGTTGCACATAGCTGCACTGAAAGTCCATATCTTTCTACAGAAGCACAACACCAAGTGAGACAATCTGAAGTTCTCCTCCCTGAAGTATTAATCAGTATAGCAAAGACACTGAAATGTCATATTAATATTCCATATTATCATTTTGGTAGTACATTAGGTACACCAAACAGTGGAACCATAGTAACATCTCCATTGTTCAAGGTGGTGGACACCATGATGTGTCAACACCACACTCATTCACCAAAGTAGAATTAGTGCAGAAACCAAATATAGTGCTCCATGATCATAAGGATAGACAGGACAAACGTATATTGCAGTAATTTTTGGTAATTAGGTCAGAAGGTGAAGGACATTAAGTCTCATGCTAGTCATCATTGAGAATTACACTAGTCTATCAACCGATTTGACTAATTGTTGGCGCTCATCACCTAGTTACTGAACACTTCTGTACTATGTATGAAGTATTACAGAATAATGTTCATAAATCATCTGATTACAGTGAACATTGGCACTCATTGGCCAGTGACAAACCATTTTTATACATTATTTAGTATTAACATAATTCACCTAGTTATAGTAATCATTGGCACTCATTGGCCAGTTACAAACCATCAGAAGTCATCATTCAAAACAGGAGCTAATGAATTGCATAGTATTAACATAATTTACCTAGTTATAGTAATCATTGGCACTCATTGGCCAGTTACAAACCATCAGAAGTCATCATTCAAAACAGGAGCTAATTATGGCATAGTATTAACATAATTCACCTAGTTATAGTAATCATTGGCACTCATTGGCCAGTTACAAACCAACAGAAGTCATCATTCAAAACAGGAGCTAATGAATGGCATAGTATCAACATAATTCACCTAGTTATAGTAATCATTGGCACTCATTGGCCAGTTACAAACCATCAGAAGTCATCATTCAAAACAGGACCTAATTAAGGCATAGTATTAACATAATTCACCTGGTTATAGTAATCATTGGCACTCATTGGCCAGTTACAAACCATCAGAAGTCATTATTCAAAACAGGAGCTAATGAATGGCATAGTATTAACATAATTGACCTAGTTATAGTAATCATTGGCACTCATTGGCCAGTTACAAACCATCAGAAGTCATCATTCAAAACAGGACCTAATTAAGGCATAGTATTAACATAATTCACCTAGTTATAGTAATCATTGGCACTCATTGGCCAGTTACAAACCATCAGAAGTCATCATTTGAAACAGGAGCTAATGAATGGCATAGTATTAACATAATTGACCTAGTTATAGTAATCATTGGCACTCATTGGCCAGTTACAAACCATCAGAAGTCATCATTCAAAACAGGAGCTAATGAATGTAGCTTCAAGCTACTGGTATTCATATATAATAGCATGTAGATGACATAATACAAAATTAAAATAAGAAACAGGGCATTCATTGGCCAGTTACTAAACATATAGCAAGTATTGAATAGTACAAAACATTTTTCATCATTCAAGTGACATACAACAAATTTAAATTAATTATTGGCACTCATTGGCCAGTTACAAAGTATTCTTACATTTTTATGAAACCTTATTCAGTATTATTCAGAAGTTATCATTGAAAATCAGAATTAATTATTGGCATAGCATTTATAGAGATAAAAATATTATTTACAGAAATTATTGGCATAGTATTTATGCATTATTGCAAAGCATCATTCAGTATTACTTAGAAATCATCATTCAAGTGACATAGGACATATTGAAAATGTAACACACTGTCTATTATTCAAGGTCTGTGATTAGAAAACATCATTCAGTATTACTCAGAACTGATCGTTCCAGTGACATAGGACATATTGAAAATGTAACATACTGTAACTATTATTCAAGGTCTGTGACTAGAAAAGATCATTCAGTATTACTCAGAATTCTCTGAAACTGGTAGCATTATTTGGGACTGGTAATACTTTTTTTTTTTTGCTAGCAATGTATTGAGTTGGGATCGATAATTAATTGCTGGGGCATGAAAATATTTGCTTTTGACTTATTGCTGCAAATGAGGATAGGTAACGTCATTCGTCATGAGTCAGCTGTAGCAAGGTTATGAAACAAGTAGAGTATATGTGTTCACATTCATGAATCACACACACAAATGGGTAAAAAAAAATGCAAGCACTAGAACAGGTTTAATGATTAACTGCTTAGAGCATATTAATTTAGTGAATAGCTTCTCCTAGAAAAAATACAAAATGGATTATTAACCTGAAAGAAGAAACGCATATTATGCTGAAAAGTCGTGAACTTCGAATTAACAGGTAATGAAATGTGTATTCAATATATATATGTACTCTAGCTGTCCTTTCCAAAACCTTTAGTCATTATACTATGCAACATAAGACATACTGTCAAAACGAACTGCAACAAATACTTAAATAACTACATAGCATTTCTTAACTAACAATAAATATATAAACTTCATCATTATTCTCATCTGCAAAGAAAAACTTAAAAGTGGTGCGTTTAGTGGCCATGTAAAATTTATCACTATCATCACCTGTAAAAAAAAACTTCATTATTCGTATCACCATAAGTTCATTATTATCATCACCTGCAAAGAAACACTTCATTAATCATATTACCATATTCTTCATCACTATTCATCATCATTCATTATCATCTGCATAAAGACACTTCATTATTCATTATTCATATTACCATTTACTTCATACAACTATTCATAGTATAGAATTTGTTATTTCTAGCATATTTCATCACTAAAACTAAGATGTGTAGTTCTGTCTGACAGCCTGCATCAATCGCCTCGTATTCTGAAAGAAAAAATTAGTTAAGACTGCTATCACACGATGTGTATAGTACATTCATGTTAATGTTTGTTAATTCTGATCCATTTGCTCTTCGTGACGAGGTATTGCATCTTCTTTTGTTCACTCCGAAGGTGAAATTCCCATTTCATAGTAATCCACTGTGGTTTGTTTCATTTATTTCTTTTGCACGTTATTGTTTTCTGAAAATGATGAACAATGATTAATGTCTTGCATTTAAATCATATACCCATTAAATAAAAACTGGATTCTAGTGATATAATTAAGCATACAGCATAGCATGACGGAAAACGTAATATGTCAAAAACACAGACAGTATGCAGGTGCGAAAATGTACACAGAGTATCATAATGTAGTATCAAAAAAATGTAAAATAGTCACCATGTTGAGATATCATCAGGCAAAAATGTCAAAGTCAACTGGTGTTTGTTATATCTTATTGATTTCATAGTGCATACGAAGAAACAGGAAAACAATCATACATACATAAAAAATGGAAAATGTGCACGGTCTGATATATAACGACAAGAAATGACTTTCTTTGTGTTCAGCTTATATGTTGCGTAGTTGATAGAGGCGAGGGTTGAAGACTTTAATGGAGAGAGAATTTGATAAAATTAATATGTCACTAGATAGAATTGCATAATTGTTCATAAAATATGTAAGTTTATCTGGAAAAATGTGCACGGTGTTATGTGTAACGACAAGAAAAGCGACCTGCTAACCTTACCTTGCCGGGCACTTGCCAAGAAAAAATATAATAATCATCAGTAAGTAATCACACAGATATAATTGCATAAGTGGTCATAAAATGTGGAAGTTTATCTGGATGAATGTGCATGGTCTGATGTGTAACGACAAGAAAAGTGACCTGCTAACCTTACCTTGCTAGGCACTTGCCTAGAAAAAATATAATAATCATCAGTAAGTAATCACATAAATATAATTGTATAAGTGGTCATATAAAAATCAGGAAATGGCATTACAGTGTGATAAATCATAAAGCATTCAATAAAGGGTTTAATATTGGAGACATGGTGATTGCCTTTACTTTTCCTGTTTCTCAGAGTTTCGACGTGTACTACATTGGGGTGAGGAATGCTGCGAATTTTATATGGACTCGCGTATTTTTACTACATCTACTCTTTCCTCTGTCAGATAAATAGTGTGTACACACTAATATCTTCTGTCCAATGTCAAAGTCACAGCGTGTACAAACCTGTTTTTGCTGTCTTCTCCAGAGCTCTGCGGCACATTTGATGTTGTTCAGCGCAGTCGTAGTCGACGAGATGTAGGAAAGGATACTAATTCTTTAATTTTGTTAGGTGGTTCAACATTTTTCAGTATAACAGTCGGAGATAGCATAGTAGATTCATTTGGTATGGAATTCATTACATCATGGAATGAGAGTATTTGTGTGTCCCAATCAATATGTCTTTTATGGCAATATATTCTACACAGTTTACCAATTTCTCTCATTAATCGTTCATAAGGGTTCGAAGAAGCATGATACTTGGATATATAGATCGGAGAAATGTTTCTTGTTCGTAACATACGTGTCCATATAGCAGATCGAAATTGTGGTCCATTGTCGAAAATTACTTTCAATAGATGCCCTACATGAAATAAAAAATGTTTACAAATGCTTTCGAAACAGATTTAGCAGTAGCTTTGCGTAACGGAGTGAAGGTAACAAATTTTGAAGTGAGTTCAACAGCGACAAAGATGTAGCAAAAACCTCTATTAGTTCTGGGAATCGGACCAAAAATGTCTACAGCGGCCATGTGTCTCAATTTAACAGGTACAATGGGATGTAACGGAGGAATATGTGAAGTCGTGTCTGACTTAGCTTTCTGGCAGATTTTACATGACGCTAAATATCGTCGAATACGTTTCTCCATGTTGATAAAATAACAGTTCTGTCTGAGTATTAGAAAACATTTTCTGGCTCCATAATGTGCGTAACTTAAATGAGTATACCAAATTAATTTGTTAACAAGCTCGTCAGGAATGCATAGTAACAAGTTATTGCTGTCAGGGTGAGAGCGGCGAAACAGAGTATTATTGCGTACAGTGTAACGGTTTCTAATGGTAACATTATTCCTATCTTGCCAAAGGTGTTTTATTTCTTTCCTTACGTTGTCTTTACTCCGCTCTTGTGCTATGTCTCGTAATGACGATGAAATGAAATTTTCAAATGCAACTTGTTGAATATACATGACGCTGAAAGTTGCTTTGCAGAAGTTGGTTGCGATGTCTTGCTGGTTGTTGCTGAGAGAACGGGATAGTGCGTCTGCTATAATATTTTGTGTACCGGGAATGTGAACAATTGTAAAATTAAATTCCTGTAAATGAAGTTTCCATCAGCTCAATCTGTTGTGTGTAAATTTAGCGGAAAGTAAAAACTGTATAACTCTATGATCTGTGTAAACGGTAGTGTGTCTTCCATAAAGAAAATGCCGAAATCTCGTAAATGCCGGTACAACATATAATGTTTCAAGTTCTGTAACAGAATAATTGCGTTCAGCAGGTGACAGAATGCGACTCGCAAAGGCGATGTTTTTAATTACTGTAGTACCATCTTCTTCAATTTCCTGAAAAATGTGTACGCCTAAAGCGGTGTTAGAACTGTCGGTAGCAATGGAAAAATTTCTAGTAAGATCTGGATGTGATAAAAGTGGTGCATTCAACAAAGCTTCTTTCAGATTCACAAATTCAGAATGTGCTTGGCTATCCCAGGACCAAATAGTTTTTTTACCCGTCAATTTACATATTCTAGGGATGTCTAAAGCAGAGTAATGAATAAATTTACGAAAAAAGTTAATTAAACCCAAAAAGCTGCGTAGTTGTTTCTTAGTCGTAGGAACAGTAATGTCACGTAAAGCTTGAAGTTTTTCCGGGTCAGGCGCAATGCCTTCTGCTGAAATTACATGTCCAAGAAATTTTATAGAAGTTTTGCCAAAGTGCGATTTGCTAAGATTAACTGTGAGTCCTTGTACACGTAAAGTTCGTAACAGTTGTTCAAGAATCAGATTGTGTTCAGACCAGTTAGCTTCTGCAATAAGAATGTCATCTACATACGTTGTGATTCTGTCTTTCATGCAAAAGTGTGTATCGGATGCTGTCAAAACTAATAACATTTTCGTGAGCAAGACTTTTTGTGTCAAAAGTATTGTTTGCGTTGCTGGAAGATGCAACATGTACTGTATCTAGTCATATTCTGACGTGCTATTATTTGCGGGAGGATGCTGTGGCATTTCGACTATTTGTACTGTTCTGTTATTTCTTCCTGACGTATTACGTTCGGGATGATATCTACTGTCTGGTTCATTCATGATAATATGTTGTTGCGGGAGATTTTGTTGCTGGTAAGACCGACTGTTACGCTGAAAACTGTGCTCATTACTTTTACGTCTGTCATAATAATCATTGCTATACGGTGCATTGCGATATGAGTTGAAATGGTGTGTTTTCTGTACATACTGATTTCCTTATTCCTGGGCGTTGCTATTTGGTGTGGCCGACGCTATACGTGTAGGCGGCGAAACATTAAAGCTTGGTTGACCTTGCACATTACATTGTTGGTTAGGTATGCTGACCGGTTGGTTATGTTGCTGTTGTTAGGAAAAACCTCTATTGTTACCAAATTGTGGTTCCGTTGCTGATAATTTTGATGATACTGATGATTAAAATTTTGTTTGTTATTAAAATTACGCCTGTAGTTGTCATTTCGGGAGTGTCTAAAAAAACTGTCACTTTCGGTAAAACCTGTCGTATCAGGTTTTTTTTTACTCCTTCTTAATCCTAGATAGATCGATAGTTGAAGAGCTGTTTTGATAGATATAAAGGATAGTAGAAGAGAAGGCAGCAGTGCAGAAAACTAAAGATGAAATAGCACTACTACGGCTCGGGGTCCTGTGGACGCTACAGTACATATTCATCGAAGTGTAATGAATCCCCTGAGGTCAATTACGCGCTGCAAATAAATTTTAGTTTTTGGGCTACAGGCAATGCCGGTGAAAATTCAAAAGCAAGTCGTTGTAT
The DNA here is from genome assembly GCF_023864345.2 of Schistocerca serialis cubense. Taxonomy (NCBI): domain Eukaryota; kingdom Metazoa; phylum Arthropoda; class Insecta; order Orthoptera; family Acrididae; genus Schistocerca; species Schistocerca serialis. Next base: position 508,308,488 of record NC_064643.1, on the reverse strand, counting down.
CCAATCCAGTTCTAGTTTCTGCGCTGCAGCCCAAGTTGATAAAAATATAAAAGCAAATTGTCGTATCCTCTCCAAAGCGTGAATCTGTGTTCTGTCATTATTAAGTACCTTAAATTTTTTTACGGATAAAAATTGCTTATAATCAACGTTGTCGTCTCTGAATGTGTCCCGGCCATCCTGATTTAGGTTTTCCGTGATTTCCCTAAATCGCTTCAGGCAAATGCCGGGATGGTTCCTTTGAAAGGGCACGGCCGATTTCCTTCCCCATCCTTCCCTCACCCGAGCTTGCGCTCCGTCTCTAATGACCTCGTTGTCGACGGGACGTTAAACACTGATCTCCTCCTCCTCCTCTGAATGTGTGAACAGGTTCAGGATTGCATGAGAATCTGTGTGCCTGTGCCTGTTCGGATTCTAAGTCGCGTAGTCTCTGTAAATTACCCAAGTTACACTGGCTGTGTGAGTGTGACAAATGTTCGGAACGTGGCGTATGCAGTGGTGTGTTAGTGACTGAAACATTTTTCATTTCTGTCACTTTAATACGTTCATCAATTTGGCTGATCTGTTGTTCAAATTTCTTATCGACTTCCGTATCCAGAGTGCGTGAAACTTCTGCTGACATTAATTTAAACTCGTCGCGCATCTGTGTTGCGTTTTCTGAACATTGTTCAGTAACTGCATTAATTTCATCTCTAAGTGATTCTGTAGTGGCTGCATGTGTATTATTTAATTCTTGTGCAACAGATCTAATTTCTTCACTACTGTCCCTAGCACAAGCCTCAATTTCCTCACGTAATTGTTCTTTACTATCATAACGTTGCACGAAACGGCTGAAATCTGTTCACTAAGTTGTTTGTTCTGTTCGTTAAGGTTGTCGTGTTTTTCGTTCGACTGTTTGAAACTTTCATTAAACTGTTTGCGCGATTCAGTAAGTTGTTTGAAATGGTTGTCTAGTATTTCATTCCGCTGTTTGAAACATTCATTAATTTGTTGTGTCAGATTTTCACCAAATTGTAGCAATAATGCCATAACTTGATCCATGTCAAAATTAGCCACTGTATTCTCTGTGCTGTGTGATGGTGTATGTGCACTTGTCACGCTTTGTGTAACCATTAGGTCATTCTGTGATTCTTGAAAATGTTTGCTAATCGGATGTGCACTATTGGTCACTAAATCGGAATCAAACAAATCTGACATATTTTGAGTACATTGTTCACCTTCGTTAGAAACAATTATATGTTCACTGTGTAAATTTTGCAAATCAGGTGTGTTAAACTGGGCAGTGTTCATTGTAACAGAACGTGCCACGTCATCAATTGTCGTTAAATTAACAGTGGACACAATTGAATTTGTTTGCAGATTATTAGGATTAAAATCATTACTAGTAATCGGCACACACTGATTGTCTGTAAATAGGGGATTATCACTATTACACTGTCACTAGTATTATCGATCAAATTATTCGAGTCGGCTGTTTCACTCATTGCACATCGCGATGTACTGTTAATAGTTTTTCGCGAAATTTTTCACAAATCAAAATTACGCACAAAAATGAAACAAAGACAAAGCAAAAATGGAACAAACACAAGTAGAACAAAGAAAGACAAAGTGACGAATTAGTAAATGCGTTGCGCCAGATGCAAACTACATTTAAGTAATTAAGAGCAGATATACGACTACTTCTCAGAAATTCACAAAGGAAATCCGATCCTGGCCGGTTGTCGCCAAGTGTAACCTCCCCACACGAAATAATTTTAAATATTTTTTGGTTAATGATTCTAATTTTCGTGTAACCTCACAAAAAAACTTAATTAATAATAATAATAAAATGATTCTTTTTTTTGTGTAACCTCTGAACGAAATAGGTTCCCATTTAATATACCCACAAAATTATTTTCTCATTTAATATAAGCTCGAAACAGAAAAATTCCTAAACCTCGTAATAAAAAAATAAATTCAGTAACCAGGTAAAATTTGGACGACAGCAGTACTGCGTCATGGCCCTGTAAGATCATTCTGAATAAAAAGCAAAAATTCTCACCTCGATAAAGTCGGCAACTATCTGCTCTTACAATAGCTCTTTTCCGGCACAGCTCTGTGCAATGCTGGCCTAAACATTTGTTATTTATGAAAGGAAGCAAAACGATTTTTCTTTTTCAACAATCGGAATGATCATGAATTTAAAAAAAATATTAAATTCTTTAAATTGAAATGAATGCTTGTTAGAAATTAGACAAAGATTATTATTAGGACATTTTTAAAAGATTTACATTGAGTTTACATAATATTACTAGATATGCCCGAGGCTGCTTTTTTTACCTTATACAATAATACTCAGGCTCCGGCATCGCTGCACCGCGACCGGCCCAGCCAGCATGATACGCCAGACAGGACTGACAAGCGCAGACAGGCGACTGCTCGCTAGCAACAACTTACTGCTACTGCTACACAGTTCGTACTGAAGTCAACACTGCTCTTTGGTCTCAGATTCTCTTATCGCAGGCAGCACATACCTCTTACGAAGTGTTCAGCCACATGTGAAACGTCAACCACGACTGCTAAGCTTCTTGTCGAATTTCGTTTGGCGAATTTCGACTTGGTGAGTTATATTGTTGCTGTATCGAGCTTTTGTTTGTTGGTTTAACCTTTTGACAGATATTTTAGATTCTGATAACTCCTTATACCCTTTACATTAAGTTTGGAAAATAAAAATATTGACTGAACTTCATGGTACATTTGGCAACAACGAAATGTTCCATGGCTCAGTGTGTAAAGCATTCCTAGACCCGTATCCGTGGTCTAGGGGTAGTGTCTTTGATTCATAATCAGAACGCCTTCGATCCCAGGTTCGATCCCCGCCACTGCCTAAATTTTGATAAATAATCAGCATTGGCGGCCGAAGACTTCCGGCATAAAAAGTCAGCCTCATTTTGCCAACGGCCTTGTCAAAGAGGGCGGAGGAGCGGATAGAGGTTCAGGGCACTCTCTTGTCCTAGGGGTGAGAAATTGCCCCTGAACGCAGAAGAATCGGCAATGATCAACGACATGAGGATGCAGAAGGCAATGGAACCCACTGCATTTAAGACACGTAACGTGTATCCACAGGACATGTGGCCTGTAATTGAAGAAGTGTCATGATGATCTCTCCATTGGCAAAAGATTCCGGAATAGTCCCCCATTCGGATCTCCGGGAGGGGACTCCCAAGGGAGAGGTTACCATGAGAAAAAGATTGAATAATCAACGAAAGGATAACGTTCTACGAGTCGGGGCGTGGAATGTCAGAAGCTTGAACGTGGTAGGGAAACTAGAAAATCTGAAAAGGGAAATGCAAAGGCTCAATCTAGATATAGTAGGGGTCAGTGAAGTGAAGTGGAAGGAAGACTAGGATTTCTGGTCAGATGAGTATCGGGTAATATCAACAGCAGCAGACAATGGTATAACAGGTGTAGGATTCGTTATGAATAGGAAGGTAGGACAGAGGGTGTGTTACTGTGAACAGCTCAGTGACAGGGTTGTTCTAATCAGAATCGACAGCAGACCAACACCGACAACGATAGTTCAGGTATACATGCTGACGTCGCAAGCTTTAGATGAACAGATAGAGAAAGTGTATGAGGATATTGAAAGGGTAATGCATTATGTAAAGGGGGACGAAAATCTAATAGTCATGGGCGACTGGAATTCAGTTTTAAGGAAGGGATTAGTAGAAAAGGTTACAGGAGAATATGGGCTTGGGACAAGGAATGAAAGAGGAGAAAGACTAATTGAGTTCTGTAACAATTTTCAGCTAGTAATAGCGAATACCCTGTTCAAGAATCACAAGAGGAGGAAGTATACTTGGAAAAGGTCGGGAGATACGGGAAAATTTCAATTAGATTACATCAAGGTCAGACAGAGATTCCGAAATCAGATACTGGATTGTAAGGCGTACCCAGGAGCAGATATAGACTCAGATCACAATATAGTAGTGATGAAGAGTAGGCTGAAGCTCAAGACATTAGTCGGGAAGAATCAATACGCAAAGAAGTGGGATACGGAAGTACTAAGGAATGACGAGATACGTTTGAAGTTCTCTAACGCTATAGATACAGCAATAAGGACTATCGCAGTAGGCAGTACAGTTGAAGAGGAATGGACATCTCTAAAAAGGGCCATCACAGAAGTTGGGAAGGAAAACATAAGTACAAAGAAGGTAGCTGCGAAGAAACCATGGGTAACAGATAAAATACTTCAGTTGATTGATGAAAGGAGGAAGTACAAACACGTTCTGGGAAAATCAGGAATACAGAATTTCAAGTCGCTGAGGAATTAAATAAATAGGAAGTGCAGGGAAGCTAAGACGAAATGGCTGCAGGAAAAATGTGAAGACATCGAAAAAGATATGATTGTCGGAAGGATAGACTCAGCATACAGGAAAGTCAAAACAACCTTTGGTGACATTAAAAGCAACGGGAATTCCACTGTTAAATGCAGAGGAGAGAGCACATAGGTGGAAAGAATACATTGGAAGCCTCTATGAGGGTGAAGATTTGTCTGATGTGATAGAAGAAGAAACAAGAGTCGATTTACAAGAGATAGCGGATCCAGTATTAGAATCGGAATTTGTAAGAGCTTTGGAGGACTTACGGTCAAATAAGGCAGAAGGGATAGATAACATTCCATCAGAATTTCTAAAATCATTGGGGGAAGTGGCAACAAAACGACTATTCACGTTGGTGTGTAGTCAGGCGATATACCATCTGACTTTCGGAAAAGCATCATCCACACAATTCCGAAGACAGCAAGAGCTGACAAGTGCGAGAATTATCGCACAATCAGCTTAACAGCTCATGCATCGAAGCTGCTTACAAGAATAATATACAGAAGAATGGAAAAGAAAATTGAGAATGCGCTAGGTGACGATCAGTTTGGCTTTAGGAAAAGTAAAGGGACGAGAGAGGCAATTCTGACGTTACGGCTAATAATGGAAGCAAGGCTAAAGAAAAATCAAGACACTTTCATAGGATTTGTCGACCTGGAAAAAGAGTTCGACAATATAGAATGGTGCAAGCTGTTCGAGATTCTGAAAAAAGTAGGGGTAAGCTAAAGGGAGAGACGGGTCATATACAATATGTACAACAACCAAGAGGGAATAATAAGAGTGGACGATCAAGAGCGAAGTGCTCGTATTAAGAAGGGTGTAAGACAAGGCTGTAGTCTTTCACCCCTACTCTTCAATCTGTGCATCGAGGAAGCAATTATGGAAATAAAAGAAAGGTTCAGGAGTGGAATTAAAATACAAGGTGAAAGGATATCAATGATACGATTCGCTGACGACATTGCTATCCTGAGTGAAAGTGAAGAAGAATTAAATGATCTGCTGAACGGAATGAACAGTCTAATGAGTACACAGTGTGGTTTGAGAGTAAATCGAAGAAAGACGAAGGTAATGAGACGTAGCAGAAATGAGAACAGCGAGAAACTTAACATCAGGATTGATGGTCACGAAGTCAATGAAGTTAAGGAATTCTGCTACCTAGGCAGTATAATAACCAATGACGGACGAAGCAAGGAGGACATCAAAAGCAGACTCGCTATGGCAAAAAAGGCATTTCTGGCCAAGAGAAGTCTACTAATATCAAATACCGGTCTTAATTTGAGGAAGAAATTTCTGAGGATGTACGTCTGGAATACAGCATTGTATGGTAGTGAAACATGGACTGTGGGAAAACCGGAACAGAAGAGAATCGAAGCATTCGAGATGTGGTGCTATAGACGAATGTTGAAAATTAGGTGGACTGACAAGGTAAGAAATGAGGAGGTTCTACACAAATTGGAGAGGAAAGGAATATGTGGAAAACACTGATAAGGAGAAGGAACAGGACGATAGGACATCTGATAAGACATGAGGGAATGACTTTCATGGTACTAGAGGACGCTGTAGAGGGCAAAAACTGTAGAGGAAGACAGAGATTGGAATACGTCAAGCAAATAATTGAGGACGTAGGTTGCAAGTGCTACTCTGAGATGAAGAGGTTAGCACAGGAAAGGAATTCGTAGCGGGCCGCATCAAACCAGTCAGTAGACTGATGACCAAAAATAAAAAAAGTTTTTTCGTTTGATGCTTATTTCGTGAGATATTTGACCTGGTCACCATCAATGGACCACCCAGTAGTATACTACTTGATGTTTTGTCTAACCACTATCTATACTTTGCAAAATTAAAAATACTTTATCTAAAGTGAAAATTGAACGATATGTTGCACTGACTTAGTGGACTGTAAAAAAAGTCTATAATCGAATGTATTTTTATTTTCAGCCCTAGGTGCAGTGTAATGTCAACCCCAATATTTTGTCATCACTGCATGCGACAGTGCTAGAGATTTATGAACTGATGAATATTTTTCCAGAAATGACATTTAAACCTATATGTGAAAACTGATAAAGACAAGACTTGTGATTATATTCTATTATTATATGTTTTATTATTTTTATAAAAAAATTTCTAGCAAGAATAATCATTTAACAAAAAGTAGTACCTCTAAAAGAATGTTTTGGCATTGTATCGCCTGTGATTTTTATCCTTCTATTGTTCTCTATGATGTATGAAGTGTCTGACATCAGAGATTAAGCTGAAGTCTTTTCTTTTAAATATTGTAAAAAATAATCGTGTGTGAGAGGTGCAAGTGGTCTAGAATATAACGTACAGTTTACTAAATGGAATTTCACTGTACAGTCTTTTATTTCAAACTCGGTAACCTACTACGACTGTTTTAAGTTTTGTGTCCGCAGCAAACATGAAAGCTGCTACTAGCTTCTGATATGACAATACTGATTATTGGTAACTGACGGATAATATGGATATTGTGAACAGTCAGAACAGCGTAGGATTCTGACGTTTAATCCAGCATAAAGGGAAAGATTGATTTTATTGATTTTCTACCAAAATTACGTTGATAAGAATACCCAATCGAGACTGTGTTTTGTTTGCCACCATTACGTGAGCATATGGAGCGGCAATTTCAAACTGCAGAAATAATCAGACATCAATTCTCTCGATCGATATTATAATATTTGAACTCCAAGGACAAAAACCCACAGGAATTTATTATTTTTTTATTCTAACAGTGAAAATAACACTCAATAGAACAATCATAGACCATATGTAAATGAAATAATTTTTGTGCATTGTGCGTGTATCAGTGACTTAAATAAAAAATTTATGACTTCAGTTTTGTTATGGGGAGAAGTTGTGGCGTGTTATATTAATTATTTGTTGCATACATTTTAATGTCACTCACTGAATTAATGAAACAGATATTGCGATTTTACTTGTAGTGATAAGGTATGACAAAGTAATTCAGTACAGTCAGGCTCAGCGTCACATAAATAAGAATTATCAGAGATAATTTACTCTTGCTGCTGCATTTTCCTACCTTTTAAAGTAACATGTATACACCATCAAAACAACTTTCATCCATATGTAAAGATATTTTTTTTTATTTTTTATAAATTACCACTGCGAGTCACAAACATTTTTAGCTATTGTATTACTTTTTTATTTAGCTACATGTTTCGTGAGAACACTACATCTTAAGGCTAATTGGCATTACAAAAACAAATTTACAATAGGGTCATACTGATGTTACATAGTCTTTTCATAAATGCTGTGGTTATCCTTTGGATGAAGAGGAAACTTACTAAGATGCGATGTCACTTTGAAAGCTGAACTGATGTTTGCATGAAAATGTTGTGTAGCGGTCACTCACTTTGTTCTTCTGGCGTGGCAGCTCATCACGACGAGGCCATTTATAAAAATAACTTTACATATTTCTTGATACAGTCACGGTTGAAACATAGTCAAAATGGCTTCAACTTTAAACAAACAAAACAAATACCATCACAACCAGTGCTAGAGACATACACATGGAGAAAATAAGAATATATTAATTAACTGGCTAATTTAATTGTAATGATGTGGAATGGTTCATTTTACACTTCCATTACTCTTTCACATGTAAATATGGCTACATATTGACCATTTACAAGATATTTTAGTTCGTTTTATAAAAACCATGTCATTAGTAATCCCTGTCCACCACCACTCACATTTTACATCAACAGAAATGATTCCACAGTTGAGCTGAAGTTATTGAGGTGTAACTCTTTCAGTTCTTTTTAATTTAACTTTGGTCTATGTTACATATGTTATGTAATTGTGTAAGTGATCAGAAATTTTGGTAGCTACATTAGGCACCTCTTTTGGTATTTAAGACAGTCTTAAAGTGAAACAAAGGATGCCACTATTTTCCTTCTTATATTGCAACTGTGTACAACATTTCTATTTTTGGCCTGTAGCAATTCATTAAACATATATTGCGAGGGAGTAAATATACTGTGAAGCAGAAGTTATAATATTAAGTCCTTAAATAAAGATCTAAGATAATCTTGGGTGTGCACAACACATTATTCCATCATAACGTTTTTGAGTAACGAAAATTTTCTTTTGTAACGTTGAGTTACCACAAACATCATTCCATATGATGTTACTAAATAAAATTAAGCAAAATATGTTCACTTAAATCCCTTCAAGAATTTTAAAGATTCTATGTGTAACTGTTTATCTATATAGATTGACACTAGGCCACCTTGGCACATCAGTTCACACAACTACACACATTACCCTGCCACACCTATCTCCTCAGTCCATATTCTCACCACCACCACAGTCTGCTTTAAAGTAGACTGGAAAGTGAAAATTTGTACCAAGGCCAGGAATCGAACCTGGGTCTCCTGCTTGCTAGGCAGGTGCATTAACCACTAGGCCACCATTTCACAGTGGTTTACCAACTGCTGTTCTCGCTACTGCCCCAGTCTACTTTAAAGCAGACTGTGGTGGTGGTGAGAATATGGACTGAGGAGGTAGGTGTGGCAGGCTAATGTGTGTAGTTGTGTGAACTGATGTTCCAAGGTGGCCTAGTGTCAAATCCATGTGCCTAGTATGCAAGAGACCTGGTTTCAATATAATAAAAAATAAAAATATTCAATTGCTGCTTCAGTCTATGTACGTAAAATAATAACTGTATGGGGCCAGTAAAATCTCTGACATAGTCTCATTTTATTTCCTCAATGCATGTCATATTTATCACTAGCATAGTACCTCTAGAAGAGCAAAGCAAACAAGCGGTGTCTTTTCGAAACTGAGACTGAGACCATCTGCAGAAAACTATATCAAAAAATTTTAATAACATTATTTACTGCATGTTTTGTTGTTGTATTCATGTTTGGAGTGATTAAAATGCTAGTGTCAACTGCAAAAATAACTAATTCTGTTTTGTATATTATGTGGACTAAGATTGTATGTAGTTAAACTTTATAAATGTCTTTTTTGTCCCAGTCAAGACAATTTTCCATCCTTACATTGGCTGAATTATTACATACAACCTTCTGCATCCTGTACACTATAACACGGAAGAAACTTTTTTTCAGTGTTTTTCTTAAATATCATCTAATTTTGTACAAGAAACATATGTGATTTTAGTAACTTCGTTATTTAACTTGTGAGAACAACAAAACAAATGCACTTTTAAAACGACTTTTGAAAACACTTTTTAAATTTTATTTAAATTATTATTGTTACATGTATCAATATCTGTAGGGAAATTTATGAAATCGCTGAAGTTAATATCTTCTGGGTTATTAGGCCGTGACATGTTTCTCCTAAAATGTTCGACGTTTCGACCCCTCTGCTGGGATCTTTCTCAGGGTCTTTTGGTGTCCACTACTGCTAGTGTTCTAGCCACAAAAACCTGCAGACTTACATAAATTTATGAAATGTTCGACTTTTCCTACATATCACGAGTAAACTGTAGTAGTAGTTACGTCGCTAGGCATTTCTTTGTTAGATCATGTACACATTCTCAGTATTCAAGTACTAGTCATGACACACAGTGATTGTGTGTATCTCACGCAAGACAGTATCGCAGTCAATTTGAGCCCATATCATATTTTGTGGGACACAGAGGGGATGATACATGAAAGCAGACAAATTAAGCTCCAAAAACATCAAGAGCCTGCAGCAAAATCGTTTTCAGTTAACTGGGCCATTCTCATAATGACAGGAGTAAATGGAGCATTTTCACAAATGCTGATACCGTCTTCTCAGCAGTATTCGCAACCTGTAAGGCTGTTTACATCAGATTACCTTTGAACTTTTGGTAGGCAAACCAAATGAATTTAAGGGGCTCCGGAACGCCCTATACTTGCAATGTTAAAATAACGCTTATAAATTACATCTTTCCTCACAAAGTATTTGAGGTAGGAAGTTGAACTTTTTACAGATTATTTATTGGAATATGGGCTACAACTTAACACAGGAATTTTACAAAATTTTAGTTCAGTTATTAAAGATGATTTTTTTTCAATTGTAATGAAAATTCACAACATTTTTTTGCAATTTTTTATTTATATATTCAAAAATATACAGTTTTTTGGAAAAAGGCTGTGTTAAATTATGCAAAAGGTACTGTGTAACATTTACTGAAAGTTTGAAACAAATATGTTGGAAGATCCTTAGAAAACATGTAATTAGTATGAGAAAATAAAAGTCTTGGGAATCGAGCGACAAAGATTGGATTAACTTTTTAGTGCATTCCAGGTCCATAGGATGGATTATCTTCATCCTCTGCAAACTCCTCCTCCAGCTTCCTCTTGTTCCTCCTCCTGTTTACTCTTGCTTGTATTTCTAGACTCTTTACAGCCCTGTCTGCAGCCCGAAGGCGTTCCTTGCCTAAAGCAAGCATCGCTCGTACCATGTTAGAACCTATCTTCATTCCCATATATCTAAATACCTTGCACCTTACAATGTTGCCATCATTGAAAGTCGCAACAGCATCATACTCACCAAAGTGAAGTGTTTCTATTCCAACAAATACAGTCTTGGGGATTCTCGACCATATAACACTATTTACACTTTCATTGGGGTTTTCAGTTTTTTGTGAATACACTTTTTCAACAGTTCAGGTGCTGCTAAGTCTCTGAAAGTAGGTTTTATCACCTCCATTATTGCATGAGGCAGACTATGCTTATGAGTGTACACTTCACCAGTTAGCAATCCTTTGTTATATTTACACCAACTGTCTTCTTCTTTGGGACACTCACTTGGTTATCGTCTTTATTGTTTACAGTAATAACACTTACCTTTGGCTTTCCAACATTTCTCCTTTCCTTAAATGCCTTCAGAGGATTTCTAATAACTTTACTTTTACTCATTATTATACTTCAACAAAACAGAGACTCAAGAAACAGAATTAATTACGAGTATTTTCGAGATAACGACAGAGTAAATAAACATGAAACAATCGACAATCACACCAGCGATACATATTGAACCATCACAAGTTAGCCACAACACATACTTTATCTCAATCACTAAAATGTACCTGATGAACACGGACATTAATAATAACACCATTTGACAGCAGTTTAACAGCGCCACAGTGGGTCACGCCCATGTAGAACACATTTCAAAAAAAATTTAAAAATATTTGTAGTCTTCGGAATTGAATAAATTATATATCTATTAAAAGGTAATAGTCTGCAGATTCAGAAAACGCAAAAAAGTAAAAATTGAACTTTTCATGATTTTGAGCCTTTCCGGAGCCCCTTAATTGCGAACTGAATAATAGCGTCAGTTATATCAAATTGTGACATCCCAATCATGCCATTAATCTCAGTCGTTGTTACTTAGAATAGAAGCCTACACCTTGTCTATCATAACAGTGCAGAATGAAAGAATATCAAAACTTTCAATGAAAGGAAGATAATTCGGAAATTATATATGTTTTGTTTTGTTGGAATACAATCTAGAATGTTGAGTTGTAATGTGTCAATTACTTGACCAATTTTTTTACAGTGCAATATAAATCATTATAATTGTAATGAGAGTACTATTAAAGTAATAATAAGATAATTTCAATGCAATTATACAGCAAACTAAACTTACATGTGTCTCTTATTTTTGTATCAACATCGATTTTGTGAAGGTGTTTTTCATTGTTTGCTTGGTGGTTGGTATTTCAGTATTGAAACTATGTTGAATTTCGATTACTTTTTATTTCAATCAAAGTTTTTATAATTATTATACTTACAAAAGCATATAATGAGTGTTTGGTCATGTAGGTATACATTACTGCCAATAATCCACACGGAGTAAAATATGGGAAATTTGGGGCTTAGGTATCTCTCTAAAAATTATTTGCATTTTCTTAAAACATTTACATTTGCTTTCCTTATTAATGGTTTTATTTGTTTTCTCTTGAAATTGTTCTGTTCGTTTCATGTGCAGTCTATTTCATCAGCACATGCTTGTAATATAAGTTACATAGTAACAGCTGTTATGATAACCGACTGATTATTTCTCAGAATCTGATCAGCTGGATTGGTGACTGACATTAAAAAACACTGTCAGTGACTTGCTGTGGCTTATTTAACCTTTCATGAAATTTTTCATTCTCTTTCTTGTGTTTAATTTAGACTCCTTTGTAATGATAACTGCTATAAATTTTTGATCCAGTTATGCCTACATGAACGTAGCTATTTGCACAGCTGACTAGAGAGGAGGTAGCTTACAGTTTTTTTGTTCGATATGACGCTACCCATTGTTCAGTTCAAAAAATGGTTCAAATGGCTCTGAGCACTATGGTACTTAACATCTGAGGTCATCAGTCCCCTAGAACTTAGAGCTACTTAAACATAATTAACCTAAGGACATCACACACATCCATGCCCGAGGCAGGATTCGAACCTGCTACCGTAGCGGTCGCGCGGTTCCAGACTGAAGCTCCTAGAACCGCTCGGCCACACTGGCCGGCCACTGTTCAGTCATACCATGAATTCCATACCTGATGTTTCACGCTGTTTTGCCTGTATCACAGTTAGTCTCATAGCTGGTTCCGAAATACTGTCGCTTACAGCGTACTTTTTATAATTTGGAACCACCATAAAAGCAAAACGACAGAACGACGATGATTACATTCTAAATACGATTGAATTTAAGTTCGTAGCCTTCCGAGACCAATGACGTTTTGAATAGTTGTTCAGTTGCATACGTAGATCAGCAGAAAGAGAGGATGAGGTGGAAGATAATTAATAACGGTATTTATCTCACCAGCTGCAACCCATAATAGATTTTGAATTATATGTATAGATTCTTTCAATTACACATAGCCTTCCGTTTCTTGTGCAGATGATACTATGCATATGGAGCTCTAATAACTGATAGCGTAGCACTCTCTGCTAGGCCGTGCTAATACTTTGCGAATACTGTCCACTGATGTCCGGCCGAGGCTGGCAGGAGCGGCGCTTATATTCACTTCGGCTGGATGCCGCTTCTATCGTGATGGCGTCCTGGTCAGCGCACTACTGGCTGACGTCGCCTCACCGCCTTCTCTGGTCTTGCATTCTTCATTTTCGTTCCGGCGCTTGTGGTTATGCCAGAACATAGGTAACATATTTAAGGGTTTAGTATTGCAAGATCGCAGGTTAATGTATGCGCGAGATAAGCCATTGAAAATGAGAGATGCTGGTACATTAATAACCGGTGAAACCGCCAGAATGTTGAATGCAGACATGCAAACACGCATGTATTGTGTCGTACAGGTGCCAGATGGGATGCAATTCCAGCATGCCTGTTGCACTTGGTCGGTCAACGCAGCGACGGTTAATTCTGGTTGTGATTGATGCTGTAGTTGCCGTCCAATGGTGTCCCATATGCGCTCGACTAGATACAGATCTGGTGATCGAGCAGGCCAAGGCAACATGTTGACCCTGTAGAGGACGTTGGGTTACAACAGCAGTAGATGGGCGAGCCTTATCTTGCTGGAAAACACCCCATGAAATGCTATTAATGAATGGCAGCACAGAAGGTCGAATCACCACACTGACGTACAGACTAGCAGTCAGAGTGCATGGGATAACCACGAGAGTGCTCCTACTGTCGTATGAAACCATAATCAGATCATAACTCCAGGTGTAGGTCCAGTGTGTCTAGCACACAGACGGGTTGGTTGCTGCCCCTTGAGTGGCCTCTGAACCAGCAAATAGCCGTCACTGTCACCGAGACAAAACCAGCTTTCATCGGAAAACGTAACAGACCTCCACCCTGCCATCCAGTGAGCTCTCGCTTGATACCACTGACGTCGAAAATGATGGTAGTTTGGATTCAGTGGAATGTAAACTACAGGGCGTCTGACTCGGAGCTATCCTTGAAGTAACCGATTTGTAACAGTTAGTTGTACTGCTGCAGACGCAGTGCGATGCGCCAGAGCCATATGCCGACCATGACTGCCTTTCCCCTCGGTAGTGGTATGTGGCAGTCTGGGTCCCGGTCTTTCTGCAACCGCATATTCCCGTATCCACCGCTGCCAGGAATCATGTACAATGGCTGCATTCCCGACAAGTTTTTCTGCAGTGCATCAGAAGGGACATCCAGCTTCTCTTAGCCCTATTACATAGCCTCGTTCAAACTCAGCGAGGTGTTGATTATGGCGTCTATGTAGCCTTAAGGGCATCCTTGACTAACATGAACTCATCACGTCCAATCTCGTAACAAACACTGTTGACCGTTACAGCGTGTATCTAGAGAAAACCTGATTTACATCCTCATAGTGACGCTACTAGCGCCGCTCTTAGGCAAGTGGCGCGAAATTTAATAGATACAGAAACACACCTACCAGTTTTCGTTCTCCTCATACACTTCCTTGCTGTTGGGATTTTTTTCCATCAGTGTATGATATAGATCTCGAAATTTTTCTTGACAAGTTTCCACCTGTAAAATACATTCAATTTAATTACATTATCATGTAAAAATTTGTAGAAAGCTGGTCATGAACGAACTGTCTTTATGTAGTAGTATAGGCTTAAAAAAATTGTAATCTATTTCCATCTAAGCGTTTAGAAGACTAACATGTAAAAATATGAAGTAAACCGATGAAGAAATCTTAGAGATTTTTGCTGACAAAATTTCCTAGTAGTGGATGTGACAGTGGCATCAATACCAACATTCAGCATATGAAATTGAAGAATCTACTTCGCAGTATAAATGTTACAATGGCCCAAATGACATAGTAGATCGTTTATGACTTTTGGTGGCTTTGACGAGTGTTGAGAACACAGACGAGATCGTGTTAATAATTTCAGAGCTTCGAGAATGGCGTATTATTGAACTGCCAAAAATGCAGTGCTCCAGCAGCAGTGTATAGCAATTTATTGTTGTGAATTCGCCTAAAAATTACACTTGCTGACGCTCCAGAGCTTAGCAGAAAAACTGAAAGCATGTATTAAACGATTTCTCGGTGATTCATTTTGCATGATATCATGCTCTTGTTTGCATCCAATTCATCATGGCTTCGCATTCTAATTAGGAAATGCGGTTTTCAGAACGAAGTATGGTTACTCTTAAATTGTTTAATTGGAAATATACCACGCTGCACATACTGATCTGTCAGAACACTTAGTGCCCGAGGTGTTAAATTTAATAGACTTATTGAAGATGTGAGCAATATCCTAACACCTGTGTTATAAATGTCTCACAGGCTTAAAATATGTATGAAATTACAGGTCCCAAAGCCTTGGAGCTCTTGAGATTGATGCATTATGAAACTTACACCTCTACATTGGATGTTGTGAAATTTCGTTTAAATGACGTGCTGAGGGCTGAACTCAAGGCCTCAGGGCTCCAGAGCTTAAGCATTTTTGCGAAATTTCGATTAAATTATGTAAAAATTAATTTATTTACACCTGCAAGGAGTCTTACCCAAGTGGTTTGGGTCCCAGAGTTTAAGTGTTGTTGCGGAATTTCGATTAAAATACGTAATACAAGCTATTTACACATGCCATGGGTTGAATTCAGAACCTTGAGACTCCAGAGTTAAGCATTGTTGTGATGTTATGTGACCTTGGGCTAACGTATGACACACGAGCTGTTGACAACTTTCGATTTCAAAAATGTGGGCGTTTACGACTTTGAACTGTACGTGAATCGGTCGACTCCCTCTACTACCATTTTCATGATAGACTTGTCGAAAAGGAACACAATCGGATTGCAGTCCTATTAGTTCACGTGCTACCATCTCAAGCATTTTTCTCGATCGGAAATTTCATGATCAACAGCAGTTTTCCTCATAAAACCTCTGGGACGTGGGCTGACTTGTGACTTGTCTAAAGTTTTCTCTCTGTTACACCGTTTCATGGTTGGATTGGGCGTTTTAATTTTAATGTTTGAGTAGTAGCTCAAATGTTTATTTCTCCACTATTATCTGTTTCCAAAGCAAAAACAATCACAAAAGAATGTAATCTATCCCTTCCGATTTATTTGATTGCAAATCTTTCATAGCTCTATTAAACTCTGACGCTTACGCTGAGTCCCCTACGTTTTCCGTATCGATCTCAATTTCTTCCTCAATCACGTCATCAGAAAAGTCTTCCCTTTCTTCCACTTATCAACTCTCTTCGCTGCGATATGAGCAGAATCTCGCTGCACTTTTAATGATTTTTTATTTTCACTGTAAGTTGCTTTGACTTTATGCTGAACCAGTCCTCCCGAAAGCCATTTCTTTCTCGATTTTTTAACTTCGTTTTGGCAGCTAATTTCTTTGGCTTCCCAGCACTTCCTGTGTAGGCCTATTCTTTCCTAAGTGACTTATATTTCCGTATACCTGGATTTCCTTCTGTCGATCAGTTGAAGTATTTCCTCTATTAAGCGAGATTTCTTCGCAGATACCTTCCTTATAATCTTGTTTGTGTCCCTTTATTAGAGACGCCAATCCCTTTTCGATTGAACTGCATACCGTAGTATACATCACCGCACTAGACATAGCCTCAGAGAACTTCAATCGCATCTGATCATTCCTCTGTATTTCAGTACCCTACTTCTTTGGACATTGACTCTTCCAGGCGAATCTTAAACTTCAGCCAACTCTTTATCACTATTAATTTGTGATCCGAATCTGTATTTGCTGCTGGGTACGCTTCACAATCAAGTATCTGATTTGGTAATCTCTGTGTGACATTGATGTAATCCATCTAGAATCTTTGCGTACCTCCCGGACTTTTCCAAGTATATCTCCTTCCTCTCTGGTGGTTTATGAACACCGTATTCGCCATTACTGGCTGAAATCTATTACAGAACTCAACTGGTCTTTCTCCTCTCTCATTCCTACTACGAAGCACGTATTCTCCAGCAATTCTTTCTTCTACTCCTTCCCCTACTACAGCGCTCCAGTTCTCCATGATTATTATATCATCGTCTCCTTTTATCAATTCCGTATCCTCATGCACACTCTCTCTCTCTTCATCCTCTGTTTGCCACGTCGAAATATATTGCCGAACAGCCGCCGACACTGTGAGATGACGTGGGGCTACATGGTAAGAGAGTGTGTAACCATGTCTCCTATGCTTTAGTACAGTCTGAACAGCAGCAGCGAGACTGCCTCTCCTTGATGTTGGTGCAAATGCCATAGCCGCACGGTATTAGCCGAGCGTTCAAGGGCGCTGCAGTCGTGGACTGTGCGGCTAGTCCCGGCAGAGGTTCGAGTCCTCCCTCAGGCATGGGTGTGTGTGTTTGTCCTTAGGATAATTTAGGTTAAGTAGTGTGTAAGCTTAGGGACTGATGACCTGAGACGTTAAGTCCCATAAGATTTCACACAGATTTGAGAAATGCCGTATTTCACAACCGTAAAAGCATATTCATACACTGACTACAAAAATTTATAATAGTATTATTTTGTATCACATTAGATTAGATACACATTTTTTTCCATAGATCCACAGGTAAAAGAGCCTGGGATGTCTAACGTGGTACAAAAACGAAAGTACGTAATACATATTTACATAGGAATTTACCTGCTGGTGTTCTTTTCACAGATCCTAAATGAAATGGTACTTAAGGGCACCGAGAAGAGCAAAATTTATTTTCGTTTTCTATCTAAACATTAATGAAGAAACTTAGTACGAACATTGATGTGTTCATACTGAATACCAGTCCTTTGCTACTGTAACCAAGCGTCGTCAGCAGAATATTGGGAGTTTTTAACCATGTCATATTATTATATGAAGCTGTGTCCAAGGGAGATATTAGGAAGCATTCGTGTTCAGTTATATAGTTAAGTAATAAGTGCATCAGTTTGTTCTCCTAAGAGAGTCACCAGCATTATGGGAGTTACCTACCAATAAGTTCTTCATGTCCACCTTTATCTTACTTTATTTGAAGTTAAACGTTTTATGATTGAAGAAGGGTAATCCCGAATGACAGACAATTTCCTGTGCCAAAATGAGTGGCCTTGTCACTGTGATATTTATTCTAGTACTGATTCCGTGAACTGGTCTGTTAATTCCAGTGGGACGCATTTTATTTAGGACGAATTTCGTTAATGAATAACTTTATAGATAAGTATTAGTTGCTATATTTCTTTCTACAAGAAAGATCTGAAAGAGAATCTTGAAATTACGCTACAAAGTAATCCACACTGTCAGCTATACTCCCAACTTCATTTTGACATGATGAGTAGTCCTAAAATATGATCGTCATGACATGTGGAAACAAAGTAAAAAAAAATACCAAGTTTTATTAATCTTAACATCATCGTTGTCTGGAGTTCAGTCTTGTGCAGTAGTGAAACATGGACGATACCCAGTTCAGACAAGAAGAAGATAGCTTTTCAAATGTGGTGCCACAAAATAATGCCGAAGATTAATTGGGATTACTAAATCGAACTGGGGTAACGTGGCTAGAAGATGGTGTCTGTTGATAAGATTCATCTTGAGACATCAAGGCGTTGTCACTTTGGAAATAGAACGATGTATGTGGGATAAAAATTGTAGACGTTGACCAAAGACCGAATTGCTAAACTCCTTTTTTCCAAACCTGTTTCTCAGAGTAAGATCGCTCTGTAGAACTCCTTTTAAATCGTCGCACAAACACAAAAATAGGTGACCATTAGATAAAGAAACAACTGACATTCACTACGTCACAACGTGGTCAGAAGTGTGTGTTGAATGATAGTGACAGAGGGTCTTTCAAGAGTAATAAGACGAATAACTAAAACAGCTGCAAAAGACATTGCAGAACTGAACGTAGCACTTGCGAAAGTTGTAATCAGCAAAAAGCTCGAAGGGATTTCTATTATATAGGAACTGCACGGCCAGCTGGAATTTCAAATCAGTGCTTCATGTATGCAAATGCCGCTTACAGGAAAACGGTGTGCCGAAGCAATTGAGCCTGTACCATGGGGCAAAGAGAGAAAGTCATTTGGTCGAGTGACTTCTGTTGCACACTGTTTCAAACTTCTGGCGGAAACGTGGTAGGGGTTTGATGAGGTTTTGGGCAGCCATTCCGTGTTATTCCATGGGCCCACTGGTTACTCCGCAAGATCCAGTAACTGCCAAGCATTATGTGGCCATTGTGGCTGATCAGGTTCATCATATGGTTCAATATTTGCTCACCAAAGGTGATGCTCTGTTCCAAGACAAGGGTCTGTTCACACAGATCGCATCGTCAAAAATGGTTTTGTGAGCACGACGATGAACTCTCGCGTCACCCCTGGCCTACAGTGTCACCATATCTGTTATGGAGCCCTTGTGGTGTTCTTTGAAGAGAAGAGGGCGTGATCGCTAGCCGTCGCCATCATCACTACCTGAACGGCCACTATTATGCAGGAATAAAGATATACGCTTCCCCTGAAAACAATAAAGGGTCTTTATTATTCCCTTCCGAGACATCTGGAAGCTTTTATTTACTCTGTACTAGGCGTGGTAAAATGTTGTGTTTTTGATGTTTTCATATTTTTGTCCCCTCCTTGTCTAGGATGATGATGATGATGATGATAATGTTTGGCTTGTGGACGCTCAGCTATGCGGTCATCAGCGACCGTACGAAGTTCCAGTTTTTGCACAGTCCAATTTTTACACAGTACAATCTAGCCACTGTCACGAATGATGATGATGATGAGGAAATTATGAGGACAACACAAACTCTCAGTCCCCAGAGAAAATCTCCAACCCGGCCGGGAATCGAACCTGGGACCCCGTGATCCAGAGTATGCGTACGAAGCGATTTAAAGTGGAACAACCACATAAAATTAATCGCAGGAAGGCCACATGCCACACTGAGATTAATTGAAAGACTCCTCAAGAAACACAGTCCGCCAACAAAGAGGTAGCATACAAAAAACTCGTTCAAAAAATACTTGAATATTGCTCGTCAGTATAGGATCCATACTGGATGGAGAAGATCCTAAGAAGGGTGTTTCGTTACAGATTCATTTAGTAAGCACAAAATCGTCGTGGACATAATCAAATACCTCGAGTGGCAGACGCTGCAAGACAGAGGTCCGGCATCACCTTGTGGATTACTGTTAAGAATTTTCCCAGATTGCTTTTTTTCCGTATTTCTTGCCAAAATACAATAAAGATAAAGTTAGAGGGCTTGGAGCCCACACGAAAGCTTATTGACAGTAGTTCTCCGGGCAAATATTCGCGACTGGAACAGGAAAGGGGCGAACTGACAGTAGTAAGCTATGTAACCTCTTCCACACATCGCAGGGTGGCTTGTGGAGTGTAGATGTAGATATACGTGTAGACGTAGAAAGCCTAAATACCGTAAGCAGGTTCAGACCGATGCAAGCTGCGGTATTTATGATGAAATAAAAAGATTTGCGCTTGATACACTACCAGGAGAGCTGCAGAAAGCAGTCTACAGACAAAAGATCACAAAAACAAAGCCAAATAATATTCGTTTTGCAAGCAAAATATTTGCTTTGTCGTTTTCACAGTTCTTTGGTATCCTCCTGCAGACTGAATCAAATACACTGAACAGCCAAAGCATTATGACCACTACTCATCGAGACGCTGGATGCCGTCTGATGGCTTTGCGGGCACGTGAAGCGATAACAAAAGTACGTAAGCGGAACAGACACGGACGGCGGACCACCATAGCGAATATATGGGCTGGAAAAGGGGAAATTCATTGAGAAAAGCGACTCTGAAACAGGGCAATTTATTGTTATTACGCAGAAGCCTGTAAACGAGCATATCGAAACGGCAAAGCGAGTCGAATATTTACGTGCTACTGCCGTGGGCACCCACGGAAAGAGTGAGGACTTTGCAACTACCATTAGGCGCTGAATGGTTGGACGTCCACGACTCTTCACAGAAAATGGGGTTCGGAGGCTTGTCTGCTCTGTAAAGTAGGATAGATGGCGATCTGTGACATCTCTGCCGAAAGACCACAATTCTGGTGCACGCACAAGTGTTTCGGAGCACACTGTTCATCGTACATTGTTAAACATGGAGCCCCGCAGCGGACCACCCCTACGTGTTGCACATGTTAATGACATCGGCAGTTACGACTGTAGTGGGGACGGCACCATCGGGATCCGTCCATCGATGAATGGAAACGTGTCTCCTCTTCGGGTGAATCACGTTTTCACTACACTAGGTCGCTGGTCGTCTCAACGAAAACCGTCATCGAAGTGAACGGCGGCTCGAAACGTGCACCACGCCACGGGCACAGGCTGGTAGGAGCAGTATTATGCTATGGAAGATATTCTCCTGTGCTTGCATGGGACCTGAGGTGGTAATCGAAAACACACTGACAACTGCGAACGACCTACATCCCTACATGCTTGTTATCTACTACGACGCGGATGTCATCTTTCAGTAGTAGAATTGTCTGTGTCTCGGAGCCAGAACCGTGGTACAGTGGTTCGAGGAGCATTATAGTGAACTCACGTTGACATCTCAACCACCAAATTTATGTAAATGCTATGGAACCCATCTGGGTCCCTATTGTATGTCATCACAGCGTACGCAAATCAGCGGCCCATTATTTATACAAATTACATGACCTGTGCGTAGACACCTAATGTGACATACCTCCACATACCTACCAATAACCTGTCGGATCCCAGATACGCAGGATCACTGACGTATTTTATTCCAAAGACGGGCAAACAAGCCATTAAGCAGGTGGTCATAACATTTGGCTCATCAGTGTATACAGGGTGTCTGTTTTAATAAGAGACTACTAAATATCTCGAAAACGACGCATCGTGCGAAGTGCTGCAACTGGAAAATTATCTATCCTGCGTAGGAGGGATCAATTTTGTTTTTTCAAATGAGAACCCCATATTTTTACTGATTGTTCAGATTCTCCTCAAAACTACGCACATTCAGTGTTTCCCATAATTGTAGATGAGGCTGTAATCGCCAAATATCAAGTGTGTGTTTTTGCAATTAAAAACCTACGCATTTCCTACAATATTTCATTTACTTGTAAATGTAAACGTTTGCGTTCTAAAGGTTGATACTACTGTTCAAGCGCTGCTCGAGTGTTGCAAGTCTGATTGTACGTACAGTACAAATAATATTTCTACTGTAAATAAGCAACTTGCTTGGTAAGGTAGGTTTCTGTTCTCTATACGGTTGATTGTGGTGAGTCCCCAACCCATAAGAATACTTAATTTCGGTGGCCACCCTTGAGTCCCACACACAATCAGGGTGACAGATTTTAATGTGTGTTTCCGTCCAACCACCGCATTTCTCACCGGTCGCTACTCGGCTACCGCCGGAACAAGTTGGTGTGTGTATGTGTGTGTGTTTTTCGAGTATACGGGCGCTCAACGGCAAAGTTACCAGCTACCTCGCACACAGTGAGGATGAAACTTACAAAACGAAACTCATGTACTCGCCGCGCGCAGGGGACACACGGTTAGAAACGCCATGTCACGAATAGCGCGGTCCCTCCCGCCGAAGGTTCGAGTCCTCCCTCGGGCATGGGTGTGTTTGTTGTCCTTAGCGTAAGTTAGTTTAAGTACAGTCTAAGGACCTATGATCTCAGCAGTTTGGTTCCTTAGGAATTCACACACACTCATGCATCCTGTACCACTCACTCGCTTTGACCCATACGATCACTCTATCTCAACTCGTTAAGACAGCGGAGAAAGGGTGAAAGGTGCAATACCTGGTATTAAAACCTAAGTAAAACTACAGAGGAGCTAAAATAACGGCCCAGGGGAATATGACCGTCTGACCACTTACAAAAATATGGGTTAGCGAGTCTCCCTATTAACACATTAAGACCATCTCCCTAAAATATCAGGAAACATCTTGGAAAATTCACAACACTTCAAAACTGTAACCACGTTAGTTTAAAAGTCACTTAAAATTTAAATGGAGGGCAGATCTGTTGGCAAATCTACCGCTGCCCTCTGATCTGAAAATAAAACGCAGTCTAATAAAATGTGGCGCAAAGTGATCTGTACGCCTTGTTCCGTGGCTGGAAAGAAATACGCCACAGCCGCGTTGTGAGCCTTTTTTTTTTTTTAGTCTTCTGACTGTTTTGATGCGGACTGCCTCAAATTCCTCGCCTGTGATAATCTCTTCATCTGAGAGTCGCACTTGCAACCTACGACCTCAATCATTTGCTGCCTGTATTCCAGTCTCTGTCTTCCTTTACAGTTTTTGCCCTCTACTCTCCGTCTAGCATTATGGATCTCATTCCCTGATGTTTCAACAGAAGTCCTATCATCCTGACCCTTCTTCTTGTCAGTGATTTCCAAATACTCCCCTCCTCTTCGATTCTTCTTAGAACCTCGACATTCCTTACCGACCAGTCCACCTAATTCTCAACATTCGTCTGTAGCACCACATCTCAAATACTTCCAGTATCTTCTGTTCCGGTTTTCCTAGTCCATGTTTCACTACCATGCTGTGCTCCGAACGTGCATTCTCAGGAATTTCTTCCTTAAATTAAGGTCTATGTTTAATGCTAGTAGACTTCTCTTGGCCAGGAATATCTTTTTTCCAGCGCTAGACTGTTCTCGATGTCCTCCTTGCCGCCGTCCGTCACTGCTTATTGTGCTGCCCAAGTAGTAAAATTCCCTAAAAATCTACTTCGTGACAACCAATTAACTTCCTATCTGTTCTCATTTGTGCTGCTTATTATTACTTTCGTTTTTCTTCGATTTACTCTCCATTCATATTCTGTACTCTTAGACTGTTCACTCCATTCAGAAGGCCACGTAATTCTTCTTCACTTTCAGTCAGGATAGCAATGTCATCGTGTCATTGATATCCTTTCACCTTGAATTTTAATTCCACTCCGAAACGGTCTTTTATTTCCATCACTGCTACTTCGATGTACAGATTGAACAGTAGGGGCGAAAGGGTACATCCCTGTCTTACACCCTGTTTAATTCGAGCATTTCTTTCTTTGTCGTCCACTCTTATTGTTCCCTGTTGGTTCTTTTACGTACTGGTTATTACCCGTCTCTCCCTATAACTTACCCCATTTTTCTAATAATTTCGAACGTCTTCCACCGCTTTACATTGTCGAACGCTTTTCCCAGGTCGACAAATTCTATGAACTTGTCTTGATTTCTCTTTAGTTTCAGCTTCCTTTACCAACTGTAGCGTCATAATTGCATTTCTGGTGCCTTTACCTTTCCTAGTGGCATAATGATCACACATCCTCAGTTTTCTTTACTAGACGGAGCGTATTGCCTTTCACTTCCAGCCACTCATTCTCTCTTTGGCGAGTGCCTCTGTACCTCAAGAGCGAGGCTGTAGAATGTTGGAGAATGGCACATCGAAATGAGGATCACGAAGACAGGCTTCCTAGGTTGCTATACCCGCCATTTCGTTCCCCGCAGTACCCATGTGCCTTGGAGGAGGGTGTCCCAGGTATTCCGAACGACCTTATCTGTTGGATACAGTCGGTGGAAGGACTGAAGGGGTTTCTAGCTAGACGCCCCCAGTAGCTGAATGGTCAGCGTGAAGGATTGCCAATCCTCTGGGCCCGGTTCGATTCCCAGCTGGGTCGGGGTATTTCCTCTGCCCAGGGAGTGGGTGTTGCGCTGTCCTCATCATCATTCTCATCAACTGAAGGTCGCCGAAGTGGCGTCAAATTGAAAGACAGGCACCCGGCGAACGGTCTGCCCGACTGGGGGCCCTTGGCATACGATTAAATAAAACCTGAAACAGCTAACCATATTGTACTCAACAATGAAATTCGAACATAAAAATTAAAATACAAAAGTTTACATTTACGTCGTAAATTAAATGTCGAATCAAATGTGTCAGTTGTTAATTACATAAACAGGCACACTAGATATTTTTCGATGACAGTGTCATCTTTTACGAATTGAAAACAATGGTTTGAGTAACTCGTACATTTTTTTACGCAGAATCCGACTACACAAAAACGAATGTGGGGTTCCGATTTTAAAACGCATTGTTGACCCCGCCCACGCAGGAGAGGTGGTTGGGTGGTGGCCAGTTGCAACACGCGTAGATGTCTCCGTCACTAAAGCTAACTTTTCACCTAGAACTTTTGTTTTTCGAATGATGCGTCGTTTCCGAGGTATTTACTTGTCTGAAGTTAAAGCAAACACCCTTAACATTCCAATAACCAAGCAATGTCAGATTCTTATGTCTGCATTTCGTCATATTTGTTTCGTGTGTAGGATGAAAACCGCTTGCTGAATGTGAAATGGACACAGTACGTTTTTTTAATTGACAATGAATTGGGTGCAAACAGTTTGTTAATGTATACTAAAAATTCAGTTATTTTTAAAACTGTACTTGATTTACTATTTATCGTAATGTTTCTATCATCAGCAGACAACATCATCATAGCAACTGATAAACTTATGATTGATAGGTAATGAATACACGCACAAATATAAGGGCTCTATGATGGGGCTATGAGGTACCCGTGGTCTAGGGGTAGCGTCTTTGATTTATAATCAAAACACTTTCATAGGATTTGTCGACCTGGTAAAAGCGTTCGACAATATAAAATGGTGCAAGCTGTTCAAGATTCTGAAAAAAGTAGGGGTAAGCTATAGGGAGAGATGGGTCATATACAATATGTACAACAACCAAGAAGGAATAATAAGAGTGGACGATAAAGAACGAAGTGCTCGTATTAAGAAGGGTGTAAGACAAGGCTATAGCCTTTCACCCCTACTCTTCAATCTGTACATCGAGGAAACAATGATGGAAATAAAAGAAAGGTTCAGGAGTGGAATTAAAATACAGGGTGAAAGGATATCAGTGATACGATTCGCTGATGACACTGCTATCCTGAGTGAAAGTGACGAAGAATTAAATGATCTGCTGAACGGAATGAACAATCTAATGAGTACACAGTATGGTTTGAGAGTAAATCGGAGAAAGATGAAGGTAATGAAAAGTAGTAGAAATGAGAACAGCGAGAAACTTAACATCAAGATTGATGGTCACGAAGTCAATGAGGTTAAGGAATTCTGCTACCTAGGCAGTAAAATAACCATTGACGGACGGAGCAAGAAGGACATCAAAAGCAGACTCGCTATGGCAAAAAAGGCATTTCTGGCGAAGAGAAGTCTACTAATATCAAATACCGGCCTTAATTTGAGGAAGAAATTTCTGAGAATATACGTCTGGAGTACAGCATAGCCTGGTAGTGAAACATGGACTGGGAAAACCGGAATAGAAGAGAATCGAAGCATTTGAGATGCTGTGTTACAGGTGAATGTTGAAAATTAGGTGGACTCAGAAGGTAAGGAATGAGGAGGTTCTACGCAGAATCGGAGAGGAAAGGAATATGTGGAAAACACTGATAAGGAGAAGGGACAGGACGATAGGACATCTGCTAAGACATGAGGGAATGACTTCCATGGTACTAGAGGGAGCTGTAGAGGGCAAAAACTGTAGAGGAAGACAGAGATTGGAATACGTCAAGCAAATAATTGAGGACGTAGGTTGCAAGTGCTACTCTGAGATGAAGAGGTTAGCACAGGAAAGGAATTCGTGGCGGGCCGCATCAAACCAGTCAGTAGACTGATGACAAAAAAAAAAAAAAAAAAAAATGTGGCTCTACGGCACACAACTTGTAACCAGTTCGGATGAAGAGTGATGGACCAAATCAGGATTATTATCGGCGCCCATTGTTTACTGTTACATACCTGTGACTTGAGACCGTTGATTCTGTTCTTCTATGAAAGATTATTGGTTCCCTGAAATCTTTCTTTCTTTCTTTCATTTGCTACTGCCTTTGTTCCGCATTGTGCGCAGGGTCAGCAGGGTTAAGTACGGAGTTGGCATGATTAATTGTAAGGGGTGGCCGGATGCTCTTCCTGCCGCCACCACATACCCCCTGGGACGGAATTAGTGGACCCCAACTGCCTGCGTCTAGTGTAAATCCGGAAATAGTGTGAATGTGTTTCAGATCTCTGCGAGTCGTGTAACTGATGCGGGACACGGGGAACAGCCCGGTATTCACCTAGTAGGATGTGGAAAACCGCCTAAAAACCACATCCAGGCTGGGAGCTACACTGGTCGTCGTCGGCAATCTGCCGGGCGGATTCGATCCGGAGCCGGCGCGCCTACCCGTGTCCAGGAAGCAGCGCGTTAGCGCTCTCTGCTATCCTGGCGGGTTATTGGTTCCCTGAAATATCAATAAATTTATATATGTTTGTGACGTAGAATGGGGAGACATTCTCGTACACGCGGCTGGAATGCAGATGGCTTTGTAAAAATGTCTCCTTGTCAGGGTAGCTTTCTGACACGCACGCCTTGGTATGTGAAAGGGAAGGAGGAAAACGTACAAAAAATAAATAAATAAATTGCTCGTTTGAAAGTAGAATGATTGCGTTATTTCCGAAGTGCACTGGTGTCGAACGGTACCGGGCGGCAGAGATCCGTATCGGGCTGAGTTACGGCGACGAAGAGGCGTTTCCCCGCAAGGCCAGCCGCGGCAGCGGGAGCGAACAGCCGGCAGCCGGCAGCGGCAGCCGCCGCCTCGTCCGCTTCTTGCGGCGACCCTGAAGGATCAGCGACCGAGCCGGTGTCCGCTTGTTAGCGCAGGCGGCGCGGCGCGGCCGTGCGTGAAGCGCGTACGTGCCCTCACACACCATTAGCAGCTTTGGGCGTACACAGCCCGGTGCGTGCTACGGTGCCGCTTCGGAAAAGGCCGGGCGACGCCTGTAAAGGCTGGTGGCAAATATTTGCCGTTCTGCAGACTCTCCGATATACATGCCGTTTTAAAGCTTAAGGGTAACGGTGGTACTGCTCGTACGAGATCATAAACTGAATCATCACCATCCTCAAATCATTTCACACCTACTTCTGTAGAAAGTCCTCCTCTAATCTTTTCTGCGCTTCACTGTCCCCAGCAACAAGCACACACTTTGCTCCTATACAGGGTGAAAAGTATTTAAACCGACAAACTCTGGGAGGTTGTTGGGGACATCGAAGCAAATATTTTTCCCTAATGTCATTTTTTCTTATGAGGAGTATTTAAACCGGTAGAGGAAGATTTCTCTGGCGGCAAATTAATTAAACCAACAAGCACTTTTCCATTTTTTTTATGACCAAGAGACAACACGTTAACACAACCCAATTTGAATTACAGTAAATTTTCAAAAATGCCTCCATTGACGTGTAAAAAAGTTTACGCCGTCGGATCATGTTCTGTCTGACACGGGCAATAACCTCACGAGTATCGTGAATTGTTCCTGCTGCTGCTACTATCCGGGCTGCCAGATCCTCTTCTGATGCAACAAGAGTTGTGTAAACAAGGTTGCGCATCTCTCCCCACACAAATAAGTCCGGAGGGGACATATCTGGGGATCGAGCAGGCCACGGTACAGGACCACCTCTGCCAATCCACGTTTTTGGGAACCGTCGGTCCAGGAATCGACGCACACGACGACTGAAATGTGCCGGCGCCCCGTCATGTTGGAACCACATGCGTTGTCTTGTAGGGAGCGGGACGCCTTCCAGCAAGACTGGAAATGCTCTGGCGAGAAAATTGTAATAGTGCCTGCCATTTAATGGTCCAGGTAGCAGATACGGCCCAATTAGACAGTCCCCAACAACACCGACTCACACATTAACAAAGAACCACACTTGTTGTTGATCAATCCGCTGTGCGGCTCGTCCGTTGTGGTACGCTACGTAGTATACACCAACCGCATCAGTGTACTCACTCCAGGTGTATCGCTCCATTAGTAAACAGACAATGGACTACTACACTAGTGGACAGCAGTTGCCTACAGCTGAAGAGCGTAGTATGCCCTCTAACAACTAGATCGTAATACGACTTCTAACAACTGAAGAGCGTAATACAGCCTCCACAGGTTTAAATAATCCTCATAGGGAAAAATGACATTAGGTAAAAATATTTTGGCCCTACGGTTGGCCCGCTAGATGGCGCTCCCATAGGTCAAACGGATATCAACAGCGTTTTCTTTAAATAGGAACCCCCATTTTTATTACATGTTCGTGTAGTACGTAAAGAAATATGAATGCCTTAGTTGGATCACTTTTTTTCGCTTTGTGATTGATGGCGCTATAATAGTCACAAACGTATAAGTACGTGGTATAACGTAACATTCCGCCAGTGCGGACGGTATTTGCTCCGGGATTCATTACCCGTGTTAAAAAGGACCGTCTACCAATTGCGGAAAGGGTCTATATCGTGTTGATGGATGGCTATTGTGATCAAAATGCCCAACAGGCGTGTGCTATGTATGCTGCTCGGTATCCTGGACCACATCATCCAAGTGTCCGGACCGTTCGCCGGATAGTTACGGTTATTTGAGGAAACAGGAAGTGTTCAGCCACATGTGAAACGTCAACCACGACCTGCAACAAATGATGATGCACAAGTAGGTGTTTTACCTGCTGTCGCGGCTAATCCGTACATCAGTAGCAGACAAATTCGCGAGAATCGGGAATCTCAAAAACGTCGGTGTTGAGAGTGCTACATCAACATCGACTGCACCCGTACCATATTTGTATGCACCAGGAATTGCATGACGACGACTCTGAACCTCGTGTGCAGTTCTGCCACTGGGCACAAGAGAAATTACGGGACGATGACAGATTTTTTGCACGCGTTCTATTTAACGACGAAGCGTCATTCACCAAGAGCGGTAATGTAAACCGGCATAATATGCACTATTGGGCAGCGGAAAATCCACGGTGGCTGCGACAAGTGGAACATCAGCGACCTTGTCGGGTTAATGTATGGTGAGGCATTATGGGAGGAAGGATAATTGGCCCCCATTTTATCAAATGGTTCAAATGGCTCTGAGCACTGTGGGACTTAACAGCTATGGTCATCAGTCCCCTAGAACTCAGAACTACTTAAACCTAACTAACCTAAGGACATCACACAACACCCAGCCCCATTATATCGATGGCAATCTAAATGGTGCAGTGTATGCTGATTTCCTACGTAATGTTCTACCGATGTTACTACAAGATGTTTCACTGCATGACAGAATGGCAATGTACTTCCAACATGATGGATGTCCGGCACATAGCTCGCGTGCTGCTGAAGCGGTATTGAATAGCATATTTAATTACAGGTGGATTGGTCGTCGAAGCAGCATACCACCGGATCTGACGTCCCCGGATTTCTTTCTGTGGGGAAAGTTGAAGGATATTTTCCAGCGTGATCCACCGACAACGCCTGACAACATGCGTCAGCGGATTCTCAATGCATGTGCGAACATTACGGAAGGCGAACTTCACGCTGTTGAGACGGATGTCGTTACACGTATTTCCACATGGATCGAGGTTGACGGACATCATTTTAACCATTTATTGCATTATTGTGGTATTTACAGGTAATCACGCTGTAACAGCATGCGTTCTCAGAAATGATATGTTCACAAAGGTACGTGTATCAAATTGGAACAACCGAACTAAAATGTTCAAACTTATCTACGTTCTGTATTTTCATTTTTAAAAAATACTTGTTACCAACTGTTGGTTTAAAATTGTGAGCCATATGTTTGTGACTATTGCAGCTCCATCTATCACAAAGTGGTCCAGCTAAAACATTCATATTTCTTTACGTACTACACCAATATGTAATAAAAAATTTCGTATTTAGAAAAAACGCAGTCGATATCCGTTTCACCTATGGCAGCGCCACCTAGCTGGCCAACCATAGCGCCATCTGGTTTCCCCCTTCAAGCTAGAAAAGTTTCGTTCTTTATAGTTTTTTCGTCTCACGCTTATTTCGTGACATATTTGGCCCGGTCACGATCAATGGACCACCCTGTAGAGGCTGATTTTTATTAATGTTCAAAAAACCCATAAGCGACGCCGGGACAGTTAATTTATTGTAAGACACATGGGGTCGCAAGTCTTAGTAAAATCTCAAAAACAGATGACGAATGTTGTACATTTTCACTGCCAGTATTTGGCCGAGGTGGTGGCGTAAGCACAAGACTTAGAGCCAATGATCTGGTTTAAATGCCAAACCTGTCCGTAGTGTCTCATGAAGTGAGGGCATGTGACTCTGCTGATGGTGATCCGTACGTCGGATGAGAACGTTGAGCTTGGCGGGCTCCTCGGTGATGTCGCCAAGGAATAGCCTATGTGCCGGTATGGCGTTTCACGCCATCGCTTCTCTCATCATCGTCATGTAACACAAACATTACACTACACTCCACACAGACACACAAATCATACTTGTAGTATTATAAAATGGTTCAAATGGCTCTAAGCACCTTGGGACTTGACATCTGACGTCATCAGTCCCCTAGACTTAGAACTAAGGAAACCTAACTAACCTAAAGACATCACACACATCCATGCACGAGGCAGAATTCGAACCTGCGACCGTAGCAGCCGCATGGTTCCGGACTGAAGCGCCTAGAACCGCTCGGTCACAACTACCGGCTGTAGTATTACAGAAAGCTATAATTGCGCATGGTACAAATAGACAAGCAAACAAAAATGTATGTGAACAAGTGACGTCACCACATGTCATACATACAGCGGGTGAACCTACCGGCCTGTCGCACTTGATCATCACAATTGAAGTCAAATATACCTGTCGGTGTGCCTCTGGGCCCATGGGCGCGAAATTAACACGTGGGGCTTAGGGTTCGAGTCTTGCGTGTAACTGACAGAATACTTTTCATTGCGTTAAACAGTTGTGTCTTTACATTGAGGTAAGATTTACTGTTTTATTTACCGGTCTTCGCCTGGTTTATTGCAAGTTAAAGTGCAACAAAAGCGTACCGTATTGCGTGACCAGTAAATTAGCGTAAGCTTCCGAACTGCTTCTTTACCAGTAAATTACTTATGTTTTCTTTACTAAATAATGTCTAAACAATAAAAGAACAGGGGAAAGGAAAGACACTTAGTATAACAACAGCTTTTACATGGTTACAGTGAGGAGAATAACTTTGTAAGTCCTTCGTTTACAATAAATCACATAAAAGATTGCAGCCTTTGTTCGAACGTCAGTATTACGTCGGTCAATCATACCTTCCCTCTTGCAGCGAGGTACATCATCTTGTGACGTCACATGTACAACATCTCTCAATTTTTGGAGTATTTCCGGCATTTGAGACCCCGTGAGTATTATATTTAAGTTAATGGTTTCAGCGGCTTCTATGTCGCTTCTTGGGATTTTAAACATAAATAAGACTCACCCAGTGCATCAAACGTCTTGTGGTGTTGCTGCTCCACTGTATGTACCCTGTGGCAGCTTCTTCGTCGCTGGGTAACTATTAACTATTGCGGAATGCATTGATTTCACCCTGTTTACGGCCGTACGGCCGTGCAGACTTGTTTTTATTCCACCCCAACCCGTGCAACCCCCCCCCCCCCCCCCCCCCCGGTCCCGTCACTCCATTACCATATCGACTAACCACTGACACCTCAGCATGTCATGTCAATCGGTTCCAATACAATTCATGTTTTCTCCCCCAGTTCATTTCATTACCTCTTATTCCAAGTATTCATCTAATCTTAAGCATTCTACAGCACCACGTTTGAAAATCTTCTAATCTCTTTTTGTATAAACTGCTTACTGTCCACATCTCATTTCTGTACCAGGATACACTCCATATACCAGCAGAAAAGAGTTTCTAACATATTCATTAATTATCGCTGCTAGTTAATAACTGTTATCTAGGAATGCTTTTCTTATTACTCTCAGTCTGTATTTTATATGCACTCCACTTCTACCACTGTCACTTATTACGCAGCCAAAATAGTATCACTCATCTCCCACTTTTAGTGTCTCATTTTGATCTAATTTCTTCAGCATTGCCTAAATCAATTTGACCAAATTCCACTATCTACGTCATGCTTTTATTAGTATGTGTATTATAATACTTTTCAAGGTACTCCTTTCAACTGGTCTTCCAAGTCCTTTGCGGACTCTGACAAACCTCTAGCTTCAGAGAAGAGCAAAGGTCAGCAGCAGCTTGTCGGTTTTACGCAGTTTGTTTGTGTCTTTTATTTTAGCTCTACTCTGACTTCTGAGCAGAAGTGAACAGTAGCTGATTATTTGTTTTTAGTAGTGCTATATATTTTTCGATCTTTTGTCTTGAGTGAATGTACTTTCTGGTTTTGTTTTCCGCCGTAGACGCCGCTAGTGCCGCTTTATTCACTTATTTCTACGACTCTTGCGAACAGTAAATATTTAGTAGATCTCCAGCCTCAGAATCTCAGCGATTAATTTCGTGTTTTGTAAGTGTATATTCAGTTAGTCGATAGCGCACTAGTTACTCAGATGTTTATTTTGAGACTAGTGACGGTTGTAATCAGCTTAATTTGCCGCTCAGTTCTGTGTCGGCTATCGCCTGTGAGACAGCTCCAGGACATTGCTGCATGTTTTGCTGTTTAGGAAGTGTAGTCTCGCTTCCTTTTTGTTAGCTGCTACCGTAAACTGAGGCAGTCTGTAGCTCACTTGTTATTTCTTCTGAATAGGTAGCTATGTAGTTCACTGAGGGATCAGTGTCCCTTGGTTACACGTTAGGAGGGTAACAAATTGCTTGCTTAGGTTTCTGCCAGCTTTTGCTGTTTGCTCTTCAGTTTATCTTGCTAGGATGGATAGGATATCTGCCTGCTGTGTGAGAATGCTGGAGCGGTTGGCTGCATTTTACGAGCAGTTCAATGTAGTTTTGGCTGCCGCCGGACGCTTTCAGGCTACCGCCTCGCGACGTAGCGGTGACAAAGATTCTGGAGCGCCGCATGGGACACCTCATGTGTCGCTTTGCTTTGCCCAAGGGCTGTATTGCTGCGGTACCTTCTAGTGTACCCGCGCGGTGGACCGGCAGGGTGAATGACGGATGGCAAAGTGTTCCCATCGCTCGAGACAGAGGGGCAGTGTAGAGCCTAGCCGTATGGACTCTCCTCTTCACCCTGTGAGTGAACAGGTGGCTGTTTTTTCAGCTTGGTCTGAACAGGAACAGCTGGACAGAATGTTTGTTTTCGGAGCTACAGTGTTAGGCGATTGATGGAGCCCCTTAGGAAGAATGCACGCAGGGCTGGAAAGAGGGCCAATGTGCATTCAGTATGCCTGCCAGGGCGCCTCATCCCAGATGTGGAAGCGGCCTTGCCAGTGGTTATCGAGCGTGCAGGGTACAGTCGTCTACAAATTGTGGCTCCGGTCGGCACCAACGACGCCTGTTGTGTGGGTTCTGAGACCACCCTCAGTTCGTACAGGCTGCTGTCGGAGGTGGTGAAGACTGAAGGCCTCGCAGGCATCCTCCAAGCAGAGCTTGCAATTTACAGCATCACTCCCAGAATTGATCGGGGTCCTTTGATTTGGAGCCGAGTGTAAGATCCCAACCAAAGGTTTCGTCGTCACTGTGACGGTCTTGGCTACAAATTTATGGACCTGCGTTATCGGTTCGGGATTTGTAGGACTACTCCTGATCGTTCAGGGCTGCACTACATAAAGGAAGCAGATATTCGGGTAACAGAATACTTGCCGAGCGAAAAATGTGGGTTTCTGAAGCTAGGCGGTAGTTTGGGGTACTCTCATAAACACTCGCCATTCGACGCGCATATAGGGAAATTAAGGCTTCCATCCAGTTACTCGTTTGGCAGTAGAAGACAGCAAAAGGAAGGCCGAAGTTTTACATTCCACATTTAAGCAATAGTTCACGCAGGTGAATCGTAAAAACTTACCGTCGTTTGACCATCGGACATGGATGACATAGTAATAAGCATTTTTGGCAAGGAGAAACAATTGAAGCAGTCGAAAACAAAAAGTCGCCAGATCCGGATGGAGTTCCAATTCGGCATTACGAAGAGTTCTCTACCTCATTGGGAACTTACTTGGTTTGCATTTATCATGAATCTCTCGACCAGCGCAAAGAGCCAAGCGATTGGAATAAAACGCAGGTGACTCCTGTATTACAAACGAATCAGCACGGCTTTAGAAAGAATCTCTCTTGCAAAACCAAGCTTCATCTTTCCTCGCATGGTATACTATGAACTACGGATGAAGAACAACAGGCAGATTCCATATTTCTATATTTCCGAAAAGTCTTCGACACATCTCCCCACTGTACAGTGTTAACGAAATCATGCGCGTAAGAAATAGGCTCCCAGATATATGAATGCCCCGAAGTCTTCTTAAGTAATAGAACCCAGTTTGCTGACCTCGACGGCGAGTGTTTATCAGAGACAGTGGTTACATCAGGAGTGTCCCAGGGAAGTGTGATACAACCGTTGCTATTTTTTATGTACATAAATGATCTGGCAGATGGTGATGCTGTGGTGTACAGGAATATGTTGGAGATAAGTGACTTTATGTTGATACAAGATGACCTAGACAAGGAGGACGTAAAAAGCAGACTAGCACCGGCAAAGAAGGCATTCATGATCAAGAAAAGTCTGCTAGTATCAAACATAGATCTTAATTTGAGGAAGAAATTTCTGTGTATGCACGTTTGAAGCACGTAATTGTATGGTAGTGAAACACACACACTGTGGAAATACCAGAAAAGAAGGGAATCGAAGCATATGAGGTGTGGTGTTACAGAAGAATGTTGAAAATTTGGTGGAGACTGATAAAGTAAGGTATGAGGAGGTTCTGCGCAGAATCGGAGACGAAAGGAAGATGTGAAAAACACTGACAAGGAGAAGGGACATTTTATAGAACATCTGTTAAGACATCAAGAATAACTTGAGAGAGCTGCAGAGGGCAAAAACTGCAGAGGAAGGCAGAGATTGCAATACGTCGACCATATAATTGATTATGTAGGTTGGAGGTGCTACTCTGAGATGAAGAGGTCATCACAGGAGAAAAATTCGTGGCTGGTCGCATCAAACCAGTCAGAAGAAGACTGATGACTCAGACAAACAAAACAAAGAACCATTGCGAATGATACTATTCAACATGTTTTGTCCTGTAAGTCATCAGTGTCGACTCACAGGGTCAAGAGTTCGTTATCTCTACTTGCTCATCTGAGTCGTAGGCGATATACAAATCCGTTCATAATTCATCTAATGTTTCTTGGTATTTTCATTGGCTTCTTAGATACTTCGTGAGCACATTTTTAGTTATGCAGTGTTGTGTAATGCCACTTCGCAATCCCACATATTATGAGCTGCGTTGTGAGTTGAAATAGTAACTCATATACAATCTCTCCGAAGCCGTTGTCAAATTGATAGCATTCATTTAAAAATTCTGTTAAATAGGCCATGTGCGCCTCAACTTTTTAAATTATATGGTAGTTTTTATTCCACCACAATTATTTGCCTTCAGTACGGGCGAGTGTAGTGTCTTCAAATTAAGTGCCACGCCTTCGCTGGGGAAATGATCTTGTATTTCTCTAACAAACTTATTTATACGCTAATAGTTGCTTGTATAGTCGGCACACAATTATTCAGCATAAGATTACAAGCACAGTTTTCGTATGGTTCTGTTATGTTGACGAAGCTAAGACAGCATCGAGATCTTTGCAGCAGAAAATAAGCTATTCATTCCTTGTGTAAAAACGTGTTTGAGTCACAATTGTGAACCAAGCTTGCTCCATGTCAGATGCTTCGTTTATGCATCATCACAATACATCAATACATTTGCAAGAATTCGTTGATAAGAAACTAGATCGTGAAGGTGTATTTAAATATTCATGTAAACCTACAGATTAACCGTTGCACAAACTAAGCATACCAGTGTTAATTTGTTTTTAAAATAAAGTCAGAGATCGTTAAATCAAGTTTTTCTTGAGTCACAGATTATAAGAGTTCGTTCTAACTATGGCGATTTGCTGTTGACATTCTTCAAGTACTCCGAATTTCAAAACACATGGGCACTAGCAAGCTCCATGTTTCACTATCGTAAGCCAAAACATTTTCATCTTCTGACACATCCAACATAGTTTTGAAAACTCAATTTAGATTCTCTAAAGTACTTCAGGACATTTTTACTCTGCTTTTGTTTTCCTGATCATCCAATTATTGTATTCAACTGTCTTAAATACATAAACGTAAATAATGGGTCCGTGGTC
The DNA here is from genome assembly GCF_023864345.2 of Schistocerca serialis cubense. Classification (NCBI taxonomy): domain Eukaryota; kingdom Metazoa; phylum Arthropoda; class Insecta; order Orthoptera; family Acrididae; genus Schistocerca; species Schistocerca serialis. The sequence goes on along the minus strand of NC_064643.1, from coordinate 508,271,189 downwards.
TGATTGGTAATGTCTCCATTCTATTTTCAATTTATTTATCATACATTACTTCATTCGCAGCGTTATTAATTTTCGGGCCAACTTTCAGACTTGACCTAATGTTCTATTCTGTGTTATCAGTAAAGGTAAAGAGTAAAGTGCCACCAGGAAGCAAAAGTAGCTCCGGTATGTATTTATTCTACCTTTTGCCAGCTTAAAGACCTCAAGTCTTTCTAAAGGACTGCTGACAATAAAGCATCCCCAGACTGTGGCTAAACTATATCTCCGCAATATCCCTTCTTCCAGGAATGCTAATACTGCAAGTTCCGTGCGAGAACTGTGAAGTTTGGAAGGTAGAAAATGTACTCGCAGAAGTAAAGCTGTCAGGATGGGTTCTGAGTCGTGTTTGAATAGTTGAGTAGTGTCCATTATAATTATCCGGGCTGTTATGCCGTGGTCGGTTGATGAATTCTGTGGTGATTCCCAACGTTTCGTCTCCGACTGCGGAAGACATCTTCAAGGGGGTCCGTAGCTCGATGGAAGGTCCAACACACACACTGGCTCGTTACTGACTGCCGCTAAATTCCATGTCTGCGCGCCCCCGCGCCGCGGCGTGATGTCACGTGTTTTGAAAACGTCACTGCAATTGGCCGCTGTCCGTCGCCGTCGATCGCCGTTCCCATCACCCAGTAGTGGACGGGTGGCACACATCTTCTTTAACACCGGCATCCATATACCGTTTAATTTGACGCCCTCTTCCTTTTACGCCGGCCGAAGTGGCCGTGCGGTTAAAGGCGCTGCAGTCTGGAACCGCAAGACCGCTACGGTCGCAGGTTCGAATCCTGCCTCGGGCATGGATGTTTGTGATGTCCTTAGGTTAGTTAGGTTTAACTAGTTCTAAGTTCTAGGGGACTAATGACCTCAGCAGTTGAGTCCCATAGTGCTCAGAGCCATTTTTTGAACCTCCTTTAGGTTGAAATTATTTGGGTGATTAGCGATTTCGATTGCCTCCCTGCAGAGCCTTTCGTAATATCCGCTCGTGGCCACTAGTACTTGCGTCTCCTCGAAACGAATATTGTGGTTCCCTGGCTGGAAAGCATGCTCCGCAACAGCTGATCGTTCCGTTTCTCCTCTTCTACAATTTCTCTTGTGCTCTTCCAAACGTTTAGAAACAGTTTTTTTAGTGGAACCCACATAAACATCACCACAGCTGCATGGGATCCTATACACTCCAGATTTTTCCAATGTTTTGCGAGCTTCCTTGGCAGGCTTAAGGTATTCCTGTATCTTCCTGGTGGGCTTGTAAATTACGGTAATATTCCGCTTCGTCAAGATCCTCCCTATTCTTTCCGTTCATTTTTAACAAACAGCAGGAAAACCGTAGATTTTGCAGTAGCCTGTGCGTCATTATGATTTCTGCGTGGCTGCCTCAACGCACGTTTTATTTCGGCGGACGAATATCCGTTCTTCATTAGTGCATTGTGGAGATGTTCCATCTCAGCGTCGAGCAACTCAGATTCACAAATATTTCTAGCTCTGTCCGCTAACGTCTTGATAACACCCCGCTTCTGTTGTGGGTGGTGGTTCGAATCCCGGTGCAAATAACGGTCCGTGTGCGTGGGTTTTCGGTACACTCAGTGGCCCAAACAACCATTTTCGTTTCTAAAAACAAGCACATCGAGGAAATGTAATTTGCCGTCTACCTCCTCCTCCATTGTAAACTAAATTCTCGAGTTTATACTGTTCAGATGTTCGTGGAACCGGCTTAGTTCCTCCCTACCATGTCTCCACAGCACAAACGCGTCATCCACGGATCGGAACCATAGATTTGGTTTCTTGCTGGCAGTATCTAAGGCCTGTTCTTCGAATTTCTCCATAAAGAAGTTTGCAATTACGGGACTTAGGGGGCTTCCCATAGCCACGCCATCCGTTTGCTCATAAAACTGTTCATTCCACCTGAAGTATGTGGTCGTCAAACAACACTTAAACAGTTCTAAAATATCGGCAGGAAAAATTCGATCCAGCTGTTCCAATACATCATTAAGTGGAACCATGGTAAACAGCGATACCACATCGAAGCTGACCAATATGTCCTCCAGCTGGACCACTATGCCATTCAATCTGCTGATGAAATGTGTCGAAATCTTTATATAAGAAAGAGTCCGAACGGCCCACATGTGGTTTTAACAGCGTAGTCAAAAACTTGGCTAACGAGTAGGTGGGCGAACCAATGGCACTTAGTAGCGGTCTTAACGGCACATTTTCTTTATGAATTTTGGGCAATCCATAAAGCCTCGGTGGTAGCGCAACCGAATTGCAGAGACCTTTCTGTACACTCTCTTCAATGGAGGACTTTCTTATTAACCGCGACACAGTTCTGAGAACGTTGTTAGTGGGGTCCTTATTCAGCTTCCTATATGCTTGCGGATCCAGTAGATCAGTAATTTTTCTCTGATAGTCGGCCACATCCATAACCACCGTTGCGCTTCCTTTGTCAGCTGGGAGAACCAAAATACTATCGTCGTCATTCAGGAGTTTTAAAGCTCTTCTCTCACCTACAGTTATATTACTTTTCGGCGGTTTTGCATTTGCTAATATTCTCACTGTTTCTATACGGATTTCTTCAGCTGTTACAGAATCCACACTGCGAATTCCTGCTTCTACACTGGCTACAATTTCTTCCGTGGGCACAAAACGCGGACTAACAGCAAAATTTCCTCCCTTGGTCAGTAGCGAGCCAGTGTGTGTGTTGGACCTTCCATCGAGCTACGGACCCCCTTGAAGATGTCTCCGGAAGTCGTAGACGAAACGTTGGGAATCACCACAGAATTCATCAACCGACCACGGCATAACAGCCCGGATAATTATAATGGACATGATATTTCCGGCTGTGAAAGTTTACATTTTAGTATCAGACGCCTCTACGGGGAGGAGATGTCAAGAGAAGTGCGACGCCTGGAAGGACTCCAGAAGAAGAGAGTGCAGCTTTTGTGTTCCCTCACATTCCTGTCTCGTTGCAGAGCCGTCAGCGTTATACCGAAGTTTCTGAAGATAAAGCGACTGTTCTACTCGGGAAAGGCACAACGCATTTTCAAACGGACTGAGGAGGCCTTACTACGAGAGCGCATTCAGCAGACCCAACGGGACTTGGCATGAACAAACTGTAAGTTAATGTCTCTCCATATTACGATCAGTAATAAACTGTGCAGCGGTGACTGGGCTAAAATTGATAGACAACTGCATGATACCATGGGGAAGCGTATGTTGACGACATCTAGAAGACAGAAGAAGAAGTTTGATAATTTGCTACCTAATCAGACTGTTCGGCATTCAGACATATCCCGGACCGTTGTCAATTTGTCCAAACGTTCGTTATCTGACGATGAGACATCTGTGCTTGCCAAGGGAGGAAATTTTGCTGTTAGTCCGCGTTTTGTGCCCACGGAAGAAATTGTAGCCAGTGTAGAAGCAGGAATTCGCAGTGTGGGTTCTGTAACAGCTGAAGAAATCCGTATAGAAACAGTGAGAATATTAGCAAATGCAAAACCGCCGAAAAGTAATATAACTGTGGGTGAGAGAAGAGCTTTAAAACTCCTGAATGACGACGATAGTATTTTGGTTCTCCCAGCTGACAAAGGAAGCGCAACGGTGGTTATGGATGTGGCCGACTATCAGAGAAAAATTACTGATCTACTGGATCCGCAAGCATATAGGAAGCTGAATGAGGACCCCACTAACAACGTTCTCAGAACTGTGTCGCGGTTAATAAAAAAGTCCTCCATTGAAGAGAGTGTACAGAAAGGTCTCTGCAATTCGGTTGCGCTACCACTGAGGCTTTATGGATTGCCCAAAATTCATAAAGAAAATGTGCCGTTAAGACCGCTGCTAAGTGCCATTGGTTCGCCCACCTACTCGTTAGCCAAGTTTTTGACTCGCTGTTAAAACCACATGTGGGCCGTTAGGACTCTTTCTTATATAAAGAATTCGACACATTTCATCAGCAGATTGAATGGCATAGTGGTCCAGCCGGAGGACATATTGGTCAGCTTCGATGTGGTATCGCTGTTTACCATGGATCCACTTAATTATGTATTGGAACAGCTGGATCGAATTTTTCCTGCCGATGTTTTAGAACTGTTTAAGTGTTGTTTGACGACCACATACTTCAAGTGGAATGAACAGTCTTATGAGCAAACGGATGGCGTGGCTATGGGAAGCCCCCTAAGTCCCGTAATTGCAAACTTCTTTATGGAGAAATTCGAAGAACGGGCCTTAGATACTGCCAGCAAGAAACCAAATGTATGGTTCCGATACGTGGATGACGCGTTTGTGCTGTGGAGACATGGTAGGGAGGAACTAAGCCGGTTACACGAACATCTGAACAGTATAAACTCGAGAATTCAGTTTACAATGGAGGAGGAGGTAGACGGCAAATTACATTTCCTCGATGTGATTGTTTTTAGAAACGAAAATGGTAGTTTGGGCCACTGAGTGTACCGAAAACCCACGCACACGGACCGTTATTTGCACCGGGATTCGAACCACCACCCACAACAGAAGCGGGGTGTTATCAAGACGTTTGCGGGCAGAGCTAGAAATATTTGTGAATCTGAGTTGCTCGACGCTGAGATGGAACATCTCCACAATGCACTAATGAAGAACGGATATTCGTCCGCCGAAATAAAACGTGCGTTGAGGCAGCCACGCAGAAATCATAATGACGCACAGGCTGCTGCAAAATCTACGGTTTTCCTGCTGTTTGTTAAAAATGTAACGGAAAGAATAGGGAGGATCTTGATGAAGCGGAATATTACCGTAATTTACAAGCCCACCAGGAAGATACAGGAATACCTTAAGCCTGCCAAGGAAGCTCGCAAAACATTGGAAAAATCTGGAGTGTATAGGATCCCATGCAGCTGTGGTGATGTTTATGTGGGTACCACTAAAAAAACTGTTTCTAAACGTTTGGAAGAGCACAAGGGAAATTGTAGAAGAGGAGAAACGGAACGATCAGCTGTTGCGGAGCATGCTTTCCAGCCAGGGAACCACAATATTCGTTTCGAGGAGACGCAAGTACTAGTGGCCAAGAGCGGATATTACGACAGGCTCTACAGGGAGGCAATCGAAATCGCTAAACACCCAAATAATTTCAACCTAAAGGAGGAGGGCGTCAAATTAAACGGTATATGGATGCCGGTGTTAAAGAAGATGTGTACCACCCGTCCACTACTGGGTGATGGCAACGGCGATCGACGGCGACGGACAGCGACTAACTGCACTGACGTTTTCAAAACACGTGACGTCACGCCGCGGCGCGGGGGCGCGCAGACATGGAATTTAGCGGCAGTCAGTAGCGAGCCAGTGTGTGTGTTGGACCTCCCATCGAGCTACGGACCCCCTTGAAGATGTCTCCCGCAGTCGGAGACGAAACGTTGGGAATCACCACAGAATTCATCAACCGACCACGGTATAACAGCCCGGATAATTACAATGGACATGATATTTCCGGCCGTGAAAGTCTACATTTTAGTAATAGTTCAGTCGGTAGAGTGCTTGCCCACGAAAGGCGAAAGCCTGGAGTCTGGGTGCGGCACACTGTTTTCATCTGCCAAGATGTTTCTTTCAGCGCACAGTCCGCTACAAGGTGAAAATTTCATTCTATCTGCTGAGAATAGTTATGTTGATCTGGTCCTTGCATAGTTCTTCTCTCTTTACTGAATTGTTCTAAGTCCTGATTAAGTCTAGTCAACGCTGTGGCAAAAACGTGGAAATTCTTCAGTATACTAACATGGACTGAGTTACATCTTGCCATTCAAGGGCTGACAGTCCACATTCTGTATTAACTCAGTCCATATCTTTTTAAAAATCTGTATATCGCTCTCAAAGAGAAGCTCGTATTTATTTTTTCGCCTGAACTACGTCCAAAACGTTACAAATTTGTCTTTGGGCGAATTAAAATGCTAAATCCTGGTTACTTTGCCTAATTAAGATTAGATATAATGCTTTCTCTAGGCAGCTGGTGATAATTTTTGAGAATATCTTGTACATCACGGACAGAATGTTGACAAGTCTCTAGTGTTTGACTGTTCTGTCGCCTTTAATGTGAAGAAGAATAACTGATGTGTTATTCCTGCTTTGTGAAATAGACTATCATCGAACAATTTCTGTACAGAGTTTTGAAATTCATTTTTTATAGTTTTTCATCCTGCTTCAATTTATTATGAATTAATGGTTTGAAACAAAAACAATCAGTGACTGACATAAATAACTTATATATTACAGCAGCATCTTACCTTACTGGTTAGCTATTATAGTAGATATTGCAGCACACTAGTCGACAGAGAAGCCCTGATGATCAGACGAGTGCAGCGTACAGAGTTATACCATTCGAAGCGCGCCTATTCCGACAACTGAAAATATCTTTATTCACGGTGTAACACAAAAGAACTGCACATATTGCAGGACACATTTCTCGTTAGTAAACGAAGAAATTATGTTATACGGACATGGGACTGGAAACGCTTTGTTTCCATATTACAAATCACTTCCTTTTAACTCATTAATCATGGGAAACACACAAGAACAGAACTTAATAATCATGGGGGAACATGCTCTCTTGGTGACATCTGGTTACGTTGTGCACCGCCAGCATTTTGCTTTACATGTCCCTGTCATCATGCGACGTATGCCGTTGCTTGTTTACTGGTAACATCGTCTGTTCCTGCCATCAGTACGATCACTGCAAGCACATGAGTTACCACGTAGACTTAATCACAGACTTGGCTCATGCAATGGCAGTGTACACAAATGCAGAGATGGCAGATGCACATTTCATGTATGGATTAGCATTGACGTTCAGGTTCAAAGTTTGTGGCGGAAGATATTTCCAGGAGGAAGGTGCCGCGACAGGAAATCTTTTTAAGCCACTGATCGTCGACTTACGAAACACGGAGCATTCGAGCATGATACTCGCGAGCGGGCGAGGCCTAGCAGGACGAGTGCACTGCAGCGGGAGGCGGCTTTTCTTCATGCAGTTGATGCCTACTCTAGTGTCAGTACAATACCTGTAGCTGTAACACTGTCCAGTGAGTGATACAGGAGGGCTAGCTGTATCCATACCAGTTACAGCATGTGCAGGCTGATTTTCCTGCACAGATGCTTTTCTACGAATAGCTTATTCAACAAAGTGTTAACTACAATTTTAGTGCAACGATGCTGTTTACGGATGAGGCGTCGTTTCAACGAGATAAGATTTTAAATTTTCACACTCGACATATATAGGAAAACGTCAGTCTTAACGGAACTGTCGAAGCAAGTCGTCAACAAAAATTTTCTGTCAATGTTTGGGCCAGCATTGTTGGAGGCTGTTCGGTAAGGCCTCACTTTCTTCCGCCTTAGCTCAATGGACAAAGCCATCATAATTAGTGGAGATGGTTCTACCGTATTTGTTAGCAGATGTGCCTTCAGGTTTGCGAGAAAACATGTACTTCATGCACCATGGAGTATCTCCTCATTATATTGTTAATATCCGTCGACTTGTAAATGACAGGTTCGGTGACAGATGGATAGGCAGGGATGGACAAAATTGCCTGGTCGCCACTCTCTCCTGACATAAAATCTTGACGGGCGATGTGGCCGAGCGATTCTAGGCGCTTCAGTCAGGAATCGCGCGACTGCTACGGTCGCAGGTTCGAATCTTGTCTAGGGCATGGATGTGTGTGATGTCCTTAGGTTAGTTAGGTATAAGTAGTTGTAAGTTCTAGGGGACTGATGACCTCAAATGTTAAGTCCCATAGCGCTCAGAGCCATTTTAACATGAACTCTTGTGTATGGAACTCCAGTCAAACCGTTGAAAGTTTCCGTGCCCGTGTTATGGAAGGCTGTGCGATACTCCAGGGATACATCAGCTCATCAGGGATTCATTCCGACGGCCGGTTGATGCACGTATCAATGGCCACGGAGGGCGTATTGAACACCTACTGTGAGAAAAAGTTGCATGTCGGATGCTGGGACGTTCGGTTTGTGTGTGTTTCCCCTGATTAATGAGTTGAAGAAATGAGTTGCAACATGGAAGCACAGAGTTTTCAGACCCATATTCACATAACATAGTTTCTTCGGCTACGTGTGAGGAATGTGTCCTGCAATTTCTGCCGTATATTTTTGTTACATCCTGTGAGATAATCTATAGTCCAATGTAACTAACTATTGCATCAGTTAAAAACATATTTTCATAAACTAACAGCAAAATCTTTTACATCCATTTGTTTCTGAATCTTAAGATCTTATTCTGAGCTAAACTCTATTAAGACGTCTAAAACAGAACGACCTCATCCATGTCAGCCAATACCGATTCCGAAATCATCGATCATGTGAAACCCAATACGCGCTTTTCTCACATGAGTCCTGAAAGCCATAGATCAACGCTTTTAGGTAGGAACAGTACTTCTCGATTTTCGAAAAGCATATGACTCGCTTCCACTTATTTAGTATCAAAAGTACCACTGTAGGGGTGTCAAGCGAAGTTTTTGACTAGGCTGAGGCTTTCTTTGCAGGCAGGACGCCAAACGTTACATTGGATTCAGAATCAGTGACAGATGTGGAATTAACTTACTGTCTGCCTCAGGAAGTGCTTTGGGACTTATGTTGTTCACGTTGTATACTAATGACCTTCGAGACGGTATTATGAATAGCCACAGTCTTCCCGCAGGTTGTATAGTTATATACAACGAAGTATAGTTTTAAAAATGCAGCCAAATACTGAGTCAGATCTAAAATTCAAAGACTATTAACTTACTTCGATTGTTCCTAAATATAACGTTTTCCACTTCATGAAGCAAAATCCTACTTGTACGAGTACAACATCAGTGAGTCGCAGTTGGAATCGATCACCTCATACATATTGTAACCTCCCAACAGATAAATTCCGTAACCTTGGAACAATAAAATGTGACTAATCTCCTAACAAAAAAAGACTCATAGATAACCTTTCAATAACTGACTGTGAATTTAAACTGGTAAATTTTGGACGTCAGCAGGGCTGCGTCATGGCCCTGAAAGATCATACTGAATAAATTGAAAATTCTTACCTCAATGAAGTCGTCGGATAACGCATATATATCTGCTGTTATAATAGATTTTTCTGGCACAGCCCAGGGCAATGCTGGCCAATAGATTTATCGTGTACAAAAGGAAACAACTGATTTTGCTTTACAATAATCAGGATGACCATGGATTGGAGAAATAAGTAAATTCTTTAAATTGAGATGAATGATTGTCAAAAGTTATTTTTTTTATAACAAAGATTATTATTAAGAGATTTTTTTAACATTTATATGGGACTTGATATAACAATACTGCATATGCGCGAGGCTGCTTTTACCTTATACTACAGTGCTCGGCTCCTCCATCGCTCCCACGACCAGACCAGCCAACTCCATATACCAGACTGCTAGCTAGCAACTTACTCCTACTGCTACTGACACTGCTCTTACTGCATACAACACTGCTCACTGGTCTGAGATTCTCTTATAGCATACATATCGCAGGCAGCGTGTGAGTAATCTATCGAAATTACATCTGGTTGAGTGCGCTAGCAACAAATTGCTTAATCATGGACCTCTTACATAACCCTCCACTGAGGGGTGCAAAAATTTGGCAGCGGTGGTGAGTCAATTGGACTTGCCATGAGCAACAAATTTTTCTATAATCTATTTAGTTACTAAGTCTACAGTCACAGAGTATATACATTATTGATAAGTGCAGAACATACTAATAAATTAATTAGAGTGCACACGCACTGACTTCAGAACATATTAAGAAATGACAAAATGCATACGCAATGAGTACAGAATATATTAACAAATGACATAAAGTGCACACACACTGTAAAACTCTTTAGCATTTTTACATGAATTAGACATATGAAGGAGTGAAATAAAGTGCACACGCACTGTGTAAGTGTTTAGCATATTTAGGAGAACTGATCATATTAACAAATGAAATAAAGTGCACCCACACTACAAAAGTCTTTAGCATTTTTTACAAGAACTGAATACATTAAGAAATGAAATAAAGCGCACACGCACTGTAGAAGTCTTTAGCATTTTTACAAGAACTAGGAAAGCAATGGAAAGGATAGCATCATGGTTGTAGCACAGTGGGTTACACGCAGCTGCACTGAAAGTCCATATCTTTCTACAGAAGCACAACACCAAGTGAGACAATCTGAAGTTCTCGTCCCTGAAGTATTTATCAGTGTAGCCAGGACACTGAAATGTTTTATTAATATTGTATGTTATCATTTTGGTAGTACATTATTTACACCAAACAGCAGGACCATAATAAAATCTCCATCGTTCAAGGTGATGGACAGCTTGGTATGTCAGCACCACATTCTTGTAGAATCCATACTCTTACATCAACGTAGAATAAGTTCATAAACCAAATATAGTGCTCCATGATCATGAGGAGGCGGACAGGACATATGGATATTGCAGTAATTGCTGGTAATTGGGTTGGAAGGTGAAGGATACATTAAGTCTTATGCTAGTCATCATTCAGAATTATACTAGTGTATTAACCGATCTGAATAATTATTGGCATTCATTAGCTATTTACACAGCATTTAAGTAGTATATATATGGAGTATTATAGAACATTATTCATAAGTCATCTCATTACAGTAATCATTGGCATAGCATTTATGCATAAGTCATCTAATTACAGTAATTATTGGCATAGCATTTATAGAATATAGAAAACATCATTCATATCTCATTACAATAATTATTGGCATAGCATTTATGCATTATTACGAAACATCATTCAGTATTACTCAGAAGTCATCATTCAAAACAAGAGTTATTGCGTGTAGCATCAAATTGTTAGTGTTTATATATGATATCATTCAAGTGACATAAGACATATTTAAAACGTAACACATTGTAACTATTACTCAAGGTCTGTAGCCCAATAATACATAGACGTAAGGGAATCAATACATCAGAAAAATTTGCATTATATTTAGGACTAGAAATATATCTTAAACTGGTAGCATTATTTAGTTGTATACTGGTAATAGTTGGGACTGGTAATAAAAAATTTTTGTGCTAGCAATGCATTGCGCTGGGATCGATAATTAATAGCTGGGGGATGAAAATATTTGTCTTTGATTTGTTGCTGGAAATAAGGATTAATAATGCCATTCGTCATGAGTCAGCTGTAGTGAGGTTATGAAACAAGTACAGTATATGTGATCACAGTCATAAATGATAGACACAACTGGGTAAAAAAATGCAAGTACTAAAAAAGGTTTAGTAACTAACTGTTTATAGCATATTAATATCATGAAAAGCTTCTCCTGGAAAAAATACAAAATGGATTATTGAGCTGAAAGAAGAAATGTATTCATATTATGCTGAAAAGTAGTAAACTTCGAATTAACAGATAATGAAACGTGTACTTAATATGTATGTACTCTAGCTGTCTTTCGAAAAACATTCACTCATTATACTATGCGACATGAGACACACTGTCAAAAGGAACTGCAACAAATACTTAAATAGCTACATATCATTTCTTAACTAACAGAAAATATATAAACTTCATCATTATCATCATCTGCAAAGAAAAATTTCATTATTCATATTTCCATAACTACATCATTATCATCGTCTGCAAAGAAAAACTTCATTATTCATATTACCATATACATCATATAAGTATTCATCACCATATATTATCATCTGCAAAAAATATAGACACTTCATTATTCGTATTCATATTACCATTTACTTCATACAACTATTCATTATCGTTCATTGCTTCATATAGTATAGAGTTTCTTACTTCTAGCATATTTCATCACTAAAATTAACACGTGTAGTTCTGTCTGACAGCTTGCATCAATCGCCTTGTATTCTGAATGAAAAATAATTAGTTAAGACTGCTATTATACAGTGTGTATAGTATATTCTTGTTAATGCTTGTTAATTCTGATCCATTTACTCTTGATGACACAGTCTTGCATTTTCTTTCGTTCATTCCGATGGTGAAATTTCCATTTCATAGTAAACCACTGTGGTTTGTTTAACTTATTCCTTTTACACGTTACTGCTTTCTGAAAATGATGAATATGGATTAATATCGTGCATTTAATTCATATACCCATTAAATAAAAACTTGTTTCTAGTGGTATAACTAAGCATACAGCATAGCATGACAGAAAACGTATTATGTCGCTTTCAAGTGCAAAAAATGTACACGCAGTGTTATAATGTAGTAGCAAGAAACGTAGAATAGTCAAGATATTGAGATATCGTAAGGAAAAATGTCAAAGTCAACTGGTGTTTGTTACATCTTAAAGATTTCATAGTGCATAAAGAGAAAAATTCTACTTTCGATAGGAAAACAATCATAGGTACACAAAAAATGGAAATCGTGGACGGTCTGATGTATAACGAGAAGAAAAGCGACCTGCTAACCTTACCTTGCCGGGCACTTGCCAGGAAAAAATATGATAATCATCAGTAAGTGTTTATATAAATATCTGCAAATGGCATTACAGTGCGACAAATCATAAAGCATGTTCATTCAATAAAGGGTGTAATATTGGAAATATGGTGATTACCCTTGCGTTTTCTGGTTCTCAAAGTTTCGACGTGCACTATATTAGGGTGAGGTTCAAAAAATGGTTCAAATGGCTCTGAGCACTATGGGACTTAACTTCTAAGGTCATCAGTCCCCTAGAACTTAGAACTACTTAAACCTAACTAACCTAAGGACATCACACACATCCATGTTCGAGGCAGGATTCGAACCTGCGACGGTAGCGGTCGCGCGGTTCCAGACTGTAGCGCGTAGAACCGCTCGGCCACTTCGGCCGGCCTAGGGTGAGGAATGCTGCAATTTCTATATGGACCTGCGTATAGAAGCTCAAATTTACTGCATCTACTCTTTCCTTTGTTGGATAAATAGTGTGTGCGTACTAATATCTTCTGTCCTATGTGAAATTCACGGCTTGTACAAACCTGTTTTTGCTGTCTTCTCCGGCGCTCTGCGGCACGTTTGACGTTGTTGAGTGCAATGTCAATTATTTCATGGTGGCGTAGTCGACGAAATGTAGGAAAGGATACTAATTCTTTAATTTTGTTAGGTGGTGCAGCATTTTTCAATATAACAGTCGGAGATAGCATAGTAGATTCATTTGGTATGAAGTTAATTACATCCTGGAATGAGAGTATGTGTGTATCCCAATCAATATGTCTTTTATAGCACTATATTCTACACAGTTTACCAATTTCTTTCATTAGTCGTTCAGAAGGACTCGAAGAAGCATGGTACCTGGGTATATAGATCGAACAGATGTTTCTTGCTCGTAACATACGTGTCTATATAGCAGATCGAAATTGTGGTCCATTGTCGGAAATTACTTTCAATACATGCCCTACATGAAATAAAAAGTCTTTTAAAAATGCATTAGAAATAGAGTTAGGAGTAGCATTGCGTAACGGAGTGAAGGTATCAAATTTCGAAGTGAGTTTAACAGCGAAAAGATGTAACAAAAACCTCAACTAGGTCTGGGAATCGGACGAAAAAGGGCTACAGCGGCCATATGTCTCAATTTAATCGGTACAATAGGATGTAACGGAGGAATATGTGAAGTCGTGTCTGATTTATCTTTCTGGCAGATTTTACATGACGCTAAAACTCGTCGAATACATTTCTCCATGTTGGCAAAATAACAGTTCTGTTTCAGTATAAGAAAACATTTTCTGGCTCCATAATGTGCGTAAATTAAATGATCATACCAAATTAACTTGTTAACAAGTTCGTCAGGAATACGTAATAACCAGTTGTTGCTGTCAGGGTGAGAGCGGCGAAACAGAATATTATTGCGTACAGGGTAATGGTTTCTAATGGTAACGTTATTCCTATCTTGCCAAATGTGTTTAATTTCTTTCCATACGTTTTCTTTGCTCTGCTCTTGTGCTATGTCTCGTAATGACGATGAAATGAAATTTTCGAATGTAACTTGTTGAATATACATGACGCTAAAATTTGCTTGGCAAAGTTGGTTGCGATGTCTTGCTGATTGTTGCTGAGAGAACGGGTTAGTGCGTCTGCTTTAATATCTTGTGTGCGGATACAGGGAATAGGATAATGTTTAGCTTTAAATGTGTCATGCTGTTTAACTTGAAATTCATACATAAAACCGGGCACAGTACCAGGGACGTTGTCAAAAACCGGTGCTTGCTGTAAAAGAATTTTGCGTAGTTGAGTACGTTCGTCATCAGTATTTGCACTGTTCTGTTTTACCTTCTCAGAAATCATTTGCATAACGTCATAGTCAGCTTCGTCTGGTGTACCGTAGTTGTGAACATAAGTATCTGTGAATAATGTGGAATGACAGTCTATGTTGCGTGATGCAGAAATGACCTCTGTCCGATTAATTGTTTGTTCTTCTCCAGGTAACGAGCGCTGAAATTCTAATGCCAGTTGTACATTTTCATCCTTTAACATTAAACAGGAATTTTGAAAGTCAATAACTGCGTCGTGTTGTACCAAAAAATTCGTACCTAAAATAACGTCTGTTGTCAATATGGGAACAATCCAAAAATTTGAGTGGAACGTATGACCTGCAATACAAAATGATAAGTGTGTCCGTAATTTTAAATCTACTCCTTCACTAGATACTGCTCCTACTACTTTAGTTTTGCCTAATGGTAACGTAGGATAAATATTCTCTTTGTTACATTCGTTCAAGGTTTCTTCACGTGCTCATTAGTTTTATTTCTGTCATGATAGTCATTACTATACGGCGCATTGCGATAGCAGTTGAAATGATGTGTTTTCAGTACGTAGTGATTTCCTTGTTTGCTGTGCGTTACTGTTTGGTGGGGCCGACGCTATATGTGTAGGCGGCGAAACATTATAGCTTGGTTGACCTTGTACATTACATTGTTGGTTAGATATGCTAACCGGCTAGTTTTGTTGCTGTTGTAGGGAAATGCCTCTATTGTTACCAAAATGCTGTTGCTGAAAATTTGACGATACTGATGATTAAAATTTTGTCACTTATTAAAATTATGCTGGTAGTTCTTGTCATTTCGGGAATGTCTAATGAAAATTGTCACTTTCGGTAAAACTTCTCATATCAGGTATTCTTTACTCATTCTTAATCCTAGATAGATCGAGAGTTGAAGAGCTGTCTTGATATATATAAAGGATAGTAAAAGAATACGCAGCAGTGCAGAAAACTAAAGAAGAAATAGCACTACTACGGCTCAGGGCCCTGTGCACGCTACGGCACATATTCATCGAAGTGTAATGAATCCCCTGACGTCACTTACGTGCGGCAAATAAATTTTAGTTTCTGCGTTACAGGCAATGCCGGCGAAAATTCAAAAGCAAATTGTTGTATCCAATCCGAATGGTGTATTTGTGTTGTGTCATTCTTAAATACCTTAAATTTTCTCACGGATAGAAAGTACTTATAATCAAAATTATCGTCTCTGTATGTCTGAGCAGATTCAGGATTGTATGATAATCTGTTTGTCTGTGACTGTTTGGAATCTAAGTCACGTACACTCTGAAAATTACTTGAATTACACTGTCTGTGTGAATGTGACAAATGTTCACAATGTGGCGTATGCTGTGACGTGTTAGAGTCTGAAACATTCTTCATTTCTGTCACTTCTTGCTGTAAAGACGACACTTTTCTATGCAATGTATTATTGGACGAACTTATCTCACTGATTGTCTGCTGTAAATTTTGGAATTCGGGTGTTTGTTTGAAAGAAATTGGTGACATATCGTCTGATTTGGTATCATTGTTATTTTCGATAACGGCAATACGACTGGTCAACTCATCAAATTTTTCACTCAGTGCTTTTACCTCATCATCATTTTTTGTGTCACAAACATTAATTTGTTTTTGAATTTTACGGGTGATTTTGTTCAATTTCTTAACGTCTGCTTTAATGGCATCAGGATCCTGTATCATTTCCAATTGTTCAAGTCTGCTGGTCACTGTCTGAAAGTCTACTGTGTGTGTGTCTGTCTTTGTTTTAAGATCAGAGATTTCATCATACAATTCGATGTTCACCTGTTTGATGGTATTGATTTCGTCTGCTACTGCTGCAATGTTGTTATCTACGTATGTTTTTGCTTTCGTAAACTATTTACGCTTATCTTCCTGTCTCTGTGCAGTAATTTCTTCCATGACTTGTTTCTTTACTTTGTTCTGTTGCTGTATAAATTTACGGTACCGCGTTTCACTTTTTGTAGGTGGTGATTAAAACGTTCGTCAATTTGGCTGTTTTGTTGTTCAAATATCGTATCTACTTTCGGATGCAGTAAGCGTGAAAGTTCTGATGACATTAATTTAAACTCGTCTCGTAACTGTGTTGCGTTTTCAGAACATTGTTTAGCGACTGCATTGATTTCATCTCTTAATTAATTTCGTTGTGGCTGCATGTGCATTACTTAATTGCTGTGCAACAGATCTAATTTCTTCTCTACTGTTCCTAATCTGTTCACTAAGTTGTTTGTTCTGTTCATTAAGGTTGTCGTGTTTTTCATTCAACTGTTTAAGATTTTCATTAAGCTGTTTGAAGTTGTTGTCTTGTTTTTCGTTCGACTGTTTGAGGTTTTCATTAAGTTGTTGTTTGAGATTTTCATTAAGTTGTTGTTTCAAATTTTCATTATTTTCATTAAGCTGTTGTTTGAGATTTTCATTAAGTTGTAGCAATAATGCCATAACTCGATCCATGCCAAAATTAGCTGCCGAATTCTCTGTGCTGTGTGATGGTGTATCTGCATGTGTCACGTTTTGTGTAACCATTTGGTCATTCACAAAAAGGTTTCCCAGTCGGATGTGCACTGTTGGTCACTACATCGAAATCAAATAAATCAGACATATTTTGAGTACATTGTTCACCTTCGTTAGAAACAATTATCTGTTCGCTACGTAAATTTTGCAAATCAGGTGTGTCAAACTGGGCAGCATTCATTGTAACGGAATGTACCGCGTCATCAATTGTCGTTAAATTTAGTGGGAACATAATTGAATTAGTTTGTCCATCATTAGGATTAAAATCATTACTAGTGGTCGGTATGCACTGATTATCTGTCATTAGAGGATTATCACTATTACACTGAGTGTCGCTAGTATTATCGGTCAAATGATTCGAGTCGGATTTTCACTCATTGCACATCGCTATGTACTGTTAGCAGTTTTTCGCGGCATTTTCACAAATCAAAGTTAAGCACAAAATCAAACAAAGACAAAGCAAAAATGGAACAAATAAAATTACAACAAAGAGCAATAAATTGCCGATGATCAGTGAAAGAAAGAGTGACAAGTTAGTAAATGCGTTGCGCCAGATGCAAACTCCATTTAACATTAAGTAAATAAGAGTAGATATATAACTGACTGCTTCTCAGAAATTCACAAGAAAACGATCCTGACCGGTTGTCGACGAGTGTAACCTCCCCACAGATAAAAAATATGTATAATAACCTCCCAACAGTAAAAAATATAATTCACATTCAGTGTAACCACCCAACAGATAAATTCCGTAACCTTGGAACAATAAAATGTGACTAATCTCCTAACAAAAAAAAAATGTGACTCATACATAACCTTTCAATAATTGACTATGAATTTAAACTGGTAAATTTTGGACACCAGCAGTGCTGCCTCATGGCCCTGAAAGATCATACTGAATAAATTGAAAATTCTTACCTCAATGAAGTCGCCGGATAACGCATATATATCTGCTGTTATAATAAATTTTTCTGGCACAGCCCAGTGCAATGCTGGCCGATAGATTTATCGTGTACAAAAGGAAACAACTGATTTTTCTTTACAATAATCAGGATGACCATGGATTGGAGAAATAAGTAAATTCTTTAAACTGAGATGAATGATCGTCAAAAGTTATTTCTTTATAAGAAAAATTATTATTAAGAGATTTTTTTTAACATTTGCATGGGACTTGATATAACAATACTACATATGCGCGAGGCTGCTTTTACCTTGTACTACAGTGCTCGGCTCCTCCATCGCTCCGCACGACCGGCCCAGCCAACTCCATACACCAGACTGCTAGCTAGCAACTAACTCCTACTGCTGCTGACACTGCTCTAACTGCATACAACACTGCTCTCTGGTCTGAGATTCTCTTATAGCATACATATCGCAGGCAGCGCGTGAGCAAGCCATCGAAATTACATCTGGTTGAGTGCGCTAGCAACAAAGTGCTTAATCATGGACCTCTTATAACATACCAGAGTGTAACGTTCTGTAAGGGTCTGACTTGGAACAATCACATACGCTCAGTCGTAGGTATAGCACGTGGCAGATACCGGTTAATTGGTAGAACAGTAGAGAATTGCAGTCAGTTTACAAAGGAGACTGCTTACGGACCATTAGTTGGACCAGTTCTAGTTTATGGCTCAGGTATGTGGAGCCCGTACCATATAAAATGAACACAGCATACTGAACTTATTCCAAAGAGGAGCTTCACGAGCAGCTACAGCTTTGTTTGATCCGTTTTGCTCCCTGCCAAAACATTATGACCACCTCCTTAATAGCTTGTTTGTCCGTCATTGGAAAGAAATACGTAACTAATTGTATCAGGAATCCGACAGTTTATTGGTAGGTTTTTGAAGCTCTGTGGCACTCGATATCTACACTCAGGTCATGCAATTCGTGTAAGTAACGGGGCGCTGATTTGCGTACGCCATGATGGCGCCCGATAGCGACCCTGCTGGTTTCCATAGGTTTTACATTAGGCGAGTTCCGTCGTCGAGACGTCAACGTAAGTTCATTATAATGCTCTTCAGGCCACTGTAGAGGTGTTGTGGCTCCGAGATACGGAACATTATGCTGCTCAAAAATGACATCGCAATCGGGGAAGACATCAAGCATAAAGGGATGCAAATGGTTCGCAGCTGCCAACGTCTCTTCGATTGCTACCGTAAGTCCCATGAAAGCGCAGGACAATGCCTCCTATAGCATAATACTCATCCCACCTTCCTGCGTCCGTGGAGCGCTGCACGGTTCGAGCCGCCGTTCACCTCGATGACAGCTTTTATGAAGACGACCATCATCCTAGTGTATCAAAAATGTGATTCACCCGGAGAGCCGACATGTTTCCTTTAAAGACGTCAAATCCCGATGGTCCCGTGCCCACTGTAATAGTAACTGACGATGTCATTGACTCATCACGTAGAAAGATAGGGTGCTGCGGAGCTCCGTGTTCAACAATGTACGATGAACGGTGTGCTTCGAAATACTTGTGCCTGCACCAGCATTGTGCCCTGTCCTCAAAGATGCCACAGATCACTATCTCTCTTACTTTACAGAGCAGGCAAGCCTCAGAGCCCCATGTTTTGTGAAGAGTCGTGTACGTTCAACAATTTAGCCCCTAGTGGTGGTTTCACTGTCCTTCTACCTCTTTCCGTAGATGCTCACGACAGTGACACGTGAACATTCGACCAGCCTCATCGTTTCCGAGATAGTCGTTCAAAGTCTGTGTGTAATAATAATCTGCCCTTTGTCAAAGTCGCTTATCTCAAGTGGTGTCCCTATCTGTATCTTCTCTCAGCTTACATACTTGTGTTACCGCCTCAGGTGCCCGCAACGCTACCAGGCAGCATCCAACGTCGCGATGGGCAGTGGTCATAATGTGTTGCCTCATTGGTGTAGTAAGTTTGAAGAACCAGATTAAAGTGATGAGTCTATACTACAATCTCCTACGTAACCTGGGGATCGCCGAGACAAGATTAGGCTAATTGCAGCGTACACGAAGAAGCGTTAAGCAATTCTTCCCTCAAAGCTCCATGCGTGAGAAGGGGAAAAAAACCTACAAATTATACGTTCTTTATATGTAGATCTAGATGTAGGAAGAGGCACCATTCGTGAAAAACACAGACTTTCCGGAGATGTGAATTATGGTTCTTCGCTTGAGAGAACATAGTTCGGAATCATTTGTTTCCATCGCTTGCACGCCTTATTCATAATTGCATCTCCATCAGTACTCTATTCTTCGAGGTACGGAAGTTGACAGGAGCGTGTTGTAACATAAAATACTACCACTCAGTATGACGACAATTGTGAAAATTTTCTCTTTAAGGTCGTTCGGCTTTCCGGGTAGCACATCCCGTTGTATCATAAATGAAGGAAATGCCTGCAAGTTCCTGAAACTTCTTAAGAAATAGAACCCAGTACGTTGTTCTCGATGGTGAGTGTTCAGCGGAGAAGAGGGTAACATCTGGAGTGCCCCAGGGAAGTGTGGTAGGTACGCTGATGTTTTCTATCTACATAAATGATCTTTGGATAGGATGGATAGCAATGTGCGGCTGTTTGCTGATGATGCTGTGGTGTACGGGAAGGCGTCGTCGTTGAGTGACTGTAAGAGAATACAAGATGACTTGGACAGCATTTGTGATTGGTGTAAAGAATGGCAGCTAACTCTAAATATAGATAATGTAAATTAATGCAGATGATTTGGAATAAAAATCCCGTAATGTTTGAATACACCATTAGTAGTGTAGCACTTGACACAGTCACGTCGATTAAATATTTGGGCGTAACATTGCAGAGCGATATGAAGTGGGACAAGCTTGTAATGGAAGTTGTGGGGAAGGCGGATAGTCGTCTTCCGTTCATTGGTAGAATTTTGGGAAGATGTGGTTCATCTGCAAAGGAGACCGCTTATAAAACACTAATACGACCTCTTCTTGAGTACTGCTCGAGCGTTTGGGATCCCTAACAGGTCGGATTGAGGGAAGACCTAGAAGCAATTCAGAGGGGGGCTGCTAGATTTGTTACTGGTAGGTTTGATCATCACGCGAGTGTTACGGAAATGCTTCAAGAACTCGGGTGGGAGTCTCTGAAGGAAAGGAGGCGTTCTTTTCGTGAATCGCTAGTGAGGAAATTTAGAGAACCAGCATTTGAGGCTGACTGCAGTACCATTTTACTGCCGCCAACTTGGATTTCGCGGAAAGACCACAAAGATAAGATAAGAGAGATTAGGGCTCGTACAGAGGCATATAGGCAGTCATTTTTCCCTCGTTCTGTTTGGGGGTGGAACAGGGAGAGAAGATCCTAGTTGTCGTACGAAGTACCCTCCGCCAAGCACCGTATGGTGGATTGCGGAGTATGTATGTAGATGTAGATGTAGAAACAATTAATGCTCGAACTTCGTCATCCACTCCTTTATAAGTGAGACACATCTTTTGTCAAGCAGGCAGTAAAACTATCATAAATGGATGAGTTTCCTCTCTCATGTCTACAGCTTGCTGGATAAATGTCGTGCAATCTAAAATCAGCACAGTAATTAGTTCCCAAAGAGAGATCATATAGATTATTTTGGTTATACATGGATTTGATAGTTGGTGTATCACGTACAAAAAAAATGGTGCTACGAATGAAAACAAAAGAGGCAACCCTGAAGCTGGAAGAAACTTGCTGAAATAATGACATGCTCGTGACTACGAAAAACAACGTGACTGGAAAACTGTGATCGATTATTTGGGGAAAGCAAGAGAAAGACAACAACAAACACGATTTTCGTTCATGGTGATAAATGTTATGCAACGTTTCAGCAGCTAGGGCTGGATGACGGATTTACTAGTAATTGTGTCACGTAGCGCTGAAGTAAAACGCTTACAAAAGAATACTCTGGGAAGGCAGCACTGAAGGACTGCAGTTGACAGATTTGAATTATTTGTGTGTTCCAAGCGTCATTAATACGATGTGTGGAAAGGACACAGATCTATCCAGTTTACAGACTAGGAATCATAGTAAATATTTAAAAACGACTGATCACTGACACAGAGTTTTCAAGGCCTGCACGAAAATAAATGTGCCCCCATAAAAAGGCCGTCATTGTATTAAGGCGCAACACTATCTCGACTCTGAGTGACGTTCTTGCGCTTTAGTGCATTTCAGCTTTCAATATTTGCCGACCCTGGACCTATCTTCGCATAGTGACAAGTTCCACACAAATGGAGTTGGCAGTGGACGCGCAGACGAGTAGTATATTACAAAAGTGTTTTTACATTCCGTTGGAAAGTATCACGCAGGAAGTACGACATAAAGAGAACGAGGCATATTACAAGGTTGTGTAATTGATAGACAGTCAAATTAGTGATAGCCGCTTTCATACACTTAAAGGAGTGCACACGTGCGGACACTTCCACTCTTCAAGACATTTCTGCATGTCTTAGTTCCTGGTGAATCTTCCGGGTTCCTGAAACCGTTTCTGTTGCTGTCATTTCGTCTACAGCTGAAGAACTACACCGAACGACTGAAAAGGTTAGGGACTCAGGAACGGAGAAGGAAGCGAAACGAAATAATCAATTTACAAAGACTTGAAGTCCCTCGAACCAGGATGCATGCCCTGATACGCTTCGGCAGGTTGTCATAAGGCCGCTGTCCTCTCCCGAAGTAATCTGTCCCACAAATGCAAGACCTGAGTTTCTCCTGGCCTATGCAGTGTTCAGATAACTTACAGGAAGGCAGCCGGGCGACGTCATCGACAAGTGCCGATACTACGACCGGAGCGCATTCTGCAATTTTCGACACAAAACTGCAGTTAGCCTTGAAAATGGCAGAGTGTGTCCCTGCAGAAATACCAGTGGTTGTCGATGACGTCACCCGACTGCATTCCCGTAAGCTATTTGACCCACTACTACTGTGACTGGTTTTTGATATCCTGGCTACTGGCGCTGAGACAGAGTTGACGTCCGAGCTGGTTCTCCAGATGTTCTACCGGTGTCAGGTGTGGGAATATTGCTGGCAAGGTTCCAAGATGCTACTCCAGGCAGGTGTAAAATGAATGTGCGCAGCGGAAAATAATAAACGCTAAAATGATGATTTGGCCCTGTCTGTCAATAAACCAAAGACGTTTTTCGTAGCGGCGAGATCTATTTACGAAATTTCAGTCACCAACTTTTTCTCCCGAATGCGAAAATATTTTGTTGAACCCAACCTACATAGGTAGGAATGATCATCAAAATTAAATAAGAGAAATCAGAGCTCGAACAGAAAGGTTTAGGTGTTCGTTTTTACCGCGCACTGTTCGGGAGTGGAATGGTAGAGAGATAGTATGATTGTGGTTCGATGAACCTTCTGCCAAGCACTTAAATCTGAATTGCAGAGTAATCATGTAGATGTAGATGTAGATGTAGATGTAGATGTAGATAAGCCGAAGCAGTTTACGATATCACCGTATGTATTGCGTCTGGTCCGTCGGCGTGCTGGTTCTCGTACACGTCTGCGTCGATGGAAGAACTCCAGCCACAAAATAAAACTTTTTCAAACACTAGGACGGCAGAAGGTGGTCCTCTGTCTAATATACTCTATTACCGTCTTCTCCTCTCTGTGTTCTACAGACGAGAAACGCGAAATCCCAGCCACAAGGACGGAGTTCAGATAACGTATCAGCGTAAGGATAGGCAGAGGAAGTGCTCTCAATTACTGAACGCTGTGTACTCAACGACGACTTTCAACCCAGAGGTGAAGTCCAGAATCGTATACGTTCGCAACAGTACAGTGCCTAGCTGTTCTAACTATAAACTCTCCTGAGAGCAAAGACGCAAGTCCGTCTGTACCAAAAAAGCTGATACCGAGGGACCGTCACACACAGGCGCTCACGGCGGAAGATTTCGTCTCTCCACCTCTGGCTTGCCAGCAATGCTCGGCTCCCCACACTCGTAACTCCGAAAACGAATCATATTCCCGAAACCACGGAGTATTCTCCCTCTCTACAGATTTTCCCGAACGCCGACCAATTATATTTTAGTCTTTTATCTTCCAGCGCGGAAAGTTTGCGAAGAAAAACCTATACTCGTACGAAGTTACGCTTCTGAGTAAAAATCCACGGAAATAACCCAGCCTGCGTGATTTCCAAGGGGACGCTTCCTCGTTCCTCAGCTGCGTCCAAGATTTTCGTAGTTTTCGAAATATAATCCTTCCCGTCCGGCTACAACCCCGTACGGTCGCGACTCTATTGTGCTCCAATGCTCAGATGTCCCAACGTCCCTTTTGCTATTTCCTGTATTTAAGCGTGACCTACATACCTGTGTGGGCCTTCCACCCAGGGCTTGAGTTCCGTCTGCCGTTTCATTTCCACTGTCGTTCCAAGCTCTACTAGCATAGGCCATCATTCATTACTCAGTTCTGATAATAAAGACACTCCGTCACTTTTCACGCAATAAGCGTTAACAATTATTTACAAGGCGTACGTGACAACTCCAGTCTCCTTTATATATTCACATATACGATGTATAGCCTACCACATGATACCTAATTGTGTTTGTAGATGGTTTGTGTTTGTGTGGATGAGTGCTTGTAAGGTGCGAAATTATAGCCACCTTGCAAGGTGAGTGCCTCAGCATCCTGCAGGCACTTCATAGACACGTGCCATATGTGGATGAGTTTTTTCCTCTTACGTGTTTATAGATTCACCAAATCTCCCAGCTCGTCCACTTGGTTTGAGACTAGAAGATCACTGCAAATTTCATAGTTTAAGGCGTTACCCCTCAAAATCTCGTAACAGCATTGCATACAGTGTCTAAAATAACAGCAAGAATAACCGAAGATGTACTTTCAGAAGCAGATAACAATCTGAGATTCAGTGTAAGAATTCTAAGGAAATTTCACTCATTAAAGAAAGAAGGTACTTACGAAACACTCGTTAGTCGATGATTGAGTATCTCTCGTCAGCTTGGGTCCCAGGTTCGATTCCCGGGCGGTTGGGGATTTTCTCTGCCCGGGGACTGGGTGTTTGTGTTGTCATCATCATTTCATCATCATCACCGTCAGGAGCATTCGTGACAGTGGCAAGATTGGACTGCGATAAAGTTCGACTCTGTAAAAATAGGGATTTTGTGCTGGCGCTGATGACCGCGCAGTTGAGCACACCACAAACCAAACAACATCATCATCATCATCTCATCAGTTTGGGATCGTTTCCAGGTAGGAATAGTAAATGAGATGATTCAAATGGCTCTAAGCACTATGGGACTTAACATCTGAGGTCATCAGTCCCCTAAACTTAGAACTACTTAAACCTAACTAACCTAAAACATCACACACATCCATACCCAAGGCAGGATTCGAACCTGCGACTGTAGCAGCAGCGCGATTCCGGATGAAGCGCCTAGAACCACTCGTCCACAACGGACTGCTAGCCAACTGAGAATTAACGCATGCGAACGCAGGTCATTTACTACCCTGACAAGGGAACCTCCCCATCGCAACCCCCTCAGATTTAGTTACAAGTTGGCACAGTGGATAGGCCTTGAAGAACTGAACACAGATCAATCGAGAAAAGAGGAAGAAGTTGTGTGGAAGTATGAAAAAAATAAGCAAAATATACAAACTGAATAGTCTATGCATATGATTTGCAACGTCAAGGACAGCCTAAGCTCACGAGCGCCGTGGTCCCGTGGTAGGGGTAAGCTATAGGGAGGGACAATCATACAAAAAACGTACAACAGCGAAGAGGTAATAATAGGAGTAGACGTCCAAGAACGAAGTACTCGTATTAAAAAAGAGTGTAAGACAAGGATGTAGCCTTTCGGCCCTACTATTCTATCTGTACATCGATGAAGCAATGTCGGAAATAAAAGAAAGGTTCAGCAGTGGAATGAAAATTCAGGGTGAAAGGATATCAATGACACGATTCGCTGATGACATTGCTATCTTGAGTAAAAGGGAAGAAGAATTACAAAATCAGCTGAACGGAATGAACAGTCTAATGAGTACAGCGAATAGATTGAGAGTAAATCGAAGAAATACGAAAGTAATGAGAAGTAGTAGAAACGATAACATCGAGAAACTTAACATCAGAATTGATAGTCAGTAAGTAGATGACTTTAAGGAAGGGCAGTAAAATAACCAATGAAGGAAGGAGCAAGGAGGACATCAAAAGCAGACTAGCAATGGCAAAAAGGCATTCCTGGCCAAGAGAAGTCTACTAATATCAAATATCGGCCTTAAAATGAGGAAGAAATTTCTGAGAATATACGTCTGGAGTACAGCATAGCCTGGTAGTGAAACATGGACTGGGAAAACCGGAATAGAAGAGAATCGAAGCATTTGAGATGCTGTGCTACAGGTGAATGTTGAAAATTAGGTGGACTCAGAAGGTAAGGAATGAGGAGGTACTGTGCAGAAACGGAGAGGAAAGGAACATATGGAAAATAATGATAAGGAGAAGGGATGGAATGATAGGACATCTGTTAAGAGATGAGGGAATGACTTCCATGGTACTAGAGGGAGCTGTAGAGGGCAAAAACTGTAGAGGAAAACACAGATTGGAATACATCAAGCAAATAATTGGGGACGTAGGTTGCAAGTGCTACTCTGATTTGAAGAGGTTAGCACAGTAACACAGGAGAGAAATTCGTGGCGGACCGCATCAAAAATGCCAGAAGACCGATGACAAAAAAAAACTGGATATCCCACGTCCCGACCAGCTGGCCAAATGGAGACACACAATGAGGTCACTTTCAGACTCTGTCAGATGCTGATAACGCTGTCATAACGCGAGCACGTAGCGTCTCCGTATACTTCACAGCGATCACGCGGTTCATGCGTCTTGTAAACCCTACCGTGAATACCAACACTGTACACGACGAAGAATAATGCTCTCTGTTGGCCATTCTATCTACTGAACGGATTACATATCTAATAACCTGCCTACCGATGGCGTGTACATGTAGGGAGCTACACTGACGACCGACCTCGTCCCCAGTGTGCTTCACATTTGTTTTTCGTTCGCCTAAAACTTTCGTTAGATTAATGGAACACCACCAACGTATGCAACCGGCGATGAAAAACATTACTGTATGATTTTTGTATGTCATTTTCTCAGGAGTAGCCCAGAAGCAATGTCGTTCCTTCTTGTTCCTGGAGCACAACACTCATTAGTAACTTGCTCATCTCCTGCATCAGAGTTAATTAATTTTCGAGGAACCTTTTACAGTTCACAAACACAGACCAAGAGCTGAAAGAGAGACACTTGCTGATACAACAGTATCCTTTATAATGCGGGAAACTTCCTTCCTCTCTCGTCAAATGCCGTTTACAACAACTTTAGTTTAATAGCGTCAAGTGTGACTGAACTAAGTTGTTTATGTAGAGTCCATAATATGTTGTATTCCAAACAGGAATATTCTGCCCTAGTTATAAATCGGAGCGCTAACAGCATCTGATTTATAGCGCCACAAGTTGCATAACAGACGATGTGAGCGGCGAGTAATTGTAAAACCGTATAAAATGAAACAGTCAGCCAACAGGTTGCACACAAATTTTTTTAACAAATACATTAACCAGGTTTCGACAGTTCTATCTCCATCAGAATGGTAAAAGTTACGTGAAATCACATAACACCTTTAAAATTTCAGCAACAGTGCTCTCGTCAGATGAAATGTTTGTGTTCCATGAGTCTAGAATAAAAAGCATGGACTCATGGAACACAAACATGGCATTTGACGAGGCCAGTGTTGCTGAAATATTAAAGTTGTTCTATAATTTCATGTAACTTTTATCATTCTGAGGAAATAGTCTTAGAAATATCGAGACCTGTTTAATGTGTTTTCTTAAAAAAATGTGTGCAACTGGTTTTACATTTTATATAATTGTATACACGATTGCTGAGCTCACAGCCACAATTTTTTTCAGATTTGTCAAACTACTGTATTTGCTCCCTCATTCACGAATGAAGTGTGGTAAGGTGCGTGGCAGGCCGGAGTGGCCGAGTGGTTCTAGGCGCTACAGTCCGGAACCGTGCGACCGCTACGGTCGCTGGTTCGAATCCTGCCTCGGGCATGGACGTGTGTGATGTCCTTAGGTTAGTTAGGTTTAAGTAGTTCCAAGTTCTAGGGCACTGATGACCTCAGAAGTCAAGTCCCATAGTGCTCAGAGCCATTTGAACTATTTTTAAGGTGCGTGACTGCCATTAAGCCTCAGAATGAGCTGCACTACAGCTGATTTGCCCGACATTGTCATTTATGGGAGGAAGTATACGTTTATTGCCAGCATGTGTGGTGAACGTCCGGTCTTGGAAATTTTGTAGCAATTGTCTCCGTCGTGCACGACGCCTCTCTTACAGGGTTTACCACTTGAAATTGATGTCCGTCTCCCCAACATTGCCGTGGGTGTTAAACTAAATTGTGAGAAAGTACGCCACCTTAACGCAAATCATCTCTGTCTCGTTTAATAATCCTTCCTGGAAACGATCCCAAACTGACGAGATGATGATGATGATGATGACGTTTGGTTTGTGGGGTGCTCGCGTGGTCATCAACGCCCGCACAGAATCAAAATTTTAGATAGTCGAACTTTTATACAGTCCAATCTTGCCACTGTCACGAATGCTCCTGATGGTGATGATGATGAAATGATGATAACACAAACACCCAGTCCTCGGGCAGAAAAAATCCTCAGCCGCCTGGGTATCGAACCTGGGACCCAAACTGACGAGAGATACTCAAGCATCGGCTAACGAGTGTTTCGTAAGTACTTTCTTTCGTGAGTGAAATTTATTTAGAGTTCTTACAATGAATCTGAGATTTTTATCTGCTTCTGAAAGTACATCTTCGGTTATTCTTGCTGTTATTTTAGACATTGCGTGTAATGTTGTTATGAGATCTTGAGGATCAACGCCTTAAACTATGAAATTAGCAGTGTTGTTCTAGTCTCAAACCAAGTGGATGAGCTGGGAGATATAGTGAATCTATAAACACGTAAAGAGTGGATACTTGAAGTATGTGGCATGTTGTTTCGAAGCTAACTTAATTTAAGTACTCGTAATAAGCGATCCTCATGGTTACAACGCAAGAAAATGTAAATTTATACAAATTACGTGTAGCACAGATTGCACTGAAGTGTTAGAAATGTATCAGAACGAATTAAATCTAGAAACGTAGCATCTGGCGTAACCACAGATGTGTTCATGCTACATGTTTCATCACCCAGTAGAAATGAGTAATCACACAAAGACAAGAAAAGATATGATTTTGTGGAGCAGAACAGCGCTCACGTTGGTTTACTGTACACAAACCCATCAGCCTCAAAAGTGACAGTGATCACTCCAGAGTTTAGTTGTTTGTCTGAACGAAGACTGAACTGAAAAAGAAAATGAATGCGCTTCGTGACCAATACTTGCAACTCCCTTCCCCTTTGTAGATCTGCGTTGCGTGCAACAACGCCTCCCTCTCCCCCCCCCCCCCCCCCCCTCACGCCGAGACAAACAACGTTCAGACAAACACCAAACCAACTTGAGCGCTGTTCTGAATGCGCTTCGTGACCAATACTTGCAACTCCCTTCCCCTTTGTAGATCTGCGTTGCGTGCAACAACGCCTCCCCCCCCCCTCCCTCTCACCATTAGCTGCCCATTCAGCCACTACTAAAACCCGCCGCCAAAGATTAGTTAACCGCAGTGTGACTCTCACGCCACAGGAGTTAGAGCATCAACACATGCATGCTGTAACGAAGTGAGAGAGGATTAAAGCAGTGAAAAAAGAATTATACGCCTTTCGCTTTTCCTGCTATACGTGGTCCTTCAGCTTTAGGTACGACGGTCACTCCAAAAGTAACGCATACTATTTTTGTAAAAATACAGATTTCATCCTACATGTGTGAAAGTTTTACAATGTGTAGATACATTCTTCCCGCTTGTTTTCAAACTTAGTTCAACCTGTTCCCGTGAGTGGCGCCGTCACAGCATGTCTTCAAAATAGCTGCTACACTTGACGTTCGTCAGAAACAACATGCTGTCATAGAATTCCTGTGCTGCGAAAACGAAGCAGTGGGAAACATTCGCAAGAGGTTGAAAATGGTATTTGGAGATACTGCTGTCGTTCGCAGTACAGTTAGTCGGTGGGCAAGCACGTTACGTGATGAAAGCTGGCACGGCAATATTGAGGATTGTCCTAGCAGCAGCAGGCCTCGTACTGCACACACTCCAGACAATGTGCAGGGAGTTAACGAATTGGTGACTGCTGACAGACGGATCACAGTGAACGAATTGTCACGCTACAATGGGATAGGGGAAGGAGATGTTTGCAGAATACTGAGAGTGTTGGCGTTAAAAAAGGTTTGTGCCAGGTGGGTTCCGAAGATGTTGACAGTGGCTCACAAAGAAACAAGAAAAACGGCATGAAGCGAACTTTTGGAACAGTACGAGAATCGTGGAGATGAATTTCTTGGATGAATTGTGACAGGTGATGAAACATGGCTCCATCATTTTTCACCAGAGACGAAGAGGCAATCAATGGAGTGCCATCATGCAAATTCACCCAAGAAAAAGAATTCAAAACCACACCTTCTGCTGGAAAAGTTAGGGCAACGGTGTTTTCCGATGCCGAAGGACTCTTCCTTGTGGACATCATGCCAAGTGGAACCACCATAAATTCTAATGCATATGTGACGACACTGAAGAAACTTCAAGCTCGACTGAGTCGTGTTCGACCACATCGGCAAAAGCAGGATTTTTGCTGGTGCACGACAATGCACGGCCACATGTGAGTCAAAAAACCATGGAAGCGATCATAACACTCGGATGGACATAACCGAAAAACCCGCCTTACAGTCCTGACCTGGGTCCATGTGACTTTCATCTCTTTGGGGAACAGAAAGACTCTCTTCGTGTAACAAGGTTTGAAGACGATGACTCCCTTGTGCACGTTGCCAAACAGTGGCTCCAACAGGCTGGTCCAGGATTTTACCGTGCGGGTATACAGGCGCTGGTTCCAAGATGGCGTAAGGCAGTTGGGAGGGGTGGAAATTACGTGGAGAAATGGAAATATTGTTCCTAAAGGATGTATCTACACACTGTAAAACATTCAAACATGTAGAATTAAAGATGGATTTAAAAAAAAAATAGTGTGCATTTCTTTTGGAGTGGCCCTCCTATCTATGGACAAAGTACAACACTGAAGTGTCTGTCTTGTTCAGAGGTACGATGCATTGTCCCCTCGGGTATGTATGCATGTGTGAAGGATCAGGGACAGCGACGATTGCAACCGTTATGAATTACACGAAATGTACACACAGTTACGAACGTGGGCCGCCATCAGCTGTCTGATGAAATTAGGATTCTGACCATTTGAGCCGGATCGAGACTCGAACCTGGTTTCCCGTATATTGTTCGCATGCATGTCCGAAGGAACATTGCTTCGTAATTCGGAATTGCACAGGCACTGGAATATCGTATTTATCCGGCGACGCCGGGAAAGAGACTTTTAAGTAAAATGTCTCCCCTATACGGGAATATACAGGGTGGTCCATTGATCGTGACCGGGCCAAATATCTCACGAAATAAGCGTCAAACGAAAACACTACAAAGCCCGAAACTTGTCTAGCTTGAAGGGGGAAACCAGATGGCGCTATGGTTGGCCCGCTAGATGGCACTGCCATAGGTCAAACGGATATGAACGGCGTTTTTTAAAAAATAGGAACCCCCATTTTTTATTACATATTCGTGTAGTACGTAGATAAATATGAATGTTTTAGTTGGACCACTTTTTTTACATTTTTATATATGGCGCTGTAATAGTCACAAACATATGGCTCACAATTTTAGACGAACAGTTGGTAACAGGTAGGTTTTTAAAATTAAAATACAGAACGTAGTTACGTTTGAACATGTTATTTCGGTTGTTCCAATGTGATACATGTACCTTCGTGAACTGAGAACGCATGCTGTTTCAGCGTGATTACCTGTAAACACCACATTAATGCAATAAACGCTCAAAATTATGTCAGTCAACCTCAATGCATTAGGCAATACGTGTAACGACATTCCTCTGAACAGCGAGTAGTTTGCCTTCCGTAATGTTCGCACATGCATTGACAATGCGCTGACGCATGTTGTCAGGCGTTGTCGGTGGATCACGATAGCAAATATCCTTCAACTTTCTCCACAAAAGAAATCCTGGGACGTCAGATCCGGTGACGTGCGAGCCATGGTATGCTTCGACGACCAATCCACGTGTCATGAAATATGCTATTCAATACTGCTTCAACCGCACGTGAGCTATGTGCCGGACATCCATCATGTTGGAAGTACATTGCCATTCTGTCATGCAGTGAAACATCTAGCAGTAACATCGGTAGAACATTACGTAGGAAATGAGCATACATTGAACCATTTAGATGCCATCGATAATATGGGGCCAATTATCCTTCCTCCCATAATGCCGTACCATAAATTAAGCCGTCAAGGTCGCTGATGTTCCACTTGTCGCAGCCATCGTGAATTTCCCGTTGCCCAGTAGTGCATATTATGCCGGTTTACGTTACGTTGGTGAATGACGCTTGGTCGCTAAATAGAACGCGTGCAAAAAATTTTCATCTCGTAATTTCTCTTGTGCCCAGGGGCAGAACTGTACACGGCATTCAAAGTCGTCGCCATGCATTTCATCGTGCATAGAAAGATGGTACGGGTGAAATCGATGTTGATGTAGCATTCTCAACACCGACGTTTTTGAGATTGCCGATTCTCGCGCAATTTGTCTGCTACTGATGTATGGATTAACCGCGACAGGAGCTAAACCACCTGCTTGGGCATCATCATTTGTTGCAGGTCGTGGTTGACTTTTCACATGTGGCTGAACACTTATACTTCCTGTTTCCTTAAATAACGTAACTATCCGGCGGACGGTTCGGACACTTGGATGATGTCGTCCAGGATGCCGAGCAGCAGACATAGCACATACGCGTTGGGCATTTTGATCACAATAGCCATACATCAACACGACATCGACCTTTCCCGCAATTGGTAAACGGTCCATTTTTATTAAGGGAATGTATCACGATGCAAATACCGTCCGCACTGGCAGAATGTTACGTAATACCACGTAATTATACGTTTGTGACTATTACAGCGCCATCTATCACAAAGCGAAAAAAGTGGTCCAACTAAAACATTCATATTTCTTTACGTACTACACGAATATGTAACAAAAAATGGGGGTTTCTATTTAAAAAAAAAAAACGCTGTTGATATCCGTTTGACCTATGGCATCGCCATCTAGCTGGCCAACCATAGCGCCATCTGGTTTCCCCCTGCAAGCTAGACGAGTTTCGTTCTTTGTAGTTTTTTCGTTTGATGCTTATTTCGTGAGATATTTGCCCCAGTCACTATCAATGGATCACCCTGTATATAATGGATATATGAGTACTAGTTGTAAATACTTCGTTGACATATGAAAGTTTGGGTCTGACGGCGAGTCTTGCTCGGATAGGCAATTAATAAGGCGACCGCTCCTGACAGCGGGAAATCCGGTTTCGAGCCCCGGTCCAGCGCAAATTGTCACTGTCGTAATTTCTGTATTTCGCTGATGGTTGTCCGTATACGCAACTGCAAATGCATTTCATGTATTCAATTTAAATGTATCTCCTGTACATGAATAAACGCAATGTATGTACAAGTGCTGGTTGTAGATACATGGCTGACAACATATGGAAGTTTGGGTTCGGCCGCGAAGCGGGCTCGGATGGGGATGACAGCTCGCGATAAGCGGGAAATCCGGGTTCGATTTCCAGTCAGGCACCAATTTTTACTGTTGTCCACCCATTATACAGCTGATGGTTGTCCATACTCGCAACTGCGAAAACATTCCAGATAGTCCAGCATATCACAACTGTGTGTGTTTCCTGCACTGTTTTTCCCAGTGTAACTAAATAGCGATCTGTCTTTTAGCTCCATTGTTGTTTACATAGTTCCGCGTAGTCAGCGCGTACACAACTTTCCCACTAGAGCGCGCCCCGCTAAGCACAACAGCGCAGGCGCAGCGCTCGTCCGTCTCCGCACTACGAGATGGCGCTGCCTTAGAGAAGGACCAAATTCTGCTTCCGCCGATCCGCGTATTAATATGTAACGCAGCCAATGAGATTGATGCTAACAGAGAACCTTTTCTCCTCGCAGATCACACTCGCGGAGTGATACATGAATGCACGAGGTATTATAACGAGTGTACAGACCTCTGATTAGTCAATCTGCATTAGTCTGCACCGGTCTATAGTCAAGTTTCAGTCTGCGCCTAATAAGATTACCATATTCCTGTACATAGCCACGAAGATAAATGAATAGACCCTTTGTCAAGTATCAGAGATATGTGAGAATAAGATTAACGTACCAAGACCAAAGGAACTTCAGAATGTCAATTGTAAACAGCATCCAGAATCAAGTTACGTAATGTCTATGCTTTTTATTATTTTAATAAATGTGTGTGAAAATTAATCAAGTTCTGTTTAAAGTTGGTCAGCATCAATCTGCTACTCTAAGCATGCAAGTGACATTTCTATCGTCTGGCCTAATGGCAGAAGATAAACACGCCACGATAGGACCACGAGACATATTGCTGACACTCGCCTACTTTGTTAGAGGGACAAGTCAAATAATCTGATGGTGCGTGTACCGAAGGTCTTACAGTACGCGCACCACATCCATGCAATACGTTACATTTGTTCTCGTTGACGGTTATCAGTCCCTGTATCTAGTGCCAGACCTTTGCAGGTTTTCGGTATTTTGGTGTATGCAACAGCGTGGTCGTCAAATTACTTAATAAAACCAATCCAAAAGAAAGCATTTTTAGATGTTTTATGAAA
This sequence comes from Schistocerca serialis cubense, assembly GCF_023864345.2. Taxonomy (NCBI): domain Eukaryota; kingdom Metazoa; phylum Arthropoda; class Insecta; order Orthoptera; family Acrididae; genus Schistocerca; species Schistocerca serialis. Next base: position 508,236,573 of record NC_064643.1, on the reverse strand, counting down.
GGATCGATAAGAAATGGCGAAGTATGTATTGATTCTTTAACCTTATTATGAATCATCAAAAGTAGGTGGTAGTTGCTCCAGTGGCGAGTGACTCCGGTTGTGTGCACGTGCTGCTTTTGTTCGCCACCCTCCCGGACAGCGAGCACACATATTGTCACCATCTCCTGACCTCCTCGTTACGGGCGTTCAGATAGCCATTATAAACTTCCGCACAGCAGCGACGAGGGGACAGGGCCCCCGCAATAACTCCTCCAGTTAGAGCGGTATAATTGCAGAGCTTGTGCGGCAGATGTATCATTATAATCTTGTACTCGATGCCACGCGGTTAATTGGGGCCTGAGTTACGGACACAGCCCCGAGACAATAGGGCCTGAGGCACATACATCAGCGCTGGGGACGGAGCGCGTCGCGAAACCCACAGGCGCTCTCCGTAACGGGAGCACGTGAGACGCCAGTGACTCACGTGCGTAGCCTCGGCAGTGCGGTGAGAGGCGTGCGGTGCAAACAGAACTCTGATTCCGCTTAACGTGCAAAATATTTCTCCAAATTTGTGTCCTTCGGAAGGACTTGCCCGTTTTTTCTTACTATTTCCAGTCTCATGCCTTCTATTTTTTTTTTGTTAAAAATATTTCAGTCTACGTTTCTGCTCTCTAGTGGAGCATGTGACGTGTACTTGGGAAAGAAGCAGAGAAACTACGGAGCGATCTATTTTATTCGTTTTCAGATGAACAACGTGTTTCTGTTTCCGGCCACGCCTTGAATAATTTCTGTTATATGTGGATACGTGAGTGAGTGATTTCAGTGTACCAGAGAAGGTAAGAGAAATGGTTCAAATGCCTCCGAGCTCTATGGGACTTAACATCTTAGGTCATCAGTCCCCTAGAACTTAGAACTACTTAAACCTAACTAACCTAAGGACATCACACACATCCATGCCCGAGGCAGGATTCGAACCTGCGACCGCAGCAGTCACACGGTTCCGGACTGCGCGCCTAGAACCGCGAGACCACCGCGGCCGGCTTTTGCCGAAGACCCCATTGTAGTCTAATAAAATACGAGTATAATGCATGAACTTGTGATTCTGCTTTGTTCGGTATCCAAATCAGACCACATGCCCTCAGCATGTCCGTTGCGGTTAATTTCAACGTTTTCCCCTGTCTTAAGTAATTAATGTTTGCTAGATAGCAGCGCGAAGCGTTTGTCAGAGTGTGTAATGTCAGTGATATTTCCTGGATGTGACAGAATTCGGCTATCACGACTCATGGGCTCCAGTGTTTGTTTCTAATTTCAGTAATCGTCTCTGATTGCGTAGTGCTAATTTCTGTAAATGAAACGAAACCCTGTATGTACAGTACAGATATTTCCATCCTTTGTGACCCCCTGTGATCCAAGGGCTTTCTTGTACCGGTACATTGCGTAGTAATTTCCCGTAGCTTTCTGCAATGTGAGTAATCACACGAGCGCCGTAGAAAATTATACATTCCTCAGCAATTACAGCGAGTTGTATACTAATCGTCTTGTGAGATGTCTCCGCCGATAGTCATACTGTGTCTACCCTTTAATAGGAAATGCTCAGAACCAGACGGCTCAGTGTGATGCAAACGTGTGAAGCGCGCAGGCAACGACCCCATGGAGACGCACCTGTGCTTCCCATAGTCAAATGAGCTAGTTCGGAAAGGGTCAGATTGTGGCGTTGCAACTGGTGGGATAGTCCTTTCGGAGAACTGCCACCCAAGTTGGACTTCAATGCAACACAGGCCTCAGCAGGGTCGTCGTATTATAAGGACAACAGTGGCAGGTCGTACAGCTACGACAGCACATATAAGAGGGCTTTTGAGCCCATGCATGTCAATACGAAAAGTTGCGAATCGGTTATTAGCAGTTGGACTAAAGACACGCACACCTTTAGCCCGTCTTCCACTCACGCCACAACACCGACGTCCACGCATCAACTGGTGACGTCAGAGGATCACTTTGAAGATGGAATGGGCACCATAGTCTTCAGCGCCTGCACGCAGTGATGGTCCTTTGCAAGTACGACGCAGACCTGATTAGCGCTGTCTCGTACAGTACATTCGTCCAACACACAGTGCCCCATCCCAGGCCTTATGGTCGACTGTGCGATAAGCCTACAACACTTAATAAAAGAAATGACAAGATAAAAATCGTCCCTCTCACACAACCAACCACAAAGAAGAATACACCAAAATAAATATTATTTCACACCAAAACATATGCGTACACAAACAGTTCATAGGTACTTCAAAAATTACTGTCGGAAGTTGGCAATAACATTCGATCTTAGGTAAGAAAATCTGACAGTCGGCAACACAAACCAAAACACTGCATCAAAACAAATGTTGAGTTCCTAGTGCATTGAACTGTGGAAAAAAACCCGAAACGGCAGTTACAAGAAGAGGAACAGCACAAAATATGGAACAGAAACATAATATCTAGAAAATAGTCCATATAACCTGTAAGTAGAATATAAAATATTACTGCACCATAGAAAAAACCAGCCACCAGGACTGTTTATAACCTATAGGTACATTGCCCCAAATTGTAAACTAAATAGTAAAAATATGTACATATTCCAGGCCACTGAAGATGCCTTGCTGAGAATAAAGGCGAAATACGTATGGCACGAAAATTGTGTTTCATTCAGTTTAGTCAGACGGTACAAAAAGAAAACTTTATCAATATACCATAATATTACATGCAACTGAGTAATACAGGACTACAAGCGTTGAAGATGTTAATACACCTACAACAGTCGTTCACCTTTGGTTTTTCGATATGGGTCACTAACAAGCGCTCGGCACGTGCAGAATGCTATTAGACTCGTTATTTTGCCGTTCTTGCAACAGCAAGGTTAAGTGATGTTCCAGCATGATAATTCTCGCCCAGGCACTGCCCGTGAAACTCAACGTGCTCTGCAAGACGTGCAGCAACTTTCCACATCAGCACCGCCTCCGGACTTGCCTCCAGTCGAGAACGTGTGGCACACGATGGGACAAGGAGTGATTCGTCAACTAACTACTCTTACAGAACTCGTGAACAGATGGAGTTGGCGTGGCATGACGTAACCCAAGACAGTATTCGCCAGCTGGACAATCTATTGGATGCCCGTGGAGGCTACGTCACGTACTAATATGGGTGTTGCTGCCGGGGTCGGTACCTGGTACCTCAGAACATTTCATGTATACAGTATGAATTGTTGCAACAATAAACTTTGAGTGAAATGCAAATCTTTAGAAGGATGTACTATTTGTTCCGGCGGTGTATTTGTCTTTTGATGTACCCTTTGTGTTTTTATCCTAAAAGAGTACCATTGAAATGAATGTCCACAGCCGGCCGCTGTGGACGAGCGGTTCTAGGCTCTTCAGTCTTGAACCAAGCGGCTGCTACGGTCGCAGGTTCGAATCCTGCCTCGGGAATGGATGTGTGTGATGTCCTTAGGTTGATTAGGTTTAAGCAGTTCTAAGTCAAGGGGACTAATGACCTCAGATGTTAAGTCCCATAGTGCTCAGAGCCATTTGAACCACTTTTGAATGCCCAATCGATAGTACATGATCTACTGTTGGCTTTACTCCCTCTCATTTCAGCTTTGCCTCGTAATTTCTGGAAATGCAGCGATCAAAGCTACCATGCTACGGAAAGACTTTCTTGTTATAAGTAAATCAGAAAGGGCTATTTGCTCCGCTGTGTGTCATGATCCCACAAAGAATCAGACAGAGAATCAGCCAACTCTGTGTAGTCGCGCCGATGCTAGATCGATTTTCGTTGTGCATTTTAAATATTAGGTTATCTTTTTGCCAGGGCTTAACAAGTAACTTCGACAGTTTCACTCGACATTGCACACACGGTGAGTAGCGATGAGAGGAAGGGAGATGAATAAAATTCTTCCCTGTCTACCGAGGGCACTGAGTTTTCACGCAACTCCATGTCACATGGCGAAAGAGGTAATGAAAGTTGGTGTAAAGAAAGAAAAGAATCCAACTCCCGTTTTGCCGACACACCAGCAAAGTGTATTAAAAAAAAAGTAGGGAACTCTTTCAATATTTCGTCAGCCCTTTAGGGTCTTTAAACTGCAGAGCGAGGAGCACTTGTGGTGTGAGAAGTGGCCCTTCCTGGAAGAACCCTTCTACAGCCGCATACCATCGTTGTGTCCGTTTTGCATAAAAAAACTCAGTGGTCAAAATCGACGGCCCGTTGTAGGTGCGCTCCATGCTTTGTTTGCTTGTAAATTACCCGCGAGTCACCTCGCAAGTGGGTCAGTAGTGTCAATGATCAACTGCCTGTTCCGAACGCAGAGTTCTGAAATCAGTTAGTACGCTGAAGAGTGCGCAGAAACAGGCTAGCAACGAAAGTTAATCTAGGCGTGCCGCACTCAACCACGTTACAGTAAGGAATTGTTTCCTTCGGTACCTTATTAGTGTTTTTTATTGACTATTTTGTGTTTATGGTACATTGCAAACGTCACATGAGTGTTGATCTTTTTCCTACTACTGATTTCTCACATGAGATATTAAATACGTGAAAGGAAAATGATTTCTTTGTTTTTGCAACACCTCGACAAAAAAAGGCCTGCTGTGTGCACAAATAAGAACATAAACAGATAAAAAATTTTGTTAGTAAAATTTGTTTCTACCCCTAAAAAACAGGCAAACTGAACGAAGTCAATAGTTCTCGATGTTATTTAGGACTTGAGAAAAAAGACAGAAGAATGGAGTGAAAAGAGCTTTTTTTACATAGCGTCACTTCCACCGATAAGTTTCAGAGAAGACAGTTGTCGCAACAGACACGATTTTGGCATCGACGTGTACACAGAAATGACCACTCGTGACAGGCGAGACTCAGTTCAGAAATAATGCCTTGGCAGCGCTTCAGTACGTTCACATGCCAATAGTAGTCGAATGACACAAGAAATTCGATTGTGTAAAAGGGACTTAAGAATCAAACTTCCCATCTACTAAGCAGGGCAGCCTGTAACATAGTTACTAATTTCTACATTTCTTACAGAGTTAACGAATTTAATGAAAGAGTATTAGCGAGTCCAGTCTGCATACTGCGTCACAACTAACTTAAAAAAGGAGCAATTGGAGCAATAGTCCTAGTATCAGGATTAGCAAAATGATTCCACTTATTTAACATTAATGGAAGGATCACTGTGACCTTGTGGAATAGTCTGTAGATGCTGCGATTGAGCTCTATACACAGAGTGGTTTCTAACCTGCCTGTTATTCAGTTCACAATGAAGCTCTGTATCCACTAGTGGTCAACAGCTAACTCATAACAGACAACACATATTGCTAGACCGTGTGACATACAGCTATTGAGTTTACTGGGCTATAATGAAACTCGGCAAATATTTACCTGGGACGCTAGCAACACTCCCACACAAACAGTGCCTATTCACCAAATACAATGAGAAAAACGTTTTGTAAGGGAACTGGTGACTCTGATGACAACTCTGGCTTGTTACAGAAATAGTTATACCCTCTCCGGCGAGGAGACGTAGCAGGTTTGAAGATTACGCCAACGCATCGACGAACCAACCGCTAACATATCCCAATACGAAGCACGCGCTGTTGCGAATAACACATAATTATCGTGAGCCCAGGCACTCTGTTACTCGATCATACTCTCGAGCAGGATTTTTCCCTGTAGCAGACGGAGCGAATCTTCTTTCCCTCTGCTTTTAAGGCTTTTTAAGTCGCTTAGTCTATTATCTCCTAAATTCAGCCACGTTCACGGGCGGTCGATCACAGACATTGTTAAAATCACAAACCAGCATCCTGTGAATTCGAAGAGTCAGTGTCCTTTTTGGATGATCACCATGCAAGAGCATAGATCGAAGTGCTCAAATTTTTTGTTAAAAAAGCTAAATTGACAAGAAATATCAAGCGGTACGATGGCCCAAACGAGACTGGCGTGAAAATTCCAGTGGTATCGTTTTAACTACATTTTTATCTGAAATCAAATGCACAGGCATGAATGTAAACGTGTAAGTTACGGCCATAAAGCAGCGCTGCAGGCAAAGGAAAACACCAATCTAGTGTCCAAGGCAGAGCAATAAAAATTATAATATGTGTCTTCCAAACACATTGATAAACACGAAGATTCCTTTAGCAAATAATGAGGTATCACAGTTTACGCAAGATAATTAAAACATAACTTCACTAATTTATTTTGCCATTAAGTACACAGTAATAGTTAATTTTGGTTTTAATAAGTTCTGGTCCCAATAACAGGAGCTAAACTCAAACAAACTTTATTACGCATATAATCGACAGTAAGTTTTCAGGTGTCTCCAATTTTCAGGCATTTGAGAGAGTTTATAACCAGAAAAAGCTGGCACTGACTGAGTAAATTACCTAAAGTGAATCAAGTTTCTATGTAAGTACAGAGTCTCCATTTTCTCTCTTTTAGGAATGAAGTGAGCTGCTGGCCTCTGCTGTCTGGTTTGTTACAGAACCCCATAAGAAAAAATAAAGTGCAAACAGAGAGCCAGCAAACGGAAACTGTTTTGCTTACAGAGACCAACTGAACCAAGTGTTAAAAAGGTAGGTGTGGAAAATAAGCTGGAGTCGCACCATGCTGAAACGTCGCATGTGTAAGAAGACCAAAATATGTGTCTTCCGGTGAGAGTGTGGATTGTTGCTCTTATACGAAGAGATGCGTTTGATGCGGCGAGCCACGAATTCCTCTCCTGTGCCAACCTTTCCATCTCAGGGTAGCAAGCGTAGCCTAGGTCGTCAATTATTCGGTGAACATAGCCTGAGCTATTCAGCTGGTTGTGCGACAATTCTCGCGCTTCTCGACCCTTGCTACTTTCAGAATTGTGTGGATGATTTCTTTCCCAAATTCAGATAATATACTGCCAATCTCATATATTCTACACACTAATCAGAATTGTCGTTTTGTTTCCCTTTTTTTCATTTCCCCAATGAATTTTAAAATCCGATGGAATGTTATCCCTTCAGCTTTCTCTGATCTAAATTCATCCAAAACTCTTTTAAATTTTAATTATAATACTGGATTTCCATCTCTTCAGTGTTAACTCATATTTCTTCTTCCGTCAAGTGACCAGACAAACCCTACACCTCACACAGGCCTTCAGTGCACTTTTTCCATGTATCCACTCGCTCCTCTGAATTTAACAGTGAAACTCTCTTCGTGTCGTTAATGTTCCCATCCTTGTTTTTAATTTCACTGCGGGTTGCTCTGGCTTTTCTATATGCTGAGCCAGTCCTTATAACAATCCAATCTTTCCAATTTCTTCACTTGTTTCATGAAGCCTTATCGCCAATCTTTTTCTTTCCAGCTTCTGTGTTGCCCTTTCCAGATATGGTCATTCCTCTTTAACTGAACTGCCTACGGAGCTATTCACCATCACAGTATCTATAGCCTCAGAGAACTCTCTTCATTCCTTAGTTCTGTCGTAGCTTACTTCTTTGTGCATTACTAACCTCTTAAACTTTATCTCTCTTATACTTTATTCTGCTCTGCATCCTTACTAAATTCTAATCTGGATCTATATCTGTTCCCGGGTACTCCTTAGAATCCAGTATCTGATTCCATGATCTCTATGAAATCAAGACACATTTATAGTATTTGTCGACCTGGAAAAAGTGTTGACACTTTAAAATGTTGCAAGAAATTCTGAGGAAAGTTGGGGTAAGCTGCAGGGAAAGACAGATCATATACAATATGTACAAGAACCAAGAGGGAATAATAAGACTGGAAGAACAAGAACAAAGTGCTCCGTTAAAAAGAAGTAAGAAAAGGGTGTAGTCTTTCAAGCCTACTGTTCAATCTGTACATCGAAGAAGCAACGACGGAAATGAAAGGAAGGTTCAAGAGTGGGATTAAAATTCTGGTTCAGAGGGTGTCAAGGTTTGCTGATGACATTGCTGTCCTCTATGAAAGTGAAGAAGCGTTACAGGACATATTGATTGGAACGAACAGTCGAATGAGTGCAGATTAAATCGAAGCAAGACAAAATTAATGAGAAGTAATGGAAATGAGAACAACGTGAAATTTAACGTCAGAGTTTGGGATCACGGAGACGAAGTTTAGGTATTCTGCAACCTAGCGAGTGAAAGAACCCCCGATGGACGGAACAAGGAGTACATAAAAAGCAGACAAGCACTTCAAAAAGGGCTTTCCTGGTCAATGGAAGTCCACTGGCATCCTGAATTTGAGGATAAATTTATGAGAACGTATGTTTGGATCACAGCACTGTATGATAGTGAAACATGGACTGTGGGAAAACCAGAATAGAATGGAAGTGTTTGAGATGCGGTGCTACAGACGGATGTTGAAAATTCGGTCGATTGATAATATGAGGAATGAGGTGATTATCCGCAGAATCGACGAGGAGTGGGATGTAATGAAAACAATGACAAGAAGAAGGGACGGGATGATACGACCTCTGTTAAGACATTGAGAACTAACTCCCAAGATACTAGAGGGAACTGTAGAGGCTAAATACTCTAGAGGAAAGCAGAGATTTGAATACATTCGGAAAATGATGAAGGGTGTAGGTTGCAAGTGCTATTCTGAGTTGAGATGATTGGCACTGGAGAGAAATTCGTGGTGGGCCCCATCAAACCATGTAGAAGACTGATAAAGATTTTAAAAAGAAGGACAAGAAAGGGATCTAATAAAAACGTTGTAAGACGTGCATTTATTTAATACATCTTTCACTGCAGTGCATTCTGTCAACTAGATAAGGCATTTTGTAATTTTTATTTGCCGTCTTTATCACATTCTTCTAGAACCTGTGCCTATAGGAAGTGATCTGTGCGTTGTGTTTTATTTTTTGGAACGTTCCATTTTTTCTTGCGTGCAATCCATTCTAATACTTTAGCTAAGGCGAATTTTCGGCCCTCTCCGAGCGTAGAAAGGGAGGGCTGAGCCGTTGGAATGCACAGGACAACAGCAGGGTGTAGGATCGGCGAACAAAGGAAAAAACGGTGGCAGAGCAGCACAGCTTTTTCTGTCGTGGCGTACGTGGCTTGGTGCAAGTATGTGGAACGATCTTTCCCGCCGAATTCGTGAGCGAGTGTTTACATTATCTGCTGGAAGTTCACGATAGAAGCTTCGAACTCTGCCTTAAAAATCTGTCAGTTAAAACGGGTGAACAAGAAATCCATAGGGCGCGGATTTGACGAGAGGTGACTGGACCGTTGTGTTGCTACCGGAAGGTAGGCCTGTCATTGGCCGGATTGTGTATCAAAAAGTGCGTTCTCTCGGAGTGTTCAGGAGCAAACGGTGGCAGTTGAAGACGGGACGAGCTGCAGTCTGAACGCACTGGAAATGTTGCAGGCCAGTGGGACAGGCTGAGCAGCTGTACCACAAGGCAACAGTGGTGCGGGGCAACGCAAACACTTGGTGGCGTACTGCTAGTTATGGTTCAAATGGCTCTGAGCACTATGGGACTCAACTGCTGTGGTCATCAGTCCCCTAGAACTTAGAACTACTTAAACCTAACTAACCTAAGGACAGCACACAACACCCAGCCATCACGAGGCAGAGAAAATCCCTGACCCCGCCGGGAATCGAACCCGGGAACCCGGGCGTGGGAAGCGAGAACGCTACCGCACGACCACGAGATGCGGGCTGCTAGTTATGCCGCAGTCAGAGCGTGTTAGCAGTCATAATTCGGTGCACCAAACTCTTTTTTGACGAGGTCGCTAACGCACGCTTGTGCGGTGTTGTTTGACCTGAGGGTAAGTTGGTTCAAATCCTGGTAGTGGAAAACATTTTCACTGCCAGTATTTCGCTAGCAATGGGAGGAGAGGTAGTGGAGTGAAGTTTCTGATCAATAGAGTTTCCGACAATGTTCTGGTTTAAATACCAAACCTCTCCGCTGTATCTCATGAAGTGACTCTGTTGACTGTGACCCGTCCGTCGGATGCGAACGTTAAGCTTGGCTGGCAATTCTCGAAGAATAGGCGATGTGCCGGCACCGGGTTTCAACCACTTTCTTCACTCATCATTAGTATCATCTTAACGCAACGTAAACATCACACTACACTCAAAACGCGCGCGCATACGCGCATCCCCCCTTCCACACACACACACATACACACACACACACACACACACACATACATACAGAGAGAGAGAGAGAGAGAGAGAGAGGGAGTGCACACATGTAGTACAAAAAGTACTGTATTGGGGTATGCTGCAAATAAAGAAGCAAAATAAAACACTTTCTGAATTGCTGAAGTCTTAGCCACGTGTTCGTAAGCTAAATTCAATGCGCCACTCTGTTTTGGGTCGAACAGCGTGTTCGTTCTCTTGGTTCGGTAACTACATGTAATATCATTTTCTCTCTCGCTCTGCTCTTGTCCTGTGCAAATCGGTTAACGAAAATGCAAGTTTATCAATACCACGAGTAAGTAATAGCAACTTTCTCTTTTGTTCTTTGCCCTCAGCAATTCTTACCTCTGTTGCAGTATTCTGGATCACTCACAATTTATTTTTCCTTTAGAGGCATTCGTCCCACCCACCCCAATACCCCAATTGTTGATCTCTTTGTTGTATGCTAAGTTACTGTCAAGTCTTCATTCCGTACTGGACAACAGTACCTAAGAACGTTGCTTGATACGCAGTCGAAAATTCCAACATATAAAAATATCTGTCAACAAATCAAAAAATTTGAATTCAGTCTTTTAGTTAAGGCATCTCAGGTCATTTTCAGATAAATCAGGCAATCGATCACGATATATATGAGGCTAAAATGAATGTTCGTCTCAGTAAGGCCATACTGTCCTCTTTGTGTCCTTTGCGTTAGGTTAAAGAATTAGTTTTACTTATTTTCAGGGCAGAAATTCAGCCTACTTCAAATAACAGTGTGGTTTTTGCACTTATGGTGTACGTCTCCATCCTCAGGGGATATGTTATAACGATAATGGCAATTACTAATTAAATGTATTAATGCCACATTTTTGCCTACTTTCTGCCAAAAGAAGAGATTAAGGTCAGTAGTTTACCATCACATCACTCCATGCTGCCAAGCTTAAAATAATAGCCGGCGTATGAATTAATGTTACAATGAAGCAACAAATGGTGTACTTTTCATCCTCCCAAAAGAATGCTTGACGACACTCCCTGTATACCCGTTCAGTACCATCTGATTACGTGGGGAACCCTTTTGTGTATGTGTCGTTAGAAAATTATTTGTAGCCTAATTACAACACATTTGACAGTGATAATTAAAAATCAGCAAAACAATGTTACAGTCTTTAGGAGATTTTTAATTAGATAGTCACGCTACAACTTCATCAGAGACCGCTCCTAAGGGCTAGATAACAGACGGAATCCACTAACATCAAACTAGGAAAGCAGGAGCGCCTGGTGCAGAATTCGCCTACGTTGTGGACCACCCGCCTCGTTGCTTTTCCTTTGTGCCTGTCGATACTCACTTTACGCTCATCACGGGCCGCTTTATTGAATACTCTTTTAGAACTACCTGATAAAGCCAAACATAATATTCACTTTAAGCAATATCATCTGCGTTCACAAACGAGAAGAATGTAGCGTCCAATATACAGGGAACTGTACTCGGCCCCAACGTTGCTCTCCTGCATCGAAACAGATATCTGTTCTTACTCTGGGCATACTACACGTAGTGCCTATCCTTGGTAATACTAAATTACGCATAGCTCCTCAAACTTGTTTGGATCTCTTCCTGGCATTCACGACAAAACTATGCAGAAACTGGTGATAGCTCGCGGGTTTCACGAATATAAGAGATATTAGTAATACATTTATGGCAGATAAAGTGGCCAAAGCTGATAGCTCAGTTTTGTAAATGACATTATTTACGGCAAGTTGTGGAACTTTTGTATTTAATGTGCCCTGCACCATACCGACAAAATGACCATCCGTTATTCCTACATCGACATGTGGCAAAACATGTAAAAGATTACAGTCTAGACGTGAGACTGATTAATATAAGTCAACAGCAACGCCGTTTATATGACATAACGTGATTTTGACAACACATGACATACGAGGGCGTGCTGACAAGTAATGCCTCACAATTTCTATGTGATAACTCTTAAAGCTTTTTAAATAACACACATGTTACTGACATACTACAGCTTTGATCTTCAAGCACACGCATTTGTATTTCAACAGTCACCCTGGCGACGAGCACATCTCTCTCCCAACAAGAAACCAGTTTGTTGATATCGTCACTGTAGAACGTTTCATTTTGTTGATGGAGCCACATCACCATCCTTTCATCACTGTCCTCTGGCAAAGTGAAGTCCTCGAAGGTGTTCTTTAAGTACTGGAAACACATGAAAATCGAATGGCACCGAGTCGGGACTGTATGAAGGACGTTCGATGACAGTGGACCCACGATCTCAGATTGTTGCAGCTTTCGTCCGGTATGGCCCTATAATGTTGAAGGATACGCTGTTTCTCGCGCACCGATATAGTTAAGTGACACACCACCAGGTTATGCGCTACAATTCGGAACTCTGTAGAAGGAGAACGCTGCAGCTATGTAGACATCAAGAATAATCATGCAGAATGCTAATGACGTTTGTTTTATGTACAAGTTTCACTAGTTTTGACATAAATAACTTGGACGAATTACTTTTCAGGACGCCCGGAAGACATTTTGCTAACTTCACTCGTTACCGTCTCAACGCTGCTTGTTCATCTGTTCTTCCAGATATTCCCAAATTGTTAGATGGTGAAAAATCTGACGAGGGATCTATGATTTCATCAGAGGTAACCCAAGAAGGGTCACAGAAAACGACTGGACAGTTGCTGTGAACACTCATTTTCTATGCCTGATAAGATGAAAAATGTCTGTGTGTGAATCACAACCTCAGATAGCCAGGGTTTGAGGGCTTCAGCTGCGTGACTTTCACAGTGAAGCTACTGGCGACGTTTTCGTACAGGGTTCGGCAAATAAAAGTGGCCTGGAGAACAAAGTTCCGGAGTTCAGAGTAAAGGAAATATACTAATCTATTGTTGAAAGTGACCACTTTTTATTTCTTGGCACCCTTGGGCCTTAGCCAGCAAGTTATTGAAGGCGGATCGAAGCTGGACTGTTGGAACTGCTGCTCTCTCATGCAAAACGTTCTGCTGCAGTTCTTGAAGGATTGTTGCGATACGCCTTATACTTGAAGACATCCCACACAAAGTAATCGCTCACTGACACATCAGGTGACCTGTGGGAGCAACTTGGGGGACCAGACTGACCTCCGATAACAACTCTGTAGGATCAAAATTGTGTAAATGTGCTCCAACGTTCAGCCAGTTCTATGGGATGTTACTTCGTCCTTAGGAAAGCAACTGTAGATCTCTTCCTCCTTCGTTAATGCTGCTACAAATGGTTTCAATATGTTGGCAATGTAACGCGCCAAAGCCAGCGTCTGATGAAAGAAGAAGGGATTAGTAATGCGCCGTACAGACACAGCACACCAAACCCCAAACTTTCGATCATGCAATGGTGCAATGGTGCTTCGTGTACGTTATGCGAATCCTCCTCTGCCCAGAACCTGCGATTCTGCAAGTTGACGTAACCACTCAAGTGAAACCAGGCAACGTCAGATATAAAGAACAGATCCATGTACGAATCACTCATTGTTATCTCAGTGAACAACCTCTCACAAGTCTGGAGGCACTAAGGAACATCTGCTGGTTTTAATGCATGAACAACAGACGTTCGGTAGGGATGGATGTGCAGGTCCAAATGTAGTATTCGTCCGCGTGATCGACGTTATATGCCGGTCTCTTTCGACAGACGCCAGGTTGATTTGGTAGGACTCTGAAGCAGGTGAACTGCAGCCACATTTCCTGGTGCGCGGGCACGTTTCGGAATGTTTTTTGTCATGTTCAGAACAGATTCTGTCTGATGGTATTTTCGGACTCAGTGTTGCATGACACTATTTGCTGGCACTTTGACACCGTTAAACTTCGCAGCAAAAAACTGACCACACAGTTTCCACGACTTGGTCGTCAAGTAACTTTCCACAACGAACTCCCGCTGCTCCACTGTGAGTACCATCGTCCTCTTTGCACTACACTCACACTGTCACAGCCAGCACTACGATCTGAACCGATGCGGATAACGTGGCGGGCGCACACGTGGTGTCTGCTTCGCGGATGTTGTGATACGCACACTTTCTCCTCCAATAGTTTACACTCGTCCGGGCCACTTTTACTGCCCCCCCCCCCCCCCCCCCACACACTACTGAAATTACGAAACCTCATGTGTGACAGACGTTGTAATTATGTTTCAAAAGTATTGCGTTAATATTTACGCTACCACACTATTTACTGTAAATTATTTCTCAGTAATGATTGGGCGGTGCATACGAGTATTATGTTATCCTTTTTCGTAGGCATATAATGCGGTGTGAAATTATAGTTCTTCACAAAAAATGGCTCTGAGTACTATGGGACTTAACTGCTGTGGTCATCAGTCCCCTAGAACTTAGAACTACTTAAACCTAACTAACCTAAGGACATCACACATATCCATACCCGAGGCAGGATTCGAACCTGCGACCGTAGCGGTCGCGCGGTTCCAGACTCTAGCGCCTAGAACCGCTCGGTCACTCCGGCCGGCCGGTTCTTCACAGATATCTTCACTCTAAATCTGCATCTGTTAAAGTATTTGTGTTTCAAAAAGATTTCACTAGTTTATTTCTACATAAATGGGGACATAATTGGGTAAATTTTAATTTATGCGTAGAACTACAAAGTTTGCATTTTCAATAGAACCATTCGATTTTAGAAAGGCATATCTTTTACATCCGTGCACATGCATGACTGAAGTACTTTCTAGAGTTACGTTTAAAATTAAACCATTCATTTACCTTTCACAAATGTTCAGCTAAAAACACCCACCTTTTCTTGACTAATCAAAACGTGTAAATATCGGTAGATGATTTGTTGGTGGCACGATCCTTTGCTCTATAATAGGAACTTTTGATAGCAACGAGCTTCCTGTAGAATAAATACAGTGCTCAACACTCTCTGCCTTCCCCTGCGTTCTAAGTCGTCTGAAGTCAAAGAAATTTAAATGAACTGACACCTAGGTCATCACCATCTTCTTAAATCTTGTCTCATTGTTTCATTCCTTGTTTCATCCATTTTATTACATCCTCTTACAAAGCTCATGAGCTTCATCTTTGCTGCTTGTATACATGATTTTTCTTTTTTTGTACTGTACACGGTTCGGAGCCATATTCAAGAGTCGGTACAGCCACACCCTGTTCTTTTCATTTTTTTTCTTCCCAAAGTTCTTCCTGTTGAACCGGCTGATAACTTGATATTTATTAACCTTCTTATGAATGTCTTTATCATGTATAAAATTAATATAACATCCTATTGTAGATAACTGAGGAGAGATAATTGTTCTAAAATTTTCTCACTTATAATTTTCGATGTCACTGGATTCTTTCCTTTGAAAGTCATTAGTTTTGTCTTATTTTCAGACATAGTTAAGTAGGAAGACATTGTATTTTGTCTCAGTCAACACCCTCTTTGTAAATTGCCTTCTGCCGGCCGGAGTGGCGGAGTGGCGGTTCTAGGCGCTACGGTCGCAGGTTCGAATCCTGCCTCGGTCGTGGATGTGTGTTATGTCCTTAGGTTAGTTAGGTGTAAGTAGTTCTAAGTTCTAGGGGACTGATGACCTCAGAAGTTAAGTCCCATAGTGCTCAGATCCATCTGAACCATCTAAATTGCCTTCTGTTTTCTATATAATTATCTGGTAATCAGCATATAACACAGCTTTTAGTGGTACGCTAGATACAATTTTAATTTCTAAGTGCATCTCATCTTCCCACTTCATAACTGGGTCGTCAGTGTATAAACTAATAAAGTGTGTGATAGACTACACCCTTGTCAAACACCATGATTTATTAAGATGTCATGCGACATTTTCGAACTTGAACTTGTAACTGTTTTTATATTTACATACAGAACAGATTATATCACAGAGAAAACATGCCACGGAAATCTAGCTGCTATGCTTCAGATCGACCGGTCACGAGTTGAATTTTAGTAAATGCTTCTCAGTACTTTTCACTTAAAGGGCGCATGAAGTTAGTGATGACAGGTTGGAGGAAGACGTTCTGGTATGCACAATGGAGGAAGAAACCTAACAACCTAAAATAATTAATGGCATTTATCATAAAGTGAAGCGTACTCCTGAACTTTATTAAACACGTAACACATTTAAAATCTTAAAACCGTGATTCGGTACGAGAAAACTGTGTTACTCACCATTCTTCAGCGGGGATTAAGCTGGGTCAGGGACGCAACCTACAGGAACTTATGCTCACATGCAGATACTCATCACAGATAAAAGAAGGTAAGGTCACCGTCTTCTAGTGGAAGTTGAGTCGACAGAACTGGCTTTTGCTTGGCAGAGAAGAGCTGGTAAGACGATGAATGAAGTGAATCGTGATTGGATGAAGAGCAAGGACCGCACTGTCTTAACTTACCTATCGGAGAGCAAAGTTATCTCTAGCGAGAGCTCCATAACACCTCTAAAAAATAACTTCATAGTTATCGTAACTCAAAAAATCTGACCTAACTCCCATCTAAAATTCCTGTCTAAGAGCGCACAGAAGTGGCACATCATAACCATCGCAGGCCAGCTCAGTGACTCTTCTATGACTCGGCTCTACTTCTGTACACAATCCAGCCTGCCTAGCCTTTATGTACATAGACAAAAAAATTAAAGGAGGCGAAGTCATCAATCAATAAAACGAAATTTTCAGTGCTGCCAGACTCATCTCCCATTCGGAAAGCATGAGAGACGACACCCATTTACTCCACTGGTTCAATATCTAAAATTTGAAGAATCGTGTTCCTCGAGCGTGAATCTGCAAGAGCCAATCGCGAGGGCGCCCATTAGGAAAACCTCTTCAGATAACGCTGCGACACAGCCTGTGTGGCTTCGCAAGCCAGCTTTGTAAGTTAAGCTTAACTGCCGCTATCAGGCTTCAGCTCCTAAGCTGAAAGATGAAAGTCCACCTAAATTCCCGAAGTTGGACGCGATTGCAATTTCACCCACATTCACTCAGTCCAGCAACCATCCATGTGCAGTAAAGGTGGTTACCGGCATATGGCGTGCCGAATATCAGATGTAATAAATAATGAAAAAAACACTAAATTTCGGTTCCTAGTGTGATGTTCCTTCTTGCCGTGGAAAAATATGAGAAGACAGAGTCAGAGAAAAGACACTTTGCAGAAGTCGATAAAGCCGCGAAATTTATATGAACGGTGGGTTAACGACGCCTTCCTCAAAGTGCGCACTTCGTCGGACTAACGACAAACGTACTTCGAATGTCTGCTGTTCACACATTCACAGCTACTGCTATGTGGCGTCCATACTTCCTGAAGTTGTTGGAAGTAAGAGGTCTAACACAGATTAAGACTTTCCCAAGTCACACAAAGAGAAAATCTGAAATCGTGATATCAGGTGACCTTGAAGTTCAGAGACTCAGTGGTCGATCCTTACAGCCCTTACAGCAGGCACCGTAGTCTTGACGGAAATCAAGCTAGACACAAGTATCAGAAGTTCACGTGTGTAAACGGAGAACGTAAAACGCCTTTTGATGTTGTGTTATCCCCATGTTTTCTTATCCCCATGTCGACTCAACGCACACTAATTAATGAACGAGTCAGAGAGCAAGCGAGACAAATGTGCCTGGAAACAACATGAACCGACAACTTACACTGGTGCCAATGTCAATTTTTAGTCTCGATGTGTAAGTTGAAATTCACCCCAATTTTCTGTCTTGAGTCGTGTAGAAGATGTAGTTTTATGGAGTCGGTAGAATTGGTCGGGAACACCATACACCCTATGAAGCTTGTTCCAATAATGTAAAGAATGGAAAATCTACGTTTATAACATTCGTAGATTTGGAAAAAACTTTTCGCAATTTTGAGTGGAATACCATCCTAGAAATTCTGTTACCAGGGGTAAAAAGGCTATTAACAACTTGTACAGAGACCAGAAGTCATTTCGAAAAGTCGACGTACATGAAAGTGAAGCAGTAGATGGAAAGGGAGTGAGGCGGTCTTGTAACTTGTCTCCGATGTTATTCAATCTGAGCAGTAAAGGTAACCAAAGAAAAATTTGGAGTAGGAATTAAAGTTCAGGGAGAAGAAAAAAAGCTTCGAGATTGGCATATCAGTTGAAAAATATGGACAGCATTATGAAAGAAGGATATAAGATGAACATTAACAGAAGCAAAACAAAGATGCAAAACAAGAATGTAGTCGAATTAAATCAGGCTATACCGAGGGAATTATATTAAGAAACGATACACTAGAATAGTCTTTTGTTACTTGGACAGCAAAATAACTGATGATGGCCGAAGTAGAGAGGATATAAAACGTAGATTGGGAATGGTGAGAAAAGCTTTCCTGAGGAGCAGAAATTTGTTGAGACCAAACGTAGGTTTACGTGTTACGAAATCTTTTCTCATGGTTTTTGTCTAGAGTGTAGCTACGTACTGAAGTGAAATATGGATGATAAACAGTTTACACACGAAGAGAACAGAGGCTTTTGAAATGTGATGTGACAGAAGAAAGCTGAATATTAGATGGGTAGATCGCCTAAGTAATGAGGAAGTATTGTATTGAACTGGAGAGACAAGAAATTTGTTTTTATTAAAAATGAAACTCCTCCAGCTGTACTTAAGATTTTATATTTATTTGGCTACTAGTTTCGACGTTGCGTCAACGCGATCTTCAGGCTGGTACACTTCGATGAAATAAAAATGAAACTCCTCTAGCTGTACTTAATATTTTATATTTATTTGGCTACTAGTTTCGATGTTGCGTCAGCGCCATCTTCAGGCCCGTACACTGATGAAATCAATTGTGTGTGACCCAGTACTAGAAATTAGTAGCCAAATAAATATAAAAACTTAAGTACAGCTGGAGAAGTTTCATTTTTAATAAAAATTATACCAGCTGTGTCAAACCTTCATCCACTTTAAATATGGATGTACTAAGAAGAAATTTGTTGGACGAAGAAGTGATCGGCTGGTAGGAGACACTGAGATGTTAAGGGATCACCAGTTCAATATTGGAGTGAAGTATGGGGGTGAGGGGGTAAAAATTGTAAAAGGAGAGTGAGAGATCAATTCAGCAAGCCGGCCGGATTGGCCGTGCGGTTCTAGGCGCTACAGTCTGGAGCCGAGCGACCGCTACGGTCGCAGATTCGAATCCTGCGACGGGCATGGATGTGTGTGACGTCCCTAGGTTAGTTAGGTTTAATTAGCTCAAAGTTCTAGGCGACTGATGACCTCAGAAATTAAGTCGCATAGTGCTCAAAGCCATTTGAACCATTTAATTCACCAAGAATTTTCAGAAGGATGTAGACTGTAGCAGCTACTTAGAGATGAAGAGGTTTGCGCGGGATAGATTATCGTGGAGAGCTGCATGAAAACAGCCTTCAAAATGAAGATCACAATAGCACCATGTAGCTCTCACTTTCTGATTCGTTCTTGTTTTTCGTTTACAGGTATTTGCTTTTTACCGAAACGCAGCGCACGCCGGCAGCGCTCCAGTGCTGAATGGCGCTCCGAGACAGCCGAGGGCGCTCCATCAGCTGCCGAGATCTCCCCGTGGCATGCATCCGCCTGCGGCGCGTCCTGAGTTAATTAGCGTCTCCGAGGTGTCGTGCCGGTAATGGAGATTACGTGGCCCCGCGCCTGCCCCCCAGGTGTAATTAGGTGACGGTAATGAAATTAATCGTAATATTTGCCCTTGGCGGGAGACGGCCTCGGACGTCTGGCTTGACACCGAGCTGCGATATTACCACTTGCGGCAGTCCACGAAGCTCGCTCTCTGACACATTTCCCTCCGCATAATTTACGTTCTTTTTACACGAATGTATACATTCTATCATCTTTTTATAGAAATGTTTTACTTCGAAATTGTAGTTCAGTTTTGAATCACAACTTAGCAAACTGACAGTTTGAGAGAGGAATAACATGTGCGTCTAGACGGACACTCGTTAGATTTGGGAGCGCTGACCAACGGCGGAGTAGAAAGATTCAATACTATAGCAGTCATTTCGATCTCTGGAGATTTCACTTGTTCAATAGTCAAGTTGGCAGCCCGTTTACTTGATATCCCGCCTGTGGGTGGAGCTCTAGCGATGCAGGAAAAAGAAGCTAATTTGTAACAAGATGTTTCAAGCGAAATACAGAAAGTATTTCCCTTTAACAAAAACAATCTGGATTGTCAAAATTTTCCATTTTTCTGCTGATCTGCGTTTGCTTGGACGATGTCGTCACCTCTGCAACCCAGCTATCCATATCGTTGTAGATGAAGAAATTGGAGTTATTTTTGTAGTGTTCGAAAATGAGAGATGAGAAATGAAAAGACAACAAACGCTTTCTTTTTTAACGATCTCCCATACAATGTAACAGCGTCGAATCTCAGTTCAGTTAGGTATTACAGTACTTATTTATGATTTGCACTCCGAGGACTGACAGACGTAATGTATCATATTTACGAGGGTAACTCAATTATTATCCGCAAAGTAGTTATAAAATTTTACTGTAATCAAATAGGAAACTTACAAGAACATTTTTCGACATAGTCTCCTTGAGTTTAACGCACTTGGTCCACCGTTGCACAAGCTTCCTCGTGCCCTCATAAAAGAAGGTTCTCTGTTGAGCTGCGAGCCAGGAATGCACAGCTTCTTTCACTGCTTCGTCCGAGACAAATCGACGGCCCCTTAATGCCTGTTTGAGTGGACCAAACAAGTGATAGAAGGGGAAAAATCGGGACTATGTGGAGGACGATCCAGTACTCCAAATTTGAGTTTCTGGAGCGTTTCAGCAGTAAGGGCAGCAGTATGCAGACGGACATTGTCGTGCAACAACACAACACCTTTTGACAGCAATCCTCGGTGTTTGCTTCGAATTGCTGGCTTTACCCTGGCAGTAAGCATCTCACTGTAACGTACATTGTTTATTGTTGTGCCCCTTTCCCCATAATGTTCCAGTACTGGACATTGTGCGTCTCAAAAAACCGTAAGTTTTCCTGGGGACTGTTGGGTATTGAACTTTTTCTTGCACGGCAAATTTGGATGTTTCCATTCCATATTCTCCCGATTACTCTTCGGCTCGTAATGGTGGATCCATGTTTGGGCACCAATAATGATCCTGTCTATGAAGTTGTCCCCTTCGTTAACATAGCGTCCAAATGTTTTTTGCAGATGTCCAAGCGCGTTTGTTTATGCAACTGCGTGAATTGTTTTGGGACCCATTTTGCACAAACTTTATGAAACACAAGTCTGTTGTGGATGATTTCGTAGGCAGAACCGTGACTAATTTGCAGAC
Source organism: Schistocerca serialis cubense (assembly GCF_023864345.2). Classification (NCBI taxonomy): domain Eukaryota; kingdom Metazoa; phylum Arthropoda; class Insecta; order Orthoptera; family Acrididae; genus Schistocerca; species Schistocerca serialis. The sequence goes on along the minus strand of NC_064643.1, from coordinate 508,215,214 downwards.
GATGTGCCACTTCGTCAATAGTTAATCGTCTGTCGGGAGAATCATTTCACGTGAACGCTCAATGGTTTCTTCATTTGTGGCGGTAAACGGTCGTCCGGCTCCTTCATCGTGCGTAACACTTGTGCGACCATTTTGGTATTTTTCAGTCCATTCGTAGACACTCCGTTGTGGCAACACTTTGTTCCCATGCTGTACCGAAGGTCTTCGATGAATTTCGGCCCCTGATACACCTTCCGACCACGAAAAAGGATCACTGAACTTTACTCTTATTTGGTGCAAATAGACAGCGGAGTGGCCATGATTAACAGCAGGGTAGCGATTATGAAACTAACCTAGCAGCTTGAAAATTGAAAAGATATAACAACGAATAAACAAAGCATGAGTCATAAACGTAAAATGACAGTACTACCAAAGTAAACAAAAATATAACTAAACTGCGGATAATAATTGGCTTACCCTCGTATTAGGTTTACAAACACTTCGTGTTAGAGGCTCTGTAGCAATACTTTATTCTGTATGTAATTCTAGAAATCGGTAAGTGAACATGAATGATATTTACATATGCTACATGCCAGACAAAACGAAAGCCATCTCAAACGATCACACAGGAACAGTATTAAGTGTAAAATATCTCTCCTTGCCCTGCAAACAACTCGTATAACGGCTTTGTTGTGTACTATGAAAGTGAGAAAAAATTAGGTTCATTTAAGTCAAATAAAAGTCGCATGTCAAACAAATTTCAGTAGTTTATGTATACACGAAACAGATGATACTGAGTAGAATTTCTTATAATAAAGTAACGAAGTAAGAAATCCGCCTACAGTCAAATAACGAGACTGAATTTAAAGTGGACGAAGTAGCTTTTTCACAAATGTTCTGTCGTTGTTCGTGCGTTGAAACACCAGTAATAACTGCTGCATACAAGCAGTGCTACTGTTGTATGTTTGAAGCTGATCCTCGAAGAGTCGAAACCTACTGCGTGTCTCGAATAAAAACACTTTCTGTGCCAGAAGAGAATTATTTCCTTCCATATTTTACAAAACTAACATAGTCACCACATTATCACCAATCTGAGAGCATGAAGTGAAGCGATACTATTCGTTGTTTTGAATATAATTGATGAGTTATTAATAATGCTTAAATTTACATACACCATTTTGACTTTTATTTATATGTGTCTAAATTTCAACACAGCCATCGCAGCCTTCAAAAATGTGCAAACAACACAAGTGAATGAGAAACAGATGATACATTCTTCAGTGAAGTTTCACACCCTAACTTCAATACGCTGGCGTGTAACACCAGCAACCTCAGCCAGAGCCAGATTCGTATCCACAAGGACTGTTGATTCATACTTGTATTAATCTGAACAATGGAGCAATATTTTCCTATTTTCTTAAGAACTGAACTGGATGAGACTGAATCTTTTTTCAGAAAACAAAGGATCCGTGCGAGATGGTAACCGAAATAGACTAGAATATCCTGCAAAATAAAAATAAAACTTTGCTTACATCTTAATCCTCTTCCGCACTTGTGTGTAACGCGTTCAACGATATTCCCACTGTTGGGAGCAGTGCTGGATGTTTGCTGGCAGAACCGTATCCAAAATTAAATGCGTTTACAGTTGCATCCCTTCCGTGGAGTCAGAACACCGACCTTACACTGTTATTTTTGTGAAGAACAAGAAATATCAAGGTGATAGACCAGGAGTGTAGGATACCTGGAAGACAGTGGCCATTTTAGTTTTACTAGGAACTCCCCACAGTGAGCGAGTTGTTTAGAGATGGTTGTAATGACGCAGACTTTAGTGTTTGTTCTCCTTTCTCTCAGGACTTCTACATCTGAGTCTGCCATCATTCTCATCAAAACCTTTCCTATAACGTCTGACCACATGGAACAAATTCCTTACGGAAGTTTCTGTGAATCGCACCCCGCGAAGACGATGGTTTCCTCCACTGCGACGATTACTGTTGTGTCTCAGAATTATATCACTATTTTAAGAACCTTCAACATCGCAGCGCGTCAGCAATCTTTGGTTAATATATTAAAAAACTAAAAACCCTCCTCGCTTGAGAAAAAAGCACCTAGTGTTAAGTGTTAACCCAGGTTTCGGCGTAGATAACTACACCTTCTTCAGAACAACAATAAAACCCACAAGTGCCTGAGAAGACCTTTGTCAATAATTAAAAGAACACCATAGCTATACATTTATGAACGAAAAGGAAAACACAAACAGTACATATGTACAAAGTCAAAACCACTATTTAACTTAATGGTGTACGCTCCACCTCACACCAGCCTCTGTTCGATGGGCCATGACCCGCCATAAACTGCAGCTACAAACGGTCTCTCACTTACAAGCCTGACTCGCTATGTATGCACATGCGCAAGACAAGGGAAGTTACTTGAATGCGCATGAGCATACGAATACGAGTAAGTTTATCCATGGGTCGGGGCTAAATAGCCCATATATTCCCAAACGTGGATCAGCGTATATCAAAAAATGAAATAAATAGAACCTGAGACGAGCCAAGTAGGAGATGAAACCTAAAAATAACCGCACACGGTTGCTTATTCTAGTAAAGAAACTTATATATGAAGCTACCTATGACAACAGGAGGAACTTTTAACTTTTAAAAAATATACCTAAAGCCAGTAGTTAGCCTGGGAGCGGGGGGGGGGGGGGGGGGGGGGCGGCGGCTAAGGGGACGTAATCTAAAGACGTCGTGGTGTCGTGGTAATAAAGATATAGGGATAAAACGTGAGGTGTTGAGCGGGCTAAAATCACCTTCATCGTAAAAGGAAAAATAAGGATAAATAGAAAGAAGATGAACAGCTTGACCAACCGCGCTCGCCAATCAGCGCGCGCATGTGATAATCCCCAGATATCAGATTTACAAGTATGAAGAACAAAGTAAAGGCGTGAAACCTTAAAAAAAATTCTATTTCTTAGTGGGAGTTGGTCATTGAGGATATTGTCTTTAACATGTTGCAGATGCTTAAAGATTTGCATTTCTTCCAAAACATCCAGTTTTAAGCCCTTAACCTCGGCATGAAGTAACTCGATATTAACTGGAGGGCTCGGTGCATGAGCCGTTTGTACAAGGTCTTCCGCATAAGTAGAACCCTTACAAGGAACCTCCCCATCGCACCCCCCTCAGATTTAGTTATAAGTTGGCACAGTGGATAGGCCTTGAGAAACTGAACACAGATCAATCAAAAAAACAGGAAGAAGTTGTGCGGAACTAAGAAAAAAATAAGCAAAATATACAAACTGAGTAGTCCACGCGCAAGATAAGCAACATCAAGGATAATGTGAGCTTAGGAATGCCGTGGTCCTGTGGTTAGCGTGAGAAGATGAGGACCGAGCGGTCCTTGGTTCAAGTTTTCCCTCGAGTGAAAAGTGTTATTACTTTATTTTCGCAAAGTTATGACCTGTCTGTTCGTTCATTGACGTCTCTGTTCACTGTAACAAATTTAGTGTCTATGTTTTGCGAGTGCACCGCAAAAACGTGCGATTTGTAGAAGGTCAACCGATTCCTCCACAGGAAAACACGTCTGATATATTCTATACGACACTTTGTTTCAAATATAATTTTGTTTGCTTCATCTGCTCGGGGCGGACGTCGTAAAACAGCCATTGAAGTTTGTTGTTGATTGATATGCTCAGTTTTTTTATTACAGAGGGCATGTAACCCTCTGACCGAACACGCTGAGCTACCGTGCCGGCTATACTGGTGACGGCATGTGCGTCACATGACAGGAATATGCTGTCGACCCACCTAACTTGTACACTTGGCCAATGGGTAAAAAGATTCTTCTACCTTGCCCGATTTAGGTTTTCTTGTGGATATGATAATCACTCCCAAAAAGTGATGAAAACATAAGAGTTTGTCGCATAAACTGCAACAAATGAATGCAACAGTTTCACAGTCGCGCAGTTTTCCCTGTGCTCTGTCAAAACATGTGTTTTTAACGGTTTCAAATTTTTCCGTGTGTAGACCGTCAAAGACATGTCCAAGAAAATCTGAACATGTCCTGGAATTTTGGAGAGCGAAGTTGATTATGTGTGAGTGCCTGAACTTTGATAATTGTCTGAAAATAAAAAATTAAACTTTTCACTCGAGGGAAGACTTGAACGAAAGACCTCTCGTCCCGAAACTGCTCACGCTAACCACGCGACCATGGCGCTCCTGGGATCATACTACCCTTGATGTTGCCTATCTTGCACATGGACTACTCAGTTTGTATATTTTGCTTATTTTTTTCATAGTTCCACACAACTTCTTCCTGTTTTCTCCATTGATCTGTGTTCAGTTTTTCAAGGCCTATCCACTGTGCCAACTTATAACTAAATCTGAGGGGGGTGCGATGGGGAGGTTCCCTTGTTAGTACCGTCACCGCTAGTAGGAATATGCTCTTTATAGCTGAGATCCAGAGCTCGTCCCGTTTGCCCGATGTAAAATTTTGGACAATTCCCGCAAGTAATTTTATATACTCCTGACTGGGAAAGTTTACCGCTCTTACTCTGCAAGGAGTGAATTAAATTCCTATGTAAAGTATTATTAGTAGAATAGGCGACTCTTAAATTATGGGATGTGAGTAAACGTCCCAATTTGTAACTTATATTGCCTATGTAAGGGATAAATATCGTTGCCACTTGTTTGTCATCTAACGCATCCCCTAGGGTGGAAGACGTAATATTATTTTTATTCATTTTCTTGTTATACATCTGTCTTACCAACGGAAACCTGTAGCCATTATTTATAGCAATATTCTAAAGTGTGACCAGTTCAGTTTCTACCGCATCTGGTACAAGAGGGATAGCTGTAACTCGATGAATATTAGAATGAAAAAAGGCGTACGGATGGGCCGAGTCTGCAGGTGTAATATTGTCGGAAAACGTGTTTTTCCGAAAAATATTAAATTCAATGCGGTTGTCAACCACAGTAAAAAATTTAAGGACCTAGTATCGGATTCTCGCTCAATTGTAAAACTGATATTATGGTGAAGCTCATTAAAAATCGAAAAAATATGGTCTACATCATTTTGAGAACCACCAATGATTAATAGAATATCGTCAACATAACTTTTGTTAAATTTTATTCTCCTACGAATCTCTCTGTCACTGGCAAAAAAATCAGACTCTATGTAGTTCATAAAAATTTCTGATAAAATCCCAGCTAGGGGGCTTCCCATAGCCAAACATGCTGGTAGTAAGAAAATCTCCCATTAAATGTAAAGTATCTGTGTTTCAAAACGATCCGTAACAGCAGCATCAACTCATTGACCTCTTTATCCAAAAGTTTTATATGGTGACGTTAATTGCACTCTAGTATTTGCAATGTGTGGTCGACCGCTAGACTTGTTACGTCAAACGATACTAGTTTAGAATCTTCAGAACAAGATTCCTCGCGTCAACTGGTAGCTAAATGAATGAAATTTTCAACGGAATAGTTTTTACTAAAAACGAAATTTTCTTTAATCTTAGTATGCAAGTATTTCACCAGCTTATGATAGGCACTTCCCGTACTGTCAACGATAGGACGAATTGGGTGATTTAACTTATGAACTTTAAACTGGCTTCTCAATTTAGGGGGCTTGGGATTCATGTTTACAGGCCCCTTCTTTCGGAACTCTCCTATCAGATTTTTAGAATTTTGGATCCCAGTTCTAATTTCTTTTTGAAGAGTAATAGTGGGGTCTCTGTTAAGCATAACTATCCCGTTGTCATTGATAAAAGCTTCGGTCTTGTCTATGTATTCTTGCTTTGTGGATATAAGTAGGCAGTTTCCCCTATCGGCTTTTGTGACAATAGCATCATTTTGTATTAGTTTGCGGTTAATACTCCTTAAAAAGTTATTTGTGTTATCCTCTTTATGTGCACTGTGTGTGACCTTACTCACAATTTTGGAGGCCTCATGAGCCAATCGGGTTTGTTTCTCGTTAGGCATTTTGGCGTAATCTAGACAGATTTTTAAGTCAACTATTGTGTCTTCCAGAACTTCCGGATTTGCGGTGCTAGGCTCGAAATTAAATTTTAATTCTTTAGAGGGGAGAGACACCTCTTGGGGCGAAAATACAATTTCTGTCTTATTAATGACCCGGACAAAGAATTTTTTAGGTTCAGCTGTAAAATTAGTGTGATTTCTGGGGCTTATCACATGCGCCCTTTGATTAGCGAGCGCGGTTGGTCAAGCTGTTCATCTTCTTTCTTTTTATCCTCATTTTCCTTTCACGATGAAGGTGATTTTAGCCCGTTCAACACCTCACGTTTTATCCCTATATCTTTATTACCACGACGTCTTTAGATTACGTCCCCTCAACCCCCCCCCCCCCCCTCAAGGCTAACTACTGGCTTTAGGCATATTTTTTAAAAGTTCCTCCTGTTGTCATAGGTAGCTTCGTATATAAGTTTCTTTACTAGCATAAGCAACCGTGTGGGGTTATTTTTAGGTTTCATCTCCTACTTTGCTCGTCTCAGGTTCTATTTATTTCATTTTTTGATATACGCTGATCCACGTTTGGGAATATATGGGCTATTTAGCCCCGACCCATGGATAAACTTACTCGTATTCGTATGCTCATGCGCATTCAAGTAACTTCCCTTGTCTTGCGCGTATGCACACATAGCGAGTCAGGCTTGTAAGTGAGAGACCGTTTGTAGCTGCAGTTTATGGCGGGTCATGACCCATCGAACAGAGGCTGGTGTGAGGTGGAGCGTACACCATTAAGTTAAATAGTGGTTTTGACTTTGTACATATGCACTGTTTGTGTTTTCCTTTTCGTTCATAAATGTATAGCTATGGTGTTCTTTTAATTATTGACAAAGGTCTTCTTAGGCACTTGTGAGTTTTATTGTTATTCTGAAGAAGGTGTAGTTATCTACACCGAAACCTGGGTTAACACTTAACACTAGGTACTTTTTTCGCAAACGAGGCGGGTTTTTAGTTTTTTAATATATTATATCACTATATTCGCGATCCATCGACAGTTTGACTCTAGAAAGCAAATTTAAGTCACGAGGAACCGTTGTTTCCATGTCATTATACATCTGAATACGATGGTCTCCTCAGTTGGCGTTCAAAAGACTAGGAATTAACTACTCTGCAGTTGGTCCAATTTTCAGTTTATCAGCTACAGTAAGTTTACATGTCCCCTACAAAATTCCAGCGACTTCACGAACATTATGTGGACTGACTGTCCTTATGGACCACTTATTGAACTTTCATGGCCGTTTCTGGAGCTGTGCGTGACGATAGTCAATCCAACCATCGTTAAATTGCTTAAACCACTCGACTGTTCTTGCCAAGTTCAGTGCTTGCTCAGTAAGAGCAACACTTAGCATGCATTTTACTCCTTCAAGTTAGCCACTTCGAAAACTGCAGAAACTGTCGAGGGGAATAAGCAATAACTTTCACATCGATGCACCGACGATGACCCGGACGTTGCACACTGTCAATTCAAAGTAGTGAGGAGACAGCCTATTTGTTTCAACAACTAACTTGTCAGTCGATTGTTTATCCTTTCAGTTGGTTTTTTCAGTAGAATGAAACAACGGAATGAAACTAGTGTGTGCAGCTACGTCAGCCGTACGAATGTTTTCCACTCACTCTTCTGTTTGAGAGATTTCACTCAGTGTGAAATAACCGACGGACGCAAAACTATGACAGTTACGTCAGTTACATAAATGCTGTCACTCAGTGATGGATGGAGGACAATGATGTCAGAGAATAAATGGAACAAGAAGGGGATATCGGAGAACACGTTCCGATATAACGGCACATCTGCGTATCATTGAATCACCAGCATGAAAAATGGAATGAGCGTGTGTGGCATTGTTGGACGAGAGGCTCCAGTCGGGGAAGTTCACCCGCCAATTGCAAGTCTTATTTCAGTCAACGCCACATTGGACGACTTGTGTGCCGGTGATGACGATGAAATGATGATGAGGACAACACAACACCCAGTCCACCAGTGGAGAAATATCTCCAACCCGGCAGGGAATCGAACCCGGGCCCGCTGCATGGGAGGCAAGCACGTTAACACTCAGCTTAGCAGGCGGACAGTCACCAGTATGTCATGTAGAAGTACATCACACGTTAGCGAGAAAAATAATGTAGTAATTTGTAGTAACAGCTCACGTGATCGTGCCATACACTACAGAGTAGCATTTCGCATTTCTGAATCAAGAGAACGAACGATCGACAACAACGACGGAGGCTTCGACCACAAACGTATCCTGTCTGTTTAAAACTTCCAAAACCTTCTGGACAGCGCCATTACTTTACACCCAAAGACGTGATCCGCAAAATTTTATACGTCGATGCCCTCTTCCTAGCCATTACCACATAAGCTACAGTTCATCTGTGGACGCATGGAAGGTTTAGCCGCGGAAAGATGCATGGCATTGCAGATAACCGCAGAACATAAAAAGCATATATAAATGCTTTCCTCGCCAGTCATTGTTAATGAGAGGCGCAGGATAGGATTATGTGCCGAGACTTGGAGTCATCAGGATTCAAGAGTCCTGCGAAACTGTTTGAATCACTTGCCAAGAAGAACCAGTTTCTGGATGAGCCATTTAGTAACAGTGGAATTATCCGTTTCTGTTACATGAAACTACCTATCAATTACCAGCGGGTACTTGCAGGAAGGTGCGGAGACACCACTGAAGCGTTTAAAAGCATTTCTGTGTACCCTAAAAAAAGAACAAACCACAAGAGAAGAGGAGAAACTGGGAAGGAAACTCCTATAAACCGCAGAATCTACATCTACATCTACATCCATACTCCGCAAGCCACCTGACGGTGTGTGGCGGAGGGTACCTTGAGTACCTCTATCGGTACTCCCTTCTATTCCAGTCTCGTATTGTACGTGGAAAGAAGGATTGTCGGTATGTCTCTGTGCGGGCTCTAATCTCTCTGATTTTATCCTCATGGTCTCTTCGCGAGATATACGTAGGAGGGAGCAATATACTGCTTGACTCCTCGGTGAAGGTATGTTCTCGAAACTTCAACAAAAGCCCGTACCGAGCTACTGAGCGTCTCTCCTGCAGAGTCTTCCTCTGGAGTTTATCTATCATCATCGTAACGCTTTCGCGATTACTAAATGACCCTGTAACGAAACGCGCTGCTCTCCGTTGGATCTTCTCTATCTCTTCTATGAACTCTATCTGGTACGGATCCAACACTGCTGAGCAGTATTCAAGCAGTGGGCGAACAAGCGTACTGTAACCTACTTCCTTTGTTTTCGGATTGCATTTCCTTAGGATTCTTCCAATGAATCTCAGTCTGGCATCTGCTTTACCAACGATCAACTTTATATGAATAGGGATAACGACAGAAGTAGTTACAACTACACAAACGGATCGTCAGGAAGACGCAGTTATGGACAACAACAAGCAGACACACGCCCTACAGACGGAGGAAAGAACTGGAACAACCTCCGTGGAGGAAATGGCAATAATCACTTCGTTCGAACATGGAGAGAACCGGACTAGAGACAGCAACCGACCGAAACTGAAGAAGTGAGGCCATCTAACCCATCATACGAGCACCATAATTGGAACCCGTCTCATCATTGACGGGCGGTAGATGCAGGAGAGGCGCAAAAGTCACCCACAGTGGGAGTTGGTACGAGCAGTATAAATTTACTGCAATACGAGAATCTCGACCAGCTGCTATTAGAGGAAAATGAAGAGGAAACCAGGCAAGATCTGCACTCTATCATATAAACTAGCAAGTTTGATATTTGACAGTGGTAGCCACATTGTGGCCATATTAGATTCCGCACACCAGAAGTTGGCTGAAAAGAACTGTTGGCCAGCCCTTTCACTCAAGAAGACGAGAATAAAATGGGTAATATTTAGGAAACATACGAAAGGACAGCATCAGACTCGTGGAATTTAAGTGTTGAGGATACAAGTTAGAGAAGAACTCCCTGGTCGTTCCAAATCTGACGATCGATCTGATACCCTGTACGGATTTGTAAGATGGCAAGAACTATGCCCCTTACATGAAGTCATTAAAGATCACTGAACTCATATTGAGCGACCACTAGGGCTGAACAAAAACGACTGACAAGGCACAGTGCACCTTGCAGAGGGTGTAATATGGACATAATGGAATATTTAATGTTGGGTGACGGTTTTAAAGTAATTCACGCGACGTGAAAACTTTGTGGAAACGCGTCGATTTACTGGAGGTTAGTTTATCCCAGGGAAGTATTCAGAGTTGACCGCGGCCGGGTGGCGGCATGCGGCTGGGGAGCGGCGAAGGGAAGTGACAATAGGCAGCCTAGGATGGCTCAAACTCTGAGAAAGCGGTAATGGGGCGCGGGCTCCAGCTGCCGTAAGATGAGTGACAGTGAGGTGGGTGGTTGACCCCTTGCTGGCGTACCGGCAAGCAGACGTAGAACTTGTAAGCCTGTTGATAAACTTCCGTCATCCCTTTTTCAGTGAAATATGCGAGAAAGCCGTGCAGAGCTACAGTGGAGCGGTAAACAGAGGCAGAAATATGTGTGTTCGTGACTGTAGCAACTTCATGCTGAATTCACGGTCTGCAGAGTCTGAAATAAATCAGGTGAAGAGCGACAGAATGAAATACGCCGGCCTCTGATGGGAACGTTGGACCGAGGAATTTGAAGTACTCTCCTGTGAGTCAGAATTTCGGAAAAATTGGTGTTTTAGGCATATGCTAACCTTGATGGGTGGCCTGGGAGGAGCTAAATAGCAGAAGTTGAGAGGAAGGGAAATTTTTTTGCAATTTGTTCACTTCCCCGAGCAAGCATTGGTCGGTGCTGGGAAGGGACGCATAATTAACACGACTTGTGCTGCAATTGGCACAAGTGATTTTGCTGGAGGGGAAACTGAGGCGAAGAGCGGACTGGCAGAAGTCTCCGTAGAGGTCTTCCATTCCCAGCTTGCCTGGAGTGCGGATATAGCGTTCTTTACTCAGCTTGCCTGAGAGAGAGTGAGCAGCTCTGCAGTGTATGCCTTTGCAAACGGAACGATTGAGGTTAGAGATAGAAAGTTTTCGTTGAGTTATGTACTGAGCAAGATAGCTAGGAGTGAATAGACGAGTGCAGCCTTGCAGCACCACGAGGCCGGCAGACGTCCGCACAACGACGCCGCCCTGCCACACTGAATTCGGTGATATCGCGCCCGCTCCGGCTTGAGTTAGGCCACTGATTAATTTGTTGGATCACGCCGGCAAAGTTTCCACGAGGGTTTCATGGGCTGTGTATTGTAGAATTCTTCTCGCACTTCGCATTATGCCTAGATCAGTCGATAGGAATTAATTTTGATTTATCGCGTTTTACTTCACGTAAACGCATTTTATTCCCACCGCCTGTTAGGAGAGTCATGTAATGTGATGATTGAAGGTCGTGCATTAAAAAAAAATTGTGCTAATCGACTGAATCTGTTTTCTATCAAGTAGTTGAAATCCCATGTCACTTTCTTAATTACTTTTATGTTCAGCATTTGCATCTGTTGTTCAATAGCTGAATACATCAATGTGCACCCCTTTTTAATTAAAAGCGATCAATTCTGAATCAATTAATGTCAACACTGCCACCGAAGTTCATTCAGGGGTCACAGGGCCTTATTACTTTCTATGCGTTATCCGATATTATGGCAGTTTTGCACTCTCAGGTGATCTGTTAGTCAATTAGCTGGGATGAACACACGCCAAAACCAGGTAAGTGACGGGTGGGGTGTTACAGATTTTTTAAATGAACAGCTGAGGCAACTGTGGTGGTCATAGACGACAGGGGTGCGGAGATTTGTGCAGCTGAACACACATGCACCTGGAGCAACTGACCACCCAGATGAACCAAGGGGCTACCAAAATAGTCTCTTCATAAACCACTCAGAGAACGTTGCTGCATGTGGGTCTCCGAAGGCGACGAAGGCTGGAATTTACTCACCACTATCGCAACTGGACGTCCACTGAGTCGTTACAGGTGGCCTTTTCGGACGAATTACGTTTTATGCTCCATCGGACAGATAGCCTTTGGCTTGTGTCCTGCAGCAATCGTCAGATAGGTCTAGTGGAAAGACTGTTATTGTCTCAGGAAAGGCATTATGATGCCGTCGTTCTGGAATGCACAATGGAACAATAAAAATATGGCTCTATCCTTGGGGCCAATTCACCACTACATGAAGTTTCTTTTTCCCCGGCACGTTGGCATAACCGGTTTCTGAAATTACCGATATTCGTTTCTTTTCTATTATTTTCTGTGGTAAACGTTGAAAGCGAACAAAGACTGAAAAATTTATATTCCCTCATTTTCAGGATACGTGTAATGAAAATATTAATTAATTAGACAAATAAAAGAAAACTTGCTTACCATTATTTGGGCGTGAAGAACAGTCAGTGCAAAAGGATAAAAACTGAGGTGGAAGACCTCTGACATTCGTGTTAATTTGTCCGTTTCCACCGGCTACAAGCAGATCAGCAATTTCCTATGAAACTTCCTGGCAGATTAAAACTGTGTGCCGGACCGAGACTCGAACTCGGGAGCTTTGCCTTTGGTAGAGCACTTGCCTGGGAAAGGCAAAGGTCCCGAGTTCGAGTCTCGGTCCGGCACACAGTTTAATGTGCCAGGAAGTTTCATATCAAGGTACACTCCGCTGCAGAGTGAAAATCTCATTCCAGCAATTTTCTATTTTTATTGAATAGTAAGAATGAGTTGTTAGGTTTTTTAATTTGTTATTGTTAGCATACTTCCCTTCCTCTTACGGTTTCGTGGAAATGACAGAGAATTCTTTAAAAGCAGATGAAGCACTGTATTTCATTGCTCTGTCACTTTGTAAAACTAGTTCCAGGCTAGCGTTGGTGCCATTCGGTAACACAAGGGATGTCCGGCGACGACACTGAGAAACCACAGTCTGGATCGGCTGGAAGCCAAGTCTTGCACACTGCACTACACGCGTAATACGTGTAACTTAAACCGCGACACACGGCGACAGGGATTGTGGGTCAGCGGTGTTGTATCAGTTCTTATGCCATGTGTTTGCTGCATCGTTATTAAAATCGCACTCATCGGTTTTCCCATTTCCTATAATTAAGCAATATTCCAAACCAATGCAAATTTGCAAATAAAAACTACTCCTTTTAAAAAAAGTTTTTTTAAAAAACCGAAAAGTCTTAACACTGCTGCTGTCGCTGATATTTCGGTATTTTTACTAGGTTATTAGTGTTTTTGTTGTTGTCTTCGGTCCACAGACTGGTTTGATGCAGCTCTCCATGCTACTCCGTCTTGTGCAACATTCTTCATCTCCACATATCGACTGTGAGCTACATTGTTTGTCTCATTCTACGATTTTTACCCTCCACGCTGCCCTCTAACACTAAATTGGAGATCCTTTGATGCCTCAGAACATGCCCCACCAACCGATCCCTTCTTCTAGTAAGGTTGTGCCATAAATTCCTCTTCTCCCCAATTCTGTTCGGTACCCCCTCATTACTTACGTGATCTACCTATCTAATCTTCAGCATTCTTCTGCAGCACCACATTTCGAAAGCTTATATTCTCTTCTTGTCTGAACTATGTATCGTCCATATTTCACTGCCATACATGGCTACACTCTATTAAATACTTTCAGAAAAGACTTCCTGACACTTAAATCTATACTCCGTGTTAACAAATTTCTCATCCTCAGAAACGCTTTCCTTTCCATTGCCAGTCTACATGTTATATCCTCTCCACTTCAACCGTCATCAGTTATTTTGCTCCCCAAAGAGCAAAACTCATCTACTACTCGAAGCGTCTCATTTCACTCAGCATCACCCGATTTAATTCGACTACATTCCATTATTCTCGCTTTGCTTTTGTTGATGTTCATCTTATGTCTTGCTTTCAAGACACTGTCCATTCCGTTCATCTGCTCTTCCAAGTCCTCTGCGGTCGCTGACAGAATTACAATATCATCGGCAAACCTCAAAATTTTTATTTCTTCTCCATGGATTTTCATTCCTACTCCAAATTTTTCTTTTCTTTCCTTTACTGCTTGCTCAGTGTATGGATTGAATAACAGTGAGGATAGGCTACAACCCTGTCTCACCCCCTTCCCAGTCACTGCTTCCCTTTCAAGCCCCTCGACTCTTATAACTGTCGTCTGGTTTCTGTACAAATAGTCTGGTTTCTGCACAAATAGCCTTTCGCTCCCTGTATTTGTCCCCTGTCATCTTCAGAATTGGAAAGAGAGTATTCCAGTGAATATTGTCAAAAGCTTTCTCTAGGTCTACAAGTGCCACAAACGTAGGTATGCGTTTCCTTAATCTTTCTTCTAAGATAAGTCGTAGAGTCAGTTTTGCCTCACGTGTTCCAATATTTCTACGGAATCCAAACTGATCTTCGCCGAGGTCGGCTTCTACCAGTTTTTCCATTCGTCTGTAGAGAATTCGCGTTAGTGTTTTGCAGCTGTGACTTATTAAACTGATAGTTCGGTAACTTTGGTTCAAATGGCTCTGAGCACTATGGGACTTAACATCTATGGTCATCAATCCCCTAGAACTTAGAACTACTTAAACCTAACTAACCTAAGGACAGCACACAACACCCAGCCATCACGAGGCAGAGAAAAATCCCTGACCCCGCCGGGAATCGAACCCGGGAACCCGGGCGTGGGAAGCGAGAACGCTACCGCACGACCACGAGATGCGGGCTCGGTGACATCTGTTTTCTTTGGGACTGGAATTATTATATTCTTCTTGAAGTGTGAGGGTATTTCACCTGTATCATACATCTTGCTCTCCATGTGGTAGAGTTTGGTCAGGGTTGACTCCCTCAAGGCTATCAGTAGTTCTAAAGGAATGTTATCTACAACCGGGGCCTTGTTTCGACTTACGTTTTTCAGTGCTCTGTCCAACTCTTCACTCAGTATAGTATCTCCCGTTTTATCTCCATCTATGTTCTCTTCCATTACCATAACATTGCCCTCAAGTACATCTCCCTTGCATAGACCAGCTATATACTCTTTCCATCTTCATGCTTTCCCTTCTTTGCATTGAAATGGTTTTCCAAGTGAGCTCTTGATATTGATACAAATGGTTCTCTTTTCTCCAAAGTTCTCTTCAATTTGTCTGTAGACAATATCTATCTTGAAACTTCCTGGCAGATTAAAACTGTGTGCCGGACCGAGACTCGAACTCGGAGCACTTGCCCGCGAAAGGCACAGGTCGCGAGTCCGAGTCTCGGTCCGGCACATAGTTTTAATCTGTCAGGAAGTTTCATATCAGCGCACACTCAGCTGCAGGATGATAATCTCATTCTGGAAACACCCCCCAGGCTGTGGCTAAGCCATGTCTCCGCTAGTTCTGCCAGGAGTGCTAGTTCTGCAAGGTTCGCAGGAGAGCTTCTGTAAAGTTTGGAAGATAGGAGACGAGGTACTAGCGAAATTGAAGCTGTGAGGACGGGGCGTGAGTCGTGCTTGGGTAGCTCAGTCGGTAGTCAGTCTGCGTTCGGCAGGGCAGCAGTGCGCGCCGCGCTCGGCCGGCCACGCCGCTGCGCGTGCGGAGTGTTTTGTTTACTTGCTCGTCACCGCGCTTCTCAGTCGAACAAGCTGTAATGGCCAACTCTTACAGGAAGAACACTCTTAAGTTCACCTTCTCAAATGAATACGCACGACCCAAAGCACTGGCTGTCGAACGCTTCCTACGTGAAGATGTGAAGATCCCTCGTGACGAACTCATCGGCATACACCTATCGATCATTAGCAGCGTCGTTTATGTTAAGATGACTTCCGACGCTGCCTGCAACGAGATTATTCAAAGGACGCGACATGGACTAAAATTTCGGCACTCCGACGGAAACGTCGGGCCTGTGGATGTCGACCATGCAGGACTTGGCCTTCGGACGATCCGTGTATTCGAACTGCCTTTCGAGGTGAATGAAGATGAAGTCATCGCGACGCTAAGCCCGTTCGGAAAAGTCCAGAGCCACGTAGCCAAGACATGGGCACAGTTTACGTCGTATCCGGTGCTTAATGGTGTGAGACAAGTCCGAATCGATCTCAAACGGCACGTTCCATCGTACATTTCTATCGGCGGCTGCCGTGCGGGGGTCATTTACGACGGATAACCTCGAACATGTTCCATTTGTGGCAAAGAAGGCCACGTCCGAAATGAATGCCTGCAACGCCGCATCATAAAACTAAGGCACCACGATACGAACACCGACAGAACCACAACCACCCTTCCAGTCACCTATGCGGCGACACTGCACGTCGAGCCCTCACAAGACGCCGTTCATGAGCGTCTCTATGGTCCGATACACCCGGAGGCGTTCCAGCACCTTGACACCGGCGATCCCGCCCGTGAACATGACCAACAACCGGACACACCCACGCTAGAAGATCACAAGGATACCAATGAGAGTGTTCTGGAGAATGACGACCGCATCATAGCACCCGCGGCTTTTGTAACGGAACGACGTGGATCTCTTCCTTCCTCAGACACCGAAACTCATTGCCGAAAGCAGAAGTCGCCCAAACGACGAAAAAAACGCCGCAAGACGTCAGAATCGACCATTGAGCCACCTCCGCAGGACGAAGAGATGGCGCATCACTCTGACGGAGAACACGATAACACTTTCTCCTCTGCGACGGAGACGCGGCATCCACAAGACGGTGAATCGTCCAACAGAGATCGTGCGCAAGCCCCGCGCCCAGAAGCCATGGAACATAGCACGCCCGTTGTCACCGACGCAATTGAGCCGACCCGGCCAGCGCTGCCACCTCTCGCCGATGTCAAACCTGTCGGACATTTTTCGTGGGCGGATGACACGGATTTCCCACCTCCATCTGATGCGGAAATGAGATCTGTTCCTCCGTTAGACCAACACTAAAATGGGGCAAGTTTCTACGGCGACTCCTGCGACTTCCATGGACTTCCAGCATCCACCACGACAATCTTCACCAGCTACGAACCTATCGGCAGCACGGATCTCCCATCAGGCGTACCGAATAGCTACTATCATTACTAATCATATCGGCTCACACGCTAAACTTCAACTGCTCCGTGACACGGTAAGAGCAGCGGACATCGACATCGCCCTGTTACAAGAACTGAGGACAGCAACTTGGACTGTGTGTTATGGATATGAGACGTACGCCGCCCCTGCAGCTATGGAACACACAGGCGCAGCCATCCTCCTACGAGAAGGGATTGCAGTTTCCGATGTCACATACCTCCCAACGGCGCGAGGGGTGGCCATAACAGTTGAAGGAATCAAAATCATAAATCTCTACGCCCCATCGGGCACTGATAAACGGAGGGATCGCTCCCAGTTCTACGCAGAAGATATCACGCCTTTATTCCTCGGTCGATACGATCATCTCATCGTAGGTGGAGATTTCAAATTGTGTTCTCGAGCGCACAGACCAATACCCCCATTTCACCACATGTCCGGAACTTCGCTTCCTCGTCCGCCACCTTCGTCTCCTCGACACTTGGCGAGTGGTACACGGCAACCGCCCGGGGTATACACACATCACGAGCCACTCCGCCAGCCGACTTGATAGAATATACATCTCTGACGCTCTAAAATCACTTCTCCTCGACGCGGAAAGTTGGCCGCCTTTTCGGATCATGACATCTACATCTGTACCATGAACCTACGTCGACAATCTATATGGCGCAGTGCAGGACCTTGGAAACTCAATGTCACGCTACTGCGGGACCCTGAATGTCGACAACAGGTCACCGACACGTGGCATACCTGTGTTCAACGCAATATGCGTTACGAGACCACACTGCAGTGGTGGTTGCTGTGCGCCAAACCGGCCATCCGACGCACATTGACACACTATGGCAGAGGCAAAGCCAGGTTGAATCACCACACAACTGATTTCTACTATAGCGCTCTACGTGAACTCATGAATCATCCTCCTTCCCCGGATCGTCTAACGATTTTAACCTTGACCAGATGCCGTCTAGAGGGTAGCCATTGTAGGAGCACGCAGCCAATATAGGATTAACGGTGAAGAACCTTCTATGCATCATATTGTTCAAAATGTTCGTCGACGCCGACAGGCTTCAATGACAACTTTAGACCTACCTGATGGACGACGGCTGACTTCGCAAGCTACCATTGCGTATGCATTTACAACGCACTATAGACTTTTCTATCAAGAAGTACCTGTCGGTGCAGAGCCCATTGCTGAGGTTGCCCAGGAGACACTTGGTACTCTAAACGCAGCAGCTGCAACCCTCCTGACTTCTGAAGTGACCACCGAGGACGTCCAAGGCGCTGTAGCCAAAGGGTCTCTGAATCGATCTCCCGGCCCGGATGGTTTACCTCTCGAATTTTACAGAACCTTCCAAGATTTGATGTTTCCACGATGGAGGGACATGTACTGGGAACTTTTGTCCGGCTCGGCGAACCCGCCACCAATGTTCATGGAAGGCTTACTTGTACCAGTCCCGAAACCAGCAGGAGGAACACGACAGTTATCGGCCGATCACGTTACTCAATTCCGACTTCAAGATTTTCACACGCCTTCTAGCAGTGCGACTCACACATGTCTTACGAGACATTGTTTCCCACGAACAAACATCCTTAGGCGGCGATCGTAATATACAGACAGCCCTCAGTGAATATCGAGATGTGATCGCTGTGGCAACACACTCGCGACTTCCAGGCGCTTTAATCTCCATCGACTTCAAACAAGCGTTTGACCGCGTCAATCATGCATTCCTCAATGCAGTGATGGACCGCATGGCAATTCCCCCGACGTTCACGCAAGTGATTATGCGGCTCCTTCGTGGAGCAACGTCCAGACTTCTCGTCAACGGCAGACTTACAGAACCTATACGTATTGAACGCTCAGTACGGCAGGGTTGCCCTTTGTCGACGGTGCTTTATGCCATTGCGATGGAAACACTCATTTGTGGATTACGGCGACGTTTGACAGGTATTCCAATCCGGGATCATATTTTCCGCTGCCGAGCTTACACGGACGACTTGGCCCTCGTCGTACGTTCAGCGGCCGACGTACAAGCCGTGATGCAGTGGATTACCCGTTACAGTGCAGGGGCAGGGAGCTCTATGAACGTGGCAAAATCATGCGCCATGAAGATCGGCCACGGCCTTCCAGCAGACAGCGTAGTCCCATTTCAACTGGTGGACACCCTTCGTTGTCTCGGATTAGTGTACACGCGAGACATTCGCCGCACCTCGGCGATTAATTTTCGGGCGCTACTGCAACGCATCCGGGCCAACATACAAAATCACGTACTACGCCCGCTGAATATGTGCCAGAGAGTCACCTTCGTCAATACCCATCTGGCAGCCCGGATACCCCGTATAGCGCAGCTTCTGCCCATCACTGCGACAATGGCGGCCAGATTACAGGCGGCTTTCGGCTATTTTATTTGCTCTGGACACATCTTAAAAGTCCAGTATGAAGCTCTCACCTTACCGAATCGGGACGGTGGCCTCGATCTGGTTAACGTGAGAGCCAGGACTACGGCACTTTACACCAATACTATGCTCCGATTATGGAAAAGCCGAAACGCTAGTTTTACTGGAATGTTGACCACCGAGCTCGCACCTGTTTCGAAACGCCCACCGACGTCTCTGGCACACATCCCACCTCCGATGTCACATATCGGCCGTTTCTTTCTGGAGTTCAGCTACATATGCACCGAGCTCCCCAGGACCAGGAAGACGACCACTCGCGACATCTACTGCCTTCTCCGAAAGTCTCCACCCCGCAACCCCGTCGAAACACGTCACCCCCAGGTTTCATGGCCTACAGTTTGGAAAACGATCCACCAACCATATTACACCACTGAAACCTCCTCTATGTGGTACCTTCTCGTCAACGGCAAGTATACTACAAGACAGAAACTGCATCGCATCGCACTGGTGGACTCACCCCTGTGCCTCAAGTGCAATGTCGAAGATACAGATTTACATCGTTGTGAGTGTAGGCCGGCAGCAGCCGTCTGGACCCTCGTACAGGAGATTGTGGCTTTCTACCTCCGAGTACCACCACATCACGTATCTCCTACCATGATGATATATCCCGACACGACCTACTTTCCATCGGCTAAGTGGCACGCCATCACATGGATCAGTGGCATGCCTGTCAACTGCCTCTTCCGGGACGGCATCGTCGATCCGGCGGACTTTTGGACACGCCTCCAAGTACATCACCACACCCTTCGCCGACATCGACACTACCGGTCCACTTTCGCGAACTATTTACAGAGTATTTTCACCAACCCGCCTCAAAGCTGGCATCTCAACGAACCGTGCCAGCCAAGACTGGACGATCCCACGTTCCCCTTTAATAGTCAATGATAGAATGCATTTTGTTCTGATGGCGCGCCAAAGTGGAGCATGGCGTGGAAAGAATTCTTATTTTATTTCACTTCTCTTTTCTCCTCCTCTTCTAAGTTTTTTTTTCCTTACACATGTTTACGCTTTTAACGCATAGCTCTCTATCCGCAGCCTATTTGTTTTCTTTATCCTGTGCTCCCCCCCCCCCCCCAAAAAAAAAACATAAAAAAATTTGGGTTGCTGCTGATGGTGAGACTCTATACTCATTTATGTTAACAATAAAAATAAAATTATTAAAAAAGAAGGCCGTTGTGGCAATATAGTTACCTTTTATGTTTTACGTTTTCAAAGGATATTGAGTTATTTTATGAAGGCATTCTATTTTCATACACAAGAGGTTTTTATTTGTTTTCTCCTTACCTGCAACTTTAAAAAATTAAAAAGGGAAAAAAACAAAAAAATTAAAAATTAAATAAATAAAAAATAGAAAAACAAAAAATGTCGGTAGAGCACTTGTCCGCGAAAGGCAAAGGTCCCGAGTTTGAGTCTCGGTTCGGCACACAGTTTTAATCTGCCAGGAAGTTTCATATCAGCGCACACTCCGCTGCAATGTGATAATCTCATTCTGGAAGTATCTATCTTACCCCTAGTGACATATGCCTCTACATCCTTACATTTGTCCTCCAGCCATCCCTGCTTAGCCATTTTGCACTTTCTGTCGATCTCATTTTTGAGACGTTTGCATTCCATTTTTCCTTCTTCGCTTACGGCATTTTTATAATTTCTCCTTTCGTCAGTTAAATACAATATCTCCTCCGTTACCCAAGGATTTCTACTAGCCCTCGTCATTTTACCTAATCCGTCCTCGGCTGCCTTCATTATTTCATCTCTCAAAGCTACAGGTCATAATCGATAAAAATACCGAAAATGCCAGTTTTTCTGAACTGAAATACCGTTACCGGTTTTAACCGATCGGTTATTCCCACTGCTACTTGGTGGCCGTCACGTGATCAGGAGCGCCCACCGACCGCCTGCAGCACGTGACGGAAGGCACGCCTCGCCGCGGCAGGCAGCTGGCCGCAGTCGGCGAGGACGGGACGGTACAGGCGAGCGGCGGCGGCCGCCTATCGGCGCCGACCATCTTTGGAGGTTCCTGCCTCCTGTTAGCGCAGTCAATCTCCGGCGCGACAGCACAATACCAAATATATCAAAACTTACACTTTGGGAGTGCCACCAGTGCGGCCGGCTCCCTGCTCCGGCCCTCTGCAGGAATAACAAGTGGGGCAAAAACCAGTCGTGCCGGGCTCTGCGAGATGCGACGCTAGGAGCTCCCGGTATGCCTTTGTATTTTTGTTGTGGCCTTAAGCGGGGTCCCTCTTGCAGCTGTAAAGGACAGTTCTATAGGACTGCGAACACGATATTTGTAACGTACAAGAAACTCGCTCACAATAATGTTACTCCTACTGGTTTCTGTTAACAGCGAAGAGTTTTGAGGCAGCCTTTAACGAACAAGATTAAATGTCTTTTACTACACTCTGCCAAAGGGTTTTTATTTCCATTATAATAACTGATATTGAAAATTTGTTTTCGCCATGTACAGGATTGGTAAAACAAACTGGATTGGGACGGCCAATGTGGCCTACCGGTTCTAGCCGCTTCAGTTTGGAACCGCGCGCCTGCTACGGTCGCAGGTTCGAATCGTGCCTTGGGCACGAATGTGTGTGATGTCCTTAGGTTAGTTAGGTTTAAGTAGTTCTAAGTTCTAGGGGACTGATGTTAAGTCCCATAGTCCTCAGAGCCATTTGAACCATTTTGGAAACTGGATTGTCGGCCGGCGTGGCCGAGCGGTTCTAGGCGCTACAGTCTGGAACCGCGCGACCGCTACGGTCGCAGTTTCGAATCCTGCCTCGGGCATGGATGTGTGTGACGTCCTTAGGTTAGTTAGGTTTAAGTAGTTCTAAGTTCTAGGGGACTGATGACCTCAGCAGTTAAGTCCCATAATGCTCAGAGCCATTTGAACCATTTTTGAAACTGGAAAACATTTACAAGTAGCTGTAGTGCCCGATATTTCCCGGGAAGTTTAATATCTGCCACTCAAAGTGATTTTCTCTGTGCCTTGTTGATACTCATAGAAAATGCGAGCCGCACGGGAAACTGCAGTTGCATTAAATTGAAGTATAGTAGTGTCAACGGTCTGCGAGGAATGAATAGGTTTTCACCTTTATCAGAAGATGATTAGTTGTGCCATCTGTTGTTACATTTTGTAATAAGTATCTCATTGTATTTTTTGGAAAATTCGTCTTCTTCTGTTTCAGCTCAGTTTTTTCAAGTAAGGCTGTGTTTGAGGAAGACTCGAACCGTTCGGGAAATATCCGGTTCTCTTCGGTCTTTTGAGTGGACTGCGATCTAATGACTATTATTAGTAACACGTCCACGACCTTCTCCAGCGTTTGAATGGGACTGTGGAGTTAAATAATAAACATAAATGTGAAACATGAACTAAAATATCTTCCAGGGTATATGACACAATGGCGGCAGGCAATGTAAACCTCGCAACTTCATTTTGTTAAGTTTGGCAGGTAAGTGAAAAAAGTTTCCTAAGAAATAATATAAAGTGATGCAGAAGATTGCTGCTGTCTAGTAGAGCCCTAGTTATTGGCAGATAAGAGAAATCCACGCACTTACAAATTTCTCTTTGATTTTGCAGTTACTGCAATTACGATTTTCCACAGGCAGACGATGTTACGGGGTTTTCATGGCTTACCATCGATACGTGACAACGGCAACTAATCAATGAATAATAGTCTGCAATGGTGTTACTGCCAAATTCCCGAGCTTTCGCTCGTCCCGCGACCTAGTGACGTCCGATGGTACTGCATCCAAGAAGGGTATTGTCGTTACAATTAATTCCCGCGATACGACTTACATTCAGTTTAGCACGATATATTTTGCTTGTTTAGCATTAAATTTTCCATTTTTCTTCATTGTTTCATCTGATGTAGAAATTGGAAGAAAATCGGACAAGCACACACACACACACACACACACACACACACACACACACACACACACAAATAAACTGATACAGGCATGCGTATTCAACTACAGAGAGACGTAAGAAAGCAGCGGTCGGCAACGTCTATGTAAGACAACAAGTGTTTGGCGCAGTTGTTAGATTGGTTACTGCTACCACAATGGCAGGTTATCAACATTTAAGGGAATTTGAAAGTCGTGTTGTAGTCGGAGCTCTAGGGATGGGACACAGCATCTCCGAGGTAGCGATGAAGTGGAGACTTTCCCGTACGACCATTTCACGAGTGTACCCTGAGTAACAGGAATCCGATAAAACACCAACTCCGACATCGCTGCTACCCGAAAGAAGTTCCTGCAAGGACGGTATCAACTGGAGAGAAACTTTCAGCGTCATAGAAGTGCAACCCTTCCGCAAAATTGCAATATACACTCCTGGGAATTGAAATAAGAACACCGTGAATTCATTGTCCCAGGAAGGGGAAACTTTATTGACACATTCCTGGGGTCAGATACGTCACATGATCACACTGACAGAACCACAGGCACATAGACACAGGCAACAGAGCATGCACAATGTCGGCACTAGTACAGTGTATATCCACCTTTCGCAGCAATGCAGGCTGCTATTCTCCCATGGAGACGATCGTAGAGATGCTGGATGTAGTCCTGTGGAACGGCTTGCCATCCCATTTCCACCTGGCGCCTCAGTTGGACCAGCGTTCGTGCTGGACGTGCAGACCGCGTGAGACGACGCTTCATCCAGTCCCAAACATGTTCAATGGGGGACAGATCCGGAGATCTTGCTGGCCAGGGTAGTTGACTTATACCTTCTAGAGCACGTTGGGTGGCACGGGATACATGCGGACGTGCATTGTCCTGTTGGAACAGCAAGTTCCCTTGCCGGTCTAGGAATGGTAGAACGATGGGTTCGATGACGGTTTGGATGTACCGTGCACTATTCAGTGTCCCCTCGACGATCACCAGTGGTGTACGGCCAGTGTAGGAGATCGCTCCCCACACCATGATGCCGGGTGTTGGCCCTGTGTGCCTCGGTCGTATGCAGTCCTGATTGTGGCGCTCACCTGCACGGCGCCAAACACGCATACGACCATCATTGGCACCAAGGCAGAAGCGACTCTCATCCCTGAAGACGACACGTCTCCATTCGTCCCTCCATTCACGCCTGTCGCGACACCACTGGAGGCGGGCTGCACGATGTTGGGGCGTGAGCGGGTGACGGCCTAACGGTGTGCGGGACCGTAGCCCAGCTTCATGGAGACGGTTGCGAATGGTCCTCGCCGATACCCCAGGAGCAACAGTGTCCCTAATTTGCTGGGAAGTGGCGGTGCGGTCCCCTACGGCACTGCGTAGGATCCTACGGTCTTGGCGTGCATCCGTGCGTCGCTGCGGTCCGGTCCCAGGTCGACGGGCACGTGCACCTTCCGCCGACCACTGGCGACAACATCGATGTACTGTGGAGACCTCACGCCCCACGTGTTAAGCAATTCGGCGGTACGTCAACCCGGCCTCCCGCATGCCCACTATACGCCCTCGCTCAAAGTCCGTCAACTGCACATACGGTTCACGTCCACGCTGTCGCGGCATGCTACCAGTGTTAAAGACTGCGATGGAGCTCCGTATGCCACGGCAAACTGGCTGACACTGACGGCGGCGGTGCACAAATGCTGCGCAGCTAGCGCCATCGACGGCCAACACCGCGGTTCCTGGTGTGTCCGCTGTGCCGTGCGTGTGATCATTGCTTGTACAGCCCTCTCGCAGTGTCCGGAGCAAGTATGGTGGGTCTGACACACCGGTGTCAATGTGTTCTTTTTTCCATTTCCAGGAGTGTATTTCAGTGCTGGACCATCAACAAGTGTCAGCGTGCGAACCATTCAACGAAACATCATCGTGAAACGGTACAGAAGTTTCCGCTCCGTAAGCAGCAGGTTTCGCTGCTCGCTCGCACTGGGAAATACAAACAGAGGCGGCTCCGCCGCCAATTTTATTACACGACGCGGCCTGCCGCGGGTGCAACAGAACCCATGTGGACGGGTGGAAAGAAATGTGTCAGGCTTCATGATACGTATTTATATGTGTCGTGTATTATGCATTTCTTGCACGTGAATGTGAATCTGCACATGAACTTTCCTTATCCTCCTCACACTTTTCCGTAAAGCGGGCCAAATCTTAGTCGGGAAGTAGTTCAGTAGTATAGTAGTGCCAACCTTACTCCTGGGTAGGGGATTAGAGAGACAGCACAGGCAGGTAAAAGTCAAAGACTTTCCAGTGTCACAAGATTTGGGGTGAAGAGATTGGTCACGGCCAAGTGGTTCGACCACTCCCTCCACCGGGGCCCAGGAAGACCTCCGGGTGCCCGCCATATTCTGGGAGTGTTACAGAAGACGGGTAAGTGAGCAGACGTGCCCTCAGTGAGTCTGTCTCACTGTTCACGCATGGAAGAGAGGTATTGGAATATTTGTACTAATTCTCTTTTTTCCAGCTTCGGATTGTGTAAGGAAATGAACGTGCTCGTTTAATTTCGGAAATTTGACCCCCTGTGTTAATGTATCTGGTCCCCAGTTTGCCCGTTATCCTCCTCACATAGTGAATGTCCTATGTAAAATAGTGGGAGACTTTGGTGGTATACATTTGGCCAACGCAATTCCGTCTTACCCGTAGAAATGTGCGTGCAGATTAGTATATAATATACCCGAGCTATAAGTTGTAAAATTGTAATATCTGTAAACTGAAACAATTGCTGCAATCGCTGTGAAGTCGAGTGATAATGTTTAAAATAAATAGGTAATCAACTGTCATCAATCTTTAACATACCTTAAAAATCACAAAGAAGTCATGTTAAAGGAATTTATTTAAAATAAAAGATATAGAATGCAGGGACCCACACATCAGCGTGTGAGCCCTCCAGCCCCTTGCCTAGTATCGTACAGAAAGGGCACGCTCTCTAGGTAGCGCTCTCAAGCTCCCCTCTCCAGTTATCCGTTGCGCAATTTTCATTCAGGGCTTGACGACTTCAACTTTCATCTGGCGTCCCTAGGCAAGGAGGTTTGACGGTAATCTTTCAATCGAAGGCTCAATCGTGTACCCTTGATGAATGCACGACACAAAGCCTTACGCCGCGCCTGGGACCGTCGACACCGACATTAGACTCTTGATGACTTGAATCATATTGCCAGGTTGGACGATCCTCGTTTCAAATAGTATCGAGCGGATAGATGTATACGGATGTGGAGACCTCATGAATCCATGGACCCTACATGTCAGCAGGGGACTGTTCAAGTTGGTAAAGGCACTGTGATGGCATAGGGTGTGTGCAGTTGAAGTGATATGGGACCCCTGATACGTCTAGAAACGTTTCTGTCAGGTGACAGGTCACACGTACGTAAGCATCCTGTCTGATCACTTGCATCCTTTCATGTCCATTGTGAATTCCAGCAGGACAGTGCGACATCCCATACGTCCAGAAGTCCAGAATTGCTACAGAGTGGTTTCAGAAACATTCTTATGAGTTTAAACATTTACGGTGGCCACCAGACTCCCCAGACATGAACGTTATTGAGCATATGTGGGATGCCTTGCAACGTGCTGTTCAGAAGAAATATCCACCCCTTCGTACTCTTACGGATTTATGGACATCTTTGCAGGATTCATGGTGCCAGTTCCCTCCAGCATTACTTCAGTCATTAATCGAGTCCATGTCACGTCTTGTCGTGGCACTTCTGCGTGCTCGCGGCGGACCTGCACTATATTAGTCAGGTATAACAGTTTCTTCGACCCTTCAGTATATATATATATATATATATATATATATATATATATATATATATATATATGGGGGACTGCACAGAAATTTGTAGCAAATCAGTTAAGACGTTTCAGAGCTTGTTTTGGTAACGACCTTTCTCCTTCATATGTTATAATACAGGTAGCAAGACAGATTACGAAATCTCATGTAGGTAGTGGTCTTCCTATTGTCTTGAAGGTAGACCGTGCAAAATTTCATCGAGTAATAAAACTGAATATTTGTATGAATTAGAGACAAACAAGCGGAAACTCTTCTTTGTATCTATCTATACAGAAATGAAGATAATTTGTAACGAACACCGCAGTAAATGCTGGAGATGGCCACCGTTGACGATTCAACGCTGTGTTTCATTTATAAAACCGCGACAGAGGTGTGGAAGCTCTGCCTGAGGGGTGGCTGCAATAACGTCTTCAAAGTTTCAGTGAGTGAGGATTATTTCGGTACACCTGACGCATCAATCTGCCCCAGAGGAAAAAATCGCAGGGAGAGCAGTCAGGCGTTAGCGGTGTCCATGGGACTGTCTGCTGATTGTCTTCTCCTCAGCGAACACCTCACGCTCTCGTGGCACGATTGTCCAAGACGTTGCATGCTGTTGTTCCGTCTTACTGAGAATATCCATATTGTCGTTCATCTTATGCCAATTCATTTGCATATGGATTAAGTAGTTTCTGGGCATACTAGTTAGCTCTAACAGTTTGATGAAAGAATCGTATTATGATGCAGACTCCAGAAGCTGTATACCAAACACCAAACTTCGCATTGTGCTATGGCTCTTCAAAGTACTGACGGGGATTTTCTAGTGCATAATGCTCTGTGGCGTCTGCACCAAGCTGAACGACTGATGATACAGAAGTCCTGATCCCACTTCATTGAGAAATTCAACACGGTACAGTTCACGTGGACTCTTTATCTCATATACAACTGTAAATTTGGAAGGATAGACATATACGTCCTTTGTGATAATGTTTTGACACGACGATCTTTTATCCCACTTTGACAGACTGAGATTTAATTCAAGGTTGTTCCAGCCAATCCTTCACTCGAGAAATCTTTTCAGATTTCACAACTCTTTTCGGAAGCTACAATTTTACTAGCTACAGACCCGTTTAGAATCATTTTGCCACTAAGTTTTTCATTGCAGACTGTTGGAGGTTTTGCCAAAACATTCCATTTTAAACTTTTGAACAAACAGTTACGGACGCATTTTCCACGGATTGTATTTCCCAAAAAACTCAGCGAAGGAAATTCACTGTTTTATCGTGATCGCCATTTTGTGTTACATTCAACTGGTCACTAAACGTGTTTGGTCCCTCCACTCACTTAGATGTAATGACAGTAGAGATGTGCAGTCCACTCCTGAATTGATTCAAAGAGCTAGCGGCTTCTAAGGAGTACAGAATGGTAGCTCATCAGATTTCAAAATGCATTTTTGGCGACTGTAATGACCGGAACGAAAATTCTGCGGTATACTGCTGCAACGCTGCCCCAAGCCACATTCTTAAGAAAACATTGCCATAGCTTCAACAAATGTGTTATAGACCATGTGTAAATGTAGATTTGCATATCTTATTAGTATGTGAAGTTTTTTCTCATACATGAAAATAACAGAAAATAAAGAAAGCTCTGTTTCTTTCAATTTATTGATGTCGAGCTGTACTAATTCAGTCATTTCAATTGCAATGCCAGTTATGTCGATACGAAAGTAAGTACACCACCAGAACCAGTCCCTGAATGGAAAAAAATCTTTGACCCAGCCAAGAATCGAAACAGGGTCAATCACTTAGCTGACCAAGCAGCTACTGAGGCAAACGAGAAATCAGCTCTTTACAATAGTACAATAACGCGGAAAACACTACCAGCATCATGTTTACGCTCTTGAATTGAAAAGAAAATCTCAAATTTGAGAAGCTCAACAAACGGTTACATACTTTTGAGTGATCTGTTACTTCTTATCCTTTGACTTAGCATTGCACTCGGAGTGTGTCGTCAGCGATCGTCTAAGCTGCGGTCTTCAGCCACTGCGCGGTCGGAGCGTTCCACAAAACGACCCAGGCGTCACACCCCTCCCAATAGCTCAGCAATCCTACCAGTCCCATAGATCGGAGGATTAGCGTCTCACCAGCTCACTGCTCCCCACCACTCTCACGGATGAGGTCGCAAAGAGTAGATCACACGGCGACTTGAGGCATCACCCTGTTTTCTGCGCTCTTGGCACAGTGATTCAGCTTGCAATTCGTTTTCTTGACTGAGCACCTCTCCATCCGAACTCAGCTCATTATAAGAATAACGGTATTTATAACACATAATTATTTCAACATATCTGATAGTCCATTTATACGGGTTGACTCAGGAGGCATGGTCAATATTCAGGAATATGACGGGAACGATCATTTGAAGCGAAAAACTAAATATGGACGTACGCCCTATTCCAAATGGCTTCTGAGACGAACCCAATTAAAGATACTTTTGTAAGTTTGTCTTGAAGAAACCGTTGCCGCAGCCTCTAGCGAAAACGAGTCGCAACACAAAATTAAACTACATTAAATTTCCTGCAAAAAAGTCCTGTTCGTTTTTTCTCTAGGGTTTACAGTTTGCTTGAAGAGATCCAGAGAATAATGAGAATCTTGCACGACGTGCACGTGCAGAGGTGTAGGTAGGTTTTGTAAGCCAATTTGATGTAGTTTCCCGACGTGACAGACGACGTGCCCTACATCGAATTATTCATCTCTACTTCGTCTACACTACTATGGAACGTTGTAAACAATGAAAATGTGCTCAATAATGGAGAAAATAAATAATAATATGGATTCTAAAAATAAATAATAATATAGATTCTGTGCCGGAAATCATTCAAGATAGTGCATATGTCCACATGAAGTTTTTTGCTTCAAATGCCCGTTATGTCATATCCCCGAATATTGACCGTTCATCCTGGGACAACCTATACGTTATGTTCAATGTTTTAGTTATTCATTTAACCTTCACAGATTGATGCCTACAGCACCCTTCTTCCATCAGACGAGAGTTTCACATTTAATTATGAAACATATTAAAATCACAGCTACTTACAACAGAACTTATAATTTTGTAATACGATATGTCTTCCTCTCCTCTCTGCATGCATTGGATATTTGCCTGTTACTCCCTCTTGGTTGAAACTGCTGATTTTCCTCGATCTTCCTACATATCTTCTGCCACTGGATAATAATTATCATTGAGAATATACCTAGCTACTCTGCTTAGCAATCGGATCTCTAGTGCTTGTATTCTGATGGGAACGAGTGTTTCTAGTGTGTTGTCCAGGCAAAAGCTTCAATGTCTAGGGAGCAGTAGTCATTATGAGCAGTAGTGGGTCAACAGTAAATGCCGATCTGAAGGACTTTTCGACGACTTTGTCACCTCAAGACAGAATTTTTTTGCGACTAGCGTCATTTACCTACGTGAAATAATCAGCAGGTCTACATTTTGTTTACGGTCCAATGACAGTTACTGCTGAAGTCAAGTACTGGTTTAAAACTTCCTGGCAGATTAAAACTGTTGTGCCGGATCGAGACTCTGAACTTGGGACCTTTGTCTTTCGCGGGCAAGTGCTCTACCATCTGAGCTACCTAAGCACGACTCACGCCAAGTCCTCACAGCTTTACTTCTACAAGTACCTCGTCACCTACTTTCCAAACTTTACAGAAGCTCTCCTGCAAACCTTGCAGAACTAGCACTCCTGAAAGAAAGGATAATTGCGGAGACATGGCTTAGCAACAGCCTAGGGGATGTTTCCAGAATGAAATTTTCACTCTGCAGCGGAGTGTCCGCTGATGTGGAACTTCCTGGCAGGAAGTTTCGTAACAGCGCACAATCTGCTGCAGAGTGAAAATCTCATTCTGGAAGTAGTGGTTTAGTTCCTTGGCTGGGACAGTGGGATCAGCTGCAGCTTCTGATTTGCCACGATAGAGCGTTTTCCGCTTGTAATCGATTTTATTTTCAATCGTAGAAGGTCGTCCGTAAGTTCGATGTGCAATGTCTCAGAGATTCATGAAGTGTCTTAGCTCTTCCGTTAGTCGACGTGCAGATTTACATTCAGGTTTCCTGTCTTTGGGGCAGAATATTTATTGCGTAATCGAATTAGTTTGGTAGTAAATCCATGGAGTTTGTCTTTCATTTCCAGGAACGGAATAAGTCCTGACCAAAATTATCTCTTGTGCCTCTTCTACAAGTTCAGGTACATTGATACAATCAAAGTCTCCATATGTTGTCATTCACAGTTCATTACATGGATACTTCATAGAGCAAGTCATGAATACGATGTTATGAGCTGATATCCTCGGTACGACTTCTCTGATTGTAAATTTCGTGGCAGATATACATATATATAATAGTGTGACTGGATGCTGCATTATGGGTAGGTGTGAGCTGAAATACAGTTACATTTGAAGAAGAAACTGCACACTTGAATTTCACAGTGAAAGGATAATATTTATGTGTTACTAGCATTATGTGTATTCTCGTAAGTCGAATCGAACTGTCCTCATTGAGTGTTGTGTGCTGTCCTTAGGTTAGTTAGGTCTAAGTAGTTCTAAGTTATAGGGTACTGATGACTATAGATGTTAAGTCCCATAGTGCTCAGAGCCATTTGAACCATTTTTTTGTCCTCATTGACAATATGTCAACCACATTGCCTTTACCTAGAAGAATTACGAGCGATGTACGGTACCATTTCACCAAAATGGAAGAAAAACGAAAAGGCCGATACTATCAGCAGATATTTTCCATGGATTCTGTCTCATAGTCAAACCTGAAGAGACATTTACAGTCGAAGCATCCTACGGTATCTCTGGAACAACGTGTGCCAGGAAGCCGGTCAAGATGCCCACCAGTCGATGCAGAAATTCGAGAAATCGTTTCTCGTCAACTGTCCTCATTGGCTTCTGTTGCCACCTCGGGTGAAGGTATCCTCTCAAAAAGGCAAACTGAGTCTCAAGCTGTACCCAGCCCACCAGTGTCGTTAGGTTTGGGACCACGTAGTGAATTATTTCTTTTTGTGATGCCCTCACACCCAACTGCTTTTCATTTACAACAACCAACAAACGTTGTCAAACTCTCTAATGCCCAATTTGTATCATGAGCTATTCGATAACATTAAATATTATTTGACCACTACAAAGACAGTCTGCCTTATGCCTGACAGGCGGAAGAGTGTGAATAACATTAGTTTCTATGCTCTCACTGCACATTACATAGATGAGAAGCGTGAACTAACCCTTTAGGGTGTTCGGAATTCAAAGATGGAGACACTGCAGAAAAGATTTCAAATTTAGTAGAATTTGCTGTCACCAAATACAATATCAGTTTTAAAATTAGTTCCATAATAGCAGACAATGCATAAGATATGAAATTAATTGCCAAGCTTCTGAAATTTCCACATATCCCACGTTTTGCACATTCTTTAAACCTCACTGTGCAACACGCATTTTAGAAATCCACACAAAAATCCGTTAACCAGGTCAAAAGCGTTGTTATGTTTTATAAGGAGAGACACTTTGCTTTAAGTAAACTTGTTGAAATGCAAGAAAAATTAGAAAAAGGTAGGCTGAAATGGAGACGAGTGTCTCAACCAAACGGAACTGTACTTAGCTAATGTTTCCAAGATTTACATTAAATAAAGAGCCCATTATGTCTTGCCTCACAATTTTAGGTGGAAAATTGATCACCTGAAACTTAAAAGGTACAGCCTGGGAGATAATACAACAAGCTTTACAGATTTTGAAAGTTTTCTACGAAGTAAGCAAAGAGGTGTCCTCAGAGAAAACAGTCTCACTTTCAAGAATGAAAATCTTGCGAAGATTAATGGTTTGGTAACTAAAATCTTTTAAAAACAAAAATAAACAATGTCCTCAAGAAATAATCGTTGGTTGATATTTTGCTTAAGGGATTATCAGAGCTGTTTGGGGTTATCTCCAGCAACGAACTGGTTAGTCAGGCAACGTAACTGAACGCCAGATTCAAAAGACAAGGATTTTTCAGATGACAGAACCTTTCAGGACTGCTATATGAAAGCTGTTGCAGAAATGTAATCGTTGGCTGTTCAACAAGAAAAAGCACAATTCATTCTTCAACCAGTTACCACTGCTAAGCAAGAGGCTTCTTCAAACTGGAAGGAGTTCGATGAAACTATTGGTCAGCTTCAAGAAAGTCGAGACCCTGAAGGTGCGGCAACTGTCGAAGTCGACAGATATCTTGCCTAGAAACAGCGATCCCTTAAACTGGTGGGAAATAAAGACTGCTGTGGTAAATTAGTTCTAAAAGTACAGGGTGTACATAAAGTCCGGGAACATTTTCAATTATTTACTGCACAAGAACAAAACATCGTACAGATATCATACACATGTCATTTTGAAGACAAACCCTGAAAGTTTGTTTAAATAAAACTTTCAGAGTTTCTCTTCAAAATGCAATACGTATGACATCTGTACAATGTTTAGTCCTTGTGCAATAAATAATTGAAAGTTTTCGTGGACTTTTTGTATACCCTGTACTATATATATATATATATATATATATATATATATATATATATATATATATATATATATATATATATCACAGCAGTGTCAGTGCCATGCGAACGAAAATTTACAGAAGCAGGACAAATATTCACGGTGAAGAGGAACACTCACATCGTTTAAAACGGGTAAAATTTTATT
The DNA here is from genome assembly GCF_023864345.2 of Schistocerca serialis cubense. Taxonomy (NCBI): domain Eukaryota; kingdom Metazoa; phylum Arthropoda; class Insecta; order Orthoptera; family Acrididae; genus Schistocerca; species Schistocerca serialis. The sequence continues at coordinate 508,181,365 of NC_064643.1, read as the reverse complement.
TATATATTACAATATCGATTAATTTTAACTTTTTGGGAACATATATGGTAACCCTGACAGTAAATGGCAACTGCAGGTACACTTTAGTTACAGATATGTTGTAATTCTTATATTGTACTTTCCACTAAATATATGAAAATAATACAACAATAGGTCTTCATTCTTCAAATTTTTCCACTTGACAAAAGTATTTGGGATTTTCTTGTAATGTTTGTAAGTTTTACACCAGACGGAATTTAGAACTTTTGTATTTCAAAATTACTAGATACGTAACACAAAATTATTACTCTTCTTTGCATGTTCTTTCTAAACAGCACCAAATTAGACAAAATACACGTTTAGTGACCTGAATTGGTAAGGCAATGTGCGTTCCTTTTACTCATTTTTGTGAGCGAGTGGTGAGTGGTGATTCACGTAAAGGAACTAGTTCATTCCAGTGAGTGGCCATTTCTGATACAATCTCCGAAAAGTAGATTTCTAAATTACACATCGAAGTACTCGGGTCAAAACGCTTGAGAGATACGAAGCACAGGCGTGTGACAGCAAGTAACAAGTACATCAAAAACCACGCTTTCCAGCATTTTCTGTGATGGGCAGTTCTCTTGTTTATTAACAAGGATCCATTCCGTGTCAGTTTTATAAATATTTGACAGCCAGTTTTAATTTTTTCATTCTGTCTAACTTATTGTGTTACAAATTTCATTTCCTGCTGTCAAGAGAGTTAGACGATTACAACTCTCTTTGCTCTTTTTTTTTTATTTCTGTCAACTGATGTAACGGCGTTCGTCAGGTGTTAATGCTGCTTGTCAGAGTCCGGGCGGCTCCCTCCGTCGGAGTTTCGAGTCCTCCCTCGGGCATGGGTGTGTGCTTTGTCCTTAGCGGAAGTTAGATTAATTAGTGCGTAGGCTTGGGGGCCGATGACCCCTGCAGTTTGGTCCCATAAGGCCTTACCAAAAATTTCCAATTTTTTAGGTGTTAAGAGCGAGTAGTGGAATTTTGAAAGCAATCTTGTGTAAGAGCAAAGCACATAGCATCTTAAAACGATGGCTAAACTGGTAGTTGCAGTGCTAACCTGGAAAAATGGAACCGTCAATCCAACTGGGCCTTAGGTTTCTATCGTCACTGAGGAAAATAAGGAATCAGTAGTCATCCACATCAACATTACCATTACGTTTGCATCACTTTAGATTTGACCGACCAGTGTCCATTTAATTGTTCTTACACTTGCGTTATTTTACGCTTTGTGACTAAGGAGTATTAAGAAATGCAGTTCGCTGCCATTCAACAGAGAATGAAGATATCTGGGTGGAAGGTATCTAAGAAACGACGCCTTTATCAGTATCTTGTATTGTAGAATCGATCTTTGAAAGAAAGTAATACAGAGGCTGGCTGTAGTTTGTAGGAACATACATGGTCTACATGTGGAATTCAGAATAAAAAAATAAAAACTTCTACATACAATGAATCAATGAATGAGAAGAAACATATAGTTCGCAAATGTCTGACGATAATGCAACAGTTGCTGTTATTGAAGTCTTTCTGTTTCTTAGCGTTTATCCCATCGTATGGTGTGCACTGTTTCCATTATTCGCCAGATTTGTTTTATTCTGACTATGTCAAAATGGTTCAAATGGCTCTGAGCACTATGGGACTCAACTTCTCAGGTCATTAGTCCCCTAGAACTTAGAACTAGAGAAACCTAACTTACCGAAGGACTTCACACACATCCATGCCCAAGGCAGGATTCGAACCTGCGACCGTAGCAGTCTCGCGGTTCCAGACTGCACCGTCTAGGACCGCACGGCCACATCGGCCGGCTTGACTGTGTCGCCAGATGCCCTTACAATCTCCGCCGCACTCGTCAGCTTACGTATGGATTGTCACGTGTGCCATCTATCTGTGAAACATCAACACTTGGTTCTGTGTGTTAATGTATTAAACCAGTTTTGTATCACATTTTCTTAGGCGGAGACTGAAGGTTATAAAGGTTATAAAAAGCAGGCTAGCACTGGCAAAAAGGGCATTTCTGGCCATGAGAAGTCTACTGTATCAGATATGAGCCCAATTTGAGGAAGAAATTTCTGAGATTGTACAATTGGAGCACAGCATTGTATGGCAGTCAAACATGAACTGTGATAAAACCGGAACAGAAGAGAATCGACGCGTTTGAGTTGTGGTGCTGAAGAACAATCTTGAAAATTATGTGGTCTGATAAGGTAAGCAGTGACAATGTTCTTCGCTGAATCGGTGAAGAAAGGAATATATGGGAAATACTGACAAGAATATGTATGATAGGACATGTTTAAGGCATCTGGAAACAGCTTCCAAGGTACTAGGACGAGATGTAGAGGTAAGAACTGAGGAGGAAGACAGAGACTGGAATACTTCCAGCAATAATTGCGGACGTAGGATGCAGTTGCTACTTTGAGGTGAAAAGATTGGCACAGGAGAGGAATTTGAGGCGTTAAAAGATAGTTGAAAGTTCAACTGTCTTCCGGTTTTTCCCAAGAGTATGTTCCGCTCTACTATGTTTGGTTCGTATTGTTTTAAGTAAATCAAGATCAAAGTGGTCTGATTGTGTGATAATGTTTTTCATTTCTTGTTCCACTCAAAACGCTGCACAGTGCACATTACACATTCCGGCCTTAACTGCCCCCACTACTGTTTCTTAGCTGTACCCCAACTACTGTTCGAAAGTTATGCTCCTGCCAGTGTCAAATTACGTATTCGTATGAGGGCTGCCCAGAAAGTAATGCACCGGTTTTTTTTCACTGCTGAAAACAATGCTACGAATGAGGAACTGTACGTATGTATTATCTGAAGTCTCCTGAGTGAGTGCGCCAAGTTTCTGTCACTTCCGACAGATAGCGTAGTTGCAGGACAGTTTCAAAATGGCTCCTGTAGGTTATGTACGTTACAAGCAACGTGCCGTCTGCAGTTTCTCACTGCAGAGAAAGAAACTGTGGGGAATATTCACAAACTCTATGGAGCCTCTGTTGGCGTCAGAAGTATAGTTAGTCACTGGGCATGGAGGTTGACGTCATCGGAAGGCAATGAAAGTAACTTCATCTTCTAGTGGAGTGTGGGACTACGGGTGTTCAATGTTCAGTACAAACAATACCAATCGCCGTTGTATGCACAATATGCAGTGCCTTTAACTGATTTTGTAATAGGTATTACGAAACCAGTTAAATGCGCTGCTGTATTTATATCACGAAGGTTATTTGATTGAAGCAGTTTAGGCCTGAAGATGACGTAGTGTAACGTCGAAACTGGTTTCATAGAAATAAACCTATACAACGGCGATTGGTATTGTTTGTATTGATCATCAGAAGGCAGTTCAGTGGAGCTCCACGATTTACAGAGGTCGGGGAGAAAATCCACGGCTGTCACACCGGACATGTTGCAGCAAGTTCCACTTGTATGGGCCATTAAAGGATACCATTCTTGGGAGATCTTTGAGGACGATGAGGAGGTGATTCACATAGTGGCTCTGAGCACTATGGGACTTAATATCTGATGTCATCAGTCTCATAGAACTTAGAACTACTTAAACCTAACTAACCTAAGGACATCACACACATCCATGACCGAGGCGGGATTCGAACCTGCGACCGCAGCGGTCGCATGGTTCCAGACTGATGCGCCTAGAACCGTTCGACCACAGCGGCCGGCGATTCACAGTGAAACACTGGATTCGCTAGCTGGGCAAGGATTGGTACCGACAAGTCATACACGCCCTTGTTTCGCAATGGGGAAGGCATCGAATAGGATGGAGATTACTTGGAAAAATAAGGTGTTTAGATAAAACAGCGTTCTTCGTGTGTGTGGTTCTCAATAAGTTCAATAAAGAATTTTGAAGAAAAAAATGCAGTGCATTACTTTCCGGGCTACCCTCGTAGATACGCTACCGAATGTCCCGCAAGGCTCTCCATTCTCCTCGTAAAAGTTTTTCAAGGACTTCTTTACTCACACAATCTTTTTAACATTTCTTCATTTCGTTCTTTGTCTATCTGCTTATTTCTGTATCACTCTTCGTTTCTGTTGCGGTTTACAAGCCGATGACTGGTTCCATGCTTCCTCCACGCTAGCCTGTCTTGAGCAAGCCTCTTCACAACTACTGCCAGGTACATCCGTACATAGTGATATCACCGAGTTTGTCGAATGCTTCTTTTGGGCAAGCTGTGCTGTAAATTTATTTCCTCCCCACTTAGATTCAGTACTTAACAGTTATTCGATGTGACCCTCTAATCTTAAACATTTTCGTCTAACACCTCTGGTACGTAATAAGAGAGTGGAAGGTCTAGGCCGGCCGGGGTGGCCGTGCGGTTCTAGGCGCTACAGTCTGGAACCGCGAGACCGCTACGGTCGCAGGTTCGAATCCTGCCTCAGGCATGGATGTGTGTGATGTCCTTAGGTTAGTTAGGTTTAAGTAGTTCTAAGTTCTAGGGGACTGATGACCTTAGAAGTTGAGTCCCATAGTGCTCAGAGCCATTTGAACCATTTTTGAAGGTCTAAGATGAGGTGTGATAATTTTCGTCGAAACATATTACACTTTTATTTAGAAAACTCCCATTAAAAGAAAAGAATATTCAGAATCAATCAGTTTAAGATAATATAATTTTAAAAGTGAACTGCGTAATCTCCACAGCTTCATCAGCTAATACTAAATGCAATTGAAATAATTTAGGAAAGGCACTGTAATGAAACGAATTTAATGAAACAGATTTACAAATCCCCCAAAAGAAGTGCTGTTGTCACATAAAAAGAACTAAAACTCAATACAGCAAAAAATATTTTTTACATACACAAAGAACCATCCGCATGCATGAAAACAGTACTGCTGTACCGTATTTCTCGGGGTATCTCCCATGGTAGAAATCCGATTAAACAGATTAGCCAGCAAGATCAGAGCCACCACGCTCATAAGGCAGCCAGATTGTCTTAGGCCAGCCCTTATGACTAACGACCGAAGCCATTATGGATGATAAGGAGATTCTGTACAAGCATTGAGCTGTACCAGGGTTCGCAACCCCGAATTGGCGACCGTTAGTATCTCATACTTGAAGGTTCTGATAAAACGTCTCGCTTCGCCGCTTGACTGTGGATGGAACGGTGTACTAGTTAGATGCTGAATGCCATTGCGTTCACAGAACGTTTCAAATTCACTAACGTGAACTGAGGGACGTTGTCCGACACTCCGAGGAAAAAATAGAGGACAACACCTGAATTGCGCTACGTGATGTTGTCGAGTTCATTGGCACAGCAAAAGGAATCTTAGTATAAGATTCAACCACAATCAACCAGCGATTGTTCTGAAAAGGTCCCCAAAAGTCGATGTGCACACGTTGCCATGGTGATTGCGACTTAGGCCAAGCAGAGAATTTTTGTGGGAGCGCTGACTGATTTTCGCACATGCGTGACGCTGTGACGGCATCTGTTCTGTTTGGGTGTCCATATCCTGCCAAGTACAGTGTCGACGCGCTAACTGTTTCGTACTAACCATCACCCAACGTCCTTGGATAAGTAACTGCAACACTTCTTTGTGGAAATCTTTGGTGATCAACACACGCGACTGTCCACTGTCGCCGGCCGGAGTGGCCGTGCGGTTCTAGGCGCTGCAGTCTGGAGCCGAGCGACCGCTACGGTCGCAGGTTCGAATCCTGCCTCGGGCCTGGATGTGTGTGATGTCCTTAGGTTAGTTAGGTTTAATTAGTTCTAAGTTCTAGGGGACTGATGACCTTAGAAGTTAAGTCCCATAGTGCTCAGAGCCATTTGAACCATTTTTTTTGTCCACTGTCATTCTGAACAAGAATCAAGCCTTTCTGTACAGCGAGGCTATGCGACATGCATATTATCGGTGCACTACAGAGTTCTTTATGCTATGCAATGAGCGAGGCGTCAAAGTCCCTATCAGGGCCAATCGGAGGACCTGAAAGTGCGTCCACATTACCATGTAGAGCTGTCGAACGATACACAATCTCGTACTGATACTGAGAAAACAACAAAGCCCATCTTTGCAATTTTTGGGCAGTTCGTACAGGAGCCGGTTTCATGGGATGAAACAAGGGCTGCAACGGGTTGTGATCCGTTACTAAGTAGAATTTTCTGCCATACAAATAGTGGTGGAGTTTGGTGACACCATACACAATAGCCAATGCCTCTTTCTCTATTTGTGAATAAATACTCTAAACTTTGGACAACGCTTTTGATGCGAAAGCATTAGGTCTGTATCACCATATCTGTGCGAAAGCACTGCATCTATTCTGTTAGAGGAAGCGTCAGCTTTCAATACAACTGATTTGTCAGAATCAAAGTGAACCAAGCATCTATCACTAAGCAATGCATCTTTAAGTTTTTGAAAAGCCTCTTGGCACTCATCTGTCAAACAAAGGGTACGTTCTTGCTACGCGAGCAATGCAATGAAGCTGCGATTTGTGTAGCATTCAGTATGAACCGAATATAATAGTCCATTCTCCCTAAGGCTGACTACAATTCGGCGACAGTGTGAGGTACTAGCTGATCACGTATGGCTAAGAAAGGTGACTGTAGACAATGTACGCCTCGACTGTTAATGACATGACAAAGATACTGCAACTCAGGTTTAAAAACATCACGCTTGTCCAGTCTACACTTTAGTCCTGCATCAGATAACACACGAAACCAAGCACGAAAATTTGCAATGTGTTCTTCAGTTGTACGGCCTGCTACGACAACATCGTCCAAATAGTTCGGAGAGTATGGTCCTTGAGCAGTCAGATGTTCCAAATACCTTTGAAAATGGCGGGTGCGGAAGAATTCCAAAAGGCAAACACAAATATTTAAAAAAGCCTAAATGAGTATTCACGACACACACTTTTCGAGATGCTTCATCAAGTGGTATTTGAAGATATACGTAGCGGAAATTAATTTTTGAAAAGGAACGACCAGTGCATAATTTATCCATGAGATCCTCTGGGCATGGCAATGGATAAGTATTAATGACAGTTTGTGGGTTTACTGTAGACTTAAAGTCAACACAGAGACGAATGCGACCTGAAGGTTTGGGGAGAAAAACCAGTGGACTGGCCCACTAACTAGCTCGTATGGGCGCAGTAGCTCCTCTGTCCTGCAATTCTTGAAGTTCAGTAGCGACTTCGTCCTGTAATGCAAAGAGAACAGTTCCAACCCAACAAAATTTCGACTGATCATTGTTTTTCATAATAATATGTGCAACAAAATAGTCTTGTCTAAACCTTCAGAAGAAAGTACCGGTAAGACTTTTAGCAAGCTAGCTACACTGTCTTTTGCATTGAATGCAGACACTGACAGAACATTGTTCTGAATTTTAAAACCAAACGAATCAAAAAAATCAAGGCGTAATATGTTCTCACAACTGTGTGATTGTAGCACAGTGAAAGTTACAGTTCGCATATGCCAGCGATACATAGCAGGCAAAGTACATTTTCTGAAAACAGGAATGTCTTGTCCATTATAAACCGTCAGGTGCATGCTAGTTTTATACAGGCTTGGGGAGAGTAACATTTCATATGTGTTACGATTCAGCAGTGTAACAGAGGCACTCATGTTCAACTGAAATTTCACGCAATTGCAACTAATATGCAAATGTAAAAAAAGTTTGTTGGACTGGAGTAGCTGGGAAGAAACTATTCGCTTGCTAGTTTTGCTATTGCCTGTTGCAGGCTTGGAATACACTGCATTGATGACATCGGCCTTGTGACTAGATTGGTGTGGGTGGGCAGAATTCGTGTGGTTGTTCCATCGCAAACATACATATTGTACATGTGTTTTCTTGCCACAAGCTTAACACTGTGATTGTCGGGGTGGGCAGACTTGGTGTTTGTGTCATAAATAGCAACGCGGGCATGACTTAATTCTGTTCGCCTGTTTAGACTTACGCAACACGGAGAATAGTTGTTGGTGCAGCGTGGCGCATGCAAGCTGCCGCTGCCTTACGTACCAGTCGCGAGCAACGGACACAACCCAACAAATTGCCAGCTGCTCTGATTTATCGTCCAAAATGGCACCTGAATCATACTGATCTAGTATTTGAACTACATGCTGAAGTGAGGGATGGGACTGTTTCAAAATCTGTTCCATAAGTCTGACATCAGTTACATTGTACATTATGAAACATCAAATCTGAATATAAAGCACCACAAGCACATCGGAAATTGCATTTCCTTGTCGTACCCTGCAAACCTGTTACCCATTCGTGATAAGTTTTTTCTGACAGTTTCATGTAATTAAAGAATTGGTACCTAGCTGCTACCACATCCAACCGTTGGTCATCTACAACCTGGTCATACGAAAGTTCGCACATAGTGGCATTCGGAAAGAGTTTTTGAATGAGTCCAAGTTCTGCACTTCCTACCACAGTAAAAAATAGAATGCATACAGCTGTGGCGCCTGAGGTGGATTGCTCATATTGGGAGATTCAAATCCGATGAACAGACAAGGCATGCAATAAAAATAAGTACAATATGAAACGTCCCCTTTTGAAAAATTATACATGACTGTGCTTAAACTGGCACACAATGTTTTTAGCGCAACGCAATCTGACTTTCAATAATCCCTACAAAAGAATGGCCCTGACTAACATTAACCTATACCTTTCACAAATCACTTACCTCACAAAAATCTTCGTTACTCGAACTACCGCAATATAACGAGCGCCACTACTGCCAGCTAAATAAAAGATTCTAACTACTGAAGGCACTAACTACTGATAGGCATAGTTAGCAAATGAAAGATTTTGATAGAGAACAAATGATGTATTTACCTTAATAGTCATAATATATATAGCAGCTCATGACATCCAGTCTTACAAATTTCAAAACTCCGCCATCTCTTTTCCCACATCCACCACTGCTGGCGGCTCACCTCCAACTGCGCAACGCTACGCGCTGTTAACATCCAGCTGCCCAACACTACAATGGCGAGTATTACAACAGTGCCAACCAGCCACAGACTGCACACAGCACAGCCAGTGATTTTCATACAGAGCGCTACGTGGCGTTACCAATATAAGAACCTAGACAGCCTACTTACAACAAAAGCAAAGAGAATTTTTGCAACGCCCACCTGAAAACACTGATTAGCAAAAACCCTATAAGAGGCTGTTAAAACAAGTAAACAACACGGCAAAGGAAAGACAAGAGAGAATTAAGGCAGCAGCAAAACACAAATGAAAAGTTCTGGCAGCTAGGCTCTGAGCTGGCGCTATGGAATCCGTGGACCTCCTCGTATCCAATGTTGTATCCTGCCCACTTGTCCAATATAGGGTGCCTAGGAAATCTGCTTTCTCGGATTGCTAGACAACAATTGAAACAAATCGTATTAATAGATTTTTTATTACAGTAAGATAAATGACAATACTTTGAAATACAGAAGTGTTGCAAGCAATGGACGACACACAAATAAGAAATTTCTTCAGTATGTACAATTCGTAATACAAGTGAAACATTGCAGTTCATAATTCACTGCTGCAGCGTTCATAGGTAGGCTAATGTTTGACTGGGCCACAGCTAGGCAGCACGGCGCTCGTATTCTCTTCGTGTAGAGGCCGCTCCTGTCTCGGTGTTGCCATAGAGAGGGGTCGGTCAGCATACTATTGGCTGACATCATCACACAACCCTCTCTGCTCCTCCGTTCTTGACCAGTGTGCAGTTGCTCGATTTTACGGCGGAAAAGAAACCACATACTGGCATCATGGGGTTGGATGGCCAGGATGTCGTAGGCTGGGCAGACTAGTAAAACAAGACAGGTGGCAAACTATAGAGGAACTACCATGATACTTCAATGCTGGACAGAGTACAAGTGTGTCTGACCACTCAGTGCACTGAACGCTCCTAAAGATGGGCCTCCACAGCCGGCGACCCATGCTTGTGCCAATGTTGACACCACAACATCGGCACCTATGACCTAAATGGGCACGCGACCTTTGGCAGTGGCAGAATATTGCATGGCCGGATGAGTGCAAGTGTGTCTGACCACTCAGTGCACTGAACACTCCTAAAGATGGGCCTCCACAGCCAGCGACCCACGCATGTGCCAATGTTGACACCACAACATCGGCAACTATGACCTAAATGGGCACGTGACCTTTGGCAGTGGCAGAGTATTGCATGGCCGGATGATTGCTGACACCTTCTTCGTCATGCCGATGGGAGAAGGCGAATCCATCGTCTTCGAGGGGAACAGCTCCTTGGAACCTGTACTGTGGGACAGAGACAAGCTGACGGCGGCTTCATTATGCACTGGGGAACACTCACGTGGGCATTCAACGGATCCAGTGGAGCTCGTGCTTGATGGCCAATGTGTATCGTATCCCTGAAATTTAGGAAATTAGGCGACTTGTGTGGCAGATGTGGTTGCCAGCATCTCCAGCTACATACAAAGGCCTCATTGCTTGCTTAGCCGGCCGTTGTGGCCGAGTGGTTCTAGGCGCTTCAGTCCGGAACCGCGCTGCTCCTACGATCGCAGGTTCGAATCCTGCCTCTGGCATGGATGTGTGTGATGTCCTTAGGTTAGTTAGGTTTAAGTAGTTCTAAGTCTAGGGGACTGATGACCTCAGATGTTAAGTCCCATAGTGCTTAGAGCCATTCGAACCAGTTCATTGCTTGCTTGCGACGGCGCGTCACCGCCGTTATCTGAGCCAAATGGTGAAATTCTTGCTATTAGGTATATGATCATAATGTTCTGGTTGATCAGTGTAAATGTCTAAAGAGTGTAAGACGCAATCCTCTTTTTACAGTGCAGAATGAGTGTATTGCCTTAACTGGTCTGAAAAACCAACTGCCATGTTTGTTCTTGATTGAACTTAATATTTCTTGCAGTATTTATCTTTTCTTCTACATATTCTAAATCAATTTTTTATCCATATAAAATCAGTGCTTTCCGTTCCATAGAGGACTTATGGTTTGTCAGCTATATTTCCTGTTCAAATCTTAGACTGCTTCCACCTGGATGAACACACCGTACTGTAGATACTCGTAACTATATTGACATTTTGGAACCAAGTCTCCAAAGAGAGCAATTAGCAAATGAACAAAACTCTGCACCTGGCTTATCTGCTCATTAACTAATATTCATGATTTCCTCGTTGCAGTCTCCAAACAACAAACCACAAGTGGAAATTTTTAGAAATTTAAAGCGCTTGAATATATCTCAGCTTATTGGTGACGCGTATGAAATCTCCTGGTAGGGAATGTCAGAAAATAACTTTGCCACAAATTATGAAGTATCTTATTTCACAGAGAGACTCAATAATCTATACAATAAATAAGCTCAGGTTAAGATTGTAAGAGTCAGGGAAAACATGAGCCATGACTTACCAATCAACTAAACTCCTTATGAACGCCAGAGACGCAGCATACAGAAAATACAAACGGTACCCGACCTCTGAGAATCATCTCTCCTACAAGCGATTAGACACCCAAAAAGAAATCTCCCAAATAACTGTCTGACTTCAGGAACATTTGCATTCTACCAGCATTATCTAAGGTTTTAGAATACATAGTTCACGATCAGCTTAGCAATTACTTAACATCAAATAAACTTCGGGATGAATACCAATCCGGTTTCCGGAAAAATCGCAGCACAGCGGCTGCTATTATAATGATGAACGAACTGAAACAACCTTTTTGGATTTCAGGAAAGCTTTCGACTTTGATATTCTACTTGCTAAACCCTAAGTCAAAACTTTTCTGCATACCCTATACAATGGCTCCACTCATACCTTAACTACCTAGTGGCATATGAAACTTCCTGGCAGATTAAAACTGTGTGCCGGACCGAGACTCCACCTCGGGACCAAATGAACTACCCAAGCACGACTCACGCCCCTTCCTCACAGCTTTAATTCCGCCAGTACCTCGTCTCCTACCTTCCAAACTTCACAGAAGCTCTCCTGCGAACCTTGCAGAAGTAGCACTCCTGGGAGAAAGGATATTGCGGAGACATGGCTTACCCACAGCCTGGAAGATGTTTCTAGAATGAAATTTTCACTCTACAGCGGAGTGTGCGCTGATATGAAACTTCCTGGCAGATTGAAACTGTGTACCGGACCGAGACGAGGTAGTGGTAGAATTAAAGCTGTGACGACGGGGCGTGAGTCGTGCTTGGGTGGCTCATCTGGCAGAGCACTTGCCCGCGAAAGGCAATGATTCCGAGTTCGAGTCTCGGTCCGGCACACAGTTTTAATCAGCGCACACTCCACTGTACAGTGAAAATTTCTTTCTAGATACCTAGCGGCATGAAATGATCGGAGCAAAGAGGACACACGTGAAGAATGTAGTACCAGGGCTCCCATATTGATTATTATTGGGCCCATTACATTCCTCATTATATGTTAATGATGTATCGGCAATTACCTCCCATTACAATTATCATTTATGCGCTGAGGACCTTCAGTTATACCTAAGTTGCAAGCCCAACAAATTTGCCCACGGTCATCCAGAACAGAAATGCTAACTTACTTGCTATGTAAGATTGGGACCAGAATGTGGGTTTGAAACTTAAAACAGCATTGACTTTATTTCAGTTTTCATCATCTTGTGTTGCTGCACACTAAGATGATTTCATTTAAAACGGAACATTTACATACTTTTTTGGGTATTATTTAGTGCGGCGTGCAACTTATTACCACTTAGTGTCCGCCAGTATTCCCCTTGACGTTGGCGCAAGTTTCGCGTCTGAGGCGGGCAGGTCGGTACCACGCAGTAACGCGCAGCATGGCGCTGGGAACACCCAAGTACGGACCCGACGGCCACTCGCAGCTAATCGCGTCTGCAGAAACAGCCGCTAAGTCATCAAAGCGGAATGAACGGGCCCATTACAATCAGGATCTCAAAGGGTGACGGTCCGCAGGACAAACCCCGCATTAAGCTGCTATTTCTCCTGCCTTTGTGGATTTAGTAGCGGTTCGACGCAACAGTGCATCAGATAATATTTCTTGCTATTGGATGAAATATGCCCGCTGCCAGGGGACAGAGTTTACGTTTTGTAATTACTGAGAGGACTGAATATTCCGCAGTGCATTCAGCCGCAGTTACTCGCTGCATCGAGAGATGCTAACGTACCGCCTAGCCCCTTAGGATTACGAAGCTCCGGCGGATGGTATTAACACGAAACCGCTGCCGCTCTGCCTTCCATTTACGACTCTGGTGCAGACTCAGTTTCACCATTTTCTGTAGAGAAAGGAACACATTCTATTCCCCATATTGATACCGCAAATTCTTCTCAATTTGTAGATTGTATTACACACTTCTGTTGCCCTGTCAAAGTTGTACATACAAATAAAATGTTCATGTAACTAATATGATGCATTATATGCTGAACATAAATTACGACAGCTGACGAATGAAAATACTTCCATTTATTAGCGCGAGTCTCCAGTCTTAAACATTACCCGTAGAATTTGGCACATAGATCAAGTGGTAGGCACTCTGTCATCTGAACAGTTATTGATCCACCCCTTAATAAATGAAGAGGACGCCAGTTCTGCATATATCGGGACATCAATTCACACGACGAGCTAATGTACAAAATAAGACGCAAAATAACCATTACTAAATCCTAGTTGTCGTGTAATGTAAGAGCACGATAACTTTTAGACGTTGAACCATGAATGAAGATTGTTACATCGAAGCAGGAGTCCGATAATTATTATGTTCATCTCATTTCTACACCTACATCTGCTTGATCACTCTGCAAGTCACAATTAAATGCATGGCAGAGGGATCATTGAACCAACTTCAAACTGCTTCTGCGCCGTTTCGCTCTCTAACAGCGTGCGGGAAAAACGAACACTTAAATCTTTCCGTGCGAGCTGTGATTTTTCTCATTTTATTATGATGATTGTTTCTCCTGTGTAGTTGGGCGCCAAGAAAATAATTTCACTCTCTGAGGAGAAAGGTGCTGACAGAAGTTTCATGAAAAGGTCCTGCAGCAGTGATAAACGCCTTTGTTTTAATGACTGCTACCCCAATTCGTGGCACTCTTCACCTTATTTCGCGATACTACAAAGCGAACTACCCTTCTTTGAATTTTTTCCAGGTCCTTCGTCAGTACTGCCTGATGCTAATCCCTCACTATACGGCAGTACTCTAGTGTAAGTAGTTTCTTTAGTAGGCCTGTTATACTATATTTTCTAAGGATTCTGCCCGTAAGTCTTGGTCTTTAGTTTGCTTTCCCCGTAAATTATCTACCTAATCGTTCCAGTTTAAGTCATTCGTAATTTTATTTACGGATTCCTCCGTACCTTCTTGCTAGTACAATTTCATATTTAACATTGAATAATAAGTACACGTTTTTGTTCTATTGATTTTTGTTTATTGGCTTATTGGACCACTTTCAGGCAACAGTGCCCCAGTAAACTGCAAACTAGTTACAAACAACAACATCGCTGGTGGGTCTATAATTTTTCATGTCATCTTTCATACCTTTTTGTGCAAGAGCATAATCGCACTTGTTTTCCACTGGTCTGGAATGTCTTCGGTTTGTATGATTTTGTTGAACATTTCTATGATGATTGGTGTTAGGAGATCTTGGGCTTCTTTTAAGAGCTCATTGTATATGTTTCCTTCTCCGGGCGATTTTCCATTTTTCAATTTAGTGATGGTTGTTCTAACCTCGCTGTTTATTATAGCGGGTATAGTTTCAGTGGTGTTTGGATCTGGATCGACAGGGTTGCGGTCTGTAGCTTTGTTTGGTAGAAAACTTGTTTATATTGCTTCGTAGAAATCCGTTGGTGATTTAATTACATCCTCTCTTGTGTTCAGACGTTCTCCCGCCTGATTCCGCGTTTCTAGTATCCATTGTTTCCCGCCTTGGGCGCTTATCCTCGCATTTCTAATTGATTTGTTTGTTTCTAGTATTTGTTTCGTTGCGCAGATACCTTCTTTAAACACCGTTTCTCGATCCGTTTTGATCATCTGATGACTTTACAAGACGACAAGGGACCGCATATCGCAAATAATCTATGAGGGCTCCTCAGAATGCCTCTTAAATCGACAGAAAACCACGAACCCAGTCATACAACTGAGACGATACTTCATAGACACGCAATTTGTTTGGAAGTAGCTTATGAGTAACGGTGTCAAAAGCCTTCTGTAAATCTAAAAATGCGGAATGAATTTGACATCACCTGGAGACAGCACTCGCTACTTGCTGAGAATAATGAACTAATTGTGTTTCACAAGAACGATATTTTCTGAATCCATGTTGCCTATTTGACAATAATTTTTTTTCCTCGATGTAAATCATAATGTTCGAGCACAATATAGGTTCCAAAAGCCAACGGCATAACGACGTTAGTGATGTGGGTCTGTAATTCAGCGGATTACTCTTGATTCCTTTCTTAGGTATTGGTGTGAATTGTGCAACTGTACAGTCTTTGAGTGTAGATTCCTCTATGAGCCAGCGGTTTCATATGAGTGCTAAGTATGGAGCTACTGTATCAGTATACTCTGAAAGGAACCTGGTGTAGTCAGACCGTTCATGGACATGTTGCCTACTGTCTGAACGCCACAAATACTGAAACTCGTCGCTGAACACTACAGAATGATACTCACCGTCCTTGTAGACATACTCTGCAGCATTCGATTTTCTCCTGTCTGTGCTATGGTGTCAGCGATAAGCGATGCCCGGCGAAACATTGTCTCCAGTCTCTGCCCGAACTGCAGCTGTTACCATCCGTTTCGTCATAGCCTATCGCACAATCCTGCTATGTTCTCGTGGACCTGTGCTTGCTCTTACTGTCACACTTTGTCCTGAGTCCATCTCGCCTCCACCCGTTAAGTAGTCATTGTATTAAGGCCAACTATTTGTGCAATTTTTCAGTATAATGCCAACCGTGTCCCACGTGCCAGTGATTCGATCTTCCTCGAAATCGGAAACATGGCGTTAAGCTACCTGCTGTGCACACCATTTGGGCACGCTGTGTTGCAGTCTCCATCTGAAACATTCCAGTATCCTTAGACACAACTTAGAGGCATATGGATATTTCGTAAAAAGTGATATAGTGTGTGTTAGCGGGTACTGTTTCATAGACGCGGAACTACAAAAATTACACGACACGCTAGGGAAATGTGAGATGCAGGACCTACTGCGAAAGTATCGGAATGTCCGATGAAGAGAACCTACTGACGTTGCTTAAACTCCACCGAATCGTGTATGTATAATACATTGCTCAACGTAGAATTTCTTCCAAAACACGTACTGCACATTTAAAAGCAAACAAGGACGAGAGTGAAACTTAACCTCCAAAATAACAGAATTTATTGTTCAGAAGAAGTAGAACACCCTTTAAAGAAACCAATGGAATGAAATCAGACACCACGTCAAGTGAGGTAAGTTTGAAAAACATAAATTACAGTTCAGTTTCCTCAAACAAAATCAGTTTAGCTCTTATGAAAAACCAGTTAAACGTTGTTCAAAAACTTACATAATTTAATGTAATTAAGGAAGATTATCGACTCTGTGACTGCGTGTTGCTGACTGCACGTTACTACCTGCAGCCAGCCCAGACGGAAAACAGAAAACGGGGAACAGAATGCCACTATCCAACATGTTCGTCAACGCTGCACTGGAGGAAAAGTATTTTTATGTCAAGTCATCTGACCTAAGGCAGATCGAAGAAATGCCACCGAAGTGTTACCAACCTTCCCTTTTTTGTGGCCAAGGCTACGGCAAAAATGGAAACGACAGCTAGCGAGAGATTCGTAGACAGAGGTATGACTATAGTGGCAGCGCTGCGTAGTCCAACTTTCTATTCATATCGACCTTATTCACCTTGGTGAATTCTTCAAAAGTCTGCACTCTAGCGACTTACAATGTTTCTCACCTGAGTGAGGTTATCAGGAATCCTAGATGCACTTCACATGTCAACAGGTCAACAGGAATTGCCTGTCGTAGAGGGAAGCAATACGTAAAAGCATATGCGTTATCAAACTCGGTGGTGGGACTAAGAGAAGATGTCGGTGATGGTATTGAAGGAAACCACTTTAAGCTGAACTATATGCGAAAAGTTTCCTTCGAAAACTTTGTGGAGTGCAGCTCGAGGAACACAAAATGAGAGCTCGTCGGATGTGAACAGTGGACTCTATACATCTCTGGAAAGCTATTAAGTGCTCGTATCACACAGAGCCTTAGCAGCGTTACATTCCATACGACTGATAGGTCTGAAATTTAAGCGATCTAACATTACAGCCCATTTTAAGTGCGGAACGTGGTAGCCTTAGGAGTGCGTGTCTTTATGTTCTGTCTTACCAGTACCTTCCAGGTACTGATCCTAGGCTCTTGAATAATACTTTAAAATTGATAGCTTTTTTGAATTGCGTAAAAATGCTTCGAACTCCGTCTGGAGCTCCATCGCACATAAAAATCACTCGGTTCTTGTTCTTCTTAACCGTCTGCTATTACATCACAACACTTTCAAATCTGTTACTATACATCGATAAGGAGTGCTAACCTCCTATACATGGGCACATCTCGAGAAATCTTGTGCACTTGGATGGGCGAGGACCCGACAAACTCCATTCATTCACGAACCGTGGTAAGTAGCAGTCTACTTCTGGTCGGTTGCACATTAAATCGGTAACATTGCTACAGGGCAGGTTGGTCAATGACAGTGTGAGGGGGATCTTTCAGTCTATAATTTTACAATAAGACTGCGGGACTCCTCTGTGATTCCCATCAAGCACCATACTCGAGGTGTTAGAAATATGTAGAGCACTGTTTGATAGACTTTGATGATGTATGTGTTCGAGAACTAACAATGAACGGACGTACTGCACAGTCATCTATCCACATTCGCAATGTTACTCGCAAAGTGGACAAGGGGTGGTTTAGCTATGATAGTGAAATTGGGAAACATGCTGTCACATCATGGGCTGGTGTTGAAATTACTGTTAAATTACTAAAATTGTTCAAACAATAAATTGTGAACCTTATTATTTCAGGAAATCAGCGGTGTCTTTTCCATCCCATCCACCCACTGGCATGCTGTTGTTTACCACATAATGACTGACTGACAACGCTTGTTTGAGTTGGAGAAAGAGTTTTGTGGAAGGGCGACAGCTTCTGGGGATGTCTAGCACAGAAATAATGATCGCGTACATGAGGAATCAGTCGAAACGGAACACAGAGCCATCAGCTATTCGGTCACTGTGACAGATGAGTTTAAATGTAGAGCTCGTGAATCACCTTGGGACTGTGGTTTTGAAACTCCTCACATCGCTCCAAAACTCTTCCAATTTCCTTATGCTGTAACCGACTTTTATTTAAAATCACCGAGTGTGTGCGGTGTGTTATGGTAGCAGATGTACCAATATAATTTACACCGTGCGACGTCTAGTTTTCTGCGAGAGGCCATTGATCAGAACGTGTTAATGTCAGTTTAGAACCTGACACAGACCTCGAAGTCGTGGCGGAAAAGCAAAATTTTTGGCAGTATACAAAGTGTGTTTGGGCAGAAAAAGAAACGATGTTTCAGATAACGAGGCAGGGTCACAGGGAGCGTCTCTTGCGACTTACAGTGCAGTTCGCAGGACACGATCATCCTCCTACAGTACAGGTGATGAAACTTTAAACTGGTCTGTGCAGTTGATCAATACCTGTGTATTTAATCCTGTATACATGCGGTATTTGTTTTCAATATATGGGAGGAGAGAGATGCGGTAAAAATCTTATCGAGTTCTCTGTCGGATGAAGTTAGTGGAGATTTTATAGTTCGTAACTATTCTCTGTTGGATGGTACAGAATAACGAAGATAGCATGTTGGGAAGATAGATGTGAGTGGACTGGGATATGTAGTACTTGTATGTAGTTTGGTGATGTACCCCAGTGCACTAGCAAAAATGCTTGTCGTTCTCGCAGTTCCCGTTTCCATCGAATGGCCAAAACACAGTCCTGTCGCAGTATCCCAGCTTAGCCTGTTTCTACTCAGTTCCGACTTAACTTGGAACGATCACATTCGTAAAACTGGAGAAATGGGAGCAGTTGCGCAATTCATGAGGGCTTCCTAAAACAAGGTTGGAATTTTACTGTAGCAGTTATGTTCGAGAAATAAAGGACTTCTCCATAGGATCCTACGCAGGCATGTGCCTGAATGGGAGGACTTGATTCCAAATCCCAGACAGCATTTCTAGCGTATAGCGTAGCATTAGAGATCTGAAAGTGTACATTTCTTACACCCTCAATCACAACACCATCCACTGTTTGTTATCCTTCTCAATCAAGGATCACCTAAAACCGTCGATATATCACAGAACCTCTGACATGGCATCGAGACAGAATGCTTTACAAATACTAGAGAAATATGTAGTGGCGGTGGCGTGAGTCAGTTGAAAATATCGGTTATATACCACGTTCCTTAGCCGAATCTTTTTCTAAATTGGGCAAGTCTATTGCGAGCTTGCACTGTCGACGACATGTAACCACACTGCTGGTCCGATATTATATACTCCAGCGATCACCGTCTGTATTCAATGTTACGGTATATGTCTGGACAAAAAACCATCTCATTCAGAGGTAATGCTGTACCTCAATTTTTAAAGTGGGTATAGCTTGTGACGTGGATACTTGTATGCACCTGTAGAACCAAGACCGCTTGTGATGGTAGCATGGTTGTGTTTTTTACATCTCTCTGTTTATAAGACGATTACGCCTCACTTTCTAGGACACAATGGTACCACTCGCAAGAGTCAGCATTATTTCGTATCCTGTGCAATCAGTTATTGACTATTATACATAGTAGTAGGGGCTGTGTGATAGGTTTGCCTTGAGCATCAGTCTTATAAATTATGTGTTTGTGTTTAAACATGTGAAAAGTAAATGACTATGTCCAGTCGAAGGGGAGGTATGTATTTAACGTGCAATACTGTGATAGCGAAGGGAGGAGTATGACAAGTCATAAGAATGGTAGACATATTTCTATTTCCAGAGCCACAGCCGTCAGAATGAGGTATTTCTGATACTCCGCTCATTGTCGAATGTCATTCAACTGAAACCGCAATCGCAGCATTTAATTGTAAGTATAGCGGTCAAATATATATGTGGCCGTTTTCGTAGGATGATTCTGTCTATGCGTAGCCTGTGGTGGAGATGATTCACGTTTCCCACCAACGGCTGGGACCGTCCGAATGGAGAGGGCTGTTGCAATGCGGGAATGTAGTTGACTTAAGCGTGTAGTCCTCTAGACGACCGAATAGCGACTAATACTTAGTATGTGTTCGACAGTTTTCGTGATCTAGTGGAAATTTGAGACGATTCAATATGGACGTGTTTTTGCGGCGGGCCCATATTCCCTCCCATGTATGTTGTTCTGTTGGCTGCTTCCTCGCATTTGACATATTTATTTATTTGAGAGAAGATTGATTTCGGTGTGCGCATCCATCAGATGGAAGACACGTTTGCAGGTTCTGTAGATATGAGAGTTTCCTCTCATTTCTTTTTAGAGTTTCCGCGTAAATGTCTTCGCAGACGTGGTAAGTTTCTCAGTCGAACGTGAAAAAACTATACCTGTTTTGCTCACAAAACTAAATCAAATTGGACTTTGTCTATTTTCGTGGAAAGAGAACACTTATTACGGTCGGAAATGTTATGGTTTTAATAGTGCTTTATTACAAGATTCAGGTTGATGTTAAATAAATAATGGAGCGCAGGAAGGCGGGTGAGTTGCTATGATACTGTGGCTCTCGTCTGGTCCCTACTCGAGCCTCATAAGTGACGCCAAATAAAATGTATTCCATCACAGAAAGAGAGGCGTTGGTGGGTGTGACTGCAACACCTCGTAACCATTAGGGCCGGCTGCATCATTATACTTTTAGCCGAACAAGATGCATTTGGGGGAAAGTCCTTTTATCTCTATACCTGCTATTGTATTGGCGAAGAGCCATCGTATCTTTGCTTGCGGTGGCACGGTCCGCGGGCCTTTCACCTTGGCGCCGGCCTGCGCGGCATTTCGGCTGGGCGCCGCGAGACATTTTGACTGAGCAGTGATAGCGTGTATTGGCTTCGGTTAGCTGGGCTGTAGTATCATTTTTAGTAGGCGTCTGTAGTAAACTCTGACGTCAAACAGGGATAGATGCTATATGCTTGCAGGTAATACACTGTTTTTTAAACTCATCTCTGTCCAACGCCAGCATCTAGTCAGTTGAACCTACCTCCCACCAAAAAAGTAAAGATTGTACCTAACACACCAGCCTATTTTCCCCGAGCTTGTAGATGTTGGGTAGAATTTGAGTGTTTCTGTCGCTGGTTTCGAGTGGTGTAATTTTTTTCCCAGCAGGATGACACCAGTTGTATGGTGTCGTCCGTTTTCGCTGAGTATTGCCGTTCTTGTGAAGCGCTATGCATATATTTGTGTAATTAGGTCCGATCTTTGTGATTAATTACTTAATTAGGATTGATATTTGGGTAAGTTTTTACTGGTATTGCGACTTTTTTCTTTTTTTCAAGCAGGATCTTCATCATCATCGCAAGACCAGTCACATACAACAAAGTCCTTGTGACGAGGGTGTTTCACCCAGTCTGCCATGACAAGTACTGCGTTAGGTGCTGGAGTGCAGTAGGCCTTTATGTAGGATCATTTTGTCACAAAATGCGATCGTAAACGTGCATTTACGTGCGTAAACGTACACTCTTTGACATAAAACTAGCCGCTTCAGAGGCTAAGTCCGCGCCGATCGCGACATGGGACAAAAAAACTGGCCAACTCGCTAATTCTCTAAGTCCGGTTATCTGCACAATCTGGTAACACTGTAGACTGCGGTACTTCCTGGAGGAAAACTTGTCCCATGATAGAGAAACGCTATGCTGATTGCGCCTGTGGTCTAGCGGTAGCGTGCGTTGTTTTTGTTCATAATGTCAGTGGATCGAGAGCAGCTGGTATAAAATATTTTTATAGCCTCTTCTGTCTGAATGCTGAAGACGTGAATGTAATGGTAGCGCAGATTCAATCTATTTCGCTTTGTGACACACCGATATCAAAATTTTATCCAGTAACGATTTTGCGGCAGATTTCCTGCAGACTGTCCTCCTCTGGACGCCGTATGCGGCAAAGCTCCGGGATCCATTTGCTGGCTACTGGCAGCAGCCGTGGCGACAGCAGCGGCGCTGCACTCCCCCGTTCTTTATCGAAAGCGCCTGCTACCGCTCATCGCTTTTGATGATTTAAAAAGCTTTATTATTAAATGTTGCTCCACAGAAAATTTCTACAATTTCCATTCACGCTCAAAAGCAACGGAGACAGACGCCCTGATTAGTAGGCGGGTATTATATTACATTAATCGGCAAGAGCTGAGTATGGCCCGAAATTAATTTTATAGACTGGGACGAAATGAAACCACCTCACTACATTCGATGAATTTATAAATGCTTCATACCTCGTTTCTTTTCCTTTCAAACTCAATTATTTGTGCAACTTTTGGTCAATGTTTGGATGTTTTCGTCAAGCCAGAGTGAGCGTCTGTGGTACAAAGTGTATTACAGTTCTTGTTTCATTCCTTATGGTAAGTCTATGCGATAAACTGTGTGAATACCTTGCAATGCATGCTCTGTAGCAGTGCAGGAACACTGCACATTTGGAGTTCATGAAGTATTTATTGTTGATCGGAAGTGATAGTTAAGGTCATCAGATTTAAACCAGAAAAATTTGTCGTTTTCAAGGTTTCAGAGAACGGAAAGGAATTGCTAACGCCGGTGTTAGAAAACGTCTACAGTTAAATGCTATTGCAAAAATTTAGAAGAAGGGAACTATATTAATGAACATGTGCACTTCATAAACAACCTTCTGACATGTTACACCTATATGACGAACAAAGCTCAAATTTATATCGTTGACAGTCGGTTTGAATCTTTTCAGGGTCTATTTTACAGTGAAGCACCTTGGAATTTGCAAAGCAGAAATCCATGATATTAACTTAATTTACTAAGTCGAAACCGGACGAAGATTGATGTTTAAAGGCATTCTTCAGATTTCGCATAAGAAATTTTTACTAGCAGTTTGCAACTCCATTAATTAAATTAGAAAATAAAAGGTTGTAGTCAGCGGCTTCTACCGTGATTCGAACTGCTATGTCTTATAGTACAAGCACTGCAACGCACAAGGGAACCTCTGAGCTAACGACACACTGGCTGCCAGAGGCGGAATATAGTCACTGCGATGTTGCCTGAGCCTCAAAACGCAACCTTAAACACACGAACAGAGGAGGTGGAGATTACTGTTTTAACGTCCCGTCGACAACGATGTCATTAGAGACGGAGCACAAGCTCGGATTAGGGAAGGATGGGGAAGGAAATCTGCCGTGCCCTTCCTAAGGAACCATCCCGGCATTTGCCTGAAGCGATTTAGGGAAATCATTGAAAACCTAAATCAGGATGGCCGGACGCGGGATTGCACCGTCGTCCTCCCGAATGCACACACAAACAGGTGTTACTTATGTGAAGAACGCCGTTTTTGGAGTCC
Source organism: Schistocerca serialis cubense (assembly GCF_023864345.2). Classification (NCBI taxonomy): domain Eukaryota; kingdom Metazoa; phylum Arthropoda; class Insecta; order Orthoptera; family Acrididae; genus Schistocerca; species Schistocerca serialis. Next base: position 508,157,895 of record NC_064643.1, on the reverse strand, counting down.
AGAAATTAAATATGCTTTCTAATTGTGTCATCTTGCAGTGGATTATATCGTACGAGTCTTCGATGTGGAAAACGAATGTCAAGTGAATTTAGCGAGGTAACGCCGACCTACACCCGGAAGTAAATGCACTATCAGAGTGTTGACAAATACTTGCTACGACGCTGCCATTTCTAGGCTCTCTGACGAGGCAGCTCTTCAGCGAAATGCTTGCCGTGATTCTCCGATACGGTTCTTCAGAGTGGAGACGCGCGCGCACGTTTGGTTTTTATGCGGCGTTCTCCCCTGATAGTTTCTGACGTCGCCTTGTGGGCTATGTATGCATATGAGACATTCAATTATCATTAATCCAGAATCATACAAGTTTCAGCTTCCGGCGTGGAAGAAGGCTGTTGACGCCGACATTATATCATTTCAACGTAGGGAAAGCAAAACGGATCATTCAATGTTTCTCATTCAACATAAAGCATGTGAGATAATTTTCCGTAACGTTCATAATCATCTAGAAATACAAACGAAGTAAAAATACACCGGAAGCTTATTCGAATTGAATATAACGCTTTGCACCTCGATGTCGAACTTGTCCACTTGCAATCTTTTGCAGCATACACGTAGAATGTCATGATTACCACGAGAATGAAGAAATATGTTGGTAAGGATGGAAGCAAGAAGAGACGCAGTCAACAAATATTCTATTCCTCGTGGCATTCATTTCATTTGACACGTAAGAAGAGGTAAAGCGGGAATTTACTTTCGTTAACACGAAAGATATGGCGCACATATTGATAACGAGGAAGTCTGCGTCTTCATACGTTTCCTCATTGAAATCTGTATGCTCTATTATATACTAAGTAGCCCGATCATTGTTTCAGTAATGTTACCCTCTTGTTTGACCCCGTAACGATGAACAGATTCCAAATGCATGTCTCCCTCCCTGGGTTGTTTTTTTGTGTTTTATTGCTTGGAATTCCTGAAGCAGACCACTGTGCCTTCCACCCTCGTGGGTTGGGTCTCAAACCTAACCGCTTTGTATCCAATGGCATAATTTATTCAGACAGCATCAGCATAAGACTATCAAACAAAGCCTTCCATTTACAGTTGCAGCACTCTAACCAGCACTGACCAAAGTGTAATCCACGGTCATGGTCCTAAATTACCAGCTGTCTGCTACTGTGGCAAAGTCCGTACTACACTTTCGATTCCGCAGGACCATTTTATCTGGTAACACTGTGTAGTTGCACAGTTGTGCTACCAGGTCTGTCTTCACACTGTCAACTTTATGTATCTCACTTCTCCTGTAGCGTAGATCACGAGGAGCCGAAGTAAATGAGTGTATTCTGCATGACGTAACATTCAGTATTCCCTTCTTTCATAGCCACTCTTCATGTGCATCGATACCAAATAGGAATGCGAAAACTCTTGCGAGTGAGAGAATGACAATAACAATCGTAACAAGAACAATCAAATAATGAATGATGTTTATTCCAACGCAGAACGAGAATGGCTTTAAACATAAAAATCTGTATCTATATCTATATCCATATCTATTGATCTTTGAGTTGGCACAATGCAAATATATTCTTAGCATTTAGGTACTGAATTTAGTTCTGGATGTTTGCAGAGAAAAGGAAAAGTCGGTACTTCTCGCTAGTGTAATATAATGTGAACCAGCAACTACCCTTTCCTTAGAACACGACTCAAGCAGGTCCTCAAGTAGGTAGCAAGGCACTGCTGCATTCTGTTCCCTGACATTGCTCTGATGACGGTTAATGCAGATAGTTCCGATTATGAAATACAAAACGTATTGCAGGTTAGTTCCTAGGATAATAACATTAAATTTGCGTTGTAGACGGCACATGAACGTGACGACTATCCATATTACTCATCAATATAAAAAGACAATATTTTGGGAATTTAGCAGGATTACTCAAAATGAATTCTGAAATTGGGTGACTGACTGCACAGGTGCTAAACGTCTTCAAGAGTATACGATGTCCTAATCGCATTAGGAATATGAAGATCGTCTTCGACAGCTCGCAACTTTCACATTGCTATCTCTACCCTACTCCAGACAGCCCTCGGTGGAGTTGCACTACGTTGCCGATGTTATGGAAGGCCTTCAAACCGACAACAGACCACATATTGAAAAATACAAGCGAATTCTCTTGCAGCGTAAGCTTATTGTAACTAATCTAAAAATTATTGGAGAGGAACATTGTCCTATTCAAAAAAAGTAAAATGTTACACACTGTTGACGTCAAACGGACATTATCTATGTCCTGTCTTGTGTCCTACTCATCTATAATATCAAGTGTACTATGAAAATGATTATATATAATGGATGATAGGGTAATGCATTGATACCAGATGGTGGGGGCCGGCCGGTGTGGCCGTGTGATTCTGTTTCAAGTTGTGTATGACAGACAGTGTTTTAGAAAATCTATTGTTTCCCTTTGAAATAAACAGAAGTATTTTCATTCTAAGCTGTCCAAGTACAAAATTTTCGCAATATTAGTTCAAATTTTATATTCGCTTCTATAATGTAGGAAAGTATTTCACAGTCGCAAAACTCGCATCCGAAACGTTGACCTTACACTTAGTCGCTGCCCATAAATTCTAGCTCAGAGTGACACCAGTTTAAATAACCTAATGTAGCGAAGACTCTTTTCCAGTGCTCTTTCTCACCGGAAAATACGCAATTCACTCATTTGGCTCCATAAGTACACTGTAACAGTAATTTCTGTGTGAAATTTGTCAGTAAGCTGTTGCCTTCCAACCGGCAAAATACGGCAGAGTACGGCCGGTAAACAATTCACAAACCACGATTTAGTGCCAATAAGACGATTTCTTTAAACATTGTCGAAACTGAGGGAATTTAGTTTCTGCTTAAAACGTCTTAAGCAGCAACGTTCACAGATATCTCAAATAGGAATAAGCTGAATATCCAGGTACGAAGGTTGTAAAACAAACTTCCCACAGTTTGTGTCAGGTTGATCTTTTCGTCTGATAACACTGCTTAAGTATTTTGTCTAAGAGGTATCACAAGTAGTATCCCTGTAGCTGTGGGAATCATTGGTTGAAAACGAGTTTAACACCAATGGGTACAGTGCTGCTAAATTTTCACAATTATTATCAACCTAACTCTGAGTTCATCCACAAACTGAGGCGTATTTATAATATTGGAGCTAGACTGTGTATCCTTGTCTTTCTTGAGTGGTCATTGGAAGGCGTTTACACACACGTATACAATACTATGAATACTTCGAACGCTATGGTTAACGTTGCTCTCATAAACTACTTTTTTTTAATATTCTTCTGGGTCTTCAGCGTGCAATATGTGTTGTAGATACAGTCTCAGACCAAAAAATTGACCGCCGAGTCGTTCACGTAAGGTGGACAACACAATCGTGCTCCTCTCAGAATTCTATGTCTGGCAATATGCTCGATCTAGCAACATGTAGACTGCGGCACTTCCCAGAGGAAGTCTTGACTCCAGTCTTAGTACATTACTCTTGACTACGACCGTAGTCTTGAGGTAAAACGCGAGACCAGCTAATATGATATTGTAGGTTCGCTTGAATTACACTCATAACTTCAGCACCGAGAGGAAAGAGGCGATAAAAATTTTGTCGATATGTGCTTTCGGTCGCCAGACGTCATATTAGCTGGTCTAGCGTTTTACCTGAAGACTACGGTCGTGTTCCAGCAGCGGTATGAATAAAATGATAGTAATAATAACAGTAATAATCGAATTATCCTGCAATTTCACACTTCACAGTGGATTTTCTCGAACTAAGAAATTTGCTGAATTTGTGAAAAATCAAAATGGCTTCACATCCAGCCTATGATGCCTAGAAGAGTCTTTACATTCTGCTGACATGAGAATAGCATAATCTCTGCGTCAGATGCTTGCTTCTACTTGACCATTTAATAGACTCGCATTTTTTCCACCGTGAGTAATTTTGTAAGCTAAGCACATCATCCGTTACAGCACACTCTTGGGGCTGGGTAATGTGGCCACAATGGTATGGTGGAACGAGCTATCACAGGTGCAATGCGTGGATTCAGGCATTTACTTTTAAGAGGCACAAACAGATTTATTTTACCTGTGGTAACCTCAAGAGAAAGACGTTATAATCCAGAAATCGCATTAAACATCATGTTCCTTCATTACCAACTGGGCAGAGCCGGTTTACGTTGGGAAATGGCACAGCGGAAGTCATGGTAAACAGAAATACAGTCGCCAGTAAGTTTACTTACATTAGAAAATTTTATTTTATTTGATGAACCGATAGCCATTTAAAGGGACAGGGCTCTTATTTCACTTGTACTTGATTGAACTAGAGACGTTTAAAAATTTGGTGCTGGACTGTGATTCGAATTCGAATCTCCTCTTTCGAGGATCTGAATCTCTCGGAACAGTATAGTTCAGTCATTTCGTTCCTTTTCCCAAGACTGCAATCTTCTCTAGGTCTCCTCCAAAGGTAAGTATGTGGGTCTGAAACCTGATCCAGTACAAAAATATTCATAATTTCATTTCTAGCTTTATTAAGTGCACACCCACCTGCTAGTGAAAATTAACGCGCAATTTCAATGTCTGTTCATGTGTTTCCAACAATCGCAACAGGTGCCGTTATTTCTGGTCAAACACGCACACATCTTACTGTTCATGAGTAAGCAACTGATACTTAAGCTATATTCGTGGATGCACGGTAGGTGTGCAGTTCGATTGTCGCTTAGGCACAAAAGTTTGTATCCTTATTTTAGATTCAGACACCTAGCGGCTCGTAAGAAAAACCGATACGTAACATTTGATTTTTCTTAGTTAACAATCGGATTACGTGTTGGGTTCGTATCTCCGTCACAGAACTTCACATCATGCACTTCATCTTTAAATGCATGCACACTTTGTTACTTCAGAGTGGAGGTATATCAGACAACTTTCGTGGTTAGATAACAGGGACGAAAGGGTCTTGATAGGAGTCACGGTTTATTACAAAAATTGTAGTCTTTTATTTTCAAGTTTAGATTTGGCTACTGGTATGGGCCAAAATTTCGGTAATTCATGACTCTTCATGGCTGATCATCAATAAACCATGATTCAATTTCTTTACAACAATTTTTTACACTCTCTCTCATTGCTTTTTATTTATCTCTCTCTCTCTCTCACACACAAACATACACACACACACACAATCACACATTCTTTTTTATTTTTATTTGTATGTTGTGCTCGACTATCGGCGAGGCACGAAAACGCCTGTGAATGACTTTCTTAGTTTTGAGTACACTTACGAAAGAAATATAAAAACAACAATGAGAGTTACTGATTTATGATGCTCAGTTTGCAGTCAGTTCTGAGTATTATTAGTAACTACGCTCCAGTCCCTAAACCTAGTTACAGAAAGCGAATCAGACGCATGGAGACACCAGCTATGGTCACTTCCCAGACCGCTGTAGGATCACATCGGTTCGTCTTCTTCCTGCTGGTACTGTAACTGAGATTTGGCAACAAGGCAACGTATGTTTGGCAACTCTGTGATCGACGAGTTACTTCCTGGTGTGCACGGAATTAAGCCTCAAAGTTCACTTGATTTTACCTGTCATTACCATTGAATAATCTGAGTTATTATCGCTTGAAGGGTAACAAAAGATTGAAAATTTACGGTTTTCAGCCCAGGAAAGTCGTTGCAGGTAGAAACCGCAACTAATCTCGACCTTCAAATAGCGGTTTACGAGTTCGAGTTCCCATTGCTGTCGTAATAGGAAGCTCAGACACATACCTCCTCGCCAGCTCTGTGGTAACGTGCTGACCTGTGAAAAAGCGTCTGTTACGGTTCGCAGTTCCAGTCTCACTGACTGTAACGTTTTTATCCCTTCTGTGAAAGAGCTACAAGCAGTCAGATCAAACATCAATAAGGAAATCGCAAGAAAATGCTTTCCGCTCATAGTGCAATGTTGAAAAACTTACAATGCTGCACAACAGGTAAGGCCTCTTTCCGCTGCTGCCAAGCGAATTTTGGGTTTCTAGGAATACGTAACTATATTCATGAATTGCCACATTTGCATACCTCTTGAGTATGACACAGCATACCAATTAAACACAGACCCAATCAAAATCTAAGTGAGTAGTATTTTACTAATTCGTGTCGATAGAGGCATGCTTGTGTACAGATACTTTCGTCGTAAGGTTATCATGGTTAGTTTTATTTCATTTCTTATAATACAGTGCACAATTTTCGTAAGGTTTCCTTTAGTGTTGTTAAAACAATAGTAAACATGAGAGAGAAATTAGTCATCAACGATATATGCGAATTCTCTGATGTTACCTATGACAGTCTGACAATGCACATGCAGTTTATTGATTACATGCATGTAGAAAACTTGTTCTGAGTTAAAGCTGTCAAACAAAGTTTGAAGAAGAATAAAATATCACTACCACACGACGGCTAATGTAGAAAATACTTTTCTGACATATTATGGCACGATGCGCTCTCCCTGCACATCTTCGAGATCCATCTGCTGCCTGCTGTCTATTAAACCTGAATGGAACAAAATGTCACAGTAGTTAGCCCTTTTTCCACATGCGACTACTTTGGGTTGAGAAGTGAAGGGAATTATGTTCAAAGTTCCATTAGATTGATACCTTCAGCAGAGAGCAGAATTGCGTTTTAAAAAATGTAGCACTAAGTGTATTCGAACTCGCGACATCTTATCTATGCTACAAGCTGACACGTAGCTACATAAGCTCCAGAGCTCGGCAACTATTCCTCCAGAACTTTTGGATTCCACAGCACTGTGAGATTATGCATATGGCCAGGTCTTGACTTCTGAGAGACAAACAGTTACAGCTTTTCTTTTGGTCTGAACGACGTTTTCTAGTAACAGATAGCGCAATAGAATAGCTCAAGTGGAAAGGAACACTTCCTATTTAAACTTCTGCATCCTACACTGTTGGCAGTTGTGTGTAGGTGACAGTTACGTGATTTTATTTCTGTGATTACAAAATAGTCGAATGTATGCACTGGGTAGCCGAGGCAGCTAGTTCATGGTGATTCGGTCAACCAAGTAAATGAATTTACTGAACAAACTGCAACTTACTACAGGGAGCCTGTGTGTCTGAATTCTCATCCAGTGTGGCGCAACTGCGTTACGATAGAAAAATGACTCGCAGAGAAGAGGATTTCGTGGTCTGTTGGACGGATGGTAGGTTGTTATACCTATGGTCTGGGTTCGATTCCCACTTCCGTCAATGATTTTAGATAGGGAGAGACAGATTCCATTCTCTCCTGGCTACACCAAGTGAAGGAGATATAATGGCTGCGTGGTCTGAAAATTCACATTAAAGATGATATTCCTTCTTTACCACGTAGACGTTAGGTTGAACCACAATAAAGTCTGGAGTGGCGACACGTAGAAACTCTATCACCAGTAACCTTTCTTATACTAGTTATTTATTTCAAGTGACGACACAAACGCTATGTATGGTCACAGGACACTTATTCCATCTTTTATTTGAGCTTCTGTATGTCGATAAAATTGGTTCTAAACTGGGAATGCAACTCAGACCGCCCTTAACGCGGAATTTGATCCCTTCGTGGCAATACAGCTCGGCTACAATTTGTTGTTTGTTCAAAACTGCAGATTCCTCAACACCTTCACATATTACGCGTGAATGGGATCGAATCCTGGCCCGGCACTAAAGATTTAATTATGTATTATCAAGCTCTATCAGGAGAACACCTATCTGCTGGTGGATAATAATTTTGATTTTTAATGTATTTTCATTCGTTGTCAACACTAACGATATCTGACGTTTTTAACTCCCAGTGAGACACAGAACTATTTGCGAGATGACTGTAAGTTCAAGATGCTATTCTGAGCAGCTGGTGGAGAAAAATTCTGTAGCTGACGTCTCTTTGTGTGTAGTCAACAACGATATGTGTGGGGCTCTATTCCCAGTGAGCGCTGAACTCTTCGTCATATTATTTCAGTTCGTCGTGTCATTTAATGTTCATACATATTCTCAACTAGCTGCTCGTGAATAACTCTAATTTTTAATGTCATTTTGTGTTAAATAGTTCAAATGGTTCAAATGGCTCTGAGCACTATGGGACTTAACTTCTAAGGTCATCAGTCCCCTAGAACTTAGAACTACTTAAACCTCACTAACCTATGGACATCACTCACATCCATGCCCCAGGCAGGATTCGAACCTGCGACCGTAGCGGTCACGCGGTTCCAGACTGAAGCGCCTAGAACCGCACGGCCACACCGGCCGGCCCCCACCATCTGGTATCAATGCATTACCCTATCATCCATTATATATAATCATTTTCATAGTACACTTGATATTATAGATGAGTAGGACACAAGACAGGACATAGATAATGTCCGTTTGACGTCAACAGTGTGTAACATTTTACTTTTTTTGAATAGGACAATGTTCCTCTCCAATAATTTTTAGATTAGTTACAATAAGCTTACGCTGCAAGAGAATTCGCTTGTGTTTTTCAATATGCGGTCTGTTGTCGGTTTGAAGGCCCTCCATAACATCGGCAACGTAGTGCAACTCCACCGAGGGCTGTCTGGAGTAGGGTGGAGATAGCAATGTGAAAGTTGCGAGCTGTCGAAGACGATCTTCATATTCCTAATGCGATTAAGACATCGTATACTCTTGACGACGTTTAGCACCTGTGCAGTCAGTCACCCAATTTCAGAATTCATTTTGAGTAATCCTGCTAAATTCCCAAACTATTGTCTTTTTATATTGATGAGTAATATGGATAGTCGTCACGTTCATGTGCCGTCTACAACGCAAATTTAATGTTATTATCCTAGGAACTAACCTGCAATACGTTTTGTATTTCATAATCGGAACTATCTGCATTAACCGTCATCAGAGCAATGTCAGGGAACAGAATGCAGCAGTGCCTTGCTACCTACTTGAGGACCTGCTTGAGTCGTGTTCTAAGGAAAGGGTAGTTGCTGGTTCACATTATATTACACTAGCGAGAAGTACCGACTTTTCCTTTTCTCTGCAAACATCCAGAACTAAATTCAGTACCTAAATGCTAAGAATATATTTGCATTGTGCCAACTCAAAGATCAATAGATATGGATATAGATATAGATACAGATTTTTATATTTAAAGCCATTCTCGTTCTGCGTTGGAATAAACATCATTCATTATGTGATTGTTCTTGTTACGATTGTTATTGTCATTCTCTCACTCGCAAGAGTTTTCGCATTCCTATTTGGTATCGATGCTCATGAAGAGTGGCTATGAAAGAAGGGAATACTGAATGTTACGTCATGCAGAATACACTCATTTACTTCGGCTCCTCGTGATCTACGCTACAGAAGAAGTGAGATACATAAAGTTAACAGTGTGAGGACAGACGTGGTAGCACAACTGTGCAACTACGCAGTGTTACCAGATAAAATGGTCCTGCGGAATCGAAAGTGTAGTACGGACTTTTCCACAGCAGCAGACAGCTGGTAATTTAGGACCATGACCGTGGATTACACTTTGGTCAGTGCTGGTTAGAGTGCTGCAACTGTAAATGGAAGGCTTTGTTTGATAGTCTTATGCTGATGCTGTCTGAATAAATTATGCCATTGGATACAAAGCGGTTTAGTTTTGAGACCTTACCCACGAGGGGGGAAGGCACAGTGGTCTGCTTCAGGAATTCCAAGCAATAAAACACAAAAAACAACCCAGGAAGGGAGACATGCATTTGGAATCTGTTCATCGTTACGGGGTCAAACAAGAGGGTAACATTACTGAAACAACGATCGGGCTACTTAGTATATAATAGAGCATACAGATTTCAAGTAGGAAACGTATGAAGAAGCAGACTTCCTCGTTATCAATATGTGCGCCATATCTTTCGTGTTAACGAAAGTAAATTCCCGCTTTACCTCTTCTTACGTGTCAAATGAAATGAATGCCACGAGGAATAGAATATTTGTTGACTGCGTCTCTTCTTGCTTCCATCCTTACCAACATATTTCTTCATTCTCGTGGTAATCATGACATTCTATGTGTATGCTGCAAAAGATTGCAAGTGGACAAATTCGACATCGAGGTGCAAAGCGTTATATTCAATTCGAATAAGCTTCCGGTGTATTTTTACTTCGTTTGTATTTTTAGATGATTATGAACGTTACGGAAAATTATCTCACATGCTTTATGTTGAATGAGAAACATTGAATGATCCGTTTTGCTTTCCCTACGTTGAAATGATATAATGTCGGCGTCAACAGCCTTCTTCCACGCCGGAAGCTGAAACTTGTATGATTCTGGATTAATGATAATTGAATGTCTCATATGCATACATAGCCCACAAGGCGACGTCAGAAACTATCAGGGGAGAACGCCGCATAAAAACCAAACGTGCGCGCGCGTCTCCACTCTGAAGAACCGTATCGGAGAATCACGGCAAGCATTTCGCTGAAGAGCTGCCTCGTCAGAGAGCCTAGAAATGGCAGCGTCGTAGCAAGTGTTTTTGTCAACACTCTGATAGTGCATTTACTTCCGGGTGTAGGTCGGCGTTACCTCGCTAAATTCACTTGACATTCGTTTTCCACATCGAAGACTCGTACGATATAATCCACTGCAAGATGACACAATTAGAAAGCATATTTAATTTCTGGACTCCAAAAACGGCGTTCTTCACATAAGTAACACCTGTTTGTGTGTGCATTCGGGAGGACGACGGTGCAATCCCGCGTCCGGCCATCCTGATTTAGGTTTTCAATGATTTCCCTAAATCGCTTCAGGCAAATGCCGGGATGGTTCCTTAGGAAGGGCACGGCCGATTTCCTTCCCATCCTTCCCTAATCCGAGCTTGTGCTCCGTCTCTAATGACATCGTTGTCGACGGGACGTTAAAACAGTAATCTCCACCTCCTCTGTTCGTGTGTTTAAGGTTGCGTTTTGAGGCTCAGGCAACATCGCAGTGACTATATTCCGCCTCTGGCAGCCAGTGTGTCGTTAGCTCAGAGGTTCCCTTGTGCGTTGCAGTGCTTGTACTATAAGACATAGCAGTTCGAATCACGGTAGAAGCCGCTGACTATAACCTTTTATTTTCTAATTTAATTAATGGAGTTGCAAACTGCTAGTAAAAATTTCTTATGCGAAATCTGAAGAATGCCTTTAAACATCAATCTTCGTCCGGTTTCGACTTAGTAAATTAAGTTAATATCATGGATTTCTGCTTTGCAAATTCCAAGGTGCTTCACTGTAAAATAGACCCTGAATTGATTCAAACCGACTGTCAACGATATAAATTTGAGCTTTGTTCGTCATATAGGTCTAACATGTCAGAAGGTTGTTTATGAAGTGCACATGTTCATTAATATACACTCCTGGAAATTGAAATAAGAACACCGTGAATTCATTGTCCCAGGAAGGGGAAACTTTATTGACACATTCCTGGGGTCAGATACATCACATGATCACACTGACAGAACCACAGGCACATAGACACAGGCAACAGAGCATGCACAATGTCGCCACTAGTACAGTGTATATCCACCTTTCGCAGCAATGCAGGCTGCTATTCTCCCATGGAGACGATCGTAGAGATGCTGGATGTAGTCCTGTGGAACGGCTTGCCATGCCATTTCCACCTGGCGCCTCAGTTGGACCAGCGTTCGTGCTGGACCTGCAGACCGCGTGAGACGACGCTTCATCCAGTCCCAAACATGCTCAATGGGGGACAGATCCGGAGATCTTGCTGGCCAGGGTAGTTGACTTACACCTTCTAGAGCACGTTGGGTGGCACGGGATACATGCGGACGTGCATTGTCCTGTTGGAACAGCAAGTTCCCTTGCCGGTCTAGGAATGGTAGAACGATGGGTTCGATGACGGTTTGGATGTACCGTGCACTATTCAGTGTCCCCTCGACGATCACCAGTGGTGTACAGGCAGTGTAGGAGATCGCTCCCCACACCATGATGCCGGGTGTTGACCCTATGTGCCTCGGTCGTATGCAGTCCTGATTGTGACGCTCACCTGCACGGCGCCAAACACGCATACGACCATCATTGGCACCAAGGCAGAAGCGACTCTCATCGCTGAAGACGACACGTCTCCATTCGTCCCTCCATTCACGCCTGTCGCGACACCACTGGAGGCGGGCTGCACGATGTTGGGGCGTGAGCGGAAGACGGCCTAACGGTGTGCGGGACCGTAGCCCAGCTTCTGGAGACGGTTGCGAATGGTCCTCGCCGATACCCCAGGAGCAACAGTGTTCCTAATTTGCTGGGAAGTGGCGGTGCGGTCCCTTACGGCACTGCGTAGGATCCTACGGTCTTGGCGTGCATCCGTGCGTCGCTGCGGTCCGGTCCCAGGTCGACGGCCACGTGCACCTTCCGCCGACCACTGGCGACAACATCGATGTACTGTGGAGACCTCACGCCCCACGTGTTGAGCAATTCGGCGGTACATCCACCCGGCGTCCCGCATGCCCACTATACGCCCTCGCTCAAAGTCCGTCAACTGCACATACGGTTCACGTCCACGCTGTCGCGGCATGCTACCAGTGTTAAAGACTGCGATGGAGCTCCGTATGCCACGGCAAACTGGCTGACACTGACGGCGGCGGTGCACAAATGCTGCGCAGCTAGCGCCATTCGACGGCCAACACCGCGGTTCCTGGTGTGTCCGCTGTGCCGTGCGTGTGATCATTGCTTGTACAGCCCTCTCGCAGTGTCCGGAGCAAGTATGGTGGGTCTGACACACCGGTGTCAATGTGTTCTTTTTTCCATTTCCAGGAGTGTAGTTCCCTTCTTCTAAATTTTTGCAATAGCATTTAACTGTAGACGTTTTCTAACACCGGCGTTAGCAATTCCTTTCCGTTCTCTGAAACCTTGAAAACGACAAATTTTTCTGGTTTAAATCTGATGACCTTAACTATCACTTCCGATCAACAATAAATACTTCATGAACTCCAAATGTGCAGTGTTCCTGCACTGCTACAGAACATGCATTGCAAGGTATTCACACAGTTTATCGCGTAGACTTACCATAAGGAATGAAACAAGAACTGTAATACACTTTACACCACAGACGCTCACTCTGGCTTGACGAAAACATCCAAACATTGACCAAAAGTTGCACAAATAATTGAGTTTGAAAGGAAAAGAAACGAGGTATGAAGCATTTATAAATTCATCGAATGTAGTGAGGTGGTTTCATTTCGTCCCAGTCTATAAAATTAATTTCGGGCCATACTCAGCTCTTGCCGATTAATGTAATATAATACCCGCCTACTAATCAGGGCGTCTGTCTCCGTTGCTTTTGAGCGTGAATGGAAATTGTAGAAATTTTCTGTGGAGCAACATTTAATAATAAAGCGTTTTAAATCATCAAAAGCGATGAGTGGTAGCAGGCGCTTTCGATAAAGAACGGGGGAGTGCAGCGCCGCTGCTGTCGCCACGGCCGCTGCCAGTAGCCAGCAAATGGATCCCGGAGCTTTGCCGCATACGGCGTCCAGAGGAGGACAGTCTGCAGGAAATCTGCCGCAAAATCGTTACTGGATAAAATTTTGATATCGGTGTGTCACAAAGCGAAATAGATTGAATCTGCGCTACCATTACATTCACGTCTTCAGCATTCAGACAGAAGAGGCTATAAAAATATATTATACCAGCTGCTCTCGATCCACTGACATTATGAACAAAAACAACGCACGCTACCGCTAGACCACAGGCGCAATCAGCCTAGAGTTTCTCTATCATGGGACAAGTTTTCCTCCAGGAAGTGCCGCAGTCTACAGTGTTGCCAGATTGTGCAGATAACCGGACGTAGAGAATTAGCGAGTTGGCCAGTTTTTTTGTCCCATGTCGCGATCGGCGTGGACTTAGCCTCTGAAGCGGCCGGCCGCCGGTCAAGTTTTATGTCAAAGAGTGTACATTTACGTGCGTAAATGAGCGTGACATTTATATATGTAGGATCATTTTGTCTACAGAAATAACACAAATTTGAGATTGTGAATGTATTTATTTATTCACGGCCGACAGTTATTCATGCAATTACTGGTGCATAGAAATATGGTACGGGTGCAATCAATGTTGATGTAGCGTTCTCAGCACCAACGTTTTTGAGATTCCCGATTCTCGCGCAGTTTGTCTGCTACTGTTGTGCGGATTAGCCGCGGCAGCAGCTAAAACACCTACTTGGGCATCATCATTTGTTGCAGGTCGTGGTTGCCGTTTCACATGGGCCGGCCGAAGTGGCCGTGCGGTTAAAGGCGCTGCAGTCTGGAACCGCAAGACCGCTACGATCGCAGGTTCGAATCCTGCCTCGGGCATGGATGTTTGTGATGTCCTTAGGTTAGTCAGGTTTAACTAGTTCTAAGTTCTAGGGGACTAATGACCTCAGCAGTTGAGTCCCATAGTGCTCAGAGCCATTTGAACCATTTTTGAACGTTTCACATGTGGCTGAACACTTCCTGTTTTCTTAAATAACGTAACTATCCGGCGAACGGTCCGGACACTTGGATGTGTCGTTCAGAATACCGAGCAGCATACACAGCACACGCCCGTTGGGCACTTTGATCACAAAAGCCATACATCAACACGATATAGAACTTTTCCGAAATTGGTAAACGGTCCATTTTAACACGGGTAATGTATCACAAAGCAAATACCGTCCGCACTGGCGGAATGTTACGTGATACCACGTACTTATACGTTTGTGACTATTACAGCGCCATCTACCACAAAGCGAAAAAAGTGGTCCAACCAAAACATTCATATTTCTTTACGTACTACACGAATATCTAATAAAAAAGGGGGTTCCCGTTTAAAAAAAAAAACGCCGTTGATATCCGTTTGCCCTATGGCAGCCCCATCTAGCGGGCCAACTACAGCACCATCTGGTTTCCCCCTTCAAGCTAGACAAGTTTCGTCTTTGTAGTTTTTTCGTTTGACGCTTATTTCGTGAAATATTTGGGCTGGTCACGAACAATGGACCACCCTGTATATACAACTATCATCAACTTCGAGAAATCACTTGCTTCTCTTTTTTCATCGGTGTTGCAGCAGTAGAGTATTTGGAAAATAGCTGGTTCTTACAGCCCTCAAATCCTGCACGTATATCTCTCCATATTATCGGCGCATTGCAATAGTCTGGTGCATCAGTAAATTTGAGTTCAACATTTTCCACACCAATTTGGCAAATAGCACAAGACTTCGGCACTGCACTTATACAGGTACTAAAACAATGATCTGTATCTTCTACGTGAATGCTACATGTGTGAAGCCAGTTAATATTACTGTAAACGGCTTGGACCTATGTGAGCCATCTATTTAGTCTCTCAGTCATAGTAGTTATCGCCGAGTCTACATTGAAAAAGTTATCAACAGTCGAGTGCTGCATTAAATACTCTAACCCTCGGCACTTTTAACTCTTAGTGTAGCATCATCATACATTAATAATATACTCACTGTTAGACCACTGCAGTAGATGTCCTGGTGGGAGTGGGACGGCACATATTCTGTAGTCATATGCTTCTTGATTTATGTTTCTGTGCGATAGAGTTCATCCCACTCCTAGTCTGAAAACAGAACTTTAATATTTTTAGGCACATTTTCGAGAGCTAACACAGCTGACAAGCTACCGTCTTGCGAAACTTCAATTCCTAGATGAAGACGTTTTGAATCGCTAACCGCTAACACATAGCAAGGTGACAGTGCACTGGAAGTTGGTATCTTCTCATCCACAACGTCCGCACCAGCGCGGTTAGCCATCTGTTCTAGCACTGATGCTGGAATGTCTCGTGTGCGTTGCTGAATGGAAGATGCGTACGATGGAGGCCAGTACGATGCTGCGCCCTCTTCTCAGTGGGGTGGAAGCCTATAAGCAGGTTTTAGAAATGACAGACAATTACAGGAGAGAGAGACGTTTGCATGCATTGTGTTAAATCTTTAATGCAAAACATTTATTTGCAGGACCGTATTCTTTCTCTTCATATTTTCAAGCGTTAATGCTCACTTCGAGTCTACATTCAGTGATGCACTCCTCAGCTGAATGAGCGCATGTAATACACCCTGTCTGGCACCAAAATCTTGCTAACTGAACAGCTGTCGGTGTTCAGCCCAACAAGCACTGATATCTCAGCCTCTTGTGGTGGTAACACCAAACTAAGCCTATAGTGATGTAGGTAGATAATAAATTTAAACAAATGTATACAAATTTAAGGAAATTTAAACAAATTATATTCAAACTGAAGGACAACATGAGCAGACTCTAGTGAGGGCCACACCATACGAATTCCTCTCAGCTGCATGAGTAAGCTCTTAGAGCAAAATTCGAAATTCCCGCCTATTTTCCAAGAGGATGACTTGCCAGGACCCCTTGGCGAACACACTTGGTGGCGGTACTAGTTTAAATAAAGACCGGAAATAAAGACTTATATCCAGCACAGGCTTAGTCCTTTTCCCAACAGTTCCTAGGAAGAGGTGGTGGTCGGGTGACTTAGGTTAGAGGAGGTAACCCAAGTGCCCTTTCTTTCCCGTCATTTTTTTGGGTTAGTAGAGATAGCCCAAGAGGCCTTTCTTTCCCGCCATTTTCTTAGGTTAGTAGATATAGCCCAATTGACCTATCTTCTTTAAGTAGTTCTAAGTTCTAGGGGATTGATGACCTCAGAAGTTAAGGCCCATAGTGCTCAGAGCCATTTGACCTACCTTCACTCCAAAATACAAACCTCGCACCAAAAGCGGCCATCTTGGGTATCGGTACCCACGTCATCAGCTGACATCATGACCGCCATCTTGGATAAAGGTACTTTGGGCTGACGTCGGCCTAGGCCCCCTACGTCCGCCATAGTTGATATTGCTGCCTAGTAGCAGGATTCCTTACCGTCATCCACTTCGGATCACCAGTTCTGATGTTAATTCACTGGCTATTCTCATCTCTGCTACTTCTCATTATTCTCATCTTTCTTCGATTTACTCTCAATCGATGTTCTGCAATCATTAGACCGTTCATTTCACTCAACAGATCCTGTAATTCTTCTTCATTTTCACTGAGGATAGCAATGCCATCAGCGAATCTTAACACTTACCCTTTCACCCTAAACTGGCGGCTTCGCTGGAGGAAAGGAGGTAGATAATGGCGGCGATTGCAGAGAGGACGCACCGGTCAGTCTCTAGATTGAGCAGAAAGGCAGCGACTGTGTCTTGTGCTGTGTGTCTGGTACTCAGGACGCCCCAAATCGAACACTCATATATGACAGTCCTCTGCTTTGGTGTTTTGACACTGAGCTGCTTAACTGTGCCAACCTGCAGAATATGTGGAATGTTACGTGCACTCTAAGACAAGAAAAAAGGTTGTACCAGGAACGAATTACCCGAATGGGATGGAAATCGGTAGAAGTTATATACATGTACAGATTGACAATTTCACAAAAAATAGATGATTAATTTAAGAGGGAGAGCTTCATGTCTTGAGCAAGTCAATAGCATGTTGGTCCATCTCTGGATTATATGCGTGTAGTTATTTGACGTAGCACTGACTGACAGAGCTGTTGTATGTCCTCCTGAGGCATATCGTGCCTAATTTTGTCCAATATTCTACCCGCCGTTCTTCTACCTTCCACGGCGAGCCATCCTGGGCTTACATTTGAGCAAGGTAATGCCCACCCGCATACGGCGAGAGTATCTACTGCTTGCCTTCGCGCTTGTAAGACCCAACCATTGCCAGCAAGGTTGCCAGATCTCTCCCCATCTGAGGACCTTTGGAGCATAATGGTCCGGACCCTCCCACCATCTCGGGATTTCGACCATCTAATGCGCCAGTTCGAGAGAATCAGGCATGATATCCCTCAGCAGGGCATCCAACAACACTAGAAATCAATTCCAAGCCGAATAACTTCATGTATAAGAGCCAGAGGCAGACCAACACTTTACTGACTCAGTTTTGTCACAGATAGACATGTTTGGAGACCCTGTCTGTCATATAAAATAAATTGTTGATGGTGAACAGCAACCAGCCACAAATTAGTTTTACGTTACACAATTCAAAAAGTAACGTTACTTGTTTCGAAATTTTTGCAATTCTTCATCAGACCGTTTTTTCGTGCTCTCATCAATAGAGATTATACTTTGCTTCCCTGTGAGTTGTCCTACGGTAAACAATAACTCGTAAATTATTGTAACGTAAAACTAATTTGAGTGTGGTTGCTGTTCACTTACTTGCTAAATTTATGAAGTTCTTTATCCTGACTAAAGCATCCAATTTTTCTGAATTTGTGACTACTTGTTTATCTGTACATGTACATCACATACACCGATTTTCGTTCCATTCAGATAATTACTTCGTGGTGCGTCGTTTTTTCGATTTCCTGTGGGAGTGTATGTCCACACAGGTACTACAGTGATCTATGGTGCACCTTCTTGTCGAAGTTATTGAATACATTTCTTCGATTTCTTCTTTTCTTTCTCCCCCTTTAAATTAGGCTGTCATTTTATTATTGTTGTTTCCGGATGGAATTTTATGTATGTATAGTAATTTGAGCTAGAGGTCAGTTGCGTCTGGTCAGTCGTGTTCACCACTAAAATATATTTGCCCGTCAACAACTCCACGTCACATCCAGTCCCCAGTCTACTGCTGCTGCAAAATCTATCCCATCACATAACATAATTGGATAAATTGAATAGGAAGTGTTACAAACTGAAGAGTGAGCAGTGTCTGTGGGGAAATTTTTTGGAAATTTGTAGTAAGTTCCAATGGGACCAAACTGCTTAGGCCATCGGTCCCTAGGCTTACCACTACTTAATCAACTTAAAGTAACTTACGATAAGGACAGCCGGCCGGTGTGGCCGAGCGGTTCTGGGCTCCTCAGCCTGGAACCGTGCGACCGCTACGGTCGCAGGTTCCAATCCTGCCTCGGGCATGGATGTATGAGATGTCCTTAAGTTAGTTAGGTTTAAGTAGTTCTAAGTTCTAGGGGACTGATGACATCAGTCCCACAGTGCTCATAGACATTTTTCAACTTACCTGCTCGCTCTTCGTTTTGAAGACGCCCAAATGTGGAACAAGTAGACCACATTCCAACGCAACCCCCCCCCCCCCCCCCGCCCCTTCCACCACTGTTTCCCCATCCAGTGAACATAATTTATCCATTAATACGACTCTATTACTCTTAGATGTCATACAGACATTTAATATTAGGTCTGAACACAGTTCATTTAACAATAACCACAATTTTATACCACTAAAACATTGTTTTTTTTATAATCTGCGATTTTTCAATCCTTCTCGTGGCACAAACTAGAGGAAAACTGAATAATTCATTCTTTTGTAGGAAATTGGAGGTAGTTTAATTTATACTACGACATGCCCGACGTTTCCAGTTATTTCTGCCACTCACATCTACTACAGCACAAAAATTCGCGACTATACCAACTGCACTCAAAGAGAAAAATTATTAAAGGACGCACCACGAAGGAGTTACCCAAATTGGACACAAATTGATTTAATATGGTTATCGACGGAAAATGTAAAAGTGCACACTCTGGCGGCCGATGGATGAATGTGTGACGCTGCAGAGCAGTTTTATAGCGCAGCTGGCAAGGACATATCGATACCAGGTCATAAAGAATTCGCGATTTTGATATCGTGTTTTCAGCTGGACGGTAACTATGCCTCCCGGACTGGCACGTTAACAGTATACGCAGATGTCGACATCTGAAAGAGGCAGCTCGTGTAATCGGCGAGTCTCTCTACATTTGAATAGGAGTGATGCCGCTATAGGATGATGTTGGTGGGTATGTGTGAATCATGGTCGAACACAGCGTCAAAATGGTTCAAATGGCTCTGAGCACCATGGGACTTGACTTCTGAGGTCATCAGTCCCCTAGAACTTAGAACTACTTAAACCTAACTAACCTAAGGACATCACACACATCCATGCCCGAGGCAGGATTCGAACCTGCAACTGTAGCGGTCGCGCGGTTCCAGACTGTAGAGCCTAGAACCGCTCGGCCACACCGGCCGGCAACACAGCGTCAAGAAGGAAGAGGTCGACCTAGAGAGACGACAGAACGAGATGACCGAGCAGTTGTCAGAGAGATAGCAGGATTCATTATAAAGTGCAATTGGTGCTTCACTGACCGCGGGAACTATTAACAGGCGGCTCGCAGAACTGAGGCTGAGCCCTCGGCGTCCGCGGCGTCAACAACCTTTGACCGCTGTAAATCAGCAATGATGCAGGGCACATTCGGCCTATAGTCTTAAAGAGTGGAGTAAAATTGCCTTCAGTGACGAGTCTCGCTTCGAACTGAACCTGGATGAGCACCGAAGACGTCTGTGGAGACGCCTCAGAGTGGGATACCACTCTGTCGACCGCCCTATTGCCCGACAACGAGGAGTTATGGTCTGGGATGCCACTTCATTTCATAGCAGGAACCCTCTGGCCGTCATTCGCAGCACTCTTCCTCCATAGTGGTAAATAGACGATATTTTATGCCTAGTTTTGTTCATGGCAAGCAGTCCTTAGCTTACATTTCAGCAAGATAGTGCCCGCCCGCACACAGGGAGAGTTTCTACTGATGTTCTTCATGCCTTCCAAATCATACCTTAGCCAGCAAGTTGGCCGGATCTCTCCCCAAATGAGACGGTCTTAGGCTCGGCACATTATCCATCAGGAGGATATCCATCAACTCTGTCAATCAATGCCAAGCCAAATAACTGCTTGCATGAGGTTCGCGGTTCTGACGTGCTCAATTGCTCTTGAATATAAGATACAGTCTCTCTGGAATTGTAATCATTTGTTTGTCTGTACACGTATATCACATCTACTGGTTTCCGTCTCATTCGAATAATTATCCCACACAGTCACGGTTCACAAACATAGCCATTATGGCTGAAAATAATAATCATTCGAATAATTCCTTTTTGTATTTCCTTTGTAAGTAGGCTGTTTAGGTTTTTATATTGGTAACGCCACGTAGCACTCTGTATGAAAATCACTGGCTGTACTGCGTGCAGTCTGTGGCTGGTTTGCATTGTTGTTGGCTATTGTAGTGTTGGGCAGTTGGCTGTTAACAGCGCGTAGCGTTACGCAGTTGGAGGTGAGCCGCCAGCAGTGGTGGATGTGGGGAGAGAAATGGTGGAGTTTTGAAATTTGTAAGACTGGATGTCATGAACTGCTATATATATATATATATATATATATATATATATATTATTACTTTTGAACACTATTAAGGTAAATACATTGTTTGTTCTCTATCAAAATCTTTCATTTCCTAACTATGCCTATCAGTAGTTAGTGCCTTCAGTAGTTTGAATCTTTTATTTATCTGGCTGTAGTGGCGCTCGCTGTATTGCAGTAGTTCGAGTAACGAAGATTTTTGGTGAGGTAAGTGATTTGTGAAAGGTATAGGTTAATGATAGTCAGGGCCATACTTTTGTAGGAATTATTGAAAGTCAGATTCTGTTGCGATTAAAATATTGTGTGTCAATATAAGCACAGTCATGTATAATTTTTCTAAGGAGACGTCGACCCTTAGCCGAGGATACCTCACTGGAGTCTTCTGATTCTTTCTTGTAGCTTGTGTAATTAGTGCAGCCTTTGTTTATTGCTAGCGCTTAATTGTAGAGAGAATTTCCTTTGTAGTTGTAGTTTTTCATTCCCGTACAGTAAAACAGTTGTGGCATGCATGTAGATTTGCACCAAGTATTTCGCAGCTGCGCTTGCAATTAACGAGATATTATTTTCAATGCTATGTTAACGTGTTTTCTTATTTTTCTCTTCAAATTGTGGTTTTCTGTGTTGTCGTGTGAAATATTGTAACAATAATGGCGTGTGAAAAACGTAATACTAGGCTCCAAAGTAAACTGAAAAATGACAGTGAAGACGAAAGCAGTGTGTTAGCGCCACGTGTAATGAATTAACTAATGTTCAAAGTAGTAATGTGGTAATTGTGCATAGGGAAATGGAGCGGGCTGCAAATAATGGTGTAGGCAGTGAAGCAATTAGTGAACAGGGAAGCATTATCGATCGATCGGTCGGCAACAGCTTGCTTCAGGAATCCGAAATGACAGGACACAATCTTGCAAATACTGTATATTCAGGTTTTGCGTCTTCGCCGTTTTCTCAAATAAATCAAGACACACTTTCTCCTTTTCAAAATGCGAATATTGCCAGTTCAAATGCATTGCCGAATAGCACTGAGGAACATGTTTCAAACACCAGTGCATTGATATTACAATTAATGCAACAAATGGGACAAAAGCTTCAAAAGTTAGACACAATGGAACAAAATCTTCAAAAGTTAGACACAATGGAACAAAATCTTCAACAGTTAGACACAATGGAACAACACCAGACACAAACACAGAAACAGTTAGACACAATGGAACAAAATCAGAGACAAACACAGCAAAAGCTTCAAAAGTTAGACACCACACTTGAACAAACAGATGAAGATTTAAATACTGAGTTACATAACATTGAATCGAAATGTCAAAATGTCTGTAATGACGTAAAAACACAAATTTGTGAGCATTTTCAACCGATTTTTTCGCGGCATGAAAATGCATTACAGAATCACGAAGCAGCCATAAAAGAACTGCAAACCATTGTTCATGAAAATCATGAGACCTTTTGGGCTAAAATTGACTCAGTTGCATCTACCGATTCGGTTACGCTACTTGCAAAAACTCAGGAAAACTTAAAGGACACAGTAGATACGATTTCAACACAAATGGACACTCTGAAACTTGGTTCAGAAAAACACACTGAGGAAATATGTACACTATCGGAGAAAGTAGCCGAACTGTCGGATCAGTTCACTAACTTATCTGCAAAGGTACATGATGATCTGAATGACACAACACCTGTAGCCATCGCTGACACAGAAGAGTATGAACAAATTAAGAAATTCAAACAAAATCAGAATCAAATTAATACGCAACACAAAAGAGAGTTCCGGGAAGTACAAGATCAGTTGGCACATGTAATACAAAAATTACATATTTCAGAGGACACTCGCGCTCCAACATGGGAAGAGGGACTTAGAAATACGGAAAAGCCACAAAATAATAACACAAGGCATTTCGGAAATTATGAAAGACATTGGCATGGTGCACCGAATTTTGAGATGGAACCGCCGACACGACGTAACAATGACCGATATGCTACTCGCCGACACGATCATTTTGACTATAAGCTGTTCAGTACTACACGTAAATTCAAAACATTTAAGAATTCTGGCAACGACATTCATTCACAAGCGTGGCTCCATCAATTCTCTCATTGTTTTCCTCGCAACTGGTCATTAGAGCACAGATTAGAATTTATGTGTGGCTACTTAGAGAATGAACCAGCTGAAAGAATGCGATCGGTCATTCACGATTGTCACAGTGAAGGAGAATTTTATCATGCCTCAAGCTACACAAGACCGAGTAAAACATAGCATCATAATGATGAAACATTTCGAACAATCTGAATTTTCCAGTCTTGTGAAATATTTTGAAGACATGTTGCACAAGAATCAGTACCTGTCAAACCCATACAGCCCCTCAGAACTCATCCGCATTTGCTTAATCGAACTAACTGAACATTTACGACATATTATTTTGGCAGGACGTTGCAAAGATGACATTGAAGCTTTTCAGGGACTGTTACAAGAATTGGAAATTGACACTGACAATCGCGGAATGCGAAAACAGGAACACAACAATTACAGGTCACATCCATCACAATTCCGCGATGAAAGAAATAATAACTGGACACAACAAGGCTATTCTTACAACGTAAATCGTGACCAAAACAGACACCACCCGTATCACAACCGTTGGCAGAGTAGTAATAATTACAAAGAAAGATCACATTTCCGTAGTAATGAATATGACAGACACAATCATAGAACATACAATATGGCAACCAGAACTATTATTATCATGGGAGACAGAATAACTTCAGACGCAACGGTCCACCGTGCAGTGAAAATTCAGGGAGAAATTCTCCACCACTTAACCGACAAGAAAGAAACTACAGGAACTACCGACATGACGACAGACGATATTATCATAACGACAGACCTGAATTTCATCAGAACTGGCGGGATTTAAACAGGTCTGGGCCCTCTGGGCAAGGTGAATTTGTAGAAGTTAGGTCTCCTAATCCCTATAACGACGCACGCCAACAAAGAGATTGCAGACAATGACTCGCACCTCAGGCAGCCACGCGCTGGCTGGCTCAGAGAAAAATAACATAGACGCTAACCTCGAGAAAAATTTGAGCATTCCTTACCGAAATACCATATACCACACGATAATTCCGTTGAAGCTGGAGCTCTGCATTGTAGGAAGAGTAACCGTTTATTGAAAGATAATCTGCTTTTTAACTTTGTCTTTGCCATATAACTTTTGACTTTACTTTACTAGTATGCTTTGTCAGACATAGAATTGTTAACATGCAACAATGTTTGAAGTTAAATATCCAGTCAATAACCAAGAGAACTTATTTAAACAGAAATTTCGAATGCATTGTTATTGTGAACAGACGACACAGTGTTATTGTGTGTGTATATTCTTGCTTGTTAGTTGCACGATTACGTAACGACTATAAGGCTCACATACTTAGAACATTTACCAGTACTGCTAATGAGATTTTAATGCAACATTTTGATTTACTTGAAAATACATTCTGAATCTAAAGTACTTTCTGTGAGATACCAGATGACACAGTGGTTAGTTTATGTGACAGCTACACGATTTTATCACGACGCTACTAATGAGTGACAATTTACAATCTTGCTTTTGCGGCGTTTCTGTTTTATATCTGCACAGTTTTTCTGAATTATTCTGGAAAGTAAAACATGTTTTAGTAGTATCTTTTGTGGTATAGCTACAATGAGACAGCCTTTTCCGTAGCACAACAATACGTTACATTATAGTACTTTCTTCATCACGGCAATAAGCATAATGACGACGATATCTATACGTAAAGCATTTCACTTTTGTTTATAATGAGGTGAGTACATTGATTTCAGCAGAACTTTGCTTACAGAGGACGATAACTACGACACTTCCACAGAATTATCTTACAGCAAGACGCACATTTACCGCTACAGGACACGCACTACAGTGATTAATTTTGTACATAAAACATTTATTTTTAAAGATTTTTGAATTACAAAGAAAGTTTTCCGTGATAAATTTCATTCCATTGCTGTGATCTGTAACACCTGAGGGTATAATTACATTAATCCTCAGGGGGGTACACGCTTACTTTGTGTACCATGTGTTTGGCAAGCACAAGGAGCCCTAGCTAATGTGGTATTTGCTTATACAACTGTACACATCGGTATCATATTTCTCTAACACATAAATTACACAGCTATCTGATTATTTAACAGAAAAACCAACATTTTTTTTACTACATCAGTGACACATGTTTACACAATTACACAGTTGGATAACTTCACACTTATGAAACTGTATTTTGTCTGTACTTTGTAACTGTTTATATATCTATATTTTTGGAACCATTGTGATACTATGAGAGCTTTGAATGTAGCATTTGGTGTGGGTCATGATTTTTAAAGTACGTTTGAGGTAGATGACACTATTGAAATGAGGAGAGAATTTTTTTTAGGTTTTGAAATGATTGCAGAAAGCTACGACGTCTTTGAGATTTGGCTGAGGTGTTATGGTGTTATTATTACGATGACGATGTGTATTATGCTTTTGAGGTATGATTATGGTCAATAAGCTGATGCTATATGAGGAATTTGATTATGCTGTGTATTTATTATGATGAAATGTTGAAGTGTCGCCGTAAGATCTTGTGTCGACGAATATGTACATATGTAACACGGTAAGGAATAAGGAGTAGTGGTTAGGGACTCTGATTTATGAAAAGGATGTTCGAAACCAAGAATCGTACTTTAAGAGTTGTGAAATGTGTGTATATGCGTGAATGTTTCACTATGCCGCTGAAAATTTTTGGGACACTGTTATAGTTACAGGATTTTGTTATTACACATTTGTAACGCAAATTTTCGAGCTGTAAAATTTTTGTATGAGACTGTCACAGTAGCAGAAACTGCTGTCGTAAATATTTCGGTAAGAAAGGTAAGTGACCGTGACGTAATGCGTTGTGAGCGGCCAGGTGTGCCAGCCGCCTTGAGAAAAAGCCATTAGGTGGAGAAGAAAGAGGCCATTATCCTCGCTATTGACATTTCTTTGTAGAAAGCATCACAAATATGACACGCTCAAACTTGAAAACATGATTACACTGTAGAGTTCTTAATTTATGATATTTACTGAAATGAAATGATGAGAAACATTTCACATCTATTGTCTTGCTAGTTGAAAGATTGTTTACTGCATTATGAAATGACATATGGCTAGTGAATGACGTTCCACGCCTTGCTTTGCCTATTTTGTTTAATATCTAGTTTCTAGCTGCACTGCAGCATTGGTTAAAATAAAATTTTATAGATGTACTAATATAAATATTTTCTGTCTACAGATCCAGTAAATAATAATTTTGTGATATACTTCCAAAAAAATGAGGGAGCACAAAAAGACACTTCCCTTCACAGGAACTGCATACATAATTCTCTTTTCAAGTACTTGGTAATTTATTTCATAGAATAAGTTTTTGTGGTGCACCACTTTAATTACATAGACATTAAGATGTGAATATACATTTCCATTATCTGTGTTGTTGTCTTTAGTGCACTATTTTTTCTGCTTGTGGGTTACATTTACTGCTGCTACCTTTGCCAATTTGCATTTTTTTCATTGCTGTTTGTATTAATTGTTTTGTGCTGCTGCATTGCCTCGTCCCTTAGTTTAGCATCTGAGCTCAGTAGATTTAAGTTAGCATAAGAGCGGTAGACTATATAAGAGAATGAGCTGCGATGAATTGGAAGAAAGGCACTGAGAAGTTTTACGAAAAAAGTACAGAAAGCAGGTATAGATGGCACTTTTTGAAATAATGAAGAACGAAGGGAGATCTCCAAGAAGTAAAGAAAGTTTTATTTGCAAGATACTGCAGTAAAACAAACCCTGTCCTTTCCCTTTCTGTTATTCCGCTATGTGTTTGTGTACTCTTGTATATTTGCATTCTTCCTGTCTTTATGTGTTTAGCTAATACGATTTATGTTGTAGAATTTTTCTAGTACTAAGGTACATTCACTATGATGAGGAATACTGTTATCCTCAAATATAATTTGCATTAATAATATGTTATTCACTTTGTAAAGATGTTTAGACATTATTAATTCTGTTCTATTTCTATGCTCAAGTGTGAAATTAATGTTTCGAAAACTATTCTCATTATTTTATATATTTACTTATGTCATAATTCGTGTAACACTGATGTACATGTTTATTTCTATTCTTTAGTAAAGCCTGTTTTACTAAAAAATGTTATCTGTATTGTTATGTTCTTTAATGATGTATTTTGTACCTTTGTGATTGTATTCTCATGTTATAAAATTGTAATTGACACCAGTTCATCAAATTAAGTTACATTTCACTGCACACGTTTCTGTTGGTCGTAGTATATGGACAATATGTGAGAAGTTGGGACCGTTAGTGTTTGCACGTGTGTTGATAATTCAGCAAGGGACTGGTTAACAGCATTGCTGGTTCTGAGGACGATTCCAAAAACTTTATGAGTGCACAAGTGGTGGTTTATGGACTTGCTATATTCTCTGCAAGACTCTTCGATGGTGATTGTGCACCTGCACAGTCGCAACAGATGGCTGTTGGCCTTCTCTACAAGAAGTGAAGTGGGTCTGCACTTTTGATGGCCCAACAATACCATTATTTCTACAAGGACTGCACTGGGTCTGCACCTCTGGTGGCCCACCAATACCGTAATCTCTAACAAGACTACAGTGGTCTGCTCCGTGAGGCCCTACCTACCAATCCATATTCTCCAAAACTTCTTCGAATGACGCTGCTGTGGGTTTACTCTGTTGTGGCCCATTACCTATCTGCATGTCAAGAGTCAGCACTGTCTTTCGGTTGAAGGACAACACTACTTCTTCAAGACTGCATGGAATCCACTACTTCCGTGTGCATTTTCTTTTACTGCTCAGACTTTGAGAAAAAAAACTGCAATTTTACTGTGTAGAATGATCACGACTGTCTATATGGACTGTGAGAAAATTTTAGCTTTTGATCAACGATGTATCGATAAGTGTGTGCATTTGATTTCTTTGTTATTGTAATTATGAAAATTTTTTTTTCAAATCTGTATTGGCCACTGCCCAAAACAATTTGTAAAATTGTTTGTGGGGAGCATGGGGGCTAAGTCCCCTTAGAAAAATTATACATGACTGTGCTTATACTGACACACAATATTTTTAGCCCAACGGAATCAGACTTTCAACAATTCCTACAAAAGAATGGCCCTGACTATCATTAACCTATACCTTTCACAAATCACTTACCTCACCAAAAATCTTCGTTACTCGAACTACAGAAATACAGCGAGCGCCACTACTGCCAACTAAATAAAAGATTCAAACTACTGAAGGCACTGACTACTGATAGGCACAGTTAGCAAATGAAAGATTTTGATAGAGAACAAACAATGTATTTACCTTAATAGTGTTCAAAAGTCATAATATATATAGCAGTTCATGACATCCAGTCTTACAAATTTCAGAACTCTGCCATTTCTCTCCCTACATCCACCACTGCTGGCGGCTCACCTCCAACTGCGCAACGCTATGCGCTGTTAACAGCCAACTGCCCAACACTACAATAGCCAACAACAATGCAAACCAGCCACAGACTGCACGCAGCACATCCAGTGATTTTCATACAGAGTGCTACGTTTCGTTACCAATATAAAAACCTAAACAGCCTACTTACACCTTCATTAGACCTTTTCTGGGCCTGGTTGACAAGGCTAAATAAATGACTCGACAGTCTTCCAATATAGTTTCCCTCCCCTTCGAGAGAGGACTATACAATTCTTTTATGAGATTCTAGCAGATTTTTCATACGGCGGAGAATGCAATAAACAATAATCTGAGATGTTGCAGAGGCAGTAAGGGGCAAGTAGCACACGGCATTGTAGGGGTGTGTGCTGAGACTTCTCAGGAGGAAGCGTGGTCGGAGGCGGCGAAGGGTGGGGAAACGGCCGGAGCCTCTCAGAGCTCATCGCGCTCCACCGTCCTCCTCCGCCCCTGCCTCCTGCAGAAGGACCAGTACAGGGGCGCCTGACGCGTCGCCGGAGAGGCCACAAAAAATGACAGATTGTGGGGCGGAAGCTGCAAACAAAACAAGAGGTTGCGGCAATACATCACCCGTGTCACCGCCATTCGGAATCAATACGAGATTAGTGCGGCCGGCCTCGCCGCCTATAATTCATTTAGGCTGGACGGCGGCGCCTTGCAGGGTCGCCTGCTGATCCCCGGTCGACAAATGGGGGCTCACGGGCCGACGCTGGCGCCCGAGGCGTGGCGTTTCGCCCCTCCGGCCGTGCCAGAGCTGCGTCAGCCGCACCTTACTCACGCACTGCCCACTAAACACACAATCGCTCGTTTCCAGTGTTATTAAAACATGTTGTTAATAATGTGTCAGAGTAAATGCACGGTTTCGGACTGTATCTTATTTTTATAACTTTGTTTCCGTTAGTTAGGAGTGTGTACACTACTGGCCATTAAAATTGATACACCACGAATATGACGTGCTACAGACGCGAAATTTAACCGACGGGAATAAGATGCTGTGATATGCATATGATTAGCTTTTCAGAGCATTCACACAAGGTCGGCGCCGGTGGAGACACCTACAACGTGCTGACGTGAGGAAAGTTTGCAGACGATTTCTCATACACAAACAGCAGTTGACGGGCGTTGCCTGGTGAAACGTTGTTGTGATGCCTTGTGTAAGGAGGAGAAATGCTTACCATCACGTTTCCGACTTTGATAAAGGTCGGATTGTAGCCTATCACCATTGCGGTTTATCGTATCGCGACATTGCTGCTCGCGTTGGTCGAGATCCAATGACTGTTAGCAGAATATGGAATCAGTGGGTTCAGGAAGGTAATACGGAACGCCGTGATGGATCCCAATGGCCCTGTATTGCTAGCAGTCGACATGACAGGCATCTTATCTGCATGGCTGTAAAGGATCGTGCAGCCACGTCTCGATCCCTGAGTCAGCAGATGGGGACGTTTGCAAGACGACAACCATCTGCACGAACAGTTCGACGACGTTTGCAGCAGCATGGACTATCAGCTCGGAGACCATGGCTGCAGTTACCCTTGACGCTGCATCACAGACAGGAGCGCCTGCGATGGTGTACTCAACGACGAAACTGGGTGCACGAATGGCAAACCGTCATTTTTTCGGATGAACCCAGGTTCTGTTCACAGCATCATGATGGTCGCATCCGTGTTCGGCGACATCGCGGTGAACTCACATTGGAACCGTGTATTCGACATCGCCATACTGGCGTATCACCCGGCGTGATGGTATGGAATGCCATTGGTTACACGTCTCGGTCACCTCTTGTTCGCATTGACGGCACTTTGAACAGTGGACGTTACATTTCAGATGTGTTATGCCCCGTGGCTCTACCCTTCATTCGATCTCTGCGAAACCCTACATTTCAGCAGGATAATGCACGACCGCATGTTGCAGGTCCTGTACGGGCCTTTCTGGATACAGGAAATGTTCGATTGCTGCTCTGGCCAGCACATTCTCCAGATCTCTCACCAATTGAAAACGTGTGGTCAATGGTGGCCGAGCAACTGGCTCGTCACAATGCGCCGGTCACTACTCTTGATGAACTGTGGTATCGTGTTGAAACTGCATGGGCAGCTGTACCTGTACACGTCATTCAAGGTCTGTTTGACTCAATGCTCAAGTGTATCGAGGCCGTTATTACGACCAGAGGTGGTTGTTCTGGGTACTGCTTTCCTAGGATCTATGCACCCAAATTGCGTGAAAATGTAATCACATGTCAGTTCTAGTATAATATATTTGTCCAATGAATACCCTTTTATGATCTGCATTTCTTATTGGTGTAGCAATTTTAATGGCCAGTAGTGTATTTTCTCTCTGGTTTGCATCATATCCTATTAGACATGTACTGAATGAACCAACTAAATTTTACTTATTACGAGACGTGGCTATAAAATAACGAGACTGATACTGTCACACAGCCCCAAAAATGAACGACCAATAGCTGTGTACCGTGAAGTGTCCTCAGTCGAATACGTCGTCTCTGGTGTGTGTAGATAAATCAGTGTGGTCGTGGCCGTCGGGAAAGTGATAAGTTAGGGGCCTAATAACGCAGCAACGAATATCGTCGTGAAGTTTCACGTGAAACTTGAAAAACTGCTACTGAAGCCTGTCTTTTGGTAAATGAAGTGTATAACGAAGACTGTTGATCAAATACCTGTGTTTTTGAGTGGTTCAGACATTTCCAAGATGGACGAAAGGATGTTGAAGAATACTCAAGGCTGGCAGCCCTTCAAGATGAAAAATGCTGAAACTGTAGGAAATGGCAAAAACTATGTAGCGCAAATTTTACATAACCAATTAAACATGAGAAAATTGTGTGCGGTACTGCTGCTGAAAATGTTCAAGAGTGAACAGAAAAAAGCTCGTGAAATTGTTTGAACTGACAATTTGAATACCACTGAAAAGGGCCGCGGCCACACTGATTTGTCTACACACACTAGAGATGCCGTATTGGACAGAGAACGATTGGCGTTTCGCAGATATTGCTCATTCATTTTTGAGGCATGCGTACTTACTCTGTAACAGAACCAGCCTCGTCATTTTACAGCCACACCTCGTAATAAGTAAAATTTCTTCATAATCATGGAATTGTGTCACTTCACTGGCTTCTTGAAGGTCAAACTTTCAATCAACATTACTATCTAGAGGTCGTTGCTCAAATACGTGATGAAATAAAAAGAAAAAGACGCGTACTATCGAAGAACAAGTCATGAGTTGTGCATCAAGACAAGCACTGCTTTGTACCGCACTGTCTGTTAACAGGTGTCTAGTGAAGCACGGCATTCCAGTGCTAGACCACCCACCTTAATCACCTGATCAAGCACCGTGTATCATTTATCAATTTCCCAAATCCAAATTTGCATTAAAAGAACAAGATTTCAGTCCGTTGAAGCGGTGAATGAAAAAGCACACGCG
This sequence comes from Schistocerca serialis cubense, assembly GCF_023864345.2. Classification (NCBI taxonomy): domain Eukaryota; kingdom Metazoa; phylum Arthropoda; class Insecta; order Orthoptera; family Acrididae; genus Schistocerca; species Schistocerca serialis. The sequence continues at coordinate 508,125,734 of NC_064643.1, read as the reverse complement.
GCATCAAGGAACCCATAGAGCAAGGGCGTCCAGCGCTGTTTCAATCAGTGGAAAACTCGCATGGAGCATTGCAGGGATAGGGGAAAGGAGTATATTGAGGGTGACAATAAAAGCTTTTAAAGAAGTAGTCCCATTATTATATAGCCACACGTCATATATGAACACAGCACGGCAAGAAGAACATGTGATTGAATTTGCAGATAATTTGGGGGTACACAGGGTATGAAATTTAGTACACAGAGCTGCCAGCTCTTCCAGCAACTACGGCTCTAGTGCGGGTGAACTTGGCTTAAATTACAGATATGGATTCATCATTCCACATCGTGTCAACTATCTGCCAGAGATTGTCAGTCGTAGTGACTGGTAGTAAATGGTAGCGTGTCGGTCTCTCGGCAACCATGAACGTATGTTTCCAGTGCTGCAGTGGATACAACATATGGCAAATGTGCTGTCCAGTACGTCAGACATTCTCTGTCTAGGTAGGTCAGGAAAGGTTGGAAAAAATGTGGTTTTCCGTTATCTTGTTGAAAGAAACCATAGTGGGATCCGTAACGGTAGAGCACAACCACCCGCCTTAAACCGTTATAAATATAACAGGTGTGGTTCGAAGAACAATTTGAGAAAATTGAAAATATAAGAGTAAGAAAAGATAATTTTGAAATTTTCTGAAGTTTCTCTGAATTTTTTTTACTGATATTCACCCCCTGATGTATGTGTTATACGTCGGAACACTTTTATGTATGAATCATTTCAGTCATAGAGGGCTGTTTTGAGTGCTGCTGACACTACGATAGCCAAATGAAAGAAGGAGAAGATACCTTTGGAAAGGTTTAAAGCTTTTAAAGTTTTTGGTAATAATCTTTTCATCTATATTTCATAAGTTACATTGAGGAACATCTTTTATGTATTCTGTCAGTCCATGGAGGTCACTTAAATCGAGCGCTACAAACTTTGCGTCATTTGTGATCCTTATAAAAAATTAATTTCTTTTTAGATGTTTTATAACATTCTCTTAAAACATTTTAATGCTATTGAATTCCACATCTGTGTTTCCGGCAGTACTTAGGACCACTTTGTATGAATTACATCAGTCCACTTCCTATAGATAGAGGGCACTTTTCAGCATTGTAAGTGTTGCACCCATCAGGTTTCTGTTTTTATTTTTTTGATATTTTATATATGAAGCTCCTGTAGGCTAGTGCTTGGCTGGTTGTGACAATACAGTTTCAGTTCCGTGTTCAGCAGGTTATGCTGTAACAGTGACAAATGGTATCACAGTAAAATCGTTTATAGTAGAATCTTCATTCCCTCTTGTTACTATGCTGTCCACACGCTTATTGATTATTTTTCTTCTATGTTTACTAACAGAAATTTTGAAGTTTTGCCTGTTAGTGAAGCGCCGCACACTACTCAGGGCAATAAGAACAAAAAAATGATGTCACTTGAGGCCTAGCTTGAAACAATAAACAGAGTTCTTCTTGGCAGGTATCGGTATATTTCATCTTCTCTTATTACTTATGTTGATCGGTTCGCTTTTTTTTCTATCTTTCAATATAAATGGTATTTTCTTGAGCCCACGTCCTAAGAAATTGTATGTCTCTGTTAGCATTGAAGTGGCCGATGCTTACAGTTCGTGTGTGTTTTATGATGCAGAATGTTCGAAATGGTGCTTACAGCGTATTTTCGGCCTTGGAACGATCACAGAATTTCACGCTCGGCAGTTGTAATATATTTTAGAACTATTTCCAGAGGGCATAACGAGTGATTTGTCTAATGCCTCCTCGGCGTTTCGTCACGCCACTAAGTTTTCAGCGCGTCTCTGCGGGTATCTCCCGTAGATCAGCCTTACAGAGCCAGCGCTCGGCAGTGGCTATATAAATGTCAACCGGCGGGTCCTTTGATGTCGATGCGGAGGACCTAGCTGTGGTCTAGGCGCCCGATCCCTCCCACATTGTAACTCCTAACACCTCACAACACCGGTAGTCTCCCATATTTGTCTGGTCCGACTGCATAGGCAGACGTCCGGCAGCAGTACGTGTCACCTGAATTTACAAAATCACTAACTTAAATACTTACACGTACTTCATCCGTGGTTCTAACTCTTTCAATTATCAATTTTTCGAGCGGTCTGATGTTGTCCTCTACCTTGTTCTAACTCGTGCTAGCCTTTTGGGTCAACATGACCCCTCGATGCCACACGTTGTCCTTCATCTGTGATGTAATGGCGTTCTGGAGTTACAAGTTAAACACGCGCAGAACTTTGCTTTGTTTCGGGAAGCTATTAGCTCGGCTAATCTTGTCTTAGTATGAGAGCCGTTCGATAAGTAACACACCACTTCTTTTCATCTAAAAAGAGGTTCGTTTTATCCAGGATTCCAGTACACCATATTTGAGCCATGGTAAAAATTGCTGTTTTGAAGAGCGCGCCGCAGCGAGTAGTGTGAAGCAGTCGCCCTCCGTTTCTGGCGGTGGCGCCGCTGTGGCAATCGCAGCTTTGGTGTCTCACTCTGGTGGGAAAGGTTGTCTGTTCACGTGCATTTAGGGGGCGCTATGAGCTCGCCAGTCGGTCAGTCTGAGTCAGTCTCTCGTCCCCAGCTTGCTAGTCTGTCTCTCGTGCGCATTTGTTAGGCAGTTAGTGTTTGTCTGTCGTTCGGATCAACCTTTAAAGCCGGCAAAATGAGAGTCTTTCCACTCTGCCAGTAAGAGAACTCAGCGCGTTAGGCCGCCAGTCTGCTCGAGTTTGCTCAGGCAATGGTCATTGGCGGTTGGATCAATCGGCTGGTCGGTCGCGCACTGATACAGAAGATGACTTGTCCGTGCTCAGCGTCGGCGCATGTGAGGTTGCCACGGGAGTCCAGTGGGCCGTGACGTATAGCAAGGGGTAGTGACTTCGCGGTCGACAGGAGAGCAACAGGAGTCAATCCACGACATCAGTCTAGACGGTGCGAGCTGCGACGCCGTGACACGGGAGATCGGCGCGCCGTCCTGCGTCTGTTGAAGCGGCTGGCAGCGGACGGTTCGGGAGAGCGATTTGGGGGTGCTGCGCCAGGTCTTCTCGAGAAATCGCAGTTTATTAGAAGTTAAGTGATTGGTGATATGTTGTTTGATTTACTATTGTTAAATTCTACTTGTTTTCTCGGTGAGGTCACCAACCGGCTTGCTTTGTGGTCGTCCCACCATTCTTCTCCGTTTGCCCACCCGCGGGAAGGTGGTTGTTTATAAATTGGGTGGTCCGTTTCTCCCTTGTGGAGTAGGGGCGGGTTAGAGCAACCTGCGGTTCGGGTTGTTCGGTAATCTCCCTATCAATCTACCGTACGTTAGTCGCTGCCTCTGTCATGTTTGTTGGATTTGGTGTGTTAACGATTTTACTGATTGGAGTGTAACGGCCTAATACCTAAAATGTATTTTAATCTTTGGAAAAGTTGATATTATTGCCCATGATCTTGAGAGGCGGTATCTGTGTACTGTAGAGCATCTTAACGATTGTTTGGCCAACCTTGTAGAATTTTATATAAGATTGCCTTTCATGGGCTTTTATTTAAATGATCATTTTAGTCTATAAAGTTGCCACCCTTTCACCGTAAGACTTTTCTTAGAAGTTATAATCTAGTTGCACCTTCGGTGGCAAGGTTAATATTTCAATTGTTAGTGTTTTGTACCATTTCCATCCCTCCTACGAGGAGTGGGGGCGGCGGGGGGGTGCATAATTTGTGTGGTTGTGTAAATTGTTAAAACTCTTAGTTTAATGTTATCTGGTGTGTTGCAGATTTGTACCAGTGTAGTCTTTCAGAGGCTGTTGTGAGCGGTCGTAACTACGGCTCTGTCAAAAGGGAGCGGCAAGGTTCTCTGCCCGAAGGTTCATACAGTCATAACTTGTTTCGTTTGGCCTCTGAATAAATTGTAACTTTGATGTTTAGAGGGAGCTTTTAGGCACTATTAAAATGAATAAAATTCCCATTTGTTAAAAGGAATTTGGTTATGGTTTCATCAGTTACTCCCTGGCAACTACTTCCATTCTTACATTGTGTGATTAAATGTGTAAATGTTCTTGATGAATCGCTAGTAAATAAAATAAATTCTTAAGAATATTCTTTGAAAATAAATCACGGTCCATTTCCCACTCTTGTGGTTACAAAACTTTATTTTTCAATATAATCTCTGTTCAATGTGGTGGCCCCTTACGTCGCCCATTACGCCACCTTACTGAGACGACCTGTGTGCCCGCATGGTGCCAATCAACTGATCGGCGTCGGAATCGAAATCCTGGTGCGTCAATAACCTCCCCATCCCTAGGAGGGCACCCAACATTGTGCCAAATAAATGGAAGTTGGAAGCTGATAGATCCTGGCTGTTGGTGGATGAGGAGGAACAGTCCAGTGCAGTTGTGTGAGCTCCACTCGGGTGCGCAGACTTACGTGAGGCCCTGCATTGTCATGGAGAAGGAAAAGTTCGTTTGCATTTTTGTTCCGACGAACACGCTGAGTTTCTTCAATTTCCTGAGGGTACGTGCGAACGGCCACTACGCGGCGAATCGGACACGTTGGTGCGATATTGTTGCGATGATGACCGACGCCTCGCCCAGCGACTCGCCGTGTTTTTGTTCACTGCCAGCTCTCTGTAGGCGTTCTGCAAGTGTCTATGAATATCTTCAATGCTCTGGTTTTCTGCCAAAAGAATCTCATTGACAGTTCTCTGCTTGCAACGCTCTTTCGTCACAGACGCCATTTGGAAGGCTACGTATTCCGCCACCAACTATCGGAACTTCATGAAAATACAGAATCTGTTGGATTACTTTTTCAAAGCCCCTCATAGTATATAATGTGTTTGGTGAGGGCTTTGTGCTGGTGGAGACACGTTACTAAATCTACATGTTTAGCTACTTTGACAGAAGATAACGAGCTTAAACATTATACTCGGTTTTCACAGTAACTAAGGTAAACGGCAATTACAAATAGAGAACACAGCACAATGATAAGGGACAGTCAGTGAGAAACAAAGTTACTGCATGTAAAACATGGCTTGGATTGGTTTACTCATATTAGAAAATAGCTCTTCAATAAACCGATAAATATCAGCTGTGTCTCTAATTCCAGATTTTCATTAATAGCAATTTTGTCAAGATGTGTACGTGTAAACTGTAATAAATGCCAAAACCACGCCTACAAGTAGTAGTATCGTGTGCTGTTGATATGTGTCAGTCAATTGCTGGCCTGAAACGACGATTATTTCATTCCATTAATCTAAATACATCACAATATTTCTATTTTGTCAACTAAGATCGATGGTAATAAGCAACTTCAGAGGTTTCAAGGATTAATCTGTAGATTCTTATATTATTTCCTTCCCTTTTCTGGAGGCAGTTTCACGTGCTGATTTTTCTGTAGTTCAGCTGGAGCCACGATGAGCCGGGGAAGAATGAGATCCACAGGACAGTGACTTGGAGTGCAGTCAACCCCTCCTGGGAGTTTCGGCTCGGTTTCGGAGCGGAGAGCAAGGGGATAGAGAGAAGTGTCCTGTCACCGTAGATGCAATCCAACAAGCCAAGTATTGTTTAGTATGGACGCCTGGGAGATACCTTTCGCCAGTTCTTTTCGAAATTGTCCTCCGTGCAATGTGGTGTCCTGGCCTGTGTCCAAAGAAGTTACATAATGTGCCATGATGATCATCTGGACTTATCCAGAATTCTGACTTTAAAATCTGTGCCATCTAGTCAAAACACATCACAAAAGAATTTTATTTTTCGCCGATGGGTCGCCTTCCTGGAACACAGTGGTGTGAGAAATCAACCGAAGATACAAATCTCTGTGCCACTTTTTTTTTTGTCTTTGTAAAAGCGATGGGCTGACAGTTCAGCACCGCCCCAGCTTGGGTGAACATCCTCTGTTCTGAAATTTAAGAGGGCACCTCATTTGTTAATCTTTAAAAAAATAGCAGAGGAGAAAGAGGCAAGATGCCAGTTTCCAAGATAGTGAGATTGGAAACAAACAGACTGGCTGAAGTGAAAAACCTGTATGAAGAATGAGAGTGTAACACAGCATGGCTCAAGAAGTGCATACACGGGAGTTACACAAGTGATCAACGTCTTAAACTTCTGCCAGGTAGGGAGTTAATTATTTTGTTGTCTGCGGTATCACGTATCAATACCACCCTACCAGCATCTTGAAGACGTTAACGGAATTCCAGGTTTCCATCTGACGCCGATACCGGTCATGCGGGATTTGGTGGACCCAATGTAGCATGCCCACTGAGCCACACATCCGGTGGCTCCATGCCACGAGCGCCCTCATCAGCCTCGATATTGGACATCGGCGGCAGCCACAGGACCACTGGCACTTGAAGCCATTTTGCTGCATGACACTACGCAGACGTCTCCAAATCACGGCTCCAACACTATCCATTGTGCTTTAGTTCAGAGAGTCCTAGCTTTGTTGCTATTATATTATTTGGACATTATTTCTCGGTACATTATTTGTAATGAATCTTCGTAAGCTTGGACAAATGAGAGTGAATTAAATTCTCTGTTTACTGTGATTACTTGTTAGACAACCATTTCTGGTCCTGTCCACCTTTCCTACGACGTCAGTTGCCGCACCATACTGCAGCCCACCTATCGTTACCATTTTGTATGAAGTAGTACCCAACATTGTCAAAAAGTTTGTTAGGTTTAAGTAGTTCGAAGTCTAATGGACAGATGACCTCATATGTTAAGTCCCATAGTGCTTAGAGCCATTTGAACCGTTTTGTAATTAGTCTAAAACGTTCTCGCTATCCCTGCGGGACCGATAGTTTATTTAGAGGCTTGTAGTATATTACTAGATTCAGTATTTTTAAAGCTGGTTCTAGAAACATATTAATCCTTCCAACGCGAGTAACTTGGAAGAAGATATCCTCGATGTAGCGAAACAACTCAAATTACTTACAAAAAGCAAGTCTTCCGAACGAAATTTCGTACTGTTGGGTCTTGCCCACTCGTCTCGTATAGGGTGCCTAAGAGATGCTACATTCTCGTAATGTTATTCAACAGTTCGAGCAAATAACATTAGTATTTTTATTTCTATTAAGCAGTTTGGTGATACTTAACTTTAATGTACAAAGGTGTCGCAAGCGATGGGCGACATGCCCTATAAGTCTGAGTCTTGTGATATACAATGTTCAGGCACTTGTCACTCAGTTTGTGGATCACTACTGACTATTCTCATAGAACTCTCTGCTAGACCGTGCTAATACTCCACGAATACTTTCCACTAATGTCCGACCGAGGCTGGCAAGAGCGGGCTTATATTCACTTCTTGCAGGTGTCACTCCTCTCATGGTGCGGGTTTAATCAGCGCTCCATTGTCCGACGTCGTTTTACCGCCTTCTAGAGTCTTGTGGTCTTCTTCTTCGTTCCGGCGCCTGTTGTCACGCCACAACTTTCCTCCCCGTCAAACCGACGGACCGTCGTCGTGTAAGGAGTGCGACCACAGCAAGGGATGCAGGAGTGTGGGCACAACGTCAGGGCGGAAGCTGTGGCTGCAAGGTCGTCAAGTTTCCGGCCATACCCCATTATCCGGCCTGCGCTCTGGTGGAAACGCCCCCCGGAAAACGACCAGAAGGCTACGTGTCCACCTCCTGCTGCCATGAACCATATGAAGAAGGCGGCAACTGCTGTGGTGTGGGCGGGTCCAGCTCCATCGGTAGGACGAGAGGAGGCGAGGGCCCCGTCTCCATGGGATCGTCCCGATGTGTCATGATGACACCATCTGGCGGCTGCTGTGGCCGCGCTACCCTCTGGACGCACGAATCTCTGGAAAGAGGGACTGAAAGATCGTCATGAACATGACAGAGGCGAAGTTGATTTCGATGACGGCGCTGCAAGCGATCAGGAACTGAAAGAAGATGTACGTGCAAGCGCCAAGACTACGGACTATGTCGCCTCGCACCCACCGTCCGCTGCCGCTAAAAACCCGGAAAAACACAATATCATCCGGCGCGAAGCGATACTTGCGGCCTTACGTCGGCGCCGGATTCTGTGGAGGGTGGAGCAAGTGGAGCAGTGTCCGATGGTGGTGGCCGGCGATGGTTCATCTTGTGAGTGCGACTAATATTAAGAGAGAATCATTGCAATCCCTGTTGTGTGCGGAGCGAAGTTTGACCACCTGCTGCTTGAATGTTCTGACAAAATGTTCCGCTTCGCCGTCTGACTGTGGAGGGATCGGTGCACTACTTAGATGCTGCCTGTCATTGCGTTCACAGAATGTTTCAAATTCATTTGACGTGAATTGAGGTCCGTTGTCTGACACCATTACTTCAGGTAAACCTTCGAGGCAAAAAATCGCTGACCGTACGGGAACTGTGCTACGTGACGTTGTCGAGTTCAGTGCCACAGCAAAAGGAAACTTGCTACACTAGTCAACCAAAATCAACCATCCGGTGTTACAAAAAGCTCCCGTAAAGTCTATGTGAACATGTTGTCATGGTGATTGCGACTTGGGCAAAGCAGAGAATTTTTGTGACGGAGCGGACAGGTTTGCCGCACATGCGTGACACTGTGACATTATCTGTTCTCTTTGGGAGTCCATACCGTGCCAAGTACAGTGCCGACGCTCTAACTGTTTCGTACGAACTATCCCCCAGGGTCCCTGGCGAAGTAACTGCAACACTTTTTGGTGCAAAGCTTTAGGGATCAACACACGTGACTGTCCACTGTCGTTTTGAACAAGAATTACATCTTTCTGTACAGCGAAGCTATGCCAACCGGCAAAGTATTGGCGCACTACAGGGTTCTGCATGCCATGAAAAAATCGAGGCCAAGGCGTGCAAATGTATGTTAGCAACATGTTAAAATCTGAATCAGCTTCCGTGGCCTGTGCAATTTTCTTATAGTTCAACGGAAAAGACTGAAGCAATTCAGAATCCTGAGCATTGATGTGATAAGAAGATGCAACAGAAGCGTCAAAATCTGTATCAGGGCCAATTGGAAGACGTGAAAGTGCGCCCGCATTACCATGTGGAGCCGTCGGACGATTAACAGTTACATCGAGCTTTGGACAACACTTTTGATGCGAAAGCAATAGGCCTATCTTTCTCACCAATTGTGTGCAAAAGCACTGCACTGATTCCGCAAGAGGAAGCGTCAACGTGCAATACAATTGGCTTTTCAGGATCAAAGTTAACTGAGCATCGATCACTGAGCAATGCATCTTTAAGTTTTTGAAAATCTATCTGGTACTCATCTGTCAAACAAAGGGGACATTTTTGCAACGCAAGCGATGCGATGGAGCTGTGATTGGTGCAGCATTTTGCATGAACCGAAAATGATAGGTCATTTTCCCTAAGACTGATTGCAATTCTGTGAAATTGTGAGGAACTAACAGATTGTCCAGTCTATACTTTGGTTCTGCATCAGATAACACACGGAACAAAGCACGTAAATTTGCAATATTTTCTTCAGGAGTACTACTTACTACGGCAATGTCGTCCAAATAGTTGGAACAGTTTGGCACTTGTGCAGTCACATGTTCCAAATACCGTTGGAAAATGGTGGGTGCGGAAGCACTGCCAAAAAGCAAACGCAAATATTTGAACAAACCCAAATTAGTATTTACGACACACACTCTTCGAGATCACCCATCGAGCGGTATTTGCGTCGGGCAAATCAGTTTTCGAAAAGTACAGTCCAGCGCCTAAATTGTCAATAAGATCCGATGGGCGTAGCAATGGATAAGTATCAGTGACAGTTTGTGGGTTGATTATAGACTTAAAGTCAACACAGAGGCAAATGCGACCTGAAGGTGTGGGGAGCAAAATCAATCAATGGACTTGCCTATTGAGTAGCTGATATGGGCGCAATAAATCTTGGAATTCTTCCAGTTCAGCAGTGACCTTGTCCCGTAATGCAACGTGAACAATTCTGGCCTGGCAAAATTTCGACTGGACATTGTCTTTCAGAGTAATATGTGCTACGAAATTGTTAGCTTTGCCTAAACCTTCAGAGAAGAGTTCCGGGAATTCTTATAGCAGGTTAGCTCACTGTTTTTTGCATTGAATACAGACACTGACAACACAGTGTCCTGAATGTTAAAGCCAAACAAATCCAAAGGATCAAGACCATACATGTTCTCACACTCGTGTGATCTGGGCACTGTACAAGTCACTGTTCGCGTATGAGAGTGACACATGGCAGGAAGTACGTGTACCAGGAATGGGAATGTCTTGTCCATTATAAGCCGTCAGCTGAGTGCTGTTTTCTGACAGGCGTGGGGAGCCTAACAGTTCATATGTGTGACGATTTAGCAATGTGACAGAGGCACACGTGTCCAACTAAAATTTGACACGTTTCCCACAAATAAGTAATAAGTAATATGGTCATAACGCTGCATGCAAAAGTTAGTGAACAAGACAGAGAGAAGTGGAACAGGGGATGGCCGCCATTATCGGAAGAAAAAGTGACTAACGTGCAAACAACGATTGTTGGCATCTCCTGCAAAGTCTGTTCGACGTTTGTACCAGGAATGTGGAATGTGACGGAGCACATGTCACAGAGCTGCGAAGGTAACCGGCATGTATCCACAAAGGTTTACAGTTGTTCAGGAACTGAATGTCAGTGATAAAGCCAAATGCAGTACTTTTTGCTGTCGATTTCAGCAGTTCATTGCTCAGAGGCCAGGAATACTGCAGTACACGTTGTTCAGTGATTGAGGTGCAGTTCCACCTTTTCGGCTACATTAACTCTCAGAATGCACGTTTGTGTTGTAAAGAAAATTCACATGCACTGATCGAACAACCCCTGAATTCACAAAAGATTGGTTTATTCTATGCAATGTGACAGCGTCGCATAATCAGACCAACGTTTTCGAGTTTACTGTGACAAATCCAGTTTACATGGAAATGTTTCGAGGATTGGTGAGGAACTTACCCTCGGCTGGTACCAACAGCGCGGCGCCAAATGCCACACGGCTCGAGTGAGCATGGCGGAGGTCCAATCATTTTTCCCTGGCGGAGTGATTTCGAAATAACGGCGGCCCCCAAGGTCACCTGATTCAACAGCACCTGCCTTTTTCCTCTGCAGTGGTCTAAAGGGCAAGGTCTACATGAGGAAAAAAAAACCACACACACACAGCCAGGCACCGACACCAGCTGTTCTGGCAGCAACATTCGAGAATCTGCAGCGTCGTGTTCAACTGTGTTTACAAATAGAGGGCGTTCACTTTCGGCACCTTTTGTGATTCATCTTTATTTCTCCATGAACATCGTATGACATGTTTATTTCATTTCATTTCCTGATTTTTATTCAGAGTCTTTAAGTGTAATTTAAGCAAATGTTTGTTTGTGGGGCCTATTTTGAGTGGGACACCGTGGATAGAGAAGTCACTACAGTAAACTCTGCGATATTTCAAACTTTTTTGAGGTTAGTACATCTCTTTCTGCAGTCATCAAGTTCACTTTGTAATCCCAACTGCCGTTCAAGCACCAAGTCGTCCTTGCCAAGTGCTCTCTAACCAACGTTCCTCACTAGAATTCCATAAGTTACTGAAACACAGAAGAACAGGAGTTCGTCGGCGAACGTTATATCTGCTAACAGTGTCTTGCAATATCGTTCTCCACTCCGAATTTACTTTGGGAAACTCTCAAGTTTGATCAAAACATATGCAGGTGTTTCCACTGTTATCTCTCAAAACCAAGACTCTCGAATACAATAAGGAATACTAGAAATTACATCGCTACATTTGACGCAAGACACATTTCAGTTGCTTACGTGAGGAACTGCACTCGTGCTGGCCACATCACCTACAGAGAACACATTAACAAGGAAAACGTGTACATTCACTAGCTGCTCGTATTTTCAGTCAACAAGAAATTCGACAAGCTTCATGCGTCCATATGTAGAACTGCCAAAACCACAGAAATTTGACTGCGCAGGAGAGAAAGCAAAAGACACTTCGCTAAGAAAAGAATAATTAGATGTCGTCTCAAACGTAAGCGCAACGGATGGCAAGAAGTAACATTCCCCTCATTCATTCTCTCACATAGCTGTAGCCTGCAGACCCATATTAACCATCAAGCTGAAAGTGGAATATTGATAATGGTGAGGACACAAATAATACTACTTTGTATAAACTATGAAGCTGACAAAACTGTGAGGGTTTGTCGCTGTTATAGTTCTTGAATCAGCTGCATAGTACATTTAATTCTAAATTTTCTGACGAATCATTCTGAAATGCAGTATCTCTCTGAGTCGCAACTTCTTGGAAGTAATGCTAAAACGATATACAAAACACTGACGTAAGAAAATTATTACCATGTTGAAGCTTTTCATTGTTTTTATTACCAATAAACACTGTATAAACATTGTATCACGATTTCTTATTTTTTATTGCTACATTTACTAAAATCTTATGCACCTATACAACGTTAAAAGAAGGGGGGAGGGGGGGGGGGGGGGGAGAGGAGAGAGAAAAATAAAAGGAACGAGAGAGACTAAAAGACCATCATATAGTTTTGAAAATTAAATACAAACAGCTCTGGGGCATTTACTGCTATTCAACATGGTTTGCAGGTTCTGGCTTGCTTTTAGAACGTTACTGGATTGATACATACAGTATGGCTGTGTAACCGAGGAGGGGATGTGGGTAATGCGAGTATTGTTCGCAGAGGCTATATTTATTTTTTTTTCCTTAGAGAAAAACAGAGCCATGGCAGGGGTGGGGGATGGGGTGAAACCTGTTTAGCATACACTGCCTCTCGTTTGGTACAGTCTTGTCGTGTGTTGCTTAATATTTGGTGTTATTTGCAAATTTTGGTCTCTTTCATTTCATTATTGTTGTGCTGATTTTACATAGTGATAGGTCTTTAGGGGTTTTATTTACGGTTCCGTACAATAAATCGGTAAAAACGGAAATCTTTTAGGGTCACATTGTTGTCAGTCTTTCTGCCTGCTTGTCTGTTCGACTGTTAAAAACAATGTTTCTCAGGAACTGGCAGAAGTACCAAGTTGAAATTTATGAAACGTAGCAGGGTCAACGGTCCCTTGACGATATACACTCCTGGAAATTGAAATAAGAACACCGTGAATTCATTGTCCCAGGAAGGGGAAACTTTATTGACGCATTCCTGGAGTCAGATACATCACATGATCACACTGACAGAACCACAGGCACATAGACACAGGCAACAGAGCATGCACAATGTCAGCACTAGTACAGTGTATATCCGCCTTTCGCAGCAATGCAGGCTGCTATTCTCCCATGGAGACGATCGTAGAGATGCTGGATGTAGTCCTGTGGAACGGCTGGCCATGCCATTTCCACCTGGCGCCTCAGTTGGACCAGCGTTCGTGCTGGACGTGCAGACCGCGTGAGACGACGCTTCATCCAGTCCCAAACATGCTCAATGGGGGACAGATCCGGAGATCTTGCTGGCCAGGGTAGTTGACTTACACCTTCTAGAGCACGTTGGGTGGCACGGGATACATGCGGACGTGCATTGTCCTGTTGGAACAGCAAGTTCCCTTGCCGGTCTAGGAATGGTAGAACGATGGGTTCGATGACGGTTTGGATGTACCGTGCACTATTCAGTGTCCCCTCGACGATCACCAGTGGTGTACGGCCAGTGTAGGAGATCGCTCCCCACACCATGATGCCGGGTGTTGGCCCTGTGTGCCTCGGTCCTATGCAGTCCTGATTGTGGCGCTCACCTGCACGGCGCCAAACACGCATACGACCATCATTGGCACCAAGGCAGAAGCGACTCTCATCGCTGAAGACGACACGTCTTCATTTGTCCCTCCATTCACGCCTGTCGCGACACCACTGGAGGCGGGCTGCACGATGTTGGGGCGTGAGCGGAAGACGGCCTAACGGTGTGCGGGACCGTAGCCCAGCTTCATGGAGACGGTTGCGAATGGTCCTCGCCGATACCCCAGGAGCAACAGTGTCCCTAATTTGCTGGGATGTGGCGGTGCGGTCCCAGGATCCTACGGTCTTGGCGTGCATCCGTGCGTCGCTGCGATCCGGTCCCAGGTCGACGGGCACGTGCACCTTCCGCCGACCACTGGCGACAACATCGATGTACTGTGGAGACCTCACGCCCCACGTGTTGAGCAATTCGGCGGTACGTCCACCCGGCCTCCCGCATGCCCACTATACGCCCTCGCTCAAAGTCCGTCAACTGCACATACGGTTCACGTCCACGCTGTCGCGGCATGCTACCAGTGTTAAAGACTGCGATGGAGCTCCGTATGCCACGGCAAACTGGCTGACACCGACGGCGGCGGTGCACAAATGCTGCGCAGCTAGCGCCATTCGACGGCCAACACCGCGGTTCCTGGTGTGTCCGCTGTGCCGTGCGTGTGATCATTGCTTGTACAGCCCTCTCGCAGTGTCCGGAGCAAGTATGGTGGGTCTGACACACCGGTGTCAATGTGCTCTTTTTTCCATTTCCAGGAGTGTATAAAACTAAAGCTTCTAGTCCACCCGGTTAGCCGTGTGGTCTAATGCACTGCTTTCCAGGCGAAGGCATGCCGATCCCAGGCAAGAATCCGCCCTACGGATTAGTGTCGCGGTCGGGTGTGCCGGACAGTCTGTGGATGGGTTTTAAGGCGGTTTTCCGTCTGTCTCGGAGAATGCGAGCTGGTTCCCCTTATTCCGCCTCAGTTACACTATGTCGGCGATTGCTGCGAAAACACTTTCTTCACGTACGCGTACACCGTAATTACTCTGCCAAACAATTATTGGGGTTACACTCATCTGGTATGAGACGTTGCCGGGGGGGTCCACTGGGGGCCGACCAGCTCACTAACCCTGGGTTCGGTGTGGGGCGGCGTTGGGGTGAGTGGACTGCTCGACTGCTCTAGCCTGTTGTAGGGTTGAGAACCACTGGCGGCTACGGCGGAGACGAAGCCTCTCCGTCGGTTTCAACCAAGGTTTGACAATACAATTAAAGGAAAATAATTCGAAATTGTGAGTTTGTAATTAACTCACATGATTTTTTTTTAATTTGTTATCCGTCTTCCGCATGAATGGTTTGTCGTATCAAGTTGACATTTACATTAAATACTAAGGCTTTGGTTAGCTGGCAATGGGAGCTTCTGAGCCAATGCAATCAAAAGATACGGCCATTTATATCACATATTAAAAAATGCTCGTCAACTCAATCATTAAAACTTATAGCGTACCTTCCATTGACTAAGTATCATGAGATTTGCCGAGAATCAGATCAGTGTCTATAAGAGGCAAAAATCGTCGAGATTCGCTATTAATGGGATGGATGAACTATCTATACAGATCATTAAGGTTTTACGGAATCTATGGAGTGCGATCCCTACTCCCACTTGGCTATTTTCTTTTTCCTTAGACCCAGTGCTTTCCTTACTTAATTTTTCTTATGTTCTTCAGTTTTGTCAGAAACTTGCCTGTAGTTCACTACCTGTCACACTAACAAAGATTTTTACCGTGAATTTTCGACATAGGAAAAGCCAGTCAGAACGACTGCGAATTACGGGCGGACTATGCAGCGGTATTCCTGCGCGGATCGCTTCGGAATTCAGAAACTCGGCGGGCATATTCACGCTCCGCTTGGCTCCAGCATGTTCCGGGCCCATTTAACCCGGCCGGGCCGCCTCTCCAGGGAGCGAGCGGGAGGGTCGCGCGAGCGTGAAGCGGAAAGGGACGTTTCGCTTAAAGCGGCACGGCGAGGCGCGGTTTTAGCGCGCGTTGCCTTCCGCGTGGGCAGTCACACGGGGGCGCGGTGCTGCGATCTGGCGGCCGAAGGCCGAAGCCGCGGCCCGCCCCGCGGTAGGTAGGCAAACGCGCGCTAAGCCCGGGAAGCAGGATTCACTCCGCTGACAGACAATCAATAACCGATAGATGGATTTTCTAACAAGGCGATATCGCCGCAAGGCGGCCCCTCAGCCGAGGAGGAATAAAGAACGCGCGAGAAGCGGGGGTGGGGGGCGAGCGCCTGGTGGTCCGGGCTGCGGACCTCGAGGGAGTTTCCACTGTTCCAGAAACAAGACGGAGTGGCTGTGACACAAATTGGCTTTATTCCATTCAATCACACTTGGTGAAGTGCGGTTCGTCTCCTCTCTCTCCTTCTCTCTGCTCCTCCCACCCCCGTAGACCCGATCACCAGAAACAGATATTGCGGAATTTTATTCCCGCTGTGGGACGGTGCAAGAGACGCTTCCGCGGTTGTCAGCTGGGGACACGGGCGGACAGACCGCTGCCGGCCGCCAGTCCCGGCGGAATCTCGTTTCTCGATCCAAATACGTTTTTTGGTATCGTTCAGCTTGCAGGGGAAAGAGGAATATTAAAGCCGACCTCGCTGCATTATAGAGAAGACCCATTTATACTGCGGTAGAGTGACTGATTCGTCCAAGTGGTCGAATGGACCCTCTGGTCAGTTTAGTGGCAGAATGACTGGCGCTTGGTATATTTGTGCTAAAAATTTCTATAGATGAAGGGACTTGTGCCAGCTTTAATGACATTGAGAGTCGCGAGCTCTATCTTCTTATCTCGTGTTTTCTACTGAAAATCTCGTGCTTGTACTCTTGTTACCTTTACTATTACAGAGATCGCCTAAACTTTTTTTTATTGGTCCTGTGCGCAACGAATAACTTACTTGGTCTTTCTGCTGCCACTGCTTGATCTGCTGCATTCCATTATTTAACAAAAACATAAAAAAACCTATTATTCATGCTGAGTGCAATGCATGTTCTGTATGGCGGCTCCTGCTGTTGCTGCGGCTGCTGCTGCTTGCTACAACTACATATAATTGAAGAGAAAGGGTTTGGTCAAATCTAAACTCGATAAATGATAACCCAAACAAAAAAGTATATTCTGAAAGTGATTCTTTCTCATTCAATTAACAAAACGCTAGAAGCTCTTTGAACAATCGCTTCGTTTGTAAATCTGCCTCCAGTGGCTTTAAAGCAATATTACAAATTAATCAAACTCTTGAGACAGACTGAAATACTTCTCAATTAAAGACATAGTGAAACAATTCCCTGACAATTACGAAAGAAATCAATGACAAAAATCAATACTTAATTTAACAATGGTTTCCCCTTAAGAATTCAACTCCTATCATTATCCAAATTACCGTCTGCTGCTACGCATATACACAAACCCTTTTCTTTAAAGTAATAAGCGCGCTCCAAATTATAAAAAATACCAACTAAATACCACCAAATCCTGTGTCGCTGCTGGCGGACACGGCAGTACGGCAGCTCGGCGACGACCCCTCACCCAACACACGTGCGCACCACAGCACGCGGGCTCCTACACTGGCTTCCAAACTACCACTAGTTAATCTGTGCGCTGCGAGGCGCGACAACAATATTTTAGATTCCAGAGCTTGTGTATGCGCTGTAGCCAAAAAAAAAAAAAAAAAATGGTTCAAATGGCTCTGTGCGCTATGCGACTTAACTTCTGAGGTCACCAGTCGCCTAGAACTTAGAACTAATTAAACCTAACTAACCTAAGGACATCACACACATCCATGTCCGAGGCAGGATTCGAACCTGCGACCGTAGCAGTCACTCGGCTCCAGACTGTAGCGCCCAGAACCGCACGGCCACTCCGGCTGGCGCGCTGTAGCCAACCTTTACATCCTAAGAGAGTATTGCCAACTCTCAACATTATTACAGGTGGCTGTAGTTTTTCCTCTGTACGCATTTGCTAAATTTTGAGTATTATATTTTTATGCTATTTTCTTTTTCTTTTATACTATTTTCTTTTTCCTGCCGATTGAGCTGTTTAGGTACGATACGCTATTCAGTCTTGCTTCGCTTCATTTCAGTTTCGTGCCAAGCTTTAACATAGTTTCGTGTTGAATTCTTAGGAAATGAACCGTGTAAGTAGGCTGTTTAGGTTTTTATATTGGTAACGCCACGTAGCGCTCTGTATGAAAATCACTAGATGTGCTGTGTGCAGTCTGTGGTTGGATGGCATTGTTGTTCGCTATTGTAGTGTTGGGCTGTTGGCTGTTAACAGCGCGTAGCGTTGCGCAGTTGGAAGTGAGCCGCCAGCAGTGGTGGATGTGGGGAAGTGAGATGGCGAATTTTTGAGAATGGATAATCTGGAGGTGTGTCCATCAGGAACAGTACATTTGTAAGAATGGATGTCATGAACTGCTATATATATTATGACTATTAAGGTAAATACATTGTTTGTTCTCTATTAAAATCTTTCTTTTGCTAACTATGCCTATCAGTAGTTAGTGCCTTCAGTAGTTTGAATCTTTTATTTAGCTGGCACTAGTGGCGCTCGCTGTATTGCAGTAGTTCGAGTAACGAAGATTTTTGTGAGGTAAGTGATTTGTGAAACGCGTAGGTTAATGTTAGTCAGGGCCATTCTTTTGTAGGGATTTTTGAAAGTCAGATTGTGTTGCGCTAAAAATATTGTGTGTCAGTTTAAGCACAGTCATGTATAATTGTTCAAAGGGGACGTTTCGACCGCAATGTAAGATTGAATAACTGGCGTTTTTACCAGTATGGTTTTCAATCCGTTTTAGGTAAATGCTGGACCAGTGCTGCTTAGTTTTACGAGTAGCAACATGTGTTGGTCGGTCCGGGAGTGTGCTGGGTCTGAAATGGATGGAAGAAGGCCTGCCGTGTAGTGGAGGCAGCATTATTTGAAAAGGAAAGATATTGCGCAAATGAGATTGTATTAATGGAAGAATGACAAAATCCACAATGACTTTTCACAGTATAACAACTGAGGTTTGTACAGTATCTTTTAACTAAATAAACATAATTCCTTCTGAAAACAAGAACGATTTTGGTTCGTTACAAAAAAATCATTACTAAACAAAGCAGGCTCTTGAAAACAAAAACTGTGATAACTATTACCTCTTTGATGATGATTATCAATCTTCAGTAATAAGTATGTTTTCCCATCACGCGAATGAGTTCTTGCGATCTGCGAGATACACTCTTGGATGGCAGCTTCTGAGGTGCTGAAGATTGTCATGTGAATTCGGACTCTGTGCAATGGCCCCCTTCGGCAGGTCTCATGCATGCCCAACTGCATTCACATCTGAGGGCTGTATTGGTCAATGTATTCATTTAATGTTGTATCTTTGCAGATACGGAGACACTGATAGAGTACAGTGAGGTCTTACATTGACATCGACTAGGATGAAGTTGTCAGCGGCTTTACGTCTCTAGGGCCCTACAGTCATTTGTAGGATGTCTTTCTGGTATTGGGGAACAGTCAGATTGCCGTAGGTGGGAAAGAGGGTTCCACAGTTCCATCGTTATTGCCGCTCAGAACGTTAGACTTCCACCTGCAAACGAATGGACTTTCTAAATGTATCGGCTTCTCCAAATCCTAACACGTCTAGTGTCCGGTCGCAAACCAATCCTGATGTCGTCAGCAACATGACATTACTCCATTCTGCAATGGCCCAGATTCGACGTGTAAGAGTCCAGGCCCTTCGATTGCGTCAGTTCCGTTGGTTCAGTACAACTCTTCTCATTGCTCTTCTGAAATAAAGACCACCCTGATACAATCTTCCCGCGCTGTTTGGTCTGAGACATGAAACCCTTTTGCCCGGGAGAAATTATTCTCAGTATTTCTGGCAGTTAATTCTGGGCACCTGCGAGCCGACTGTTGGAGGAAGCGATCCTGTATTTTTATTGTCATACGTAGACGGCCACTGGGAGGTATATTGTTCAGATTTCCTGTTTCTCTGTACTTTCTCCACACCTTAGAACTTCGAGTGACGTGTGACCGATAGGCAACATCTCTCTGCAGATGACCTGCTGAAAGCAAAGCTACTATCCTGACTCTTTGGTCCCCGGCACGAATCCGCCCAGCGGATTTGTGTCGAGGTCCGGTGAACCGGCCAGTCTGTGGACGGTTTTTAGGCGGTTTTCCATCTGCCTCGGTGAATACGGGCTGGTTCCCCCTATTCCGCCTCAGTTACACTATGTCGGCGATTGCTGCCCAAACAAGTTCTCAACGTACGCGTACACCACCATTACTCTACCACGCCAACGTAGGGGTTCCACTCGTCTGGCGCGAGACTTTCCCTGGGGGGTCCACCGGGGGCCGAACCGCACAATAACCCCGGGTTCGGTGTTGGGTGGCGGAGGGGTGAAGTGGACTGCGGTAGTCGTCGTGGGGTTATGGACCACTGTGCCTGCGGCGGGGACAAAGCCTCTCCGTTGTTTCTAGGTCCCCGGTTAACATACAATACAATCCTGACTCTTTCAAGGGGTTGTGTGCCTCTAGGTGGAACGTTACTGCAGTGCTGAACACAAACTGAATGAAGCAGGAGTGTTTGCGATGTGCCGCTGCGGCAGCGGTATGTTTAAATGACTGGGAAACGGCCACAATGCATGGCAGTAGTAAACACCATCCAGTATATGGGCTCTAACAGGATGATTTATGAAGAGCCTAGGTCAATGTTACCTCTAGTATCATAGATTACGTTTTCAGATAGTAGTCCAAGCTACTGTTGAGGAGTGTATTTGTAACTGTGCAGTTTCTTATTGTTAGAACATTGTGTACGGTTGAAGTGTGAAGCAGAAATTTTATAACACAACATCTGGTTTGGTCTTGTACTTGAAACAAGTGTCAAGGAAGACAACTGTATACAGGAGAGGTATTAAGAAATATTTTTACAAACTTGTTTTGGTGTGAGAACTTCAGGAAAAGGTGTATTGTTGTCACTGCTTACCGAGTCTCTGTTCTCATTTATCATTCGTTAAAATTAGTTCCCATTTTCATTTTTACTTTCATGACTCTGATCGCACGCTCGCTTTGCACATCGCGAGTTGTGTACTGAGAAGCATTTTACGAAAATTAACATGATACCGTCGTACGTCGCTAGTACGGTAAATGAAAATCGCAGCATTATTCTTAACAACAACAAGTTGCAGAGCAGACGAGTGATCCGTGCGTACAGACAGGCCAATAAGTTTAACTACCGTGAATTACCGTTCATGTCCACTGTAAGACACAGTGATTATCAAAGCATTTATGAAAATATTATCAGTAACAGTTCAGAGACTGAACACCAGTAAAAGATATCAGTAAAGTGCTATCACCTGAATTTTCAAGCAGTTTTATCACAGAATCAGATGCGTTAATTTTTATGTCCGTTTGCTGTGTAATTATAATAACAGATCTGATACAGTGGTTGTCTGCAAGAGTAAAGATACAGATTGGAATTCACGGTCAACATTTTAATCTGAATCATTTTGTTTTGCAGTCAGATGTCATATTTGAAGAATTGAATGGAACATTCCCAAAGCAGTAGGAAGTGAACTTCAGAATACAATTGAAGAAATTCTATGGCTTTTCAAAGGTCGTTGTCAGTTTAAAGTTTCCTTCGAAGACAAGCATTTCACATATCGTGTACTTGATAGAACTGCCAGTAGTACAGTTGAACGACACATAGGAAAATGGGAAGTGTATGCTGGAAGAGACAGCAGACATGCATGTGAAAGAGGTCCTCCTGAGATTGTGAAGAGATTGGTAAATCCAGTAAAGGGTACGCTGCAATATCATAACTGACCTACACTTCACTGGTATTGCTGGATACCTTTCATGAAGATTACAAACTTATCTTGGTTGCGACAATCAAATGTAACAGAAAACACATGCCGCAAGAACTCAAGACGACTGCGGGAAGGAGCTGTATTCCTCCAAATTTGCGTTTACAGAGCCATCAACTAAGAAGCCCCAGTAACAGATGTCGCTTACAACACATATGAAAAATAGAAGAAAAATCTGTTGATGTTGTCTACACAACATCGTGATGCAGGAGCAGAAGTAAATACACGAAATAAGACAACTCAGGTAAGTCTGTACTATAATTCCACTAAGGGATGAGTGAATGCCA
Source organism: Schistocerca serialis cubense (assembly GCF_023864345.2). Classification (NCBI taxonomy): domain Eukaryota; kingdom Metazoa; phylum Arthropoda; class Insecta; order Orthoptera; family Acrididae; genus Schistocerca; species Schistocerca serialis. Next base: position 508,103,903 of record NC_064643.1, on the reverse strand, counting down.
TAGCTCATATGGCTTCGAAAGGCTCCAGAAAAAGTAGTACTAGGAGATGGCCACTGTTAGTGGTCTATAGGCAACTTAGCTGTAAGCCACAATAATCTCATACACACTGTTCACCATGAATGTGCGTAAGTGAAATGAAGGGAAATCAAACGCCAAAAATTTTATCTCCATAAATTAGGCCTTGAAATTTTAGAAATATATATAGAAGAGCGGACCAAGGACATGAATAGACTCTAGTTGCCCATCAGCGCCCGTACGAAGTCCCAATTCTTACACAGTGCAATTTTTACACAATCCGATCTAGCCGCTGTCAGGAATGGTGATGATGATGATGAAATGATGAGGACAACACAAACACTCAGTCCGTTGGCAAAGAAAATCCCCAACCCGGCAGAGAATCGAAAGATTTCAGTATGTTGTTGTTGTTGTGGTCTTCAGTCCTGAGACTGGTTTGATGCAGCTCTCCATGCTACTCTATCCTGTGCAAGCTTCTTCATCCCCCAGTACCTACTGCAGCCTACATCCTTCTGAATCTGCTTAGTGTATTCATCTCTTGGTCTCCCTCTACGATTTTTACCCTCCACGCTGTCCTCCAGTACTAAATTGGTGATCCCTTGATGCCTCAGAACATGTCCTACCAACCGATCCCTTCTTCTGGTCAAGTTGTGCCACAAACGTCTCTTCTCCCCAGTCCTATTCAATACCTCCTCATTAGTTATGTGATCTACCCATCTAATCTTCAGCATTCTTCTGTAGCACCACATTTCGAAAGCTTCTATTCTCTTTTTGTCTAAACTATTTATTGTCCACGTTTCACTTCCATACATGACTACACTCCATACAAATATTTTCAGAAAAGACTTCCTGACACTTAAATCTATACTCGATGTTAACAAATTCATCTTCTTCAGAAACGCTTTCCTTGCCAATTGCCAGTCTACATTTTATATCCTCTCTACTTCGAACATCATCAGTTATTTTGCTCCCCAAATAGCAAAACTCCTTTACTACTTTAAGTGTCTCATTTCCTAGTCAAATCCCGCAGCATCGCCCGACTTAATTCGACTACATTCCATTATCCTCATTTTGCTTTTGTTGATATTCATCTTATATTCTCCTTTCAAGACACTGTCCATTCCGTTCAGCTGCTCTTCCAGGTCCTTTGCTGTCTCTGACAGAATTACAATGTCGTCGACGAACCTCAAAGTTTTAATTTCTTCTCCATGGATTTTAATTCCTACTCCAAATTTCTGTTTTGACCACTGTAGGTTGTTATATTCACATTGCATGTCCTAAACGTTACGTCTTTAGTTGTGTTGTCGCTATTTACCGTTAATTTAATCTAAATCTGGAACCACAATCACTCAAAATAACCACATATTACAAGACTTACAGCCAATTTTAAAAAGGGCAAATTTTGCCCTCGGTTGGCCCTTTATGTAAGGTAAATACCTTGGTGCTCCTAGGATTACCCAGAAAACGCCACCACCGCAAAGCGTTTCACTGCACAGGAACGAGCACTTACGTATTCGTGGAAACGGGACCAGTTTCGAATTCGGTGCGGAATTTGTAGAGGGAAACGGAATGGGTAACAAGACCGTTTAATATTGAATGTGTGGTTTCCGTGCAGGGAAGGCGGTGTCCTCAGGCAACCCGGTGCTCGATCGAGCGTCAGCGCGTCTGCGGGCGTATATGTGCAGAGCACACGTGTGTCATGGGGAGCCGGTCTAATTGGGCCTGCGGGCTGCGACCTGCGACCGTGTACAGACCGATGTAATTTCCGCCGCCGCGCGGCTCGGTCAAAGCCAACCGCAGGCCAAACACGGCAGACGCAAGATGCCGCCGCAAACGCCCCGGCAGCGCTAGTCCTGTCTGTCACCGCTGCACGGCCGCCACATCCGCGTGTAGCAGCCCAAGCCAAGCACTGCATTTGCTGCTTACCAGGTGGAGAGGAATGCATAACAGCCGAGCTCGTGAGCTATGGGTAACTTGCCGAGTGGTTAAGGCTCACTATTCGTGTTGCAGCAGCGATGGTGGTGAACGCCAGCTGAGTGTCAGTATTCCCGTGTGATATCGTGTGTTCGCGTGTGGTTTTAGTCCCCCGCAAAAAAAGGTGCTATGACTTGTGTTTTTCCCCGAGCATAATACAGTATTAAGGGCACACGTGTGTCCTACGACAATCGATGTGCGCAAAGGGGGACAAAAAATACGAAAACAAAATTGTTGTATCGAACGTATTGAAGTTTTCAATACTGGCGAGCAATGAAGAAGCCAGGAAAAATATAGATTCTGCACAAGTTCATGAGTTGAGAGCAAAATCTTGTGATACTTGCCGCGCGGGATTAGCCGAGCGGTCTCAGGCGCTGCAGTCATGGACTGTGAGGCTGGTCCCGGCGGAGGTTCGAGTCCTCCCTCGGGCATGCCTGTGTGTGTATTTGTCCTTAGGATAATTTAGGTTATGTAGTGTGTAAGCTTAGGGACTGATGACCTTAGCAGTTAAGTCCCATAAGATTTCAAAATGGCTCTTAACCTAAGGACATCACACACCCATGCCCGAGGCAGGATTCGAACATGCGACCGTAGCGGTCGCGCGGTTCCAGACTGTAGAGTCTAGAACAGCTCGGCCACCCCTGCCGACCATAAGATTTCACACACATCTTTTTTTTGTGATACTTCCGAATTAGCAATATATAGAGTTCCGCTCTACGAAAACTACGGTTCGGTTGTTTTGGTAAGATACATGGTCTTGTTGTGGTTTCCATTCCGAAGACTGGTTTGATGCCGCTCGCCATGTTACTCTACATTCTGCACATCTCTTCATCCCCGAATAATCACTGCAAGTTACGTCCTTCTGAATCTGCTTACTGTATTCATCTCTTGGTCTCCCTCTACGACTTTTACCCGCAACGGTTCCCTCCAGTACTAAATATGTAATCTCTTGTCTCAGAATGAGTCCTATCAACAGCTTCTATTCTCTTCTTGTCTAAACTGTTCTCTTCACTTCCATATATGCCTATACACCACACAAACACCATCATAAAAGACTTCCTGAACATAAATCCATATTCTATGTCAACAAATGTTTCCTCTCAGAAACGCTTTTTTGCCATTGCCAGTGTACGTTTTATATCCTCTCTGCTTCAGCCATCGTTGGTTATATTTCTGCCCAAATAACCAAACTCAACTAATATATTAAGAGTCTCTGTTCCTGTCCTGGTTTCTCTCTCTCTGTCTGTCTGTCTCTCTCTCTCTCTCTCTCTCTCTCTCTGCCGTCCGCGGAGCCCGAGTGGTTCTAGGCGCTTCAGTCCGGTACCGCGCGACTGCTACGGTCGCAGGTTCGAATCCTGCCTCGGACATGGATGTGTGTGCTGTCCTTAGGTTAGTTAGGTTTAAGTAGTTCTAAGTTCTAGGGGACTGATGACCTCAGATGTTAAGTCCCATAGTGCTCAGAGCCACTTGAACCATCTCTCTCTCTCTCTCTCTCTCTCTCTCTCTCTCTCTCTCTCCACCTGATTTAATTCGACTACATTCCATTAATCCTTGGTTTGCTTTTGTTGATGATCGTCTCATATCCTCCTTTCAAGACACTGTCCATTCCATTCAACTGGTGTTCCAAGTCCTTAGCCGTCTCTGACAGAATTAGTTTCATCGGCGAACCTGAAAGCAAAGTTTCTATTTCTTTTCCTACTCAAAATTTTTCTTTGGTTTCCTTTACTGCCTGTTCAATGTACAGATTGAATAAAGTCGGCGATAGGCGATAACACTGTCTCACTCCCTTCTTCTCACTCCCTTCTCAACCACTGCTTCCTTTTCATGTCTCTCGACTCTTATAGCTGCCATCTGCTTACTACACAAGTTGTAAACAGCTTTTTGCAACCTGTGTTTCACCCCTGCTACCTTCACAATTTCCAAGAGAGTATTCCAGTCAACACTGTCAAAAGCTTTCTGTAAGCGTAGGTTTGCCTGATCTTTAAGAGATAAGTCGTAGAGTCAATATTGCATTGCTTGTGCCCACGTTGCTCCGGAATCCAAACCGATCTTCCCCGAGGTCGGTGTTTACTAGTTTTTCCATTCTTCTGCAAAGATTCGTGTTAGTATTTTGCAGCCATGACTTATTAAACTGATATTTCAATAAATTTCACACCTGTCATCATCTGCTTTCTTTGGAATTGTAATTATTACATTCTTCTTGAAGTCTGAGGATATTTCGCCTATCTCATAAGTCCTGCACACCTTGCGGAAGAGTTTTGTCTCGGCTGGTTCTCCCAAGGCTAACAGTAGTTCTGACGGAATGTGGTCTACTCCCGGGGCCTTGTGTGGACTTCGGTTTTCAGTGCTCCATTAAATTATTCTCGCATTATCATGTCTCCCATCTGATCTTCATCTTCGTCCTCTTCTGTTTCTGTAATATTGCCTGCAAGATCATCTCCCTTGCATAGACCCTTGTAACGTTTATGTCTAAAGTAAGGTGCGATGCTTATGTCTAACAAAGTACAGTTATATCAGGAGATGTGTTGACTGCGTGTCTGATTACGTGTAACTGTATGTTTACCTGCTCCTGTTTTAAACAATCTGTCTACTAGCAAGAAGGCAATACTAGTAAACCCAAACTAATTAAAACCTGTGCGTGACACTGACAAATTAGAGGGAAGTACATTCAGATCTACTCGATCTTACTACAGCTCTGTAAATCGGAAGAGTCCGCAGCTCGTGGTCGTGCGGTAGCGTTCTCGCTTCCCACGCCCGGGTTCCCGGGTTCGATTCCCGGCGGGGTCAGGGATTTTCTCTGCCTCGTGATGACTGGGTGTTGTGTGATGTCCTTAGGTTAGTTAGGTTTAAGTGGTTCTAAGTTCTAGGGGACTGATGACCATAGATGTTAAGTCCCATAGTGCTCAGAGCCATTTGAACCATTTAAATCGGAAGAAGTGCAAAAGTGGTCCCTTTGTTAAAATCCATAAACTGTGTGAAATACAGTTTTTGGCTATCTCGTATTGGTGTCACCTTGGATAACGCGTAGTTCTACTCTCAGCACTACTAAACTAAATACATATAAAAAAAGCCAAATTGCAAGATACACTATGTGATCAAAAGTATCTGGACACCCCTAAAAACATACGTTTTTCAGATTAGGTGCATTGTGCTGCCACCTACTGCCAGGTACTCCATATCAGCGACCTCAGATTTCGAACGTGGTCAGGTGATTGGATGTCACTTCTGTCATACGTCTGTGCGCGAGATTTTCACACTCATAAACATCCCTAGTTCCATTGTTTCCGATGTGATAGTGAAGTGGAAACGTGAAGGGACACCTATAGCACAAAAGTGTTTAGGCCGACCTCGTCTGCTGATTGATAGCGACCGCTGACAGTTGAAGAGGGTCGTGATGTGTATTAGGCAGACATCTATCCACATCATCACACAGGAATTGCAAACCGCATCAGGATCCGCTACAAGTACTATGACAGTTAGGCGGGAAGTGAGAAAACATGGATTTCACGGTCGAGCGGCTGCTCATAGGCCACCCACGAAGCCGGCAAATGCCAAACGATGCCTCGTTTGGTGTAAGGAGCGTAAACATTGGGCGACTGAACAGTGGGAGAACGTTGTATGGAGTGACGACTCACGGTACACAATGTGGCGATCCGATGGCAGAGTGTAGATAAGGTGAATGCCCTGTAACGTCACCTGACAGTGTGTGTAGTGCCAACAGTAAGATTCGGAGGCGATGGTGTTCTGGTGTGGTCGCGTTTGTCATGGAGGGGGCTTGCACCCCTTGTTGTTTTGCGTGGCACTATCATAGCACAGGCCTACATTGATGTTTTAAACACCTTCTTGCTTCCCGTTTTTGAAGAGCAATTCGGGGATGGCGATTGCATCTTTCAATGCTCGGCCTGTGGCGGAGTGGTTACATGACACTAACATCCCTGTAATAAACTGGCCTTCTCAGAGTCCTGACCTGAATCCTACAGTACACCTTTGGGATGTTTTGAAACGCCGACTTCGTGCCAGGCCTCACCGACCGACATCGATACCTCTCCTCAGTGCAGCACTCCGTGACGACTGAGCTGTTATTCCTCCAGAAACCTGCCTGTGAGAGCGGAAGCTAAGGGCTAAGGGTGGGCCAACACCATACTGAATTCCAGCATTACCGATGGAGGTTGCCACGAACTTGTGAGTTATTTTCAGCCAGGTGTCCGGAAACTTTTGATCAAAATGGTTCAAATGGCTCTGAGCACTATGGGACTCAACATCTTAGGTCATAAGTCCCCTAGAAATTAGAACTACTTTAACCTAAGGACATCACACACACCCATGCCCGAGGCAGGATTCGAACCTGCGACCGTAGCAGTCCCGCGGTTCCGGACTGCAGCGCCAGAACCCCTAGACCACCGCGGCCGGCAAACTTTTGAACACATTGTGTGTTTGACTGAGACACATTTAGAATCTGTTTAAATAAAAGCGAGTTGGAAGTGGGAAGCGGAGCATGACTAATGGGAATGACCTAAATGTCTTGCTTGAAAATCTTACTATAGTGTGACACTGGCTTGCAGTTGTTAAGCCATATCATAAAATTTACACCTACGCAAACAAATTATCTTTCCAAAGAGAATTCAATAAAAAACTTGGCGTTACATACAAATCTGGCCTCACTCAAATTCGTTCCACAGCAAAAGCGCATAAATACTTGTTGCCGATTCCCTGTAGAAAGATTGTTGATTAAAATTTCATATTAATATTTGTAGCATTTTATTAATTAATTTTACTTCAAATCTTATTTCTTCAATAAATCATTAATACACAACACAGAAATTATTACAGTGAATATGTAATACTAAGCAGTCGCTCACTCCGGAGCGTCGCAACGGACACTGCCAGCCTCTGGAGCGCTACTCTTGCTACTCCTGAGCAGCCACCGCCCACTACTGCGCGACCAAATATAAGCTCTTTCTTACACATACTCTGCCTCAGCGGTAGCTGCCTCGCAGCGTTCTTTCACACGTACATCTTTGTATTCGATATATCGCCTATGCTCTTGCATGATACGTTAAAATTTACAGTTTTCATTATATGTACCTGTTTCACCCTGTATTTACTTCTTCCACCTTTCTGTTTTCCCTTCTTTGCTTAGAACTTTGACGATTTTAATAAAATGATAACGCGTAGAACTGTACTTGATTACTACAAGGGTAAAGAGTGTCTGACGGCTCTAAAATATTGGGTCCTTCTTCGCTCACCTGGTTTTCGTCTCAGAAATAATGCTGGACGAAAATTTTTAATGAAATGCAGAGACACTGCAGCAACAAGCGTGAAATTATAGTGTACAATGCAGTAATTGCGTGCTGAGGACAATAATCTTGTAGTTTACTTAGGTAAAACTTGGGTTTCGCAGCACTACACGGACAAAATATTTTGCTGGGCTTCATCGTAAACAGTGGCCTGAAAGTACCTCCGGATACATTTGTACAGCGCATATCGGCGTCTTCGGTGGAAGGAGTATTCTCCGTCCCATTAAAGCGAGCCGTCGGAACAAAAATCCTGGCGGCGCGTGCTGCCACCCACGGAGTCATTTGTAAATCAACGGCATTCATAGGTGGCACGATACAGTAATGATGTCTCAGATGTTATCTAAGCTAATGTTATGGTCTTCTTAAGATCTTTCTCACTGGATGTTTCTACGTGGTCCAAAGGAAACCAAATTCATCAGTGACAACATTATTGGTTACATAGGCGAAAGTTTCACATATTTTACAGTTTTTTTTCCATCCCGGAATACATTTATGTTTTCATGGTAAAACACGACTGGCCATTAAAACTGCTACACCAAGAAGAAATGCAGATGATAAACGGGTATTCATTGGATAAATATATTATACTATAACTGACATGTGATTAAATTTTCACGCAATTTGGGTGCATAAATCCTGAGAAACCAGAACCCAGAAAAACCACCTCTGGCCGTAATAACGGCCTTGATACGCCTGTGCATTGAGTCAAACAGAGCTTCGGTGGCGTGTACAGGTACAGCTGCCCATACAGCTTCAAAACGATACCACAGTTCTCAAGAGTATTGACTCACATATTGTAACGAGCCAGTTGCTCGGCCACCATTGACCAGACGCTTTCACTTGGTGAGAGATCTGGAGAATGTGCTGGCCAGGGCAGCAGTCGAACATTTTCTGTATCCAGAAAGGCCCATACACGACCTGCAACATGCGGTCGTGCATTATCCTGCTGAAGTGTAAGGTCTCGTCTGTGATGCAGCGTCAAGGGTAATCGCAGCCATGGTCTACGAGCTGATAATCCATGCTGCTGCAAACGTCGTCGAACTGTTCGTGCAGATGGTTGTTGTCTTCAAAACGTCCCCATCTGTTGACTCAGGGATCGAGACGTGGCTATACGATCCGTTACAGTCGTCACTAGTTTTCATATTTTTTTCAGTCCAAATATGTTCTTTTTTTTCGCCACAAACTGAAAATCTCTTGTAACATTGATTCTTTTTTTCGAAACGGTTGGCAAGAATTTGATTTTGGTAAGTACTTTATCGTATTCCAGAATAAAAATAGTGATGTCTGTTTCTAAATTTTTACTGACATCAAAAATTATCACTAACTGGCAATACAGTAAGGTAAGATGACCATGACCCGTCTAGATTCGAGACGGTCACTGTATTGGGACGTACTGAATACGTCGATACCACCCTTATAGCATGACATCAAAATGGCAAACTTCACTCATCGAATTACAATATACATGAAGAACAATGCAAGAGAATTACGTGGAGTACAAGATTATTGTTATTCTCAAGAAGACACTCAAAATGGTTCAAACGGCTTTGAGCACTACGGGACTTAACTACTGTGGTCATCAGTCCCCTAGAACTTAGAACTACTTAAACCTAACTAACCTAAGGACATCACACACATCCATGCCCGAGGCAGGATTCGAACCTGCGACCGTAGCAGGAAGACACTCACCTTAGCGTCACAGAACAAAACTGCTTTCAGTCTAACCTAGACCTTGTGCTACGCTAAAGATAAGTCTGTCATGTTTTTCTCTCTCAAATAATTTTTTTCGAAAAGTCATCATTTAGCACAATAGGTGTATGATACTTAGCTAAAATTAACAGTTCCAATCAAGTAACAGACTACCTTCTGGTACAACAAGACGGCATTTATTGTACAAGATTCGCCCAATTACCAACATCTGTATCCACATGAACGTTATACGCCAAATGCGTAGAATTTGTAGAATGCGAGAAAGTATCTGCCTTATACATCAGTCAGCATATAAATACGGCGAAGCATATGGCCAGACTGAAATGGCACGTGCTCTTTGCTCGCGCAAGAGCAAATGACAATTCAGTTTGGTCAGATGCTTCGACCCGCTATTATCGGTACTCTCCTACATTCTATACGTTTGGTGCGGATAAAGTATAAAGATGATCTACATTCAGATAATGATAATTGGAGTCATCTGTTATAATGAACGTTTTATGTACCTGAGGATTGTCTGTTACTTGACCAAAAATGGTAACTGTAATAAAGTGACATACAGCAACTGTGTCAAATAGTAATTTTTTAGAAATATTTAGGAGACACAGAAGAATGACTGCTTGTACAGGCGTCTATATGCATGATCTGGCAGTTCTCTTAAGGACAGAAGAGTAAACCAGTATTTTCTAAGCAGATTGGAAACGTCATGTCTCACAAAATAATACAAGAAGTCGAAATCATCAGTCGTGTAATGTGTTGTTACCCATTTTTACCAGTGATGTCTAATTCATATATTTTTGAAAAAGTATATCCTTTATTTTCCTGTCTTACTTGCACGTTTTCGAGATCGAAGGACCAGTTTCTACCATACATGATGATCTTCAGTTGGGAAAGAAAACTGTCGTGTTTATACAGTAAGTAATCAGAATAATTTTCTTGCCCTTGTAAGTACTTTAATAAACGCGTGTTTTCTGATAGAGGGAATCCTTGGTTACATTTGCAAATATAAAAATAAATATTAAAAACTCACAATATCAGAAATATTTCTTATATTTTTTTGGCTTTATATAAAACAAATCACAACTGATTACAAATACTTTCAAGTATCTTTGGGAATAAAAAGAAGTTGAAAGAGGAATAAAAAGCAAAGAGAAATATTTTTATAAGGAAAGTATTAAAATTGAAATGATTTCATGCTATAAAAGATGCAGAAGTGTCAACTAGGCTAGGAAAGAAAAAGAAGATGACATAAGAAAGAGGACTGAATCTTAGATGAAAAGTAAACGTAAATCAAAAGCTACTATAATTAACACATGTTCGACCGGAGAGATGGGGGCGGGTGTGTGCCTAACTATTTTTGCGTCTGTAATTTTTATGTTCGTAATTTTCTTTATAAAGTGAAATACAGGTCTGATTGCAAGCCAGGAACTGCATTCTCACGTCGTCTGTTCATGGCTGGTGCAACTTGTTTACTTTAAGCTGCTGACTAGTAATTTCCCGCCATCTCTTGATAGGCAGTAACTTTCCGAGTAAATTAATTTCTTCAGATTTATTTTAAATGAGCGTAAAGTTAAAAGAAAAAAGGTTGTAATAATTTTAGTTGTAGTATGTAAGGGTTTTGTTTCAGACAACTTTAATTCTGTATGAGAGACTTCCGCTAAATATCATTTTACTCTTTATGATATTGTAGTGCTAATACAAACACTGCCCACCAGAGGGAGAGGAGGGAACGCATCATTTTTGGACATTGAATGTGGTTGCGTTAATGATTCGCCCGAAGAGGTTGACATAGTATGAACTGACGTTGCGGTATAGACGTATGCAAATGTACGAAAAGACCAGCATGTGGAATGTTTAGCAGGATAAATCTGGCAGCTAAAGGATCTGACTGTGAATGTATTCGTACGATAATGGCTCTTATGAAGGATGGCTACTCTCGAAAAGTGAGCAAGTACAGCTCGCTAAAACTATCAAGATGTTGTACAAAAACAGTTACTTGAAGTTACGTCGAGTATGAGATACTGAATGGCCGACATGAAATACTGCTGGAAGGCTACATTTAGCATAATATTTATTCTCACTGTTCAGGAAGTTTTTTCTTTGTTCAGTGCTTCCAATACAATGATTGTACTTAAGACAAAAACGAAATTTATTTTAAGTTTAGTAAGGTCTAAGTGTGATGTGTCTCAATGCATTGAATTCTTTGATTACTGAAAGTAAATTGTCTTGAAAGATGATTTGTGTCAGACTACATTTCTCAACTCTGACTCGACACGACTTTCTAGGATTGTCATATAATACTGAAGGGCAGTGAATGTTGATTAAATGGGAACTATTTAAACCTATATTCGAAATTAGTGCTGTGACGAAGGAAGCTTTGTCTTGTAACTCTAGTGGTGGTCCTCAGATAAGAATAATTGAAGTGCCCCATTGCTTTTTTGTTAAATTAAAAGAAGTCAATAGCTCATTTTTCTGTTGGTCAAACGATTATTCTTGAAAAGTGTTGATGTAACTGTCCTTAGTTTATGACAGTGAATAGTAAGGGTGGCTTTGATAAAATCAGTAACAGTAAAAAGAAAGAACAGTTTTCACAAGGCATGTTAATTTTGTATTTTAACATGGTACATGATGCCATCAACACAGTAATTTTCACTAAATTAAGTAAAATTTCTGAAACAGTGCTGTATTTTACGAAAGTGTTTTACCGTGTAAATTTTCGTCAGGCAGTCCCCTGAAAATGCGATTCATTGAAGAAGGAAATATCTTAGGATTTTTTCAAATGTCGTTTAGAATCAGATGTGATCTATTCACCGAAAATTCACATGTCATTTAGCAATAGTGAATAGTTACCTGGGCATTTGGTACAGAAACAGTACCGGTATTTTAAGAAAATATTGCGCTGTCAAACAGCTGTTATAAAATGACATTAGATACAATTTCGGCAAAATTAACATAGTTGTATAGTAAATATTACAATGTGTACTAGCTCTGACAATCTTTAATCTAATAAATTGTCGGAGTATACCAACGTATGACGCCAACAGACAACAATCAGCCAATCTCATCTGCACAGACATGGTTTGTTTGAGGAGAAGTGATTCTCTTCAAGTGATTCATCATTTGCTGATATTTTCAGAGTACTTTCTCTTTCTGCTTAATTATAAACTCGGAGAGTGGCTGTGTTGAAATTTATGCTACTAAGGCAATTGCTCCTGAGTTCGTTGATCTGATATGCCGCCCTTTTGTCCTTATGGTTTTCACAGCGATTCCATCTTGGACAGTCCGACCCAGATAGTTTACCTCAGTAAACATAGCAACAAGACAACATATGTAGGAACAGCTTTTCAGATCTCCTGATAGTTTGATTCTTTTCTCCCTTGCATTATATGCGTATTGCAATACTTTCAAATATTCTAGTAACACGTGCCTTAACCTTTACAACTGAACGGTTTCTTACAAAGACCGCCCTCGTCCAAGGTTTACAAAAATTTAGATAGTGACATGATCAATACATAAAATGGTAAACTACCTGCGCATGGTACTAGTGTCGGCAAAACAAGCCCACGTTTCGAAATACAGGTTGCCAAATAATTCCATATCCCTTAAAAACAGCATTTTTCCATTCTTTTTCGGCGAGAATGTCCCTTGTCCAGGGCTGCTTTTTGTTGCAAACCTTAGCTGTCCCGACAAACAAGAGGACCGCCTTCAAGAGTTATTCATTTCTGTTGTTGGTTTTGCTACATTACGCCTCTGTGAACTGTACTTGCCCACATCCGTTTCTCTATGGGTAAAGGGCCTAACGGTGTAAGGGGTTTTAAAAAGGACACAACGAAGAAAGAATAAAGTATTAGAGATGAAAAAGTAAAATGAAAAGTAATGTTAACCAGGCTGGGAAGATGGTGAATGGAAGAAGAATTGATAGTGAGTGCCGGTAACTATTTGTTTTACATTTCTTTGTCAAAAGCATCCAGGGTTTCTGTATATTACTTCACTATTACGTTTAACTTCAAGATAACAAAATTGTAATGACTTTAAATAACAAGTGTTAATAACTTATTAGTCATTGTTTCTTTTAGCTGAATGCGATACAAACCTTTCGTAAGAATAAATGCACAACAATGTGAAGAATCATTCATGGATTTCTACAAGCTTCCAAGCTGAACTGCCAGGACTCTTATTTAGGTGGTTTAATTGCGATGGACTCTGTGCAGCGCAGGGGAAGAATGAAAGGAAATGAAACTGGAAATGCAAGATTCAGCCTCTCGTACCATTCTTCAACAGCGTAAGGATTACTGGAAATGATAGTCTCGCAGATGTATCCGTATGTCGAAATGACCTTTTACCTTTCCGTGGTATTGCAAACCACGTTTGAGGTATATCCTATCCTCTCTTGTTTCATGCAAACAATCACCTAAAGATCGGAGAGGAAAAGATTGCAACAGGCAACGAAAGTGTCCTGAGAAGATAAATAAGTTCGCTGAATTGGGAATATTAACTTATTTAAACAAATAAGGTTTCTTTCCTCAATAAGAAATAATCCAGACGGCAAACACTTACCAGAATCACTGAATAATAATACAATGTATACAACGTTCTTTGTGATGCACCATAAACATTCCATACAAGTTTTATTGGACAGTTTTTTCTCAAAAGATTTATATTAAATTCGGAGTATCTAGACCTGAGATGTATATATCGTGACATTCTAGACGTCAATATTCAGTCATCATCTGCTGACTAAGCAACCAGTGAGAGGGAGGTGTTGCATCTCTGAAAAGACGTAATATTCCGGCAAAGTACAAGGTTCAAATGGTTCAAATGGCTCTGAGCACTATGCGACTTAACTTCTGAGGTCATCAGTCGCCTAGAACTTAGAACTAATTAAACCTAACTAACCTAAGGACGTCACACACATCCATGCCCGAGGCAGGATTCGAACCTGCGACCGTAGCGGTCGCTCGGCTCCAGACTGTAGCGCCTAGAACCGCACGGCCACTTCGGCAGGCTAAAGTACAAGGAAACTGAATCATAATCAATCAGGAACAAATATGTTCTTAGATTAAAATGTAGCTTTGATAGTCTACTTAGGGTATAATCTAACACAGTTTAACGGTCTGGGAACTGTGAGTTGTTAGAAGGCATTTTTTGTTTCCTGAAAAATTCCTAACAACGTACAAGGGCTTTTTTTTATACAAAACCCTTCGCACTCGTGCTAGCTCAATGCGTAAAATACCGGTGTCTACAACTACGAATTCTCGGTGAGAGGTGGTTCCTATCCCTCGAATCCAACGACGTAGAGATAAATTTCTCTTTGAATAGATCTCCTTTTCTTCCCTCTGCATTCGTCTGTGATTAAAAGTTCAGCTCAGAGACAAAGACTTCTCCATTGCTTTGTGCCAGCCGTAAAAAGTTCCTCATTTCCTTACCGCAGGGAAAAGCAGTTCCCTTTATAAGATCACTCATAATTAAAATCTACAGTTCTGTACAATCATTTACGTAGTGGAGAACTTTAAAATTTTTAATCTTGTTTATCATCCAGAGAACAGTACGACTAACGGTAAATAGTAGGCGTCATTAGAAGCTATCATCTAAATTATTAAACTAAGTAGAGCACAAGTTTCATAAGCAACATAACGTCACATACGACAGGTTTCAAGTGTAGATACTCAACAAATTATGAAAGAAGATTCGGAAATGTCTCTGCATATTATCAGTTTTAGAGTAAAGAAACTTCTGAAATATATACAACAGTTAAACAGGATAGCAGGGCGTGTCGTGGCGCAGTTTCAAGTAACTGATGACGTGACTTTCGGTGTTAGGTTACGCAACTCGAAATACTATCAAGACGGAAAACACCTACAATGCATTTTAAAGGCGACAGACTCAAAAGGCGCACTATCTTTCTGTGGTCCAGTTGAACGTGGTTGGAGGACTGAACATGAAAGAAATGGTTGAGCTACTTGCTATTAATCATATTGACTGAACGCTTATTTCAGCAGTAGCCGCATCATGCTTGAAGAATGGAAATTGGTATCCCAGGTTACGATGTCATCCCCATCAGCTTCTCTGAACACCTCGCTGCGATCATTAAAGTGAAATGTCTCCGTAGTTCCAATAATATTTGGTAGAGGATACTACAAATTAAATTGTAGCATACTTCAAGTAGTGAGGGTAATGTTAGTGTCTGTGTTTGTTATCAGTCATGGTTCAACCAGAAACGTGTCTTTCATACTGCAGTTGATTGGTGGGAAAACTATATAACATGTAGCCTTCAAGCCAAATGACGGTAGGGCAAGGAACATCGAATAATTTGTGAACTACAAGCCAAATTAGGTAACGGGAAAATCAAGTAACCGATTTAAAAAAAATCGGAAAGAAAATTTTAGAGTTGAAGGAAAGCAAACAAGAAGAGAAACTCACCACATGCAAGTGGAGCATTCAGCACCATACAAGAGAACGAAAAAGATGCAAAGATGCAAATAGGGATACAGGCGTAATAATACCATGTCTGCAGATGGGTGGCGGTTAAATTGGCCTGGAACTTTTAAGAGATGATTTCAAAAGGCTATATGCAGCATGGTCATCTGACGATACAAAAACAGCACACCTGTTACAAGATTGTTCATTTATCTGTCACACGAGAAGATAACTCCTTTGTCAGAATCAATATAAAAAAAAAAAATTGGAAGACAAAATACAAATAATGCCAAATCGTGGGAACCAAGGAATAAGTGTTATATCCTATGAATTTTAAAAAGCTCTCTAACATATCATCAGGAAAGAGTTCACAGAAATAATGAGGAGGAAATAGCGCTGCGGACAGAAACCTCTTGAAAACCTATTTCAACGTAATAATACAACCTCTTGAGGATGTTTGTGAAGTACAGCATTCGTAAGTTAAGATTGGTTGCTCAAATTCTACGTAAGACACCGTATCGTACTTACATACCTAAACAATCAAATACCATAAAAGACATTCAATTATTTATACGGCTTTAAGCGTATGTTCTCTTAAGCATACGCTGCGTGCCCTCTAATCACGAACAAATAAAATCATGCTTTCTTTCTACTTTGCTGTTCCCACATAGTTGCAATCCTTCTCGGTACTGCAGCTCGTCGTTCATTAATTTTTTGTGAGGAATCCCTTAAAAATGTAAGCATGGTCGGCACAATAGAGTTCTTTATTCTTGTAAGTTGGCAAAAAGATCCTCAGTGGAGAATTAGTCTACTTACCAGCGTACATCGCACTTAAGGAAAATGAAGCTAAAAGAAATTACTGTTCATACGGAAGCATATAGACAAGGAAGGGAATGAGTATAATTTCGTTGGTCGAAGGCACTCTCCACTCTGCATTATATGATGGCCTGAGGATTGTGCATGAAGATGTGGAATATGTGCCTACTGACACCAACTTAGATCCCACTTAAGGAACATGAAGCTAAGTGAAATTACGAATCATACGGAGGCACATAGACAAGAAAGGGACTGACTTTAATAGCGTTGGTAGAAGTTACTCTCCTGTCATACATGTGGATGTGGAATATGTGTCGTTTAGGTATAGTGGATGAAATCGGAATTTTCCACGACACCAATCACTGATCCTGAAACAAGCACTGAAGCAACTACTGTTCCCACAAAGACCATATTCCACATGACTTAAGAAAATGATGCAGGGAACTGAAGAAGGCAAGTCCCTATTAAAGAATTAAATCTAGATTTCTACAACGGAACGATGAGATATATACCCTAAATCGAACATCTGGATCGGAGTTGTGCTCCGAGGTCAATGACATTGTTCTAGCCAGACTATTCACCTACGACCATCCGTACATTTTTTACACCTCGCTCAAAATAGATTACAGTATCAGTCGCCACACCATGAGTGATTGCTTTTCTCATCTTTCGCTCGCGTGAAATAATCACTGTGAACTGGCGTAACGCTCAATTTTAATAAAATGAAATGTAACGTCTGATATAAAAAACCGAGTTCAGGTGCTGTTCAAAAATGATTCAAATGGCTCTGAGCACTATGGGACTCAACTGCTGAGGTCATTAGTCCCCTAGAACTTAGAACTAGTTAAACCTAACTAACCTAAGGACATCACAAACATCCATGCCCGAGGCAGGATTCGAACCTGCGACCGTAGCGGTCTTGCGGTTCCAGACTGCAGCGCCTTTAACCGCACGGCCACTTCGGCCGGCTCGGGTGCTGTAGCATAATATAAAATTGTCCATCGTTTGTTACATACAACACTACGCAAATACATGGCAGCAGTAAATAAGAAATCCTTTTCGTTATTCACTGAAGCACCAAAGAAACTGGTACAGGCATGCGCATTCAAATACAGAGACACGTAACAGCCAGAATAAGGCGCTGTAGTCGCAGCGCCTATATAAGACAAGTGTCTGGCACAGTTGTTAGATCGGTTACAGCTGCTACTATGGTAGGTTATCAAGATTTAAGTGAATTTGAACGTGGTGTTACAGTCGGTGGACGAGCGATGGGACACAGCACCTCCGAGGTAGCGATGAAGTGGGGATTTCCCCGTATGACTATTTCACGAGTGTTCCGTGAATATCTGAAATCCGGTAAAACATCAGATCTCCAACATCGCTGCGGCCGAAAAGAGAACCTGCAATAAAGGGACCAACTACGACTGAACAGAACCGTATAACGTGACAGTAGTGCAACTCTGTCGCAAATTGCTGCAGATTTCACTGCTGGGCCGTCAACAAGTGTCAGTGTGCGAATCATTCAACAAATCATCATCGATACTGTAAGTAGGCTGTTTATGTTTTCTCTATGTAAGTAGGCTGTTTATGTTTTCTTATTGGCAACGTTACGTAGCGCTCAATATGAAAATCACTGGCTGTGCTGTGTGCAGTCTGTGGCTAGTTTGCATTGTTGTCTGCCATTGTAGTGTTGGGCAGCAGCAGCTGGATGTGAACAGCGCGTAGCGTTGCGCAGTTGGAGGTGAGCCGCCAGCAGTGGTGGATGTGGGGAGAGAGATGGCGGAGTTTTGTAATTTGTCATGAACTGATATATATATTATGACTTGTGATGATATTAAGGTAAATACATTGTTTGTTCTCTATTAATATCTTTCATTTGCTAACTATCCCTATCAGTAGTTAGTGCCTTCCATAGTTTGAATCTTTTATTTAGCTGGCAGTAGTGGCGCTCGCTGTATTGCAGTAGCTTGAGCAGTGAAGATTTTTGTGCAACATGTCTTCAAAATATTTCACAAGACTGGAAAATTCAGACTGTTCAAAGTGTTTCATCATTATGATGTTATGTTTTACACGGTCTTGTGTAGCTTGAGACCAATATGCTGAGAGGAAGGCATGGTAAAATTCTCCTTCACTGTGGCAATCGTGAATGACCGATCGCATTCTTACAGCTGGTTCATTCTCTAAATAGCCACACATGAATTCTAATCTGTGTTCTAACGACCAGTTGGGAGGAAAACAATGAGAGAATTGATGGAGCCATGCTTGTGGATGAATGTCGTTGCCAGAATTCTTAAATGTTTTGAATTTACGTGTAGTAATGAACAGCTTATAGTCAAAATCATCATGTCGGCAAGTCGCATGTCGGTCATTGTTACGTCGTTTCGGCGGTTCCATCTCAAAATTCGGCGTACCTTGCCAACTTCTTTCACAATTTCCGAAGTGCCCTGTGTTGTTATTTTGTGTCTGTTCCGTATTTGTATGTCCCTCTTCCCGTATTGGGGCGCGAGTGTCCTCTGAAATACGTAATTCTTGTACTACTTGTGCCAACTGATCTTGCACTTCCCGGATTTCTCTTTTGTACTGTGTATTGATTTGATTTTGATTTTGTTTGAATTTTCTAATTTGTTCATACTCTTCAGTGTCCATGAAGGCTACAGGTGTTGTGTCATTCAGATCATCATCTACCTTTGTAGATAAGTTAGTGAACTGATCTGAAAGTTCGGCTACTTTATCCGATAGTGAAATCATTTCCTCTCTATGTTTTTCTGAACCAAGTTTCAGAGTGTCCATTTGTGTTGCAATCGTGTCTACTGTGACCTTTAAGTTTTCCTGAGTTTTTGCAAGTTGCATAACCGTATCGGTAGATGCAACTGAGTCAAATTTTGCTTGCAAGGTCTCATGATTTTCATGAACAATAGTTTGCAGTTCTTTTATGGCTGCTTCGTGATTCTGTAGTGCATTTTCATGACGCGAAAAAATAGGTTGGAAATGCTCACAAATTTGTGTTTTTACGTCATTACAGACTTTTTGACATTTCGATTCAATGTGATGTAACTCAGCAGTTAAATCCTCACGTGTTCGTTCAAGAGTTTGCTCCAATGAGTCTAACTTTTTAAGATTTTGTTCCATTGTGTCTAACTTTTGAAGCTTTTGCTGTGTTTGTCTCTGATTTTGTTCCATTGTGTCTAACTTTTTGAGATTTTGTTCCACTGTGTCTAACTGTTGCTGTGTTTGTCTCTGGTGTTGTTCCATTGTGTCTAACTTTTCAAGCTTTTGTCCCATTTGTTGCATTAATTGTAATAACAATGCACTGGTGTCTGAAACATGTTCCTCAGTGCTTTTCGGCAGTGAAGTTGTACCGGCAACATTCACATTTTGAAAAGCGGAAAATGTGTCTTGACTCATTTGAGAAAACGGTGAGAACCCAAAACCTGAGTCTGCAGTATTTGCAATATTGTGTTCTGTCATTTCGGCTTCCTGAGGCGAGCTATTGCCGACCGATCGATCGATAATGCTTCCCTCTTCACTAATTGTTTCACTGTCCACGCCATTGTTTGCCGCCCGCTCCATTTCCCTATGCACAATTACCAAATTACTACTTTGAACATCAGTTAATTCATTACTCGGTGGCGCTAACACACTGCTTTCATTTTCACTGTCATTTCTCAGTTTACTTTGGAGCCTAGTATTACGTTTTTCACACGCCATTATTGTCACAGTATTTCACACGACAACACAGAAAAACACAATTTGAAGAGCAAAAATAAGAGAACACATTAACATAACACTGAAAATAATATCTAGTTAATTACAGCTGCGAAATACTTGGTGCAAATCTATATGCATGCCACAACTGTTTTACTGTACAACAATGAAAGGCTACAACTACAAAGGAGATTCTCTCTACAATTACGCACTAGCAATAAACAAAAGCTACACTAAATACACAAACTACAAGAAAAAATCAGAAGATTCCAGTGAGGTATCCTAGGCTAAGGGTCGACATATGAAACGTCCCCTTTGAACAATTATACACGACTGTCCTTAAACTGACATACAATATTTTTAGCGCAACGCAATCTGACTTTCAAAATTCCCTACAAAAGAATGGCCCTGACTAACATTAAACTATACCTTTCACAAATCACTTACCTCACAAAAATCTTCGCTGCTCAAGCTACTGCAATACAGCGAGCGCCACTACTGCCAGCTAAATAAAAGATTCAAACTATGGAAGGCACTAACTACTGATAGGGATAGTTAGTAAATGAAAGATATTAATAGAGAACAAACAATGTATTTACCTTAATATCATCACAAGTCATAATATATATATCAGTTCATAACAAATTACAAAACTCCGCCATCTCTCTCCCCACATCCACCACTGCTGGCGGCTCACCTCCAACTGCGCAACGCTACGCGCTGTTCACATCCAGCTGCTGCTGCCCAACACTACAATGGCAGACAACAATGCAAACTAGCCACAGACTGCACACAGCACAGCCAGTGATTTTCATATTGAGCGCTACGTAACGTTGCCAATAAGAAAACATAAACAGCCTACTTACATAGAGAAAACATAAACAGCCTACTTACAATACGGGCTTTCGGAGCCGAAGGCCCACTCATGTTCCCTTGATGACTGCACGACACAAAGCTTCACGCCTCGCTTGGGGCCGTCAACACCAAAATTTGACTGTTGTTGACAGTAAACATGTTGCCCGGTCGGACGAGTCTTGTTTCAAATTGTATCGAGGTCTATGGGTATGGAGACAACCTCATGAATCCATATACTTATATGGATATGGTGTTTGTTCTTTCGGACCAAATATAAATTTTTTCGTCGGAATTAATCTTACGCCTAGACCTACAATTAAGAGACAATGAACCATAAGGTACTAAATAAGAACCTTCATTAATAACAATAATTTCTGACAAATGTACAGTACGAAATGCCACAACTTCACGAGATGTAAAACTTTCCAATCCAGTCCTAGAAGCATCATGACAAACAACAACAGCGAATGTAATCCAACCATTACCTATACTACTAGATTCAGATGATTTAGCAATAGAAAAATTCAATTTTAGACCTAAAAAGTATTTAGGACCTGACAATACAGATATACTCGCAATCTTCTTCAGATTGGATACCTTCTTACTGGTACCTGGCGCTGGAACGGAACCAAAAGTGCCAGCAATATTCAACAAATCTTTATAGACCAGCATACGTCTGCGACGGCGATATCCAAAACGGCGACCCATTCTCGAATGATGCTATTCATATAATGAATGCGCGAGGTTGCATCAGCAGCTATTTATAGCTCATGATCCAAGCGCACGCTGACGTCATGCCGCCAGCCTATACAACTCCGCGGCAGTGCCAATCGAATCCTTATGTAAACAAACGGGCTCTTTAACACAGCGCTCGCCGGCCTGTGTTATCTCCATGTCTTAATTGTAGGTCTAGGCGCAAGATTAATACCGACGAAAAAATTTATATTTGGTCAAAAATAAGTGGTACATCTAATATGGAAGATTGTAAATTTGTTGGTGATTGTATGGTCGCCGTTTTGGATATCGCCGTCGCAGATGTATGCTGGTCTATAAAGATTTGTTGAATATTGCTGGCACTTTTGGTTCCGTTCCAGCGCCAGGTACCAGTAAGAAGGTATCCAATCTGAAGAAGATTGCGAGTATATCTGTATTGTCAGGTCCTAAATACTTTTTAGGTCTAAAATTGAATATTGCGAGTATATCTGTATTGTAAGGTCCTAAATACTTTTTAGGTCTAAAATTGAATTTTTCTATTGCTAAATCATCTGAATCTAGTAGTATAGGTAATGGTTGGATTACATTCGCTGTTGTTGTTTGTCATGATGCTTCTAGGACTGGATTGGAAAGTTTTACATCTCGTGAAGTTTTGGCATTTCGTACTGTACATTTGTCTCTTAATTGTAGGTCTAGGCGTAAGATTAATTCCGACGAAAAAATTTATATTTGGTCAAAAATAAGTGGTACATCTAATATGGAAGATTGTAAATTTGTTGGTGATTGTATGGTCTATTATCATTAATAGCATGACCTGCAGCTGCCTAGAACGAAATTATAATTATATATTATACCTTCAGCTGCTGAAGGACGTTGATACACATCAACGGGAACAGGTGAAAATGTGTGCCCCGACCGGAACTCGAACCCGGGATCTACTGCTTACATGGCAGACGGTCTATCCATCTGAGCCACCGAGGGCACAGATGATAGCGCAACTGCAGTGACTATCTCACGGACGCATCCCGCGATGCCCACATTCTCACTTTGTATGTTCACACACTACATTCGTAGTGTCCCACCCCAACACACTCATTACTCGTGGAAGACATTCTTACCAAGTCCCGTAAGAGTTCGTGGAATATGTCTGCATCCGCACAGAAGAAAAAGGTCATGGCCGGTACTACTAGAACTGTATACTTATATGGTTGTGGTGTCTGTTCTTTCGGACATGTCCATTGTTCCCAGAATGAGATTTTCAGTCTGCAGCGGATTGTGCGCTGATATGAAACTTCGTGGCAGATTAAGTCTGTGTGCCAGAGCGAGACACGAACTCGGAACCTTTGCCTATCGCGGGGAAGTGCTCTACCAACTGAGCAACTGAGCACTTGCCCGCGAAAGGCAAAGGTCCCGAGTTCGAGTCCCCGGTCCGGCATACAGTTTTAATCTGCCAGGAAGTTTCATATCAGGGCACACTCCGCTGCAGAGTGAAAATCTCATACTGGAAACATACCCCAGGCTGTGGCTAAGCCATGTCAGCGCAATATCCTTTCCTGCAAGTTTCGCAGGAGAGCTTCTGTAAAGTTTGGAAGGTAGGAGACGAGGCACTGGCGGAAGTAAAGCGGTTAGGACGGGGCGTGAGTCGTGCTTGGGTAGCTCAGTTGGAAGAGCACTTGCCCGCGAAAGGCAAAGGTACCGAGTTCGAGTCTCGGTCCGGCACACAGTTCTAATCTGCCAGGAAATTTCATGTCCATTGTTTCTTGTGGACACCCATTACCTGCTTCGCTCGCCTGAGTTAAATGTTTTCTTCCCATTTGCTTCAGTTTCGTTTCGGTTATTATTGATGCAACCTCTTGTGGATATGCGACTGGAATCTCATGACTTTTTGTGTTTCCGCAAGTGCTACAGAAGATTGCACAACTGACTTCTTTACTTCTTGATTTCTGTCCATCGCTATGTCGGATGATACTACCGATTCCGCTACCTCATTACTACTTTCTATACGGTTCTCGATACTCTGTTTCAGTTCTGTACGAAGCTGTTCATACCGTTTGTTATTGTTCGAGACCTTGTTTTCAACACGCATACCGAATCTTTTTAATGTGGTTCGCTTAAAACGTTTTCTGACATTGAGCTCTTCCACAATTTGTTGCGCCTTAGCCGGCCGAAGTGGCCGTGCGGTTAAAGGCGCTGCAGTCTGGAACCGCAAGACCGCTCCGGTCGCAGGTTCGAATCCTGCCTCGGGCATGGATGTTTGTAATGTCCTTAGGTTAGTTAGGTTTAACTAGTTCTAAGTTCTAGGGGACTAATGACCTCAGCAGTTGAGTCCCATAGTGCTCAGAGCCATTTGAACCATTTTTTTCTTGCGCCTTACCAGACGTCTTACGTGCTAAATTATCAACTCTTTGGTTAACATTAGACTCTGCATCCTGCAGCTGGTCAACGTCAGAACGCATCTTTTCCTGGTCAGCCATTAACGATTGTATAAGCTCGCGAGAGTCTCTCGCCTCTCTCCGGATTTGGTAAACTATTCATTAACTTCCATTCGCAGTTTTTGCTGATCTTCGCGGACTTTTTCGAATCCAGAATACGTTTCAAATTCGAGACCGTTTAAGGCAGCATTTTTAAGCAGAATAACCCTCCTTCAGATGTTCCTTTCGCCACGGTGTACAGACTTCGAATGACAATTGGAACAGTAAGGCAAAGAGGAAGAAGTGAGGGGGAGGACCCGACTTAAGCAATCCTGTTGATCTAGAGAGAGGGTAGGTGGAAGAGGTGGAGGAAGACCACGTTTTTGCAGCCAGAGTTGGGCATAAAGGATGGATGACCCTGAATTTGGAACTCGTATGTCCACGGTGGATGGGTGACTTTCGGTTTCCCGCCTTTTAGTTGTCACCCAATTGCCCGAGAAGCAGCATGGGCAGGTAACCTTTTGACCTTGAAAGTGCAGTACAAAACTGTCTGAGTGGCTTAGTGGACCGGGGGGTGGGGGTGGGGAGGAGGGTATTGAACTACACAGTGACCTTCTGTCCTATATTATACGTCTTCTTCCTGTGTGTGGCAGTGACACACCATTCGTACTTAAGTTTTGCACACCACTGTACAAGTATATAGAATCAAAACACGAGAAAAAAGAATGCCCATAATTTAAATACTTGGGAGAAATATTTCTGCCAAATACTCTAGACAAGGCACCTGTTGTTGTTGTTGTTGTCTTCAGTCCTGAGGCTGGTTTGATGCAGCTTTCCGTGCTACTCTATCCTGTGCAAGTTTCTTCATCTCCCAGTACCTACTGCAACCTACATCCTCCTGAATCTGCTTAGTGTATTCATCTCTTGGCCTCCCTCCTTGATTTTTACCCTCCACGCTGCCCTCCAACGCTAAATTTGTGATCCCTTGATGCCTCAGGTCCTACCAACCGGTCCCTTCTTCTTGTCAAGTTGTGCCACAAACTCCTCTTCTCCCCAATTCTATTCAATACCTCCTCATTAGTTACGTGATCTACCAACCTAATCTTCAGCATTCTTCTGTAGCACCACATTTCGAAAGCTTCTATTCTCTTCTTGTCCAAACTATTTTTCGTCCACGTTTCACTTCCATACATGGCTACAGTCCATACAAATACTTTCAGAAACGACTTCCTGACACTTAAATCTATACTCGATGTTAACAAATTCCTCTTCTTCAGAAACGCTTTCCTTGCCATTGCCAGTCTACATTTTGTATCGTCTCTACTTCGACCATCGTCAGTTAATTTGCTCCCCAAATAGTAAAACTCCTTTACTACTTTAAGTGTCTCATTTCCTAATCTAATTCCCTCAGCATCACCCGACTTAATTCGACTACATTCCATTATCCTCGTTGTGCTTTTGTTGATGTTCATCTTATATCCTCCTTTCAAGACACTGTCCATTCCGTTCAACTGCTCTTCCAAGTCCTTTGCTGTCTCTGACAGAATTACAATGTCATCGGCGGACCTCAACGTTTTATTTCTTCTCCATGGACTTTAATACCTACTCCGAATTTTTCTTTTGTTTCCTTTACTGCTTGCTCAATATACAGATTGAATAACATCGGGGATAGGCTACAAAACTGTCTCACTCCCTTCCCAACCGCTGCTTCCCTTTCATGTCCCTCGACTCATATAACTGCCATCTGGTTTCTGTAGAAATTGTAAATAGCCTTTCGCTCCCTGTATTTTACCCCTGCCACATACAGAATTTGAAAGAGAGGATTCCAGTCAACATTGTCAAAAGCTTTCTCTAAGTCTACAAATGCTAGAAAGGTAGGTTTGCCTTTCCTTAATCTATTTTCTAAAATAAGTCGTAGGGTCAGCATTTCCTCACGTGGTCCAACATTTCTACGGAATCCAAACTGATCTTCGCCGAGATCGGCTTCTACCAGTTTTTCTATTTGTCTGTAAAGAATTCGCGTTAGTATTTTGCAGCTGTGACTTATTAAACCGATAGTTCGGTAATTTTCACATCTGTCAACACCTGCTTTCTTTGGGATTGGAATTATTATATTCTTCTTGAAATCTGAGGGTATTTCGCCTGTCTCATACATCTTGCTCACCAGATGGTAGAGTTTTGTCAGGACTGGCTCTCCCAAAGCTGCCAGTAGTTCCAATGGAATGTTGTCTACTCCCGGGGCCTTGTTTCGACTTAGGTCTTTCAGTGCTCTGTCAAACTCTTCACGCAGTATCGTATTTCCCATTTCATCTTCATCTACATCCTCTTCCATTTCCATAATATTGTCCTCAAGTACATCGCCTTTGTATAGACCCTCTATGTACTTCTTCCACCTTTCTGCTTTCCCTTCTTTGCTTAGAACTGGGTTTCCATCTGAGCTCTTGATACTCATACAAGTGGCTCTCTTTTCTCCAAAGGTCTCTTTAATTTTCCTGTAGGCAGTATCTATCTTACCCCTAGTGGGATAAGCCTCTACATCCATACATTTGACCTCTAGCCATCCCTGCTTTGCCACTTTGCACTTGCTGTCAATCTCATTTTTGAGACGTTTGTATTCTTTTTTGCCTGCTTCATTTAATGCATTTTTATATTTTCTCCTTTCAATAATTAAATTCAATATTTCTTCTGTTACCCAAGGATTTCTACTAGCCCTCGCCTTTTTACCTACTTGATCCTCTGCTGCCTTCACTACTTCATCCCTCAGAGCTACCCATTCTTCTTCTACTGTATTTCTTTCCCCCATTCCTGTCAATTGTTCCCTTATGCTCTCGCTGAAACTCTGTACAACCTCTGGTTTAGTCAGTTTATCCAGGGCCCATCTCCTTAAATTCCCACCTTTTTGCAGTTTCTTCAGTTTTAATCTACAGTTCATAAGCAATAGATTGTGGTCAGAGTCCACATCTGCCCCTGGAAATGTCTTACAATTTAAAACCTGGTTCCTAAATCCCTGTCTTACCATTGTGTAATCTATCTGTTACCTTCTAGTATCTCCAAGATTCTTCCATGTATACAACCTTCTTTCATGATTCTTGAACCAAGTGTTAGCTATGATTAATTTATGCTCTGTGCAAAATTCTACCAGACGGCTTCCTCTTTCATTTCTCTTTTCTCCATCCATATTCACCCACCATGTTGCCTTCTCTCCCTTTTCCTACTCTCGAATTCCAGTCACCATGACTATTAAATTTTCGTCACCCTTCACCACCTGAATAATTTCTTTTATCTCTTCATACATTTCATCAATTTCTTCATCATCTGCAGAGCTAGTTGGCATATAAATTTGTACTACTGTAGTGGGCATGGGTTCGTGTCTTTCTTGGCCACAATAATGCGTTCACTATGCTGTTGGTAGTAGCTTATCGGCACTCCAATTTTTTTATTCATTATTAAACCTACTCCCGCATTACCCCTATTTGATTTTGTATTTATAACCCTGTATTCACCTGACCAAAAGTCTTGTTCCTTCTGCTACCGAATTTCACTAATTCCCACTATATCTAACTTCAACCTATCCATTTCCCTTCTTAAATTTTCTAACCTACCTGCCCAATTAAGTGATCTGACGTTCCACGCTCCGATGCGTAGAACGCCAGTTTTCTTTCTCCTGATGACGACGTCCTCCTGAGTAGTCCCCGCCCGGAGATCCGAATGGGGGACTATTTTACCTCCGGAATATTTCACCCAAGAGCACGCCATCATCATTTAACCATACAGTATAGCTGCATGCCCTCGGAAAAATTACGGCTGTAGTTTCCCCTTGCTTTCAGCCGTTCGCAGTACCAGCACAGCAAGGCCGTTTTGGTTATTGTTACAAGGCCAGATCAGTCAATCATCCAGACTGTTGCCCCTGCAACTACTGAAAAGGCTGCTGCCCCTCTTCAGCAACCACGCATTTGTCTGGCATCTCAACAGATACCCCTCCGTTGTGGTTGCACCTACGGTACGGCCATCTGTATCGGTGAGGCACGCAAGCCTCCCCACCAACGGCAAGGTCTGTGGTTATGGGGATAGGTCAAGGCACCTACCAGAGCCACAAATGGGGAAACGATATTCCACATAGCAAGAAGTATGTAAAAGAAAAAGTCATCTATTAATATAAATTTGAGATATTACTATATTTTCATTAAAACTGGGAGTTTTTGTGCATTAGAATGTCTTGCAACAAACACAGCAATAGAGTTAAATAATTTGAAGAAGAAGGAAAGAAGAGTAATTGAAAAATTTTGGGTCCAAAGATATGAAAGTAGGATTTGGAAATTCACAAGCAACAAGGAGGTGTAAGAAAAAACGGAGAATATAGCAGATGTAATGAGAAAGCAAACACTTAAAAACAAGGGGTATCAAAAGCCTAAATTTCCTGGTTTATAGAATTTAAGAAAGATTCTCAGGATTTGAGAAAAATAGACAAAGACATGTATTACAGGAAAAGATACACAATGTAAAGGAAGTCAAGGACTTGTTGCAGAAAGCACAAAAGAGGAGAGGAGGGATGTGGACAGGAAAAGAAGAGAGCAGCATATAACAAGAATGAATAAGTGCTGGGAAGAAAACAAAAAAATTCATAAACTAAAAAAAGAAAATAATATTTAGTCATAAATAAACTGATTCTCGTGGTCCTGAGTTGGCCATATAGGAATAACAAAAGTAAGAAAGTAGTCGAAATATAAGGAAAACTATGACATATGCAAAATGTTTACAATTTTTATGTATTAGTCATGCTCATCTCTTCACGCGTAGGTGTTTGTGTGTCTGTGACGTTCAATGCAGACGTTTTAGCAACGCTGCCATTCGCTGCGAGACCATGATGGTTTTAAGTGCGCTCTCGCGCATATATGGCGCCTATTATAACCGCGGTTATTGAGTGGTCCAGCTGGTCATTCGCTCGCTACTCGCTTTAATCGTGAGTCGTAGCTTCATCGTGGAGTGGAATTATCCAAAAGTGCCCTCTTCCCCCACGATTCGGCGTTTGGCCCAGAATAAATCCTGCCTGATGCATCCCGTTGAGCGCTGTAAAACGTACAGAGATTCCAATCAGTGCACGAGCTCTGCCATCGGGTATTAATGAATTAAAAGCCTTGAATTAAAGCATGGGTCAGTTGCGAGCTCGACGTATTTCTCGACGACCGTCAACTGAATTCAGTCAGAAAGGAAGTGGAAATATTTTTTTTTTCCAACTGCATATGTATCCAATTAAGACGTGAATTACGTTAAAATTCCGGTCATACAGAAAATTGAGTATGTACTGAAGAAAAGTCTTCAAAACAGCAGAATTCATTTATGCGGCGAGCGCTTTATTATGCTGGGTTATCTCGTTTATGATGACGGCGTGCACATTTCTGGAATAGACAAAACTGTAGTAATGGCTCAAATGTCCCCGTTTTCAGAACTCAATTCAACTGACAGCAGATGACACAAATATCCTTATAAATTTATTCTTCCTCGTGCCTGTATGTAGCGGCGTGAGAAAGGAACATACGTATTCGGTTCCTGATTCCAAGATTACACGAAAGTTTTCGGAATCTTCTGCGCTAATACGAGGGTTATTCGGAAAGTAAGGAACGATGGAAAATACAGCGGAAATTTGATGAAGCTTTGCACAGATGCGTTGGGCACTGTGTCTAGTACGCCCATCGATCACATCATGTCGCTCATTTCAGTTCTCAGCTCACAGTGAGAACATAAAGATTGCTTGAAATTAGCGTCTCTCGCCAAGTATGAGGGCAGGTCGAAAGATTTCGCCTGAAGCTATGCAATCCACATAACATAACTGTCATGTGGTTCATTCTACACGACAATTCTCGGCCGCACTCTGCAGGGGCAACGAAGATGCTCCTGCAGCTTTTTCGGTGGGAAGTGTTTGATCACCCACAATACAGCCTGTAATTGGCTACCCCTGAGGTTCATCTCTGTTCAAATGAACCGCTCGCTATGAAGACAACATTTGGACACAGACAACGAGCTGC
Source organism: Schistocerca serialis cubense (assembly GCF_023864345.2). Lineage (NCBI taxonomy): Eukaryota > Metazoa > Arthropoda > Insecta > Orthoptera > Acrididae > Schistocerca > Schistocerca serialis. Next base: position 508,073,969 of record NC_064643.1, on the reverse strand, counting down.
AGTCCAGAGTAGAAAACTGCCGAAAAGCGCTGGCGGCTGTCTTCTATAACGAGGGAACTGAAAAGTTGGTACAACGCTACGACAGATGTCTGAGCAGCGATTATGTGGAGAAGTAGGTGGAAGGTGCAGCTAACCGTTACAAATAAAACAGCTTTGACTTTCACTGCGGTTTCCATTTCGCGACTATCGTACCTCACTTTCCGAATAGCCCTTGTATAATTGACGGTGCTATAATGTTTCTTTCTTTCTTTCCTTTTATTCATTTTTTATCATCAGTATAAGACGTCTAGATCTTGTTTTAACTGTGCAAAGGGGTGTAAGGTACAGGACACGAAAACTTCGCTTCAGTAATTAAGTAAACTCTGGTAATATCAATTGCATAACAACGCCACGAAAAATCTTTCGAGCTCCAACACTGATAAGGAAATCGTGTTTACTTCACCTGTTTCGTTCAAATTTATGGTATATGCTGGACTTAGCCAGACATGAAAGTGATAGAAGCTCCAGACTGCCAAGCGTTTAGAAAAAATAGCTTTTTCGACGTCGATCGGGCGAGCCATTAGCCATTTATGTTAGGGTAGTTTCCAGGCAGAGGATGGGGCAGCAGGAAGAAGAATATTACTCCGAGGCCAAGCTCTGCATGTTCCATAAATCTGGACGAAAACAGTGGTCTCATTATAGGGACACTACAGGATATTACATAAAGAAACACATAAGGGATAAAGTAAAAACATAAAATGTATTAATGTTGTTGTAACAAGTGAACGCAACTTCTAATATCTTCGTTTAGTTTCAAGAATGCAAGAAGTATTTGAATTAAAGGTGTAAAGTGTAACAGCTGAAGAGACTGTTAAGTTCCACAGATGACAATTTTCGTTTCCATTTGCAGCTAACAGATCATATAAGAACTTGTCACAGCAAAGGACAGCTGTTTAGGACGAATTAGAATAGGAAGAATATAAAACTTAGATGAGCAGCAGATAGAAAAATCCATTCAAGACAGTCATACGAAAATCTGGGAAAACAACCGAAAAAGATCCAGGTGGAAGAGAGCGTAACTGTGGGCGTTGGTTTCGTCAGTTGTAATTACTTACTACATGATGCGATACCATATCCAGAAACCGTTGATGTTCACCGACTCTGGCCACGGTAGCCTACGCAGTTAAACCAAATAAACAGCTAATAGAACCGAAGAAGATACAAAAATCAGTCTAGCTTGCGAACTGAAATTACAGCACAGAATGTATTGTACTTGTCAAACGGCAGCCTAGAACTAAAATTAAAAGCTTACACGGTGTGCAAGTGTAACGTCGTCATTAGTGAAAACCGAAATAGAGGGAGCTAAATCTACGTTTAATGTAGATCATTCTATCGGCCAAAACAGTCCTAATTAGAGGTGAAGTATTTACGGACCCATACTAGGAAAAGAAATGATAGGTACCATGTGTTCCAATGATCAGATAAACAGTCTACGTGGTGAATAAAGCTATGGCGAGAAACACGTGCCACTGTTATGACAGGGAGATTCTGTGTAATGACTGCACTTGATAGTAGAACATGGGAGATTGCCTTGGCAGAGCCGGCCAGAGTGGCCGAGCGGTTCTAGGCGCTACAGTCTGGAGCCGCGCGACTGCTACGGTCGCAGGTTCGAATCCTGCCTCGGGCATGCATCTGTGTGATGTCCTTAGCTTAGTTAGATTTAAGTAATTCTAAGTTCTAGGGGACTGATGACCTCACAAGTTAAGTCCCGTAGTGCTCAGTGCCATTTGAACCATTTGCCTTGGCACTAATACGTCGGTTGTTTGGGTTGGTGGGGTTCAAAGAAAACCGTGGGCTGTACATAGAGTTCTTATTTGCACAGTCAACCTAATTGTGCCTAAAATGGCCCTGAGCACTATGGGACTTAACCAGCTACACACAACACGACGGTGGCAATCTACGCGGATGACACCGCCATCCTTGCGCAAGATTGGAAGGCGTCTAACATTAATTCACGACTACAGACTGCACTCAGAACGGCGGAGCCTTGGCTGGTGAAATGGCGTATTAGAGTAAACGTCGATAAGTGCGCGGCCGTTCTGTTCACTAGAAGACCGAAGCAACTGCGCAAACATCAGCACTGCAACCCAATAACACTACATGCACCCCCAATACATTTCCGCGAGATGGTCAAATACCTCGGTGTCTGGGTGGACAGGAAACTACTCTGGGGGGGGGGGGGGGGGGACCACATTCAACACGTGACCAACAAAGCAAAGGCGAGGATCAAACAACTCTACCCTATGCTTAACAGGGGTAGCACGCTGAATAGGAGGGTGTCTAGGTCCATATATATGACACTTTTTCGACCCCTTATGACGTACGCAGCCCCTATCAGGGGATACGCTGCGCCAACTCGCCTGCGCCGTCTGCAGCTCATCAGAACAAAGTACTCAAAATCATAAGCAACGCTCCTCGCTACACACGCATCGCGGACCTTCACCGGGAATACCGGCTAGATACCATCTTGCAGGTATTCCAAAAACTCTCCACACGACTGTACAACATGAGACACTCGCGCAACCCGTTTATCCTTTCTCTGGGTAACTACGACCACAACCATAGATGGAAGCATAACAGACCAAAGACACTACTGGCTAGGAACTAAACATCTATGATTCATAGCACGCTACTGGCGAACCCCTGCAACACAGCTACTACTGGTAACCCCAGATGTTCGACCAGCCGAAAAACAGGCAACTGCAGGGAAACCGTACTGCACACAGCACGCAAACCTACCACACACACCCCCTACACTGTGAGTCGATCGATGACCGATCGCCCACTAATGTACAACGACCTTGAACTGTTGCAGGGTCGCAGCAACTGCAGCAAGCCCCGCAACGAGCTCCAGCAACGACAAAGGTAACGATGCACGATACCTCGCACTAACATATCCACACCTTGCATGCACTGTCGCAGATAGCAAGCCGCTACTGCCCTTACTACCCATCCTACTGTAGCTGAGGTTCTTTTCCCTTGGCGCTTGCCTTGGCACTTTTTTTCCTCTGCCCTTACAACCGCTACCCTTCGATCGCTTTCGTCCACTTTCTATCTCCTGATGGACAATGTTAATGAGTAATCTTACCCAGACGCATGGATAACATCACAGCCCACATCCTGTGACTCCTAATTCAAAAACTAACATGTTATACGGAGGTGACAGTAGAACATTTGGTTTGGTCACCACGTTGATGCGGGCGTGGAGGGGCCCCTTCCTTTATGGGACTTAACATCTGAGGTCATCAGTCCCCTAGAACGTAGAACTACTTAAACCTAACCAACCTAAAGACATCACACACATCCATGCCCGAGGCAGGATTCGAAGCGCCTGAGTTCCAGACTGAAGCGCCTACAACCGCTTAGCCACTCCGGCCGGCAATTGTGCCTATTTGCACAATTTTGGGCGGGCTGTGTAGTTACATTAAGTTGTCTTCACTGACTTTGAATGCCAGGTCAGCTTCCTTGATGACTCTCTGGTGCATTAATGAGCGACAGATCATTGAAACTTAGCATAAAGTGCAATAGAGAAGGCATGTTGGCTAAAATTACTAACTTCCTAATTAACTGCTACGACAAAGAACGAAAATTAAGGACAATAACTGCGCATCACAGCACCAGGCTCTCTATTTGGTCCTCGCAACACACAACAAAAAATCACGTCAAATAATCGTCAAAATTTATTAATATAATAATATCATTGCTAGCCCCAAAGACTTCTTAACATTGAATTAAACCATTTCTGGTATGGCAGTATTGTTTTCCGTGAGTGGCATCACAGCTTCAGAGTAGTTTGAAAAGTGTAGATGTAGTTGACTTTTATTATACCTCACACTTCGACTCTCACAATCATCATCACGAAACTTTCCTCCAGACCGAGCGGTACCGAAGGAACAAGCATAACCCACTAATCTTTTGAAACTACCTTGCTACTCTCCCATGCAAACCACACATACCCAAATTACATGACATACACCACACTACAACATGGAATACAATACAATAAATAGTCACAACACTATCACTTTCAGCTTTCCCACTTCAATTAGTATTTATCCCAGTTTCACACGACACCGCCTCACTTTGTTTTTCTACTTTCCTACTATGAACTCTGGAGATATATGTACGTCTTCCTGTGCAATGCAAGCCAAGTGGCGTTGCTGGATAGACGGCCGACTCACCTTGCTTCTCTCTCAGAGTTTGAATCTAGCGTCACACGGAATCATATCACGCAAAGTAATATTAAGAACATATTCATCACACCCGCGAGTCCTCAACTGATACTATGGACGAGTACTTCTCTTTATCCTTTGTCTCATACACAGATTGAGACTCACACAGTACTCACCACGTGGAAGTACTCGTCTCTAATTTCAAGTCCTGCACACGCCATTTCTTAAATATTTCAACTTATGGTACACACGCTATTTCTTAAATATTTCAACTTATTGTGCACCCGCTAGTAACTCAGCTTAACTTAAGCACACGGAAGTATTTCAACTTATTGCTACACGTGGTTTCATTGTGACCGTTGGTCACTTCCGAAGATTACTACGATCCCATTAATATTACCTGCCTGACATTTAATTCTCCCCACAAAAGTTCCTGAAATAGAGAAATTATTATTTCAAACTACTCTTAAATATTACACATGCATACCATGTCTCCACTCTTTTGTCTTTACGGAGCACAACTAAGACAGGTATTAACAGCACAAGATCCAGCGGCAGAGTGCTGAAACATGGCCGTTCTTCAGGTCCACTCGCACCTCTGTCGAAGTGGGGGAGCGCCTTGCTACCGTATTGGTCAGCCACATTTCAGGTGCTCAAAGCTCAGGTAAATTTCATCTCTTTGGTCCCACGAAAGGGGGCCAAAGGATCGTCTCAAAGATGATCATATATTCACATTCATTATCTGCGGTTAGCAGACGACCATACATTCATTCATTTCACAGATCTCACCAAACTGGATGTAGGGATTTACACTCCTGGAAATGGAAAAAAGAACACATTGACACCGGTATGTCAGATCCACCATACTTGCTCCGGACACTGCGAGAGGGCTGTACAAGCAATGATCACACGCACGGCACAGCGGACACGCCAGGAACCGCGGTGTTGGCCGTCGAATGGCGCTAGCTGCGCAGCATTTGTGCACCGTCGCTGTCAGTGTCAGCCAGTTTGCCGTGGCATACGGAGCTCCATCGCAGTCTTTAACACTGGTAGCATGCCGCGACAGCGTGGACGTGAACCGTATGTGCAGTTGACGGACTTTGAGCGAGGGCGTATAGTGGGCATGCTGGTGGCCGGATGGACGTACCGCCGAATTGCTCAACACGTGGGGCGTGAGGTCTCCACAGTACATCGATGTTGTCGCCAGTGGTCGGCGGAAGGTGCACGTGCCCGTCGACTGGGACCGGACCGCAGCGACGCACGGATGCACGCCAAGACCGTAGGATCCTACGCAGTGCCGTAGGGGACCGCACCGCCACTTCCCAGCAAATTAGGGACACTGTTGCTCCTGGGGTATCGGCGAGGACCATTCGCAACCGTCTCCATGAAGCTGGGCTACGGTCCCGCACACCGTTAGGCCGTCTTCCGCTCACGCCCCAACATCGTGCAGCCCGCCTCCAGTGGTGTCGCGACAGGCGTGAATGGAGGGACGAATGGAGACGTGTCGTCTTCAGCGATGAGAGTCGCTTCTGCCTTGGTGCCAATGATGGTCGTATGCGTGTTTGGCGCCGTGCAGGTGAGCGCCACAATCAGGACTGCATACGACCGAGGCACACAGGGCTAACACCCGGCATCATGGTGTGGGGGGCGATCTCCTACACTGGCCGTACACCACTGGTGATCGTCGAGGGGACACTGAATAGTGCACGGTACATCCAAACCGTCATCGAACCCATCGTTCTACCATTCCTAGACCGGCAAGGGAACTTGCTGCTCCAACAGGACAATCCACGTCCGCATGTATCCCGTGCCACCCAACGTGCTCTAGAAGGTGTAAGTCAACTACCCTGGCCAGCAAGATCTCCGGATCTGTCCCCCATTGAGCATGTTTGGGACTGGATGAAGCGTCGTCTCACGCGGTCTGCCCGTCCAGCACGAACGCTGGTCCAACTGAGTCGCCAGGTGGAAATGGCATGGCAAGCCGTTCCACAGGACTACATCCAGCATCTCTACGATCGTCTCCATGGGAGAATAGCAGCCTGCATTGCTGCGAAAGGTGGATATACACTGTACTAGTGCCGACATTGTGCATGCTCTGTTGCCTGTGTCTATGTGCCTGTGGTTCTGTCAGTGTGATCATGTGATGTATCTGACCCCAGGAATGTGTCAATAAAGTTTCCCCTTCCTGGGACAATGAATTCACGGTGTTCTTATTTCAATTTCCAGGAGTGTATTTTGAGGGACTGCACATGTGATCAATTAAATAAATAAATTGTCATTCTTTCCCACACTGGTATCCGGCTTCGCTGTATTAATTGAAAATGAGTTATTTTACAAAAAAATGTGTTGTTCTGACAAAAATAATGAAGTATGTTGTACCTATTTTCAATGTCGGGCAGTACTGTACCCTTTCAGACTGTCTCGACGCGTTGAAACATAAATTCACGATAAACAGACTTCACGATCCACAACGACTCAGTTCCTGCCCATGGCTCATTAAAAGTGGGTAGAGCTGGAGGAAAGGCACAGCGCCTCTCAAGCGATGGCTCCTCAGATCTTTACAGGTAAGCAAGCAGGCTTCGCAGGCGCCTTTGTGTTCGTGGAGTGTTTCGACAGCTATTATGATTGAACTTAGAATATGTATGATGACGCATTTTCTTATAACAAGTGTTCATAGCCAATGGTGTGCCATACGTAAACCGAAGCACGTGATGATGCAAAAGATACGCCAGTGAGAGATGGTGATAGAAGTTTAACGGGCCACGTGACTTTCTCCGATTACTTCTCACGTATAAGAAAACGCTCAGTTGAGAAGAGCAGTTCGTCGTCACATTTGATTTACGATATTCCTTCCCTGCTATCGGTTTGTACGAACGTATACCGCAGCTCGTCAGTCCATGCGACCTTCTATTTCTATGCTTGCAGCGTTGTAGTCCGTGGAAGCTGACGGCGACTTCTGTCATCAACATGTCGTTCCCCACAGCAGCTGACTCTGAAGGAGATGGTTTTAGCTGTAGCTAGGTACTCATAGTAAACGCATGAGACGATGAACATGAAAAGCTCGGTGCGTACGATTGTTAAAATATTGGCTTTATTATTTATACTGAAATTATTAAAATTTTAAGTTGTAAGGTGGCTATAATTTCACACCTTACAAGCACCCATCTACATACTTTGCCGTGATCTACAACGGGAATTAGGTATCATTTGTTAGGTTGTACATCTTATATATGAATATTATAGAAAACTGGAATTGTCATGTACACCTTGTAAATAATTGTTAACGTTTATTGCATGAAAGGTGACGGAGAGTCTTTATTATCAGAATGGCGTAATGAATGATTGCCTATACTAGTAGAGGTTGGAACGCCAGTGGAAATGAAACGGCAGGCGTAACTCAAGCGCTGGGTGGAAAAGCCCGCAAAGGTGTGTTGGTCCTGCTTCACACAGGAAGTGCCAAGACGGACTGTCTGGGCACTTGAGGGCGGAAGCACAATACAGCGGCGGCTGGACTGTTTTGTAGTGGGGCCGGATGAATGACCGGATAATATTACGGAAACCCTGAAAATCGTCGACGCAGCAGAGAGGAATGAGGAAGCGTTACCTCGAAATCGCAGGCTACGTAATTTCCAAGGATTTTTACTCTGAGAAGCGTACCATTGTATAAGTATAGGTATTTCCTCGCAAACTTTCCGCGCTGGACGAAGAATGGCTAAAATATGGTTGGTCGGCGTTTAGAATAATCTGTAGAAAGGGAAAATATTCCGTGGTTTCGAGAATATGATTCACCTTCTGAGTTACGAGGGAGGGAGCCGAGCTTTGCTGGGAAGGCAGCAGTGGAGAGAAGAGGTCTTCCGTTTTGAGTGCCCGGGTTTGACGGTCGCTCAGTATCAGCTTTGTTGGTGCGGACGAACTTTCTGTCTTTGTTCTCACGAGATTTTATGGTTAGGACGGTTAGGCACTGTACTGTTGTGAACTTATACGATTCTGGACTTCGCCTCCGGGGTGGGAGACGTCGTTGAGTACGCTTCGTTCACTGATTGAGAGCACTTCTTCTGCCTATAATCACGCTGAGACGTTATCTGAACTCCGTCCTTGTGGATGGGAGTTGGCGTTTCTTGTCTGTAGAACACAGAGAGGAGAAGACAGTATTAGATCATGTAAGTAGGCTGTTTAGGTTCTTATATTGGTAACGCCACCGCTATGTAGCGCTCTGTATGAAAATCACTGGCTGTGCTGTGTGCAGTCTGTGGCTGGGTGGCATTGTTGGAATTTGCTAATGTAGTGTTGGGCAGTTGGCTGTTAACAGCGCGTAGCGTTGCGCAGTTGGAGGTGAGCCGCCAGCAGTGGTGGATGTGGGGAGAGAGATGGCGGAATTTTGAGAGCGGACGATCTGGACGTGTGTCCATCGGAAAGAGTAAATTTGTAATATTGGATATCATGGACTGATATGCATATTATGACTTTTGAACACTATTAAGGTAAATACATTGTTTGTTCTCTATCAAAATCTTTCTTTTGCTAACTATGCCTATCAGTAGTTAGTGCCTTCTGTAGTTTGAATCTTTTATTTAGCTGGCAGTAGTGGCGCTCGCTGTATTTTAGTAGTTCGAGTAACGAAGATTTTTGTGAGGTAAGTGATTTGTGAAACGTATAGGTTAATTTAGTCAGGGCCATTCTCTTGTAGGGATTATTGAAAGTCAGATTGCGTTGCGCTAAAAAATATTGTGTGTCAGTTGAAGCACAGTCATGTATAATTTTTTTAAGGGGACGTTTCAATCATACTAGTCTGAGGACTACCTTCTGCCGTCCTAGTGTTTGAAAGAGTTTTTATTTTGTGGCTGGAATTCTTCCATCGTCGCAGACGTTATGAGACCTATCACCGAGGCACCGGACGCACTACAACAGTAATATTGCTAATTGCTTCGGTTTATTAGGGCTATAAAGCTAAACAGCTGTGATCACGTAAATTATATTTCCTCTGAGGTTGCACACCACTGTAGAACATCATTAAAGTAGTGTCTTCTAGTGTTTGGTATGTAGGTGATGTCAGTCATTTCGTGTTAATTATATTAGATCGCGTAGCCATAGAAAGGGGCAAATTTGGGACAATTGATCAATCATATTAGTTATGAAATCCATTTGTATCTCTTTAAGTCCATTGGACATTGATATATAAACATTTGTAATTTATAAAGGGGTTTTAATCTACAATAAATGAATTAGCAGAAACAGCATTTATCATTTAGTAGTTACTAGTTCCCTTAATAATTCATTAGGTTTACATTGTATTTTATATGTTTAAGAGCAAGAAGGAGGAAATATCATCACAATGAAGACATCCTAAGATCTGCTTCAGGGGATAGTCAGAGATGGCCAAATCCAGATTTTCGTATTCAGTATTCTCCGTTGCGCACGTTCATTCTACACCCACCTGGAGTAGCATCTTGGAAAGTCATTCCACATCAGAGTCCGCCCCGATAGCTGAGTTGTCAGTGAGTATGACGGATATCCGTCCTACGGGCCCGGGTTCGATTCCAAGCTGGCTCGGGGCCTGGGTGTTGTGTTGTCTTCATCATCATTTCATCCCCATCCGGCACGTAGGTCGCCCAATGTGGCGTCGAATAAGACCAGCACCAAGGCGGCCGGACCTGCCCCATCAGGGGCCTCCCGGCCAATGACACCAAACGCTTATTTCCATTCCACGTGAGTGCTAATACTTTGGTGCAATGTTTATCATTAAAGTTCAAGAGAAGAAGTTTCACATATCTTGTTAATTATTTACTTAACATCCATATGACTTCATTGCCCAGGAGTCTTCATCATTGTGTGTTAAACTTGTATTTCATTAGGTTCTGGAATTCGTAAATGACAAGCTTGAAGCATGATTACTTGTTCGCAGAATCAGATAATTTATTACTATTTAACATTATACATGCCACAGTGACAAATACTGTCGAAAATCAGAATTAAAATATATATTAGGAATGCACACGAAAGATTGGACGTGATTCATTGTCTGTCTAACCATTTAGATCAAACTCCTCCACAACGTGTTCCCTCTCTCAGATGCAGAACGAGTCTCGGCGTGAGACAGTCGCATTTGTTCCTAAGATAGATGGTACATATGAACTGTAGATTGTTCTAGAAGCTTTGACACAGTTCTATAAATCATATTACTATCCAGGAAACATTGTTTCAGATTAATTCAAGAAGGTAAATTATTTTAGATAATTGTGATAATGACTAACATTTGACAAGGATATCAAAATAATATTTTTGAAGTTACTGTCTCTATGTTTCGTTATAAATCTGATCTGAAATCTACTGTTAAAACGATAAGGGGCTAAATAGTTATAAGTTTCTTTTATAACAACGAAACGACTTTGTAAAATAAAAATAAATGATAATTCATGGTGTAATATCGTAGCATAATTAATTATTGTATACAAACGGAAAAATGTGTGGCAATGTAGTAGAAACCGTTATAAATGCCCAAAATCATGAATTAAACACGTTGTAAATGAAAGGAAAATCAAACACGACCAAAAACCAGATGGTATAGTACATTTCTGTTGAGGTAGAAAAATTCCTATAGAGATTGATTTATTGCATCATATATACGACCTGTCCGCGGTCCAAGACTCTCGTATAATCTCTGTAAACTGAAGAGCAAGCAGGCAAGTCCCAAAACCCGTCCACACACCTCACGAGGAGCACCTGTATCGCCAGTTTCACAAGTTACACCGACCCTTACGCGGAGCGCTCTTTGAATCGATGGAGATGCAGGGCGCAGACATGCTCAGGTAGTGACTATCTCCGTAAAGACGTGAACACTTTGATGAGTCCAGAAATTAGTAACTACTATAACTAATACAGAAACATTCACGGACAGACGCTACAAATATCACATCTTGTACTGCACTGCTCAACGGGAAATCGATTGATCCTTTAAAGCAGCTGTAGCGTTCTTCCGGGAAAGGCACTTCCCCACCACGAGAGGTACTTGCTCTTCATGTTGCAGACTGATTATATCGTGCCCATCCGGCGATCAACTTTCACATCGACGCCAGACAACTTCCGACGACATCCAATTCACGTGACACACTGAATTATTCCATCCGCCGTCACGATATGAACACTTTCTCTTAAACACACCAGCTGTCCCTGTTTCAAGTGCTCATTAATTTCACAAATTAATATAATTCAGGGTAGTTAATTACAGTTTTGTGGCAGTTTTCGAAATGGAATTCCGGCACGTGCGTAACTGGTAGCTTTCCTGAATTAACATCACTATCTGTCATGATACACAGCAGATTCAGTGAGTGTTTTACAGCATTTTAAGATAAAATATGAGTGACAGTCCTCTCTTATACCATTAAACAACAAATTAATTAATCAGCTTTTGTTTGCAGTTGTTTCTACTTCTTCAGGAAATTACAATCACTTAGGTGAAGTACGTAGGGAATGAGTTCCAGGAAACTCTATGAATTCACATTAAGAGTCAAAACAGCACAACAGAAATGATAGTAGCAGGAGGATTTACTACCGTAGGACAGTTCATGTAACTATCAGGGCGAATGAAGTGAAAGAAACATACCCCAGGCTGTGGCTAAGCCATGTCTCCGCAATATCCTTCCTTTCAGGAGTGCTAGTTCTGCAAGGTTCGCAGGAGAGCTTCTGTAAAGTTTGGAAGGTAGGAGACGAGGTACTGGCAGAAGTAGGGCTGTGAGGGCGGGGCGTGAGTCGTGCTTGGGTTGCTCAGTGGGTAGAGCACTTGCCCGCGAAAGGCAAAGGTCCCGAGTTCGAGTCTCTGCCCGGCACACAGATTTAATCTGCCGGGAAGTTTCATATCAGCTCACACTCCGCTGTAGAGTGAAAATTTCATTCTAGAAACATTCCCCAGGCTGTGGCTAATCCATGTCTTCGCAATATCCTTTCTTTCAGGAGTGCTAGTTCTGCAAGGTAGCAGGAGAGCTTCTGTAAAGTTTGGAAGGTAGGAGACGAGGTACTGGCTGAAGTAAGGCTGTGAAGATGGGGCGTGAGTCGTGATTGGGTAGCTCAGTTGGTAGAGCACTTGCGCGCGAAAGGCAAAGGTCCCGAGTTCGAGTCTCGTTCCGGCACACAGTTTTAATCTGCCAGGAAGTTTCAAAGTGACAGATGATTCATAGTTCCAGTATTTCGCTTAGACTCAGGGCAAATTCTTGTCGGAACCAGAAGATATGAACGTATTCTAATTTTAATGTTGCTTGTGTGTATGTGTGACACTGACGTAATTAGAATGAGTGTAAAAGTATTTAATGTCGAATCTCAAGATATTCTCGTCAAATCAGTGCACAGATTTTCAATTCTAATCTGAAGAAACTGTTAGAATCGTTCCATCAACAGACCTTAGCAGTTCGTTGCTTTGCTTGTGAACCCCTGGAAGGGAGGAGAAGGAAAAATCCCTTACATTCGCTCACAGCACCATGTGTGCTAAATGTCAAACTACAGTGCGCGTAGGCCGGCCGTGCGGTTCTAGGCGCTTCAGTCTGGAACCGCGTGACCACTACGGTCGCAGGTTCGAATCCTGCCTCGGGCATGGATGTGTGTGATGCCCTTAGGTTAGTTAGGTTTAAGTAGTTCTAAGTTCTAGGGGACTGATGACCACAGATGTTAAGTCCCATAGTGCTCAGAGCCATTTGAACCATTTACAGTGCGCGTAGAGTACTCGCCTCATTCTTTCCTCTCTGAGCTGCTTCTCACCCTCTAAGCTCCATTACACACAGAGGTTACGGAGAGGAGGGAACAAGGCACACTTAATTGGTGAATTCAGACACACACACACACACACACGCACACACACACACACACACACACACACACACACACACACACACACACACACGCATGCACGATAATCGCGCTACCATTGTCAAACCACAAAATTGTTTCACCGAACAACCGGAACGCAAAAGTGCTTGAATAAGTCAAGGTAAAGCGAAGTTAACATTTATGAAAAAAGGATAAAAAACACGAGGCACTTTACACATCGAGGAGAAAAGTTCCCGTTCCTGGAAAACTGCTGTCCGCTGGTATAAGTAGAAAAACATGATAACTGGTACTGGTAATGAAAGAAAAATACTTTCTCATGATTTGCGTAGCAAAAATCATTTCTCTGCTTTAGACCAGAAATTCGTCATTAAAGGGTACAGTTCCCTACTGCGTGATAGAGACTTTTGCCGTTACACAGAGGAACAAAGGATCACGCAGATGACTGGATTCCAGCCATTGCTAACGCCAAGGTCAACGGACTCCTTGTTTGAAAGATGGGACCAGAGGATTTCGGAGATCTTGTCGCACACAGTATAATTCAAAGTAACTGAGTCTGTGTGGCTACAAATTTTATTTGCCGACTCTTCTACACTACCGGGAAGTAAGACTTACAACGTCCTGTAACCGTAGTTTTGTCAACTCTTTGAAAAGTTGCCGAGAGGTAATGGGAAACGAAATCTGCAGTTAGATAACAAACGGCTTGGCTCTGAGCACTACGCGACTTAACTTCTGAGGTCATCAGTCGCCTAGAACTTAGAACTAATTCAACCTAACTAACCTAAGGACATCACACACATCCATGCCCGAGGCAGGATTCGAACCTGCGACCGTAGCGGTCGCCCGGTTCCAGACTGTAGCGCCTAGAACCGCACGACCACTCCAGCCGGCCGTTAGATAACATTTCAATTTTCCGTATATTGTACCATAAACTTCTTCCAATAAAAAGCGATAAGAAGAAAGCCTTACTTGACATGTATCAGTATATCCCAGCTGAGAAACGGAATTTCTAAGAACAGCTATCAAGCGAATAATGGATTTGCACGTCTGTCTAGTAATACCTGTTGTGTCAGTTTTTCCCGTATCTTCTGCTGCTGCTTGTGCAGTTGTGCATTGCAACAAACATTATGTGCTTTTGCCTGCGTCGCTGCACTTTCTCAAAGTAAGCTTTCAACTTCTGCAGTAAGTAACACAGAAAAACCAGTGTGTTTCAGCTGCACAGTGTTGCCACCAGGCAGATACAATGCTGTCTTCGAAGGAAATAAAAAAAATGTGCTAATTCTTCAAAGATAACGTAAGCTATAGTTGAATAACTGTTACAGAAATATGCCGAATGGCGTTACTCAAGTACAGACTACACTGGTTTCATCAAAAAAGTCCAAATAGGTAAGGGTAAAACGATGATTTTGTTCTCCTGCAAAATTTACTTTTTTTAGTTACAACGATTTTCGGAAGAACGATTCAATTTTGCATCATCACGTAAAATAATATTACTGGCTAACTTGTTTACCTCGGATTTCCAACAAAGTTCTACTTTCCTTTGTCTTATTCACTACGAAGGCAATAATCTGCACGATTGTGATCGTATAATTAAAGACACCCCATTCCTATTATTTTACGACACTTTACCTTTAACTCTTAATCATTTCGAAAACTGACGCGTGCTAAAATCAGCAGCGCGCCACTGTTCACCTCTGCCACGCGTCGCTTCCATGCGCCATTCGTTTCTACAAGCGACCGTGTTGCTGACCACAGAAGCGACGCGTCTCCGCCACACCACCTCCGTGTGCAGAGCTTTATTTGTGAACATGGAGGTGACATGAAACAGCGCCACGTCCCTACGAGACTAACACGCAACACCAGTTCTGTGTGAATTGGGGCTTATTCGAGGAATGCAATACGTTTTTTTTTTTTTCCTCCTGAAAACAGGTCGGTTTTATTCGGGATTGCAAAACACCGCGTTATTCCCGATTCTTCTGGCTACAGAACCCTATTTTCCAACATAATCTCCGTTCAATGCGACAGCCTTACGTCACCTTGCTCGGATGGCGTGTATGCCTGCATTGCATTCTACTGGTCGACGTCGAAGTATCAATTACCTCCGCGGCATCCACGTACTTTGTCCCACCGAGTGCATTCGTCATTGGGCTAAACTGACGGAAGTCTGAAGGTGCGAGATCTGGGCTCTGGGGCGCGTACACACCTTTGTGTACCACAAGTGATGGATCAATGAGTCAGCACCACCTACAACACGTCCAGCTGTGCATCGAGGCGTGTTATTGAGTGCAGGGAGTGGCAACTGACCCTTAACATAGACAAATGTAATTATTGCGAGTACATAGAAAGAAGGATCCTTTATTGTACGATTATATGATAGCGGAACAAACACTGTTAGCAGTTACTTCTGTAAAATATCTGGGAGTATGAGTACGGAACGATTTGAAGTGAAATGATCATATAAAATTAATTGTTGGTAAGGCGGGTGCCAGGTTGAGATTGATTGGGAGAGTCCTTAGGAAATCTAGTCCATCAACAAAGTAGGTGGCTTACAAAACACTCGTTCGACATATACTTGAGTATTGCTCGTCAATGTGGGATCCGTACCAGGTCGGGTTCACGGAGGAGATAGAGAAGATCCAAAGAAGAGCAGCGCGTTTCGTCACAGGTTTATTTGGTAAGCGAGATAGCGTTACGGAGATGTTTAGCAAACTCAAGCGGCAGACTCTGCAAGAGAGGCGCTCTGCGTCGCGGTGTACCTTGCTGTCCAGGTTTCGAGAGGGTGCGTTTCTGGATGAGATATCGAATATATTGCTTCCGCCTACTTATACCTCCCGAGGAGATCACGAATGTAAAATTACAGAGATTCGAGCGCGCACCGAGGTTTTCCGGCAGTCGTTCTTCCCGCGAACCATAGGCGACTGGAACAGGAAAGTAAGGTAATGACAGTGGCACGTAAAGTGCCCTCCGCCACACACCGTTGGGTGGCTTGCGGAGTATAAATGTAGATGTAGATGCAGTGAGATTCGTTGATCACCTCAGATGAGAGGGTCTACACGCTCCAATACACCGGCGGGTCACAGCAGTAAGAGGCCGGCTGGCAACCGGGAGACAGAACAGGTTAACACAATCTCGTTGTGATGACGGCAGACGCCTCGTCTGACGACTCGACGTTGTTTTGTTGACTGCCAGGTCTCCGCCGACATTCTGCAAGTGCCTGCTCTAGTTTTCCGCCAAAAGAAACTCAGTGACAACTCACTGCTTTGAAAGCACTTCCGTTACAGACGTCGTCGGAGGCCACGTATAGCACCACCACCTATCGGAGCTTCACGAAACTGTAGGATCTGAAGCGGGAACATTCCACGATGTCTCACAACAAATTCCGCATTTTTTTTTCAACTGAAATTGGCCAAGAAAAGAAGTTTACTTATTGAACGCTTGTCGTACCTTGTAAGGTGCCTCTTACGTGAGGAAGACTTTTTTACCAGTTTTAATAAATTATTGTCTCTCATTGATGTATTCACGATAGTTAGGAAGTGCTGTCGTCCGTAGCCGGCCATGAGTCGGAGAGCATTTCCCACGCTGGCTGGCTAGGTGACAAGCGACCACATGTCGCGCGTAGTGGGGTAGGGCTCGGCGCTGGACCGTAGCAACAAGCATCAGCTTGGGAAATATACATGACGGGAAGTACCGCCATCTTGGCGCCAAAGTCACCGATTTTGTTTATTTATATTTAATAATTAAAGTCATTTATGACAACATTAATACTAGGAGGAGTCTCTGGATGTTTGAAACTATTTATCATAATTTTGCCTCGTTAATATTCACAGCCGTTCATTAACAAATGCATATCTTAGTAAGTACGAACTTGATCGGAAATCCACGAACTGTGACGAAACTAGGAAGAGATACGGACTGCGCCCTAAAGTCGGCAGTCGGCGTTAAAAGCTCTTCCTATCTTGTTCGATGGTAGCTAAGCTCTCAGTTAGGAGTAGTTTGGGACATGAGTGTTTCATTATTGAGCTAATTGGAATAAAAGTGGTATTACGGCATTCTGAATGTTATTATCGTGTAAATAGATACCCCAAAGTTGATCGACAGCAATTTCAAATAATTAGCTTCCACCGACAGAGACATCCAATGCGCCAATAAAGACTCTGCACGGGACGACATTTGCGAGAGCTGCACCGCGCACAGGTAGGAGGAAATCCGACGACACGACCGAACAAGGTGGATCGAGAAACGTCCGACTTACACTCGCAAATTCCGGGTGGAAATGCTAACCAGTTATACTGTACGTCACATATACCACCCTCTACGGACTCGCGGCTAAGCTGAATAATAACAGTATCAGTTCAGAAGCGAGGGGATCTTGCAACCTCCGTTGTCGCGACTTCTTACTCCAATCTCCGTATGGCGTGTCATACATGATTTCTGCGCCGGGATTTACATGAGAAACAGTAGCTCAACTGTGCATTCCATTTGTTGTCAATGTTACAGTAGCGTTAGGCACTTGCTATATGAAAGCTATCGAATGACTAGTCACAAACAAAAAGCGTGGGTGGCAGCTTATGGCATTAATTTATGAGCCAGCACCAGCGCGGTCTTAATGATGCCGCGTTTCTCGGCGTGACTGCTTTGAATAGCGCCGTGGCGCGTTAGGGACGGCGGGGCTCGTGAGTCCGCGTCTCCGTTCTGCCCCGCCGTGGTCCGTCGCCCACTCCCACTCTACGCTCTCACACTCCTTTCCTTCTTTTTTCAATGGCTGTGTTTAATTGGTGCGCATCGCTGATGCGCCGAGGAGATACAAGCGTCGGAACAGGCGGACGCGACAAAAAACAGCTTCGGGTCGGGACGACGGTAATTGATGTTCCAGCAGCGGCCAGGAGTTACGCTTCTTAGTGGTACAAAGTGCTTCTTGCCTCCTACTTGTCCACGCGCAGAGGAGAAGAACGAGCCCCCACTGATCAACGGTAATGGCCACGGAGAAGAATGTCACTGAAAACATCGCATCTGGCTCAAAATGGAGCGCTTCACTGCTGCTCTGTGACCGATTAGACGACAAGCACAAAAATTTTAAGAAGAAGAATAATCCGAGTGAGTCACCAGCGCGAAGACAATTACAGCTTCTTAAAGAAAATTTGATGTTTTGACTGATCAGAATCCAGACATTCCCACGGTGTGAATTTGTACCTACACGATCAGCTTTCATCCTTTCTCAATTGTTATGTTGTCCCCTTGAACCAAGTCGTTCGTGTATACACTGAGCATGTGCGATGGCTGTTCCACAGGACCCAGGATGTCAGAGTACCGATCGACATCAGACCGAGGAGGGAATTGCCCGACTATAGTGTTTCGTCTTGAACTAGGTTTTATTGGCGAAGTTGCTTAAAAACTAAGAAACGCACATATTTATCAAATCCTGATACGGAATACTGCACGACAACCTATGTCTGTTCAGTAGCTACAGACAAAAGGGACTTAGATTCGGAAAAAAAAGAAATCCACTGTCCACAGTTGTCAAGAAGTGTCAAAGGCATGTGGTATGACATCACCGCAGACAAGATGACGACACATGACAAGAAATACAGGGCGAACGAGAAACTCTCCAACAAACTTTCAGAAGTACTGGTTTGGAACAGAACCAGAAAATACGTATAGTGAATGTGGTCTCTGAATGCATACCTGAAGAGCTTTGAGTACTTGTTCAGCAGAATAGATGTGTTTCATAGTCGTGGAGATGAACATAAGCTCATAGCTTTAGGGTATGAATTTTAGAGCCGATATTTACTAGCCTTCGAACACCTCTGAAAGTTCGCGGTGCAGTTCTGGTTAACCCTGAATAAACAATAACTCATACGGATAAATCTTTATTTGTGCGACCTCCACAACTGTTCCGCAACATATACATGGTAAAAAGTGTTTGCCTGCTAGTTTGGGCATTGACATAACGTCCTATTACTGCTATATTTTAGGTACAAGTTATGCTGACGCAAAGACTACAAAACTGTGGTAGCTAATAGCGACTTCTGTTATCCAAGACTCTACTCAATAAAAGTGCTTTACAACTGTAGAGGATTTGTTTACCATGAGACTCATACGAAGTTCACCCTGCAGTCCCTGTAATCTGAGACCATGAGTGCACTTCCTTTTTAGGCAAGGAGCCTCATTGTATCATATGGATCACACACACCCTCGGACTTTTTTCTTTCTAGTTCCTTCCATTCTCCACCCTGGTAGTTACACACTGAAAAATCAAAGACACTGGTCTAGGCATGCGCTTCGGTGGCCAACACCTGTATAAGGCTACAAGTGTTTCCCACAGCTGTTGGATCGGTTACTACTGCTACGATGGCAGGTTATTACGATTTAAGTGAGTTTGGACGTCGTTTTATAGTCAGCGCACGAGCTATGGGACACAGCACCTTCGAGGCAGCGATGAAATGGGGATTTTCCCGTACGATCATTTCACGAGTGTACCGTGAATACCAGAAATCCAGTAAAAAAACAAATCTCCGACATCGCTGCGGCCAGACAAGGATCCGGCAAGAACAGGACCAACGACGACTGAAGAGATTCGTTAAACGTGACAGAAGTGCAACCCTTCCGCAAATTGCTGTAGATTTCGATGCCGCGCCATCAACAAGCGTCAGCGTGCGAACAATTCAACGACACATCGTCGATATGAGCTTTCGGAGACGAATGCCCACTCGTGTACCCTTGATGACTGCACGACACAAAGCTTTACGCCTCGCCTGAGCCAGTTAGCACTGAAATTGGACTGTTGATGACTGGAAACATATTGCCTGGTCGGATGAGTCTTGTTTCAAATTGTATCGAGCGAATTAACGTGTACAGATATAGAGATACGTGAGAATGTCTCTATTTCAGCAAAAATTAGGGGAGGTAATGTTCAGTTACTTGCAAGTGGCCGCATTCCAATTTCATTTACTCATAAGCGTAAAATGAATCTCTGAAATAGTTTCATTTTTCTGCAGGTGTGGCCACACAGTGCACAATGTTCCTTTGTTTCAGATCCTTTACCAGTATCAACCATCAAGCGGACGTACAACAGAAATCTTCAAGTCCATCCCTGACCTCATACTCCAAAAACATGAAATAAAATAAAATGCTACCCTGGACAATATAGAGTGAAACTATCATAGGTAAAACAACAATTCTTTTGCTGTTGTGAAAGGATTCTACTTCTCATCTAACTTCAGGGGAAATGTTCCATATCCGGAACCAAAGAATAGTTTTTGACTACATGTATAATTTTTTAACGTTAGAAGTAAAGCAACTTTCGTTTGAACGCATATTCATGGGTTCACATTCCAGTTAAAACTGAAGCTTTCTTGCCGTTCCTCTCATACAGTTCCCTTTTTGTAATAACAGCAGGTGCTTGCGTGACATGTGGCACAGTGCAGGGCCATGTCTCCGTACCGCGACTACAAGTTCATAACAATTTGCTGCACGCACACACATTACTCACGCTCTTGGACAGGTGTGCTGTTACGGGCAACGGTAGCACACATTCGCTCTGACGGCAAAAATTGCATACTTGGTGATACGACGTAATGCGTGTGCTCTGCAAATAAATTTTATTTGCCGTTCACAGTTACTTTTGTAACCATTGAATTGGAACTCCAGTAGCAGGCTAACCCGAGTATAGCGCAGCTTTAAATTTACAGAACATTTTGTCAGTTTGCGTGGAACCAATCAGCATGGGCTTTGTGTCTTCTGAAATCCCTTTGTTGAAAAAATTTTGAAAGTTTTAAAGCGACCAAATTCCATTTACTAGAGACACTCTGACATACGTAATTGCGAATATCTGTGAAGCTCAAGAGACAAACAACCAACGAATGTGTTTTAAACTTTTATAATTAGTTTCTCCAGTGAAACCAGTACTTCGCTTTATTCAGCGACAGAGTATATGACTTATGCTGTTTCATTTTTCTGAATCAACCGCACATCCGTTTCCTAAGTTGCACAACACTGGAAACGTTACTGTGTGTAGGTCTAGATGTTTTATGAGATTAATAAAGATTTCACGTCCCTAACAGCAATGCGCATTCAAGAGAGACACAAGGTAAACAGTTCAACTGTAATTATTGTTGAAGTTTCAAATTGTAAACTTCTGCATGGCTAAGTTATTTCTGCAGTATTTAGACGAGCGTGCATAGTAACGTGTTCCAGTCTACTAGCTGCGTCCGCAGAATTCCTTCCTGCCGTCGCGGAGAAGACATTTTAACTGTTAACTAAGGCTAACAAATGTATAATTCGCTAATTGTGTCTCATTAGCAGCCACGATCTTTGATAGGCCCTCACCATCGTGTTCCACGCTTCGTCCTTCTTCATCTGTAAGGGTCACGGCTCCGTCACCCTTACCGACTGCTTTTCAGGAAAAAAATATGTGTGTTACTTATTGGTGAACGATATAACGACATATGATATTTTAGTAATATCACACATATTTCATTATTCAAGATTAAACTTAGTTTCAAGGCGATAAAGATAGTTATAATATGCATCATGTTTATTTATGTATGTGCATTTATAACTTATAATTCCTTTTACTGAACATTTTACAAACAGAAAACCGTCTGTTAGCTTGTACGCTGTGTAAAAGATAAATTCCTTTAGCAGAAAGAAAAATACTGATACTATATTGTGTACAACACTGGACCACGCAGCTACAGGCTGATTCAGATGCCACAACTGATAGGTTATGCAACCAGCAATGTCTTGAGCAACCACGCGCGAGATTTTCATATTCTCTCGCTCGCTTCGTGCAAACTATTAACCCCATAGAAAAACATGAACAGGGCCTTTTTGTAAGAAATTTAATGTAGTTAAAATTTGCACTGAGATACGTTTACTCTGGAGGCCATAGTTTTCGAATTACTCAGGAGAAACGCGTTTGTTGAGCCTCTAGGGTAAGCGTATCCCAGTGCAAAATTTAACTACTTTAAACTTCCTACACAAAATGTCCTGTTGATTTTTTTTCTGATTTAGCAAGTGTGAGGGTATGAAAATCATGTGTGTAGTATTTGAAAGTGTTGCAGGCTGCATATAGCTCATGGATAGGGGCAGCTGAATCACCCTCTATACAAGTCCAGGCATTGTTCATGGTTTAGAAAATATTTATGGAGAGTTTCACGTGAGAGCCCTTGTGGCCACTTTTGATAAGACCTGTACGAATTTTATCATGAATTTGGTTGAGGTACCATCGAAAATGGTGGTAAAATGTGAACTAAACATAAGTGTGTAAATAAAAGTACCCTAGTCTATGCTATTTTAGCACTGGATTATTACCTGAATTATCACCGTAAAATACAATATGAGCTTTTCCAGCTGTGACGGAGTTAGACTTATATGGAGTGAATGTTCTACTGAGCCTGGAGCTGTTGCTGGAATAATCGGCTTCTCGCAGATACAGGCACATTAAGAAATGCTACATTGTACCGCAGCGTGCTGCAGTGTGCGACATGTGTACAGGCGGACAGTTTATGAATGATTGCCGTTCCCTATCATTTGCCTGCGTTTCCGCTGCAACAAATTTGGTCATCGGTGTCCACCCATACAGACTCTGTAAGTATCGCTCAAAGGGAGTGCTGTCATGATTCGCTAGAACAATGGTTGCCTTAGAGGTAGTCTTATCGGTCTTCATTAGAGAATACTTTACAAATTGCAAGAGAGATTTAGCCGACTTTTGCATCGTGTTCAAGGGAATCGATGATGTAGTCGATTGCAATCTGTACAACACTGCCAATGAGTATGACGTGTATCAAAATACTTTTCAGTATTCACATCCCACGTTCATGATCTTTCATTGCCGTCCGTTGTGGCCGAGCGGTTCCAGACACTTCAGTCTGGAACCGCGAGACCGCTACGGTCGCAGGTTCGAATCCTGCCTCGGGCATAGATGTGTGTGATGTCTTCAGGTTAGTTAGGTTTAAGTAGTTCTACGTTCTAGGGGACTTATGACCTCAGATGTGAAGTCCCATAGTGCTCAGAGCCATTTGAACCATTTTTTGACCTTTCATTGGTTCAATGAAATCAGACACGAAATAAATTCTCTCAAAATTCGTTTCGAAAGTTCAGCAGGCGTCACTACCATAATGAAATTAATCATGTATTATGTAAGAGAGGAAGAATAGGGTTCAGTGACTAGTCGGCAACGAGGTCACTTAAAGGAAGGAAGAAAGGAAAATTAGGGTCTAACGTCACATCGACTACAGACTCACCAGAGACGGACGACAATCTCGTGTTACGAATCAGAAAGTGAAGGAAATCGGCCGTGCCCTTTCGAAGGAACCACCCCGGAATTTGCTGTAGCCTTTCACGGAAACTACACAAAACCTAAATCTGGATGGCCGGAAGCGGATCTGAACCGTCGTCCTTCAGAACGAGAATCCAGTGTGCTAAGCACTACGTTACCTGCTCAGTAAGATCATCTGGGAACGAGAACTAGCTCGGAAATGAGAAAGAATGAGGAAGGAAATTGATATTCCATTTCAGACAACCCGTAGCAGCATTTGCGTTAAACGGTTTAGGAAAATCATGGGAAATATAAATCTTGATGACCGGATGATTAGTTGCACCGCCAAACTCCCTAATAGATTCTGATTTGTGACTGGTTAACTCATACGGTTAGAAAATTTACCGCAGAATGCGTGGATTTGGGTTGAAATCTTGTTCAGTCTCCCGGTGTTATCATGGAAGGAAGGTTTAGGTACGAAATTGTTGAAGGAATCACTCTCTATAGCTAACATCACATTCAGTCAATTTGGATTTCCATTCAGTCGAGCACGCTTTATATCAAAGTAGATCAGGACAGCTTGGGCAAAATTCGGTCTTGCATTGTCCTGTTGAAAGCAAACGTTACGTTGACTTTGACAAAAGGGCGCAATCCACAGACTTAACACAGAAATGTTACGGCTTCTATCAATATTACAGACTATGAGATCAAGGGGTGTGGTTGGTGGTTAGGCAATGACACGTCATGCTGTGTGCTGGTCCTGCGTGATGGTGACGAAAGTAAACCTTCAACGCTTATTGTCCTTGGAGCCTACACACAATCATCGAAATGCTGTACAAAGAACTTGAACTGTGTTGCTGAGCAAATATAAGACAGTCTCGCGCAGGCAGCCGCAGCGCTCGCCTCGCTCGCCAGCGCTGTAGACGCCCGAGTCCGTGTCGCTAGAATAACTTCAAAAATGGTTCAAATGGCTCTGAGCACTATGGGACTTAACTTCTGTGGTCATCAGTCCCCTAGAACTTAGAACTACTTAAACCTAACTAACCTAAGGACATCACACACAGCCATGCCCGAAGCAGGATTCGAACCTGCGATCTTAGCGGTCACGCGGTTCCAGACTGAAGCGCCTCTAACCGCACGGCCACACCGGCCGGCGCTAGGATAACTCCGGAGAGCCGGAATTTAGCGTCTGTTAGAGCTGGGGAATGCTGCAGAGCTAGGGCACCCGCTGTGGCGGGACCAGCCCGCGCTCCGCCAGGTCAGATCAAAGACACCCGCGCGCAGTGCCCACCTCCATGATCCCCCCCTCCCCCAAACGCCATCGGAAGGGGCTGAATAAAGCTTCAGCCCAAGCTGTGGTGTCACCGCCAGACACCACACTTGCTAGGTGGTAGCCTTTAAATCGGCCGCGGTCCATTAGTATACGTCGGACCCGCGTGTCGCCACTGTCAGTAATTGCAGACCGAGCGCCACCACACGGCAGGTCTAGAGAGACGTCCTGGCACTCGCCCCAGTTGTACAGCCGACTTTGCTAGCGATGCTACTCTGACAAATACGCTCTCATTTGCCGAGACGATAGTTAGCATAGCCTTCAGCTACGTCATTTGCTACGACCTAGCAAGGCGCCATTACCAGTTATTGTTGCTATTATACTTCTGTATCATCAAGAGCGATGTTCCACAATTGTGGATTAAAGTTAAGTATTACATCAACTACGTACTTTATTTGCTACTAAAAATTCCCTTAACTGTTGCAGACCTCACGCCAGTCTGCGTGAGCTTAACGCGTGCATTTCGGCCTCCTTTAGCAACACGGTGTTGGCTCTTCTGCCAACACTTCAAATGGCAACGAGGATTTAGCATTGGTATTGCCCTAATTTACTTGTGTCATGGCTTCGCCACAATCTCCAGATGTACTGTCCGAATTTTATCGCTTGCAGAATCAGCAGACGTAGGCCTTATTGGATGCCCTTGGACAGCTCGTCCATGGTCAACGTGCAATGCAAAACGATGCGGCCGCCGCCGCTTCACCGCTACCGCAGCCACAACACGCAGTTGCACCACCTTTTCGTCCTTTTGATGCTTCACTGGAAAGCTGGACGGAGTGGTCACGCCAATTTGGATTCCATCTCGCTGCCTACAGAATTCAAGGTAACGAGCGGCAGCCTTTTTTGTTAGCATCCGTCGGGGTGCACACGTACCGTGTGATAGTGAAATTATTTCCCCGACGCGACGTAGCAACTCTGTCCTACGAAGAAATTTTGTCGGCATTAGATGCATATTTCAAAGAATCTGTCAATGTAGTTGCAAAAAGGTATACTTTCTTTCGTACAAAATGTACGGCCGGTCAGACTAATCGGGAGTGGGTTGCAACTTTGCAAGGCCTTACTAGGGATTGTGCTTTTGAGTGTGAATGTGGACTCCCTTATTCAGATTCTATGGTGCGTGATGCAATTGCACAGAACGTTTCTGATGTTCGTATAAGAGAACAGATTTTGAAACTAGTCAATCCCTCCCTTCAACAAGTGATGGACATATTGGATAGGCAAGACACACTTGACTTTGCTCAGGAATCATTTGAAACTTCGCCAGCTGTGTGTCACATTATCCGGGCCGCCAGCCGCGCTGCACAGAACGGTAAACAGCCCTCGCGCCCGTCCGCGCAGCTACGTGTGCTGCGCAAGCAAGCAAATGCAGTGCTAAAGTCATGCCCGCGGTGTGCTACTAGACATTCGCGTGAGAATTGCCCATCACGCGAAGCTATTTGCTTTTTCTGTAATAAAAAAGGACATGTTCAAAGTGTTTGCCAGAAAAAGCTCAGAACGGACACTCACAACCATTCCAGGCCCTTTGCTTCGCTCCAGAATCGAACCAAGAATACTCAGGCTTGTGAACCTTCGCCCATGGACATTCATGTAGTTAATTCCACTCCGCCCAGTGCCACTCTCTCTAACAGTGAGTGTGTTCGTCCCACAAATAGTGTGCGTCGCCGGCGAAGGAAATCATGTCAAGTCGCAAGTGCTTCTGTACCAGTGTCAGTTCACGTTGCACGAGACAGTCGCTCTTGTCGTCAGCAGGACAATAAACTTTTTGTAGACTTGGACATTAATGGCAATGTGATCCCATTCCAGCTCGATGCCGGAGCTGCAGTTTCCTTGATCAATAAAGACATGTACAAACAACTGGGCTCACCTCCGTTGCATGCTGCAAATGTTAAGCTAACTAGTTATTCAGCACAGCATATCCCTGTGTTAGGACAGTGCAGCCTTCTTGCAACATACAAGGGACAAACAAAACTTGTGTCATTTTATGTACTTCGTTCTTCTTCTGCAGTTAACTTGTTTGGTTTAGATTTATTCCAGTTGTTTAACTTGTCTATAGTAAATCAGGTCCTATCAGTGAACCAGACTGTGCCTTCAGCCAGTGTTTCTCGTCTATGTGAAGAGTTTGAAGACATTTTTGCTCCGGGCCTTGGTTGCGCTAAGAACTGTAAAGCACATTTGGAACTGAAAGTAAACGCGCAACCAAAATTTTTCAGAGCGCGCAATGTTCCCCACGCATTGCGTGATGAGGTGGCAAGAATATTACACGAATTGGAATCACAAGGTGTGATTGAACGTGTGCAGGCTTCTCTCTGGGCATCACCCTTAGTAATTTTGCCAAAACCTTCCGGAAAATTGAGACTTTGTGTGGACTTCAAGGCAACAGTGAATCCACAACTAGTGATTGCAACTTTTCCTTTACCCCGCCCGGAAGATCTTTTTGACAAACTGTGCCCGGGTAAATATTTTTCCAAGTTGGACCTAGCAGATGCGTACTTGCAAATACCGGTGGACGAAGAATCCCAGCGCGTTTTGGTGATTAACACGCATCTTGGTTTGTATCGATTCAAAAGACTACCATTCGGGTGTGCATCCGCCCCTGCATTGTTTCAGCAATATCTGAAAACTGTTTGTGCGTCGGTCCCTACTGCTGCAAACAATCTGGACGATATTGTGATCTCCGGAAAGACAGAAGAAGAACATTTAGCCAATCTCCGAACATTATTTCAGGTCATGCGACAAAATGGTCTTCGCTTGCGGAAGGACAAATGTGTGTTTTTTGCTCGTGACTTACCATATCTGGGCCACGTACTCAATGCCCAAGGCATACATCCTAGTCCAGAGCACCTCCGTGCCATACAAGGCTTGCCTTCGCCGCAGAATTTGAAGCAGCTACAGAGTGTGCTGGGAAAAATTAACTATTATCACAGATATGTTCCACATGCCTCTTCCATTTCAGCTCCGCTGCATCGCTTACGCCGTAAAGGTGTTCCGTTCGTCTGGACGACGGAATCCGAATGCGCCTTTCGCCAGTTGAAATCGGCATTGCTTACTAATACTTGCCTTACGCCATTCGATCCCCGGAAACCCCTTTTGTTGATGGTAGATGCATCGGATTTAGGGATCGGAGCTGTGCTTGCGCACAAAGATGGATCGCGTGATCGCCCTATTGCCTTTGCATCCAAATTGCTCTCGTCTGCGCAAAGACATTATTCACAGATCGAGAAAGAAGCTTTGGCTCACGTATTTGGTGTTACTATGTTTCATGATTTCTTGTATGGTCGTCACTTTACCATCATCACAGACCACAAACCTTTGACATCGCTTTTTCACCCGAACAAGCTTGTACCTCAACGTACAGCGCAGAAATTCATTCGCTGGTCTATTTGCCTATCGCAGTACCGCTACGATATCTTGTATTGGTACATTGCTAAGCACAGAAACGCCGATGCGTTGTCCCGTTTGCCTGTTGCTGAGGATAGAGCATTCGATTCCTCTGAACTTGCTTGCATGTTCATTGATGCGGAAACCGATGACGTTGTCGAATCGTTTCCGATTGATTTTCGTCGTGTAGCTACAGCCACAGCTGCTGACCCTGTCCTTGCTACCGTTTTGCGTTTTGTTGCTACTCAATGGCCCTTGTCAACGTCACGGATCGAGGATCCGTTGGTTCGCCGATTTTTTGCTCACAAGGAGAGACTTTTTGTTCGACGTGGTGTTTTGCTGTTGCGTTCTGATAATGATCAGTCCAGGGTCGTGGTCCCACGTTCGATACAGTCCTCTGTCTTACGGCTTCTCCACCAAGGACATTGGGGTATAGTGCGAACGAAACAACTTGCTCGTCAGCACTGTACTTGGTTCGGAATCGATGCTGCGATTACGAATATGTGCTCTTCTTGCATGGCGTGTGCCGAACAACAATCCCCACCGTCGCGGAAATTCTTTGCATGGCCGAAAGCCACTTCCCCTTGGCAACGCTTACACATAGATTTTGCTGGTCCATTCTGGAATGCTCGATGGTTGGTTGTGGTCGATTCATTCAGTAATTTTCCTTTTGTTTTACGGATGTCTTCCACGACGTCATCTACCACATCCAAGCATTATCTGCTATCTTTTGTATTGAAGGTCTTCCGCAGACTACTGTTTCCGACAATGGCCCACAATTCATGTCCGCAGAATTTCAGTCATTCTGCAAGGCCAATGGTATTCAACATCTGACATCCGCGCTGTTTTCGCCTCAGTCAAACGGTGCTGCTGAACGATTGGTCCGGACTTTCAAGTCACAGATGTTGAAGTTGAAAGCGTCGCATTCTCGGGAGGACGCGTTGTTGCTCTTTTTGTTTTCGTATCGCTCTCAGCCCTGAGATGGTCGCTCGCCGGCCGAGTTGCTACACGGTCGTCCTCATCGAACCTTGATGTCTTTGCTACATCCGCCGCATCAGGTTCCTGTTCAGCGGCAGCCACCTGCTTTTGCTCCAGGCGACGTTGTATATTATTGCAACTATCGAGGTTCACGGCGTTGGCTCGCAGAGCGCATTCTTCGCTGCCTCGGCCGCGCTATGTATCTGGTTTTGGGGGCCTCTGGTGAGGTGCGTCGGCATCTCAATCACCTGCGCCTCTGTCGTCGCCCGGGTTCGCCGCTCCCCGTCTGCTTTCAGCGACGGTGCCGTCCGGTCAGCGCCCTGGGGACCCATCTACTGGCTCGCCTCATCCCCAGGTGTTACCGACGCTGCCTTCCATTTCGCCCCATGGCGACGCGCCGCCGCCTCCGCCGGCGCCGCCTGTTCTCCCGCCGGCGCCGCCCGCAGTGGACGCGTTGCTGCCACCGCCGGGCGCCTCCCTGGGTCACGCGCTGCCGATCGCTTCCCGTGACCAGCCGTCCTCCGACATGGAACTCTTGCCCGCTCCGGACTAGATGGCGTCTTCACCCGTCGGGTACCCCGACGCGATGGAGGTCGACCCTTCGGCCCCTCCTGTCTCTCTACGGGCGCATACACCGCATGTTGGCGTGCACTCTGGACTAGGTTTTCTGGCGTTTCCTAGCTCCCCTCGGACCGAATGGCCGGGTGCGGGTGGCACAGCCTCGCCTGTTGTTAGGCTCCCCATCTCGTCGCATACGTCAACATGGGGTCCTCCCCACGGCGAGCGGAAGCCTTATAACACAACCGTTCGCCGATTTGCGGGGGAGGAATGTGGTGTCACCGCCAGACACCACACTTGCTAGGTGGTAGCCTTTAAATCGGCCGCGGTCCATTAGTATACGTCGGTCCCGCGTGTCGCCAGTGTCAGTAATTGCAGACCGAGCGCCACCACACGGCAGGTCTAGAGAGACGTCCTGGCACTCGCCCCAGTTGTACAGCCGACTTTGCTAGCGATGCTACTCTGACAAATACGCTCTCATTTGCCGAGACGATAGTTAGCATAAAATTCAGCTACGTCATTTGCTACGACCTAGCAAGGCGCCATTACCGGTTATTATTGCTATTATACTTCTGTATCATCAAGAGAGATGTTCCACAATTGTGGATTAAAGTTATTACATCAACTACGTACTTTATCTACTACTAAAAATTCCCTTAACTGTTCCAGACCTCACGCCAGTCTGCGTGAGCTTAACGCGTGCATTTCGGCCTCCTTTAGCAACACGGTGTTGGCTCTTCTGCCAACACTTCACAACCCACACTCCGAAAGGAGCAAAACAAAGATCACCATCATGTCCACCTAACACAGATGACCGCCGGAAAAATGACAACCATCAAACTCCACAACACTCACCACAGCCTGGCTCAAGCCAGGAGCCAAACCAAGAAAATGAACACCCACAACGGGCCTCCACACCCACAGACTCCAACCCCAACTTGGAATTCAGACTGCCAATGGGCAGACGTTCTCCAAAACGTCGGCAACACCTAAACCAGACCACACCAACATAGCTCTCTTTCGAGAGTGAAAATATCTACCAAGTCCTCGACCTCATCGAAGAGCTAACAACGTCGTTGCTGACGCAAAACGAGCCGAAAGGGCCAGAGAAAAATGACACATCGGGCGAACCATCCACGACTGAAAGTCATAACGCCGAACAAGGGCAACAGGCACCGCAACACACAACAAAACCCCAAGCGGTGCGCATCATGGCCACCAACAAAGTACCACCAATCATGGTTCATCAACCATGGATTTCCAAAAACTAAACATGTCCCTAAAGCATAAGATCAAGGGGCCACTAAAAGCTCATCTTCCGCGTAGACAGCGTGAAATGCCATTTCGACACAGCGGAAGACCACAGGGAGGCAGAAAAATACCTGAGAGAGGAAAAGCTACCTTACTACGGCCACCAACTTGCCGATCAACGCTGTAGGCGATTTGTTATGAAAGGGTTACTACCCACCACGCCGGTAGACGAAGTAAAAACAGCGCTAACGCAAAAAGTCCACCAAATCGTGTCCGTTTTCGAACACAAAAAGAGACACAGAGAGACACATCAAATCATCCCCCAGGGAACTTACCAAATTGCAACGCCACAAATTTAAGAGGCCGACAAACTGTACGACATACGTGGCTTGTTGCGGATGGTGGTAGGCGTGGAGGCATACAGAGCGAAAAACGGTCCTGCACAGTGCCACCGATGCCAAAGGCTAGACCACACCGCGGACTATTGTCAGTTGCCAGCACGATGTATACGCTGCGCCGGACTGCACCACTCCAAGGACTGCCAGAAGTCACGAACAGAGCCACCCACCTGAGCAGACTGCAAAGGGAGTCACCCAGCAAACTTCAAAGAGTGCGAACAGTACCAAAAGAGACTGAAACCATTCAGACCAGCCCAAAGCCAAAACACCACCCGACCAGAACACACAAGAACGGAACTATTGACGGACTCAACAAGACCCGCTGACAGAAGACAGACCTTGGCAAATGCCACCATCACAAGAAGCATGCGGTCAACCGATCGCACGTGTGCAAATGTAACGTCACCCGCACAGCGACACCCAGAACACGACAGAACCGTGGCCCCAGGCACCCAACACAACAACAACTGGGCACTCCACCGCAACAACAACCACCAGCAGACCACAGGCCCACTGAACTAGGAACAGCACTGGCTGAAATATTGTCCACACTACAACTATTTAACAAACAAAACCTTGTGACAACCATCGTAACAACGGCTAACAAATTCCGCGCTGCACAAGACAAAACGGCAAAGGCAGTAATTCTGCTGGAAGCAGCCATAATGCTCATGGAGTAAAATTACGGGCCACAGAAGGCAAAAACGAGACATAACTATTTACATCTGGAACGCAAATGGCATCAAACGCAAAAAGACCGAAACCCAAGCGTTCATTACCGAAACGGACATTGATATCATGCTGGTTACAGAAACCCACCTGCAGCCATCCGACAACTTCTGACTCCGAAACGTAACTTGTTACAGATCCGACCGATGAATCCAACGAGGTGGAGGCACAGCAATATTCATCAAAAACACAATAACCCACGACCCAGTCAGCAGCTCAGACCTACAGCAAATGGAAGTTACGCTCGCCAAAATAAACACCGATGACGGGGCGATGCTAATCGGAGCCACACACCTCGCCCCAAACCGCCAGCTTCTAGAAGAAGACATACGAACAGTGCTAGATCTCCACCACAGAATTCTCTTGGGGGGGGGGGGGGGGGGAGGAGACCTAAACGCAAAACATCCATTTTGGAACTCCCGGATAGTGAACCCGAAGGGAAATAAGCTGCAGTCTTTAAAAGAAACGATTCAGTTTATCGTCCAAGGGCAAGACGACCTCACACATATACCACTTCTACCCCAGCAGAGACCATATGTCCTAGATATTATAGTAACCAAGGGCCCAATAGGCAATGTGACGATGACAGTCTGCAACAACCTGTCATCCAACCATCGTCCAGTTCTCGTCAACATCCGTAAGATCAGACCACCATCTCAGCCTCGAAACAAAACCACTGACATAAACTGGGACCAATATAGAACAGCATTAACAGCCACCACCCGACCAGCCACCGACCTCACTGCCGTCAACAAAGTAGATGAAGCAATACAGAAGCTAACCAAAGATATCCAAATAGGCGCCAAAAACGCCACCATAACAACAACAATCGAAAAACAGCAAGACAATCTTCCCCCACTACTGCAAGACCTCCGACACCTGAAAAACAAGGCACAAAAACGATGGCAACGAACGCGCGACCCTTGGGACCGGACCGAAATGAACAAGCTAACAAGAGAACTGCAAAAACGTCTCACAGAATGGCGCGCCGAAACAAGGGACGACATGATGGAAACATTCAGGCTCCAGTCACAGGATGAATGGAAGTTAGTCAAAAACTTAAAAAGCCAGCCAACAGGGAAGAGGGCCCTAGTGGGCCAACAAGGGACCGTCTTCGATGTCCTGGCAAGAGCCGAACTACTGGCGGACATCTTTGAAGATCAAAACTCCTTATCCCAGTACGACGTTCGCACACGGGAAGACCACGAAAAAGACAAATTAATGAGACGTGAAACAGAAGCAATCAGGAATACAGTACCAGCCATACCACCAGAACTAGCCACACCCAGTGAAATAAGAAAATAAATACGGAAAAGAAGCGGAAAAACAGCACCAGACCTTCACAGAATAACGCACATGCATCTCAACAACCTCCCTAGAAAACCCCTTGTCCTCCTGACCAGAATAATAAACCGATGTCTAAAACTAAATTACTTCCCTATAACATGGAAGAAAGCGAACTCATAACAATTTCGAAAGGAGGTAGAAACCCCAACCTGCCAGCCAACAATAGACCAATAAGCCTCCTACAGACCATGGGGAAAATCCTAGAGAGGGTCGTACAAAACCGCATACAAAAAGCCCTCACTGAAGATAACACCATCCGGGCAGAACAGTTTGGCTTCCAAAGGGAAGTTTCTGCCGAGCTCCAAGTACTTTGGCTAACAGATCATATCTCCCAAAATATGAACTACGAAAATTCAACAGCCAACAAACGTTTGACAAAGTGTGGCATCAGAACCTAATATGGAAACTCTTACGACAGACAAGCATCCCACCCACCTACGTCAAAATTATAGACAGCTTCCTGTCCAACATACACTTCGTGGCCGAAATTGACGGAAAATACTCGTCCTTACGACCACTGAATACAGGAAATCCCCAAGGATCAGTTCTCTCGCCAACCCTGTTTAACATCTACGCAAACGATAGCCCACTGGAGCCAGGAGTAAATATTGCCCATTTCGATGGTGACGCGGCCTCTTTCATAAGCGGTAAACGACACCTCACCAATGTCAAAAGGCTGCAGCGGCAAGTGTCCCTAGTGGAAGTATGGTGTCGCCAAAATAAACTGCAACTAAACGCAGGGAAATCAGCTGCGGTCTACTTTACGAGAAAAAGACCTATCCTTGAGGAAAACCTGAGACTAAATGCACAGGAGCTACCCTGGAGGGATGAAGTAAAGTATTTATGCGTCACATTGGACAGGAAGCTGCTCTACTACTAGCACATCAGGTAAAGGAAACAAAAAGCTCAAAACCTAGCGAAGGCCCTCTTCCCCAAATTCAAAAGTAAAAACCTAAAACAAGAAACAAATCGAACATTGTACAAAACCACAATCTTGCCGGCGATGACATATGACTGCACCTCATGGGGCACCGCAAGCATAACCACCAGATACCAACTACAAATCGTTCAAAATAAAGTGTTGCGCTGGATCCTAGGCGCCCCACCATGGGCACGTCTCAGAGACCTCCACGAGATTATGGAGATGGACATGCTAGACGAAACAGTCAGGAAATTAGCAACACGGGTCCATAACAAGCTAGATATCATAAGAGACAACTGCAGACATTTGACTAAAGTAGGCACCAGCAAACCTAAGCAATGGCACAAGCAACGCGTGCCACGTAGCACAATTGAAGAGCCAGCAGACTAAGCTGATACCTAGTAGATTAGAGTAAACATAAACGCTGTAGATAGATTAAAATCATTAGCCACCCCTAGCAGATTAGAATAAGCATATAACGCTGTAGGTAGATTAGAAAGTTCATAGCCTAGAAAGTTCATAGCTCAGAAAGTTCATAGTTCATAAGGATAGGCAGGCACGACTCAAATACTACTCACTAAAATAAACTAGTACTTGCATCCGAAACCAAAAAAAAGTACAACAGCCCAACGGCGAATCGCCTCGGAAGAACCAAGAAGACAACGAGAACGTCCAACCACACAACTCCTGAAGAGGAAGAGCAAACCACCATCCAAGGAGGGGGATTGGCGGACGAAGGCCGAAAACAATAACATTCCTGTCCCCCAAAGTTAAATAAAGAGTGCCACCACAGTACAACCATGCAAACACACACAAAAATACACGGCAAATCGGCAAAGCCGATGGCCCTTTCTTCAAAAAAATGGACAGAGAGAAGCTCCCTGACAAATATAGGCTGTCAAGAAATGTAATCCGTATCTTCTATAGGGTGGTCAGAGAAGATCTGAAAATCTCGTTGGGATGTTACAGGGGAGGTTGCGCTGAGAAATAATTGCTATGAAAACTACGTTGTGCTTTTTCCGATTTAATTAACATTGAGGTTAGCCAATCAGATCGTTGCACGCCCAAATTCAAGCACTTTCACGTGCTAAAATGTGATAATGCACGGACATCTGTGTGTCTGAGAGTTACCATTGTGCAAATGCTCATTACCAGTTAAAATGTGCCTTGTTCTGAAGTGATAAATTTAAGCTATATGAACAAAAGCTACTCTTGTTCGGTTTGAGGATACCAAACGAAGAACGCGTTCGGGGACACCTGTCTCTGGCAGACTGCTTTATTTGCACACGGAACTATCTGACTGGCTATCGTGAATGCTAATTAAATTACAATTGGTGCAACGTATTGAATTTTTCCTTAACAATTAGTTCTGAGGACAACCTATCCTGCAACACCTTTACAAGCGTTTCAGTCCGTTTCGGAACTCCCTGTGAAATTGTAAAGGAAATACAAGTCAGAGAATTGGGTATTGTCTTTGATACTTAGAATGGGCCACAGCAACATGGTACTCAGGTATGTTTCAAAGTCATTCGCGCAGGTAGCCGAAGAAAGTGTAGATTGAGAAACGCGAAGTCTACGACAAAGAAGGCTAGTACAGGTAATTATAGCTTAAATAGAATGACATTAGTAGGTGAGTTACGTTCATTATGTTA
Source organism: Schistocerca serialis cubense (assembly GCF_023864345.2). NCBI lineage: Eukaryota > Metazoa > Arthropoda > Insecta > Orthoptera > Acrididae > Schistocerca > Schistocerca serialis. The sequence goes on along the minus strand of NC_064643.1, from coordinate 508,038,149 downwards.
TGTCAGTTTGAAACACATGTGCTCGGCCCATTCTCGGAGCTTCCGTTGCGTTGTGAGCGGACCCACTTTACGGCCGCTGGCAGAATCCATTCACTTCTAGCAATGAGTGGCGCACGAAACAAATTACGTGACGTACAGCTCCGTAGACTTTCTCGAAACCGCTTGTTGGCAGACCTCGACTGATTCACAGACTGCAGTATATAACTATTAGTTTAAATAAGGCTCATCAGACCCGCTTTGACCTGCGAGAATGATTTAATTTTTCACTAACCCAGTGTAGTGAAAGTGAAAGTTGATAGTCAAAAGTCAAACTGGAGACGCAAAAATACTACTCTTCAAGTTTCTACTGGATCAAATGAAATTTATTGCTTTCTGCAAGCCCTCGCCACCTCCCCATAGTGATTACCAAACGTCAAGTCCAGCTATCTGATGTCTCCATTATCTGCTCTCAGACATCAGCGCTTGGTCATAAAATATTAATTTGTCTTTAAATGATACGAATTTAAAGTTTGGTGGACGGGATGAGACACATCAGCCCGTCCCACATATTTTTGAAACAGTTGACGAAAGTAACTGAGGACCACAGATGAGTCGTAAGTCATACATTCATTTCATCTGTTCACATCTTTCCTTATAATTTTGGCAATTATCGCCTGCTGGTAACATTTCAACACCACCCATTATGTTGTAGCTACAATTAACGTTCTGCAGAGTCCTTTGAAAAGTTTCAGTGTCGTCCTTGTGTACCATAGTAATTTCATTCATACTACAAATTCAGTGATTCTTAATATTTCAGCAAGACTATGCCGCATATAGAAATGTCAAATTTGTCAACACTTCATGTGCTAAATGCACCATATTTACACTTACTGGTACCCGAATACAGTCTCTTAAAGTCTTATGACAAGCATTCCTTAAATTTCCGCCACAGAGGTAATAGATCAGACACTACATAAATACCCACATAATTATCATGTTTTCGCGGCGTTAAGACAGTTCCATAAAATTTCTGGCCTGCAACCGCATAAATTCAGCTTCTTCTTCTTCTAATATTTCGTGGCCCAAGTCAGACTGGGTTCGTGAGGTAGCCACGTCAAGACAGATGGTAAAGTTTAGCTGGCTTGAGACGTCTTCGCAGCAAGAAACGTTCCGTTATTAATATGACGGCTAAAGATTTGGGTGACGCTACGATGATGGTTTTAAGTAAAGAACTGAACTTTGCACCCACAGCAAAGGTTTTACCAATACCGGCTTTCATCAGTGCTGTCGAAGATGTTCGTCCTCTTTCTGCGGAATCATCAGAAGAAATAAGACGCGAAACTTGTCGAGCAGTAATGAAGGCTTGCCCACAAAGGAGTAATATATATGTGGCAGAGGACTGCACCGCGTAAGCTTTGCCAGGATTCCGAGGCGGTGGCTCTTTAGCTGATAAAGGTAATGCCACTGTTTCAATGTCTCGTGACGACTATCATGAAAAATGAACAGTTTACTGAGTGACAGCACATACCGGAAGATCAGTAAAGACCCCAACAATCAGGTGTTAAGGAAGACCGCTTCGCTTCTGAACGCCTCCCTCTTCCACCAGAAATTGTCCGAAGATTGAAACCAAGTGGTGCCGTTCCTCCAAGGCTTTATGGTCTTCCAAACATCCACAAGAATGGTGTTCTTTTACGTCAGATAGTGAGTAACATCGGCTCTCAGCCTATAATTGTGTCAAACACTTAGCGTCGTTATTATGGCGTCTGGTGGGAAAATGAGCTCATCACATACGGAACTCTGTGGACTTCATTGACAAACTGGAACCACCCAAACTGAACAATTCTGATATGTTAGTCAGTTTCGATGTAGTGTCGTTGTTCACAAAAGTTCCTCTTTCGGAATCATTGTCTCTCTTTGGAAAGACTTTCGATAAAAAGATTTCAGCTTTATTTGAACATGTTTTGACCTCGACATATTTCTTATTCAGTAACGAATTTTTTGAACAGACTAACGGTGTCGCCATGGGTAGTCTTTTGTCGCTCTTGGTGGCCAAAATTTTTATGAAAGACTTTGAGGAGAAAGCGCTAGAATCTGCTAACTTGAAACCCACACTGTTTTGCGGGTATATTGATGACACGTTTGTAGTGTGGCCCGATGGTGAAGACAAGCTAAAACAATTTTTAAATTATCTGAATTCTATCCACAGACAAATTCAGTTTACGATGGAAATCGAAAAAGAAGAGGGACTTACATTTTTGGATGTGTTGGGACGGCGCAAATATGATGGCACTTTGGGACATGCAGTGTATCGAAAACCATCGAAAGAATATATCAAAAATCCAACAAACTCCAGTAATATGAAGACAATGAATGCAACAATGCTACCTGGCAGTTCACAGAACCGGCCGGATGACGAAACTAAATGGTAAAATTTGACTGCACCACTGATTCATATGAGCGCCACCAGAGATCGCTAAGGAGACGATAACAGGCACTAAATGGAAAGGGAGCAAACTGTAGTCTGTTCAGCACATCAGACCCAGTGTGACACATGTGTCGCACAGGGTAGGATGTATCTCTCATGAGCATCACACAAAAGCCAATATTTTATCCCATACACATAAAGTCAATTTGGTATGTACTATATGAATGCACTTGCATAGATACAGTTGTTCGTCGAGTCATGTCGACATGCCTGACTTGTAGCACGCTGTTGAATTGTCGGTATATACGAGGTGCATTCAAGTTCTAAAGCCTCCGATTTTTTTTCTCCGGACTGGAAGGAGATCGAAACATGCGCATTGTTTTAAAATGAAGCCGCGTTCATTGTCAATACGTTCCAGAGGTGGCAGCACCGTACGGCAGATGGAATTTTACCACCAGCGGCGAGAATGAGAACTGTTTTAAATACTTAAAATGGCGACGTTTTCCTTACTTGAACAGTGTGCAATCATTCGTTTTCTGAATTTGCGTGGTGTGAAACCATTTGAAATTCATCGACAGTTGAAGGAGACATGTGGTGATGGAGTTATGGATGTGTTGAAAGTGCGTTCGTGGGTGCGTCAGTTTAATTAAAGCAGAACATCGTGTGACAACAAACCGAAACAACCTCGGGCTCGCACAAGCCGGTCTGACGACATGATCGAGAAAGTGGAGAGAATTGTTTTGGGGGATCGCCGAATGACTGTTGAACAGATCGCCTCCAGAGTTGGCATTTCTGGGGGTTCGGTGCACACAATCCTGCATGACGACCTGAAAATGCGAAAAGTGTCATCCAGGTGGGCGCCATGAATGCTGACGGACGACCACATGGCTGCCCATGTGTCATGTTGCCAAGCAATGTTAACACGCAACGACAGCATGAATGGGACTTTCTTTTCGTCGGTAGTGACAATGGATGAGACGTGGATGCCATTTTTCAATCCAGAAACAAAGCGCCAGTCAGCTCAATGGAAGCACACAGATTCACTGCCACCAAAAAATTTCGGGTAACCGCCAGTGCTGAAAAAATGATGGTGTCCATGTTCTGGGAGAGCGAGGGCGTAATCCTTACCCATTGCGTTTCAAAGGGCACTACGGTAACAGGTGCATCCTACGAAAATGTTTTGAAGAACAAATTACTTCCTGCACTGCAAGAAAAACGTCCGGGAAGGGCTGCGCATGTGCTGTTTCACCAAGACAACGCACCCGCACATCGAGCTAACGTTACGCAACAGTTTCTTCGTGATAACAACTTTGAAGTGATTCCTCATGCTCCCTACTCACCTGACGTGGCTCCTAGTGACTTTTGGCTTTTTACAACAATGAAAGACACTCTCCGTGGCCGCACATTCACCAGCTGTGCTGCTATTGCCTCAGCGATTTTCCAGTGGTCAAAACAGACTCCTAAAGAAGCCTTCGCCGCTGCCGTGGAATCATGGCGTCAGCGTTGTGAAAAATGTGTACGTCTGCAGGGCGATTACGTCGAGAAGTAACGCCAGTTTCATCGATTTCGGGTGAGAAGTTAATTAGAAAACAATTCGGAGGCCTTAGAACTTGAATGCACCTCGTATATTCCTATTTCTCAAGCAAGGCAAAATTTACCAGTTTCCTGCATATTTCGGCAAATCTGTTCCTTGACATAGTGCTTTGAAAGAAAGGAGGTCGCCAGTAACGGCTCCATAACTCTTTGTGTGAAATACCCCGAGAGCCATATGTTCCATGAGCATAGAGTACTCCAATGAAAGCAACAAGTTCTTCCAGGTTTAGGAACAACTCATTATTACAAATTGTGCTGCGAGCCTTTTCTTCAGTGTACTTTTTTATGTTTCAGTATCGGGTCGCTGACATATAGCCGCAATGCAAAGAGTGGCGACTTGCCTACAACGTATTGTTTGGGGAGTTCCGTGATTTGGGTCTTTTGGCCGCTTCTGGGTTCTGTGTGCCCCTAATTACTTGCAGTTCTTCCATGTTGCTACACAGCGACTGGTTTTAGTATTGTTTGAGTTGCTTGTGGTCCAACTAATAGGAATCCTACTGGAACAGGCAGGGCAGTTATTGCGCCGAGTTGTTAAACTCCTTTTTCAAACTGTGTTTTAGAATTACACTGGCCATCCAGAGGTGTGTCCATTAGTCTTAGCTAAACAGCGAGACGGCTGTCATGTAGCGGACTTTGTGGACTGTTGATGAATGCTCTACATTGGTAAGGTGCAGTATTTGTATCTAGTGAAAGCTTTGGAAGAGCATTATATCTTGGGCTTAAGTGCTATAATCTTATTTCAGTGATTGTCCTTTTTTTTTTTAAAAAAAAAGGAACAAACTTTTAGAGAGTTCAAACGGTGAATAGTTATTGTGTTTTACGTGGTTATTAGTCAGCCGTATTCTTGCTGACACAGCTCCTATTTGTCCGACTGGACAACAAACTTACGCTGTGCCCAACCAGCCAGCCGACTTGGAACGGGAGGGGAAGAGGGTTCGGTTCTGGGCGGAGGCCGGTACTAGGTGCTCATTGGGACCGCTGTTCCGTGCCAAGACGTGAATTCTTGTCAATTTGACAAACGTTTAAGCGCCTACAGGCCTGCTTGCTGTCACTGCTCTTATACTCGTATATGTTGTATTCCTGGTAGGCATCCCATCCCCTAGTTGTTTTGAAGCGGAGTGTTTACTCTCTTAAACTGTTTTGGAAGGAATTGTAAAATATCTTGATCTGTTTCTGTTAAAGTGTTTTCTTTTTAAACTTTTGAAAGGAAATAAGTCTTCTTGGGCTCTGTACTGTATTAATTAAAATTTCAAGACAATTTCTGAGGCTTCTGGCGGCTGACAATTATTGTTTTTGATTTTATTGTAATTTTTTAAAGAGATAAAATTCACAGCAAGTTTTTAAGCTCTTGTCTCTGTCATTACTGGTTGTTAACTGGATTTTCACTTCATTCCATCGTAAAAGATAATTTTAAATGTTTTCACGAAATAAATCTAGATGATGTTAATCACAAGTGACGTTGAACGTGGGGTTTGGGCCTTGCATAATTTCCTGCCGCCAGCAATGAAAGAACATTTCAGGTGACTCACTGACTCCACCAGGTAGCTGACTGATAACTCCTCCGCTCCAACGCCTTCGTCCTTGTTGAAGGCCCCGTCCTGCATTGCACGCACATTTGGCTCGAAGTTGGGAGGGACGTCCACGCCGTTGCGTAGCATCTGTAAATACGAAACCTATAGCATAGAAGAAAGAAAGCCGTTGCGGTGGACTGCGCGCTCATTGGTTCACAGATCTAGTTAGAATGGTCCATGTCTATGTTCTCGAAGAGATAGGTCATCATCAGATGCATTATGTTGTTGTTGCTGTTGTTGTGGTCTTCGGTCCTGAGACTGGTTTGATGCAGCTCTCCGTGCTACTCTATCCTGTGCAAGCTTCTTCATCTCCCAGTACCTACTGCGACCTACATCCTTCTGAATCTGTTTAGTGTATTCATCTCTTGGTCTCCCTCTACGATTTTTACCCTCCACGCTGCCCTCCAATACTAAATTGATGATCCCTCGATGTCTCAGAACATGTCCTACCAACCGATCCCTTCTTCTAGTCAAGTTGTGCCACAAGCTCCTCTTCTCCCCAATTCTGTTCAATACCTCCTCATTAGTTATGTGATCAACCCATCTAATCTTCAGCATTCTTCTGTAGCGCCATAATTCGAAAGCTTGTATTCTCTTCTTGTCTAAGCTATTTATCGTCCACGTTTCACTTCCATACATGGCTACACTCCATACAAATACTTTGAGAAACGACTTCCTGACTCTTAAATCTATACCGATGTTAACAAATTTCTCTTCTTAAGAAACGCTTTCCTTGCCATTGCCAGTCTACATTTTATATCCTCTCTACTTCGACCATCATCAGTTATTTTGCTCCCCAAATAGCAAAACTCCTTTACTACTTTAAGTGTCTCATTTCCTAATCTAATTCCCTCAGCATCACCCGACTTGATTCGACTACATTCCATTATCCTTGTTTTGCTTTTGTTGATGTTCATCTTATACCCTCCTTTCAAGACACTGTCCATTCCGTTCAACTGCTCTTCCAAGTCCTTTGCTGTCTCTGACAGAATTACAGTGTCATCGGCGAACCTCGAAGTTTTTATTTCTTCTCCATGGATTTTAATACCTACTCCGAACTTTTCTTTTGTTTCCTTTAGTGGTTGCTCAATATACAGATTGAATAACATCGGGGATAGGCTACAACCCTGTCTCACTACCTTCCCAACCACTTCTTCCTTTCATACCCCTCGACACTTATAACTGCCATCTGGTTTCTGTACAAATTGTAAATAGCCTTTCGCTCTCTGTATTTTACCCCTGCCACCTTCAGAATTTGAAAGAGAGTATTCCAATCAACATTGTCAAAAGCTTTCTCTAAGTCTACAAATGCTAGAAACGTAAGTTTGCCTTTTCTTAATCTTTCTTCTAAGATAAGTCGTAGGGTCAGTATTGCCTCACGTTGTAAGTAGGCTGTTTATGTTTTCTCTATGTAAGTAGGCTGTTTATGTTTTCTCTATGTAAGTAGGCTGTTTATGTTTTCTCTATGTAAGTAGGCTGTTTATGTTTTCTTATTGGCAACGTTACGTAGCGCTCAATATGAAAATCACTGGCTGTGCTGTGTGCAGTCTGTGGCTAGTTTGCATTGTTGTCTGCCATTGTAGTGTTGGGCAGCGGCAGCTGGATGTGAACAGCGCGTAGCGTTGCGCAGTTGGAGGTGAGCCGCCAGCAGTGGTGGATGTGGGGAGAGAGATGGCGGAGATTTGTCATGAACTGATATATATATTATGACTTGTGATGATATTAAGGTAAATACATTGTTTGCTCTCTATTAATATTTTTCATTTGCTAACTATCCCTATCAGTAGTTAGTGCCTTTAGTAGTTTGAATCTTTTATTTAGCTGGCAGTAGTGGCGCTCGCTGTATTGCAGTAGCTTGAGCAGCGGAGATTTTTGTGAGGTAAGTGACTTGCGAAAGGTATAGTTTAACGTTAGTCAGGGCCATTCTTTAGTAGGGAATTTTGAAAGTCAGATTGCGTTGCGCTAACAAAATATTGTGTGTCAGTTTAAGCACAGTCATGTATAATTGTTCAAAGGGGACGTTTCAAGCACAGTCATGTATAATTGTTCAAAGGGGACGTTTCATAAGTCTGTGGCTAGTTTGCATTGTTGTCTGCCATTGTAGTGTTGGGCAGCGGCAGCTGTATGTGAACAGCGCGTAGCGTTGCGCAGTTGGAGGTGAGCCGCCAGCAGTGGTGGATGTGGGGAGAGAGATGGCTGAGGTTTCTAATTTGTCATGAACTGATATATATATTATGACTTGTGATGATATTAAGGTAAATACATTGTTTGCTCTCTATTAATATTTTTCATTTGCTAACTATCCCTATCAGTAGTTAGTGCCTTTAGTAGTTTGAATCTTTTATTTAGCTGGCAGTAGTGGCGCTCGCTGTATTGCAGTAGCTTGAGCAGCGGAGATTTTTGTGAGGTAAGTGATTTGCGAAAGGTATAGTTTAACGTTAGTCAGGGCCATTCTTTAGTAGGGAATTTTGAAAGTCAGATTGCGTTGCGCTAACAAAATATTGTGTGTCAGTTTAAGCACAGTCATGTATAATTGTTCAAAGGGGACGTTTCAAGCACAGTCATGTATAATTGTTCAAAGGGGACGTTTCAACGTGTTCCAACATTTCTACGGAATCCAAACTGATCTTCCCCGAGGTCGGCTTCTATCTCTTTTTCCATTCGTCTGTAAAGAATTCGCGTTAGTATTTTGCAGCTGTGACTTATTAAACTGATAGTTCGGTAATTTTCACATCTGTCAACATCTGCTTTCTTTGGGATTGGGATTATTATATTCATCTTGAAGTCTGAGGGTATTTCGCCTGTCTCATACATCTTGATCACCAGATGGTAGAGTTTTGTCAGGACTGGCTCTACCAAGGTTGTCAGTAGTTCTAATGGAATGTTGTCTACTCCGGGGATCTTGTTTCGACTCAGGTCTTTCAGTGCTCTGTCAAATTCTTCACGTAATATCATATCTCCCATTTCATCTTCATCTATGTCCTCTTCCATTTCCATAATATTGTCCTCAAGTACATCGCCCTTGTATAGGCCCTCTATATACTCCTTCCACCTTTCTGCTTTCCCTTCTTTGCTTAGAACTGGGTTTTCATCAAAGCTCTTGATATTCATGCAAGTGGTTCTCCTTTCTCCAAAGGTCTCTTTAATTTTCATGTAGGCCGTATCTATCTTACCCCTAGTGAGATAAGCCTCTGCATCTCAGGACTGCTTAGCCATTTTGCACTTCCTGTCGATATCATTTTTGAGACGTTTGTATTCCTTTTTGCCTGCTTCATTTACTGCATTTTTATATTTTCTCCTTTCATCAATTAAATTCAATATTTCTTCTGTTACCCAAGGGTTTCTACTAGCCCTCGCCTTTTTACCTATTTGATCCTCTGCTGCCTTCACTATTTCATCCCTCAAAGCTACCCATTCTTCTTCTACTGTATTTCTTTCCCCCATTCCTGTCAATTGTTCCCTTATGTTCTCCCTGAAACTTTGTACAATCTCTGGTTCTTTCAGTTTATCCAGGTCCCGTCTCCATAAATTCCTACCTTTTTGCAGTTTCTTCAGTTTTAATCTACAGTTCATAACCAATAGATTGTGGTCAGAGTCCACATCTGCCCCTGGAATTATTGAGGTAGTGAAGGGAGGCGAAAATTTAATAGTCATGGGTGACTGGAAATCATCAGTAGGAAAAGGGAGAGAAGGAAACATAGTAGGTGAATATGGATTGGGGCTAAGAAATGAAAGAGGAAGCCGCCTGGTAGAATTTTGCGCAGATCATAACTTATTCATAGCTAATACTTGGTTTAAGAATCATAAAAGAAGGTGGTTCCTAAATCTCTGTCTTATCATTATATAATCTATCTCATGCCTTTTAGTGTCTCCAGGGTTCTTCCATGTAGACAACCCTCTTTTATGATTCTTAAACCAAGTATTAGCTATGATTAAGTTACGCTCTGCGCAAAATTCTACCAGGCGGCTTCCTCTTTCATTTCTTAGCCCTAATCCATATTCACCTACTATGTTTCCTTCTCTCCCTTTTCCTACTGATGAATTCCTGTCACCCATGACTATTAAATTTTCGTCTCCCTTCACTACCTGAATAATTTCTTTTATCTCATCATACATTTCATCAATTTCTTCGTCATCTGCAGAGCTAGTTGGCATATAAACTTGTACTACTGTATTATAAACGTCATCTGCAGAGCTATTTGGCATATAAACTTGTACTACTGTATTATATTGTTACTGGATTATATTGTTACTTTTGAATACATTGTGGGAGTGAACAGTGATCAATGTTGCTACAAGTATTTACTATCAAAAACAGTCTTGATCACAAATTATTTATTCAGGCGTCCGGTTTTGACTACAACTGTGCGTGATTTACCACCAGAAGGAGGTTCTTACTCATTGGTCTGAAGATAACCACAGCTGTGGTCGAAAGCTGTCACCGGAATAAATAATTTGTGATCAAGACTGTTTTTGATATTAAATATTTGGCTTATATTGTGCTTGATGTTCATTTTATACATCTGAATCACTTGAGTCGGCAGTTTCCACTGAAACCAAATCGTCGTTGTTCTCGGCGTTCCTCTCACTACCGGATTCATAACTGAGTTGCGTCGGTGAAACGTTCTGCAGATAGACAATCTCAGCCTCGGTAAGGCCACGTCATCTTCCCATTGTAACTTCAACGATGCGAACTCGCGAAAATAAACTGCAAGTTTACGTCGCTGGCGTCAGGACTACCGCAGAACGCTCGGCTTGACCAAGAAGATATACTGGCAAGAAGCTTCCGCAAAGAAGAAGTTGCTGACATCTACTATCGTGTAAGAGAACTATGGGCAGTGCCACAGACAGTTGTGTCGGAGGGTGGAAGGGGACTTACCCAACATGTGATATGTTACTCTGCGGCTTACTAGTGTCACTTCGTAGGTCTGCATGTCACCTGTCCCTAGAGAACGGCCGGCCAGTGTGGCCACGCGGTTAAAGGCGCTTCAGTCTGGAACCGCGCGACCGCTACGGTCGCAGGTTCGAATCCTGCCTCGGGCATGGATGTGTGTGACGTCCTTAGGTTAGTTAGGTTTAAGTAGTTCTAAGTTCTAGGGGACTGATGACCTCAGATGTTAAGTCCCATAGTGCTCAGAGCCATTTGAACCATTTGAACCTAGAGAACGGAAAGCCGCTTTGATATAAAGTATCGCCCGACCTCTTCGTATTTCACGTTCTTTTTGACACAAAGTGCCGTAATATATTGTGAATAACGTCGATGCACTCCCAAAACCTATTTAGTGTCTGAAAATCAGTGCTGCTGATGCCAAATCGCGAAAGGGTCAAAAATTACCCATGTGGTACTATTGTTACAACAGACAAATTTTTCATATTTCTTGGTGGGCTAGGAGGATGAAAATCTGGCGAGTTGTACAACCCATAAATGAGGGAAAGTCACGGGAGCGTTTGGTGAGGATTATGGAAGGGACCACGAATTTGGTCAAACTTCTAGTGGTAAACGCAACATCAAGAATTATTAACCTCAAATAGTTACCCGCTCGCCGCCAGAGACGGCTGCTGGCATTCCTAAGACCTGTAGTGTCACGTGATGTGACGTAAGCACCACGGACTGGCTTTCTCGTTGGCCTCGCGGCAGTCGCGAGCGACAAATGTGTTGCTCCCTCGACAAAGCTGGTCGCATTTTCGGACTGTCGGGCCTTAAGGTGCGGACTAGTGCGCTGACTGCCGTAGTAAACGCTGCAGAGCATACGACAGCACGACTCGCGCAGCGCCTACCAGTGAACGCGCACGTCAACTATTAGCGCCCTCTACACAGAGGGCACGTGCTGTTACGAAGCTGTCCACCAGCATCCGAAGGTGGTACAACACGAGAGGCTGGCACGCGGAACAGTCTCTGCCCTTCCAGGCAGCGTCCTCGCGTTTGGAGGCTGCCCATTAAGGCGCACCGAGCGGAGAAATGCCAGTCATTACGTAAAGAGAGCAGAGCGAGCGGAGGCGCACGTGGTGGACCCTCACCTTGAGGGGGTGCAGAAGGAGCCAGAGCGGCGTGGCGTGGCGTGGCGTGGCTTACCGGGAGCCTTGACACGTGACTGCCGGCCGTTGCGCAAGCGGCCGCTGCCGCGTCCAGAAAGAAGTTCCCACGCCGGCCGCTCACCGCCGTCGGGCAGGGCGCACTCCAGCCACCTGCCGTGACGCAACACTCAGCCGCTCTGGGAATCCTCCTTCTGGCTTTCCGCCTGGCTTCAAAAGTAGGGCAGTCCGGGCTGGCATGAACCCTCCACCTTACATCTGTACTTTCCAACTTACAGTACGATGTAGTACAACATGAGCTAATATAATTTCTACAGCCGGATTACTATCTATGTTCCGCATCACATATTAAAGTTACGGTCACAGCCCAATAGAGAGAAACTACATGTTCCATGCAGTGTCCATACTTTGAATTCTTGATAGAGATACACAAGAAGAGACATGAACACAGTTTCTGTGTCACATTTTGAGGCAGTGTTTTTCCCGGGCAGCCAGAATTTTAGACAGTGTTCCCTGACTGGAGAATAGCGATCGGTATGAAATGTTAAAAATCAATAAAACGTATCGATTGCGTTTCACTACTTCTGTTTGTTGGCAACCTGTGTAAGTAGGCTGTTTAGGTTTTTTTATTGGTAACGCCACCTCTGTATGAAAATCACTGGCTGTGCTGTGTGCAGTCTGTGTCTAGTTTGCATTGTTGTAATACTCGCCATTGTAGTGTTAGGCAGCTGGCTGTGAACAACGCGTAGCGTTGCGCAGTTGGAGGTGAGCCGCCAGCAGTGGTGGATGTGGGGAGAGAGATGGCGGAGTTTTGAAATTTGTCATGAACTGCTATATTTATATATGATGATATCAAGTTAAATACATTGTTTGTTCTCTATTAATATCTTTCATTTGCTAACTATCCCTATCAGTAGTTAGTGCCTTCCATAGTTTGAATCTTTTATTTAGCTGGCAGTAGTGGCGCTCGCTGTATTGCAGTAGCTTGAGCAGCGAAGATTTTTGTGAGGTAAGTGATTTGTGAAAGGTATAGTTAAATGTTAGTCAGGGCCATTCTTTTGTAGGGAATTTTGAAAGTCAGATTGCGTTGCGCTAACAAAATATTGTGTGTCAGGTTAAGCACAGCCATTTGTAAAATTGTTCAAAGGGGACGTTTCATATGTCGACCCTTAGCCGAGGATACCTCACTGGAATCTTCTGATTTTTTCTTGTAGTTTGTGTTTATTGCTAGCGCGTAATTGTTGAGAGAATCTCCTTTGTAGTTGTAGCCTTTCATTGTTGTACAGTAAAACATTTGTGGCATGCATGTAGATTTGCACCAAGTATTTCGCAGCTGCAATTAACTAGATATTATTTTCAGTGCTATGTTAATGTGTTCTCCTATTTTTGCACTTCAAATTGTGCTTTTCTGTGTTATCGTGTGAAATACTGTGACAATAATGGCGTGCGAAAAACGTAATACTAGGCTCCAAAGCAAACTGAGAAATGACAGTGAAAATGAAAGCAGTGTGTTAGCGCCACCGAGTAATGAATTAACTGATGTTCAAAGTAGTAATTTGGTAACTGTGCACAGGGAAATGGAGCGGGCGTCAAACAATGGCGTGGACAGTGAAACAATTAGTGAAGAGGGAAGCATTATCGATCGATCGGTCGCCAATAGCTCGCCTCAGGAAACCGAAATGACACGACACGATCTCGCAAATACTGTAGATTGAGGTTTTGGGTTCCCACCGTTTTCTCAAATGAGTCAAGACACATTTTCCACTTACCAAAATGTGAATGTTTCCGGTGCAAATTCACTGCCGAAAAGCACTGAGGAACATGTTTCAGACACCAGTGCATTGTTATTACAATTAATGCAACAAATGGGACAAAAGCTTGAAAAGTTAGACACAATGGAACAACATCAGAGACAAACACAGCAACAGTTAGACACAATGGAACAAAATCAGAGACAAACACAGCAAAAGCTTCAAAAGTTAGACACAGTGGAACAAAATCTTAAAAAGTTAGACTCATTGGAACAAACACTTGAACAAACACGTGAAGATTTAACTACTGAGTTACATAATATTGAATCGAAATGTCAAAAAGTCTGTAATGACGTAAAAACACAAATTTGTGAGCATTTTCAACCTATTTTTTCGCGGCATGAAAATGCATTACAGAATCACGAAGCAGCCATAAAAGAACTGCAAACCATTGTTCATGAAAATCATGAGACCTTGTGGGCTAAAATTGACTCAGTTGCATCTACCGATTCGGTTATGCAACTTGCAAAAACTCAGGAAAACTTAAAGGACACAGTAGATTAGATTTCAACACAAATGGACACTCTGAAACTTGGTTCAGAAAAACACACCGAGGAAATGTGTTCACTATCGGAGAAAGTAGCCGAACTTTCGGATCAGGTCACTAACTTATCTACAAAGGTAGATGATGATCTGAATGACACAAGACCCGTAGCCTTCACTGACACAGAAGAGTATGAACCAATAAGAAAATTCAAACAAAATCAGAATCAAATTAATACACAACACCAAAGAGAAATCCGGGAAGTACAAGATCAGCTGACACAGGTAATACAAGAATTATGTATTTCAGAGGACACTCGCGCTCCAACACAGGAAGAGGGACTTAGAAACACGGAAAAGCCGCAAAATAATAACACAGGGCATTTCGGAAGTTATGAAAGAAATTGGCAATGTGCACCGAATTTTGAGATGGAACGGCCGACACGACCTAACAATGACCGATATGCGACTCGCCGACATGACGATTTTGACTATAAGCTGTTCATTACTACACGTAAATTCAAAACATTTAAGAATTCTGGCAACGACATTCATCCACAAGCATGGCTCCATCAATTCTCTCATTGTTTTCCTCCCAACTGGTCGTTGGAACACAGATTAGAATTTATGTGTAGCTACTTAGAGAATGAACCAGCTGTAAGAATGCGATCGGTCATTCACGATTGCCACAGTGAAGGAGAATTTTACCATGCCTTCCTCTCAGCATATTGGTCTCAAGCCATACAAGACCGAGTAAAACATGGTATCATAATGATGAAACATTTCGAACAATCTGAATTCTCCAGTCTTGTGAAATATTTTGAAGACATGTTGCACAAGAATCAGTATCTTTCAAACCCATACAGCCCCTCAGAACTCATCCGCATTTGCTTAATCAAATTACCTGAACATTTACGGCATATTATTTTAGCAGGACGTTGCAAAGACGACATTGAAGCTTTTCAGGGACTGTTACAAGAACTAGAAATTGACACTGATAATCGCGGAACGCGAAAACAAGGACACAACAATTACAGGTCACATCCGTGACGACAGAAACAATAACGGGACACGACTGGTCTATTCTTACAACGCAAATCGTGACCAAAATAGACACCACCCGAACGACAACCGTTGGCAGAGTAGTAATAATTACAGGGAAAGATCACCTCTCAGCGGTAGTGACGATCACAGAGACAATCAGAGAAACAGACAATATGGAAACCAAAATAATTATTATCAAGGGAGACAGAATAACTTCAGATGCAACAGTTCAGCGCGCAGTTACGATTCAGGGAGAAATTCTCCACCACTTAACCGACAAGAAAGAAACTACAGGAACTACCGACATGACGACAGATGATGTGATCGTAACGACAGACCTGAATTGCATCAGAACTGGCGGGATTCAAACAGGGCCCTCTCGAGGAGGTGAATTTGTAGAAGTTAGGTCTCCAAATCCCAATAACGATGCGCGCCAACAAAGAGACAATAGGCAATGACTCACACCGCTGGCAGCCACAAAACGTTCTTATGACACTAACGACGCATCTTCCATAGCTAGTAATTACGTAAAAATGGAAGACATTAGGGACATCTTACTCCAGGAACACGACGTAAAACATAACAACATTGCATATCCTGTGATTCACATTACTGTAAATGACGTAAAATTTACAGCAGTACTTGACTCTGGCAGTCCCATTTCAATAATCAGTGAAACAGCCTTTAGCAAATGCAACAAATCGAACGATTGCCCCACACTTCCGTTACGTAAGATTAAACTACAAGGTGCAATCTTTGGAAAAAGTGTAGATGTACGCCAACAAACCAATTTAGAATGCTTTTGTCAAAGCCACAGCTTCTCTATGAACTTTCTCATTGTTCCATTATTGTCGACGGAAATTATATTGGGAGTAGACTTTTTGAATGAATACAAAGCAATCTTAAACTTTCACGATGCTGAAATAAGTTTAGAGAAAGAAGGTAAGTCAATAGCTTTGAAATTTGAAGATTGGCTCTCAAACCATGACGAGGAAATTAATCGGCTTTACCTTCTGTTAGACAACAGTTCGGACTTTTCTACGGAACTAGACACTAACAATCACTCTGCAAGTACTGACAGGGATGATATCGACGGCGCATTTGACACTAATAAGTTAATTCAGAATAAAATTCAAACAATTGAGAATTGTAATGACACTGATAGGCAGGACCTTTTTGAGATTTTACAAGCACATTCCACAGTCTTTACTCACAAAACAGGAACAATCAAGGGATTTCAATACCAATTTCGTGTTCGTGAGCATACTAAATTTTGTGTTAGACCATACGTAATTCTAGCACATTATAGGGACCGTGTGAGAACAGAAATACAATCTATGCTTGACGAGGGCATTATTGAGCCTGCAGTAAGCTCATACAACAATTCATTACATGTTGTTGAGAAGAAAAATGGATCGATCAGGCTTGTCTTAGATTCGAGACAAATCAATACGATCATTATTCCTGAAACAGACAGGCCGCAAACGTTAGAAGAACTTCTTCAAAATTTTAATGGTGTAAAAGTGTTGTCTTCCATTGATCTCAGATCCAGCTGTTATCAGATCGAACTTCATCCAGAATGTAGAAAATACACAGCTTTCCTTTGTTTCGGCGTTTGTTATCAGTTTCGGAAACTTCCTTTTGGTTTGAACATTTCTTCGGCAGCATTCATTCGCGGGTTAAATTCCATATTACCTGAGTTCTTAAAACGTCACAGCACCTTATATGTAGACGATATTCTGATAGCAGAAGCTTCATGGGAACAACATAATCGCATCCTCAACAGTTTGTTACGTATTTTTGCAGAATCTGGAATTACAGTTAACTTGGAAAAGTCTGAATTCGGTAGGACAAAGGTGAAGTTTTTGGGACATATTATTTCTTCTGAAGGGATTCAACCGGATCCTGAAAAGTTAGAAGCAATCAGAGCCATTCCAGTTCCATCCACAAAATGACAAGTCCGCAGTTTTCTAGGTCTCGTAAATTTTTACCGTCGTTTTCTGAATATGCAAATTCTTGTTACACCAAAACTTTGTTCTCTCACTGGAAAAAATACTATTTGGAACTGGGACGAACAAGCACAGTTGGAATTCAATTCTTTGAAAGAAGCGTTACTTCACGCGCCAGTCATAGCTCATCCAGATCTGTCACAAGATTTCTGCCTTAGCACGGATTCTTCTAAAGTCGGTCTTGGTGCCCATTTATTTCAAGAAGCCATAGAAAATGGCACTACCATTCAGAAAACCATTGCTTTTGCTAGCCGAGTGCTAACAAAATCGGAAAAAAATTATTCCGTTACTGAATTAGAAGCTTTAGCTATCGTTTGGGCATTTAACAAATTCCGTTTCTTTCTTTCTGGTAAGCACGTAAAAGTATACAGTGATCATCGTGCATTAAAATTTCTTATGTCTTCAAAATTAAATCATGACAGGTTAAAACGTTGGGCATTGTTTCTGCAAGAATTCCGCTTCACAATAGTCTACATTCCCGGCAAGGAGAACATTGTTGCGGACGCACTGTCACGCGCACCGGCTGGGCTTGAGAAAAGTACCACAGAAGGCAACCTCGAGAAAAATTTCAGTATTCTTTACATTCAGAAAGTCGCCTTTGAAAACTACATCACCACATCCTTAAAGGACATTGCTCATGAACAAGATAAAGATCCGATTTGGAAAGACATCAAGTGCAAATGGCATGAAAAGACACACACACAGATTTGGCATTATTATCTGGTTAGAAACAACATACTGTTCAAACGCTGCACTGTTAATGACAAGCTATGGGTACTTTGCATTCCTGACGATTTTGTTAATAAGCTCATTTGGTACATTCATTTCAGCTACGCACATTTTGGTCCACGAAAATGTTATCATATTCTTCGAACGACTTGTTATTTTAACAATATGGAAAAGAGAATTCGAAGAGTCTTATCTATTTGTAAACTTTGTCAAAAGGCGAAACCATCTACTGTCTTACATCGTGCTCCGTTGTTTCCTATCATTCCTTCTAAATTAAAAGAATTTGCTGCTTTTGATCTCTTGGGACCGCTTGTCAGAACATCTAATGGATTTTCGTACGTTCTAGTCGCTGTTGAACTTACTTCAAAATTTGTTTCTTTCACACCGTTACGTAAAGCCACTGGACGGTCTGTATCCAACGCCTTTGTTAAAAATTTCTTACGTGAAATTGGCCACGTTGCTAAAGTCATTTCAGATAACGGACTGCAATTTAGATCTGCTGTTTGGTCACGCATGCTTCGCAACCATAAAATCAAACATGTTTTTATTTCATTGTACTCACCACATTGTAACCCCTCCGAACGGATTATGAAAGAAATCAATAAGCTTTGCAGGCTTTATTGTCACAGAAAGCATCAGCATTGGGACAGATATTTACACTTATTTCAAAACGTGCTGAATGAAATGCCTCATGATTCCACTGCTTTACCACCTACTCTTGTACTGAAGAATGAAGAACCACCGAACAGAATCAGAGAGATTGTACCTTTCCCGAATACACGTAAACTTCGACACAAAGACATAATTGATTTGGCTCTTAAAAATATAAAATCTGTAGCAGACAAAAGGAGAAAACTACACAGTAAAGCAAATGTAAAGAAATTGTATATTGGTCAGAAAGTTCTCATTAAAGCTCATTCATTGTCACATAAGAAGAAACACTTGAGTCACAAATTCTTTCTAGTTTACAATGGACCATACAGAATCCGACGTATACCACATGATAATTGCGTTGAAGTTGAAACTCTGCGTACTAGGAAGGGTAAAGGTTTACACCACATTTCACATGTAAAACCATTTATTGAAAGATAATCTGCTTTTTAACTTTGTCTTTGCCATAAAACTTTTCACTTCACATTTCTAGTATGCTTTGTCAGACTTAAGAAACTGTTAACATGCAACAATGTTTGAAGTTAAATATCCATTCTAGAACCTAGGGAACATTTTTAAACAGAAATTACGAATGTATTGTTATAGTGAACAGACGACACAGTGTTGTATTTGTACATTCTTGCTTGTTAGTTGCACGATTACGTAACGACTATCAGGCTTACATACTTAGGACACATACTGGTACTGCTAATGAGATTTTAATGCAACATTTTGGTTTACTTGAAAATACATTCTGGGTTTAATGTACTTTCTGTGAGATACCAGACGACACAGTGGTTAGTTTAAGTGACAACTACACGGTTTTATCACGACGCTACTAATGAGTGACAATTTACAATGTTGCTTTTGCTGTGTATCTGTTTTATATCTGCACAGTTTTTCTGAATTCTTCTGGAAATCAAAACATGTTTTATTAGTAACTTTTGTGGTATAGCTACAAGGAGATAGCCTTTTCCATAGCACAACAATACGTTACAGCACAGTACTTTCATCATCACAACAATAAGCGTAATAACTAAGATATCTCTACGCAAAGCGTTTCACTTTTGTTTATCATGAGGTAAGTACATTGGCTTCTGCAGAACTTAGCTTTCGGAGAAAATAACTACGACACTTCCACAGAGATTATCTTACAACAAGATGCACATTTAGCTCTACAGGACACGCATTTCAGTGATTAATTTTGTACTTACAACATTTATTTTTAAAGATATTTGAAGTACAATGATACAAAGGTTTTCAGTGATACATTTCATTTCATTGCTGTAATCTGTAACACCTGAGGGTATAATTACATTAATCCTCAGGGGGGTACACGCTTACTTTGTGTACCATGTGTGTGGCAACCACAAGGAACCCTAGCTAATATGGTATTTGCTTATACAACTTTACACATCGGTACCATATTTCTCTAACACACAAATTACACAGCTATCTGATCATGTAACTGAGAGATAAACATTTTTTATTACATCAGTGACAGATGTTTACACAATTACACAGTTGGATAACTTCACACTTATGAAACTGTATTTTGTCTGTACTTTGTAAACTGTTCATATTTTTTCGGAATCATTGTGATACTATGAGAGCTTTGAATGATGTATTTGGTATGAGATCATGATTTTTAAAGTACGTTTGAGGTAGGTGACACTATTTAAATGAGCAGAGAATTCTTTTTAGGTTTTGAAGTTATTGGAGGAAGCTACGACGATTTTGAGATTTGACTGAGGTGTTATGATGTTATTATTACGACGACGATGTGTATTATGCTGCTGACGTATGTTTATGATTAATAGGCTGATGCTATATGAGTTATTTGATTAAGCCACGTAGCTGTTATGATGAAATATTGAAGAAGTGTCGACGAATATGGTAAGGAATAATGAGTAGTGTTTAGGGACTCTGGTTTGTGAAAAAGGTTGTTGGAAACCAAGATTCGTACTTTAAGAGTTATGAAATGTGCGTAAATGCGTGACTGTATCACAATGCTGACGAATATTTTGTTTGGACACTTATATTTATAGGATTTTCTTTCTACAGATTTGAACGCTAATTCTTGACCTGTGAAATATTTTTATGTGAGAATGTCACTGTAGCGGAAACTGGTGTCGTAAATATTTCCGTAAGAAAGTTAAGTGACCACCTGCACGTAATGCGTCGTGGGCACGCAGCTGTGTCAAACACCTGGAGAACAAGCCATTAGGGTGTGCCTTTCCGGAAGCACTGGTAGAAAAAAAAAAAAAGAAAAAAGGCAGGCCTTTATCCTCGCCATTGACATTCCTTTAGAGAAAATATTGCAATGCGACACCCTCATTACTTCCATTAACCTTGCTATTGACATTCCTTTGTAGAAAGCATCGCAAATAAGACACGCTCATTACTTGGAAACATATGATTATATTGTGGAGCGCCTACTTTCTGCTACTTACTGAAATGCCTAATAAAATGACAAGAAATATTTTTACATCTGCACACCTGATTATGACAAGCGTCTTTCTATGAGAGTTGAGAGAATTTCTACTAACTTATGAAATGTCACATGACTATTGAATGATATTTTTATGCTTTGGTTTGCGTAATTGCTTATTTCATTTGATGCCTGTTTTCCAGCTGTGTTGCAGCATTGCTTTTATAAAATAAAATGCATTTGCTAATGTGAACACTTTCTGTCAACAGATCTATTAAATAATTATTTTATGATCCACATTCTTTAAAAAAGGAGCATTTGGAAAGGAAAGAACAATAAGAAGGAACTAGTAACAGTAACACATAATTTTCTTTTCAAGTACATGGTAATATTTCTTTTACAATAAGTTGTTGTGGTGCACCACTTTAATTACTTAGACATTAAGATGTGATTATACATTTCCCTTATCTGCATTGTTATCTTTAGTGTACTATTTTTTCTGCTTGAGCTATGTCATGTTTCGATATAAGCTGCTGTTTGCCAGGCATAGTGCTACTGAACTTTAATTTGTGTTACTCTGCTAAGCCAGATTTATTTTTTTGTTTGCTGCGCATTGCCTCATATTAGTTGTAATGTTGAATTGCTTGGTAATTTAGATTTAGTGTAGCTTGCTTTGCGATTTTCCATTTTTTTCCATTGCTGTTTATATTAATTGTTTTATGTGATGCTGCATTGCCTCCTCCCTTAGTTTAGCATCTGAGCTCAGTAGATTTAAGTTAGCTTAAGAGGGGGTAGACTATAGAAGAGAATGAGTTGCGATGAATTGGAAGAAATGCATTGAGAATCTATACGAAAAACGTACAGAAAGCAGGTATAGGTAGGATTTTCTTGGAAATAAATAATGAGGTAAGAAATATGTGAAATAAATACAGAAAGCATGCTTGGATAGGATTTTTTTGGTGGAAGCAAAGGTTGAAATAAGACGAAAGACCTATGGAATGAAGTTTTGGGTTGGACTGCAGTACCAAATGTTACACTGAAAACAAACCCTGTCCTTTCCTTTTGTGTTACCCCACTATGTGTTTTCTCTTCTAATACTAAGCTACATTCACTATGATGAGGAATACTGTTATCCTCGAATATAATTGGCATTAATAATATGTTATTTACTTTGTAAAGATGTTAGACATTATTTATTCTGTTTTGTGTTAATGCTCATGTGTGAAGTTGATGTTTTGAAAGTTATTCCGATCTTTTGTGTATGCACTCATGTCATAATTCAGGTAACATTGATGTATATGTTTATTTCTATTCTTTTGTAAAGCCCCTATTATCTACAAATGTTATCTGTATTATTATGTTTCAATGATGTTTTCTGTATCTTTGTAATTGTATTTTTATGTTATCAAATTGTAATTGTTACCAGTTCATCAAATTAAGTAACTTGTAAGTTACATTTCACTGCATACGTTTCAGTTGGTCATAGTATATGGACAATATGTGAGAAGTTGGGACTGTTAGTGTTTGCACGTGTGTTAATAATTCAGCAAGGGACTGGATAACAGCATTGCTGGTTCTAAGGACAATTCCAAAAAGTTTGTGAGTGCACAAGTGGTGGTTTATGGACTTGCTATCTTCTCCGCAAGACTCTTCGATGGTGAATGTGCACCTGCACAATCGCAACAGATGGCTGCTGGACATTTCTACAAGGACTACAGTTGGTCTGCACCTCTGGTGGCCCACCAATACCATTATCTCTACAAGGACTACAGTGGGTCTGCATCTTTGATGGCCCACCAATACCATTATTTCTACTAGGACTACAGTGGGTCTACACCTTTGCTGACTCACCAGTACCATTATTTCTGCAAGGACTGCAGTGGGTCTGCGACTCTGATGGCCCACTAATACCGTAATCTCTACCAGGACTGCAGTGGGTCTACTCTGTGATGACCTACCTACCAATGTTCTTCAAAACGTCGAATGACTCTGCTGTGGGTTTGCTATGTTGTGGCCCATTACCTGTCAGCATGTCAAGAGTCATCACTGTCTTTCTGATGGAAGGACACTACTTCTTCAAGACTGCATGGAAATCCACTACTTCTGTGTGCATTCTCTTTTACTGTTCAGACTTTGAAAAAAAAGGAAAAACACTGTAATTTTACTGTGATGAATCAGGACTGTCTTTATAGACTGTGAGAAAATTTTAGCTTTTGACCAACATTGTATCAATAAGTGTGTGCATTTGATTTCTTTGTTATTGTAATTATGAAAAATTTTTTTCAAATCTGTATTGGCCACTGCCCAATCCAATTTGTAAAATTTTTTGTGGGGAGCTTGGGGGCTATGTAAGTAGGCTGTTTAGGTTTTTTTATTGGTAACGCCACCTCTGTATGAAAATCACTGGCTGTGCTGTGTGCAGTCTGTGTCTAGTTTGCATTGTTGTAATACTCGCCATTGTAGTGTTAGGCAGCTGGCTGTGAACAACGCGTAGCATTGCGCAGTTGGAGGTGAGCCGCCAGCAGTGGTGGATGTGGGGAGAGAGATGGCGGAGTTTTGAAATTTGTCATGAACTGCTATATTTATATATGATGATATCAAGGTAAATACATTGTTTGTTCTCTATTAATATCTTTCATTTGCTAACTATCCCTATCAGTAGTTAGTGCCTTCCATAGTTTGAATCTTTTATTTAGCTGGCAGTAGTGGCGCTCGCTGTATTGCAGTAGCTTGAGCAGCGAAGATTTTTGTGAGGTAAGTGATTTGTGAAAGGTATAGTTAAATGTTAGTCAGGGCCATTCTTTTGTAGGAAATTTTGAAAGTCAGATTGCGTTGCGCTAACAAAATATTGTGTGTCAGGTTAAGCACAGCCATTTGTAAAATTGTTCAAAGGGGACGTTTCGACCCTTTCCTCAGACCATCTTCAGGCCGTTATGGCTGCTGGTGGCGGCAGACTGGGCGAGATTCATAGAAGTGCGGTTGTCGCTGGCGGAGTAAACCTGATGATTGTCTGAGGAAAGGGCCTAAACCGATTGCCAACAAACAAAAAGTGTGAAAAGCAATGGAGACTATTTTTATTGATTTTTAAAATCAGTGTCACTTCTACAACAATGTGTAACATGCTATAAATTGTTTGAAAACGTGGATGACTTTGACATTGCGCTGCACTCATGTGTCTTCTTCCGTATCTCAGTCAAGAATTGAAAGTAAACTAATACTTCATGGACACTGTATCAAGGACAAAGGCAACTTCTATTGGGCGTGAAAGAACTATGGTGATATCTTTTACCATCTATGTATAATGCCGACCACACTCTTACTTAACAGACAGTACTTCCAACTCAAATAACGTTTTGAGAATGGTAAGAGGGTTGGGTTGATTTGGGGGAAGAGACGAAACAGCGATGTCATCGGTCTCATTGGATTAGGGAAGGACGGGGAAGGAAGTTGACCGTGCCCCATCAAAGGAACCGCCCCAGCATATGCCTGAAGCGATTTAGGGAAATCACTGGAAACCTAAATCAGGATACCTGGACGTGGGATTGAACTGTTGTCCTTCCGAATGCAAGTCCAGTGTGCTAACCACTGCGCCACCTTGCTCGGTATCGTGCTAAGACTGTATGCTTGTACATCCCTGTATGGGCTGTTCTTAGCCTTCATCTCGATCCAAATAACAGTGTGGTTGACAGACGAACATGGGATGGGACTGGTGTCGGTTCATGCTTGTCTGAACATAAATTAGGGTTGTCATATTTTAATGTTCAAAAACTGGAGGAATTTGGTTAATGTGATTTATATCACATACTTTTTCTTTCCTTGGACTTCATTTAGAAAATGTTTTCTGCACATAATTTTGTAGATAGTATGGAACGAAGGCTACATTTTTTTGTATTGCACAGTACATTCAACACTAAGTAAACTAACTCCATCCGAACAGGCCTCGGTAGGTCCAAGGGCACCGACCGACCGCCATGTCGACCTTAGCCGATAATCATCACTGCATACAAATGTTTCAGCATACGGCTCCCCCGGCCTTTGTCAGTTTTTGTGACCGGAGCCGCTAGGCCACTAGTTCTCAGTCAAGTAGCTTCTCAGTTGGCCACACAAGGGCAGAGTGCACTTTTCTGGCCAACAGCGCTTGGCAGACCCGGTCAGTTACCTCTCCAATTTCCAGCCTAGCCCGACAGCGCTTAACTTCGGTGACCAGACGGGAACTGGTGTTCCACGGCGACAAGGTCATTGGCACAACAACAACAGCTTTATATTTTAGACAGTGAGCTTATTTCGCTTATCCTCCCACTGAACATTTAGCAGATAATACACAGGGTGATTCAAA
Organism: Schistocerca serialis cubense; assembly: GCF_023864345.2. Lineage (NCBI taxonomy): Eukaryota > Metazoa > Arthropoda > Insecta > Orthoptera > Acrididae > Schistocerca > Schistocerca serialis. Next base: position 508,013,054 of record NC_064643.1, on the reverse strand, counting down.
AAGAATACCACAACTTTAAAAATGTGTATTTAATGAAAGAAACATAATATAACCTTCTGTTATACATCATTACAAAGAGTATTTAAAAAGGTGTTTTTTCACTCAAAAACAAGTTCAGAGATGTTCAATATGGCCCCCTCCAGACACTCGAGCAATATCAGCCCGATACTTCAACTCGTTCCACACTCTCTGTAGTATATCAGGCGTAACAGTTTGGATAGCTGCTGTTATTTCTCGTTTCAAATCATCAATGGTGGCTGGGAGAGGTGGCCGAAACACCATATCCTTAACATACCCCCATAAGAAAAAATCGCAGGGGGTAAGATCAGGGCTTCTTGGAGGCCAGTGATGAAGTGCTCTGTCATGGGCTGCCTGGCGGCCGATCCATCGCCTCGGGTAGTTGACGTTCAGGTAGTTACGGACAGATAAGTGCCAATGTGGTGGCGCTCCATCCTGCTGAAATATGAATTGTTGTGCTTCTTGTTCGAGCTGAGGGAACAACCAATTCTCTAACATCTCCAGATACTGTAGTCCAGTTACAGTAGCACCTTCGAAGAAAAAGGGACCAAAAACTTTATTGGCTGAAATGGCACAGAAAACGTTCACCTTAGGCGAGTCACGTTCATACTGATTTGTTTCCCGCGGATTCTCAGTGCCCCATATACAGACATTGTGACGGTTGACTTTCCCGTTAGTGTGGAAAGTTGCTTCATCACTAAACACAATCTTTGAAACGAAAGATTCATCTGCTTCCATTTGAGCAAGGATAAAATCACAGAAATAGATTCTTTTAATCTTATCAGCTGCAGACAGTGCTTGAACCAATTTCAGATGATAAGGTTTCATAACTAACCTTTTTCGTAGGACTCTCCATACAGTTGATTGTGGAATTTGCAGCTCTCTGCTAGCTCTGCGAGTCGATTTTCCTGGGCTGCGAACAAATGCTTGCTGGATGCGTGCTACATTTTCATCACTCGTTCTCGGCCGTACAGAACTTTTCCCTTTGCACAAACACCCATTCTCTGTAAACTGTTTATACCAACGTTTAATACACGACCTATCAGGAGGTTTAACACCATACTTCGTTCGAAATGCACACTGAACAACTGTCATCGATTCACTTCTGCCGTACTCAATAACACAAAAAGCTTTCTGTTGAGCGGTCGCCATCTTAGCATCAACTGACGCTGACGCCTAGTCAACAGCGCCTCAAGCGAACAAACGTACAACTAAATGAAACTTTATAGCTCCCTTAATTCGCCAACAGATAGTGCTTAGCTCTGCCTTTTGTCGTTGCAGAGTTTTAAATTCCTAAAGTTGTGGTATTCTTTTTGAATCACCCTGTATTTTTTCTGCAGCTGCTTTATGTCCTGGTGTAGCAAAACAGTACTGCACCACTTTCAACGACTCACTGAAATCAACAGTAGTACTGATATATTCGTACCATTTATGAGCACCACTTTTGCCTACCAAAGTTGCAAAGTTCATCATTTACTATGTTCTTAAAGCACTTATTGCATAACAGAGTACAGATCATCAATAACAATATTAACACCTCTTAAAAATAATACAGTTTTCCCCACTACTTGCCACTCTGGCTTTTTTTTCACACAATTAACCACGGAAATACAGACGTACCACTGTGTTGAGTCACCCACGTGTTATTACAATTGTAACAAACAGCGTAAAAATGTACATTTCACTTTTACTATTGCGATATACTGTGTATCTTATAATATAGCATTTGGTTCAGACTCCAGAATATGTAGCTTCACTGAAAACGTTACTGCGAAGCTTCTCCTGTTTACCGCGCCGTTACAAAAGAGAAGCGAAAACAAAGAGTAAAGAGATGTGGTGATGTAAACTTTAAGCAGAGTTCAGCAAAGACCGTCTAGAAACCAAACAGTTCATAGCAAAATATATTCACAAAACAATTGCTAAAGGTGCAATAAATTTCGTCGTTGACTGTTGCCAGAGCCAGGATTCAAAATACGAGGGTTTCCCCGAAAGTAATGCACCGCATTTTTTTCTCAGCCGAAAACAAAGCTACTAAAACAAACCTTACGTATGTATTATTTGAAGTCTCCTGAGTGAGCGCGCCAAGTTTCTGGCATTTACGACTTATAGCGTAGCTGCAGGACAGTTACAAGCAACGTACCGTCATCGAATTTCTCACTGCAGAGAAAGAAACTGAGAGGAATATTCACGAACGCCTGTGCAATCTCTATGGAGCATCTGCTGTCGACAGAAGTTAGTTTCTAGCCACGGAGGATGAGGCCATCAGAAGGCGGTTCGGCGTGGCTCCATGATTTGCAGCGGTCGCGGAAACCATCCACGGTTGTCACACTTGACATGTTGCAGCGAGCTGATGTCATTCGCGAGGACAGACGCATTACGACTCGGCAGTTGGGGCTGCATCTGTCAGTCAGAAAAGGAAGTGTGGATGCAATTATCCGCACTCTTCGATATTCAGAAGTGTGTGTGCAACGGTGGATCACAAATCGCACAGGAAAAAACATTTGTCTTGATTTTTTGCAGCGTTTTGAAGCTGACGAGGAAGCTTCCTTGTCACGGATTGCGACAGGTGATGAAACGTAGGTTCACCATTTTGAGCCCGAAACAAAACGATAATCGATGGAATGGCGCCATTCCAACTCAACACAGAAGTAACAATTCAAAGCAACTGCTTCCGCCGGTAAGGTCATGATCACCGTGTTCTGGGACTGTGAAGGTTTGATTCTCATTGATGTGATGCCAAGAGGCGGTACCATTAATTCAGAAGCATATGTCAACACATTAACAAATCCCAAAACGCGCTTCCGGCGACTTCGGCGCCACAGCAGCCTAGGAGATGTTTTACGGCAGCACGATAGCACTCGACCCCACAAAAGTCTGAGGACTGCTGAACACATAGCATAACAGGGTTAGACAGTGTTACCCCATCCACTCTACTGCCCTCACCTAGCCCCCTCGGTCTTACACTTGTTTGGGCCAGTAAAGGATGCCATTCGTGGAAAACACTTTAAGTACGCTGAGGAGGTGATTCACAAAGTGACGCACCGGCTCCGCCACCAGGACATGGGATTAGTACCGAAAGGGCATATACGCTCTTGTTTCGCGCTGGAGGAAGACCATGGAACGGGATGGAGATTACTTTGAAAAATAGGGTGTATAGATAGAACACCATTCTTTCGTGTGTGTGTAATTTTTTATATGTTCAGTAAACAATCATTGAAAAAAAAGCTGTGCATTACTTTCTGGGAAACCCTCGTAAATTGAAATGATGAATATTTTAATTGTGTATTAAGATCGGGTGGTTTTGCAAAAAATTCCCAAACTGAGAGGGGGCAGGGTCGGGGAAGCGTCTCAAAAACGTGTGGCCCCCGCCAACCTACATACAATAGACACAACTGCCTCAAGAACAGCTGAGCGTTTACGTTCACGAAGCATCCATACGCTGCCCGTTAAAGTGCAGAAGCGGTAACTGCCTCGTCACTTTTACGTACACTTTCACAACTAGTTTTAGGACATTCTATCCCATACAATATACTCTGCGTACTGAGGAACAAAACAAACTGTAAAACGAATCGCCGTCGTTACTTTACCGGCAGCAAACGTCGTCTGCAACTGACTGCCGCAATTGACACCTGAGATAGCTGAGTGAATGGAATCGAAGGAGCGCCCAAGCCCACTCTCTGGATGTTGCTGTGATAGGTATAAATCAATTTGTTATTGTGGCTATGGTTCAAATGGCTCTGAGCACTATGGGACTTAACATCTATGGTCATCAGTCCCCTAGAACTTAGAACTACTTAAACCTAACTAATCTAAGGACATCACACAACACCCAGTCATCACGAGGCAGAGAAAATCCCTGACCCCGCCGGGAATCGAACCCGGGGACCCGGGCGTGGGAAGCGAGAACGCTACCGCACGACCACGAGCTGCGGACTGTTATTGTGTTCAAGGTATAATTTCAACACCCGAATCTCTGCTGGACCGAGGTTGCCGATGAATACTGCTAGTTTCTACCATGAAGGACAAGTTTTGCAGTTTTTAAAGAAACTTTCCGCGACGTACTTAGCGTCTATCTTCAAGAGTTTGCCATTTAAGATTACTCAAAACTTGCATTATAGTGTTAATTACCTCAGCCATTCTTCCTCAGCGCCACATCAGTTATGTTTTCATGTAGATAACGGTACATATTGTATTGGCCGTCTTATCCGACTTTATTATTGTTGGTATCAAGCATTTTTCTCTTAATGATAATAGGCAATGTCAGGCTTTTGAGAAGAATGAGTACTCTAGTAATGAAATAAATAGAGTTGTGGGACGAATAACAGGAGGCCTAAGGACAACTTTAGGACACAGCGATGGAGGAACACGGTTTCTCTACCCTTCATCAAAAATGTAACGGATCAAGTGGGCAAGATTTTAAGGAAACATAACGTTCGACCGATTTTCAGACCAACTAAGAAAATAGGCCGAGTACTTTGTTCCGTTAAGGATAAACATCCCCCATTGTCTGCAAGTGGTGTATACAAGATTCCGTGTACATGTGGTAGGGTCTACATTGGAACTACAAACAGAAGTGTGAATACACGGTTGAAGGAACATAAAAGTCTTTGCCGACTAGGGAAAACAGACAAGTCAACCGCGGCAGAACATGCTCTTCAGTCGGATGATCACGTAGTGAAATTTTCGGAAACAGATGTTTTATGTCCTATGACCGACTATTATCCGCGGCTATATAGAGAAGCCATCGAAATATATAAACACGGGGATAATTTTAACAGAAAAGAAGAAGCTATGAAACTCAGCGATATATGGACAGTCGCGCTACAGAATAGATGAGAAGTTTTTATCTTTGACGTACTATGATCGATAGTTATATTTTATTCTTGACAAGGTTAATCTCTGCTATCACGTGAAATCCAGACCACGCCCACTTTCCACGATATTTAGGCCGCTCTTCGACGTCCGACTCTTCAGTCGGCAAGACTCAACACGACCAGGAGCAACTCCGAAGATGTCCAACGTAGCTTTGGACGAAACGTCAGGGAAAGAAGAGTTCCATGGACCACGGTCATACACCCGAAGGAATTCTTGGCAGCTGAATGTCAGTAGTTCTTTGTATATCCGATTCTACGTGCACTCTTTGAAATTTTGAAGGGAACAGACATAAAATACAGTGAACGAAAGGTTGCAGTTATAACAATCAAAGAACATGAAACGGAAGTAGCGGTTGAAAAAGTGGTGAAACAGATTTGTAGCCTATCCCTGATGTTATTCAGTCAATGTATTTGAAAAGCTAACGAAACGTAAGAGAAATTTGGAAAGGGAATGAAAGTCCAGGGAGAAGAAAAAAACAGCTTTATTGTTCGCCGATGGTATTCTAATTCTATCAGAAGCGGAAAAAGATTTGGAAGAATAAATTATGGGTCAAGATCTGAAATTTTGGAGAGATCTACAGAGAGTTTAACATTATTTTGTGTTCATTGCGATGCTCCTACTACGATGAAATTCTGGATGAGGTGTTTGTTAAATATTGGTTCAAATGGCTCTGAGCAATATGGAACTTAACGTCTAAGGTCATCAGTCCCCTAGAACTTAGAACTACTGAAACCTAACTAACCTAAGGACATCACACACATCCATGACCGAGGCAGGATTCGAACTTGCGACCGTAGCGGTCGTGCAGTTCCAGACTGTAGCGCCTAGAACCGCTCGGCCACCCCGGCCGGCTGTTAAATATTAATCAACTGCACCGCGTAAAAAATGCTTGAAAGACCCTGAGGTTGCTCGTTCGTACCACAACACATTGTTACTGAAACAGTGCAGATAAACTGCAAGAAATGTATGGAAAATTTCTTCCTGAGAACAGATTTAATCGTACTGTGAGAAACAAATGAATAAAGGATCCGTTACTAGCTGATCGACAACCTTACTAGTAAAGCCGGATTCGTTCAAACTATTCTTAGTCAGAAATTGGAACAAATTAGTTCGGAAAACCTTATGTACAGTTTACAATAATTACTGAACACTACGCAGCAGTCATTTACGGATGATAAACTGATGTAGAAATATATTCAAAACGATGTCGAGTTTATATATCGTCAGATGCACAGGCGTGGCTCGACGTTAGGCTTTAAGTAACAATGCAACAACTCAACAAACCACACTGTTCAATATACCGTTATAATCCAACGATGATTTGTGTAGTATCGTCACTGTTAACTGTCTAATTTTGTCTAAGAATAAATAATTTTGAAAACTTTGCACTCGCTTAGGCTGTACTTCGTCCGATAGAGGTTGTTTCAGGCGGCCAGGACTTAAGTAATACAGACGGTGGAGAAAACTTAATAGAGCCCTTAGGCATACGAAACTAACTTTGTGGAATTAACATTTCATTTTCATTGAAATAAACAAGCTACATCTGACAGCAACAATTTAAGTTCATAGTAAGTCTTCAAGTCCCAAGTCATGGATTGTAACACTGCATTAAATTTTCCACACTCTGAGGTTTCCTTTTCGCTATTGTAGAATGAGACAAGCAGCTATGGTCCTAACAATACGTTCTCGTCGACTTTAGCACCGAAAAACAAAGAAACTGCGATTTGTTCTCCTAACATTTGTTTATTGCGGAACCATTTTCGGTTTGGCTTATTGAGCCTTTGCCAGGAAACAACAGACTAGCCTTCACTAGAGACGTTAGTGTTTGAGAAACCATACTCAGAAAACAAATATAATATCAGCACATGCGGACCTTCGGTCGTGACATTAGGTGACAATCGTCAAATCGTTTTATGCACCAAACGTTTTGAAATACAGTTTACAAGATGGACACTAACAAACACAGTATAACGAAACAACAAAATATTAACATATATAATCTTTATGACTGTAATATTACTAGTTGTCTGGACAAATAAACTAACTTATAATCACAATTATATTGTGGTACAGTATAAATAATCTGTAGAGATCTTCTCATCATTGGAATTAAGGATGTGCTCAACTGTAACTGATCACTTAGAATCAGGAGTGGGTTTCTGGTAAATGCTTATTGCCCTCAAATACTTCTAATAGGTTACATTTCGCCCCCTTTTTTGGCTTTAAGTAGCACTTCTGAGTTGGCTTTGTGTCTACCACCTTCCTTCAGCACATGCTTACTAAAGATGGTGTCTACTTTGTGTCACCTCTACCTATGTTCATGCTCGATCAGTCTAGCTGTTATTTTCGGATTCGTATTCACTAACACGTACCGCAATAAAATTCACATTAAAATTTACTGTGTTTTAACTTACAACCTAAACTATTATATGCAAATAAAGGGTATATTTTAATACTTCGTGTTTCCATTACGTACTGTGATAATATCCACCTTTTAAACTGTAATTTAGTATAGTATAAAATATTTATTGTATACCATGATGGTGAGCGTTTGATTTGACATTACTCGCCTAATCTGAAGATTGTGCTTGTGTTGCTACTATCTTTGTTTCTAATTTCGCTGGTGATTACCCCAAAAGGCGGAAACAGATTCGAAATAGACAAATATTAGTGGATCAAGTACCTGCAGTCTTGGTTTTTCGACCTTAAATATGAAATTGTTCTATCACTAGCTGGCGGATAATCCATATACAGGGTGAACATTAATAAAAACGACAAACTGCAGGGACGGATTCCTCGATGGTAATGAAGGAGAAAAGGTCCTAGGAACATGTATCCGAAAGTGCATCGTTGTCACGGTAGTAGGCGCTGAAGAATGATTGTTCCTCTGACATGTGCCGTGTTTTCCTTGTGTGTTGCAGGCTGTGTGATTGTCGCAGCGAACTGGAAGCACAGAATGGTCCGGAATTCATGTGGGGAACAAGCTGAGATGGTGTTTGTGTACGGCCAAACAGATGGAAAAGTAATAATATTTTCATAATTTTTTCATAATGCGGGGCCACAGTCATAATATATTTCTTTAAAGTCAGTGCCGCCATTAGACTTGTTTATTTAGTGTTACATTTCCACTTACACAATCATGATTTCGGTCTCAAAGTGCGATTATCAAGTGTTTTAAGTGCTATAAATTACCTAAGATGGCATACTGTCGTATTAAAAGACAGATGGAAAAGGTCGACAGGCAGCACGGGGCGGCCGCTGTGGCCGAGCGGTTCTGGGCGCTTCAGTCAGGAACCACACTGCTGCTACGGTCGTAGGTTCGAATCCTGCCTCGGGCATGGATGTGTGTGATGTCCTTCGGTTAGTTAGGTTTAAGTAAGTCTATGGGACTGATGACCTTAGATGTTAAGTCCCATGGTGCTTAGAGCCATTTGAACCAAGGCAGCACGGCTATACTAAAACAAATGCCTTCACAGACACCAACCACATCACACAACATTCAAGCCCTTTTTGGACTTTTGTGTTTGCGAAAGACGAATATACAGGGAGGCGGCAGACCGTGCGTACACCAGGTCTGGACGACCGAGTTCTACAAGGCAGTGAGACGATCCCTAGACAAGCTCCAAATCTGGTGTATGCTCATTCCGCTACTTACCTACACGTTCGTCTTTCTGAAAGGACCTACGATCACAGAAACACCTAAAAAGAGCTTGAAATGTAGTGGGGTGTGATTGGTGTCTGTGAGGGTACTTGTTTTGGTGTAGCCGTGCTGCCTCTCGACCGTTTTCATCTGCTTGGCCGTACACAAACACGATCTCGGCTTGTTCCCGACAGGAATACCGGACCATTGTGCTGCTGATAGTACGCCGCGTCAATCATACAGGCTGTAACATACAAGGAACACACGGGACGTGGTCAGAGGAACTGTCATTTGGCAGCGCCCTCTATCTGTCCCTGCAGTTCGTCGGTTTTATTATCGTTCGCCTTGTATATACGACTCCTTCATTTTCAACTGAAGTTTCAAACACCAAAGACTTCATGTAACCCAACAGGAAATATTCCAACATGGATGGTTGGGTATTTTTTAAGACAGCACCATCAATGTTGATGCAAAAAGGTAATCAGGATGCAAACACGTGATTCACATTCTTTGCTACTTAAAGTTCTCCCATGTCCTAAAATATTAATTCTTACATTTTATTTACTTTCTCAATATACTGAGTTTAGATTTCAGAAGTTTAAATAACTTTGACCAGAGAGTTTGAGACACTCTTTATACTCGTTTATCGTTTTGTGCAGTCTAGGAGCAAATTTTTTAGGCTGCGATACTCTGAATCTGTGTGAATGTGCTGTTGAAATGCCTTGTGTTGAAGACGAAATTCGTAAAACTGCCACAAAATAAACGTTTGATTCCAGATTTTTTATGGCACGTTCTTCGCGTCTATTTCCTTCCCGGTGTGATACGTCACATATCAAATACAGCTTGCCATGCTGTAGTGTATTTATTTATTTCGTGTCAGGTACAGATAAAGGCACAATGTTGCTGTTCTGGTATTCAATCGTAAGAGTTGTTGCATGCAGTTCTGCTTACAAGTTTAATCATGAACAGTTGTCTTCAAGTTTCCATGGTACTCCAACCTACATGATTTTAAGGCTGATAACTACAGCCGACCCTCAGCCTCCCTCCATCTCCTTTGGTACGGCCTCCCACCATCTCCCTTGGTATTTCAGAGTGTTGTGCTTTCCACCAGCCAGGGCTAACGTGAATAAAAACATATCCGTCTTCTGTATACAGCCACTACTAGTTAACATAGTAATGGCCCATTTAGAAACCGGTTCCGAACGTAGGCCATTCACCGTGACCTTACGCCTACATGCGTGTTTATCCCTATAAGCCAACGCTGGATCTTGATACGAGAGCTGATACGGAATGTAGCTTTAAATTAAACGTACGGACAGTCAGAAACTGTTTATATATATTAATTTTATATCCAAGAAGACTTTTAAATCAAAATAAGAATGATAACGTTTTTGGAGGTCGAAAATCTTTTCTTAAACATCAACATGCAGTCAACAAACAGAGATCTTGCGAAAATTAGCTCGCTCTGTTCTTCCATGAGCTCCGCTGCGCGTATGCAACGGCACTCAGGTAGGCGCCGTGTTCCTCGACTTCAGGAAAGGAACTGACAATGTCCCGCATTGATGTTTAGTGGAAAAAAAGACAAGCTTACCGAGCATATGGTCATATTTGCTATTGGATTCAAGACGTATAGCAGATAAACCTCAATACGTCACTCTTAACGGAAAAAAATCGACAGATATAAAGGTAATTTCGGGAGTACCCTAAAGACATGTGATAGTTCTGTTATTGTTTACAATGTATATAAATGATCTAGTTGAATGCGTCTTTAAGGCTGTTCGCAGATGATGGGCTTGTCTAAAAGCAGGCAGCTACGCCAGAGAACAGCAACGATTTGCAGGATGATCTATATAGGATTGATGTACGGTGCAGGGACTGTCGACCCTGAACTTGAATAAATGTAACATGTTGCACGTAAATAGGAAAAAAAATTCACTATTGTACAACGTCACTAATGATGGCAGATGGCTGGAAACAGTATCTACCGTCAAATATCTAGAAACACATATCTGGAGCGACCTTAAGTGGAATGACCACATCAGACAAATACACTGAAGAGCTAAAGACACTGGTACACCTGCCTGATATCGTGTAGGACCTCAGCGAGCACGCAGAAGTGTCGCAACACGACGTTCCAAGGACTCGATTAACATCTAGAGTACAGGTGGAGGGACCTGACACCACGAATCCAGCAGGGCTCTCCATATATCCGTAGGAGTACCAGGGGTAGACCACAACAAGTTGCAAGACATCCCAGATGTGACCGATAATATTTGTGTCTGGAGAATTCGATGGCCAGCGGAACTGTTTAAACTCAGAAGAGTTTTCCTGGAGCCATTCTGTAGCAATTCTGGACGTGTGCTGCGTCTCATTGTGCTCTTGGAATTGCCTAAGTTCGTTGGAATGCGCAATGGACATGAATTGATGGAGGTGGTCAGACAGGGTGCTTACCTATGTGTCACCTGTCAAGAGCCGTATCTAGACGTATCAGAGGTCGCATATCACTCCAACTGCACACACACCTCACACCAGTACAGAGCCTCCACTAGCTTGAACAGTCCCCTGCTGACATGCAGGGTCCATGGATTCAAGGGGTTGTCTCCAGATCCGTACACGTTCGTTCGCTCGATAGAATTTGAAACGAGACTCGTCCGACCACGCAACTTGTTTCCAGTCATCAACAGTCCAATGTCGGTGTTGACGGGCCCGGCGAGGTGTAAAGCTTTGTGTCGTGCTGTCATCAAGGGTACACGAGTGGGCCTTTGGCTCCGAAAGCCCATATCGATGATGATTCGTTGAATGGTTCGCACGCTGACACTTATTGATGGCCCAGCACTGAAATGTGTGACACTTTGCGGAAGGGTTGCACTTCTGTCGCGTTGAACGATTCTGTTCAGTCGTCACTGGCCCCATTCTTGCAGGATCTTTTTCCGGTCGCAGTGATACCGAGAGATTTGATGTTTTACCGGATTCCTGATATTCACGGTACACTCGTGGAATGGTCGTACGTGAAAATCCCCCTTCATCCCTACCTCGGAAATGCTAAGTCCCATCGCTCGTGCGCCGTCTGCAACACCATTTTCAAACTCACTTAAATCTTGATAATGTGCCTTTGTAGCAGCAGTAACCGATCTAACAATTGCTCCAGATACCTGTTGTCTTATATAGGCGGTGCCGACCGCAGCGCCGCATTCGGCCCGTTTACATATCTCTGTATTTGAATACGCATGCCTATACCAGTTCCTTTGGCGCTTCAGTGTAATAGCATAAGCAGATTCCAGGCCGAGATTCATTGGTAGAATTTTAGAGAAATGTAACTCATCCACTAAAGAAGTGACTTAAGAGGAGCTTGTAAGACCGATTCTTAAGTTTAGTCATCACTCTGGGACACTTACTAGGTACGACTGACAGAAGAGGTAGTGAAGATCCAACGAAGAGCGGCTCGCTTCGTCACAAAATCGGTTAGTTGGCTCGAGAACGTTACCGAGATGCTCAACAATTTCCATTGGCAGTCGTTACAAGAGAGGCGTTGTGCAGGTTTACTATTGAAATTGAGACAGAGCACTTCCCAGGAAGAGTGTTCTCCCTTCCACATACATATCTCGTAATGAACACGAAAGAAAATAAAATGGAATACGGTAGGGTGTACGTGAAGTACTCTCCGCCACACACCATTAAGTGTCCTGTTGATTATGATGTCGATTTAGATGAAAATGATGGACAGAATGTAGCTGGGTCATGTTCCTTATATTTGTATCACAGACTGTTTGTTGCGACTAACATTTCACCATCACTTAATTTTCTACAAATAGAAATTTGAGGTAAGGACTATGGGATCAAACTGCTGAGGACATCGGTCCCTAGGTTTACGCACTACTTACTCTAACTTAAACTAACTTACGCTAAGGACAACACACACCCATGACCGAGGGAAGACTCGAATCTCCGACGGGGGCAGCCGCACGAACCGTGACAAGATGCCTTAGATCGCAGGGCTACCCCGCGCGGCCAATTTTCTACACATTGATATATCAACATTAGTTCTTGCTGAAACTTACTTGACTGGATACTCACAATGGTTCTTGAAGATGAGAGACTCACAAGACCACGCCCAGGTATCCGTATAAGTCTGTTTTAGCAGTTAACTTTTTCCTGACTTGTCGATTTCGGAGCAGGAAGGACCTGGTCTCGGTTCATTATACCCTGTAACATTACCTTTAACACGGTTTTTGTGGTTAAGGATTCATACTTAGGCGGCGAAGTCAATATCATCAGCATAACCTTGAGAATTGTGTGCTTGTTGAACAGTGCTGGTACAAGCACACTACCTTTTAGTGATCTGTTTCTTAGTTTCACCGTTTGCTTGTTTATCCTCAAACAAAACACGAAATAATCTCTTAGAAAGAAAAGACAGAATTATTAGAACCAAATCGTAGTCAGAGGAAGTAAGAGACATAGTCAAAATTTAAAACAAAAGTAAATCATGAAATAGCGAACCCATCCAAGAGGACGCTATGACCACTCGAAAATTACGAAAGAGGAACAGACGTGACTGGCAACTGATTTATGTCCGCCAATTAAAGTTTCTATTGCCAAGGGTGACGTCATTCTGTCGCATAGTGAATATTCCTCCTGAAATGCGTTTAGAGTGGCAGTGGAATCTGTTCTTTTTATCCCTTAAAGGGGGACATAATGTATACCTCAACATAACATTTGAAATTTCTTCGTATGAAGTTATCTATCTTTGGGTCTGTCCCTACTATATTTTCTCCCACACTGTTCCACCAATGGCCAAGTTAGCTATTCGTGGGTACGGTAGCAGATGTCTCATAGGCCTGACTCTTCTTCTGGCAATGTCCTCCGTTATCCTTTGTACTAATTCTCATTTGGTACTTTAGCAAAAGTGCAGGGTGTTGTACGTGGAGGATAGAGTACCTAGGAACACATGAAGTTCTCTTATCAGTGTGATAGTTTAGTATTCTATTTGAGAATCACATGAATGACCGCGCACTAGATATCGTCATAAAAAGTTACCGGCCGTTATAATGTTCCTTAGATGAGGTTGGGTTTTGTGCAGTGTTTGCAGATATTACAAATTCTACTTATTTCACTGTTGTATTATCTATTAAATCCGTTTTCAACGTATGGTTAATTCCTCAGATACAAAATTTATGGTGAGCAAAATTCTGTATACTTTTAAAACCAGTTACATAACGTGTAACTTCGACGCTTCGTCGGTCGTGCACCATGTTATACCTGTCTAAACGGAAGGTCTTTTTACCATGGAAGACGTGATGTTTGCCAGTAAACTGAGTCCTTAACGTCTGAACAATTTTGCATGTCTCGAAAATTGAAACTGGTGTTAGTTACCAATAGCTTCCATTACAAAATGTTTTAACAGGTAACCTGTTTTTGATAATACCTCTTCTAAATTCGATTTCATTTACTGGCCATTGGTATGTAGTAGACAAATAATGTAACACAAATGCTACTAAACAAAGTGCTAACAAGATTTTCTCGACTGCAATACATTTAAATTTGAGTAAAGCATTTTTTCTTAGGTTGCGAGGTGGCGGAGTTGTTAGCACACTGTACTCGTATTTGGGAGGACGATGGTTCAAACCCGCATCCGACCATCCTGATTTTGGTTTTCCGTGATTTCCCTAAATCACTTCATGCAAATGCTGGGATGATTCCTAATCCGATGGAACCTATGACCTCGCTGTTTGGTCCCATCCCCCAAACCAACCCACGAACCTTGTTGTACGTTGAATAAAAAAATCAAGATTACACTTAGTAATTTCAGAAAAATTCTGCACTTCACATGAAGTGATTGCTGTCGTTACATAATGGGGTAACAAAATATTTTGAACTCCTATTATAACTGGCTAGAGGCGAAAGTGTGAAAAGTTTTCCACGATACACTACACTTATTTTTTACGGCTTTCTAGTTAGTTCTTATGGGTATTTCCTTACAGTATCGTGCTCAAGACGTACGCTTTCATAAGTTTTTCTGATCACTTCTACAGCAATGCCACATATTAGGTGAACTCGTTCACTGTGGAAACTTTTATTTTCGCCTGTGTCTACTTCTGACATCTTTCTAGCTTCAGTCGTCCTGTGTTATCTTCCTTCGTTGATAAAATTCTTCCACTTCTGTGTCGTCGAATTCTGTAGTTACTCAAGTCGTCAGCCTTGTTCCTACAATTCTCCACTACAGTTGTCTTTGCTTCGGTAACTCTAGAACAATATTCTGTGGTACTTAAGCCGTCTAGTCCTTTCATCAGCACTGAAGTCTTACTTACTTCCGGTCAGGGAGGCCATGCCGTTCGCGAAACTAAGGATTAATATCTGCTTCTTCGTCGAACAAGTTGAGAAAAGTATTGGAAAAGGAAAGCACACTTAGTTGCAGCTACATAATTCCCCTACTTTTGTACTATTTTTAGTCTGACAACGCATGAACGATTGTTCATCCATAGATATACACATATACAGTGTGCCTCAAAAGTTATGGTACAACTTCAATGTGTTATAGTATCGAAATTAATTAAGATACACCATGCCTGGCGTATGTCTCACAACTTTGGCTGCATGCAGAACATCCATTCTGTGGTTAAGCTCTATCCGCACTCGGCACAAAATACCCGCCTCAGCTGTGGCAATGGGAGCGACGACTTGGCTTTCCAAACCACTGGTGTTTTCTGCAGGCTTTTGGTACACTCTTTTGATGACATACCCTCATAGATATAAGTCTATCAGTGTAATGTCAGGCAAGTTAGCAGGCCAGGCAATTGGACTACACTGCCAATCAGACGATGTGGTTCTTCCAGGTCGTCCACTATGGCCGGTCGCTGTGGCCTAGCGGTTCTAGGCGCTTCAGTCCGGAACCGCGCTGCTGCTACAGTCGCAGGTTTGAATCCTGCCTCGGGCATGGATGTGTGTGATGTCCTTAGATTAGTTAGGTTTAAGTCGTTCTAAGTCTAGGAGACTGATGACCTCAGATGTTAAGTCCCATAGTGCTTAGAGCCATTTGAATCGTCCACTATAATGCTTGTCATCAGCCCGTCCTGTCCTCATAAAATTCCTGTGCCATAAGCGCATCGACATGGGCGAGGATGACTGCTCCCTGTAACTTAATTGGATTTATTTTTAACCTGTATGTCCGATTTGGTCTGAATTCCATTCCGCACACTGAGCGTTTTTCTGAACCGTTGTCATTACGCTTTACTCACGAGAACCTGGAAGACACACGAACAAAGTGTTGTGAGTTGCTCACACAAGCCAAACACGGGTGAATATCTTAATTAGTAGGGTTGCTTTAACACATTGAAGTCGTAGTATACCTTATGAAATACCCTATATTTTAATTGCATATTACTTAACTCACAAGCAGACACAGTAACAATATTTTTACTTGTTTCAAAATGGTAATGTAAGCTTTTTTTTAGTTTTTGCATGTTGGAGCATCTGAAAATGGCAATTGTGAACCCAAACCGGTTATGATACTGTAGAAATTTATTGTCTCAAAAATAAACAGAGCTTTGATTCTGCCAATATTTTACGCTGCAGAGTGTCAGATTCACTCTGGATATAACAGTGATAGGCTACAGCCGTTCTTTACATTATTTAACCGAGAAACTCGCCTTACTTGAACTACCAGCTGCGTGCTGTACCGGACCGAATGCTTGGAAAGGCAGGAATGAACTAAAGTTCGCACGAACGGCTCACACAGTGCCTACGGAGCTTCGAAATCACCTCTGACGGCGGCGGAACGCTCGGCTCGGCTTTCGCGGCTGGTAGGCAGCCGATACCAAACGGCGGTGTGGCGGTTGCCCAGTGACCCGTAACAGCCCGCGGGAGCGGCCTGCCGCTGCGGGGTGCGCGCCACGTTCCTGTGTGTGCGGCGAGCAGCCAGCCCTCCGCCGCCGGCTGGAAGAAACTTCCCTCTTCCGGCCGCGCCACAGAGCTATCTGTGTTCAAAGCACGTCCCGGTCCACCACGGCTGGACCCCGCGTAATTGAGATTCTTGGGGTGGCGAGTTTGAAATGAACCGAACGCTCGCTGGCGTGCGCGCCGCCACCGAATAGTTTCACATTACAGACCCATCGGCCGTTCCCACAGCCAGCCGGTCGTGTCGCTCACATCTCGCACGCGCCCGCGCGTCGGGAACCGCGGATCGTGGGCGCTGCCGCGGGCGTATCAAGGTGTTTACAAACGCAATTCTTCGCTCAGTAAATGGAATGAAAGTAAATAGCCAATTCTGACGCTTCGTTTCACGAGGCATAAGACGATATTCTCACTGTTGTGTTGGCATAAGAGCCAACACCGTGTTACTAGAGGAGGCCGAAATGCACGCGTTTTAGCTCACGCAGGCTGGCGTGAGGAGGGAAGGACTATACTGACGTGAGGTCTGGAACATGACAAGGAATTAGAATTCAGAAAGCGAACGTAATTAGTTTGCTACTTAACTTTAATCCATTAATGATGAACGTCGCTCTTGACTGTACATGATTCACAATATTGTCTGTTCAGAATTCATTCTAATTACTGAATATGGTGCCTTGCTAGGTCGTAGCAAATGACGTAGCTGAAGGCTATGCTAAACTATCGTCTCTGCAAATGAGAGCGTATGTAGGCAGTGAACCATCGCTAGCATAGTCGGCTGTACAAATGGGGCGAGTGCTAGGGAGTCTCTCTAGACTAGACCTGCCGTGTGGCGGCTCTCGGTCTGCAATCACTGATAGTGGTGATACGCGGGTCCGACGTATACTAACGGACCGCGGCCGATTTAAAGGCTACCACCTAGCAAGTGTGGTGTCTGGCGGTGACACCACACTCACAAACAACCGAACTTCAAATGCGATATCTGAATGGGGAACCCGCTGTCTAATATTACCTTATACAGGATGATAAGAAAAGTACGGTACTGCAATGCCTGTGTCAATCTGATTATGGTGCAATATGTGAATTTCTAAGGGACCAAACTACTGAGATCATCGCTCCCTAGACTTACACACTATTTAAACTAACTTATGCTAACACACACACCCATGCCCGACGGGGGACTCGAACCTCCGAGGGGCGGGGCCGCGCAATCCGTGACATGGCCCCTGAGACCGCGCGGCCACTCCGCGCGGCAATCTCGTAGAGATCAAGGCAGATTTAAGGAATTGTGAGAACTTTTAACGTTGCACCGCGTCGGCAACCGTGAATAATTTAATGATTATAAAGATTCCGTCTCGACTGCAAGTAGAAACCGGATGTTGACCCAGGTTTCGGCGCGGAAACCACGCCTTCTTCGGAACACAATAAAAGTAATTAAAACTATTAATCTTGGACCATGCCTCTTTAGGCAGTTTGTAGTTTTAGTGTGTTCCGAAGAAGGCGTGGTTATCCGCGCCGAAACCTAGGTCAGCATCCGGTTTCTACTTGCTATCGATCGGATTCTTTATAATCATTTAAGGAATTATGTTTTGTAATTATTTTACTCGCAGTGAAATGACAGTTGCACATTACAGGTCATCGTAGCTCCATCCAGTCGTTACGAAACACATTAAATGAATTCGTGATAGCGAATAAGAACTACCATCAGCTGTAGAATTGAATGACCACAATGAGAATTTGTGCCGGACCGATACTCAAACGAGGACTTCCCGCTTATCACGAGCGCTCGCCTTACCATTCGCCTATCCGTGCACGACTCACGGCGAGGTCCAAATTTCCATATGTTGTCAACTATGCGTCTACGACCTTTGTTCGTACATCCATTATGTATATTCCCATACAGGTCAACGTTGTACTTGAAAGTCGCTTGGCGGGGATCGGCAGATAAATACGATATTGTGGTGGCTCTGTTATTCTGATAACGATGCAAAGCTCATAAGGACATGCGTGCAAGTGACGAACATTTTAAGAGATGGTAGTACCCAGCAAAACAAGAAAAAGAACTGTCTAGCAAGCATAGGCTCTAACATCCATATCTTATGAGCTACGTGTGAGTACTCGTTAACCCTCGATATTCTGAAACACATCTCTTCCACTGCAAGCTCTTACCTATCCATATTTTGCGAGGTTGTGGTACTGAGCAACCGAGGAAAAAATGACCGATATACATGGGCTCTAAAACGAATATCTTGTGGGCTATGAGCACGTGTTCACCTACGCTCAATTGAAACACATCTGTTCTATTGAACAAATGCTCGTAACTCTTCAAGGATGCATTTTAGAACTCATGTTTACTGACTTTTTTTTTCTTGATTTTTGTCCATACTACCTCCTTGCAAAATACGAAGGGCAAAGAGCTTGCAGTAAAAGATATGTGTGCTCACAGCTCGTAATGTACTCATTAGAATATTCTTTCTTGTTTTGGTGGTTTACGCGACCTTTCAATATACTGCCCCCTTTCTTTAAACCATGTAAATAAAGGGTGGTCCATTGATCATGACCGGGCCAAATATCTCACGAAATAAGCCTCAAACGAAAAAACTACAAAGAACGAAACTTATCTAGCTTCAAGGGGGGAAACCAGATGGCGCTATGGTTGGCCCGCTAGATGGCGCTGCCATACGTCAAAAGGATATCAACTGCGTTTTTTAAAATAGGAACTCCCATTTTTATTACATATTATTGTAGTACGTAAAGAAATATGAATGTTTTAGTTGGACCACTTTTTTCTCTTTGTGATAGATGGCGCTGTAATAGCCACAAACATATGGCTCACAATTTTAGACGAACAGTTGGTAACAGGTAGGTTTTTTAAATTAAAATACAGAACGTAGGCACGTTTGAACATTTTATTTCGGTTGTTCCAATGTAATACACGTACCTTTGTGAACTTATAATTTCTGAGAACGCATGCTGTTACAGAGTGATTAACTGTAAATACTACATTAATGCAATAAATGCTCAAAATTATGTCCGTCAACCTCAATACATTTGACAATACGTGTAACGACGTTCTTCTCAACAGCGAGTAGTTCGCCTTCCGTAATGTTCGCACATTCTTTGACAATGAGCTGACGCATGTTGTCAGGCGTTGTCGGTGGATCAGGATAGGAAATATCCTTCAACTTTCCCCACAAAAAGAAATCAAGGGACGTCAGATCCGGTGAACGTGCGGTCCATGGTATGATGCTTCGACGACCAATCCACCTGTCATGAAATACGCTATTCAATACCGCTTCAACCGCACGCGAGCAATATGCCGGACATCCATCACGTTGGAAGTACTTCGCCATTCTGTCATGCAGTGAAACATCGGTAGAACATT
Organism: Schistocerca serialis cubense; assembly: GCF_023864345.2. Classification (NCBI taxonomy): domain Eukaryota; kingdom Metazoa; phylum Arthropoda; class Insecta; order Orthoptera; family Acrididae; genus Schistocerca; species Schistocerca serialis. Next base: position 507,993,252 of record NC_064643.1, on the reverse strand, counting down.
ACATAGGAAATCAACATACGTTGTACCATTTATATTGCCATCGATAAAATGGGGGCCAATTATCTTTCCTCCCATAATGCCGCACCATACATTAAACCGCCTAGGTCACTGATGTTCAACTTGTCGCAGCCATCGTGGATTTTCCGTTGCCCAGTATTGGATATTATGCCGATTTACGTTACCACTGTTGGTGAATGACGCTTCGTCGCTAAATAGAACGCGTGCAAAAAATCTGTCATCGTCCCGTAATTTCTCTTGTGCCCAGTGGCAGAACTGTACACGACATTCAAAGTCGTCGCCATTCAATTCTTGGTGCATAGAAATATGGTACGGGTGCAATAGATGTTGATGTAGCATTCTCAACACCCACATTTTTTAGACTCCCGATTCTCGCGGAATTTGTCTGCTACTGTTGTGCGGATTATCCGCAACATCAGCTAAAACACCTACTTGGGCATCATCATTTGTCGCAGGTCGTGGTTGACGCTTCACGTGTGACTGAACACTTCCTGTTTCCATAAATAACGGAACTACCCGGCGAACGGTCCGGGAATTTTGATCACAATAGCCATACATCAACACGATATCGACCTTTTCCACAATTGGTAAACGGTCCATTTTAACACAGGTAATGTATCACGAAGCAAATACCGTCCCAACTGGCGGAATGTTACGTGATCCCACGTACTTATACGTTTGTGACTATTACAGCGCCATCTATCACAAAGCAAAAGAAGTGGTCCAACTAAAACATTCATATTTCTTTACGTACTACACGAATATATAATAAAAAACGCAGTTGATATTCGTTTGACCTATGGCAGCACCATGTAGCGGGCCAACCATAGCGCCATCTGGTTCCCCCTTCAAGCTAGACGAGGTTCGTTCTTTGTAGTTTTTTCGTTCGACGATAATTTCGTGAGATATTTGGCCCGGTCACTATCAATGGACCACACTGTATAATGCAGATCGCGTTACTTCTGCATACGTTGTGTAGTTCCGCTGATATGCTGATCATTTGGATGTACGAGCATGTGGTACATGCCATATCAATTCGACGTTTTTGCACGCCACCTTCGCGGTGTTGGAATTTTAGTGAGCAGAACAGTATACACTGTCATGTGTGAGGGACAGCCACAGCCCTAGGTGTACATTTTAAATAATAACCGCTTGGCTGCTATTGTTAAAGAATTTACTTAGCGACCACTTTCGTAGAGGAGACATCGTCATGTTAAATCAGTTAAATTACTAAAAGTGTTCGCTACAATTGTTTTGTGATCATAGTTACAATCAGTAGACAGAAATAGAGCAAATTAGTTGCATGGTGAATCATGGCATTAAATCTGCTAGACAGACGGGACCAAACATTCCTCGTATATGAATAAATGACGTAATTACCGGATCGTCAGGTAAGCAGAATGTGTGGATCCACGTTCGTCAAGCATACCTAAAAAGCTTTTTTTTTTACTGTAAGAATTGTAAGAAATATCCTCCCAACCTAATGTGATAAAGGACCAATAATAGCCTAGAACACCGAGTCAAAAATTAAAAATTGAAAACACCACCCTAAAATGCAGACGGACGACGCAACGACTAACATAAACGATTAATCATTAGATACGGGCCACGTCTACAAAAAATGCGAAAAAGTTAACAAAGCTGAGGTAAGTGTCAACTGGAACCCAATTAGTATTAAAAACTGTATAGAGACAATAACTGATTGGGAAGTTTGTGTGAAAATGAAATACAATAAATACAGCAGACTGCAGTGCATGGAGATACAGGCGGAAACTGGCCTGTTGTGGACCGAGCTATAAAATATGACGAATCGAACTATTTTCTGGTCGTGATTCTTTGTCACCCACAATTGTTCGTTCATGATACTGAGGGCAGACTCCTAAGAATTTCTGTCTACGAATGTGACCAAGCCACGCGAATTTCTGTAGGTCATATCTCCCCACTGCGCATGTGTAGGCCCGATTTTCGCTATCCCAGGATGTGGAATCCTTATTATTTCAAACGGTCCAACAATAACAATTGCCATTTCTTGAACCTCTTCTTCAAAAAAGATGCCTGTGGATGTGTATGCAACAACACTTTTCCCCCACAGTAAAAGTTTGTACTTTCCTTACTTATTGTCATATTTTACCTTTCTCTTTCTGGCCTTTTCGGCGATGTTCACTAAAGCCAACTTAATCTTTTTTTTTTCAAATGGCTCAAATGGCTCTGAGCGCTATGGAACGTAACTTCTGAGGTCATCAGTCCCCTAGAACTTAGAAGTACTTAAACCTAGCTAACCTAATGACATCACACACATCCATGCCCGAGGCAGGATTCGAACCTGCGACCATAGCGGTCGTGCGGTTCCAGGCTGCAGCGACTAGAACCGCTCGGCCACACTTGCCGGCAGTCTTTATCTTTTTCCAAGTGGGCTTATCACATGTCATCTTTGGTAGGCTGTTCACCCATTCGTTCCTTTCTTCCTTTTGAAACATGAATTGCTCTGGTATGACACCCGTTGAGGTGTGCGTTAAATTCTTTACAAGGTCTTTGAAGTGTTGCACATACTCTATCCACCGTGTTTGGCTATTCAGACAGTATGTCCTCATAAATCAATTTAGCTCGCGAAAAACCCTCTCAATCGGACTGGCTTGTGGATTATATCTTGATGTTAGTATTTGTTTAATTCCAGTTTGCTCCAATGTGTTCCTCCAGGTATAAGAAGTAAAATTACTGCTGTTATCTGATATAGTAGCTTGCAGTTTCCCTACTTGCGGTATATATTCCAGCAATAATTTTCTTAAGATTTTTTACTCGTTGCGGTTTTCATTGGATAAAATTTCACATGTTTTGTAAATACATTCAAGAAGCCTACAATGTATCGACATCCTCCTCGCGCTCTGGTTAATGACCCACAGACATTTGTGTGTACATATTGTAACACCCCACCCATCACTTATCTGGTTTTGGTGTGTGTTGACCCAGGTAATTGACTAACAGATCAACAGAGAGTGCAAAACTGCCGCAATGTCGGATAACGCAAAGAAAGTAATAAGGCCCTGTGACTCTTGATTGAACTGCGGTGGCAGTGTTGACATTAATTGATTCAGAATTGATCCCTTTTAATTAAAAGGGGTGCACATTGATGTTATATTCAGCTATTGAACACCAGATGCAAATGTTGAACATAAAATTAATTAAGAAAGTGACTTGGGATTTCAACTACTTGATTGAAAACAGAAGCAGTCGATTAGCACAGATTTATTTTTAACTCACGACCTTCAATCATCACATTACATGACTCTCCTAACAGGCAGTGGTAATAAATTGTATTTGCGTGGAGTAAAGCGCCATAACTCAAAAGTAATTCCTATCGACTGACCCAGGCGTAATGCGAAGTGCGAGGAGAATTCTACAATACATGGCCCATGAAACCCTCGTGGAAACTTTACCGACATGATCCAACAAATTAATCAGTGGTCGAGAGGGCGCAATATCACCGAATACAGCGTGGCGGAGCGGCGTCGTTGTGCAGACGTCGGTCGACCTCGTGGTGCTGCAGGGCTGTGCTCGTCTATTCACTCCTAGCTATCTTGCACAGTACATAGCTGAACCAAAACTTCCTATCTCCAAGCTCAATCGTTCCACTTTTTAGGTCCTAAACTGCAGAGGTGCTCACTCTTTCCCAGGCAAGCTGAGTAAAGAACGCCACGTCCGCACTCTAGGCAAGATGGGAATGGAAGACTACTACGGTGACTTCTTGCAGTCTGCTCTTTGCCTTGGTTTCCCCACCAGCAAAATCACTTACGCCAATTGCAGCGCAAGTCGCGATAATTATGCGTCGCTTCCCAGCGCCAACCAATGCCTGCTCTGGGTAGTGAACAATTTCCCACAAAATTTCCCTTCCTCTCAACTTCTGCTACTTAGCTCCTCCCAGGCCACCCATGAAGGTTAGCGTCTGCACAAAACACCATTCTTTCTGGAATTCTGACTCCCAGGAGAGTACTTCAAATTTCTCGGTCCTATGTTCCCATCGGAGGCCGGCGTATTTCATTCTGTTGCACTTCACCTGACTTACTTCAGACTCTGCGGACCGTGAATTCAGCGTGAAGTTGCTATAGTCACGAACATGCATGTTTTGGCCTCTGTTGACCGCTCCACCGTAGCTTTGCGTGGCTTTCTCACATGTTTCACTGAAAACGGGATGGCCGACATTTATCAACAGGCATACAAGTTCTCTGTCTGCTTCCCGGTACACCAGCATCCGGTCAACCACCTGCTCACTGTCACTCATCTTAGGGCAGCTGGAGGCCGCGCCCCATTACCACTTTCTCAGAGCTTGAGCCACCCGAAGCTGCCTATTGTCGCTTCCCTTTGCTGCTCCCAGCCGGCCTCGGTCAACTCTTGAACACTTCCCTGGGATAAACTAGCCTCCAGTAAATCGCTGTGTTTCCACAAAGTTTTCATGTTGTGTAAATTACTTTAAAACCATCACCCAACAATAATTATTCCAATACGTCCATACTATACCCTCTACAAGATGCATTGTGCCTTGTCATTTTTGTTCAGCGCTGCTGTTCGCTCAACGTGATTTATATGATCTTTAATGACTTCATGTAAGGGGCATAGTTCTTGCCATCTTACAATATAACTGAATCATAATGTATTAATGTGTTTTTGGTCATGAAATACTTGACAGTGTCTATATTTCAGTCGTTGTAGGTTCTGTCGCGTTTTAGTTATTTTTATAGTATTACAGTTCAAAAGAAGAAATTAATGTTTTTAAGCTGGTACTATTAAACTCGTTAGTGAACTAGAGTGTGTAGTGTCTCTGTATGTCTATGAAGGACAATACCAATTTCCAGAACAAACATCGACCACCAAATGTTCAAAGTCCTATATAAGCCTGTCGGACATTAAAGTTCATAACAGAATCTTTTGGTCAAAATTAAATACACGAAATTACCTTTGAAATGCACCAGACAGTAGTATTAGTATGGCTGTTACTAAACTCCACATGAAAGTTACATATCGCTTGTGAATCTCAAGAAACACAAATTATACAATATGGCGGTTAACAATGACTGTTTCATTGCACACACTTCATACACGTTGTCTCATTATCCTGTCTCGCAGCAAAGGTCGGTCACATACCAATTTTCTTGCATTTCTTCACTCGCCATGGAGCATTCTAACTGCCAGGTAAGTGAAGGGATGTTGGAAGACTGAAACTGTCTTGCTGTGAAGCGAGCCATGATACATGAGGATTTGACCTATTAGCTGCTAATGATTTTGTTGTCACGGTTATGATGCTGTGGGCAGGGTCCTAAGAGTCTTACTCCACGAATGTGACAATGTCACGCGAATGTCTGTAGGACATACTGTCCCTTCTGTGCATGCATAGGCCTGACTTCCGCTATCGACATGTCTTACCGCCAAGTTCATAGTTAACCACTTTCCCGCCTGCATCTCCAAGCATTGCGGTCTGACGTATTTATGATATACCATTTTCATACACGTTTCCCCATAAGTTATCATCTTTATTCTGTTTTTATTACTAAGTGTGTTCATGTCGATACTTCTCACGTTTTCACTAATTAGACGCTGATTGTGCCCCCTATATCTAATGGTTAGCCAGTCGGGCGCAGCGTACTGTCGTCCGTTCGCATTCAGGGTAGGAGTTTCTAATCTTTAATTACTGACTGGTGCTTAGGCCATATTGATGTTTTATTGCATTAGGATAGAATGATATTTCCTGACAGTTGTTACAGTTTAAAAAAAAAAAATATTTCGGGCACGACTGACGAATCTTGAAACCATCATTCCATTTACCTGGCGATCTGCTAATTCCGTCACTTATTCATGGCCAGGAAAAATTCTTTCTCGTCTATGTTGCAACTTTAATTTCATGATTCAGCATGCAAGTACTTTGCTCTATTTCTAAACTATTGATTGTAACTATCATTTGACTACAATTGTAGCGAACACGTTTTGTAATTAAACAGAGTTAACCTGATGACATTTCCTCTAGGTTACGAAACCGGAAGTTAATTAAATTACAACTGCAAACAAGCCATTATTATTAAAGGCGAGACCTATGTACGTCTCGCTAAACCAACATGTCGCGAATACAGTTCCTGTGGAGCTTCCTCCATTGCAGCATTCCTGAAGGGAACTTGGAAGAAACGATGGGTTGGTGGGTGGAGTGGTGGGGTGAAGAGGGGGAATTGACAGTCGTATCAGAATTACGCTCTGCCACACGCCTTAACGCAGCTTTCAGGCAGTATATGCGCTATGAAGCAAAAATCGAACTCTGCAATTGTTCGGTTCATCTACATCTACACATACACCGCAATCCACCATACGGTGCGTGGCGGAGGGTACCTCATACCATAACTATCATCTTCTCTCCCTGTTCCACCCCCAAACAGAACGAGGGTAAAATGACTGCCTATATGCCTCTGTATAAGCCCTAATATCTCTTTTCTTATGTTTGTGGTCTTTCCGCGAAATATAAGTTGGCGGCAGAAAAATTGTAATGCACTCAGCCTCAAATGCTGGTTCTCTAAATTTCCTCAGTAACGATTCAGGAAAAGAACGCCTCCGTTCCTCCAGAGACTCCCACCCGAGTTCCTGAAGCATTTCCGTAACACTCGCGTGATAATCAAACCTACCAGTAATAAATCTAGTAGCCCGGCTCTGAATTGCTTCTAGGACCTCCCTCAATCCGACCTGATATCCCAAACGCTCGAGCAGTACTCAAGAATAGGTCGTATTAGTGTTTTATAAGCGGTCTCCTTTACAGATGAACCACATCTTCCCAAAATTCTACCAACGAACCGAAGACGACTATCCGCCTTCCTCACAACTGCCATTACATGCTTGTCCCACTTCATATCGCTCTGTAATGTTACGCCCAAATATTTAATCAACGTGACTGTGTCAAGCGCTACAATACTAATGGAATATTCAAACATTACGAGATTCTTTTTCCTATTAATCTGCATTAATTTACATTTATCTATATTTAGAGTTAGCTGCCATTCTTTACACCAATCACAAATCCTGTCCAAGTCATCTTGTATCCTCCTACAGTCACTCAACGACGACCCCTTCCCGTACACCATGGCATCGTCAGCAAACAGCCGCACATTTCTATCCACCCTATCCAAAAGATCATTTAAGTAGATAGAAAACAACAGCGGACCTACCACACTTCCCTGGGGCACTCCAGATGATACCCTCACCTACGATGAACACTCGCCATCGAGGACAACGTACTGGGTTCTATTACTCAAGAAGTCTTCGAGCCACTCACGTATTTGGGAACCAATCCCATATGCTCGTACCTTAGTTAGGAGTCTGCAGTGGGGAATCGAGTCAAACGCTTTCCGGAAGTCAAGTAATATGGCATCCGTCTCATACCCTTCATCCATGGTTCGCAATATATCATGTGCAAAAAGGGCGAGCTGCGTTCCGCAGGAGCGATGCTTTCTAAAGCCGTGCTGATGCATGGACAGCAATTTCTCTGTCTCAAGGAAATTCATTATATTCGAACTGAAAATATGTTCGAGAATCCTGCAACGAACCGATGTTAAGGATATTGGTCTGTAATTTTGAGGATCTGTCCTTCTACCCTTCTTATATACAGGCGTCACCTACGCTTCTTTCCAGTCGCTCAGTAGTTTACGTTGGGCAAGAGGTTCGCCATAAATGTAAGCTAAGTAAGGACCGATGCAGTAGTTCACGAGAGAAGTGACTTGACGAGACTAGCGAAAGATGCATTTGTGAATGGCTACATGTAGTCACATTGTGTTAAGTAAAGGTGGGGAGAAAGGAAATGAAATACTGACGTCAACTGCATTGGGACTTTATGCAGAATCAGCGGCGACGAGTGAAAATGTGTGCTGAATTGGGATTTCAACGCGGTATCTTCTGCTTAGGAGGCAGTTGTGTTAAGCACTGCGCCGTCCAGACACAGTATTTATCGCAATTGCGAGGACAACCTGGCAGTCCTCCTGGCCGACCCACATTCCCACCTATTTGCAGTTTCTACCCACATCCTCCAGGCTTTGAGATTCCCACTAGATGCGGAATTTAATTGTACATCCGCACTGAAGATGATGGGTTCATTGCCCTTCTCGGCGAATCAGTTATAGAAATGCGTATTGAAGGCGGACATGACCGGAGGAATAGTGTTGTGTACATAGTTCCGTGTAGTCAGCGCGTACACAACTTTCCCACTAGAGCGCGCCCTGCTAAGCACAACAGTGCAGCCGCAGCGCTCGTCCATCTCCGCACTACGAGATGGCGCTGCCTTAGAGACGGACCAAATTCTGCTTCCGCCGATCCGCGCATTAATATGTAATGCAGCCAGTGAGATTGCTGCTAACATAGAACCTTTTCTCCTCACGGATCACACTCGCGCAGTGATACCTGAACGCGCGAGGTATTATAACGAGCGTACAGACCTCCGATTAGTCAGTCTGCATTTATCTGCACCTGTCTGTACCAGTCTACATTAGTCTGTACCAGCCTATAGTCAAGTTTCAGTCTGTGACTAGTAAGATTATCATATCCCTGTACATAGCCATGAAGATAAATGTATAGACACTTTGTCAGGTATCAGAGATATGTGAGAATAAGATTAACGTACCAAGACCAAATGAGGCCGCGGTGGTCTCGCGGTTCTAGGTGCGCAGTCTGGAACCGTGCGACTGCTACGGTCGCAGGTTCGAATCCTGCCTCGGGCATGGATGGGTGTGATGTCTTTAGGTTAGTTAGGTTTAAGTAGTTCTAAGTTCTAGGGGACTGATGACCACAGCAGTTGAGTCCCATAGTGCTCAGAGCCATTCTTAGCCAAGACCAAATGAACTTCAGACTGTCAATTGTAAATAGCATCCAGAATCAAGTTAAGTAAGGTTTATGATTGTTATTATTTTAATAAATGTGTGTGAAAATTAATCAAGTTCTGTTTAAAGTTGGTCACCGTCAATCTGCTACTCTAAGCATGCAAGTGGCATTTCTATCGTGTGACCTAACGGCAGAAGATAAACACGCCACGATAAGACCACGAGACATATTGCTGACACTCGCCTACTTCGTTAGAGCGACAGGTCAAATAATTTGATGGTGTGTGTACCGAATGTCTTACAGTACGAACACCACAAACACACTCCACACATTCATATACCTGCATTCGGCGACAAACTGTTCGTCTACTTCGTTGGTGAAACTTCGTTACAGATCTTAATTATCAAAACTTTTTCATCAAACTGCCAATGCTGTATCCCTCACAGTAGTTAGCACGGCAGGGAACACCAGCTCCAAAGACCGCAGCAGTAGATACGTCTAGCACGCAGAGTGCCTGCGAGGCACGGCTGCGTGGGCAGCGTGGGACCTGCGGCCGGGAGCCCGGAGCACGCCGCCGCCGCAGCCGCTGCCTGCGCTTTCCGGCTGGGTAAGGGCGCGGCGTGACGCGGGCGCCGGCCCTGCTGCACCTGGCCACGGCTAAGCGACGCCCCACCGCGACGGGCCGGGCCGCGCCGGGCCTCGCAGCGGCCACACCGGCGGGCACGCCTCCCTGTTCCGCCCAGCTGCCCTCTCCCCAGGTGTTCTAAAAGGGCGTCCACGGCGAGGTCACGCCGGAGCTTCCGCTAGCGTTTCACATTTAAAGCTCCTGCTGAGTCTTGTCGTCTGCCAGAGGCCTTACTCACAGTGTAATCAACGTTCAGTCATAGAGCACACACAGCCTGACTGAAAAACGAAAAAAGACAATTCTTTATGGAAATGGAAGAGCAGATAGATGAAGATGAAATGGGAGATATGACGCTGCGTGAAGAGTTTGACAAAGCATTGAAAGGCCTAAGTCGAAACAAGGCCCCGGGAGTAGACAACATTCCATTAGAACTACTGACAGCCTTGGGAGAGCCAGTCCTGACAAAACTCTACCATCTGGTGAGCAAGATGTATGAGACAGACGAAATTCCCTCAGACTTCAAGAAGAATATAATAATTCCAATCCCAAAGAAAGCAGGTGTTGACAGATGTGAAAATTACCGAACTATCAGTTTAATAAGTCACAACTGCAAAATACTAACGCGAATTCTTTACAGGCGAATGGAAAAATTGGTAGAAGCTGACCTCGGGGAAGATCAGTTTGGATTCCGTAGAAATGTTGGAACACGTGAAGCAATACTGACCCTACGACTTATCTTAGAAGAAAGATTACGGAAAGGCAAACCCACGTTTCTAGCATTTGTAGACTTAGAGAAAGCATTTGACAATGTTGACTGGATTACTCTCTTTCAAACTCTGAAGGTGGCAGGGGCAAAATACAGGGAGCGAAAGCCTATCTACAGTTTGTACAGAAACCAGATGGCAGTTGTAAGAGTCGAGCGGCATGAAAGGGAAGCAGTGGTTGGGAAGGGAGTGAGACAGGGTTGTAGCCTCTCCCCGGTGCTATTCAATCTGTATATTGAGAAAGCAGTAAAGGAAACGAAAGAAAAGTTCGGAGTAGATATTAAAATCCATGGAGAAGAAATAAAAACTTTGAGGTTCTCCGATGACATTGTAATTCTGTCAGAGACAGCAAAGGACTTGGAAGAGCAGTTGACCGGAATGGACAGTGTCTTGAAAGGAGGATATAAGATGAACATCGACAAAAGCAAAACGAGGATAATGGAATGTAGTCGAATTAAGTCGTGTGATGCTGCGGGAATTAGATTAGGAAATGAGACACTTAAAGTAGTAAAGGAGTTTTGCTATTTGGGGAGCAAAATAACTGATGATGGTCGAAGTAGAGAGGATATAAAATGTAGACTGACAATGGGAAGGAAAGCGTTTCTGGAGAAGAAAAATTTGTTAACATCGAGTATAGATTTAAGTGTCAGGAAGTCGTTTCTGAAAGTATTTGTATGGAGTGTAGTCATTAGCCATGTATGGAAAGGAAACATGGAACAAAAATAGTTTGGACAAGAAGAGAATAGAAGCTTCCGAAATGTGGTGCTACAGAAGAATGTTGAAAATTAGATGGGTAGATCACATAAGTAACGAGGAGGGATAGAATAGAATTGGGCAGAAGAGGAGTTTGTGGCACAATTTGACTAGAAGGAGGGATCAGTTGGTAGGAAATGTTCTGAGGCATCAAGGGATCACCAATTTAGTACTGGAGGGCAGCGTGGAGGGGACCAAGAGATGAATACACTAAGCAGTTCCAGAAGTATGTAAGCTGCAGTAGGTACTGGGAGATGAAAAGCCTTGCACAGGATACAGTAGCATGGAGAGCTGCATCAAACCAGTCTCAGGACTGAAGACCACAACAAGAACAATATTACAGACACCTACACATAAGGCAAAAATCGCAAGACCAAAAAATAATTACAGTAGTGTAGCGAAATTTCTAGGAAATTGCCTAGGCAGCATTAGTAAGTATCTGTATCCAAAATACGAGGGTGAGTCAAATGAAAACCTTAAACATTTTTTAAAATATTATTTATTGTGCAGAAGTGGTACAAAGCTGTATCACTTTTCAATATAATCTCCCCCATGCACAATGCAAGTCCTCCAGCGCTTACAAAGTGCATAGAATCAACAAAAACAAAAAAAATTCTTTTGGAAGTCCGCGCAACCATTCATGCACCGCGTGGCGCACCTCTTCATCAGAACGGAACTTCTTTCCTCCCATTGCGTCTTTGAGTGGTCCAGACATACGGAAATCACTTGGGGCAAGGTCTGATGAGTTTGTTGGATGAGGAAGACACCCAAAATGCAGGCCTGTGATTATTGCAACTGTTGTACGGGCAGTGTGGGGCCTTCCATTGTCATGTTCAAAAATTGTTCAAATGGCTCTGAGCACTATGGGACTCAACTTCTGAGGTCGTAAGTCCCCTAGAACTTAGAACTACTGAAACCTAACTAACCTAAGGACATCACACACATCCATGCCCGAAGCAGGATTCGAACCTGCGACCCCAGTTGTCGCGCGGTTCCAGACTGTAGCGCCTAGAACCGCTCGGCCACCAAGGCCGTCCATTCTCACGTTGCAAAAGGACACCTGCTGACAGCAACCTACGTCGCTTTGATTTGATTGCAGGACGCAGATGATTTTTTAGGAGATCTGAGTATGATGCACAGGTGACAGTGGTCCCTCTAGCCATGTTTTTTTTTTTTTTTGGTCATCAGTCTACTGACTGGTTTGATGCGGCCCGCCACGAATTCCTTTCCTGTGCTAACCTCTTCATCTCAGAGTAGCACTTGCAACCTACGTCCTCAATTATTTGCTTGACGTATTCCAGTCTCTGTCTTCCTCTACAGTTTTTGCCATATACAGCTCCCTCTAGTACCATGGAAGTCATTACCTCATGTCTTAGTAGATGTCCTATCATCCTGTCCCTTCTCCCTATCAGTGTTTTCCACATATTCCTTTCCTCTCCGATTCTGCGTAGAACCTCCTCATTCCTTACCGTATCAGTCCACATAATTTTCAACATTCGTCTATAGCACCACATCTCAAATGCTTCGATTCTCTTCTGTTCCGGTTTTCCCACAGTCCATGTTTCACTACCATACAATGCCGTACTCCAGACATACATCCTCAGAAATTTCTTTCTCAAATTAAGGCCGGTATTTGATATTAGTAGACTTCTCTTGGCCAGAAATGCCTTTTTTGCCATAGAGAGTCTGCTTTTGATGTCCTCCTTGTTCCGTCCGTCATTGGTTATTTTACTGCCTAGGTAGCAGAATTCCTTAACCTCATTCACTTCGTGACCATCAATCCTGTTGTTAAGTTTCTCGCTGTTCTCATTTCTACTACTTCTCATTACCTTCGTCTTTCTCCGATTTACTCTCAAACCATACTGTGTGCTCATTAGACTGTTCATTCCGTTTAGCAGGTCATTTAATTCTTCTTCACTTTCACTCAGGATAGTAATGTCATCAGCGAATCGTATCATTGATATCCTTTCACCTTGTATTTTAATTCCACTCCTGAACCTTTCTTTTGTTACCATCATTGCTTCCTCGATGTACAGATTGAAGAGTAGGGGCGAAAGGCTACAGCCTTGTCTTACACACTTCTTAATACGAGCACTTCGTTGTTGATCGTCCACTCTTATTATTCCCTCTTGGTTGTTGTACATATTGTATATGACCCGTCTCTCCCTATAGCTTACCCCTACTTTTTTTCAGAATCTCGAACAGCTTGCACCATTTTATATTGTCGAACGCTTTCTCCAGGTCGACAAATCCTATGAAAGTGTCTTGATTTTTCTTTAGCCTTGCCTCCATTATTAACCGTAACGTCAGAATTGCCTGTCTCGTCCCTTTACTTTTCCTAAAGCAAAACTGATCGTCACCCAGCGCATTCTCAATTTTCTTTTCCATTCTTCTGTATATTATTCTTGTAAGCAGTTTCGATGCATGAGCTGTTAAGCTGATTGTGCGATAATTCTCGAACTTGTCAGCTCTTGCCGTCTTCGGAATTGTGTGGATGATGCTTTTCCGAAAGTCAGATGGTGTATCACCAGACTCATATATTCTACACACCAACGTGAATAGTCGTTTTGTTGACACTTCCCCCAATGATTTTAGAAATTCTGATGGAATGTTATCTATCCCTTCTGCCTTATTTGCCTTAGTCCTCCAAAGCTCTTTTAAGTTCCGAGTCTAATACTGGATCCCCTATCTCTTCTAAATCGACTCCTGTTTCTTCTTCTATCACATCAGACAAATCTTCATCCTCATAGAGGCTTTCAATGCATCCTTTCCACCTATCTGCTCTCTCCTCTGCATTTAACAGTGGAATTCCCGTTGCACTCTTAATGTTACCACCGTTGCTTTTAATGTCACCAAAGGTTGTTTCGACTTTCCTGTATGCTGAGTCTGTCCTTCCGACAATCATATCTTTTTCGATGTCTTCACATTTTTCCCGCAGCCATATCGTCTTAGCTTCCCTGCACTTCCTATTTATTTCATTCCTCAGCGACTTGTATTTCTGTATTCCTGTTTTGCCCGGAACATGTTTGTACTTCCTCCTTTCATCAATCAACTGAAGTATTTCTTCTGTTACCCATGGTTTCTTCGCAGCTACCTTCTTTGTACCTATGTTTTCCTTCCCAACTCCTGGATGGCCATTTTTAGAGATGTCCATTCCTCTTCAACTGTACTGCCTACTGCGCTATTCCTTATTGCTGTATCTATAGCGTTAGAGAACTTCAAACGTATCTCGTCATTCCTTAATACTTCCGTATCCCACTTCTTTGCGTATTGATTCTTCCTGACTAATGTCTTGAACTTCAGACTACTCTTCATCACTACTATATTGAGATCTGAGTCTATATCTGCTCCTGGGTACGCCTTACAATCCAGTATCTGATTTCGGAATCTATGTCTGACCATGATGTAATCTAATTGAAATCTTCCCATATCTCCCGGCCTTTTCCAAGTATACCTCCTCCTCTTGTGATTTTTGAACAGGGTATTCACTATTACTAGCTTAAACTTGTTACAGAACTCAATTAGTCTTTCTCCTCTTTCATTCCTTGTCCCAAGCCCATATTCTCCTGTAACCTTTTTTTCTACTCCTTCCCCTACAACTGCATTCCAGTCGCCCATGACTATTAGATTTTCGTCCACCTTTACATACTGCATTACCCTTTCAATATCCTCATACACTTTCTCTATCTGTTCATCTTCAGCTTGCGACGTCGGTATGTATACCTGAACTATCGTTGTCGGTGTTGGTCGGCTGTCGATTCTGATTAGAACAACCCGGTCACTGAACTGTTCACATTAACACACCCTCTGCCCTACCTTCCTATTCATAACGAATCCTACACCTGTTATACCATTTTCTGCTGCTGTTGATATTACCCAATACTCATCTGACCAGAAATCCTTGTCTTCCTTCCACTTCACTTCACTGACCCCTACTATATCTAGATTGAGCCTTTTTATTTCCCTTTTCAGATTTTCTAGTTTCCCTCCCACGTTCAAGCTTCTGACATTCCACGCCCCGACTCGTAGAAGGTTATCCTTTCGTTGATTATTCAATCTTTTTCTCATGGTAACCTCCCCCTTGGCAGTCCCCTCCCGGAGATCCGAATGGGGGACTATTCCGGAATCTTTTGCCAATGGAGAGATCATCATGACACTTCTTCAATTACAGGCCACATGTCCTGTGGATACACGTTACGTGTCTTTAATGCAGTGGTTTCCATTGCCTTCTGCATACTCATGTCGTTGATCATTGCTGATTCTTCCGCATTTAGGGGCAATTTCCCACCCTTAGGACAAGAGAGTGCCCTGAACCTCTATCCGCTCCTCCACCCTCTTTGACAAGGCCGTTGGCAGAAGGAGGCTGACTTCTTATGCCGGAAGTCTTCGGCCGCCGCCAATGCTGATTATTTATCAAAATTTAGGCAGTGGCGGGGATCGAACCCGGGACCGAAGACGTTTTGATTATGAATCAAAGACGCTACCCCTAGACATGTAATGCTCCAAAATGACGACTTTTTCGTCTCAAAAGAGAGTCAGCATAACCTTTCCTGCTAATGGTTCTGATCGAAACATCTTTGATTTTGGTGATTAGGAATGGCGCCATTCCTTGCTCGCTCTCTTCGTTTCCGGTTGGTGAAGTGAACCCAGGTTTCGCATCCAGTAACGATTCCTGCAATGAAGCCATCATCTAGTTCAAAGGGCCGAAGAAGTTCTTCACAAGCATCAACACGTAGTTCTCTCATTTCAGGAGTCAGATGCCCTGGCACCCATCTTGCAGACACATTGTGAAACTGGAGCACATCATGCACAATGTGGTGTGCTGACCCATGACTAATCTGTAAACATGCTGCAATGTCATTCAGTGTCACTCGGCCATTTTCCTTCACTATAGCTTCAACTGCTGCAATATTCTGTGAAGTCAAATGGCTCTGAGCACTACACGACTTAACTTCTGAGGTCATGTCGCCTAGAACTTAGAACTAATTAAACCTAACTAACCTAAGGACATCACACACATCCATGCCCGAGGCAGGATTCGAACCTGCGACCGTAGCAGTCGCTCGGTTCCAGACTGCAGCGCCTAGAACCGTACGGCCACTCCGGCCGGCATTCTGAGAAGTCACATCTCGTTGTGTCTGACCTGGACGAGTAGCATCTTCCATTGAAGTCACACAATTTTCGAGCTTCCTACTCCATTCGTAGACTTGCTGGTGTGAGCAACATGCATCACCGTACTGAACCTTCATTCGTCAATAGATTTCAATAGGCTTCACACCCTCACTACGCAAAAACCGAATAACAGAACGCGCTTCTTCCCTGGTGCAGGTCGGAAATGGGGCGGCCATATTTGTACTAATACTGCGACGGTATGTGTGCATCTGCACTATGCTGCCACCTACAGGACATTCTGCACGCTGTTTGTAGCACGCTTACTAACTTACAGGATAACGGAGCGAAATTTCAATTTGTTATTACAGATTTAAGGTTTTCGTTTGACTCACCCTTGTATATTGACGTATGTAAGAGATTAACATTGCAAGATTAGAAGTGAATGTAAGCCCGAAATAAGCGATTGCAAATGTGAAATGCTGGTACATCAATAAGAATTGTAACGTCCAGAGTGTTGCATACAAGCATGCAATGTTGGACGCATTGGTAGTATTGGTGCTGGAAATCGGTTCGTGGGATGGAATTCCATGCCTGTTGCACGTGGTCGGTTAATACAAGGACTGCTAATGTTGGCTGTGGATGATGCTGAAGTTGTCATCCGGTGAGGTCCCACGCATGCTCGATTGGAGACAGGTCTGGCGATCGAGCATACCCGGGCAAGGTGTCGACACTCTGTACATCACCGGTATGTGGGCGAGAGTTATCCTGTTGGAATACAGCCCCTGGATTGCTGTTCATGAATGGCAGCACAGTAGGTCGACTCACTAGACTGACGTATAGATTTGGAGTCTGGGATAACCACGGAAGTGCTCCTATTGTCAAACGAAAGCAAACCACGCGCCAATCTCTAGGTGTAGCTCCAGTGCATTCAGTATACAGGTTTGTTGAAAGTGCCAACCTCGAGCCCTTCTATCCAACACACGGCAATCAGTCGCACCTAGACAGAACCAACTTTCACCAGAAAGCACAACAGATCTCAATTCTGCTCTCCAAGAAGCTCTCAGTTGACACCAATGAAGTCGCGAATGGTGATGGTTTGGGGTCAGTGGAATGCACGCGGCAGGGCGACTGGGTCGGAGCTGTCCTTGAGTAACAGATGTGTAACAGTTCCTTGTGTCATTGTGGTGCCAACCGCTACTCAAATTACTGCTGCAGAAGCAATACTGTGTCCCAGAGCTACACGCCGAACACTACGGTATTCCTTCTCGGTAGTGCCAACCGTACGTTCTCGTGATCACCACTGCCAGCAGTCATCTACAGTGGCTACGTTTCTGCCAAAACTTTCGGCAGTATCTTAGGAGGAACATCCAGCTTCCCGTGCCCTATTACAAGATCTCGTTAAAACTCAATGGGATGTTTACATTGGCGTCTTTCTCCCCTCAAAGGCATTCTTGCTAAACATCAATGACATCAACACACCGCGTTAAATCTCACTATTATTAGAATTTAAAGCAAACCTGATTTGCAACCTCACAATGCAGGTAACTGAGCCACCGTTATGCTACTGGCGCGAAATGTGAACAGACATAAAAATTTCAGATTGTCAAACACGCTTACCAACTTTCGTTCTAAGGACAACAAAACTCCCAGTCCCAGAGAGGAGAAAATTTCCCACCCGGCCGGGAAACGAATCCAGACCCCTTCGCTTGGTAATCCGCAGCGCTGACAGCGCAGCTACCAACGCGGATCAATGTCTGCTTAGAGAATATTTTTAGTGTGATCCAGTTTAAACGACGTGGATGTAATTGATTTCTGTTCCCATCGGGATGCTTGATGCCCGAAACCCTTTCTCTGTCACCATTGAGGTGCTTGATTTGTTTGCGTATCGATGGTTTGTGCGCCTGTCACTGTCACTTCATCAACTTTATACCTTATCAGAAAGGTGGTGGTTTGTGTCCTGCCGATAGCCTCGTAGAGGCCAGCGCAAGGGTTACGGCGATTGTATGGAAGCATAAAACGAAATCAGTCACCCTTATAGTGGGGTTCAAGGGTGGCCACGGAAATCAAGCATTCCCATGGTCTGAGTACACACTACACTCAAGCCGCAGGGAATAGAATACTACGTTACTATGCAAGATGCTTATTTGCCAGATATCAATGTCTAGCCACATTATTTGTGGTGTACAATCGCATTTGCGGCACGTAAGTAACGTTTGAACATCAGTATCAATCGTTAGAACAGAGAGGTTTACATTCACAACGTAACTAAAATATAGAATCAAATGTATTCGTCCTTAATTGGAAAAAGGGGCACACGTGATATTTGCCGATTACTGCACCACCTACCACGAATGGGAAAGAATAGTTTGAGTAAAGCGTAAGTACTTTCTATGGTGTAGAATCCGAATAGCAAGAAAAGGAAAGTTCCCGTTTGAAAATACGAAGTTGACGTCGCTCACGCAGGAGGGTTGATTAGGATGTGTCCAGTTGTAGCGCAGACGGATGTCCCCCATACTACTCTACTGGCCATTAAAATTGCTACACCACGAAGATGACGTGCTACAGACGCAAAATTTAACCGACAGGAAAGAGATGCTGTGATATGCAAATGATAAGCTATTCAGAGCATTCACACAAGGTTGCCGCCGGTGGCGACACCTACAACGTGCTGACATTAGGAAAGTTTCCAACTGATTTCTCATACACAAACAGCAGTTGACCGGTGTTCCCTGGTGAAACGTTGTTGTGATGCCTCGTGTAAGGAGGAGAAATGCGTACCATCACGTTTCCGACTTTGATAAAGATCGGATTGTAGCCTATCGCGATTGCGGTTTATCGTATCGCGACATTGCTGCTCGCGTTGGTCGAGATTCAATGACTGTTAGCAGAATATGGAATCGGTGGGTTCAGGAGAGTAATACGGAACGCCGTGCTGGAGGCCAACGGCCTCGTATCACTAGCAGTCGAGATGACATGCATCTTATTCGCATGGTTGTAATGGATCGTGCAGCCACGTCTCGATCCCTGAGTCAGCAGATGGGAACGTTTGCTAGACAACAACCATCTGCACGAACAGTTCGACGACGTTTGCAGAAGCATGGAGACCATTGCTGCGGTTACCCTTGACGCTGCATCACAGACAGGAGCGCCTGCGATGGTGTACTCAACGACGAACCTGGGTGCACGAATGGCAAAACGTTATTTTTTCGTATGAATCCCGGTTCTGTTTACACCATCATGATGGTCGCACCCGTGTTTGGCGACATCGCGGTGAACGCACGTTGGAAGCGTGTATTCGTCATCGCGATACTGGCGTATCACCCGGCGTGATGGTTTGGGATGCCATTGGTTACACGTCTCGGTCACCTCTTGTTCGCATTGACGGCTCTTTGAACAGTGGACGTTACATTTCAGATGTATTACGATCTGTGGCTCTATCCTTCATTCATTCATTTCAATAGGATAATGCACGACCGCATGTTGTAGGTCCTGTACGGGTCTTTCTGGATACAGAAAATGTTCGACTGCCGCCTTGGCCAGCACATTCTCCAAACATCTCCCCAACTGAAAACGTCTGTTCAATGGTGGCCGAGCAACTGGCTCGTCACAATACGCCAGTCACTATTCCTGATGAACTGTGGTATCGTGTTGAAGCTGCATGGGCAGCTGTACCTGTACACGCCACCCAAGCTCTGTTTGACTCAATGCCCAGGCGAATCAAGGCCGTTATTACGGCCAGAGGTGGTTGTTCTGGGTACCGATTTCTCAGGATCTTTGCACCCAAATTGCGTGAAAATGTAATCACGTGTCAGTTCTAGTATATTTGTCCAATGAATCATCTACATTTCTTCTTGGTGTAGCAATTTTAATGGCCAATAGTGTAATATCAAGTTTTCTCCTAGAACAAATTTTTCATACGATGAGTCGTTTTCAAGATGGTTGGTAGTTTCTAAAAACAAACACTCTGTATATGCATCAGAACGAGATAAACGAAATAATGAAATGTTGCGCAGTATAGAGACACGGAAAAAAATGGTCCAATGGCTCTGAGCACTATGGGACTTAACATCTGAGTTCATCAGTCCCCTAGAACTTTCATCTTTTTTTTTTTTTTTTGTCATCAGTCTACTGACTGGTTTGAAGCGGCCCGCCACCAATTAATTCCTTTCCTGTGCTAACCTCTTCATCTCAGAGTAGCACTTGCAACCTACGTCCTCAATTACTTGCTTGACGTATTCCAATCTCTGCCTTCCTCCACAGTTTTTGCCCTCTACAGCTCCCTCTAGTACCATGGAAGTCATTCCCTCATGTCTTAGTAGATGTCCTTATCTCCTTATCAGTGTTTTCCACATATTCCTTTCCTCTCCGATTCTGCGTAGAACCTCCTCATTCCTTACCGTATCAGTCCACCTAATTTTCAACATTCGTCTATAGCACCACATCTCAAATGCTTCGATTCTCTTCTGTTCCGGTTTTCCCACAGTCCATGTTTCACTACCATACAATGCCGTACTCCAGACATACATCCTCAGAAATTTCTTTCTCAAATTAAGGCCGGTATTTGATATTAGTAGACTTCTCTTGGCCAGAAATGCCTTTTTTGCCATAGAGAGTCTGCTTTTGATGTCCTGCTTGCTCCGTCCGTCATTGGTTATTTTACTGCCTAGGTAGCAGAATTCCTTAACCTCATTCACTTCGTGACCATCAGTCCTGTTGTTAAGTTTCTCGCTGTTCTCATTTCTACTACTTCTCATTACCTTCGTCTTTCTCCGATTTACTCTCAAACCATACTGTGTACTCATTAGACTGTTCATTCCGTTTAGCAGGTCATTTAATTCTTCTTCACTTTCACTCAGGATAGTAATGTCATCAGCGAATCGTATCATTGATATCCTTTCACCTTGTATTTTAATTCCACTCCTGAACCTTTCTTTTACTTCCATCATTGCTTCCTCGATGTACAGATTGAAGAGTAGGGGCGAAAGGCTACAGCCTTGTCTAACACCCTTCTTAATACGAGCACTTCGTTCTTGATCGTCCACTCTTATTTACCCCTCATGGTTGTTGTAAAAATTGTATATGACCCGTCTCTCCCTATAGCTTACCCCTACTTATTTCAGAATCTCGAACAGCTTGCACCATTTTATACTGTCGAACGCTTTTTCCAGGTCGACAAATCCTATGAAAGTGTCTTGATTTTTCTTTAACCTTGCTTCCATTATTAACCGTAACGTCAGAATTGCCTGTCTCGTCCCTTTACTTTTCCTAAAGCAAAACTGATCGTCACCCAGCGCAGTCTCAATTTTCTTTTCCATTCTTCTGTATATTATTCTTGTAAGCAGCTTCGATGCATGAGCTGTTAAGCTGATTGTGCGATAATTCTCGCACTTGTCAGCTCTTGCCTTCTTCGGAATTGTGTGGATGATGCTTTTCCGAAAGTCGCCAACGTGAATAGTCGTTTTGTTGCCACTTCCCCCAATGATTTTAGAAATTCTGATGGAACTACTTAAACCTAACTAACCTAAGGACATCACACACATCCATGCCCGAGGCAGGATTCGAACCTGCGACCGTAGCAGTCGCGCGGTTCCGGACTGAAGCACCTAGAACCGCTCGGCCACCGCAGCCGGCAGGAATACTGAAAATGAAAAGTTTCCTCTGCCACACACTATGTATTGTAATTCTGACAGAGTAGGCCAATACGCGAAAGAGTAATGTAGAGAGTGTTGTGGCGTACACACAGCAGGCAGCGGCGCGCGCCGTCCGCTGCTGTGTTTACGGCGGCGGGGCGGGACGGCGGGTGGCAGGTAGCGGCTGCCAACGGCGGCTGTCTGGCCCAGGCGTCGCCACGGCCCTGCCCCGGGCTCAACTTTGTTTTGCTCGTGCCGCAGCGAGGGCAAGTTTCCGGGGGAGGGAAAAGGAACTCCACTTTTAATCATCCTGTCATATTAGATTGTGTGTGGGGTCGCGGGCTGGCTTCCAGAAATGCGGACCGACGCGGGCAGTGGCGCGTGGACCGGCGTCTGCACGGCGGCGTCCAGGCGGCGGCGGCGGTCCGCCTCCGGGCTGCACTGCGCTGGACGACGCCACTGACCGAACAGGTACGTCTGGTAGCCGAGGAGCTGGAAGAAAGACACAAATACAGTACACATAAAAAGGAAGGAACCAAGATTAGAATTTAACGTCTAACCGACGAGAAGTCATTCCATCTACGAGGTCTGTTAAAAAAATCCGGAACGTTCGTAATTTCGCGCCAATTGTGTGTTGGAGCGAAATGCGGTTGGCGAATTGCGGTTACTAGCTATCATTGTGGTTTTGCTTCTCGACGAAAATTATCGAACATAGTTATTATTTACAGAATGAGATTTTCACTCTGCAGCGGAGTGTGCGCTGATATGAAACTTACTCGGGATCTTTGGTAGAGCATTTGCCCACGAAAGGCAAAAGCTCCCGTGTTCGAGTCTCGGTCCGGTACACAGCTTTAATCTGTCAGGAAGTTTCATATCAGCACACACTCCGCTGCAGAGTGAAAATCTCATTCTGGAAACATCCCCCAGGCTGTGGCTAAGCCATATCTCCGCAATATCCTTTCTTTCAGAAGTGCTAAGTCTGCACGTTTCGCAGGAGAGCTTCTGTAAAGTTTGGAAGGTAGCAGGCGAGATACTGGCAAAGTGGAGTACAGCATTGTGTGGTAGTGGAACATGGACAGTGGAAAAACCGGAACAGAAGAAAATCGAAGCATTTGAGATGTGGTGCTACAGTCGAATGTTGAAAATTAGGTGGAGTGATAAGGTAAGGAATGAGAAGGTTCTGCGCATAATCGGAGAGGAAAGGATATGTGGAATACTCTGACAATGAGAAGGAGGGCGGGGCGTGAGTCGTGCTTGGGTAGCTCAGATGGTAGAGCATTTGCCCGCGAAAGGCAAAGGTCCCGATTTCGAGTCTCTGTCCGGCACACAGTTTTAATCTGCCAGGAAGTTTCATAGTTATTATTGTGCGAAATATTTTATGAACTTTATTTTTTAGTCATCAGTCTCCTGACTGGTTTGATGAGCCGGGAAACGAATTCCTCACCTCTGCTAACCTCTTCACCTCTTCATCTCAGAGTAGCACTTGCAACTTACGTGATCAGTTATTTGCTGGATGTATTCCAATCTGTGTCTTCCTCTACAGTTTTTGCCCTCTACAGCTCTCTCTAGTACCATGAAAGTCATTCCCTCATGTCTTAACAGATGTCCTATCATCCTGTCCCTTCTCCTTGTCAGAGTATTCCACATATCCTTTCCTCTCCGATTATGCGCAGAACCTTCTCATTCCTTACCTTATCACTCCACCTAATTTTCAACATTCGACTGTAGCACCACATCTGAAATGCTTCGATTTTCTTCCGTTCCGGTTTTTCCACAGTCCATGTTCCACTACCACACAATGCTGTACTCCAGACGTACATTCTCAGAAATTTCTTTCTCAAATGAAGGCCGATATTTCGTATCACTAGACTTCTCTCGGCCAGGAATGCCCCTTTTGCCAGTGCTAGTCTGCTTTCGGTGTCCTCCTTGTAACCTCCCCACAATATTTTTAAAGAAAAAAAGACGATACTAATTAGAAATGCTGATGGACATGGCTCTATGCGTAACCTGCCCACAATCAAATGTACTGACAATGGCAACAAAAATGTGAAATTCGCAATCTGACTCAAATATAAATTCTTCACAAAATTTAAAGTCCGTTCAGTGATAAGAAAATTCAATTAAACCGAAATATCGGTTTTTGGCCCTGTGTAAAACAATCAGAATTAAAGTCTTACCTCAGAATAAATGGATGTCACATATCTGCTCTTGTTGTTGCGCACCGCTTGGAGGAACTGCATTGCAAATAATAATATTCTCTTTTTTTTTGTGATTCTAGTGAAATTTTTCTTCAAAAGAAGTGGAATGAAATGGGAAGTGCAACGAAATCTTGAGTTCAAAAAAAAAATTAAATTTTTGAGAAAATGCTTTTGAAATAAAAAATTATTATTGGGAGACTTGTTGGAGAATAATTACAATAAATAAAATTTTTCATTATCTAATGATTATATTAATTAACAGTATACCTTATTCCTCAACTTGACCATTGTTGCCGACCGCCTACATCACACAACCGCACTGGGCTGCTACTACTGACCGACCGCTCTGCATGACGACTACAGACTGAGTACTGCTCTCAACTAGACAGAGCTACAGACTCGCAACGACTGAACTGACAGACTCGCAACGACTACTACTGACTGAGAACCGCTCGCAACACTCGCGCGGTCAAGCGCATACTCTCTGGTCACAGATGCTACAATGCCTCGCCATCGCTGCTGCGTTACATACGTGTTTCATAGTGTAACCTCCCCACCGCAATTTTAAAAGAAAGAAAATTGACAATACTTAATAGAAATGGGGAGCCAAGTGTAACCTCCCCACAGAAATTTAAAAGAATGGCCAATATTATTTAGGGATGCTAATGGACATTGCTCTATGCGTAACCTGCCCACAATGAAATGTACTGACAATGGCAACAAAAACGTGAAATTCGCAATCTGACTCAAATATAAATCCTTCAAAATTAAAGTCCATTCAGTGACAAGAAATTTCAATTAAACCGAAATATTGGTCTTTGGCCCTGTGTAAAACAATCAGAATTAAAGTCTTACCTCAGAATAAATAGATGTCACATATCTGCTCTTGTTGTTGCGCACCGCTCGGAGGAACTGCATTGCAAATAATAATATTCTCTTTTTTTTTTGTGATTCTAGTGAAATTTTTTCTTCAAAAGAAGTGGAATGAAATGGGAAGTGCAACGAGATCTTTAGTTCAATAAAAAATTAAATTTTTGAAAAAATGCTTTTGAAATAAAAAATTATTATTGGGGAACTTGTTGGAGAATAATTACAATAAATAAAATTTTTCATTATCTAATGATTATATTAATTAACAGTATACCTTATTCCTCATCTTGACCATTGTTGCCGACCGCCTACATCACACAACCGCACTGGGCTGCTACTACTGACCGACCGCTCTGCATGACGACTACAGACTGAGTACTGCTCTCAACTAGACAGAGCTACAGACTCGCAACGACTGACTGACTGCTACTCTGCATAGCGACAACTAACTCGCAAAGACTACTACTGACTGAGAACCGCTCGCAACACTCGCGCGGTCAAGCGCATACTCTCTGGTCACAGATGCTACAATGCCTCGCCATCGCTGCTGCGTTACATACGTGTTTCATAACCCTCCACTCGGGGGGCAAAAATTTGGCAGCGATTATGAAACACGTATGTAACGCAGCAGCGATGGCGAGGCATTGTAGCATCTGTGACCAGAGAGTATGCGCTTGACCGCGCGAGTGTTGCGAGCGGTTCTCAGTCAGTAGTAGTCGTTGCGAGTCTGTCAGTTCAGTCGTTGCGAGTCTGTAGCTCTGTCTAGTTGAGAGCAGTACTCAGTCTGTAGTCGTCATGCAGAGCGGTCGGTCAGTAGTAGCAGCCCAGTGCGGTTGTGTGATGTAGGCGGTCGGCAACAATGGTCAAGTTGAGGAATAAGGTATACTGTTAATTAATATAATCATTAGATAATGAAAAATTTTATTTATTGTAATTATTCTCCAACAAGTCTCCCAATAATAATTTTTTATTTCAAAAGCATTTTCTCAAAAATTTAATTTTTTTTTTGAACTCAAGATTTCGTTGCACTTCCCATTTCATTCCACTTCTTTTGAAGAAAAATTTCACTAGAATCACAAAAAAAAGAGAATATTATTATTTGCAATGCAGTTCCTCCAAGCGGTGCGCAACAACAAGAGCAGATATGTGACATCCATTTATTCTGAGGTAAGACTTTAATTCTGATTGTTTTACACAGGGCCAAAAACCGATATTTCGGTTTAATTGAATTTTCTTATCACTGAACGGACTTTAAATTTTGTGAAGAATTTATATTTGAGTCAGATTGCGAATTTCACATTTTTGTTGCCATTGTCAGTACATTTGATTGTGGGCAGGTTACGCATAGAGCCATGTCCATCAGCATTTCTAATTAGTATCGTCTTTTTTTCTTTAAAAATATTGTGGGGAGGTTACACTGGGAAAATTTGAGTTTTCATAGTTTGGCAAACTAATTAGTTGGTCTTTAATTCCGCGCTGTGTCGTCTTCGACCAGTACGCTGACAGAAAAGCATTCTGAAATTCCTCTACCGAGTAACACTGTCTCGCGATCGGTCTCATACGAGTTGCCGGTTCGCCTTCCAAAAAACTGCAAATAAATTCAAGTTTATGTGTTACAGGCCAAGTCGGTGGAAGAGCAAAACTAAACTGTTGAATCCAATCCAGTGGGTGAATCTGCGTTCTATCGTTTTTGAAAACCTTAAACTTTCTCACTGACAGAAAATGTTTGTAGTCGAAGTTATCATCTCTGCATGATGGAACAGGTTCAGGATCGTAAGAGTATTTATTGAACTGTGGTTGTTCGGAATCTAAGTCCCGTACTCTCTGCAGATTACCCAAATTATACGCGCTGCGTGAGTCTGACACATGTTCATAAAGTGGCGTCTGTTGTGTATTATTAACAGAAGTGTTTTTCATTTCTGTTACTTCTTGTTGTAAATTTGATAATTTCCTACGTAACGTGTTGTTAGATGAATCGATCTCATTAATAGTCTGCTGTAAATTTTGAAATTCAGGCGTTTGGATAAATGAAACCGGTGCAGTATCGTCTGATTTATTGTCATTAGCATTTTCGATAACATCAATACGACTGGCCAATTCATCACATTTTTCAGTCAATATCTTAACCTGATCATCGGTTTTAGAATCAGACGCATTAATCTGTTTTTGCAACTTGCGCGTAGTTTCGCTCAGTTTTTTAACATCAGCTTTGATAACATCACAATCCTGTGTTAGATCTAACCGTTCGAATCTATCTGTCACTGTTTGAATATTTACTGTGTGTGTATCTGTTTTTGATTTAAGGTCAGAAATTTCATCCCGTAATTCCGCGTTCAATTGTTCTATGGTATTAATTTTGTCGGACACTGTGGTAATATTATTGTCTACATACGTCTTCGCTTTCGCGAATATTTTACGTTTGTCCTCTTGTCTTTGTGCAGTGATTGTTTCCATGACTTGTCGTTTTACTTTGTTTTGATCCTGAATAAATCTGCGGAAACGCGTATCACTGTTCTGTATGTACTGATTAAAGCGCTCGTTAATCTGAGTGTTCTGCTGTTCGAATTTCGTGTCTATCTTTGCGTCCATAGTGCGCGAAAGTTCTACCGTCATTGCTCTAAACTCGTCCCGTAATTGTGTAGCTTTTTCAGAGCACTGTTTGGCGACTCCGCTAATTTCGTCTCTGAGTGTATTTGTCGCGGCTGTTTGCGTTTCTCTTAATTCTTGCGCAACAGACTTTATTTCTTCGCTATTTTTTTGTGAACAAGCCTCAATTTCCACGCGCAACTGTTCCTTAGTGTCATGGCACTGCGCGGCAACGGCTGTAATTGGTTCACTAAGTTGTTTGAAATTTTCTTCATTATTGTCAAGTTTTTCATTTAAGTGTTTGTTATCTTCCCTAAGTTGTTTGAAATTTTCGTCATTTTTGTCAAGTTTTTTATTTAACTGTTTATTCTGCTCACTAAGGTTGTCTTGTTTTTCGTTCTGTTCGTTCTTAAACTGTAGCATTATTGCTATAAA
Organism: Schistocerca serialis cubense; assembly: GCF_023864345.2. Lineage (NCBI taxonomy): Eukaryota > Metazoa > Arthropoda > Insecta > Orthoptera > Acrididae > Schistocerca > Schistocerca serialis. The sequence goes on along the minus strand of NC_064643.1, from coordinate 507,965,426 downwards.
TTGATCCAAAGTAACATTACCTACTCCATTATCTGTGCTGTTTGATTGTGTACCTCGAATTGTCGCGCTTTGTGTGACCATTCGGTCATTCTGCAATTTACAAAAAGGATTATCAGTCGGACCTACACTGTCACTCACTATTTCGGAATTAATTAAATCCGTCGTACTTTGTGTATCCTGTTCATTTTCATTAGACAAATTTGTCTGTACATTACTTGGATTTTCTAAATCGGGTGTGTTAAGCTCTGCAGCGCTCATTACTATAGAGCGTCCCGCGTCATCAATTGTCGTCAAATTAACAGACGAGACAATTGAGTTCGTTTGTTCATCATTAAGACAAAAGTCATCATTAGTGGTTGGAATGCACTGATTGTTAGTGAACGCAGGATTGTCACCATTACGTTGCGTATCACAATTACTATCGGTCACGTTGTTTAAGTCGGTAATTTCATTCACAATACTTCGCGATACACTATTCACAGTCTTTCGCGGCATTTTACCAATAGTCAAAATTATTCACAAAACAATTAAGCACATATGCAAAAGCAACACACAAATACAACAAAGCAACAAATTGCCGTTGACCTGTAGAAAGAAAGTCACAATATTATTAAAAGCGTTGCGCCAAATCCTAATTATCTAAGCAAATAAGAGCAGATATCTGACTGTCGCTCAAAAGACTCTCAACGAAATACGATCCTGGACTGGGTGTCGCCAAGTGTAACCTCCCCACAATATTTTTAAAGAAAAAAAGACGATACTAATTAGAAATGCTGATGGACATGGCTCTATGCGTAACCTGCCCACAATCAAATGTACTGACAATGGCAACAAAAATGTGAAATTCGCAATCTGACTCAAATATAAATTCTTCACAAAATTTAAAGTCCGTTCAGTGATAAGAAAATTCAATTAAACCGAAATATCGGTTTTTGGCCCTGTGTAAAACAATCAGAATTAAAGTCTTACCTCAGAATAAATGGATGTCACATATCTGCTCTTGTTGTTGCGCACCGCTTGGAGGAACTGCATTGCAAATAATAATATTCTCTTTTTTTTTTTGTGATTCTAGTGAAATTTTTCTTCAAAAGAAGTGGAATGAAATGGGAAGTGCAACGAAATCTTGAGTTCAAAAAAAAAATTAAATTTTTGAGAAAATGCTTTTGAAATAAAAAATTATTATTGGGAGACTTGTTGGAGAATAATTACAATAAATAAAATTTTTCATTATCTAATGATTATATTAATTAACAGTATACCTTATTCCTCAACTTGACCATTGTTGCCGACCGCCTACATCACACAACCGCACTGGGCTGCTACTACTGACCGACCGCTCTGCATGACGACTACAGACTGAGTACTGCTCTCAACTAGACAGAGCTACAGACTCGCAACGACTGAACTGACAGACTCGCAACGACTACTACTGACTGAGAACCGCTCGCAACACTCGCGCGGTCAAGCGCATACTCTCTGGTCACAGATGCTACAATGCCTCGCCATCGCTGCTGCGTTACATACGTGTTTCATCCTTGCTCCGCCCGTCGGTGGTTATTTTGCTGCTTAGGTAGTAGAATTCCTTAACTTTATCTACTTCGTGACCATCAATCCTGAAGTTAAGTTTCCCGCTGTTCTCATCTCTACTACTTCTCATTACCTTCGTCTTTCTTCCTGAAACTCAAGAGGTTTAACCAACTACGGTGGGCTTAAAAGAGCAAATTACTTTTGTTCAAATTATGGTATAGCTTTCCTGCCGTTTATGCCAGCTCAGCTTCATAATGATCATCGACCAAAAAGTAGTAGCGTGTTGTGCAAAATAAGTGATAGCTGAAGGTTTCATCATGCATTTTAGCAATTACACTACTGGACATTAAAATTGCTACACCACGAAGATGAAGTGCTACAGACGCGAAATTTAACCGACAGGAAAAAAAGCTGTGATATGTAAATGGTAAGCTTTTCACAGCATTCACACAAGGTTGGCGCCGGTGGCGACACCTACAACATGCTGACATGAGGAAAGTTTCCATCTGATTTCTCATACACAAACAGCAGTTGACCGGCGATGCCTGGTGAAACGTTATTGCGATGCCTGGTGTAAGGGGGAGAAATGCGTACCATCACGTTTCCGACTTTGATAAAGGTCGGATTGTAGCCTATCGCGACTGCGGTTATCCTATCGCGACATTGCTGCTCGTGTTGTTCGAGATCCAATGACAGTTAGCAGAATATGAAATCTGTGGGTTCAGGAGAGTAATACGGAACGCCGTGCTGGATCCCAACGGCCTCGTATCACTAGCAGTCGAGATGACATGCATCTTATCCGCATGGCTGTAACGGATCGTGCAGCCACGTCTCGATCCCTGAGTCAACAGATGGGGACGTTTTCAAGACAACAACCATCTGCACGAACACTTCGACGACGTTTGCAGCAGCATGTACTATCAGCTCGGAGACCATGACTGCGGTTACCCCTGACCCTGCATCATAGACAGGAGCGCCTGCGATGGTGTACTCAACGGCGAACCTGGGTGCACGAATGGCAAAGCGTCATTTTTTCGGATGAATCCAGGTTCCGCTTACAGCATCAGGATGGTCGCATCCGTGTTTGGCGACATCGCGGTGAACGCACTTTGGAAGCGTGTATTCGTCGTCGCCATACTGGCGTATCAGCCGGCGTGATGGTGTGGGGTGCGTTTGGTTACACGTCTCTGGTACTTCTTGTTCGCATTGACGGCACTTTGAACAGTGGACGTTACATTTCAGGTGTGTTACGACCCGTGGCTCTACCCTTCATTCGATTCCTGCGAAACCCTACATTTCAGCAGGATAATGCACGACCGCATTTTGCAGGTCCTGTACGGGCCTTTCTGGATACAGAAAATGTTCGACTGCTGCCCTGGCCAGCACATTCTACAGATATCTCACCAATTGGAAACGTCTGGTCAATGGTGGGCTAGCAAATGGCTCGTCACAATACGCCAGTCACTACTCTTGTATCGTGGCCATTATTACAGCCAGAGGTTGGCCGTTATTACAGCCAGAGGTGGTTGTTCTGGGTACTGATTTCTCAGGATCTATGTACCCAAATGGCGTGAAAATGTAATCACATGTCAGTTATAGTATAATATATTTGTCCAATGAATACCTGTTTATCATCTGTATTTTAATGGCCAGTAGTGTACTTGGCGGCTGAATATCCCCAGCTGCAAACATACATAAATTCCTGCACACGCCTGTGTTTAATGCGCAACTGTTGGAAGTTTTTTTGTTATATGTCTGTTAACTATAGCTATTGCCGGATGGAATAGAATTCAAGAAATTCCATACAGGTACACAGCAACTGATGCAATAACGATACGTATGATATATAGGAGGATTAAAATTACGTATTGGTGGTCGTCATGGGCGAAACTTCGTAAGTGTCTTAAAACCATTGTCAGTGAAAGTGCGCCCCAAATCCTTAGCCTCAAAACTGTGGGACTGTAATGGACCAATGGTCAGAAATATCTAAAGTGGCTCAAAGTTTTGAGGTAGCAATGTGTGTAGGTTACAGGCTTATACATTGTTTGTGTTTCGTAAAAAACAATTATCTGCTGCATCTATTTTAGTGTCAGAAACTAGAAAAGAAATCAAATGTCAATTAGTTACCTGTAAAATGAGCTCTGTGGAGCTTACCACATTTTGCGTCGTTGTCGCAACCCATATTCTCTTATTTTGCCATGTGACATCTGGCATAGCCATCTTCCTCGAACGTTTGCCGACGACAGAAGAGACAAAGACAAATGATATTCATCGCTTATAGGCGTTTATGCACACCATCTACATCTACATCCATACTCTGCAAACCACTGCGAAATACCTGGCAGAAGGTACTTCCCACTATACCAGTTATTAGAGCTTCTCATTTCATTCATGTACGGAATGACGGGAGGAGGAGTGTTCCAAAGACTCTGTGCTCACCGTTCTTAATCTCCTCCTGTCTTCGTGATCCATACGGGAGCTATACATAGGGGATTGCAGTATGTTCCTAAAGTCATCATTTAAGAAGGATTCTTGGGAGTTTGTAAGTAGGATTTCTTGGGACAGTATGCATCTGTCTTTCAAGTGCCTGTCACCATCATGAACACCATGAACAGATGAACAAAGCCGCTTAAATCATCCTGCTTAGTTCACAGAATCGTTGCTTTTCTAGCTTTTCCATTTCTGCGTCTCGTCAATGAGCCTTGTTTCACAATATTTTTGTGAATAGTCCGCTCTTGGCGCGAAGAGACTTTCTTTTGTCTACCACGGAACTGCTTTTACCGTCGTTAATTGCTACAGTATTTTAAGCTAGCTTTTATTTAAGTTACGTATGTGAAATAAAAGATATAAATTGTATAAGCTATTGACAAAGATAGTATTGTAATTTATCTAAGAGTAACAATACCCCAAAGAAATGCAATGTCCGTAGTCGTGCCTAGGCTGCTTTTTAATATAATGGATATAAGACGATGATTCATCGTTATGTATCCTACTCTGATTTTTCCTCTACCCGATGCTGCACCTTGGTGTAAGTGTGAGTTGTTTTATGTTAATAATACAGAGTAAAATAGATCTTGAATTTCATTCAATAAGGCTGAGTACACTGGGTCACCCTCTTTTTAAACTGAAGTTACGTTTATAAACAGTGGTGGTCTCAGTAACTGTACTAGCTGTCGACTGTGTTAAGTGCGCACGATAGGTCGGCTTTCTCGACAGACTACAATTTCTGTATCCGCAAAAAAAAAAAAAAATTGTAGTTATGATAATTTAAACAAAAGAGTTATTTTCACTTCCACCATTCAGCAAGGAAAAGATCATATAGAATAACAATACTGTGGCCCGGCGGTTCTAGGCGCTTCACTCCGGAACCGCGCTGCTGCTACGGTCGCAGGTTCAAGTCCTGCCTCGGGCATGGATGTGTGTGATGTCCATAGGTTAGTTTGGTTTAGGTAGTTCTAAGTCTAGTGGACTGATGACCTCAGATGTTAAGTCCCATAGTGCTTAGAGCCATTTGAACAATTTTTAGCATAACAATATCGATATTTTCCCAAGTTAGAGAACATAAATTACCCTCTCGTAGTATTACTGGAGCCATTTCTAAATATTTTTGCATTGCGCGGGGATAAGTTATGCTACTCAGACCTTCACGACCGACGATGAGCTCAAGGACACTATCAACAAGTGGTTGCAGCACCATTTTCTGACGAAGGAATAAACAGGCTTGTATGACGTCACAACAGAATTTGTGTGGCGAATGTGTGAGGTAATGCCAAAGTGTAAGTATGGATTGTATATAAAATAATTTTTACTTTTTCTTTTTTAGTAGGTTGGAGGAGAATTTACGAACTGTCCATGTAGTTTGTTATAGTGCAGGTAACATATGTGTGTGTTGGATAGAATACCTTCAGTTAATTTTTATTCTGAAACTGGTAGCTTATTTGAAGTCGATGGGAAATGTGGGCATTCGTCTTACAGAATCGCTTTCAGAGGAACTAGGACAGGCGAGTAGCAATGCACTTACATATAGCGTCCCAAACAAGCCGTACTGGATCTAGGTTAAGAGTGTCACAGGCACTTAGTGCACTCAAATGCAAGCCATCAGACATAACCGTGCTCTGGACGAGCACTGAGCAGTTCGGTGTTATCGCCTTTTACTTTGAAAACATCGCCTTTTGTACGTTTCGCACCCTGACCGTCTCTGCCTGAGCTGCTTCCAGTCTACAAACGGCCTTTCGTCGCGGCTCCTCTTTTAAAGCAGCACTCGACGCCAATGAATCTAGCTGTCTTTCTGAGACGGCTTCTTATACCCGCAAAACACTAACTGTTGCCTTACTATCAAACGTGCAGTTGTCTGCTTTTGGAAATGAGGAAGGATACTGTGGAGCTACCATTCGCCCTTGCTAATTCTTGTACCACTGCTTCGAATCAATTAAGGAAAGGTGGCATGTATAGAATCTAAACAAAAAGTAAAGGAAGGACATTGGTAATCAAACTGCTCTCTACCAGACTTAAACACATTATTTGAAATTCTGAAATCGGGAATAAAATGCAAAGAGCCGTACATCATCTACCTGAATAAAAACTAGACTACAGTTGTAATAGAACTTGAAGGAAAAATAATAAGTGAGATGGGAGTCAGACGAGATCCCGTATGCTATTTAATCTTCATTCTACCAAGAACTAAAAACGTCAAGTTTCCTCGGTGACTATGTAAGTCTGTCAGATACGAGAACACACTTGGGATACCAGTTTAACGCAGTTGATCGTTTCTTGAATACAAGTTGTAAGATGCACATGATACAGGTAAATGGAGACAGAGATAATGCAGCATGATCGAATTAAGTAGGGTGGTGCCGGAGGAGTTAAGTCAGGAAATGAGAGGCTAAAAGCAGTAGACGGATATTGCTATTTGTTCAACAAACGAATTGACGACGACAGAAGTAAAGTGGATGTAAAATGCAGATTAGCAGCTGCAAGGAAAATTTCTCTGTGAAACAGATATTCCAATATACAATATACAATATCAAAGTTTTTGTGTGGAGTAAAGCATTTTACGAAAATAAATTGTAGTCCATAACCAGTAAGTACACGAATAGAATGTACGCCTGTGAGATGTAGTGCGACTGAATAATCCTGAAAATTGAGAGGGTAGATATAACAATTTTCTTAAAGGAGGGATAGGGGCCGCGGTGGCCGTGCGGTTCTGGCGCTGCAGTCCGGAACCGCGGGACTGCTACGGTTGCAGGTTCGAATCCTGCCTCGGGCATGGGTGTGTGTGATGTCCTTAGGTTAGTTAGTTTTAAGTAGTTCTAAGTTCTAGGGGACTTATGACCTAAGATGTTGAGTCCCATGGTGCTCAGAGCCATTTGAACCATTTTGGAGGGACAGGTTGGTAGGAAACATACTTAGGCATTAAGAAATAATGAATTTATTATCGGAGGGAAGTGAGGGGGTGTAAACTGTGCATGGACGCAAAACCTTGAATACAGTAAGTAGGGGCAAAGAAAGTAGGTCGCAGCAGCTAAGAGACTTTCAAGAGAGTTCATTGTTTCATTTGGGTATTCTATAATTTATAGTAATTTGGTTATTTACAATAAGAGGCCCATATAACGCCGCAAATAATGTGCTCGACCTTATATAACTTTTAATATTACCGTCCGTGCTTCAATTTTTATCTGCAAAGCAGTAGCAAGGAGATTAGAGTTTAATTGCTTTATAAATGGAAGAAGGATATCAAAACATAATGTATCGAACTGAACCACTTAAAACACACTTATCAACTGCAGTACCACTTCGTATTTCAAATTTTTAATGAACTGCACAATGTTGCACGTTAACTGAGATGAATTTCCACAAAATCACAGAAAAGCAAGAAAGACATTAGCTGCCAGGGGGCATTGTTTTATATCAGTGGGTCAAGTTGACAATTTCTGCCAGACCGCTATTAGAGACCGGGACTCCTGATTGCTAGCCATATGTGTTGACCGCTAGCCATCCAGACACAGTGGTCACCATAATAGCACATTCCTAGCACCCCTCCCATCAGACCCAAATTCTCATCTTATACCATACTCTGCTGATGCACTGCCCCTTTTCGTTAGCCTCATTAGTCGCAGCACCTCTCTGACACTCGTAGGAATCCGAGCTTGGTGCTCATGTGCACTGAAGGGATCTTTTCCTTCATCGCAACAGTTATATACACTGAAGCGACAAAGAAACTGGTATAGGCATGCGTATTCCAATACAGTGACATGTAAACAGGCAGAATACTGTGCTGCGGCCGGCAGCGCCTATATAAGACAAATGTCTGATACAGTTGTTAGATCGATCACTGCTGCTACAATGGCAGGTTATCAAGATTTAAGTGAGCTTGGACGTGGTGTTATTGTCGGCTCACGAGCGATGGGACACAACATCTTCGAGATACCGACGAAGTGGGGATTTTCCCGAACGACGATTTCACAACTGCACCCTGGATACCAGGAATCCGGTAAAACATCAAAACTCCGACATCACAGTGGCCGGAAAAAGATCCTGCAAGGACGGTACCTACGCCTGAAGAGAATCGTTGAATGTGACAGAAGTGTACACCTTCCGCAGATTGTAGCTGATCTGAATGCTGGGCCATCAAAAAGTGTCAGCGTGCCAATCATTCAACGAAATATAATCGATATGGGGTTTCGGAGCCAATAGCCCACATGTGTACCCCTAATGACTGCGTGACGCAAAGCTTTACGCCTCACCTAGGCCCATCAACACCGACATTGGATTGTTGATGACAGGAAACATGTTTCCTGGTCAGACGAGCCTCCTTTCAAATTGTATCGAGTGGATGGAAGTATACGGGTATGTAGACAACCTCACGACTCCATGAAACCCGCATGTCAGCAGGAGACTGTTCAAGCTAGTGGAGGCTCTGTAATGGTGTGGGGCGTGTGCAGTTGGAGTGATATGGGACTCCTGAGAACTAGATACGACTCTGAGAGGTGAAGACATACGTAAGCATCCTGTCTGATCACCTGGATCCTTTCATGTCCATTGTGCATTCCGACGGACTTTGGCAATTCCAGCAGGACAATGCGACATCCCACACGTCCAGAATTGCTATAGAATGACTCCAGGAACACTCTTCTCAGTTACACACTTTCGCTGCCCTCTAACCTCCCCAGGCACGAAAATTACTCGGCATACCTGGAATGCCTTGCAAAGTGATGTGTTCCACCCCCTTGCCTCTTAGGGATTTGTGGACAGCCCTGCAGAATGCATGGTGTCAGTTCCCTCCAGCACTACTTCAGACATTAGTCGAGTCCATGCCACTTCCGCGTGCTCGCGGAGGCCCTATACGATATTAGGCAGATGTACCGGCTTCCTTGACCGACACCATTTTGATCCTGCAGTCGCTATGAATGAAGAAATCGTCCGTATCCATTCGTATGAGAAATTTTATATCACACTAAATTCAGAGGAAACATAATATACATGATAGACGCATTTATCATGTACGAATTTGTAAACTAGTGAGTCCTGACTGTGGCAAACGCTTGGTAGTGTTTGCTAATATTAAATAAATTATTTCATAGTGCTTAAGCAAAATTGGAAATAAGATGTCATTATGATACAAGTGATTATAACTCTTAGGTACAAGTTCAGAGAGTTTAAAAGCGTGCATATATTTAGTATGAAGTGTCAACGAAAGGTGGGTATTGAATGGTGCCTCTGCTTAGTGATTGAGTCAGAAACACTGTTTGATGCAGTTGGACGCCTTCCACACCCTGCGTATGCATGCCGTGTGATAGAAAAGCGTCGCAATGCAAACACCCCCCCAGACAAAGGTGGATGACTGATAGCAACTTGTCAGTCGAAATGCATTAGGACTCTTACTGTTGGTACGTCATGTGTAATAAATCACCGTTTCTTGAAAGCAACAGTGTCAGTTAAGGCGTTAGATAGGTAGGAAGTATGCCTCGCACAGCGTTGCTCCGACGGTTAATCCCCAGCGGCGAGCACCGAGGCGTGGGCTGGCGAGGTCTCAGCGGTCTGTTTGGAATCAGGTCACACGCGCACTGGGTAGCGACCGCGGGATTACGAGGCCCGCTGCGCGTGATGCACGGCCGTGCCGCGTGGATCCCGCAGGTACCGCTAATCTCCGCTGCAGGCGCTGGCGCTGCTGCTCTTACACAGCAGGCGACCGCGCCAGGCGCACGGGGCGATCTGCGCATAAGAAATCACTACGACACAGGTGTGTACATAAAATGGTGAGCACCAGACCACAACGTAGTATCCATAAACTGCTCGACGTGATTGTCGTACACATCAACCATCTGCCGTATATTCGTATGCTTAATACTGCCTCTGTGATTAATTCCTCCCACTGCTCCATCAACTATGTTCAGCAACATTTCATGTCGGAATATGTGGCTCCGAAGAAAATCAGAACGGGTGGACGACCGTCATATGCAGCCCCCAAAACATGGCCAATAACTCCAAGGATGAGCATGTGACAGAAAAGCATCGAGTGACTTCCAGCTGCCGGCCGGGGAGGCCGAGCGGTTCTAGGCGCTACAGTCTGGAACCGCGCGACCGCTACAGTCGGAGGTTCGAATCCTGTCTCGGGCATGGATGTGTGTGTTGTCCTTAGGTTAGTTAGGTTTAAGTAGTTCTAAGTTATACGGGACTGATGACCTCAGAAGTTAAGTCCCATAGTTCTCAGAGCCATTTGAGCCATTTTGAACTTCCAGCTTCGAAAATAACTTAAAGTTATGGAAGAGTTGCTTCTTTTTACGAATCATCTGGTTTAGAGGTAATAAGGGTTTACAATCTCCAGTAAAAGAGGTATGGTTTTGAGTTTGGATAATGTCTGTCTTACTGGAAAACAGAATGAAATAATATTTATGTTTACACTGTGAATATTTTTATGTCTGTTCCGCTGCTCACCTTGGCTCGGCTCTGAGCACTATGGGACTTAACATCTGAGGTCATCAGTCCCCTAGAACTTGGAACTACTTAAAGCTAACTAACCTAAGGACATCACACACATCCATGCCCGAAGCAGGATTCGAACCTGCGACCGTAGCGGTCGCGCAGTCAACTTGAGATTTATGAGATACAATTAGACTAACGGAACAGTTTCAGGCGTTACAGGAAAACCTTTATTTTGCATCAGTTAATACGACGCACTTCGCAGTTACCATCATTTGGTAACTATCCATTTCACCGTAGGTACTACACCCTACACAATCAACGATACCTTATGGGGCGGCGGGGGGTGGGGGTGAGTGGACTGCCGTAGGCTGTTGTGGTGTTGTGATCCACCGCGGGCTACGGCAGGGACGAAGCCTCTCTGTCGTTTCTAGGTCCCCAGTCCCATACAATTCAGTACAGTAGTAAAAATATTAAAAATAATAATTATAATAAACGTTAAGGTGTATCACTACTTGTACGTCCAGAACACTATCTTCAATCTGACATTTTACTGGGTCTATCTTTGACACATCGTAGTAATCAGCATTTCACTACAGTGTACAGAGCAACCCTGTCGACCCGAGCATGTGACTAGTACGACTGGCTTTAATAAGAGTGATGGGAGTGGGCCACAATAGCGCCACACAAATTGGAACAAAACACATAGCATGTAGGTAGTGTCTTAGGCAAGTAATCAGAATGTTCTGGGTACAAGGTTCGAACCTGTCACTACTTATACTTTGAATAAAAGTCAAAGTCAAAAAGGGCAGTGATGCAGACAAAGGTGCAGGACACACTCTTTTCCTTAGGGTAGGAAACTGCCCCTGAAAGGCGAAAGAATCGGCGAGGGTCAACGGAATGAGGATGCAGAAGGCAATGGAAACCACTGCATTAAATACATACATTGTGTGTCCACAGGATATGTGGCCTGTAATAGAGAAAGAATCATAATGCTCTCATCATTGGCATTATGTATTAATCCACCGTTCGGATCGCTGGGAGGGGACTGCCAATAAGAGAGGTGACTACGAACAGTTCAGTTCTAATGTTGTTTTGGTCAGATCCGATAGCAAATCAATCCTGAACAATAGTCGACATTGGAAGGAGAAGATAAAGTAACAAAGGAACTACATGAGGATACTGAATGAGTAATTCAGCGTATAAAGAAAGATGAAAATCTAATAATTATGGTAGATTGAAAAACGACTGTATTCTCGAAGTATTCTTTAGAAATGATTTAGAAACTGTGTGTAAGCGTGTAAACTCACCAAAATACACCTTGCTAACAAACAGGTATCCTTCCTCAACCTGTCGGTTAAGATGACGAAAAAATTTCACAAATCGGACCCACCTTAAGATTCCTCAACTATCTTCCTTTAGAGATCAAGTGGAAAAGTCAGACTTCTATGTACATAAAACGCATAGGGTTTACGTGAGGAATCACTTAAAATTACGTAAAATGCAATTTTGTCCTGAACAATAGATAATTTTCGGTTTGTGGGAAGGATAATTATAGTTTAGCTAGCATATATTCTGCATTGAGATTATTGGAGACAAAACGCTGACTGCAAGACTCAGCACAACCAGGAGCACCTCCGAAGGTGTCCAACGTAGCTTTGGACGATACGTCAGGGACTGAAGGGTTCTGTGGACCACGGCCATACAACCCGGAAGAATTCTCGGCAGCTGAAACATCCGGTTGCGAAAGCCTTCACTATAGGATGTAGCATTAACCTGAAGAGGATTTTACTTACACTTCTCTCCTCATACATTTTTTTTCAGGTCGTCTTTATGTAGTAGTTCCAACGTCCACGTTTCAGTAGTACCAAACTTCAAAAGTTTCCAATCTCTTCTTTCCCAAATTACCAATGGTTCGCTTTTCATTTCAATACAATAGTGTTTTACAGGAGTTCGCACTCAGGTACTTCCTCATCATTTCTATGTGAATACCTAATACAGTAAAACTCTTTGGTTGAAAAAGCTTTCTTTGCCGTACCACTCGAATTCTGATATTTCCTGACTTCTGCTGTTGTGTGTTATTTTGCTTCGTAGGGAGGAGACGTCTTTCGCGTCTTAGATTACTGTCTCGTTCCCAATTCTGACTGTAAGCATGTCCTTATTTACCTTCCTATTACTCTTTCGTCTTTACTTAGGTTACACGTGAGTCACACTCCGTGCAAATTACAAAGTCAAGTTGAAACGTAGCAGAGTGGAAGATCTGTCCTTGCTATTATCAAACTCCATAAATAAACACTTTTCTTTTTTTCTGCGTTTTGTACAGACGAGTTGTTGTTGTGGTCTTCAGTCTAGAGACTGGTTTGATGCAGCTCTCCATGTTACTCTATCCTGTGCAAGCTTCTACATCTCCCAGTACCTCCTGCAACCTACATCCTTCTGAATCTGTTTAGTGTATTCATCTCTTGGTCTCCCTCTAAGATTTTTACCCTCCACGCTGCCCTCCAGTACTAAATTGGTGATCCCTTGATGCCTCAGAACATGTCCTACCAACCGATCCCTTCTTCTAGCCAAGTTGTGCTACAAATTTCTCTTCCTCCAATTCTATTCAATACCTCCTGATTAGTTATGTGATCTACCCATCTAATGTTCAGCATTCTTCTGTAGCACCACATTTCGAAAGTTTGTATTCTCTTCTTGTCTAAACTATTTATCGTCCACATTTCATTCCATACAAATAATTTCTGAAACGACTCTCTGACACTTAAATCTATACTCGATGTTAACAAATTTCTCTTCTTCAGAAATGCTTTCCTTGCCATTGCCAGTCTACATTTTTATATCCTCTCTACTTCGACCATCATCAGTTATTTTGCTCCCCAAATAGCAAAACTCATTTACTACTTTAAGCTTCTCATTTCCTGAAATTATTCTCGCAGCATCACCCGATTTAATTCGACTACAGATAAGCTATACATATTTATCATATAAAATGGCTCAATTTATATTCACGCTGTAGTTTTCTGAGCTTTACTATTCCGGGTATGGTTAACAGATTGCTGATAAGAATAGTGTAGATAGTTTATGTACAATCATTGTCCTCAGAGAAGTATTGTAAATTTTTGATTTAATAAAACATTGAGCACTACCCGCTAATAATTGTTCTTTTAGTGCTTACTTGCTTTATTTAAAATCCCTGGTTGTCGTCTTTCCAAAGAACAGGCAGCATTATCTTTCCCGAAAACTTAATGTTTCAAAAGTTATTCGTATTGAAAATTCGTATTATTAAAGAAGTAATGACTATGAATTTTACCATTTTGTAAAACATAGCGTAACGCGCATCTTAAAACAGGCGTCACGCATAAAGTTAGAGTCATTTGGCAGCGAGCATCAACCAGAACTAGAGCTATGTTATTCGGTTTGTGCGGTCTGCATCCAGTAATCATCGTGAAAACTTCCCTGTCAATCAGAATATTAATACAGTCAATTCGCAGCTACATTTGGTTGCGATGATAATTGTATTGTGTGGCTACTGCGAGCCTGTATGTTGATGTATAAAATACTACCAGAAAGCTGATAAAGGTAAATGAACTGACGGGTACACTAGACAGTGTCGTGTTGATAGTTATTGGTTGCTCAAAGCAACTAAAAATCATACGAAGAAAATTGTGGGAGATGGAAATCTACGAGACTTACGAAACAGACGGGTAAGCTTACGCGCTCCTTTCGACGGGTCTTCCTCGTATTTCCCTCCGCCGGTGAGGACGGCTATGTCGTCTGCGTATGGTACTGGGTATTCGCATCATTTACCCTTGCATTTGTCTCCCTCTTCCGACATTTTCTTCGGTGCCTTCATCGCTTCTTGGACGATTAAATGGAACAAGAGAGGAGATAAGCTATAAACCTAGCTTACATCCATTTCTATACGAACTTTTCTTTCTTAAACTCCACCTCGTAAAATTAAAAAGTCTTGAATTTTAACTGTCCTTGAGATTTGGAGCTTGTTTATAAAGCTGGTTTTGCCAAAGACATCAACAGCGTGTTTCGGAAAACTCGTCACGTCACGCAGCCTGTAAAATCAGGGCTTCCGGGCGTAAAGTAGTTTGGGCTGCATCTGCGCTCCCGACGCCGCCGGCTGATTGGCGGAGAGCGTGGCGCCCGCGCAGGGCGCGCTGATGCGTTATTTGATAGCGGAGTTGTCATATGTGCTTTTACGGCTCGTATACCGGCGCAATACATATCTGATCCGGCGGTACATCAAAAGTTGGGACTCGTAAAACACGTACGCCATAAATCCCTCCCCCCACCATTTCCCCTCTCCTGCCCTTCCCCATAGGACGTCACTGACGATGAAATATTTACTGCTCTTGGCAAGTACAAATTGCAGACACGCACAGCGTTTTAGCGCAAGTGTAAAATCTGCCTGAAGCGTGAGATAAGTGTCTGATGTGTTTCGATGTCAGTGGTGGGGAAAGTGGTGAGTAATGTTTTCCATACTCATTATTCTATTCTTCATCCTCTGCTGGACACATTTTGATACCTAATACACTCAATAGTCTCAATAATGTTTGTTGCACCTCATTACCCATCTTTGCCCATTTAGACGAAGGGGTACCCAAAAGAAACCGAACTAATTGTTTGGTGGGGCGCTAGGAGCGTGTAGGGCGAACGTTGCAGCGCCAGTATGCCGCAGTACCGTCGCTGAAGAAGGTCAAGGCTAGTTTTACTGTTTTGTGTGATTGTCGTTTTTGCAGTGAATGATTTTCATGAATAGTGTGCGGTGGTGAAATTCTGCTTTTTGTTCGGAGAAAGCAGAACAGAAACTCTTGAAATGCTAAAAACTGCGTACAAGGGCGATGCTATGGGGAAAACTGAAGTGTCTGAGTGGTTTTACCGTTTCAAAAATGGCGAAAGGCCAATTGATGACAAACCTCGATCTAGCCGTCTTTCCATGGCACGAACAAATGAAAACGTTGAAAGCATTTGTGCAATCTTCAAAGAAGATCGACGATGGACTATTGAAGCAATTGTGGAGCTGACGGGAGTGACTTGGATTTCTGCCAGGGAAGTGTGACAAACGATTTGGGAATGAAAGGGATTGCTGACAATCTCGTGCCAAGACTGCTGACTGCTGAACAGAAACAAGGCTGCATAGAAACATGCTGTGCTTTAATAGAAGAGCCCGAAATGATCCGAACTTTTCTTTCAAAAATTCCCATGTGACAAGACTTGCTGCTAAGCTTACGATCCTGAATCAAAGCAACACTCAAGCCAGTCGAAGACCTCATTTTCACCTCCCCACAAGAAAGCTCATTATTTGAAATCAAACATCAAACATTAAAAAAATGATGGATTTTTTTTTAAATTTTGTGGTGCATTCCTACCAAACTGCTGAGGTCATAGGTCCCTAGGCTTACACACTTCTTAATCTAACTTAAAGTAACTAAGGACAACACACACACCCATGCACGAGGGAGGACCCGAACCTCCGACGGGGACAGCAGCGCGAACTGTGGCAAGACACCTGAGACCGTGCGGCTATCGATGTGAGAGGAGTTGTCCACTCAGAGTTGATCCCCAGTATCAGACAGTTAACCGGGCTTTCTGCTTCGAAGCTTTGAAAAGACTGTGCGACAGTGTGCGGCTTAGGCGGCCTGATTTGTGGCAGTCGGGCGACAAGTTTTTCCATCATGACACTGCCTGTGCTCACATGACCCCGTTTGTACGACAGTTCTCGTCCAGGAATGTTTCTCATTCCACATACTCACCCGACCTTGCCCCGTGTGACCGTTTTCTTTTGTTTCCTAGAATGAAAAGAGGTATGAAAGGAAGGTATTTTGCTGACGTTTCTGAGATGAAGAAAGAAACGACGGAGTCTCCGTTAAGCATCAGAAGAGATGAATTTAACTGATAAGGATCTTGGAATGCTTTCCTAGGCAAATGTATTAGTGCACGTGGAGAGTACTTTGAAGGCGACTGGAGGTTTGTGCTTAAAATGCTGAATAAATAAGTTTAGAAAAATCAGTTTCTTTTGGGTTCCCGACTCACAATTAATTGAACGCTTATGTTAGCTAAGGAAAGAAATGACACTTGTCAATCCTGAAAAAAACAGTCTAAGTCTTTTTACATGTTTTCAAAAGTAAAAATCGAATTATAGACTATAATCTAAATCTTTTTAAAATCATTGTGATGTTAATTACACAACAAATCGATAATATAACTTCAGTTGTATTGATTTTCCCTCCAGCTGCAACAATAAGTTTTGTTCCATGTATTCTGTCATCTCGTGTTAGGCGCATAACTGGTAACGCTCTTGTCCTTGTGCCACCTTTGCACATGGATTTCTGAAATAATTCCGAAACGCGTCATGTATACTTTCTGATCACTAGAGTGAATTTTATACGACCTAGTCGGCTTAACTACACATCTACGCATGTTTGCAACAAAGATCGCTATCCTGCTATGTGACTTTATGTCACACGTTTATAATAAATAAGTTGTTCGGTGAACGCACTCTTGGAGAAGTGCCTTTCTGATACTTCCTTGAACGACCTAAAATACCCTCTAAAGTACTTAACAGACTGCCTTTATAGATTCTTTTATCCTGAGCGAGAACGTACATCTGGCAGCAAATTGTAATCTCTATGTATAAAAAGAGAGAGACGCGAGAATTATGGATTTCTGTTTGATGGAAGCTCTTTGAGTCTTTTCCTTTCTTTTACGATTTTCGTTTGAATTAAGCTGCCAAACATATTCTTAGAGTGTTTCCCTAGGCAATAATATGGATTGACAATGTTCCATGCGATCCAAAGCCAATGTCACACCCTTCCGTTCTGTAACGTCACCTCCATCCGTGGGAATGCCACGTGCCACAGTAACTTTCTTTGCGGATAATAGGTGACATGCTTATCAGGTAAATCCTCCACACGTCACACTTTTGAACACAACTACACCTCCAGAAGTTAAATGTAATTAATCAGATTCTGAAATCTATAGGTTCGACAATAATATCACGGTTTTGGATCTTTTATTGTCCCTGCCACACCTGCACACCAACCGTAAGGTTGCTAGGACTGTCCTGCTCCAACAGTATGTTTATCCTTGTAGTAAGTCACATATATACCAGAGTTGGTTGGAAGTGTTTCATGTACTCCATAGTTCTCCTTACATATCATCATTTACCTACGTCCACAAATAGAGCTGCTAGTGTGTCTCACCACTACAAGCACACACCATATACTGGGGGATTCAGCAGCTCTACCCATGGGTTTTATGCAGCCCGCAACGCCTTCAAGTATCACATTCATCAATATCATATTCTGTCTCTTGTTACACACAAACAAATAGTCCTACAGAAAGAAATGAACAATACTTTTTTTGCAGGAAATTTAATGTAATTAAATTTTTTACTTGGATACATTTTCGCTAGACGGTGTAAGGTTCGGATTATTCAAGAAAAATATGCAAAAGTGACCTTAAAACACGTTTTTCTTCATTAAGTCAACAGGTGTGGCCTCCAGCGTGAAAGTATCCCAGTACAAAATTTAACTGCAGCAAATTTCCTGCAAAAAGGTCCCATACATTTTTTCAGCTGGACTAATAGTTTGCGCATAACGAGCGAGAAACATAAAAATCTTGCTCGTGGTTTTTGAAGGCATTGTGGGTTTCATCAAAGCTATCGTTAGAGATGTACTGCTTAGAAATAAAATAACAGGAGTAGTGCGTTACGCCTGCCGAAGTGGCCGTGCGGTTCTAGGCGTTGCAGTCTGGAACAGCGAGACCGCTACGGTCGGAGGTCCGAATCCTGCCTCGGGCATGGATGTGTGTGATGTCCTTAGGTTAGTTAGGTTTAACTAGTTCTAAGTTCTAGGGGACTAATGACCTCAGAAGTTGAGTCCCATGGTGCTCAGAGCCATTTTTTTAATAGTGCGTTACAAGTGGAGTAGAATAGTAAAACATTGCATTCCTTGTCAAAAGAAATTTACTAGCATCAAACATTGGCCTTAATTTGAAGAAGAAATAGCTGAGAATGTACGTACGTAGCACAACAATGTATGGAAGTGGATCATGAACTCTATGAGAATGTGAAAAGACGAAAATCTAAAGGTTTGATGTGTAGTGGTATAGAAAGATGTGTAAATTAGGTGGACATATGAAACGTGGAGTTCCCCACAGAACTGGCGAAAAGAGGAGTATGTGGAAAACATTGGTAAGAAAAACAGCCAGGATGATTGGTCGTGTGTTAAGACATCAAGAATTTACTCCCATGGCACTTCAGGAAGCTACAGAGGATAAAATCTGTTGAAAATGAAAGTCATTAGAATGCATCCGACAAGTAACTGAGGGCGCTGGATGAAAGTGTTACTCTTAAAGGAAACTGGCACAGGATGGGATCTGGTAACGGAAGAAGACTGACGAATAAGTAAAAAATAAAGAAGAATCAACACATCAATAGTAGACAATCATAGGCCCATGGAAAACCAGGTGAATATTTCCAGATTGATTTTGCACTCTGCAGCGAAGTACACGCTGATATGGAACTTCCTGGCAAATTAAAAGTGAATGCCAGTCCGAGACTCGAACTCGGGATTTCTGACTCTACCAACTACCTAAGCACGACTAACGACACCTCCTCAATGTTTCACTTCCGGCGGTACCTCTCATTTATTCTGGAAGCAATCCCCCAGGTTGTGGCTAAGTACATCTCCGCAATATCCTCTCTTTCAGATGTAGATGAATGCAGGAGAGCTTCTGTGAGGTTTGGAATGTAGGAGGTGAGGTACTGGTGGAAATAGGGCTGTGAGGAGAGTTCGTGACTCGTGCTTGGGGAGCTAATTTGGTAGACCACTTGTCCGCGAAACACAAAGGTCACGAGTTCGAGTCTCGGCCCGGAACATAGTATTAATCTGCCAGTTGAATGTTCCCCGTAGCATAATACTGCTCCTACCAGTCTGTGTCGTGGTGCTGTGCCTGTTTCAACCAGCCATTTGTGTGCGGATGGTGTATCCCGACACCAGAATCGACTTGCTGTAACAAGAAACGAGATTCACGAGACAGTGCAACACATTTGCATTTACCGACTGTCCATTCGCGATGCAGTCGTAACTGACGGTGTCGTTGGGCCTTCATGGCATCAAGCAGTGATCGTCTGCTGCAGATCCAATATTCAACAATGTGTACTGAACGATGTGATCCGAAATAGTTGAGCCTGGGCCAGCACTGTACACCTTGTCGCCTTCGTTTACACCCTTCTTCAACCACTTTCAGTAGCCGCTCATGATCATACCAGACAAACAGCCGACATGCTTTGCCGTTCCTCAAATGCTTGTCTTCAGGGCCCGGGACAAAGTAATTTGCCGTTCTCAAAGTTGTTCATGTAAATGGATTTCGATTTTGCGACCCATATCGTCCTTAGAATGATTTCCATTCGTCTCTGCTCCGCTTGGATAATTTCCTTGTATAGTGACGTTCCCTCGACACCACCAGGCGGCCGGCCGAAGTGGGCGTGCGGTTAAAGGCGCTGCAATCTGGAACCGCAAGACCGCTACGGTCGCAGGTTCGAATCCTGCCTTGGGCATGGATGTTTGTGATGTCCTTAGGTTAGTTAGGTTTAACTAGTTCTAAGTTATAGGGGACTAATGACCTCAGCAGTTGAGTCCCATAGTGCTCAGAGCCATTTGAACCACCAGGCGGTATTTAATCCCGTGGTGGGCAGTGGTCATAATGTGTTGGTTCATCAGTGCGTACCTGTATCCCTTTGGTGATGATGTCTGTTGTCGCGGCTTGGATTAAAATATTTTCAAATTGGTAGTACAGGGCTATTACAAATGATTGAAGCGATTTCATAAATTCACTGTAGCTCCATTCATTGACATATGGTCACGACACACTACGATACGTAGAAAAACTCATAAAGTTTTGTTCGGCTGAAGCCGCACTTCAGGTTTCTGCCGCCAGAGCGCTCGAGAGCGCAGTGAGACAAAATGGCGACAGGAGCCGAGGAAGCGTATGTCGTGCTTGAAATGCACTCACATCAGTCAGTCATAACAGTGCAACGACACTTCAGGACGAAGTCCAACAAAGATCCACCAACTGCTAACTCCATTCGGCGATGGTATGCGCAGTTTAAAGCTTCTGGATGCCTCTGTAAGGGGAAATCAAAGGGTCGGCCTGCAGTGAGCGAAGAAACGGTTGAACGCGTGCGGGCAAGTTTCACGCGTAGCCCGCGGAGGTCGAGGAATAAAGCAAGCAGGGAGCTAAACGTACCACAGCCGACGGTTTGGAAAATCTTATGGAAAAGGCTAAAGCAGAAGCCTTACCGTTTACAATTGCTACAAGCCCTGACACCCGATGACAAAGTCAAACGCTTTGAATTTTCGGCGCGGTTGCAACAGTTCATGGAAGAGGATGCGTTCAGTGCGAAACTTGTTTTCAGTGATGAAGCAACATTTTTTCTTAATAGTGAAGTGAACAGACACAATGCGCGAGTCTGGGCGGTAGAGAATCCTCACGCATTCGCGCAGCAAATTCGAAATTCACCAAAAGTTAACGTGTTTTGTGCAATCTCACGGTTTAAAGTTTACGGCCCCTTTTTCTTCTGCAAAAAAAAAAAAAAAAAAAAAAAAAAACGTTACAGGGCACGTGTATCTGCACATGCTGGAAAATTGGCTCATGCCGCAACTGGAGACCGACAGCGCCGACTTCATCTTTCAACAGGATGGTGCTCCACCGCACTTCCATCATGTTGTTCGGCATTTCTTAAACAGGAGATTGGAAAACCGATGGATCGGTCGTGGTGGAGATCATGATCAGCAATTCATGTCATGGCCTACACCCTCTCCCGACTTAACCCCATGCGATTTCTTTCTGTGGGGTTATGTGAAAGATTCAGTGTTTAAACCTCCTCTACCAAGAAACGTGCCAGAACTGCGAGCTCGCATGAATGATGCTTTCGAACTCATTGATGGGGACATGCTGCGCCGAGTGTGGGAGGAACTTGATTATCGGCGTGATGTCTGCCGAATCACTAAAGGGGCACATATCGAACATTTGCGAATGCCTAAAAAAACTTTTTGAGTTTTTGTATGTGTGTGCAAAGCATTGTGAAAATATCTCAAATAATAAAGTTATTGTAGAGCTGTGAAATCGCTTCAATCATTTGTAATAACCCTGTACATATGAAGTTTGGCATATGCTTTATTCATGGAACACGACGTCTTAGACGCCAAGAGAATAGAATAGGGCACGTGGTTTAAAACGGGAGGGATGGAAGATTAAACGTATCGTCGACAGCGTGGTCATTAGGTACGGAGCATTAGCTCGAATTACAAACCGAAGAGGAAGGGAATCGCCAGCGTCCTTTCCGAAGTAACCATTCCAGCATGTACCTGAAGTGAATTACGGAAACCGCGGAAAATTTAGATCTGGATGGCTGCGAGTCCGCTGTGCTACCCACTTTGCCATGTCACTCGGAGGCGCGCTTCCACTACGCAGTCAATCGGCGCACATCTACGTCGAGCGCAATGACACTGGAAACTGAAGACTAGAGTATTGGTTATCAAGTCTTAGTGACCTCTTCTGCCGGTGAACTGGTTTCGGTTTATTGGTTTTGTTTTGAAAATATACCCACTCCCGGCGCAGAGGTTCCTTTTGTGTTCATTCTCGCCTGCCAATACGAGTTAACAAGTGACTGTGAGCTCTATCGGATAATTTAGGGGTAACTTCCTCCCACTGCTGAAAACTTAAGTATTGGTATTCAGGAATTAATGCCCGAACCTACAGCTCGAGTGAACGTCTACTTAGTGTGACTACTTTATCCCAAAACACAGCGTTTCGAGATTCTGACACGTTTATTGTGACTACGCGACAAAAAAATTACCGAAAGGTCAATGTTAATATTTGCTTTTACGCGCAGTTGCCCAGCCAGCCACTGACGATTCCTACCAGGAATCCACGAGAAAGACTAATCAAAGTATAGAAGTGACATTCAGGCAACTTTCATCGTGTGCCTGAGGGATTGTACGATGAGTGAACAAAGTGACATAAAAATAACTAGTACAGGCCACGGAACGCCTTCGGCAACGAGAATAAATCACACTTCTTAATTTCAACGTGTAAGTAAAACAAAACTAAAAATTACCAGTCGTGGACGATGAACGGCATACTCATGGTACTGGAACTGTCTGAAACTGAACAAAAACAGGAGAACATAATGAACGAAAGTAACCACAGCTAAAGAAAGAACGA
This sequence comes from Schistocerca serialis cubense, assembly GCF_023864345.2. NCBI lineage: Eukaryota > Metazoa > Arthropoda > Insecta > Orthoptera > Acrididae > Schistocerca > Schistocerca serialis. The sequence goes on along the minus strand of NC_064643.1, from coordinate 507,942,737 downwards.
TGGAGCTGGAAAGAAGAACAAGCGACCACCCAAAAAGAATGGGATGACCGAACGAGGCTCTGCGGCAAACGAGGAACGGCGGAAATGGGACGAGGGAAAGATCAGCTGAAGAGGTCTGAAGCGGGCAGGAGGAATGGAAGAACTGTAATGAGAAACGAGACCGAATGAAGGAGAACGAGGCGGGAAGGAGGCCATTGTGAAGGGAAAGATTAATTACCTTTCCTACGGAGTCGTTCCTCGAACGTTCCGTTCAGTTTAGTAATCGTTCCTTTGGAGCAGTTCCTCATTAACAACCCACATATATTTTGCACGAGAAAGAAAATTGTAAGTTTTTGGAAGGCATGAGATTCCTCCGTAATTACTGACATTGTTTTACCTCCTTTTTGTTGAGTGGATGGATAAATGCACATTTCTGTTCTTCCGGTATTTCTCCCGTATCTCAAATTATGTTTTGTACGATGTTTTCTAGATTTGGACATTTTATTTTCTACATATCTGTCAATATTCTGTCTTCTAAAGATGATTAAGACGTTTTATTTTTTGATAATTCTTTGTATTTCTCCGCATCTGCTGGCTGAAGAGCTTACACTTTGGATTACAAATTGTAGGATGGTAATACTTTCCCTTCGTTCCTCACAGCTGAACAGCTTGCCAAAGTAGTCAACCAGCAGTTTGCAGTTCTTTGTATTGTTCAGTAATAGTTCACGATTTTCTTTCCAGAAATATAAACTTTGAGATTGTTGCTTCAGTAGCTCTCTTTGAAATGTTTAGTACAAATATCTTGTGTTGTCCTTCTGAATGGGTTTGCCAATATATTCTAAATGCTTCATATTTAACGTTCTTGTGGAATGTCTGGATGTGTTCTGTGGTGTCACCGCCAGACACCACACTTGCTAGGTGGTAGCTTTAAATCGGCCGCGGTCCATTAGTACATGTCGGACCCGCGTGTCGCCACTGTGTGATCGCAGACCGAGCGCCACCACAAGGCAGGTCTCGAGATACGGAATAGCACTCGCCCCAGTTGTACGGACGACATTGCTAGCGACTGCACTGACGAAGCCTCGCTCATTTGCAGAGCAGATAGTTAGAATAGCCTTCAGCTAAGTCCATGGCTACGACCTAGCAAGGCGCCATTAGCTTTACATAGCAATTGATAATTATCGTCTAAAGCATGTCTCAACAAGAACGATGTATACAACAAGGATGGATTAAAGTTAAGTATTCCCAAAGCAACGTACTTTTCTTTATTGCATTCATTGAGCGTCCTGTTTCAGACTTCAAGATATTCTGCGGGAGCTTATAGCGTGCATATCGGCCCCCTCAAAATAACACTGTGTCGGCACTTCTGTCGACACATCATGTTCTGTGTTCACTTCCGTTTTTTTCTGAAGTCTTGATATTTTCCTGCAATTCAACACCACACAGCGTTTTTTCAGTGCAATGTCCTCCCGTGCAGGGCTTCATCACAATCTGCTTTTCACCATCTGTGTTTTAGAGATCTTCGGCAAAGTCTGTAATTTTTTTGGATACTTGAATTTTTAATTGCTATCAGGTTTTTCTAATTGTCAGCTGAATAGACGAGAGTCTTTCTGAATTTTTGTTCTATTTGTACTTTATTTTTTATTCTTTTTCTTTGTCTCTAAATGATTTCACATTCCCGAATTGAACCTTATAGTCCCCCGACAGTATTTTTACATTTTCGTTGGGGACTTCGTTTGTTTCATTCTCCAGTTGTCCCCAAAATGTTATTACGTTTTTGGGAACCTTCTCTATTGTCTTCGTTGGCTGTGGCGGGAAAACTAATTAGTATATAAAACTTACTCGCACGTTAAAAGGTTAAAAGCGATACTCTCTCCGATGGGGCGTAGAAATTACGGATGGATTTTTTATTTTTCTATGACAGAACGTAGTACAAAGATAATTCCTTTCCCTCGTTTCCCTTTCAAGATTCTGTAATTTTCAGAGTCTAGTACGTTGTGGTCTGTAATTCTGGTTTCACCTATTGCAAGAGTTAAATTTTCTCTTCTTCTAAAACTTTATCTAACTACATCAGAAAACCATCTTCTAACGTGTAATTTATATTCAGAGTTCCATAGAAGAGTTTCTTCCTGGATTTGATTTTATGGCCTTCAAGACGCTACGATTTACTTTTGCAGGGTGTATATAACTCTTAGGCCCACTGTCTGTGGGCTTCGTTATTTGAATAAAACCTTTGAAATTTTCTATAAACTATTTTTTTGAAAGTTGGTTTTTAGAAACAAAGTCATTCCTTAGTTTCAAAGTTAAAACTAGGATTCTAAGTCCCAAAGGATTTTCTACAGAAGCTCATAACCAGGAGAACAGACTCTGACCACAGTATGGCTCACTGTGAGAGCCGTCGTGTCTGGATTTTGATTCAGTAAGGGTAAGGACTCTTCCGCCTTCTTCACCTCAGAGATTGTCCTCTTCGCCTGTAGTCCTAGGCAAGGTCCCTTACAGGAGCGGTATTATCCGGAGCCAAACGAACCAACTTCATTTCCAACCAGGCTTGGGAACGGTTATGGCGGTGTTATTGGCTACAGTCTATCAGATCCGTTTTGATCTTGTTAAACAAAAAGGGCTCTGAGCACTATGGGACTCAACATCTTAGATCCTCAGTCCCCTAGAACTGAGAACTACTTAAACCTAACTAACCTAAGGACATCACCCACATCCATGCCCGAGGCAGGATTCGAACCTGCGACCGTAGCGGCCGCGCGGTTCGATCTTGTTAACATTCACCGTATAACTTCTCTTCGAAACACTTCCAGTGTTATACATCTGATCTTCCATAACCTTTAATGTTTGTGAGAGAATTACAATTTCATCGATAGACGTTTAAGTTTTTATTCTCCCTGAACTGCAAGGAAGAGTGAGATACCTGCAAGATAGTGCAACTAGGAATACGTAATATTTCCTGGTTGGTGATTCCGTCTAGAGAGTTATTTTGGAATCTAGTGAATAAATATGCGCTAGAAATCGCCATAAGTAGTTCCCTCCATTTTCTACTGTTTTTTTTTTTTTTTGTGGTGAGACATGAAGTTGAGTTTTGTGCGTCATTTGTAAATATTATTAGTTCTACATATTTAAGCACTGTACAATATATTTGTATTAAGACTATTTGGGGGATATTGTTAACTCCTCAGATACTGATTTTTTTTGACGAGTAAAACTTTGTATATCTTTAATGTGAATGATTAAAGCATACTCTTCGGTAGTACATCATCTTCTACCATAGAGCCCGAGATATTACATTGAACTAAGTTTCATGTCTTTACAATTTTTCCTTTTCTGCAAAGAAATGTATGTCTTTGTTGCCCATAGCTTCTATTCCAAAAGTTTTTGTTTTGTAACTGCTTTCTGAAGATATCTCTTCTAAATTTGATTGCACTTAATGATTACTTGATAGTAGCAAAGTAATAATGTAACACATACCCATCAAATGCAGTAGTGAGAAGATTTTCTCTATTGCAACACTTCTAAATTTGACCATGTTTTGCCGTGGAGGGAACGGTTTCTCATATTTGGTAAAACCTTACTTTCTTACATCAGTTTTTGTAAGTTCGAAAAAAAATTGGTAATGAAATAACGAAATATATTAAACTTATATTACAGGGTTGACTAGAAGCAAAAGTTTGAAAACTGTTCCTCCTGTAATCCCTTTTCCAACTTTCTCCTTCTTTTCGTTTATTGCGTGTTTTGTGTACAGACAGTATAAGGTGAGGATTTATTACAAATCCCATTACAGCCTACATAACCGTTTTGAGAGATTGAGGAACTGTAGAGGTAATTAAGATAGTTTTCGTTTATTGTTTCATCTCAGATGCACATTTTTAATCAGATTACACGTTTCGATCAGTCTGGATCATCTTCACATCTAAAACATACCAAAACAATCTAATATATTAGAATAAGTAGGCCAGTTGCGGTGGCCGGGCAGTTCTAGACGCTTCAGTCCGGAACCGCGCGACTGCTACAGTCGCAGGTTCGAATCCTGCCTCGGGCATGGATGTGTGTGATGTCCTTAGGTTAGTTAGGTTTAAGTAGTTCTAAGTTCTAGGAAACTGATGACCTCAGATGAGTCCCATAGTGTTCAGAGCCATTTTTGAACCATAAGTAGAAAAGACAAGGGTTGTATGTAAGCGTAGAAATACCTATGAATTTGCGTCAGCAGCCCGTCTTGTGTACTCAGAACCACATACCAGAGTATTGTATATTGCAACTGCGGCCAGTGTTTTAATAGGTATATCTCTGAGGTAGAGGAAAAGAGAAATGGACTAAGGCTGATTGTGGGAAGCGAAAGGAAACAGGGAGGGTGTGGTGGGGGTGCCATGAATTTAACAAGAGAGGTAGTGCTAAAGTGTTTTCTTTTTTTTGGGTCATCAGTCTTCTGATTGGTTTGATGCGGCCCATCACGAATTCCTCTCCTGTGCCAAACCCACTGTCTCGGAGTAGCACTTGCAACCTACATCCTCAATTATCTTCTGGATGTAGTTCAATCTTTGTCTCTCTATACAGATTATACCACATACAATTGCCTCTAGCTCCATGGAAGTTACTCCCTAACGTCTTTACAGGTGTCTTATCATCCTGTCCCTTCTCCTTATCAATGTTTGCCACATATTCGTTTCCTCTCCGATTCTCCAGAGAACTTTCTCATGACTTTTCTTATCAGTCCACCTAGTTTTCGACATTCTTCTGTGGCAACACATCCCAAATGCTTCGATTCTCTTCTTTTTCGGTTTTCCCACAGTCCATGTTTCACTGCTATAGAAAGTTATTTTCTCTTGGCCAGGAATCCCCCTTTTGCCAGTGCTAGCCAGTTTTTGATGCCCTTCTTACTCCTTCCATCTGTGGTTAATTTGCTGCATGGGTAGTCGAATTGCTTAACTTCATCTGCTTCGTGACCATCAATCCTCATGTTACGTTTCTCTCAGTTCTCATTTCTGCTATTCTTCATTAGTTTGGTCTTTCTTAGATTTACTGTCAGTGCATATTCTGTACTCATTAGACTGTTCATTCCATTCAGCAGATCATATAATTCTTCTTCACTTTCACTGAGGATAGCCATAGCACCAGCGAATTTTATCAGTGATGTCATTTCACCCCGAATTTCAATTCCACTTCTGAACCTTTCTTTTATTTCACTCGATGGTTCTTCGATGTATAGATTGAATAGTAGAGGCGGAAGACTAAATGCCTGTCTTACAAACTTCTTAATCCGAGCACTTCGTTCTTTGTCTTCCGTTCTTAGTATTCTCTCTTGGTTCTTGCATATGTTGTGTATTACCCATTTCTTCTACAATTTACCCCTAATTTCTTCAGAATTTCAAAAATATGCACCATTTGACATTTCCGAAAGCTTTCCAGGCCGAAAAATTCAATGAAGCTGTCTTGAGTTTTCCGTAGTCTTGCTTCCATTATAAGACACAACGTCAGAATTGCCTCTTTGTGTCTTTACTTTTCTTAAAGCAAAACTGATCGTCATCCAACAAATCCACAATTTTCGATTCTTTTGTAAATTATTGTCAGGAACTTGGATGCTGACTGTGCTGTTAAGCTGACTGTGCAATAATTCTCGCACTTGACAACTCTTGCCGTCTTCGGAATTGTGTGGATGATATTTTTTCCAAAAGTCAGATGGTATAGCGCCAGGGCCATATATTCGACACCCACCAACGTGAACAGTATCCACTTCTCCCAAGGTTTTTAGAAGTTCTGATAGAATCTCATCTATCCCTTCTGTCTTATTTAACTTTAAGCTTTCCAAAGCTCTTTTAAATTCTGATTCCAATAATGGATTCCCTGCCTCTTGTTAGTCGACTCCTGTTTCTTCTTATATGGCATCAGATAAATCTATCCCCTTGTAGAGGGCTTTAGTAGTACTGTTTCCACCTATCCACTCCCTCCTCTGCATTTAACAGCGGAATTCCCGTTGCGCTCTTAATGGTACCACCCTTGCTTTTAATGTCACTAGAGGTTGTTTTGACTTTCTTGTACGCTGAGTCTGTCCTTCCAGCTATCATTACTTTTTCGATTTCTTCACTTTTTTCATGCAGCCATTTCGTCTTACCTTACCTGAATTTCCTATTTATTTCATTCCTCAGCGACTTATATTTCTGTATTCCTGAATTTCTCTGAACATTTTTGTACTTCCTTCTTTCATCGGTCAACGGAAGTATTTCTTCTGTTACTCACGGTTTGTTTCTAGTAACGTTCTTTTTATCTATGGTTTCCTTTCGATGTGATTGCCCCTTTTAGAGATGTTAAGTCCTCTTCAACTATACTGCCAACTGAACTATTCCTTACTGCAGAATCTGTAGCCTTAGAAAACTTCAAGCGGATGTCTTTTCCTTAGAACTTCCATATCCACCTTCTTTGCCTGTTGATTCTTCCTGACTAATCTTTTAAACTACATCCCACTTTGCATCACTAATTTATTGTGATCTGAGTCTATATCTGCTCCTGCGTACGCCTTACAATCCAATATCTGATTTCGGAGTCTCAGTCTGACCACAATGTAAAATAACTGAAATCTTCCCGTATCTCCCGATCTTTTCCAAGTATACCTCCTCCTCTTGTGATTCTTGAAGAGAGTATTCACTATTACTACTTGAAATTTTTCACAGAACTCAGTTAGCCTTTCTCGTCTCTCTTTACTAGTCCCAAGCCCATATTCAGGCGTAACCCTTTCTACTCCTTCCCCTACAACCGCATTCCACTTCTCCGTCACCATCAGATTTTCTTCTCCAATTACGTACTGCATCATCGATTCAAGATTTGCATAGGGCTGTACGTTCTCAATCTCTTCATCGTCGTCGATGACGTCGGCATCTATACCTGAACTATCGTTATCCTTGTTGATTTGTTGTCGATTCTGTGAGAACAACCCTGTCACGCAACTGTTCACAATAAAACACTCTCTGCCCTACCTTCCTATTCATAACGTATCCTGTTCCCGTTATAGCATTTTTCTGCTGCTGTTTATATTATACTATACTCATCTGACAGAAATCCTTGTCTTCTTTCCATTTCTCTTCACTGACTCCCACTGTATCTAGACTGAGCCTCTGCTCTTCCCTTTTTAGTTTTTCTAGCTTTCCTACCATGTTCAAACTTCTGACATTCCGCGTCCCGTCTCGTAGATCGTTATCGTTTCGTTGGCTGTTCAGTTTTTTTTCCCTCATGGTTGCCTCTTCCTTGGCAGCCCCCCGCCACAAAGAGTTCCTAATCCTTTGCCAATGAGGAGATCAATGTGAGTCTTTTTTAACTACAGACCACATGTCCTGTGAAAACACATTACGTGTCTTTAATGCAGTGGTTTGCAATGCCTTCTGCATCCTCATGCCGCTGATTATTGCTGTTTCTTCGGCCTTTAGTGGCATTTTGCTAACCCAAGGGCAAGAGAGTGCCCTGAACCTCTGTCCGCTCGTTTCGACGAGGCCGTTGGCAGGATGAGGTGACTTCTTACGCCGGAGGTGTTCGGACGCCAATGCCGATTATTATGCAAAATTTGAGAGGTGACGGAGTTCGAACCCGTGACCGAGCGCATTTTGGTTAGTAATGAAAGACACTAACCCTAGGCCACAGTTAATACAGAACGTAATTGAAAAATTCTCGTTGAAACATTACATCTACATCTACATCTACATGGATAGTGTGCAAATCACATAATTGTGTAGAACAATGGGAATGTAAAATGTAAACTGCATAAAATCGTGAAATTATAAAATGGAGCAAAAGGGGATTAAGAGCGGGCGATCAAGGAAAGGGAAAGATCTGTGGCGGAGAGGGTTTGTGGCAGGGATGCTATGGGTTTAATAAGAGAGGGTCTTATACAAAACTGTTAAAAAGTCAATAATGTAATGAACCTTCTGTTAAGGTACCAGAATGGTTTAGTAGAACTGTAAAAGGGAGATGTAACAGTAGATTACAGAAGTGGAAATAAGGTACCGAAAACTGAATTAGTATCTGAAGGTATTCAAAGAATGAAACTTTGAAATTATAAAACCGTAAGTTTTTACTCTGCGAGTATAAAAATGAAATTTTATACAAACTTTTTCGGCAACATATAAAAAGTATGGGCCTAGAACAATGGATGTATAAATAGTGTTGACATGAAGATTGAGCGGTTCTGGGTGGTTCAGTCCGGAACCACGCTGCTGCTACGGTCGCATATTCGAATCCTGCCTCAGGCATGGATGTGTGTGGTGTCCTTAGGTTAGTAAGGTTTAAGTAGTTCTAAGTCTAGGGGACTGATCACCTCAGATGTTAAGTCCTATAGTGCTTAGAGCCATTTTAAAGATCGTAAAATTACCGAAGTGGAATTATGTTGAGTGCCTAGAACTGAATGAAGTGTCTTTTCTGCTTATTGTAAAATATTAGATGGTACATATTTAGTTTTGCTTTGTTTTAAATCTGAGGATGATCCAGAGTTTAGAGTGATCTAAACATGTAATCTTATCAGAACATGCATCTAATCAATAAATGGGAATTATCTTGATTACAATTCTTTTGCACTTCCTTCTGAACTACCACTTCCCTTTCATGCCATCCGCCTCTTGTAAGTGCTGTTTGATTTCAGTGCAACCTGTAGTGTTCATTTTTTTAGAGTTGCTTTAGGGACACATTGGCTATCCGATGACGGAAATTGGCAATGAACCCCCGCGCTAGGGTATTCCATATGATCATCGGCTGCCGGGTTCACGTCGTCGCACCTGCCAAGCTATCCGCTGATACGTGCTTCGCTCAGCGCGCTCAGCTGACAGCCCTTGGAAGGGTACTAATTGCAGGCATGACCCTTGTGCTAATCGAGTTCGACCTCAACAAGACGGCTCCGCCCAAGCTGAGAGCTGCTGGTTTCCAGCGCCATGAATAAAATTAAAGTTGTCGAAGAACTGCCCTGGTCCTATGCGGCTCACCGACTAATTGGCTCGCTGGTTTCTCCTGTCACGGCGTCGACAACGCCTTCCTAATGAGACGGTACGGCGGCTTTACTAAACAACAAGTTCTCAATGTAAGAATGGAGATGTCACCATGCATTCAGTTCAGGCATTGAAAAGCAATACACTGTTTTCTATTAACGCTGCAACTCCCTGAAGGTGCCACGATACAGAGTGGGCATGCCCTCAACCAATACTTTCTGTGATTATGATGATGTTTGGTTTGCACGGCGCTCAACTGCGCGGTCATCAGCGCCCATACAAGGAAAATGTTCAAATGTGTGTGAAATCCTAATGGTCCAAACTGCGGAGGTCATCGGTCCCTAGACTTACGCACTACTTAAACTAAATTTTGCTAAGGACAACACACACACCCATGCCCAAAGGCGGACTCGAACCTCCGGCGGGAGGGACTGGGCAATCCGTGACACAGCGCCTCAAACCATGCGGTCACTCCGCGTGGCCCCATACGAAGTCCCAATGTTTATACAATCCAATCCAGCCACTGTCATGAATGATGATGAAATGATAAGGGCAACAGAAACACCCAGTCCCCAGGCAGAGAAAATCCCGAACTCGGCCGATAATCGAACCTGGGACCCCTGATCCAGGGGCAGCAACGCTAGCCACCAAACCACGGCCTGCGGACTTTTTGTGATGACGCGTGAACTTCCAACACATTGTCGCCTAAGCGCAGTTCCACCGTCCTTGAACACCATTCATTAGATCCTCACGACAGTAAGTAGTAACCAAACAACCGACCACCTCCGCCGTTTCCGAGATTCTTATTCCCAGGCGCCAAGCCATAACTATTTGCCCTTTGTCAAAGTCGCTTATGTCAGTGAATTTCACAGTTTGTGTCCGTATCGTCTCTAGAATGACTCCTCATTTGTCTCCGGTCCACTTACATACTCTAATTACTGTTTGTGTCTACTTACTCCAACCCCAATGCACGCAGTTCAATCTGACGGTGAGCAGTGGGCCTAATGTTTTATCTCAAGAGTGCATGTGAGCCGCTAGTAGTTCACACACGGCCACCTGCCGGCTCCCAGCGATTTCCAGCGACAATCTCCACAATAACAAAACGTGAATACAGTTCAAATTCAAGTGATCGGAGGATCCACAAATACAGAGCACTTCAGTTTTCTTAGAAAGATTGAAATTAATTGGCTTTAATTGAACCTTGAACAGCTCGTCACTTTTATCCAACACGACCTCTAGCTCATGGGCGTACCCAGCGACGGGCAGGGGGTGCAGCTGCCCCCCCTCCCCTAGAAGATATTCGCAGTTTTTCACTAGTTTACTATTTTATTTAATAAGAAGTGCTGCATGTTTTCTCGGATTGTACAAGTGTGTTCCTGTATTTACAATGTTTATAAAAAGCAGTGTTTCACTGGTGTACTGTTTTATTTAACAAGAAGTGCTGTATGTTGTCTCAAATCCTTCTTTCCTGAGACTATTATGAACTGCCCCCCCCCCTCCCCCCCTAGTTCAGATTCTGGGTACGCCCTTGCTCTAGCTACCTAACTGCTCCACAATTTCATATGAGGCTTCTTCCTAACGAGATCACTGAATCACAGAAATCACACAGGAAACGCCTCGTTTAGAACTTCTCGCCTTTACATGGGATTGCACGTCAGAACAGTCAATGAGGCCTGCGGCCGACTCCTTGTCGGTATCATGAGCGCCAAACAGGTTAACGAAAATTATTTTTTAAACTTAGCCCTTTCATCCAAACAGCCTCAGGAACAGGGTCAAGGCATTTTCTGGTCTCAATAAAGCACTCTTCGGTAAAGTGTTCCTTTGTGGCAGGGATTTTGAAAATTTGTTTCGAAAACGATTGATTTTGATTTGATTTGATTTATGCTCATTTAGAAACCTGTTGCCTTACATTTTATAACAGGTCGTGGTTTTTAGGTGGTTATTCATGCTCGTTTAGCAACATTTTAGGACAGCTTTCTGTCGTCACCTCAGTAAACGCGATACACAAACGATTAATATACGTTAACACGAAGAGCAATGTTCACTCGATTGACAGGCAGAATGTGCAGAAATATTCTCTTCCGTCCATTAGCTAACGATTGTGATGACAGAAAGTGCATCATACCACAATGTAAAATAAAACAAATTTTGCAAATCATAAAAACAGCGTGAACTGTACAAAGGGATTAACTCCAGTAAAGAGAGACTGAGAGTTGCTCAAATTGTATGGAAGTCGGAGTCTACCATTATTTAGGCGTACGTTATATCAACTGGGGACAGGATTCTCTAGCAATGTGCTGTAAATTCACGTGGTCAGTACTGCTGTAAGGTCTGTAAGACTGCATTTTGTGTTAACGAGTTGAAGTGCTGCAACTGACGTTAGTGGAGCTACAGCACACACTCCATTCACCGCCATCGCCTACCGTCACGATATGGGGCACTGAGGATGGTCAAAAACTGACCGAAACCGGTTGCCACCGAAATAAATATTGTAGCGGTCGATATTGTTTGTGTCCATTTGTGAAGTACTGTTAGCCAGCCTGTTTTTTTTTTTTTTTTTTTTCAGGAGAAATGATCTCAAAAAATTAATGAGTTGAAGTGTGCTGGTGATCCGTTGTAATGAAACAGCATTGTATCCACTTGTGGAATTAGCAGGCTTCTGAACTGCAAGAAAGCTGACATTCATTATAAGGCCAAGTAACCATGTAGCCGACATCCAACGCACATCATACTTCAAAAGTTTCCCAAAGGTAAAATGAAACAGAGCAAGGGGTTTCACAATACCGCGACCATGGGCTTCAGACCGTGAAGGAGTTCTGCTTGCTTGCTTGCATTAGATGCCAACAATCAGCATTAGATACTACCCAAGTGGAATGTGCATCCCGCTGTCCCACACAGCATAGTCGGAACTACTGCGGGAATATCCACCATCCACAACAAGTGCAAGCTTTAATTCATGTCGACTTTAAACCCCCCTTCTGTCCACGAGCAAGTATGCATTTGTAAGGCGCCGATCCTGCGAAATTCAGCTTGCCCCTCTCTCGCTCGATATACTCCGAACCATGGATAAAGGCGATAAGCAGATTTCATATTCCTAAATTTTCGGTAGGCGTCTGAATGCAGACTGCTAAACAAGTTACGAGCTCGGTTGTGTGAAGGCCCCAAAGACTCTTTAAGCAATAGCAATTATCCCGGACGGCGAGTGTTCATCAAATACAAGGGATGCACAAAAATATGGAAACACTGCGAGAAATGAATGCTTGCACGTGAACGCAGAATTTAGGCAAACCAGCAGATTGCGACGTTGCATCTGACCACCAATGCAAATGTCATCTGTTGTCATTACAGTGTTGTGGGGGACATCGCTGCGGCCGGCGAAAGATCCTGCAAGAATGTGACCAACGACGAATGAAGAAATCGTTCAGCGTGACAGAAGTACAGCCCTTCCGCAAATTGCTGCAGATTTCAGTGCTAGGCAATCAATAAGTTAAAACAAAGCAAGCGCTGTATCGTGTGTGAGATACAGAGGTGAGCGAGTGTGATGGAACTTACCTCAGTTCACTGTTAGGAGCGCCAAGTCACCTTAACGCGTCTGCGCGTAGCGCGCAAGTATTGCACCAGATTAAGTATAAAATTAAAATTTTTTTAAACTTTGTTAAAATATAGTTTAGTATAATAATGTTTCAAATACGAAATCTTTATGTACCTAGATTTGATAGCTTCCGTAAAAATGCAGATTTAAGAGAAAAATAAGTGGCGCTAAATAATAAAACTAGAAAGCCAGAATTTAGTCACAATGTGCCTATAGAGCTCATAAATAAGTGGGGCAAGTTTCAAAGCTAAAGAGCTATAAATACCACCGGAATCCACGTTTTTAGGAAAAATTACAGGCTCTTAGAAACGTAAAAATTTGTTTTATTCTTCAGTTCACCTTACAAATAATAACTGAGAGACCACGTTAAGCTACCTCTTATAGTTTTTGAGTAATTAAGTAAAAACCAATTTTGTAGCTGATATTTAGCCTACCTATTTGTAGTAGATTAAGTACCCGTAATTTCAATAGTAGAAAATTTCGGTTAAAGCAGATGATAAAACCTATCAAATAATGGAGCTGTACCAAATTTGAGAGATGTAGTATTAATAACAGCCAGTACAATTTCTAGTAAAGGTGTGGTTCAGAGGTAACGATCTACCGTTAGTTCCTCTGTAAAAATTCTAGAAGGTAAAGTTTTTATTCAAGCGAGCTGAAACTTTTTCTGTGCTTTCAAACAACTTACCTCAATGCACGTAAAAATTAAGGAGGTTCTGAATTGATTCATAACTACGTTATTAAAGATTAGGTGTCCGGGAAAGCGGTCGTTCTGAGTCTGCTGCCGTGTGTTAAACCAGTAGACAACAGGTATTCCCTCGGCCGTCCGCTGGCGCCTATATAAATACAGCCCGAGAGGCAGTAGGAACATTCACTTCACACTCATCCACTGTAAGATCCACGTCTGTAAAACGCTGGATCGCGCTCTGCCTCAGATGACGTCAGACACGGAGAGTGACGAATAGCATATTTGCGGTAAAAACGGATAGTGAACTCGCGAAGACTGTACACCATCCTCGATCGCTTAGAATTCGCTAAAGTAAGTGTTAGTGGGCCGCCTGTGAGAATTACAAATCCGAGTGGCAAGTGGTGAATATTATTTCCACTTTTATGGCGAGCATTAATTTTGAACATTCAGTTGAGTATTATCAGTCAGGGCGAAAGACAATCTGGTAGGAACGTACCGTAGAGGTCGCTTCTAAACTGCTAGTTGTGCTATTTATGATACGATTCACTGTCAATTAAAGATAGTAAATTTCAAAGTGTTGCATAGTCCTGATCCCACTAAATAGAAGGAGAATAGAAACATTTCTTTGAGTGGGCTGGACCAGAATATGGCTGTACAGACTGGAAACTAAAGTCAGTTGTTTCCCTTCGCTTTCTGGTTGACCACAGAATTAGTTGCCAGGTTCGCGTGAGATAGACAGCGTAATACCACCATCGTTATACGTCTAATAACATACAATAATTTTACCCGCCGCCCCACAAAGTGTCAGCTTGCGATCCGGTCAACGAAACATCATCGATATAGGCTTTCTTAGCCGAAGGCCCACTCGAATACCCTTGATGACTGCGTGACACAAAGCGTTACCGTTCGCATAGGCCTGTCAACATCGACAATAGACTGTTGATGACTGGAAACATGTTGCCTGGTCGGACGAGTCTCGTTTCAAATTGTATAGAGCGGATGTACATGTACATGTATGGAGTCACTGTCATGAACCCATGGACCCTGCATGTCAGCGGAAGACTGTTCAAGCTGGTCGAAGTTCTGTAATGATGTGTGTCATGTGCAGTTGGAATGGTATGGGACCCCCCATACGTTTAGATACGACTCTGACAGGTGACACGTACGTAAGCATCATGTCTGATCACCTGCATCCATTCATGTCCATTGTGCATTCCGACGAACTTGGGCAGTGCGACAAGTTACACGTCCAAAATCGCTACGGAGTGGTTCCAGGAACACTTTTCTAAGTTTAAACACTCCCGATGGCCACCAAAGTACCCAGACATGAAGATTATTGAGCATATTTGGGATGCATTGCAACGTGCTGTTCAGAAGAGATCTCTACCCCCTCTTACTCTTACGGATTTATGGATAGCGCTGCAGGATTTTTGGTTTCAGTTCACATTAGTCGAGTCAATGCCATGTCGTGTTGCGGCATTTCTGCGTGCTCGCTACGATATTGGGCAGGTGTACCAGTATCTTTGGCTCTTCAGTGCAGAATGCTTGTGGCCTATCTGTTGGTGCTCGAACGGTGGTTGCTTCCGTAAGCACGGAAGAAGATGTGTTTGAAGTTTCAAGAGGCTCCGTATCGAAGATTTATACTGCATACAGGGAAAGCGGAAGAAACATCATCTACTAAGTTACAACGCGGACAAGAGTATGGGTGTTGATAGATAGTGACTGACGGTAATTAAAAAGGACTGTGATCAAAAATAAGAGGGCGATAATTGCAAAAGTCACTGCAGAACTGAATGTCGTCCATGCGAACCCTGTCAGCACCAAAACAACATGAAGGGAACTTCCGAAGAAGGGAATAGGAGGCAGAGTTGGAATACCAAAACCACTTATCTGCGATGCAAACGCCCGTAACAGCGAAACGTGGTGCCGAACGTGGTGGCCCCACCATCGTTGCCTCAACCTGCCACTATTTTGCAGGGAGAATGGTATAAGATATTCTTGAAAACCACATATGACCTGTATTTATCCATTCGGAGACGACTGGGAGCTGTTTCATGTGACAATGGGTTTCTTATAACGTACTAGGCGTGTTAAAATGTTATGTTTTTGATGTTTCCATGTTTCTCTTATAACATACTAGGCATGTTAAAATGTTGTGTTTTTGATGTTTCCATGTTTCGCTTCAGCCCCTGTATATACAGTGTAAGGGTGGTCCTACAAAACACTCTATGCAGTACCAAGCTTATGAAAGCCACCATCATACGAGCACCAACAGCTAGAGCACAAGCATTCTAATTCACATAGCTCCGACAAAATGGACTCATAACTACACAGAATCTGTTATTACCATGGATGACACATGAAAAATATTGAAGACATTGCACAGATGGCGTTCGTGGTCAGATGCAACAACACATCTACTGGTTCGGCTAAGATCTGCATTTACGTGCAAGCATGCATTTCTCGCAGTGCTTCCATATCTTTGTGCATCCCTTGTATGTAGATGTAGATCTTGACCCACTGGGCGTTTCACAGCTGTATGGCTGGACCTCCCTTTCCTACTTATTGAATTTTCTCGTTTTGCGAGAGCCGAAGGGCGATTTGTTTAATTGTTAAAATCCATTCAACAGCCAATATCGCACAAAATATTTTTTATGTAAGAGAACCGCTTTCAGCTGTCATCTTCAGGTCTTCAAATCTTTTGTTGTGAAATATTTTGCGCTGACCTTCACACAAGATGTCCACTTGGCACCTTGTGCATGAGGTCAGCGTAAAATGAACATGTTTCACAATGAATGATTTTAATATCTGAAGATAACAGCATAGTCCGTTGAAGACGGTTGTCTTAAAATGAAAAAAATTTATATATTTTATGGTTTCCTGGATATGTACGTTTCTCGGATTAACAAAGTCTCCACAGGTGGATTACTGAATAGTCGCAGTAATCTGTTTCAGGTCACCATAGCTGAAATTCTCAGTAATCGCATTAATCTTGAAACGTCCCCTTAGAAAAATTAATGAATTACTGTGCTGGTAAACTCCTTATGTTATTTGATTTTCAAACAGCTGAGTAAAACTGAACGTACTCAGACATACCTCTCTTTACTTATTCTGATCATCACTACACTGACACACAATATTTTTAGCGCAACGCATTCTGACTTTCAAAAATCCCTACAAAAGAATGGCCCTGACTAACAATAACCTATACCCTTCATGAATCACTTCCCTCACAAAAATCTTCGTTACTCAAACTACTGCAATACAGCGTACGCAAATACTGCCAGCTGAATAAAAGATTCTAACTACTGAAGGCACTAACTACTGATAGGCATAGATAGCAAATGAAAGATTTTGATAGAGAACAAACAATGTATTTACCTTAATAGCATTGTTCATGATATCCAGTATAATAAATTTACTCTTTCTTACGGACACGCGTCCAGATCGTCCGCTCTTAAAATTCTGCCATCTCTCTCCGCACATCCATCACTGCTGGCGGCTCACCTCTAACTGCGCAACGCTATGCGCTGTTCACACCCAACTGTCCACCACTATAATAGCGAATATTTCAACAATGCCAACCAGCCACAGACTGCACACAGCACAGTCAGTGATTTTCATACAGAGCGCTACGTGGCGTTACCAACATAAAAACCTAAAGAGCCTACTCACAATCTGTTTTTGGCTGTTTAGAGTCCATTTTCTTTCTACACATGAGAAGAGTCACCAATGCACATTTTCAGTGACCTTGTGAACGGGACTAATCAGTATAGACTTTAAAGGCACATAAATTCACTGGCGTACACTATTTTTTCTGGAACCGCGCGACCGCTACGGTCGCAGGTTCGAATCCTGCCTCGGGCATGGATGTGTGTGATGTCCTTAGGTTAGTTAGGTTTAAGTAGTTTTAGGAGACTGATGACCTCAACAGTTAAGTCCCATAGTGCTCAGAGCCATTTGAACCGCTTCTACACTATGTTTTTAAGGTATTTACTCCCTTCTCTGTTGGTGGAAATCTGTGCACTTGATCTTGGTGCATGCCTGTGATTCAATCATGGTGGGGACCTAGCTCACTTAGCACATCTTTCTCTTGAAGATCCGCGTCAGACATCCTATGAAATATGTCGGGAAGACACCTGATCTGATCATATTAGATATATTCTTGTTGGGTATCTCGTGTACGAGATACCTGTAAAATTATATGAATCTTTGGTGTATGCTATTTCGGACATGTACGGAAGAACAGACACCGCACATTCATATTGTGGTGTCACCGCCAGACACCACACTTGCTAGGTGGTAGCTTTTAAATCGGCCGCGGTCCGCTAGTATACGACGGACCCGCGTGTCGCCACTGTCAGTAATTGCAGACCGAGCGCCACCACACGGCAGGTCTAGAGAGACTTACTAGCACTCGCCCCAGTTGTACAGCAAACGTTGCTAGCCATGGTTCACTGAGAATAGTTAGCATAGCCTTCAACTAAGTCAATTGCTACGACCTAGCAAGGCGCCATTTATCCTTTGCTATGTATCTAATGAAGCATGTACAGTAACAAGACCAATGTCACCAATTGTGGATTAAAGTTAAGTATTCCAGCAGCTACGTACTTTTCTTTATAGCATTCATTACGTATCCTGTTTCAGACCTCACACCAGCCTGCGTGAGTTTAAGCGCGTGCCTTTCGGTTACCCGTCACTGTGGACCGGCTGCCTCGTCAATCCACAACACATATAATTTGATAAGCCTAGCTAGGCAATGAATCCCCCTTCTTCAGTTAGGTTGCACAATTACGTCCGATTTCCTGTGGGAATCTCGGAAGAACGAACGTGGAGGAAATGGACAGGGGCTGTGGATAGGTGGCGCTCGATGGAAGTGTGGATCGGCAGTCGGTCGTCGTGTGACTGGGGCCTCCCATCGGGTAGACCGTTCGCCGGGTGCAAGTCTTTCGATTTGACGCCACTTCGGCGACTTGTGCGTCGATTGGGATGAAATGATGATGAGTAGGACAACACAACACCCGGTCCCTGAGCGGAGAAGATCTCCGACCCAGCTGGGAATCGAACCCGGGCCCTTAGGATCGACATTCTGTCGCGCTGACCAGTCAGCTACGGGGGCGGTCGGATCGGCGGTGAGGAGAGCCGGTATGGTTCCTGCAGTTCCGGTAGCGCTGTGTCCCGCGCAACCGATTGCGCGTTATGTCCCAATGCATGTAACAGCAGTGATCCCTCCCCATTCCTTTCCTTTGTTCCCCTCTCCACCTTTACATATACCTGTAAAATCTGTAGATAAGCTCCTAGCAAGAATTTGGAGTGGCTGTGAAGTATCCGAACAACATTGTGGTGACTGGGGGAACAAACAGCGTAACATTTCTCTTATCGTTGAAGTGGTTGACAGAAAGATAGTTTTGTAGGTGACGTGCACCACTTTGTTCACCTTTACACAGAAATTGAAGAAAATTCAAGCATGAAATTTAACTCAGTTACGCTATATTCCTACTCTTCATTGGACACTTGTCTAAAATCATTCGGCACGTTGCTGAGATGGATGTGTGTGCTAAGGGCTGTGAAACACCGTTCAACACTCGAAAGACGTCATGTGGCCTTTACATAACACAGCGTACACATGTGAACAACTTCTAAGTTTCTGCCTCCTTTGTACATCATCGCGCTGTTCCACTGATGAGATGTCCCGTGTGAGTGCTGAAGTTGGGTTTCGCCGTGGCAGTTGTTCGCCCTGTGTTAACAGGGCCAGCGGGACAGAAGGGAAGGGAGACAAGACGTAATTGGCGGTACGGCGGCGAGCGGCGGGCGCCACCTGCATCTCCACAATTAATTACGACCCGCAGTGGAGGAGTGCCGCTCCGAAGTTGGCACCGCTGAAACGCCCAGTTACGGCGAGCGCCGCGCAGTCGCACCCAGGGAGCGCAGCCGGCTGGCGCCCGCTCTACGGAGCCACCTCATACGCTTCAGGTTACCGGCTGCGGCATCACTCAAGTTTCCGGGAACACCTGGTTCTATTGCCATTAAGTTGGAGTAATCTTCCTTTTCGTAGACATGATATTGCACCCCTCTGACTCGGGTTGTTGGGGGGGTTCAGTTAGGATAGTGGAAGACGGGCTTAACACTCCGTCCGTGACGAGGTCGAAAAAGACGGAGTACAAAGGGACTTTAATAGAATGAGGTCTTGTTCCTTTCGTTGGAATCACCTCATAATTCACCGCAATACGTCTACGTTTTTGTTTTATTGAATTATATTGTATTGTATTGACATCGTCGGTGGAAACATTAGGCGTTCTTCTTTATTTGAAACTGTGGTATACTTTTAGAACATCCTATTGCCTAGCCGCAAGTTTCGTTTCATAGATAACCAGTTTCAGCCAGTTCAGTTGTCGTCTTCATAATTCCAGAACTGTCCACGTATTAGTCTGAGCTCTGTCACGTATCGCAAAAAGACGGTGCGGAATCCCATTTCATGATGATGTTACACTTTCTGAAATAATAATAACAAACAATATAAAAAATCATCCTGTATGAGCTGGGAACCAGTTGAAGTTCTCCCGCTGACAGGAAAAGGCAAACTGCCTGTTTCCGTCAGTGGGACAATTTCAACTGTTTTCTATATCATGCAGGATGGCGTCATATTGCTTATGGTTATTATCTCTGAAAGCGAAAACTACAACCCGTTCCCATATTACGCAGGATGGCATGCTATGTTGTTCATGCTTACAATCTCAGAAAGTGTAAAATCACCATACACCTCGTATTATGCGTCGTCTTTATGCACTACATGAGAGTGCTCTGTACTAATATGTTGTAAGTTTTGAGATTGTATCTCTGAAGATTTCCACTGAACTGGCTGAAAATGGTCACCTATGTAACAAAACTTCCGATATAGGTAGTAAGATGTTCGTAAAGGATATTAGATTCCTCGATTTTATTTTATTTATTATTTTTTTGGTTCCATGCAAGCCGCCACGATTTTTTCTCCTGTATTAATCCATTCATTTCCGAATGACACTTGTAACCAACATCCTCAGCTACATTTGATGACAATTTTAATGGTACGAGGGAGAGCCGTTGTCGGTCGGGAAAACAGAGATTACATTATAGGAACAAATAATTATTTGTTGCTGGCCGGTGTGGCCGAGCGGTTCTGGGCGCTTCAGTCTGGAACCGCGCAACCACTACAGTCGCAGGTTCGAATTCTGCCTCGGGTATGGATGTGTGTGATATCCTTAGGTTAGTTAGCTTTAAGTAGTTCTAAGTTCTAGGGGACTGATGACCTCAGATGTTGAGTCCCACAGTGCTCAGAGGCATTTGAACCATTTTTTAATTATGTGTTCTCTGCGTTCTCTGCGTGATTGCATGAATGTTTGTTTTCTAACGTTCAGCCAAGTCATTCCTTCCATTTTGTGCACAATATTTCGATGACCGATCAAGTTATCTTCTGCAGGTGCCTCGAGCTGTGTTGTGCGTACACGGTGCTTGGACACCAACTCCTTCACACGACAGCTGGGTCAAACATAGAAGTATTGTGCACAAAATGGATACAACAGCTCTTCTGAACACCCAAAAGCACATAATTAAATAACCTTTCGTTGTATACATTCTAATCTCTGTGTACCCTTTCGATTTTTGGCCGCAACGACCTCCTCTAGCACCATGGCATACCGTTTCCCTTCCTGTGTCTTTCTCTCTTTAGCGTTTACCACATATTTCTTTCTGTTTCTGCAGAATACTTCCTTCTTTCGTATATCAGTCAACTTAATTGTTAGCATGTTTCTGTAGCACATCATTTTGAAGTTTACGATTATGTTATTTTTCATTTTTCTGTGAATAGCCTATTCTGCTCAGTAGCTCCTGTTGAACTTTCCCACTTTCACAGAAGACAGCTTGCCATGAGGGAATGTTAATGTTGATATTCTGTGACCCATAATTTTAACTACCGAGCGAGGTGGCGCAGTGGTTAGCACACTGGACTCGCATTCGGAAGGACGACGGTTCAATCCCGCGTCCGGCCATCCTGATTTAGGTTTTCCGTGATTTCCCTAAATCGCTCCAGGCAAATGCCGGGATGGTTCCTTTGAAAGGGCACGGCCTACTTCCTTCCCCATCCTTCCCTAACCCTATGAGACCGATAACCTCGCTGTTTGGTCTCTTCCCCAAACAACCAACCAACCATAATTTTAACTCAGCACATTCATCGTGATGCACAGGAAAGGGTGACACTTGGTCACTGAGAATGTTGAACAACCTGTCTCATAATGAAATAGTCTACTTGTTCTTGAACTGGACTGCATGAGAGTATGTCACTTTCTTAAAAATGGCGCCCCATTTGTACAAAATTTTGACCCAAGCAAAAATTTTTTATGGCATCTGGCCATGGTTTAGTAAACACATTCCGGAACACGAGATGCTTTCATTCCCCAACGGAGAGGAATGGGTGCATGAAAGTCTATTTGAATGAATCTAAGATCACTTCTGGTAGTTTCTTGACATTGTTCATGAATTTGTATGTGATATCCCTTATAACAGCACATGTGTAAACTTCGCATTGCAAGTCTAACGTCAGTCAGGTCAAACAGTCTCCTAACGGCTTGCAGTCTCTAAGTCTCACCAGCATTAACATACATAATGAGCTGTAAAGGCTCACGAAAAATTCAAAATGCTTCTGCTGATGGCAGTACGGCTTTGCTTTGACTAATAATTCCGCTGAAGATAGAATTCACAGTAAAGTTCGTTCTCGAGTCAAATACATGAAAAAGAATGAACATAAAACATGTATGCTGATCAGGAATGGTAATGCTTTCATAAAGGCCGGGAAAGGAAGACGTTTTTGTGAAATTTGTGATTGTTAATTCCGAATTCAATTAAAAACACCAAAAAATAATAGTTGTGCCGGTTTGTCTCATCCCCAGGCAATTTGGAATTTGGGCCATCACGCCTCCCTACCGCCTTGTGTAGTTCGTTTGTATTCCACGGAGTGTTTGACATCCTATATGTGCGCGTTGCGGTGCTGTGGTGTTGATCCTGACCGCCTATGTTTACGAGCACAGCGTTGGATAGGGACACTACAGCAACAAGGCAGAGTTGGTGTTGGCTAGGGCTGTGGATTTCAATAGCTCGGCTGTAGTCTGACTACAAGCTCTGCAGTCTGGTGTTATTAAGCACGTCGTGTATGTAGAGTCCTAACGTGGTTACTCGGTGTTTTTGGTTATTGCGTTGGCCACAGACAAAGTACAGGCCTCCGTAATTTGTAGCCGAGCGTGGTGGTTATTCGTGGTCAGTCGCTGTATGTTGCATGTAGCTTCACCCTTTCACCAATGTCGTTAAGGGTGCCTCAAAGCGGTGGAAGACGACTCGAAAACGTTTACTTCAATTTATAAGAAGGAAACGCCGATACAGTGTGCCGCCGTCAAGAAGTTGGGTAGTTTTGCCGTTGTGGATTACTGTAAGGACTGGCTACTACAGCAACATTGCATTGCTTAAGTCCATTTTTTTCAAAGGAATGTTATAACACGTACCTGCCGTTGTACCTGCGTCGATTTTCCCTGTCTTGTTGTTGTCATTGGATTAATTAAAAAATGAGGAATTGGTGGGCTGCCGCCTTCGTATGGTTTCCGAAATGGTGTCTTCTCGCATGCTTTCGCTTGGTGTACTTGGTGTATTTTTCCGACAGTGCAGGGCGTTATGGGTTCAGTTTTCTTGTTTGTAACTGGTACTTGCCTTGTTGAGTTGATGTTAAAGGTCTTTTTTGTGGCAGTTGTTTTTGCGGATCACGTTTGTTTGAAGTAGGTTGTTTGCTTCTGTAGAGTAGAAAAGTGGAGCACAAAAATAGTTACTTATTTTAATTTAGAGTGTTTGACCGTCAGTACTGGTCTAGGTAAGGTCGCAGCGTCTGACTTAACTTGTTCTGCTCACCCCCGAGAGTCAGTTGTGCTAAACCTGCGCGGTGTTTGCCCTTCCTTGCGCGGCCACTTCCAGTTATTGTTAAGTTTGTCGCCATCTGTAGCTGATTCTGTGATTCTGTGGGCGTACTCGGCGACCTGTGCGGCAGATTTATTTTTATTTGATGAGCTTGGCCAGCGTTAAGCCTTTTTTTAAACAGGATATTAAGTTTTAAAAGTTGTGTTGCTAACGTTTTTCCCTGTTGTTCCCTGGCCATTTAAGTTGTTTGATTGATAAAATTAAGCCCTGGTATTTAAGTTGCCTGCCAGACATACAGTACCAGTGTCAAGTTTTTGAGTTCCTGGCGTTGGCATCGCACACCAGAAGCCTTAAAGGGCATACTCCTGCTATTTAAAGGAGGGCAGGTTCAACAATATTTATCTGCCTACTGAATTTTAAGCCGTTTTGTTTATGTAAAAGGAACTTTAAGTGTTTTTGTTGGTGGCGTCGTCTTCCTAGTCGTCGTCGTCGTCATCGTCACCAGATATTTAGTCTGTGCTCAGTCACTTGCAGGACGCAAGTAGTTATTGAGGTGGTAGTTTCAAGAGACCTACCGGAGCGTGTTGCACTTTCGGCCAGGTTCAAGTCTCACCTGCCGGCCCTGCAGGATGCTTCTCTGAGATCCGACAGAAATTCAGAATTCCACCAGCAGGACTTACAAGGACGCCCTCCATCTTCCCATCATCCGGTGGGAGTCGGCCGGTGGCCATAGTTTCATCCTTTTATTATCTGGAACTGTTTAAAAAAGTAAATAGATTTCATTCATTTCAACCTCGACAGTTAATACCCACTCCTCCAGCTTCATCAAAACTGGGTCCATAGTTTACACTTGTCCCCTGTAGGATTACGTGGTACGCAATCCCACGATATACCAAAAGCAAAACGAAACTCTGTAGACGCCAGAATACTCTAAACAGTTAAATCAATGAGTGTACAACAAAGCTAACACGCTAATCTCAGAGTCTGACAAGTGAAACACCTATACTGTACTGCAAGCATGAAACAAGAACCATCTCCTTTAACGACGAAAGCTATGTCTCAACACTGATGAGTGCACAGCTTACTATAGGTCTATCTGCAAACTACCTTCTACGAGAAATGCCTTCACTTTACGAGCCAAAGACCGCAGTACGTTTAGCAGTTAGTAACCAGTCTAAAGAACGTCTTTGCATAAACATCAGGATTCGGAATCCGCGGAAAAAAAAATCTTGAATGTTGACGAACGACTTTCAACATCCACGGTAACCTGAATAAATTGGCCGAAGTGATGAAACAAAAAAAAAAAAAAAAAAAAAAATACAGCTAAATATCACAGTGTTGCCTATGGAGACACATTGTGCGTTAAAACTCTCGATGCATTCGAAGCCTTGCATCACTGGAATTGAGGCAAAAATTGCCGTTGGTCGCAGCACACTACACGTCTACAGCCATCTACTGTCCAGTGTCTGTGTTGTTTGCCCCAATGAAGACGCTGAGCGTTACAAGACGCCGTGAACAATGGCCTTTCACAAGGTACCCGACTTCAAATGACAACTTCCTGCAATTATCTTCGCAATGTTTTCTCGGAATCTAGTTGAAATGGACATGCGTTCAGTCATTACAAGAGTTCCTATCAAGTCTGAAGCCGGTTGTCACAGACTTGGCGTGACACTCGTCTGCGACCCCTGTTGACTAAGATCAGTTTACACCACTTTCAAAAATAGTGTTGCAAGGGACAGAGTGGTACACCATTCCTTGTAGACATGTTGGACAGACCGCGTCCGGACACTAAGAAATCAGGCCTATTCTTTCACAAAATGGGCATGGATACGTCCAAACGCGATAGCCACCTTATACCATTCTGTCAGAAATGCCCGTCAACACATTTGACATCGCTGATTCCATACAACTGAGTGGAACGTATACACTAATACACGGTTATAACTTACGCTACCCCAGGAGGATCACAACCCGGCACCAGTTCTTGATCATTTACAAGCTCTTCAAAGTACTAGTGTATACTTTTAAAGGGAGGACAAAAATTTTTTCTGGTGAGCTTGCGTTCTCCTATAGTTAATGTAGGCTATGTCCAGTGCAATTTTAAGCAACACGACACTGTAGGAAGGTATTTAGTAGCAGTGTAACAACGGGAAGAGCTTTAATTGCTACATGCAACATTTGGAGTCTAGTGCCTACACTCACTAAAAGCAGTTTTACGAGGACGAGGAATGCAGTAAGAACTGCGGCTGTTGTTGAACCTCGATACTATAAAAAAAAAAAAAAAAAAAAAAGGAAAAAGAAAAATAAAAGTCGTAAGTCATTGACAACATTGAGCAGGCGTCATTTACTTTTTCCAGGAAATTTTGGCCAAGTCTAGCAGCTTTGGGCAAGGTAGCACTGCAGGAGATATACAGAAGATGAATCAGTGAAATGATCTGTAATTGGGACCTACAGACTGTGGTACATATACACTGAAAATCCAAAATATTAAAATATTACTACTACTGCCCACCGTGACGTTGGATGCCGCCTGGTGGCGTTGGCGGGCACTTCTACATCTACATAATTACTCTGAAATTTACATTTAAGTGCTTGGCAGAGGGTTCATCGAACCACAATCATACTATCTCTCTACAATTCCACTCCCGAACAGCGCGCGGGAAAAACGAACACCTAAACCTTTCTGTTCGAGCTCTGATTCCTCTTGTTTTATTTTGATGATCATTCCTACCTATGTAGGTTGGACTCAACAAAATATTTTCGCATTCGGAAGAGAAAGTTGGTGACTGAAATTTCGTAAATAGATCTCGCCGCGACGAAAAACGTCTGTGCTTTAATGACTTCCATCCCATCTCGCGTATCATATCTGCCACACTCTCTCCCCTATTACGTGATAATACAAAACGAGCTGCCCTTTTTTGCGCCCTTTCGATGTCCTCCGTCAATCCCACCTGGTAAGGATCCCACACCGCGCAGCAATATTCTAACAGAGGACGAACGAGTGTAGTGTAAGCTGTCTCTTTAGTGGACTTGTTGCCATCTTCTAAGTGTCCTGCAAATGAAACGCAACCTTTGGCTCGCCTTCCCCACAATATTATCTATGTGGTCTTTCCAACTGAAGTTGTTCGTAATTTTAACACCCAGGTACTTAGTTGAATTGACAGCCTTGAGAATTGTACTATTTATCGAGTAATCGAATTCCAACGGATTTCTTTTGGAACTCATGTGGATCACCTCACACTTTTCGTTATTTAGCGTCAACTGCCACCTGCCACACCATACAGCAATCTTTTCTAAATCGCTTTGCAACTGATACTGGTCTTCGGATGACCTTACTAGACGGTAAATTACAGCATCATCTGCGAACAACCTAAGAGAACTGCTCAGATTGTCACCCAGGTCATTTATACTTGTCGCGCTAACAATTGTATGTAAGCAGAGCAGACACAAAAGGGAGGGGGGGGGGGGGTCACCCTAGCGAAGATGTGGGCTGCAAATGGTGAAATCCATTGGGATAAGCGACTTTGACGGAGGGCAGATTATTGAAAAGCAGAAACTGTAAACTAGTATCTCGAAAACGGTGAAGCTGGTCAAATGTTTACGTTCTGCTGTCGTGAGCATGCGCGGAAAGACGTAGAAGAACAGAGAAACTACCACTAGGCGCTAAGTGGTTGGACGTCCCGACTCTTCACAAAACGTGGAATTCGGAGGATAGTCTGCTCTGTAGAGTAGGATAGATGGTGATCTGTGGCATATTAGCCGGAGGACTACAATGCTGGTGCACAGACAAGTGTTTGGGAGCACGCTGTCCATCGTACAGTGTTGAACATGGAGCTCCGCAGCAGACCACCCCTACCTTTTCACACGTTGACCCAACGAAATCGTCAGTTACGATTGTAGTGGGCAGTGGATCGTAGGCATTAGACCGTCCATCAACGGAAACGTGTCGGCTCTTCGGGCGAATCATATTTTTGCTGCGCTACGTTGATGGTCGTCTCCACAAATGCCGTTGTCGAGGTGAACGGCGGCTCGAAAGGTACAGCGCGGCATGGGCGCAGGCTGGTGGCAGCGGTATTATGCTATGGAAGACATTCTCCTGCACCTGCGTTGAGACCTGTGGTAGAAATCAAAGACACACTGACAGCTGCGAATCACCTGCATCCTTTCATACTTAGTGTCTTCCCCGATGGCGTTGTTATCACTCAGCAGTATAATTGTCTGTGTCTCGGAGCCAGAACCGAGATACAGCTGTTTCAGGAGCATTACG
Source organism: Schistocerca serialis cubense (assembly GCF_023864345.2). Taxonomy (NCBI): domain Eukaryota; kingdom Metazoa; phylum Arthropoda; class Insecta; order Orthoptera; family Acrididae; genus Schistocerca; species Schistocerca serialis. The sequence continues at coordinate 507,915,321 of NC_064643.1, read as the reverse complement.
GAAAACTCAAGTTGATGCGTCGAAGACCAAATTCGGCTGATGTAAATTCTATGGCACCCATCTGGGTCGCTATTGGACGCCGTCACCGCGTACGCAGATCAATGGACCGTTATCTAGGCGAATTACGTGACCCGTGCATAGACATCTAATGTCACACACCTCCACAATCCTGCCAAAACTTTCCGTTCCCTGATACACAGCGTCAATGATGTACTTCGCTCCAAAGACGGGGAAACAACCTATTAAGTTTATGTTTTTGTTCACCAGTGTATGTACTGTTATGGTCAAAAGTATCCCAACTATAGGAACTGCGTTCCATCACATTTTTATGCAACCTAGATATCGTAACTTTCTTGTGGGTCCTCTAACCTCTTTCCGGTACAGTTGTTTGACTATACAAAATGGTTACTACAAGAGACCAGTAGATAACCCTGTTATGTATGAAAATAAGTCCAGTTGCAAATTAATACCACGATAATGAAAGTATCAAGAAACAGTTATTAGAGATAAGAGAGCCGTTAACGCTTGTAAGTTTATTACAATAACAAACTTTTCAGAGAACAAGTTTTAGCTCGAAATTTCATGAAGAAAATTTTATACTGTATGAGGAGCACAGACTCCGATCTAGCAACTAGTGCAACTAGTCTCTGTGTTACTAGCCTAATAAGATCTTGAAAATGGTGTCAGTCACAAATAACGAAGTTGGCGCATATTTAAACTTGAAATGACTAGGGTAAGTTCTGTGAGATCTATCTTTAAAAGTCTGCCAATTCAGGTTTTCCAACATTACCGTGACGCTCTCCTGTGAGAACAGCTGATTTTGTGGCCAAATTGACCTCTCTGATGATCACTATGGCGTGTTACCGGACTGAGACAGCGGCGATTGCCTCAGGTGACGTCATAGGTATCCACCAACAAAAGTAGCTCGGCCACTACTAGCAAAACCCAACACCCCATCATGAACTGTTGCTGGTGGCAAGAATATTTGGCAGCAGAACTACCGTCTTAAGAATGGTCCTGGATACTGTTCTTTCCCACTACTTGTCATGGCCCCTGTTTTCCCTCTGTTGCCATTAAAAGCTTCTGTCTACTTGCTCCCAAGTGGGACTATATTAATGAGCAATTGAACCCAGAAGTATGGACAACATCGCAGATCCGCATCCTGAGAACCCTTGACAGCAAATCAGCTCCGTCACAAAGGTGACAGTAGAAGTTACTGTGGTGGTCACGGCTCAGACACAGGTGGGAAGAGACTGCTATCTTTTACTCCCATGAACAATGCTTTCACAGAACTGAGCAGCTGTTGAACACATTATTAAGTGCTTTTACTCTAGCAACAGAGAAGTATCTGAATAACACATCGAGTCACTTTCCAGGACGTTATTGTTAGTTTCTCCTGTACCAGGAGAGTAAATGTATTTATGAAGTATTCAGCAGCGATAGTCTCTTAAAATTAAGACATAATTCCAGGTTCAAAGTCGTGTGTTCAATACGCTGTGCCGGTCTGACGTGTGTAACTGCAGTTTCTGAACATGAAACTAATATTTCTTTTATAATACATTTGGTGAAACATGCAGTAGAAAACATTGCAGAAAACCCTAATGTAATTCAGGATTCTAGATCACATAACAAGAAATGTATAGTGAGATATTAAAGTAGTAGCAGTTAATACCTGAAGCGGCGATGATACAATTTTCGGTGAAATGTTTCGTATAATCATGCGTTTAATTTCACGAACAAGTGAAGTCACGACTTTATGCAGTTTGCTGAGAATTACAGAAAGGGGAAATAAACATAATGGTTGTACTACAATTAATTTCATAAAATTACTTAATTAACATTTCTCGACCTGGTCCTGCCGTTCTTTTGGCTCTTTATAACGTTCACGTCGCAAAAAATATAAGTTCTTGAATTTAAACATTTCCTGGAAAATGTAAAAACATTCATAGGAAATTTTCAAGTAAAATACCTCCTACTGTCAGCTCCAGAAAATCTGAGAACTCGTCAATGACACTGTGCGCAATTACGTTTTAAACAACAATGTTTAACAGTATTTTGTTTCGATAACTATGGGTAAATGAAACAATAATTAAAAACAGCGTATGAGCTTTGTAGCGACGGATTATCTGCTGTAATTGGAGCAAGGAAATTTAATACTTGCGAGAAGTTTCACACTATAATTTACTATTACGCTGTGTACGTTTTCCAAACGTATTTTTAGTTCCGTTACATAAATGTGTTTGTTTACAATACAATTACTCTCAGGCTGCTTGCTATTGCTTAGTATGTCGTTAAAGCACTTAAAAGACAGCTTCGAAAGTATCGTATGTTGTAACAGACACTGTGTTCTGACAAATGCCTCGACTTAATTCAGATCGTAAAATGGTTTAAATTGGGTATTCAGTTAGAGCGTCCCGCTTAAATGAAATTATTAGCAGCTCGAGTAATTGAATAGGCTGCTAGGGTCGTAGCCCCGCGTGACCTCTCACAGTGTTAGCTGTTGTTCGTCCATTACTGTAAACAAAATTAAGTGGTGCTACAACCGCCATTACACGACATCAAGTGGTCTGTAACGCGCCAGTCTCGAGTACGTGGTACATCGTCCTCCCATACACACGTTATCACTGTGTGACATAACCAAGGGTAATACGCTAAAAGAAAAGTATCCACATAATGACCTTTTACGATCCGATTATGGTGATGAAGTACCTTTTGAAAATAACATGTATGTACAGATGTTTCTAGAGCCAACAGGGTAAATTGAAGACAGGTCGTTATTACGGAGATTGGCTATTTTAATGTAAAATATTTACCCATTAAATATTTGGGAAATATGTGATGGTTATAAATATAGGTTTCCAGAATTCAGAGCGGCTAGTCACCTTTCGTAATGGTAGAATTTTTATTTTATCAGTGAATGTGGCAAGGTATATGTTATCTTAAACGATTCGTGCATTAAAGGTTATACTGTAGGATGAAATAACCATCGACGTTATGATTTTATGTTATAAATATTTTCTGATAAGTTGCCACATTTAGCACTAATTGATTCGATTTGTTTTAGTCTCGCTACAACCTACACAATGACCCACAAAATTCCTCAGAACTTTATCACCTGATGATGAATCTCTAGGTGAAACTTCCTGGCAGATTAAAACTGTGTGCCGGACCGAGACCCGAACTCGCACTTGCCCGCGAAAGGTAAAGGTCCCGAGTTCGAGTTTCGATCCGGTACACAGTTTTAATCTGCCAGAAAGTTTCATATGAGCGCACACTCCGCTGCAGAGTGAAAATCTCATTCTGGAATCGCTAGGTGATTTGAAACTAGTTAAGGGAAAATAAAAATTCTATTGTCATGAAACGCGACCTGTTGCAGTAGTATACAACCGATGCACCCACTTCTTCACTGTTTCAACAGGAGATCTATATTATTCGTCATGAAATGCACCACTTATTTCTGCTGAGGAAAACAAACGCTTTTGTAGCGGATTCTCTCTTCTGTAGGAGACAACAATTTCTGAAATAGTGGACAGTTTACGAGGAGCATCCACGTGTGTATTAAACTACATCCGAACTGAAGTAATAGTTTTGATACAGGAATTGCCGTACTGGAAGATGATGTTCTTATTGTGGAGAACTCGTGTGTAATAATACCAATTCGGTTATCTCAGAGGTTGACATAGCGCTTCACTATAAATGGTGTATTCTACCATGAATGCCTGATCCAGCTTCCCGAGTTACGTTCCCGGTACTACAAGGAGTTTTTGAGTAGCGGGAGGACTGGAACAGGGTGCAGTTAGCCTCTTGAGGCTATTATGAGCTACTCGACCCATTACCAGTGCTTCTAAGTACAAAAATCACGACTCTGTATTACGTTAAATACTCACTGTAGGTCACAAACATGACATCTCTAAATTGCACTGTTGATGTGCATAAACAAAGTACACTGATATCCCAGATTTATGTGCAAAACAATTACCACAGGCATTTATTTACGAGGTCTTGGTGTAACATTCAGGAACTAAATAACTACACTTTTACACAAAACAAACAAGGCAGGTAAGGGCCTCTCACATCCAGTCTGCGCAGTGTGTTCATAAGTGCGACCACCCAAGCCATCCAGCTCCACAAAGCTCTTTCTAGACAATGCTAACTTCCATACATGGAATGTACTGAAAATGGAATTTATCACACCAGCAAGTAATCTTACGGCATGTGGTGGAGTGTTCTTTCTTCAGTTGACCCCCTTCCCTGACTTACATATTGTTCATTTTGACTAAGAACAGTGTATACATCCTGCCATACTGGTAGCGCACATGCGCAATCTGTCTCCTATTTATACATCTATCATTTCACCTCAATCACCGTTCTGTTCACGACAATGTGTGGAAAGAAGGTTGTTCGGTTGGGATTATTTCACAACACGTATCTGGGAGGAAGTGTTAGGTCGCCCAGAATGTGCTATATTGGAATTTTTTTTCAACCGTAAACCTCTCTAGGATACGCAACGCCTTTCTTGTACAGCCTACCACAGTAGTTTGCTTAGCGTGTCAATAATGCTCGAACACTGACTAAATGACTGCTTACCCTCCGCTCTGAACTGAATCTTTTCTGTCTCTTCTACTGATCCAACCTGGGAACGGTCGTAGGCTGACAATAATACTAAAAAGACTGTCGAACAAGTGTTTTGCAAGCCACTTCTTTTGTGGATAGGTTACCGTTCTTTAGGATTCTGAAAATGAATCCAAGCATTGATTTCCGATATACCTACAAGTTGTATTACGTTTGTGAACACTCCTCCTTAGGATGGTCTGCAGGGTTAGTATTAGGTGTTGTTTGGTCGTTACCGTTTGCAACGATTCGTCAGCAACAGTGTAAATGTACACAGTCTTTTTGTCTTTTGATGTTCAAAACTAAATATTTACCTACGTTCAGTGTCACCCTTAATCCTTGTAGCAACCACCAGTCCCCTGCAGGTCTTCCTGGGCTAGCGAAGTTTGATTACAAATTATTACAAAACGTGTCTCCCTCTTACGGGTATCTTTGTCTGATTCATCTATACTTTAGAATGGCCTATCCTTACAACAATCATAGTAAACAACACCCACGGTATTTTGGAAACACAAAACACATCACGAAATAATAATCCAAGTGGGAACAAAATCAGTAGATGTGCTGTACGTACACAGACAAACAAATGATTACAATTTCAAAAATTGATGATTTATCCGAGATAAAGAGTTCCACATACTGAGCAAGTCAGTACCTACCTATGACTCTTATGCTAGTACTTATTCGTCTTGGTTTGATGGAGTTATTAGATGTCTTTCTGAGGGACATCGTGCCAAATTCTGTCCAATTGGAGCGTTATTTTGACAAAATCCCGAGCTGGTTGGAGGGACCGGCACATAATACTCCAAATGATCTCGACTGGGGATAAATACAGCAAACATACTGGAAAAGGTAGGGCATAGCAAGCGCGAAGACAAGCAGCAGAAAAACTAGCCGTCTGTGGGCGGGAATTATTGTGTTGAAATGTAAGCCCAAGATGGGTTGCCATGGACAACAAAACAGGGGCTAGAATATCGTCAACCTACAACTGTGCTGAAAGGGTGCCACGTATGACAACCAAAGAGGTCCTGCTAAGAAAACAAGTGGCACCCCATGCCATCACTCCTTGTTTCTGGGTCGTATCGTGGGTGATAGTTTCGTATACCGCCGCTGTCTGGAGCGTTATAAATTAGATCCTGAATATACATGAAAAAATTCAGACAGGAAGGCTGAGCTAGAATGCCTCGGCCAATAGTATAATGCCCCTTCTCCAATTATTTTAATTTTGTGGTCTTTGTACGTAAAACAACTGGCCTCAAGTACTGGTGGAGGGGGTGGGGGTAGGAGGAGGGAGGGGAGAAGGAGACTGAGATGATGGGGGTATGGAGGTATGAAGAGAGGTGGAGATCGGGCAACAACGCAAGCAGTGCTGCAAGAGACTCTCCTCGCCCACTGATTTGAGAACAGTCATTTTAATACTTTTGCTATAGAAGAATTATGGGAAAGGCATAGATCTTTACAAATACTCGCCAGCTCAACAACCCAGGTTCAACCAACGACCTGGTCTAAAAACTTTAGTTCCGCCTTCACCTCCCTCCCACTTTCTGCACCTCACAGTTATCCTGCACACCTTGTAAGATTAGCACTTGCGTAAGAAAGGTTGTTACGGTGAAATTTCTTAGCCACAGCGTATGTACTGGTTTACAGAATGAATTTCGCCTCTGCAGTGAATTATGCGCTGATGGGAAATACCGAGGCAGCATTTGTCTGCAAAAGCAGAGGTTCCGTATTTGAGTCCCGGTATGGCACACAGTTTTAATCAGCCAAGTAGTTTCATGTCTAACTTTTTGTTCGGCTAAGTACGCACAAATTATTGCCCATTGCATTTCTTCTCTCATTCAGACAGATCTACCTCGGTAGGTCCGAGGACGAGTCCTGTCTCCTAACAACGACAGAACTGCGAACTCGTTCCGGGGCTTCCGATGAATCAGGAAGTGTAGTCGCATTTCCGGGCAGCCGAAAGTCCTTTCTGGACAAGGAACACATATATATCTGGAAAGAGTTGCACACGCTGGCTTCCGCGAGTCCGCTAACAGGAAGACCGGCCGACCCAGTAGCCAGCCAGGAAGAACGAAATAAGGCGAGGAGGGCAGAGGAGAGGAAATGTGATTCGGCGGAAGCCACAGCGGCGCGCGGCTCCGCAAGAACAGACCGGGGTGCATAAATCAAACATGCTGTCGCTGGTTTATTTATTACCCCAAAGGGTTGTCTTCCGTAATCTACCAGTCAATAAGAACTCCATGAAATATGAACAGCAACGACGTCGGAAACAGAATACCAACTTGCCACTCCGTGAAACGTTCGGGAAACTTGGCATTCGTGACGGAAGTACGGACTCCCATAACATATTTCTTTCTCCGTAAAAATATTTAAACCGCGGGCAATGTTTTTGTATTGTTGGTTTCTGGCTTTGCCATGGCAGGAAATCGACAGTATGCCTGAAGTTTCTCAAAATCTGTTAGTTTTTTTCTTGCAACGAAATACGTGGTTTGGAAACGAAGGGACCCTGACTGCTTTGCCTTAAAGTTTCTGATGGAACCTGTTGTTATGATAATGAAATACCTGGCTCTGAAACAACAAACTCTTACTTTCTTCTCTTCCAGATAATCTACGTTCATTACGTTCAAACTTGGTTTAACGAGAACAGTTAACAGTTTACGCGTGGAAGTCCTGTAACGGCATTACCTGAAGTTAACTTTTAAAAATCGGTTATACGTGAGAAACAATGCTCCAGCTTTGGTTTTCATTTGTTGATTTTGAAATATTACGTAAAAGATACTCGCTGTCGAATGTATTGAGGAAAATCAAAAATGAAGAGAAAGTAACTTAGAAAAAGTTTTCATGTTATCATAAATTGGTTTCCTTCTTTAAACGCTGTAACAAGAAGAGACAGCTTTTGAATGTTACTGTACAGTGTTTCTCTTATAAAGACACTAATTATTTACGCTATAATTCTATTTTATCCAAGATTTGAACTTGCTGTTAGCCTGTTTCTTTCAGTTTAAGCTCTTACGCAGGGAACTTCCGAAAGCTGACGTCTTCCTTCCGCGTTGAACCTTCCCAGCAACTGTGTCAGCTTTGGCCGAGAAAATGCAAATGATCTGTGTAAACTTTCGTAACAATTTCTTTGATGCTAGCTTCTTATATTATAGACTCGTCGCTTTCACTGCGGAAAATATTATCGGCCTCCCTCAAATGTGAATTAGTCTCTGGACTGTCGATTCAGTCAGCTTTCGAGACCGGATATGTTTGGAGTTAAGCTGTAACTAACGCGGAGACAACTAATGGAAGCGAAAGAGAGCATCTTCTGTTAATCAAATGTTGCACATTATCAAGTATGACATTATAATTAAAGACATTCATTTGCTGTTGTAACACAAATTAGTAGCTATCAAATAACGTACTACATGAGTTTCGTTTTACTTGTGACAGGCAAAGTTGTGGAAATAAGCTGTGTTAGCCTGTTGAAGCCTGATGAGAGAACCGACATACTACAGCCATGAAGCTGAAGAGATGATCGCGATAACTGAAGACCAATTTCCACTGAATAAATGTTACATTTTCACATTGTCATACGAAACATGGCTATACGCTAACGGTGATTGGAGTCTGCACTAATATTTGATTCATCAGTTATGTTAATCCACAGTTAAATAGCCGGCGAAACATTATGAAATCTATTTCTTTTTTTACTCAGATCTGACGAGCTTTGATCGTGAATATCTCTCTTCAAAGCTAATACTACGTTTTTAAACTCACGTGGAGTCCAATGAATGCGTACATAGACGGTTCACGCGCGCGAGAGATGCGTAAGCGTCGATCACATGCAGCTATGAAATGAATATGTAAAATTATCAAAGGCCTAGAAATATCTGTAGTTCCACCAGTGTTTCAGTCCCTTCGTTGACGCAGGAAACCACTGCAGTATGATGCCTTCTCTCACGTGCAAGAGTTGCACCACGATAGAATGACAATGCGCACAGACCTCCACACTTAAGTTCTCCAGAGGCCTTTAACATTGGGATAGTGCGTATTATGAACTCCACTGAAATTCTCAGGATATGAGAAAGTAGTACAGTAACGTGACTTCAAAGCTTTATGCTGGATGTGAGAAACTCGTTCTTCAGTGTGCACCAAGCTGTGGCTACTTTGAAAGTGTCAGAAGGTTTTCTAAGAAGAAAGAAAGAAAATTAAACTTAGCGAAAAAATGTTTCCTCACTGATACTCTACCTCCCAAAAGTCGAATTCAGCAACGTCACTGGTGAGATTTGATCTCGCCTCGGAACAGAAAAATGTTAAACAGGCTAATATTCGACGTCCCGTTGACACTGACGAATCTACGAACAGAACTGTAACTGAACTGTTCATGTGGAAAGAATTCGCCGATGATTTTGTTAAAAGAAATCATCTGAAATGGTGCAAGGATATCGCAAAACACCACACAACTTCCGAAGTTCTGAGTCTTACCCAGTGAAATACTTTGCACCACAACACAGGGTGATTCACTGCCCCTGCCGATGGCTTTAGTGCAATATGAAACTGCTTCGCAAACCATGAGAGAGATTTCATATTCGCTCTCTCGACACCTGCAAACTATTACTGCTACAGAAAATATGGACAAGACATTTTTGATGGAAATTTAATGCAGTTAAATTTTGTGCCGGGATACGTTTTCGCTGAAGAACATGGTTTTCGTGTTATTCAAGAAAAATGCGTTTGAAAGATCTCTTTTGTACGTTTTCCTTGAATAGTGCGAAAACTTCGGCCTCTAGCGAAAACATTAGTACAAAATGTAACTACATTACATTTTCTACAAAAACGACACACTTCATTTTTTTCTGTGGGACTAAATAGTTTTCGTGCAGCTAGCGAGTGAATATGAAAATTATGTGTTTGGTATTTAAAGGCACTGCGGGTTGCAGAAAACCCACCGATAGGTGCAGCTGAACCACCCTGTATATCGATAAATCGCTTACAGTGACGTAAGAATCGATGGGTTGCTGACTGGAGTAATAAGAAGAAGAATAGAAAGAAAAGTTGGAGATACTCCGACCAAACATCAGCTTGGCTTCTGACACGGCACCTAGTAACGGAAGGCAAATGAAAGAAAAATCAGGGAATCCTCTTAGCATTTGTAGATCTGGAGAGAGCTTTCGACGGTGTAAAATGGAATAAGATGCACTCACGCCTTGTAGGGTTGATATAAAGCACAGAAACGGACAAATAATCTGCAATGCCTACAAATATCAAGTAGGAGTAAATGAAACACGAAGGAAGACTGTGTTAAGAGGGGCGCAAAATTAGATGGCATTGTCACTACTGTAGCTCCAGGTACAATTCGAGGAAACACTTTTGGGAAATTAAAGAACATTTCAGAAGAAGAGTAAAAGTGGAGGAGCAACAGGTACTAGTGCTAAGGTTAGCAGACGGCATATATTTCTGGCTGCATCTAAGGAAGACCTGGAAGACCACTGGAAAGGACGGATAGTATTTTTAACACACTATACGACTTTACAGCAAAAACATGAAGACAAAAGATGAAGAAAGGTCGTAGAAAGGAGAAAGATACTTGTTCATCGTAAACAGCAGGATCGATGAATTAGTGGAAGAAGTAAGACAGATCTCTTATCTAGGAAGTAGGATTGCTCTGGGTGGTCGAAGCGTCAGGTGCAGATTGGCGCAGACGAATAAAGCTTTCTTCAGTAACAGAGCTCCCCTGAAGAAGTGACAAAGCAATTTCTAAGAGAATGCGTCTGCAGCACAGCATTGTATCAAAGTGAAATGTGCGCCATCTGAAAACCAGAGAGGAAGAAACCGGAAGCATTTGAGGACTGGTGATATCAGAGAATGTTAAAACAAGTGGGCGGGTAAAATATGAAATGAAGAAGTGCTAAAAAGAAACGGGAAGGAAAGTAGTCTACTAAGAAAATCCTTACCAGAAGGGAGGCGGTAGTAGAACATGCTCTGTCGCATCCAGGAACAGTTGGCGCTGGAAGGAGCAGTAGGGTAGAAAAATACTGACAGAAAACGACTGGAATGTTTTAAACTTTTCATTCTCTGTCCGTGAAGGCACAGCGAGCTGTTGGAGCTATGAACCTCTGCAGAGTCAACAAAGTACCAGGCGAGCTGATTATGGGGCAGAAGCAGTCACAATTGGGAATATTCTCGCGAGTATTTCCATTTCTGGCATCACAAGCAAGGGAAACCTCCTGAAGGTCTTGTTCAGAGGCGAGGTATGTGACGTGTTTTTAATTCAATTCTAGGACAAGATGTTCTAGACAAGGGTATGAAGGCTCAGTATTAAAATCGATGACTTTCTCAACACGTGCGGTCTACCTACATCGATGCTGATCTTAAACAATTATATCGACGCTTGAGCGTGCTACAGAAAAGAATAATGTAAACTACAGGTTATAGAAGATGTAGTTGATTGTATTTGCGTACGGATGAAAATATGGGTACGAGATAGGAAAATACAGAGGACCGCATCTAAGTATATACGGGAGTCGTAAGTAGGCGCCGGAATGGAGGGGTAAGGTGAAGTGCCAGCGCAAGTGGTGCCGCGAGCCTTGCACGGAGCAACGGCCATCCTTGGTAGCGGCCTGGACTTCAGACAGCTTGCTGGAGAACAGCTGGAGCAGCTGTCTGGAGGGCGTGAGGGGGGGGAGGGAGGGGGGCGACAGTTTGTGATATTACTAGTACACATATCTTCAGATTCCTTTACATCTCTTTGGCAACCAGAGAGATAGGGAGAGCATGATGCTCGCAGATCGGACACCATTCAGGTATTATTTGGTGTATATCACTTGGTATTTGAAGTAACGAGTGGAACAGTACATTACTGCTGACCTGATATGATCTCATTAATAAGTCTAATGGACGAGAACATTCCTGAAGAAAAAGTCTGAACTCGATGTGTTATATATGATGTAGACCATCTTAGCTGTAGTTTACAGGTATCTCGTGTATCTGAACCCATGAAGCTTTTTGAGCAACTGTAACATGGTGCAGGTCGTTCACGTTTCATAAAACGTTCGTCGAGCAAATGGTGAAGTTAGTAAGTTGTAAACTTTGAAACACGTTTTGCATCGAGTACTGTGATACCGTTTTGAGAGAGAAAAAGTTTAAATAGATTCACCTTTTCTCAATCGCAACTTTCAATTTCGTAGCATTTCAAAGTCTTCCATAGGAATCCCTATCACTTCCGGGAATAGAGATGTTATAACAGCACTATATTCTTACTCATAGTATCCAGAGAGCAACATATAGTGCGGCCAATGTTAATGCCGTTTTCCATTACTATAGGAAAGCTACATTTCCGGACTGTTACTTGGTGACAAGATACGAGCTTACAGGATATCAGATCAACTGGGCTGAGGTCCCTACAGTAGATAACACGACAATCTTATCAGAAAGAAATCGTTAGATTTATGGAGAACTTCGTGCATTGTGTAAGGGAGTGTTAGAGGTTTATTACTGTTCACGATGTGCATGATTAGTCGGTATCATGATTTCAGTATCTCATGAATAGACTATGGTGCAGTAATTTCGTTTTTAGCCACATGAAGTGCAAGAAAGTCCGACTAAACAACGTATAGTCTCTTGACATTTCAGTATGAACTGCACCAGATAGCGGTACGGACTTTAAAATTATGATAATTTCTGCTACTAACATCGTAGAGGCGAAAAATACAATTTCAGTGCCGTTGCAGTCATCAAAATTCGATTACTTATACGGAATAAAATAAGGTATCTATTATTCACGATATTTCTATCTTGAACATCAAATGTATTGGTGTGTTTTGTGGAAGTGGTCGTCCTCTAATGACGTGAGACGTGATGCGGATGGAAAGTGGTTACATGTAAAACGCAAGTAAAGCCGGACTAACTTAATCCAGATGAGCTCGCAATTTATTTAGAGCTAACAGTTGGATTTTGAGCAATCGATGCCAGGAAGTCTCTGACTTCAGTCGCAGCCGACGAGGAGACCATTACACTCTGTGTAACATATTTTTGCTCTTCGAAAAAAGTTTTTATGCATCATCAAAATCGTCATGATTCTTTGCACCATTCATACTGATATCACATCGGTACATCATTCCGTTTCCTCTATACCATCGTGACGTTTGTCTTTATTTGGGTATGAAATTACAAACTTAACATAAGAAAGCAACCAGTATGATGTGAAAAAAGATAAGTCATAAATTCTATATACTGTGTTATTTCGGAAATTGCTTATCAGATTATGGAGAGTAAAGCGTGTTTAATTTGTGTCTTCGAGATCTACGATAGTAGTAGTATTAATTGCTGTAGCTACATCTGGGAAACGAAACATTCATAGGAAGATCTGTATAACTAAAACTGCAGTAAAAAATGATAATAACTACATGAGAACTTTCTTACAGTTAGTCAGGGTTACAACTAAATAAAAATATCTCAAGTGGTTCTTGAAATATTAAAAGTGAATATCTGAGCTCAAATATCCTTCACATAGAGCACATAGGAAGCTCAGTGAGACTGATCGCAAAGAATGGTATTGTGCCTTATGAAATTACACTAAAGAGCCAAAGTAGCTGGCACAGCTGCCCAATATCGTACAAGACCTCCGAGAGCACGCAGAAGTACCGCAACACCACGTGGCATGGACTCAACTAATATCTGAAGTAATTCTGGAGGCAACTGACACCATGAGTCCCTCAGGGTGTCCATAAATCCGTAAGAATACGAGGGGGTGGAGATCTCTTGTGAACAGCACATTCCAAGGCATCCCAGATATGCTCAATAATGTTCATGTCTGGGGAGTTTGTTGGACAGCGGAAGCGTTTAAACTCAGAAGAGTGTTCCTAGAGCCACTCTGTAGCAACTCTGGACGTTTGAGGTGTCACAATGTCCTCCTGGAACTGCCCAAATCCGTCGGAATGCACAATGGACATGAATGTATGCAGGTGACCAGACAGGCTGCTTACGTACTTGTCTCCTGTCAGAGTCGTATCTAGACGTATTAGGGGTCCAATATCACTCCAACAGCACACGCCCCACATCATCACAGAGTCTCCACCAGCTTCAACAGTCCCCAGCTGACATGCAGGGTCCATGGATTCATGAGCTTGTCTCCATACCCGTACACGTCCATCCACTCGATACAATTTGGAACGAGACTCGTCCGACCAACCAGCATGTTTAGAGTTATCAACAGTCCAATGTTGGTGTTAACAGTCCCAGGCAAGGCCTAAAGCTCATCAAGGGTACACGAGTTGGCCTTCGAGTTCGACATCCCATATCGAAGATGTTTCGTTGAATGGTTCTCACGCTGATACTTGTTGATAAAAACTTATTTGCAAAATGTTTTGGATGTATCAGATGCTGTCAGGAATAGCAGTATTGAATCAGAGTTAGTAACAACAATACCAGCAACTCTACTGCTACTACTCCTACTAGTACTACTTCTACTACTACCACAACTAACCATATTAATAATTACTGTTAGTACAGTGATAGTAGAAGATAAAAATATCTTAACGAGTCCGCGTAGTTTCTAAGAAGCAGCGACGCGGTGGAAGAGAAACTGACATAGAATTATCAGTCACGTTTACTGGAAAATGAAGGTGTGGTGGGAAGTGAGAGCATTTATTTGTAATGGCCTAAGACATGTGTGGAGGACGATGACAACAGAAAGGTTTGGTGGAAGAACGTGCTCACGTAAAAGAACTTATTTTGTATTACACCATGCTATACGTTTGACCATATTCAAAGACTAAAACATTTAAAAAAAAAACAGATTAAATAATTTATAAATTAGATAGCGTTCTCTAGCCGTACATATAGAATTACTTGTTACCAGCACATAGTTCTCTAGATAAAGTTACCAGCCTAACCTTTACTGAACTGATAGTTGGCACTTTCTGCAGCCAACTACTTGAAATGTTTACGAATGTCCAGTTGCAGTTTCAATGTTGCTTACTTGATGACTAGTTTCGTGTCGGGACCCATTTTCAAATGATCCCGATAGTGAAAATGGTGTTTCATAAGGTATAAGAACTACGCCACGATAACAAACATGGCCGGCCGCGGTGGTCTCGCGGTTCTAGGCGCTCAGTCCGGAACCGCGTGACTGCTACGGTCGCAGGTTCGAATCCTGCCTCGGGGATGGATGTGTGTGATGTACTTAGGTTAGTTAGGTATAAGTAGTTCTAAGTTCTAGGGGACTGATGACCATAGATGTTAAGTCCCATAGTGCTCAGAGCCATTTGACCCATTTGATAACAAACATGTCGTATAACAAAGTGCAAATTAACATTTACAGATCATGCAGGTAACTTGCGCTTTATTATACGTATAGTTTTGCTATCTTTACACGGTTCTTATATTTTGGGAAATACCATTTTGACTATCTGGATGATTGGAAAAAGGGGCGCGACCCGAGACTATTCATCAAGTAAGTGAAAGTGAAATTTTCAACTATGGCTGGTTCCCTGTTATACTCCTGAAATGCTGTCTTAGTATATGTCTCAGTAGCTGTCTTTTGAAACTCGTGAAGTGATTGGAATCATTCTTGCTATTGAATATGTCTCAGAGTGGGAACTGAACGGAAAGGACTTTGATGATAAAATCTTTTCTCGATGACAGCCAATTCAATGCGTAGTTTTCCGGCAACATTTCAGCAAGTTTCTTACTTGTCATCTTCAGGCGAAGTGTCTGGTTCACGTCTCGTCCGGATTTCCGTAGCCGCTGGACCACGGGATTCTCTGCATCCTCTGCGCCGGTCGGGCCAATCAGGCTATCCCGGCTGACCAGTTTACCACTGACCCGTATCTCCACTGCCTCTTTAATAACAGAGTCCCAGGAACGTATCGCTCTAAACAGCCTCTTGGTTTGTCCAAATTGAAACGTGTGTTCTTCACTGAGGCTGTGCTCCGCTACCGCAAAATTTTTCCATTTGTCCGAGATAACGCTTCTCCCATGTTCAGAGATGCATTGAGTGATGCAACGCCGCGTCAGTCCAATACATTGTTTTCCACAATCACAGGAAATGCTGTAGACACCCGGTGTCCCGAGACCCAAGTTCTCATTCATTGAGCCCAGCATATTCCTGTTTTTTACTGGAGGACGGAAGGCGGTTTTTATCTTGTTCTTCTCCAGCATCCTGGCAAACTTTGCAATGGGCGGCCCTGCGTATGAGAGGAATGCCAGCCTTTTGTTGTTCTCTTCTTCCTGAAGGTCCTCCTTCTTCTTCTTACTCATCTTGAGAGCGCACCTAATATGCGTTTCGGTGTAGCCATTCTTCTGGAATGTTTATTTAGGTGCTGAATCTCAGTAGATAAACTGTCTTGTTGCATATGTCTTGAGCTCTGCAGACAAGGGTCGTGAGCTCGGATTTACGTTGTGCTGGGTGCTGGCAGCTGTTGGCGTTGAGGTACAGGTCTGTGTGTGTGTTTTATTCGGTAGACCGAGTGTCCCAGTGTGCCATCCATTTTCTTCTTTATTAGGATGTCGATGAAGGGTAGGCACCCATTTTCTTACAATTTCATTGTGTACTTGATGTTCTCGTGCATGCCGTTTAAATTGGTTAGAAATACCATTAGAGTGTCCTTGCCGTGCGGTCAGACGACGAAAGTGTCGTCCACGTACCGATAAAGGACCTTGGGTTTAAGGTGTGCTGTTTCCAAGACGAGATCCTGCAAATATTCCATGTACAGATTGCCGATACATGATGCAAGTGGTGGGGATCCTATAGCGACTCCATCCACCTGTTAGTAAAACTTGCCTCCACACTGCAAATACGTGGTCGTGAGTGCATGGCGGAATAATTCAACTGTGTCTTCGACAAAATGATTCGCCAGTAGTTTCAACGGGTCCTCTAGCGGTGCCCTCGTGAGGTGGGATGTAACGTCAATGCTGACCATAATATGTTTTTTGTCAAGAGGTCTTAACACACTGCTTGAAATTGTTGATGTAGTGGGGACATTTACCCACTAGACACTTGAATAGTTGTGCCATGTGTTTGGATATACCATACGTTGGAGAATTTACCGTGTCTACTATCGGGCGTAGTGGTACCTCCCTCTTGTGTACCTTGGGGAGGCCGTATAACCGTGGTGGAACCGGACCTCTGGGGTAAAACCTTTATACCAGGTACTGGTCCAGGCGTCAGTTGTTGATAATACCGATAGTCTTTCTAGTCGCAGCTGTTGTAGGGTCCTTCTCCAGTTGTTCGTAGGCCTGGTCGTACAGCAGCGAATTAATCTTGTCCCAGCAGTCAGCCGCTCTTAGCAGCACCGTCGCGTTCCGTTTGTCTGCTGGTGAATAAAAGTATCCTTATCTTCTCTGAAGCTGCATATCGCCCTGCGTTCCGCCGCCGACATATTGGGTTTAGGCATTCTCATCTCTTCAGAGGCTTCAGACGGCAGCCCGCCTATGGCCTGTTCGATGCTCTTGAGATCATACCGCTCCAAACTGAGCCACCATGATGAGGGAAGACGTGTCTGGAGGCCAGGGCAGGATACATTTGCTTCCCATCCCTGTCGCTCTAACAGCACAACAGTACTTCGCCGATATTCAACATCCCGTTTTGTTGTCCTTCATGGCAAGAATTCCTGTTGCTTATCTTCCTCCTTGCCAAGCCCTGCCCTGGCCAGCAGATCGCCAGATCTCTCCCCAATAGAGAATGTTTGGAGCATTATCGGGAGGGCTCTTCTCCCAGCACTGGAGTTTGTCAATCTAACGCCCCAATTGGAAGGAATTTGGGACGATATCCCTCAACAGGAGTGTATCAGTCAGTTCCCAGCCGCTTGCAAGCTGCTTGAAAGAGGGTCAAGGGTGTACCAACGTGGTACAGACTTGCTCATTTCTGAAGGTCTTTGTTTGAATAAGTCATCCAACTTATCTGAAATTTTAGTCATTAGTTTGCTTAAACAGGTACTCACATCTACCGATTTCCTTCCCATTCGGATAATTCCTTCGTGAAGCATCGTTTTCTTTGAGTGTACATCGTACTCAGAGGATCATCATAATGTGAGCACCGTCAGACCTCCTGCGAACTTGCAGGAGAATTTTACTTTAAACACCTGGATGTACAGACATCTCCAAAAGGAAATTTTAATGTGAAAAGAGAAGAGCTTTCATATTTCTGTAGTGGACGGAAGAGGTGTTGATGCTTCTTGCAAATTGTTGTTATGTGCTTGGCCCACTTTAGCTTTTCATGTATTGTTATTCGTCAGCACTTAGCTAAGGAAAATAAATTTATTTTCGTCCTATTTACGATTAAAGATGGTAGGGATTCCTCAAGTTCCCGCTAATGAGCCTCGAACTTGAGATTCGGATAACTTTCGTGTAACGTAAGAAGTTATTACGAAATAACATTTGGTGCAGTAAGACACGCAGCCTTGTACCACGGTGGCTTCAGGATGGCTACGTTTAGCTGGCCGCTGTGGACGAGCGGTTCTAGGCGCTTCAGTACGGAACCGCGCGACCACTGCGATCGCAGGTTCGAATCCTGCCGTGGACATGGATGCGTGTGATGTCATTAGGTTAGTTAGGTTTAAGGTGGTCTAAGTTCTAAGGGACAGATGACCTCAGATATTAAGTCCCACAGTGCTCAGAGCCATTTGAACCATGGCTACGTTTTTTCTTCGCTCTAACTCACAGCGTAGCTGACAGTACTGGCCGTGTGAACGGTCTCAAGCAACACTCAGTCGGTATGCAAATTCATACCCCCTGCGAATAAACCATAGTAATTATCATCCGGTTTTGTTGAAACTTGGAACACAGTCTCTGGACATTAAGGAAGGGATCCTATCCCCACCAGTTATGGTTTTCATCTACATTTACGTCTACATACACACTCCACAAGCTAAGCCGGCGGCGGTGGCCGAGCGGTTCTAGGCGCGTCAGTCCGGAGCCACGCCGCTGCTACGGTTGCAGGTTCGAATTCTGCCTCGGGCATGAATGTGTGTGATGTGCTTAGGATAGTTAGGTTTAAGTAGTTCTAAGTCTGGGGAACTGATGACCTCAGATGTTGAGTCCCATAGTGCTCAGAGCCATTTCAACCATTTTTCCACAAGCTAATGTACGGTGCGGATGAGAGGGTACCCAGTACCACTACAAGTCATTTCCTGTTCCACTCGCAAACAGATTGAAGGAAGACGACTCTCTACAGGGTGTTTCAAAAATGACCGGTATATTTGAAACGGCAATAAAAACTAAACGAGCAGCGATAGAAATACACCGTTTGTTGCAATATGCTTGGGACAACAGTACATTTTCAGGCAGACAAACTTTCGAAATTATAGTAGTTACAATATTCAACAACAGATGGCGCTGCAAGTGATGTGAAAGATATAGAAGACAACGCAGTCTGTGGGTGCGCCATTCTGTACGTCGTCTTTCTGCTGTAAGCGTGTGCTGTTCACAACGTGCAAGTGTGCTGTAGACAACATGGTTTATTCCTTAGAACAGAGGATTTTTCTGGTGTTGGAATTCCACTGCCTAGAACACAGTGTGGTTGCAACAAGATGAAGTTTTCAACGGAGGTTTAATGTAACCAAAGGACCGAAAAGCGATACAATAAAGGATCTGTTAGAAAAATTTCAACGGACTGGGAACGTGACGGATGAATGTGCTGGAAAGGTAGGGCGACCGTGTACGGCAACCACAGAGGGCAACGCGCAGCTAGTGCAGCAGGTGATCCAACAGCGGCCTCGGGTTTCCGTTCGCCGTGTTGCAGCTGCGGTCCAAATGACGCCAACGTCCACGTATCGTCTCATGCGCCAGAGTTTACACCTCTATCCATACAAAATTCAAACGCGGCAACCCCTCAGCGCCGCTACCATTGCTGCACGAGAGACGTTCGCTAACGATATAGTGCACAGGATTGATGACGGCGATATGCATGTGGGCAGCATTTGGTTTACTGACGAAGCTTATTTTTACCTGGACGGCTTCGTCAATAAACAGAACTGGCGCATATGGGGAACCGAAAAGCCCCATGTTGCAGTCCCATCGTCCCTGCATCCTCAAAAAGTACTGGTCTGGGCCGCCATTTCTTCCAAAGGAATCATTGGCCCATTTTTCAGATCCGAAACGATTACTGCATCACGCTATCTGGACATTCTTCGTGAATTTGTGGCGGTACAAACTGCCTTAGACGACACTGCGAACACCTCGTGGTTTATGCAAGATGGTGCCCGGCCACATCGCACGGCCAACGTCTTTAATTTCCTGAATGAATACTTCGATGATCGTGTGATTGCTTTGGGCTATCCGAAACATACAGGAGGCGGCGTGGATTGGCCTCCCTATTCGCCAGACATGAACCCCTGTGACTTCTTTCTGTGGGGACACTTGAAAGACCAGGTGTACCGCCAGAATCCAGAAACAATTGAACAGCTGAAGCAGTACATCTCATCTGCATGTGAAGCCATTCCGCCAGACACGTTGTCAAAGGTTTCGGGTAATTTCATTCAGAGACTACGCCATATTATTGCTACGCATGGTGGATATGTGGAAAATATCGTACTATAGAGTTTCCCAGACCGCAGCGCCATCTGTTGTTGAAAATTGTAACTACTGTAATTTCGAAAGTTTGTCTGCCTGAAAATGTACTGTTGTCCCAAGCATATTGCAACAAACGGTGTATTTCTATCGCTGCTCGTTTAGTATTTATAGCTGTTTCAAATATACCGGTCAGTTTTGAAACACCCTGTGTATACCGTCGTATGAGCCTAATTTCTCGTATCGTAATTTCGTGCTCCTTAACGAAACATACGTTGGCGGCAGTAAAATCGTTATGCAGTCAGCTTCAAATGTGGGTTCTCTAAATTTCTTCAAAATAGTAATCCTCGAAATGAACGTCACCTTCACTCCAGGGATTCCCATTTTCGTTCACGAAGCATCTCAGTAATACTTTGGTGTTGTTCGAACGTACTGGTAACACATATAACAGCCCGACTCTTAACTGCTTCGATGTCCTCCTTTAATTCGACCTGGTGTGGATCTCAAACACTCGAGCAGTGCTCAAGAACAGGTCTCACCAGCTTCCTATATGCGATCTCCTTTGCAGGTGAACCACACTTTCCTAAAGTTCTCCCCATAAATCGAAGTCAACCATTCGCCTTCCCTGCCACAATCCTCACATGCTTTGCAAGATTACACCCAGATATTTACACAGCGTGACTGTGTCAAGCAGTAACATGCTAACGCTGCAGTCGAAAATTCTGGTTTGTTTTTCGTACTCATCCGCATGTACTTACGTTTTACTACATCCAGGGCCAGTTGCCATTCATCACACCCACCAGAAATTTTGTCTATGCCGCCTTTTACCCTCCACAGTCACTCAACTTTGACACCTTCCCATACACCACAGCATCATCAGCCAATAATCGGAGATTGCTGCCCACAATGTCCGCCAAATCATTTATGTGTACCACACTTGCCTGCAGCGCTCCTGACGATATCTTTGTTCCTGATGAACGCTTGTACTCGAGGACAACATGCTGGGTTCTAGTACGAGGTGCATTCAAGTTCTAAGGCCTCCGAATTTTTTCTGCGGACTGGAAAGAGATAGCAACATGCGCATTGTTTTAAAATGAGGCCGCGTTCATTGTCAATACGTCCCAGAGATGGCAGCACCGTACGGCAGATGGAATTTTACCGCCAGCGGCGAGAATGAAAACTGTTTTAAATACTTAAAATGGCGACGTTTTCCTTACTTGAACAGCGTGCAATCATTCGTTTTCTGAATTTGCGTGGTGTTAAACCAATTGAAATTCATCGACAGTTTAAGGAGACATGTGGTGATGGAGTTACGGATGTGTCGAAAGTGCGTTCGTGGGTGCGACAGTTTAATGAAGGCAGGACATCGTGTGACAACAAACCGAAACAACCTCGGGCTCGCACAAGCCGGTCTGACGACATGATCGAGAAAGTGGAGAGAATTGTTTTGGGGGATCGCCGAATGACTGTTGAACAGATCGCCTCCAGAGTTGGCATTTCTGTGGGTTCTGTGCACACAATCCTGCATGACGACCTGAAAATGCAAAAAGTGTCATCCAGGTGGGTGCCACGAATGCTGACGGACGACCACATGGCTGCCCGTGTGGCATGTTGCCAAGCAATGTTGACGCGCAACGACAGCATGAATGGGACTTTCTTTTCGTCGGGTGTGACAATGGATGAGACGTGGATGCCATTTTTCAATCCAGAATCAAAGCGCCAGTTAGCTCAATGGAAGCACACAGATTCACCGCCACCAAAAAAATTTCGGGTAACCGCCAGTGCTGAAAAAATGATGGTGTCCATGTTCTGGGACAGCGAGGGCGTAATCCTTACCCATTGCGTTGCAAAGGGCACTACGGTAACAGGTGCACCCTACGAAAATGTTTTGAAGAACAAATTCCTTCCTGCACTGCAACAAAAACGTCCGGGAAGGGCTGCGCGTGTGCTATTTCCCCAAGACAGCGCACCCGCACATCCAGCTAACGTTACGCAACAGTTTCTTCGTGATAACAACTTTGAAGTGATTCCTCATGCTCCCTGCTCACCTGACTTGGCTCCTAGTGACTTTTGGCCATTTCCAACAATGAAAGACACTCTCCGTGGCCGCACATTCACCAGCCGTGCTGCTATTGCCTCAGCGATTTTCCAGTGGTCAAAACAGACTTCTAAAGAAGCCTTCGCCGCTGCCATGGAATCATGGCGTCAGCGTTGTGAAAAATGTGTACGTCTGCAGGGCGATTACGTCGAGAAGTAACGCCAGTTTCATCGATTTCGGGTGAGTAGTTAATTAGAAAAAAAATCGGAGGCCTTAGAACTTGAATGCACCTCGTACTTAAGAAGTGTTTGAGGCACTCATTTATCTGGAAACTTATTCCATATGCTCTTACCTTTGTTAACAGTCTGCAGTGGGGCATCGTGAAAAATGTTTTTCGTAAATCTAGTACTATGGAATCCACCTGTTGCCCTTCATCCATAGTTAGTAGTATATGGAGAAAACGACAAGCTGGGTTTCCCACGAGCGATGCTTTCTAAAACGTGCTGATTCGTGGACGTAAGTTTTTCGGTCTCTATGAAATTTATTACATTCTGCACCAAAACGATGTTAAGGATATTTCTCCGTAATTTTGCGGGTCCATACTTCTGCCGTTCTTAAATACAGGAGTCACCCGCGCTTTTTACCAGCCGCTTGGCACTTTGCCCTGCACAAGATATTCGCGATAATTGCAAGGGGCCAAAGCCGTCAAGTACCCTTTGTGAAACCAAACTGGAATTCAATCCTGACCTGGTGACTTATTTTTATTCCATTCTTTCAGTTGTTTCTCTACTCCAAAGATGTTTATTACTATGACGTTCATACGAACTGTTCGATGCGAAACGACGGTACGCTTGTACGTTTTTCTTTCGTGAACGATTTCTTAAAAGTTTAAAACTTCGGCTTTCGTTTTGCCATCTTCTACTGCACACCAGACTGGTCAACGAGTGTCTCTACGGAAGTCTTAGACCCGCTTAGCAGTCTTTCATAGGACCAGAATTTTCTCGGGTTCTCGGCCAGATCCTTTGCAAAGGTATGAGGTCGGTAGTTGAGGTACGCTTCGCGCGCAGATCTTTTCACAGACAAACGAATCTCTACTAGCCATTGCCTGTCTTAATCTGCGGGTTCGCTTTTGAGACGAGAGTGCAACAACCTTTGCTTCCTCAGAATTTTCTGAATTCGTTGTTAAACCATGGAGGCTCTTTTCCGTTCTTAATTAACGTACCAAACACGTAGTTCTCCAGACTTTTCCCATAATTCCTCTAGGTCCTTCATACCGGATCGAAGTGATGTCAATTCATTGTTTAAGAGGCATGCTAACGACTGGTTATCTGCTCTTTCTAACAGTAACAATCTCCTAGCCTTGTAAGTAGGCTGTTTAGGTTTTTTTATTGGTAACGCCACCTCTGTATGAAAATCACTGGCTGTGCTGTGTGCAGTCTGTGGCTGCTTTGCATTGTTGTAATACTCGCCATTGTAGTGTTAGGCAGCTGGCTGTGAACAGCGCGTAGCGTTGCGCAGTTGGAGGTGAGCCGCCAGCAGTGGTGGATGTGGGGAGAGAGATGGCGGAGTTTTGAAATTTGTCATGAACTGCTATATTTATATATGATGATATCAAGGTAAATATATTGTTTGTTCTCTATTAATATCTTTCATTTGCTAACTATCCCTATCAGTAGTTAGTGCCTTCCATAGTTTGAATCTTTTATTTAGCTGGCAGTAGTGGCGCTCGCTGTATTGCAGTAGCTTGAGCAGCGAAGATTTTTGTGAGGTAAGTGATTTGTGAAAGGTATAGTTTAATGTTAGTCAGGGCCATTCTTTTGTAGGGAATTTTGAAAGTCAGATTGCGTTGCGCTAACAAAATATTGTGTGTCAGTTTAAGCACAGTCTTGTAAAATTGTTCAAAGGGGACGTTTCAGCCTTCTTGATTGATTTAATAACTTCAATTTTAAACAGATATTCATCATCCGTTTTGATGATAAATACAGGTCAGCAATGACATTCTCGATTACTGTCAAGTAGATTGGTTTTGAACGTAGATTTAATTGTAGGACACCAGTACACATATGATATTTCCAGTGGGTGGAACTGATAGAACGTCACTGACGTTTAGTGAGAAGAGCGTCGAACTTAATACTGAATCTCTCCATTGCGACTTGTGCCTCCAGACGTGACATATTTTGATGAGACGATAGGCATGAGCGGAAAAATAGCACTGCACTAAGAAAGAAATTTTGCCTACTATTTTGGCTGTTCAGAGTGGTGGATAACATATTGAAATTAACAATGTTAAAAGATTTGCTAAAAATATAAGAAGCACATGATGGTTTCCTCTTCTCTGTCCATTACTAGGTCCTTGTTGTCTGTTGCAGATGTTGTATTACGATGTTCACCGAAGTCTCATTGATATTCGTCTCTTTGAAGTTGAGTACTCGTAGTCGGTTTGCTGGTCGTCGACTACACAGAGATTACACGATTGGTTATTAATCGCCGGTCACCGTCACAGCCTTAAAACAACTGTAACTACGAGTCCGTAGCGTTGAAGGGATCGTCACATAAAATTGTAGGAGAGGTAGGGGCGGGATCCATTGGAAGAATCCAAATCAAATGTAGTTCGTCCACGAAATAGTCATCTTTGAAAAATCTTGTTTGATCGATTCTTGGGTTTTGGTCATTAGTATATGACTCTTACCGCAAAAAATTAATGGATAACATCAGGAAGGTATAAACAAGAGCACCTTATTTCGTCACAGGTTCAGTAGGAAGCGCGAAGGCGTTGTAAAGGAACTAATCGAACCCCAGTGGCAGACGCCGAAAGAAAGGAGCTGTGAATTTTCTGGTAAAATTCTGAGACCATGTGTTCGCGACTAGCACGATATAACGTACTCCGACATTCAGCTCAAGATGAACGTCCAAATGTTCTACTCGTGGCCCATTTGCAAATGGAACAAGAAAAGAGGGAAATAACAACCTACAGTTTTAAGTGGACTTCTTTACCTCATATGCTGAATGGCTGGGTTGGGTTGTTTTGGAGGAGGAGACCAAACAGCGAGGTCAGCGGTCTCATCGGATAAGGGAAGGATGGGGAAGGAAGTCAGCCGTGCCCTTTTCAAAGGAATTATCTCGGCATTTGCCTGAAGAGATTTTTAGGGAAATCACGGAAAACCTAAATCAGAATGGCCGGGCGCTGGATTGAACCGTCGTCCTCCCGGCTGAATGGTTGTTTCCGAAGTAAATGAAGGTGTAAATGCAGATATTCTACAACAGAATGCCAGTTTCTGAAGTATTTCCAAAGGAGCTGAATTTTTAGTCTCTATCATACTGTATGGCCTATCATTCGGTTATCAAAATGGAGCACTGCCTAAACCAGTAGGTTCGTGAATATATTTATTGTAAAACTTGTGGTGTCACCGCCAGACACCACACTTGCTAGGTGGTAGCTTTAAATCGGCCGCGGTCCATTAGTACATGTCGGACCCGCGTGTCGCCACTGTCAGGGATCGCAGACCGAGCGCCACCACAAGGCAGGTCTCGAGAGACTGACTAGCACTCGCCCCAGTTGTACGGACGACTTTGCTAGCGACTACATGGACGAAGCATTGCTCATTAGCCGAGCCAATAGTTAGAATAGCCTTCAGCTAAGTCAATGGCTACGACCTAGCAAGGCGCCATTAGCCTTACATAGCTTGTATCTAAAGAGTCTCACTTATATCGTCAGTAGCGATGTACCAAGGATGGATTAAAGTTAAGTGTTCCAGAAGCTACGTACTTTTCTTTATAGCATTCATTACATATCCTGTTACAGACCTATCTCTTGCCTGCGTAAACTAAACGCGTGCCTTTCGGCTACTTCCGTGGCGTGGCTGTCTTGCTACGCCACAACAAAACTTACCATTGATGGAGTCGATGCAAGTACGTCAAGAACCACTAAATTGTACACAAAGCACTAAAAGACCCCTTACTTCTCTGTGCTTCAGCAGTAGACAATTTTTTTCAGCAACTACTACATCCTGTGATTAGCACCTGGCATCAGCTGGACTGTAAGATCAGTATCTAAGATACACCGCGGTTAACGTTCATGAGAAATTGCTATTACTTTTTGTGAACTCTCTTGTCATCATTGGATGCCTGTACGCTGTACCGTCATAGTGCAGCGGCATCCTGTCGCCATGAGCTGCGGTTCATCTAGAATGTCCGTTTAATGTAACCTATCGATCACGGTAACACAGTCACGAAGTCTCTGTGAAATAAGACCATAAAGTCAGTAAGTTAGGCACAATTCACTTGAGTTTGATCACCTGGGAGGGGGGGGGGGGGGGGGGGGAGATACAGAATGGGAAGTCAGCGTGTCTTCGCCTGCTGTAAATATAAAAAAAACTGACAGGCGTACAGCTTAAATATCGTGCCTCGTAGTAAATGACGTCTAACTGTAATTCCCAGATACCATCGAGCACTCGTAAGGCCGGAAAAACTTCCAATATTCACGTCCATTCGCCTCGTCGTTTGATGTATTAATCACGTCTCCCTGTTTAGTGTGCGCAGACTTGTCCCAGGCATAATTATCCCGTTCACAAGTTGCAAAGTAAAGCTCTATGGCAGACTTTTTAGTATCGTTCGTGTGATCCGTATTCCTACACGTGACGTTTAAGGACATTTCACTCAAACCTGTACTCTCAGTAAATGTATTCTAATTCCTTGGTCACAGTTACTAAGTGTAACATTCGTTCTAAATCCTTTAGTGATTATTTTAATATGAAATCGAACTACCAGTCTCCTGTTGTAGAACTTCTTAAATATGTAAGCTCAGCAACATTTGCTTCATGGAAGGTGGCAGACGTTGAATATGAAAATACAAAATGTATTTTCACAAACTAATGGGTTAAGGTTTCAAATTCTGCGGCAAGTTTTCCTTGAGGAGATAAATTTTCGTCGCACAGAAGTTTGTAATGAGTATAGTATGTGGTGTCCACTGTAGAATTTGTTGTAGACTGTTCCTTAAACACATGGGCATACTGACAAGCCAATCACAGGACTAAAACAACAGCAAAGATTTATAAATGTAATACTAAAACGAAAAGCGACTTATATTATCAAGAAAACGTAACTGTATGGAAGGAAGCAATTTTTGGCCACATACCCGGAAATAGGGAGAATCTAAGAAAGAGGCACACATATCTGTTTCACAACTTCTACCCCATAAAAGAGTTTCTGAGCATGTGATAATACGTGAATATGTGAGTGAGTGTATGCATGTGTCAGAGGGAAAGAGTGATAGATAGAGAGAGAGAGAGATAGAGCGAGAGAGAGAGAGAGAGACAGAGAGTACAAGTGTGAGATGGGGTGATGTGGGGGGAGGGCAACAGAGAATGGAATGTATATTGCATATACGATGTAAATTTTCCTACGTAAAAAAATAAAGGTAGTGCAAAAAAAAGCTAAGATAGTATCAGATTAACGTAAAGGACACAAATGTAAATATTAGCATGCTACCATGGTTTCCACTGAGAAACAGTATTACAGCTGTGAACGAAGCGGCATGTTCTAAATCATAGTGACAGAAAGAATTCATGATGCACTTAAATAATTAACTAAAGAGTTAATCAACATGGTTCGTAATTGTGTAGTTGCCACTATCCGACGGCGTCTCCAAGCAACGGGAGCCGAATCTAGAATCTCATATGCTGCTAGTCGGAATATCAGTTATTGTGAGGAAAAAAATCTCGGATAATTTTCTTAAGGCAATCTAGCAATGTGCAATAATCTTCCACAGAGAAGCATTCGCTGCAGTACTGCTATTGAAATACCGAGATTGAATTCGTGAGGTTGCATTTCGTAGAATAGATGGGCATTCATAATCACATGAAAATTACACCGATTAAAGGTCAAGGTTGGTTCGAGAGAGGACGAGCTGGCGATCCTTTGTCCTTGAAGGTTTGTGGCCCTCACTTATTATGGCGTAACACGTATTGCAGAGGAAGGGCAAGTCCATGTGAATTCGTACTTGCACCACCTCACACTGCTGCATTCTGCGGTGCAAGAATATCGTCCGATTTTTCTTTTATAATCTCATGCCTTCGATTCTTTCGTACACTTTTTGACAGAGAACATGGTTCCTGTATAGTCTGTATGCTTTATTCGTCACTACACTCAACATATAGCTAATTTTCATTTTGTCTTTATGGAGCGCATCATCAAAAACAATCATGTACTTAATAATATGAGATATTTTACATCTGGGCAAAGGTTAAAATAGACTAGAGAACCAAATTCATCTCAAGCAGCTTAATGACATAATGCGTAACATAATTTTCGAAAGCCTTACGTACATTCAAACACAATTTAATTCAGCACAAAATCTTCAGTTTCATGTATAACGTAAACTGCAGTCTCCGTTGGTACTTAGGTCAACATGGCAACAATGAAAACGGAAAAAAGCCTTTGTTACTGCAGTAGTAGTAATATAAGTAACTAATAATTACCAGGCAAAAACAAATCTTCGATACAAACTTATCTGTGTAATAAGATCTTCATGCACTTTCGAGAAATTTTGTTGTTCAGCAAAGTATAGCTGTCGCAAGCAAACTGTCAGTATATGAGAGTCTGTGAAACAGAGATTCATATTTCAGCGGTGAACCATCCATACAAAATACTTTACGATGTGCTACATATAGTTAAAAATGCAGAACGTTGACACTACTGGAAAACCAGAAAACAGTAAGTACGAGTACATGCGATAGAACGCTTAGTGGCTAACGAACCATCACATATTCACTTTTCCCTTTTGTTAAATCTAATACTAGTTATGCATATGTCATAGAATCAGATTACGACGATAAAATTAGTTTTAATATTCATTTCTAAAATTTACTGCTTTCGACTCTAATTCTGTACAAAAATCGAATGATTTACTTTATAACATCCCTGTAATTAACTCACTAACATCTGTGCAAGTAGAACGCTATTTTATCTGTAGTTACAACATTCAATGTTCATCCGATGATGGACTAAGAAGTCGAAAAATGTTCAAACTACTTACGGGAAAGTAGCCTGGTGAACATCCGCCCATATTTCGACAGGTGCACGCCGTGTTATTTTCGAGGTAAAGCTGCGGCAAGTAAACGCTGTGCAACAGGATTTAAAACATCGGTTTGTTGAGTAGTTCCGGAAGGATAACTCTCTCACACACACGCAAACACACACACACACACAATATACACTCCTGGAAATTGAAATAAGAACACCGTGAATTCATTGTCCCAGGAAGGGGAAACTTTATTGACACATTCCTGGGTTCAGATACATCACATGATCACACTGACAGAACCACAGGCACATAGACACAGGCAACAGAGCATGCACAATGTCGGCACTAGTACAGTGTATATCCACCTTTCGCAGCAATGCAGGCTGCTATTCTCCCATGGAGACGATCGTAGAGATGCTGGATGTAGTCCTGTGGAACGGCTTGCCATGCCATTTCCACCTGGCGCCTCAGTTGGACCAGCGTTCGTGCTGGACGTGCAGACCGCGTGAGACGACGCTTCATCCAGTCCCAAACATGCTCAATGGGGGACAGATCCGGAGATCTTGCTGGCCAGGGTAGTTGACTTACACCTTCTAGAGCACGTTGGGTGGCACGGGATACATGCGGACGTGCATTGTCCTGTTGGAACAGCAAGTTCCCTTGCCGGTCTAGGAATGGTAGAACGATGGGTTCGATGACGGTTTGGATGTACCGTGCACTATTCAGTGTCCCCTCGACGATCACCAGTGGTGTACGGCCAGTGTAGGAGATCGCTCCCCACACCATGATGCCAGGTGTTGGCCCTGTGTGCCTCGGTCGTATGCAGTCCTGATTGTGGCGCTCACCTGCACGGCGCCAAACACGCATACGACCATCATTGGCACCAAGGCAGAAGCGACTCTCATCGCTGAAGACGACACGTCTCCATTCGTCCCTCCATTCACGCCTGTCGCGACACCACTGGAGGCGGGCTGCACGATGTTGGGGCGTGAGCGGAAGACGGCCTGACGGTGTGCGGGACCGTAGCCCAGCTTCATGGAGACGGTTGCGAATGGTCCTCGCCGATATCCCAGGAGCAACAGTGTCCCTAATTTGCTGGGAAGTGGCGGTGCGGTCCCCTACGGCACTGCGTAGGATCCTACGGTCTTGGCGTGCATCCGTGCGTCGCTGCGGTCCGGTCCCAGGTCGACGGGCACGTGCACCTTCCGCCGACCACTGGCGACAACATCGATGTACTGTGGAGACCTCACGCCCCTCGTGTTGAGCAATTCGGCGGTACGTCCACCCGGCCTCCCGCATGCCCACTATACGCCCTCGCTCAAAGTCCGTCAACTGCACATACGGTTCACGTCCACGCTGTCGCGGAATGCTACCAGTGTTAAAGACTGCGATGGAGCTCCGTATGCCACGGCAAACTGGCTGACACTGACGGCGGCGGTGCCCAAATGCTGCGCAGCTAGCGCCATTCGACGGCCAACACCGCGGTTCCTGGTGTGTCCGCTGTGCCGTGCGTGTGATCATTGCTTGTACAGCCCTCTCGCAGTGTCCGGAGCAAGTATGGTGGGTCTGACACACCGGTGTCAATGTGTTCTTTTTTCCATTTCCAGGAGTGTAAATACTCCTACCATCACACAAGAAAATATGACCGACGTTATAAGTTGCCGATACGGAAAATTAATAACCAACGGCTGAGGCAGCATTAACTCTGTCCCTCTGTCTTTCGATGAGCGAGAGAATAGGATCCCACTCATTTGTGGCATGTCACACATTAGTCAGACTGCCAAAACTGTGGAGGACCGGTGTACTGAGCATAAGCGTTACATGTGGTTATAACAGGCGAACAAATCTGGTATTCTTGAACACTGTCTTTACACTAGTCGTCCCATGCAATGTAGTAACACGGAGATTCTGCCATGCACTTCCAGCTTTTCGTTTTAAATTAGCAAGTAATATTATGAAAAGAGGTGGGGGTTTTTGTTTAAATTCTGTGAGGAATCCTGCTCTTTGTCACTTGTCTAGAAATAAAGGAACAGAGTTAATGCTACCTAACCCGTTGGCTGTTAATTTTCACTATCGATTTACTCCTGACTACGTTCATCTTTGGTCGTGTGATGGCTCTATTGTCTACGTGTGAGTGTGAGTCGTGTTTCCGGAATTGCCCTCCAAACGGAGGTTTTAAATTCCCTTGCACAGCGCTTACCTGCTGCAGTTTTGCCTTAAAAATAATAAGGTGTGCACTTGTCGAAATATGGGCGGTTGCCGACGACGTCACCCGGCTGCATTCGTGTAAGTTATCTGAACACTGTATACGGCGGGAGAAACTCCGGATTTACAAGTTGAAAATTGTCTTGTTGGGTAAATATACAACAGTAGCAGAACATCAAGAAAGTGTTTCTTTCTTGTTATACATCAAAACATTGGTACAACGCAAACGTTTACTAAAAAAGCGGTCGATCATATGTGGTATCAAACCAAATTTATGGTTGAGTACTAAAGATGTAGCATCTTATCTTGCAAGGAATGTCACCAATAAAAACTGCAAGCAACTTGAGGCGCGCCCCAGTTACGAGTATTGATGCCCGCACCGTACACGTCGTACGTTAATGACTTGGATGACGAAACTCATATTAACCTCAGAGTTTTTGCAGTTGCTGAGGTTATCTGTAATGAATTAATATCTGCAATGAAACGAAGCACCTTTAATCCAACCATTTGGCACTACAGGCACCACTCATCTCGTTATCACAAATATATCATAGTGACTGCAACATAAATGTATACGAATTTGTCAGCTTTACGTTTGGTAAGGGATATCATATTCTTATTATTACAGATAAACTGGATCCAGCCAGGAACAATGTGACGTAACTTTTTCACTTAAAATTAATTTATTCAAAAGATACAAGGATTTGTAATGTCATTACCATACTGAAGTATATGTGTCTAAATTGAAATCTAAGAACCAGCGACCTTGTGAACGTGGTTTACCAATTGTTCGTAATTCCGAGAAAGCGGTTGGTTTAGCTTAAAC
The DNA here is from genome assembly GCF_023864345.2 of Schistocerca serialis cubense. Lineage (NCBI taxonomy): Eukaryota > Metazoa > Arthropoda > Insecta > Orthoptera > Acrididae > Schistocerca > Schistocerca serialis. The sequence goes on along the minus strand of NC_064643.1, from coordinate 507,883,131 downwards.
GTTCGTAATTCAAAAGTTGTTAATTAATTATGATAAAATTTGAAAACACCAGTCACTTTTGTACCTTGCAGTATTTCAAAATCCTGTTCTGTTGATACTCCTGCTAAGAATTTTCCGAATGCAATGATATTCTTAGATTTTCCAAATTCGATTCTTAGAGGAAATACTCATAATTTAAACTTCTGTTAAATTAATTTTAACTGACGGCCCTCTTAGAAGCCGGGGAGTTTTACTGAACATAAAGGTAATGTCGCATTACGATATGACAAAGTAGTACCTTCGATTTCCGTAAGACACAAGGACACAAAATAATGGGTACATGAACTAACTGGCCCAAAAAATCCTGGCTGGTTACCTTTACAATTTATCTGTTTTGTATGGTTAATTACTGTATCATTATCTTGCAAATTACTACAAACCTTGAAGCGGAGCGTCCTCGCCATAGGTCGAAATTATAAATAGCTGAACATGATCTGGTTATAGACTATGTTCAAAACATGTGTGGAACGTACCGCACAGGGATACTATGAGAATTAAGGAGATGTTAATAGATAATGCCAGGCGAACAAAATTATGTACTGAGCAGTCAATCACGCAGTTATGTAAACCAGCTGTGAACGCGTGTTATGGTGCACGTACTTCGAGACTGTGTTAGTGATTAGTATGTGGAATTACTAAGAATTAGGTATTTCGTGGGAATAAACTGCCCAAGAATTACAATGTTGTGTATCTGTTTCTCCCTCTCTCTCTCCCTCTCCCTCTCCCTCTCTTTTTTTGTTTTATTTTTTACACTCTTGTCACGATAAGTAACGTGTACTATAAACCAAAGTGTTTCACACTGGCAGAAATGAAAAATTTAAAACTGTGTACAAAAGGAGTATTTTAGGACTACAGTATTGTCACAAGCTGTGGCACGTGCAGTGTGACGTAGCTGTGAGCGCCTCTGGCTGGCCTACAACGGATCACCGTTTCGAATCTGACTATCACCAGTTATTTAGTATTTATCACTTCTGAGTGGTTCTTGAAATATGTTCCAAATGCTTGTGATTGCTCGAATATTTAATGTTTGTAAAATACCGGCGTTTTGAAATACTCAATGTTTGTATAAATACGCTGAACAGCAGAAGAAACTGGTACACCTGCCCAATATCGTGTAGGGGCCCAGCGAGCACGCAGAGGTGCCGCGACACGACGTGGCCTGGACTCGACTAATGTCTGAAATAGTGCTGGAGGGAAATGACACCATGAATCCAGCAGGGCCGTCCATAAATCCATAAGAGTACGAGCGGGTGGAGATCTCTTCTGAACAGCACGTTGCAGGGCATGTCAGATACGCTCAATAATGTTGATTTTTGGGCAGTTTGGTGGCCAGCGGAACTGTTTAATCTCAGAAGAGCGTTCCTGGACCCACTCTGTAGCAATTCCGGATGTTTGGGGTGTTGAATTGTCCTGTTAGAATTTCTCAAGTTCGTCGGAATGCACAATGGACATGAATGGATGCAGGTGGTCAGATAGGATGCTTATGTGTGCTTCCAGTCATCAACAGTGCAATGCCGATGTTAACGGGAGCAGGCAAGGCGTAAAACTTTGTGTCGTGCAGTCATCAAGGGTACACGAGTGGGCCTTGAGCTCTGAAATTCCATATCGCTGATGTTTCATTGAATGATTCACATGCTGACACTTGTTGATGGCCCAGCATTGTAATCAGCAGCGATTTGCAGAAGGGTTGTACTTTTGTCACGTTGAACGATTCTCTTCATCCGTCGTTGGTCCCGTTCTTGCAGGATCTTTTTCCGGGCGCAGAGATGTCGGAGGTTTGATGTTTTACCGGATTCCTGACATTCACGGCACAGTCGTGAAATTGTCTACCTGGAAAATCCCCACTTCATCGCTATCTAGGAGATGCTTTATCCCATCGCTCAAGCGCCGGCTTTAGCACTATGTTCAAACTCACCTAAATCTTTATAACCTGCCATTGTGGCAGCAGTAACCTCTCTAACAACTGCGTCAGACACTTGTTGTCTTATGTAGGCGCTGCCGACGGCAGCACCGTATTCTACTTGTTTACATACACTCCTGGAAATGGAAAAAAGAACACATTGACACCGGTGTGTCAGACCCACCATACTTGCTCCGGACACTGCGAGAGGGCTGTACAAGCAATGATCACACGCACGGCACAGCGGACACACCAGGAACCGCGGTGTTCGCCGTCGAATGGCGCTAGCTGCGCAGCATTTGGGCACCGCCGCCGTCAGTGTCAGCCAGTTTGCCGTGGCATACGGAGCTCCATCGCAGTCTTTAACACTGGTAGCATGCCGCGACAGCGTGGACGTGAACCGTATGTGCAGTTGACGGACTTTGAGCGAGGGCGTATAGTGGGCATGTGGGAGGCCGGGTGGACGTACCGCCGAATTGCTCAACACGTGGGGCGTGAGGTCTCCACAGTACATCGATGTTGTCGCCAGTGGTCGGCGGAAGGTGCACGTGCCCGTCGACCTGGGACCGGACCGCAGCGACGCACGGATGCACGCCAAGACCGTAGGATCCTACGCAGTGCCGTAGGGGACCGCACCGCCACTTCCCAGCAAATTAGGGACACTGTTGCTCCTGGGGTATCGGCGAGGACCATTCGCAACCGTCTCCATGAAGCTGGGCTACGGTCCCGCTCACCGTTAGGCCGTCTTCCGCTCACGCCCCAACATCGTGCAGCCCGCCTCCAGTGGTGTCGCGACAGGCGTGAATGGAGGGACGAATGGAGACGTGTCGTCTTCAGCGATGAGAGTCGCTTCTGCCTTGGTGCCAATGATGGTCGTATGCGTGTTTGGCGCCGTGCAGGTGAGCGCCACAATCAGGACTGCATACGACCGAGGCACACAGGGCCAACACTTGGCATCATGGTGTGGGGAGCGATCTCCTACACTGGCCGTACACCACTGGTGATCGTCGAGGGGACACTGAATAGTGCACGTACATCCAAACCGTCATCGAACCCATCGTTCTACCATTCCTAGACCGGCAAGGGAACTTGCTGTTCCAACAGGACAATGCACGTCCGCATGTATCCCGTGCCACCCAACGTGCTCTAGAAGGTGTAAGTCAACTACCCTGGCCAGCAAGATCTCCGGATCTGTCCCCCATTGAGCATGTTTGGGACTGGATGAAGCGTCGTCTCACGCGGTCTGCACGTCCAGCACGAACGCTGGTCCAACTGAGGCGCCAGGTGGAAATGGCATGGCAAGCCGTTCCACTGGACTACATCCAGGATCTCTACGATTTTCTCCATGGGAGAATAGCAGCCTGCATTGCTGCGAAAGGTGGATATACACTGTACTAGTGCCGACATTGTGCATGCTCTGTTGCCTGTGTCTATGTGCCTGTGGTTCTGTCAGTGTGATCATGTGATGTATCTGACCCCAGGAATGTGTCAATAAAGTTTCCCCTTCCTGGGACAATGAATTCACGGTGTTCTTATTTCAATTTCCAGGGTGTATCTGTGTATTTGAATATGCATGCTATACCAGTTTTATTGACGCTTCAGTGTAGCTACACCCTCCCTGCAGAAGTTCAATGCAGTTCTGGCAGTACGTTGTTGCCAATAATAAGTTCTTTCAGGTCTTAGTTCTGTACTTGTTTGACAACCCTGCCTACGGGTTTGGACTTAATTGTGGTTTCGACGTCACAATATCAGTGAGGCACATTTGGAATCAGTCGACTCATAAAAACACGTGGGTGTAGCAATTTATGAGAATACTAAGTGGAATAGACTCAGTTGTAGGTCATTCAACAGGCACGCTCAGGCAGTCGTACAAGCTCAGTTTCCATGGGTGGCGGGGTGGGGTGGGGGGGTGGATCGCAATTCTTCACTCCCCCTTCCCACTCCCAAATATAACGTGATGTCATCTTCACTTATAATGGGTCACAGATTACTTGAATTTTAATTACAGTAACAAAAAATATATACTTTTCTGTATAATCCTAATAGTTTCCTTACATCAGTTTATTAGAACCTGGACAGACTTCGGTTCATTGCTAGGATACTGCCAAGATTCAGTAAGACTAAGAAGGAGGCAGCTTACAGAATACATTCGAGTCCTGGCGTAGAATACTGCTTAAGAGTGTGGCGTTCATACTATGTGTACAAACAGAGGATACTGAAAGGATGCGAGGAGAGGCAGCGTAAATCGTCACTGTTCAGTTTGAATGATGAGAAAGCGTCACAGTATTGACAAAATACCTTAATTTGCAGACTCTCGAAATAGGCGCCATTAGTGCGTTAAAATTTCGATAATCAGGTTTATGTAAAGAATCTAAATATACTACAGACACTTACATACCACTCCTGTAAGGGCCGCCAAGACGATTTTAGGCAGGATTCTCACTGATTGAATACGTTTTTGCTATACGTAACTGGTTCACACTGCGAAGACAGCAGTACAACACCGGCCAGCATGTCTGTCGTACCGGCCGGTGCAACACGGAGTGCTGGCTGCTCCACTCAACTTGTATCGGTCGATACACGGTGAGGACAATTTCAAGTCATCCGATGCGCCTCAAAAGAACTGTTTTATGTAGAGGAAGCAAAGCCATATTCATCTGTGTATTCAGTTAGTAAAAAGTTTTATTTTTCGCATAAAAATTGAAAACAGCTGTCGGGATCGTTTATGTTATCTACTACGCTAATTTTTCTCATTATGTTTTGAAGACATTATTAGGTATAGAAAATATTTTTTGTATCTAGCAGTCTGCCATGACAGCTTTATAATAAACTGGTTTTCTTTTGTTTAGTGACCGTACTACTTATTATGATACTTGGAAGTGTAGTAATAGACCACGAATTTTGCGGTGAAAAATATAGTCACTGGCCAGTTTACGTTTGGTGCATTCTATGACACATATTGGTGCATACAAAGTACGACTGACACAGCGGTATTGTTTTTAAAGCTTAGAGGAGAGCGATACCCTTTTCTAACCTCGAGAAAATGTGTCAGATACACTGGAGTATGTCTGAAATGAGCTGGCAACTTAGCGACACATACGAGGCTACTGCCGCTTGCTATGGCCTGCAATGCCGAATACGGAGCTACCTCGTGTTTCTCGTTTCCTTGTGCCGCCGGTACAAGCCGTAGCTGGAAATGAAAGAAGAACTTACCGAAGTGATGCTGACTGTATGTTTTTCTGTCTATTCTCCCTGTTTTCAGGAAACTTTTTGGAATGTGTGAAAGAGATCTCAAAGCCAAATTCCTGTTACATCTGAATGAGCACTTGGATGAACCTGTGTAAAGCTCATTGGGCTATTACTTGTCATAATGGCCCTCTGGCAATACTGCAAACAAGCTGTCTCCCCCCTACACAGAGTTCACCAACCATTGTTACACCGTAGATTGTGAGATATTTCGATGCAAATCCAGCATTTTTTCTTCTGAATACTCCTCATGGTGAATCATGTATTACTTTGCGAAACTGAAGAGGCTGGGTTTATTAATTTGTAACCATTATTTATATGTATGTACCACAATGAATAAAATGGTCTTACTCAAAATAAACTTTTCAAAGTGCAATTTACGTCACACAGACGCTTGCACCAACTTACCGTATTAATGAGTAGCTTGTCAGCAGGAGATGTATGAAGTCGAAAATTTGTGTCCCCTTTGTCAGAGTTGCTGATACTAGTTGCTCCAAAAAGTGGGAACTGTGTAGTCTCATTATGCAGAAGTCGTTTTGGGAGAGCTCACGAGAAACCACAGCTTAACTATGATTTATTGTATATTTCACCTGAATATCCAGTACCTCCTTTCCTTTTTAAGTTTCTTGAGCTTTAAATAATCGTAAGTCGCAATAGGTTCCTCTTCAGAAGAGCTCATGATCGAACCGAGACTGAAACAGAAACATGATTCACGCTGTCTTGTTGCTTACCGTACAGAGAGACGCATTGTGTATAGTAACGTATCGTATCAACCGAGTGTCAATACGAGTGTCCCATCGGTATGTTACGCGTCGTGGCGCGTAACCTTTATTGAAATGAGTAGTATCTCATAACGTATACACTAATTACAGCACGCACAAAGGCATTCTAACGTTATTGCTAGAGTCCATGCCAGACTGGTACGGGAAGAAACCTTAAGATATAGTTCATCGCTAAGTACGCTGTATCATGAACTTAAAAGTGATCTGAAGCTTTTGTATGTACGAGGGTCATACTCAAAGTCGTGAGCAACCCACTGTTAAAATTGAGATTACAGGAATGTAACAAAAACGAGTGCATGATCACAATCTACACTTTTGACCACATGTTGCCGTATTGTGAAGTAACTAGCGTCTATCGCGTGACGAGAGGCAGTACTTGTAAAATGGCTGACAGCGTTTCGACGGCGTGCTGTCAACGAATTTTTCGTTAAAGAGGGAAAGTCTGCTGCTGAAATTCACATCAGACTTCAACGTGCCTATGGAGATACCTGCATGGGTGCTATTAATTTCAGGAGATAGGTGAAGCATTTCAAAGACGGGAAAACGAGTATGCAAGATGAACCGCGTAACGGTCGCTCGCGAAGTGCATGTACGAAACGCAACAAGGGGAGAGTTGTTGAGCTCATTAGAGAAGACAGGTGTGGCACAGCGAATGAAATCCGTGCTAAGCTTCGATTAGACACAGTACGGTGCAAGAAATGTTTCAAAACTTAGATTATCGGGAAGTTTGTACCCGTTGTGTCCCACGTTATTGACTGAAGACTAAAAACTTCAGAGAAGAATGTCTGGGTGGGAAACTCTTCAAAACCTTGGCGTCCTGCGACTACCCTCGTTTGTGGTTCTGTATAGGGACGAACGTGAGGCCAACACTACGAGACGGCGGAGGTTATTCAGAAAGCGATGCCTTCGTGCTGCTAGAACGTAGTTCTATAGTAAGGTAATCTTCAGACTTGTAGAACCATGCGAAATACGTGTGCAGAGCAATAGGAATTATATTGAAAAGTGAGAGAAAAGTCTGTAGATTACGATGATGTCCTCGGTTTCTCTAAAAAAATAAATATTAAGAGATTAAAAAATTGTTAGCACACTAATTTTAGTATGACCCTCTTACATGTATCAGTGGATGTAGACGAGCGGAAGGTATCGTCATGCATTCATTAGAAAATCGTGAAATCGTCACGGAGATGCTGATCGTATTCCAATGGAAAACGCTACAAGAGAGACAGCGTTCGTCACGAAAAATGTTATTTTTGAATTTCCACAGAAAAGTCACCCATCACCATGTTATATATTCCCACATACAGAAACGACTAGAAAATCAGAGCTATTCGAGTTCATGCCGAGGTTTCCCGAGAGTTGTTTTTCTCACGCACGTTTCGCGAAAAGAATAGCAAAGCGGGGAAATAATATTATTAATGAAAGGCCTTGACCGCCGGCCTTTGTGGCCGAGCGGTTCTAGGCGCTACAGTCTGGAACCGCGCGACCGCTACGGTCGCAGGTTCGAATCCTGCCTCGGGCATGGATGTGTGTGATGTCCTTAGGTTAGTTAGGTTTAGGTAGTTCTAAGTTCTAGGGGACTGATGACCTCAGATGTTAAGTCCCATAGTGCTCAGAGCCATTTGAACCATTGTTGAAAGGCCTTGACTACAACCTAAGGTGGCTTGCGGAGTATGGGCGTGGATGCAGATGCCACTACTTCGAAGCAATGAAATTTTAAATTCGTGACGCTGTACTTTCCTAAAACGATGCTACCAGTGCTGCATCGAATTATATTCCTTTAGAATACGTAACGGCCTAGTAGTTTGTGGAAGAGGCTCTCACCCAGCAATTCAGAATACACCTGTTACAGCTAATACGTTAGCGTTACCATTGTACCTCGATTTCCAGCACTTTGCCGAGCCGCAGTCGATATGCCGCATACGCCATTCGACACCGCGAGGCGGCCGGGAATGTTTGATGCCCCCAGGACAGCGGCGGCCGCCGCGGTCACGCGACAGCCCAGCCAGGCTGTCGCTTTTATGTAACGAAGGCCGTGCGTCACGGACGGTCGGCGCTCCGTCCCTCGCAAGGAAGGCGGCGACGGACGCCACGCCATTGCGATGCGCCGCAGAGGCGGCTACAGGTGTCCGCTGATACTGGAACTAATTATCGAAAGAGCTGCTGCCTTTCCTACTAATGACTGGGCGAAACAAGCTTACCAAACACCAGAATACACGAACAGATATGCGTCTGGCCCTCGACATTGTAAAATGGAGCAAGACTTTCGAAATTAGAGGGAAAAATTGGAATCCAAGACCAAGAACTAAATGCTCAAACTAAAAATGGTGCAGCACAGGAATCCAGCCTTTCACGTTCAGTCTGTACACTAAGAAACAATGACAGAAATAAAAGAATTGATATGGGTTACGATTAAAAATCAGGGTGAAACGATATCAGTGATAGGATTCTACGGTAACATTGGTTTCCTAAGTGAAAATGAGGAAGAATTGCAAGACCTGTCGAATGGAATGAACAGAGAGCACACATAGTGGACTGAGAGTAAACCTAAGAAAGACGAAAGTAATGAGGAGTAGAACAAAAGAAATTAACGATAAACCTAACACCAAAGCTGGGGACCACGAGTTAGACAAGGTGAAGGAATTCTGCTAGCTTCAAACCAAAAATGAAAACAGACATGACAAAGAACAGCAACAGCGACAGATATAAATAATGTGAAGACATATTTGTATGTAGAGTTGTGCATTTATCACGCTGGACATGAATAGCACGATAGTTCAAGTATTATATAAACTAACGCAAGTTTTCTCCTTTTTTTTCATCTTTGTTGTGGGGACTGAGTTAAGAGACTGTGGATATAGAAGCGACTGGTCTACTAAGTGAGACAGGCCTGTAGAAGCTATAACAATCATTCTCGTGCTTCAGTTTTTTTTAAGTAGGTAATAAACGTCTGTAAAAGACACGAATTGTGCTATAAAGGTTTTGCAAAAATTTTGATTTAACTACAATGATCAGTCTTATAACATATAATACAAGTAGTGAAGGTTTTGTATCCCGCCTGGAAGGCGGCTCGTGGGCCTGCTCCTGTAAAATGAAGGGTAGGTCGAATGTAGGAAGTGAGTAGGAGCAGGAAAAGGTAAAACACGTCGGTACTGCAAGTAAGTAAAAGTGGTTTACTGGTGCATGAATATATACAGAAGCATACATAACTTTGTACGAAGGTGCGAAGCCTTAGACCCGTCGTAAGTAGAGCAAAGTCTCTATGTGAAGCGAAGCTGAAGCGAAATGTGCCGGCCGTCTGCTCTGACCAAGTGGGTAGAATCTGCAACGTCGCTCGGAGAGCTGAACAGCGCCTGCTAGAGGGCGCTGTCGTCTGTGTCGGTGTCGTAGTTCCAACCGATGAATTTGCACCTAGCCGTGGCATCGTAGCTATCGATATCACAGAAAGCTTGTTATATGAATATTCTTAACTTTTTTCCCGAAACAACTGTAGATTCAATAATAAGTGATGTATTACGCTATATTATGACTGTATGGGATGCAGTTGTTAATACATAATTTTTTTTTACGTTGGATAACCCAGATAGCGCCCCCCCCCCCCCTCCACCATGAACCATGGAACTTGCCGTTGGTGGGGAGGCTTGCGTGCCTCAACGACACAGATAGCCGTACCGTAGGTGCAACCACAACGGAGGCGTATCTGTTGAGAGGCCACACAAACGTGTGGTTCCTGAAGAGGGGCAGCAGCCTTTTCAGTAGTTGCAGGGGCAACAGTCTGGATGATTGACTGATCTGGCCTTGGAACACTAACCAAAACGGCCTTGCTGTTGTGGTACTGCGAACGGCTGAAAGCAAGGGGAAACTACAGCCGTAATTTTTCCCGAGGGCATGCAGCTTTACTGTGTGGTTAGATGATGATGGCGTCCTCTTGGGTAAAATATTCCGGAGGTAAAATAGTCCCCCATTCGGATCTCCGGGCGGGGACTACTCAGGAGGACGCCGTTATAAAGAGAAAGAAAATTGGCATTCTACGGATCGGAGCGTGGAATGTCAGATCCCTTAATCGGGCAGGTAGGTTAGAAAACTTAAAAAGGGAAATGGATAGGTTAAAGTTAGATATAGTGGGAATTAGTGAAGTTTGGTGGCAGGAGGAACAAGACTTCTGGTCAGCGAATACAGGGTTATAAATACAAAATCAAATAGGGGTAATGCAGGAGTAGGTTTAATAATGAATAAAAAAATAGGAGTGCGGGTAAGCTACTACAAATAGCATACTGAAAGTATTATAGTGGCTAAGACAGACACGAAGCCCATGCCTACTACAGTAGTACAAGTTTATATACCAACTAGCTCTGCAGATGACGAAGAAATGAAGGATGAGATAAAAGAAATTATTCAGGTAGTGAAGGGAGACGAAAATTTAATAGTCATGGGTGACTGGAATTCGACAGTAGGAAAAGGGAGAGAAGGAAACATAGTAGGTGAATATGGATTGGGGCTAAGAAATGAAAGAGGAAGCCGTCTGGTAGAATTTTGCACAGAGCATAACTTAATCATAGCTAACACTTGGTTCAAGAATCATAAAAGAAGGTTGGATACATGGAAGAACCCTGGAGATACTAAAAGGTATCAGATAGATTATATAATGGTAAGACAGGGATTTAGGAACCAGGTTTTAAATTGTAGGACGTTTCCAGGGGCAGATGTGGACTCTGACCACAATCTATTGCTTATGAACTGTAGATTAAAAGTGAAGAAACTGCAAAAAGGTGGGAATTTAAGGAGATGGGACCTGGATAAACTGAAAGAACCAGAGGTTGCACAGAGTTTCAGGGAGAGCATAAGGGAACAATTGACAGGAATGGGGGAAAGAAATACAGTAGAAGACGAATGGGTAGCTCTGAGGGATGAAGTAGTGAAGGCAGCAGAGGATCAAGTAGGTAAAAAGACGAGGGGCAGTAGAAATCCTTGGGTAACAGAAGAAATATTGAAGTTAATTGATGAAAGGAGAAAATTAAAAATGCAGTAAATGAAGCAGGCAAAAAGGAATACAAACGTCTCAAAAATGAAATCGACAGGAAGTGCAAAATGGCTAAGCGGGCATGGCTGGAGGACAATGTAAGGATGTAGAGGCTTATCTTACTAGGGGTAAGATAGATACTGCCTACAGGAAAATTAAAGAGACCTTTGGAGAAAACAGAGTCACTTGTATTAATATCAAGAGCTCAGATGGAAACCCAGTTCTAAGCAAAGAGGGGAAAGCAGAAAGGTGGAAGGAGTATATAGAGGGTCTATACAAGGGCGATGTACTTGAGGACAATATTATGGAAATGGAAGAGGATGTAGATGAAGGTGAAATGGGAGATACGATACTGCGTGAAGAGTTTCACAGAGCACTGAAAGACCTGAGTCGAAACAAGGCCCTGGGAGTAGAAAACAATCCATTAGAACTGCTGACAGCCTTGGGAGAGCCAGTCCTGTCAAAACTCTACCATCTGGTGAGCAAGACGTACGAGACAGGCGAAATACCCCCAGACTCCAAGAAGAATATAATAATTCCAATTCCAAAGAAAGCAGGTGTTGAGAGATGTGAAAATTACCGAACTATCAGTTTAATAAGTCACAGCTGCAAAATACTAACGCGAATTATTTACAGACGAATGGAAAAACTGGTAGAAGCCGACCTCGGGGAAGATCAGTTTGGATTCCGTAGAAATGTTGGAACACGTGAGGCAATACTGACCTTACGACTTATCTTAGAAGGAAGATTAAAGAAACGCAAACCTACGTTTCCAGCATTTGTAGACTTAGAGAAAGGTTTTGACAATGTTGACTGGAATACTCTCTTTCAAATTCTAAAGGGGACAGGGGTAAAATACAGGGAGCGAAGGGCTATTTAAAAATTTGTACAGAAACCAGATGGCAGTTATAAGAGTCGAGGGGCATGAAAGGGAAGCAGTGGTTGGGAAGGGAGTGAGACAGGGTTGTAGCCTCTCCCCGATGTTATTCAATCTGTATATTTAGCAAGCAGTAAAGGAAACAAAAGAAAAATTCGGAGTAAGTATTAAAATCCAGGGAGAAGAAATAAAAACTTTGAGGTTCGCCGATGACATTGTAATTCTGTCAGAGACAGCAAAGGACTTGGAAGAGCAGTTGAACGGAATGGACAGTGTCTTGAAAGGAGGATATAAGATGAACATCAACAAAAGCAAAACGAGGATAATGGAATGTAGTCGAATTAAGTCGGGTGATGCTGAGGGAATTAGATTAGGAAATGAGACACTTAAAGTAGTAAAGGAGTTTTGCTATTTGGGGAGCAAAATAACTGATGATGGTCGAAGTAGAGAGGATATAAAATGTAGACTGGCAATGGGAAGGAAAGCGTTTCTGAAGAAGAAAAATTTGTTAACATCGAGTATAGATTTAAGAGTCAGGAAGTCGTTTCTCAAAGTATTTGTAGGGAGTGTAGCCATGTATGGAAGTGAAACATGGACAATAAGTAGTTTGGAGAAGAAGAGAGTAGAAGCTTTCGAAACGTGGTGCTACAGAAGAATGTTGAAGATTAGGTGGGTAGATCATGTAACTAATGAGGAAGTATTGAATAGGATTGGGGAGAAGAGAAGTTTGTGGCACAACTTGACTAGAAGAAGGGATCGGTTTGTAGGACATGTCCTGAGGCATCAAGGGATCACAAATTTAGCATTGGAGGGCAGAGTGGAGGGTAAAAATCGTAGAGGGAGACCAAGAGATGAATACACTAAGAAGATTCAGAAGGATGTATGTTGCAGTAGGTAGTGGGAGATAAAGGAGCTTGCACAGGATAGATTAGCATGGAGAGCTGCATCAAACCAGTCTCAGGACTGAAGACCACAACAACAACAACCCAGATAGATCCTTTCAGTATAATTTAGTCCAACGTCTTGTAAATCTCTCTGTAATTCAGGAAATAATAACATTCAAAAATTAAGATGTGTGAATTTTTACAGTGCAAATGTTTCAAATACACTGTTCTACTGTCTTGTAGCCTGAACTGTTAGGAATTATTACGTACTTCATTAAGTTCTAAAAGTAAGACATTAGCAAAGAAGGGTGCATGAAGAGGTCAGCAAAACGACAGATTAATAAGGTGGAGAAGACAATGGAGTTTCAGCCCACAATAAGGTTCGTGGATTAATAATGAGTGTGTTTTTGGAACTGTAGCTGCCAGTACTACTGCAGTACGTTGCCCTGGACTTTTGACAACGTACGTGGTTTCAAGAAAACGGTTGTCCAGCACATAACGCAATTGAACCATGGGAGTTATTAGATGTATTTACACTGGTCGATCGATTAGCTGAGGTGGCGCTATTATTTGACTCACTAGGTCGCTGGATTTGCCGTTGCCTGATTTCCTTCTGTGGGGATAGTCAAAAGATAAGGTGTACCAACAAGTGCCTACAGGCCATGAAAACATGGTAGATTGCATTAGAAACGCCTGTGTGGACATCCCCAAAGGTGTGTTTCTGACCTGTGTATGGTCATTTGGAAAGCGGATCACTAAATGTATTGAAGTTAGCAGTACTATGTTTGAACACTTACTCTAATTGGAAAAGTAGAGTAGCTTTCGCCTCAAGCCACGATCATAGTGGCGCGTCAAGTAGTCCCATGTTCGATATATTTGAGGAATTCAGGGTTGCGAATGGGGTTTCCAATCACAAGTAATGAAATACTGGCCTCTGGTACCCTCACAGCGTGGAGTGTCCCGCGTGCTATTGGTTATTCAAGGGCCATTGAGTAGCATATCGTCAATTCCTATTCCTGCATTTACAGCATCATCCGTGCCGAAACGAAGAAAATGTAGAAACAAAATGTATGTAGATTTTGTCATAGAATGGTAATCTGCAATAAAAAACAGGAGTTCCCATTGAAGATTTCAAAGTTGCTCCCCACCACCCAAGCATGGTGTTGGGTAGGCGGTCGAGTGTGGTATCATTGGATGTCCCCCTGTGAGACAAACAAATTGGAATTATAACTTTCTTTGATCAAATATATAGTTTTCGAGGTACTTCAATGTCTTCAGTTAAAGTGAACACACTGTATAGGTCTGTATAGTGACAGAAGGTGTAGATCATTTTGAATTTTGTGTTGTGGTTAATTATTATAATATACCATCTTGTCAGACTGTGTACGGTGAATGCGCTGCTCTGCACGGAGGACGGATTATATGTATGAGTGAAATGACATTGTTGAATAATGAATATTTCCTTTGTTTCGAAGCCAATGATGCAACAATAATGGTGTCTTCCTTCCCAGACACTTGATTGACTTAGTACTGCACAGATCCCTTCTTTGTGATTTAATTTTTCAGTGTATTTTCAGTGTGCTGCCTGGTTCACCTATGTTCTACATACCATAGAATTATGTTTAATGATTTTTTTTCAGTGTGGTACCCCACTGATTTGTAACTGTTTGGGTTTTGTCCTACATGTCTCTTGTCAGTGTGCTGCTGGCATAAACATTAGAGTGTTTAGTTGTAGCATACCTAGCCATGTTATTCTTTTAATGCTGTATGTCTGTTCTCACAGGTCCTTTATTTATGAGGTTTAGGTTCTTTTTATTAATTCAAAAAGTTTATTCTTTTGTGCATTGCTGTAGGTGTTGCAGCTGTGCTCATGACACAGGGTGATTTTTACTAATGCCACACTCATCCCCTATTTTCCTTATTGTTATGTATTGTGATCGATATTATGTATTCTGTTGTGTAATGATCTTAAAATGAATGAATCAGTTTGGGTGATAGGAAGCCTGTTGAGGAGGAGATGTATAAGAGATTGGACCATGTAAGAAGAGGAAGAAGTGTATTCATTCAATTATTTTTGTCTTATTTGCGAACTAATTCCGATGTATTAATCTTCTTTCTTCGAGTTGGTTAGGAGATGAGGATAAAAGCAAACATAAATCAAGACTCTGTGTTTCCATCAAAGAAAATAAATAATGCAAACACCAATAAAGGACGTCTACCACGCCTTACTCACAACCTCAACACCAGATAAGATTATAACAGCCTTTTCCCCCCTGAGGAAGGGCATTTGCAGTAGTGGTTAGGATGTCAGAGAATTTCTCTCACTGACAATACAGTCACATACCCAGAAAAATTGTGTTGACTGTGACAATAGCTATGGAAGCCTATGCTTACATCACGCAAATATTCACAGACATACGCGCCATATGAGTATGAGCATAATCGTCATGAAAAATGGCATCACAATGCTGTTATATGAGAGATACAAATGAGGATACAGGAGCTTCAAGGCATACTGTTAGTAACGTGATAAACGGGTTTCTGTGCCATTTTGTGTGTGTGGGTTGCATACATTCAGGGGTAAATTATCTACCACCCCTTAATATATTGCACTGTTGATTGATTTATGACCTTGTGGGTGGTGATTTACGACTCCTGGGGATAATCCATTCTCCTGAAAAACCCCTGCCCTCTCCCCTCCCCACTTCCCTGGTAACAAGCTAACCCTTCCCCACCCTCTCTCAAATATGAGTACAGTTAATTACCTGATTGTTTAAATTGGTCAATTAATTAGTCCCTCTGAGAAATGCTCCAGCCCTCTCCTCTTTTACCCCCCTTAACCTGCCCCTCACCATGAAAATTGAAAGGAAAAGGACTCAGTTTGTGTTGGAGAGAAAGAATCTTGCAACATGAAATTCAAATCAGTGTCAATAATATATTGCTCAATCGATTATTCTTTATTTAAACAGCTTGCAGGAGAAAGGGCTACCCCACTTGTGTAGAGCTCATGTCTCCACCTCACAACCCCACTTCCCATGATGTACTGTTTGCAAGCACCAATGTATCGAATGAAGTGCAGTTCATTACCCACCATTTTGAGTCATCTGCATGTGTGTCTGTTGTCCAGGCACCAAAAGGTACCAGGCATAGTGCTGAGTGTGTGCAATTGCATGCTGGGGATGTTGGGTCGCTTCTGAGGCTCTAATTACATACAACACTGACAAGCAGCAGCAGGATTCCAGTTAGCTCCCACACCTACCTAAATCTCTCAGTCTGCGCTGACCTGTCAGGCAGGAAAAATCTGTCTATGTAGTCTCATGTGAAGATGAAGACAAAACGAGGAATGTTGTAGTATAGTATTGATCTTTCCGAAAATCTTAGCTTGGTTCAGAACTCTGCTACCCTAGAGCCTTAGTATGTAATGTCCTCCTGGGTAGGTACTGTCATAATGTGTTCTATTGAGGAGATGTTGCTGTTGGGAAGAGGTAAATTTAGTAAGTGCATTACTTTTAAGCACACAGCTTGGGACTGTGTCCATAGCCTCCTACATGAGGAATGGAAGGATGTGAATATTTTTAGTGATAACAGTGAGACGCATTTCACAACTCATAGAAACTACTGCCTTGTGTTGGAACCAGCCAGCCAGTTCACAGAGCAGCAAACAATTTCTTCCTATGCAACTTCCCCAGACAGAGTGAACCAGAGGTAGTCATCTGGGTGTAGGGGCTGTGAATGAGCTAGTCCACAAGAATGTCACAGGTGGCGCTCCAAAGAAGTTTTTTCCCCTCTCAAACACAGCATTCACCCCCTCCCCGACCTGAAAACTGACGGGAGTCGATAGGAACGCTACATCCACTCACATGATAGTGATGTCAGTAGTATATAAGATGGATGCACTCTCAGTGGCAGTGCATCAGTGGAAGACCCATGAAGCATCAACAGCAACTGAGATCATCATACACCTCTGCCTAGCAGAAGTTCCAAGTCTTTATTCTACACCATGCCTTTGTTTTGGGGTTCTTATTGTTTCTTCTTTTCCTTCTTCTTTGTTCAGCGGCCTCCAGCATGTCTGGACCTACTGCAACGTCCAGCATGTCTGGACGACCAGCAACCACAATTCAGCAGCGGCAGTAGCATCGTAGGATCATTTAGAATACTGACTAGCGAGTTGGAACAGAACAACAAGCTCCTGTTATCCATCCTTCTCACTGATTTGTGCCCAGCTATCAGAAGAACTGAGCTGGGGGCCCCATACCACATGGTGCAGATCAGTACTGGTCTCTGACATGTGCACCATCTCAGAACATTCTGGTGTTACTGGAAGGACGGAGCATTAATGTGGTTGATGAGAAGCTGCCTATTCCTCCTAGTACTCTATTGCTTTTCGCTTCAACTTAGAAAGTAACAGCTACCATACACAAGCTGTGTATGTTTGGTAATTAAGGCCCCGCTGCTTCCTGTCGTATTATTGGGCGCGAACAGCATGTCCCAACTAATATGGGTTATCTGTCATCAGTCCTCTTTACCAACGAAGCAAAATTTATCAGAACTGGTATCATCACTCTGCATAATCGTCATCTACTGCCTATTCCTCCTAGTGCTCTATTGCTTTTCGCTTCAACGTATAAATAACAGCTAGCAGGTCAAAGTGCTTAAATATTGTTACAAAAATATCAGTGGACAGTCAATGGCATGTTGTGTTAGATACTGAAAAGGCATCAAGAAGCATTAAAGTGTTGCTTATGGAGTTGGAATGAGATGAACTGTGCCGTGCAGAACCCTGCATCAAAACACCAGACGATCTACGAGTATTGCCTATCTCATCCACCCTTAGAAATTTACTGTGTCAACCTAATGCTGTCAGTGAAATCAGTGTAGTATGGCATGGCACTCATAGCGAGACGCAGAGTTCAATTCATTAATCCGCAACACTCCACTGTTACAACCATGTTTGACTTACAGATGGTGCTATCCCTTGTGTTGAAAAGACTGAATAGTTGGCTGCCATGTGTTCAAACTGTGTTTAAGGATTTGTTAACTATGTTGTACAATAGTGTGCATGCAGACGATTTAGAACACTGCAACAATATGGCATCAAATTAAGAAGCTAAAGTAACTCCCATCAGTTTGAGAAAAATAAACTCTGAATTCTGAGCATACAAGAAAACTTTATTTGCTAAATTATTTACGGATGTGAAGATAAAGAAAGCACCAGTTGATTTTTGTGATGTAGTGCACCCTGTACATGATTGTTGAATAAAAATATGTATATTACCGCAAATGATGTTTTTATTCTCTTCATACCCCTCACAATAACGTTACTGCTACCAGCATTTTCACTGCAATGTCTAGATGATGCAGCAGAACCAAGCTGTCTGAATCAGCTCACCATCATAGTCAGCGTCTTCAGTCATTGTTAAACTGAAATGTAGGTGAAGGTTTTCAGGTGTATACACACTAAAGAGCCAAAGACATTGGTAAACCTGCCTAATATCGTGTAGGGCCCCTGCGAGTACGCGGAAGTGCCACAACATGAGATGGTATGGACTAGACTAATGTCTGAAGTAGTGCTGGAGGGTATTGACACCATGAAACCTGCAGGGTTACCCATAAATCCGTGAGAGTACGAGAGGATGGAGATCTCTTCTGAACAGCACGTCGCAAGAAATCCCTGACAAGTTTAATAATGTTCATGTCTGGTTAGTTTGATGCCCAGTGGAAGTGCTTAAACTCAGGAAAGCGTTCCAGGAGTCACTCTGTAGCAATTATGGACTTGTGGTGTGTCGCATTGTCCTGTTGGAATTGCCCTAGTACATGGGAATGCACGATGGACATGAACGGATGCAGATGATCAGACAGGACGCTTACGTACGTGTCACCTATCGGAGTCGAATCTAGACGTATCTGAGGTCCCATATCACTCCAACTACACACGTCCCACACCATTTCAGAGCCTCCACCAGCTTGAACAGACCGCTGCTGACGTGCAGGGTCCGTGGATTCATGAGGTTATCTCCATATCCAAACACGTCCATCTGCTCGATGCAATTTGAAATGAGACTTGTCCGACCAGGCAACACGTTTCCAGTCATCAACTGTCCATGACGGTGTTGATGGGCCCAGGCGAGGCCCACGCGTGCAATTATCAGGGGTGCACGAGTGAGCATTCGGCTCCGAAAGCATATATCGGTGATGTTTCGTTGAATGGTTAACACGCTGACTCTTGGTGGTGGCCCATCATTGAAACCTGCAGCATTATCCGCAAGGCTTGCACTTATGTCATGATGAACTATTCTCTTCAGTCGTCATTGGTCCCATTATTTCAGGATCTTCTTTGGCCACAGCGATGTCGGAGATCTGATGTTTTACCGGACTCCTGATATTCACGGTACACTCGTCAAACGGTCATACGGGAGAAACCATACTTCATCGCTACCTCAGAGTTGGTATGTCCCATCGCTCGTGCACTGACTGTTACACCACGTTCACACTCACTTAAATGTTCATAACCTACCAATGTAGCAGCAGTAACGGATCTAGCAACTGCGCTAGACATTTGTTGTCTTACATAGGCGTTGCCGACCGCATCGCCGCATTCTGCCTGTTTACGTATCTCTGTATTTGAATACGTATGCTTATACCAGTTTCTTTCGCACTTCAGTGTATATACCTTGTGATATATATTTTCTATAAAAACTTATTGCACACCAAAACCTGATGTGGTCAGTGTCATGGCATGGTGGGTGAAGCACCAGGACTCTGTTGTAAGTGACAGGTCCTGTGATGGTGTGGAAGAAGAGCAGAAGAAGAAGAATGGGATACTCGTACCTGATAATATAAATCGATAATTATGGGTGCATCCAATTGCTGTAAGACAAATGTTCTCATGTCACTGCTAACATACCCAGATGGAGTCTGCTTTGAGCATGCACATTTATTTTCAAAAACTCTGGTTCAACCCAAGTATCAGTTACTGCAGAAGGTACTGCAGAGTGTTGTTGGTTTATCATACACTACATTCAGTCAAAGCAGTCAAGTCCCTCCAGCACCAAAAGTAAAGCTGAACACAGTTTTCATATTTGACGGTGTTGCTCTGGAAACCAGGATCAAATTTTACGCTGTTTCTGTTTTGGTCGTCATATAGGTGTTGACATATTTTATTTTTGTCAAAAATATTCCAGAATCCTGAAACAGAGATTGCAGAATAATGCATATCTCATTACAGGTTTCGAACAAGACAATCTGAATTTAAAAGGTATTTACTGTGTGTATGTGGGAACAAAATGTCATTCAATGATTTTGTGAATATTTTGGTAGATTGCTGTTATCACACAGTACAGGTTTCTTGTTAAGGATAAATCAATGAAAATGAGTGATAGTAGATATAGATGGAACTTCCAGGAGTTTCTTTATATATATAGATACGAAATAAATGATGAATACATTAGTTTACATCTTACCATGGACAAGTTCACATGTAGGTCAAGCACTTACCTGAGAGGTTCAAATGGTTCAAATGGCTCTGAGCACTATGCGACTTAACTTCTCGGGTCATCAGTCGCCTAGAACTTAGAACTAATTAAACCTAACTAACCTAAGGACATCACACACATCCATGCCCGTGGCAGGATTCGAACCTGCGACCGTAGCGGTCGCTCGGCTCCAGACTGTAGCGCCCAGAACCGCACGGCCACTCCGGCCGGCTGCCTGAGAGGATAGCTGTGCATAGACAGAAAGTGCTTCTATACATAGATGGAAAATTCAGCCTCTCGAACGTAAACTTAAGGACCCAGAGATGCATGCCCAGGCCCTTCTGAGATTGACCATGACTAAATGCTATGGTTAAGAAACCAGAGACGTACACCCAGATCATTCTCCGATAGAAAAGATGACTTAGCTTTAAACGTTGATGGAACTGAAACGAATGTACACGACTTACTTGTATAGTTTGATAGATCTGCACGGATGTATATAAGGTGCACCCTGCAAAGGAGTTCGATTTGTATATAACAGTCCGTATCTCGAGGTCTTGCGGTCGCGTTCTCGCTTCCCGAGCATGGGGTCCCGGGTTCGATTTCCAACGGGGTCAGGGATTTTCACCTGCCTCGAGATGACTGATTGTTTGTGTTGTCCTCATCATTTCATCATCATTCATGAAAGGGGCGAGATTGGACCGAACAAAAGTTGGGAATTTGTACGGGCGCTGATAAGAGCGCAGTTGAGCGCCCCACAAACCAAACATCATCGTCATCGCATATAACAAGATGTCGACTAAGTGAAAGGTCATTCTCGCACAGAAGGCTGTTCAGGAGAAGTTACGACTACTAAGGTTAGGACATTTGGACTGAGAGCAGACGATGAGAGAAATCTTTAAACCAGTTACTGAATATCTTGATGAACTCTTGGCAAAATTACACATCGACGATGGCGTTGCTTATTTCATTAACCATCAAGCGATGCTAAGATAAACAAAACGTTCAGGGTCAGTGGTGAAAACCATATGTGCTGGGCAAGCAGCCTGTAAGTTTAAAGCGAAAAACGGTACAGATAGGTAACAGGGTATTTCAAAGAACGTGTGGTCTAATGAAAGTTTTTAAATCCCCAAAATACTGTAAATTATTAACCCAATTATCTGGATATGAGCAGTAAAATACTGCAGTTGACACGTGTTCATAGGGAAGTGGGAACCAGGCGCAATGGTAAATACAGAACCATTATAAAAACTATATTAGGTATTGGCATAGATCAAAAAGAGTCCACAATCGATCTCACGGCATCAGCTCCTGTTAGTGATACTCTTCCTCGCGAATGAGTTTGTTTCAATGATCTCCGAGCTTAGAGAGAGAGAGTTATAATCAAATAAATATGGAGACATTAGTTCGAGAACTGAACAAACCAACACACAAAACATATGCTCATAGGCATGTTATGATTAAACATTTGGATGACTTACGGCAGGTTCATCTTCTAGATATGCGAGAATATTCAATTCAGATATCTTTAAATAGTTGTTGATATATACTCCAAATCTGCCTCTGAATTACTCGTTAAAACAAAAATGGGGGAAGATGTCACAGAGGGTGTTTGATCATTTGTTGCAGATGGGGACGAATCCATCCTCAGACAACCTCCAAATCGATCATGGTGGAGTTTTACAATAGGTATTTCAAGATCGTGATGCAGCGGTATGGAATACATCACTACTCAACATTCACTCACCTGAAGGCGAGTATCATGTAACGTCTGAACAGAACAACGAAAGTTCAAAATGCGATGTGTTTCAACCTTTGCAGTTCGTACAAGCAGATGGATATCCACCCAGGTATAATTTCGCAGTATAATCCAACCAAACAATACACAATAATAATGAGATCAATCGATGTTCATGATAATGGACTCTGGATACTGTATACTATCTGCTGTGAAGTCCGAACAAGACACAGCCGGTGCAGAAGCATCACAGGCGCAAAGATGCGAGATGGTGTCAATGCCACAGACACTCGACACTTGGGCGAATTCCACCAGCACCACGGGTGGCGCTGGCCGGGCACAATCCGCCAACTACCGGGCGATAACTGACAGAAGCCTATTCGGGAGACAAAAGAGCAGCTCCGGTCACTTTGTTATAGATCATCGTCCAGGGTTGACTTTAGACAAGGAACATTATTTAGTGAATTCTTAGAAGTGAAAACACCGTTGCACTGCTATGCACAGTGAAGTTTACCTACGATTATTTGCACATAGCCATTGAGTGCCTTTTTCGCGTTATATTACATGCAGTGTTGCAGACATCATTATTCAAGTTACAAAGATAAGTACACTCATTTGTGCGGCATCGTTACTAACTTGTTGGAGTGTTCAAGACCCTTCATTCTTTTATCCTGTTACCTGACACTGGCGCATAGCTGTGCAATAGTGGCTGGGAGAAACTGTCTTAGCGGTATACTGCACCAGAGGCCTTTTCACAAACTCGCAAAACTCGGCCTACTGTAACAACAGTGGCAACTCAGTCTCCACAGCAGTAGCGATGCGGCCTTTACAAAACTGGCGACGAGGGTTTACAAAACCATCGTATTAAAATGTTGGGTCGACATAAACAGAAATTTAATGAGGGCGATCTGGTAGATACCTGAAAACATATAGGTCCAGTGAGATATTCATAGTTTTCAAAGTGCGGAGAACAAATCCCAAAATTACATCTGAGACGGATAGGAGTGACACCGAAATTTCAGGATGCCTTTACACAGAGGAATTGCAGAATAGCTCAGAACATCATAAGAAGTCTAAGGAATAGAGGAAAAGTTAAATGACTTGGATTTCCTGCAACACAACACAGCTGGAATGGTGCTGATGTTTTGCTGTGTAATGGTGCACAAAGAGCACAGTGAGCAATGTTGTATAACATGCATGAGAGGAGACGCGTTACAGGAGGTGGTGGCATTCTGAATAAACTTGCAGCTGACTTGCGTATTCCAGGGTATAATAACTGCAGACATGGTACAAAGTTCCAAGCCATTTTGCTCGTGGTAGTAAGAAAGTTAGCTAGTTTGATAAGGTGTGGTTGGACTGTAAAACTACATGTGCAAAAGATGAAGGTCTCGTAGGACTTCATGCTGCACATCGAATTGTAGTTGATAAAGCCAAGGGACTACGTGCGAGGGAGGATTTTAATAATAGGGGCAGCACATTACAGCATTTGTAACTGATAGAACTGGGCTTGATCAAATTAAGTTGGGAATGAATGTAGATTTCAAGCAGGTTATGGATGGCAGACGTCGTACATTGAAAAAGAAGAGGACAACAATGAAGAAGAAGAAGCCAAGGCATGCGTGCTAAAAAGCTGTATCTTTACAGATATGTATGCAGCTAAAAGCGCTTTGTAGCATAAAGGATTCGTTAAAGCAGCTCTGATTGTGCCGATACTCAAAACATCAAGTGGAATTATCCCCTGCCTCATTCTTGCTCTTGCAGGTCTCTCAGCGATAGGTTCACTTGTTGGTTGGGCTGCAGCTATTGCCAGAACAGTCAAGACGCACCGGATTCCCAGGAGCAGCTACTTGGAAGCAAGAAGACATTACAGCATCAAAAAACGACTATACCTGAAACCACACAAGAAAGGACATTGTCTCTTCATAAATAAACAAGAACCCCATTAGCTATCCAACTGGATAGACTGCTTACAAATACAGATCTGTTCAAGTTTATTAGCAAAAGAATCATCATTCCAAGAATCCATGGTGTGTTCATGTGGGATACATTACGGAAGACTATGTGAAATTAGATGTTGCTGGGGGACCAGAAGCCCACTGGGTGGAGTATGTCAATCAAAATACAAATGATGTCTACTACTTCGGCTCATTTGCTGACCTGCAGCCTCCGGAAGAGCTACAATGATACTTCACCAACAGAAGACGTGTTTTCTACAATTTTCATCGCTACCAAGACTTTAATACTTGAGATACCAGAAGAGAGTCTTGAATTTGTCAATCAAAGGAATTCCAGCACCTGGTGATTTGCTTAGGGCCATGAGAACAGTGGGGCGGAGGTGTCCCTCGGGTGCATAGGCATG
Organism: Schistocerca serialis cubense; assembly: GCF_023864345.2. NCBI lineage: Eukaryota > Metazoa > Arthropoda > Insecta > Orthoptera > Acrididae > Schistocerca > Schistocerca serialis. Next base: position 507,858,817 of record NC_064643.1, on the reverse strand, counting down.
TGCGAGCACTTGAACCGTTATCAGTGTGTGTGATGGCTGGCTGTGTGGCATCCAACAGCAGTGCAGAGGACTGGTGCCTCATGTGTGCGCAGTCTTGTGGTAATTCCTCTGGCGTCCATGTGAATCTGCTTGCTGCAAACACCATTGCACGATGTGCCATTAGCCCCACAGGCTTCCACGGCAAATGAAGCTGTTAGTGTTCGGTGCTCCACTTGGTGCCGGTGGTGCCAGCATCACAGACATGGCCCGACCTCTGCAGTGTGCAGGTGCATGTGCTTAGCGCTCTACCCGGTGCCTGGCGGTGCCTGGACGACAGACACAAGCGTAGGCGACCCAAAACAGTGCCTAATACATTGCTCCTCGCTCCTTTCCTCGGTGCTGACAGTTATTACTTATTGGGAAGTAGAGGTGGGGGTGCAAAAGTGAGCTCTACTCAAGTGGGGGAGTCATGTCTCCCAGAAAATGATTAAATAAACAAATGCAAATTGAACTGAATAGTATATTATTGACATTGGCTTTAATCTTGTGTTGTGTGATCTCCAGCACGGACTCAGCTTTCGCAAGTATTTCCAGACGTGGGACCGAGCGAGGTGGCGCAGTGGCTACCACACTGGACTCGCATTCGGGAAGACGACGGTTCAATCCCGAGTCCGGCCATTCTGATTTGGGTTTTCCGTGATTTCCCTAAATCGCTCCAGGCAAATGTCGGGATGGTTCCTTTGAAAGGGCACGGCCGACTTCCTTCCCCGTCCTTCCCTAATCCGATGAGACCGATGACCTCGCTGTCTGGTCTCCTCCCCCAAAACAACCCAACCCAGACGTGGGAGGAGAGGGAGGAAGTGGGAGAGATCAAATATATGGTCATATCAGTGAGGGAGGTTGAGGAGTATTGGGATTTTGCAAAGGCATAGTGGAGGGGGAGGGGATGAGGATTTCTCGGAAGGATGGATTAATCCCAGGGGGTCATAAGTCAACCATGAAGAGTCATGAAACAATTAGTGGAGCAGTATGTAAAGGGAAGAGGCATAATTTGCCCCTGAATATATGCTTGTCCCGGAATGTATGCAACCTGCTCAAACAAAATGGCCTAGTATACTATTTACCACAATACTACCGTTGTGCCATCAGGTTTTCCTCAGTAACTATCAACCTTGACCTGAAGACATATGCAGTGGCTCCCCACACCATGGTGGCATGAGCAAAACGCCTTGCTTCCCCAAAACAGTGGAAGAATTGGACCCCTTCTTAGGTCGCCGCCATACTTGATGACGATGATCAACCATGGTAGTAAAAAATTATTACTCATGGGCTCAATACAATGCGACACCATTCATCGACATTTCAAGCTCCCACCACGGCTTCACTCCAGACACAAACAGATGTGGCTTGGCATTAATGGTAGCTTGTACATGGTAATTAATGAGTGATTTTTTTTTAAATATTGAACCTTAACATTTCTAGCACAGTTCTCAAAATTGATTACCTATTCGTTCCCATTCAGATTACGTGTAGTTTTGTAAGTTCGTAAGGTGTTCTGTTAACATTGTTAACACTTGGCAGATTTTCCTTTTTAATCTTACAACAGTGGTAAGCTCTTCAAGCAGCACTTTGCAGTCTGTGGAAGACAAATGTGCAGAACCAGCTGTAATGCATTACCATGAATTATCCTGATCAATCTTTTCTTCTAGAATTAACTCTTTAAGTAACTTGTTTAATAAATTCATGATGTTTAACAAAAGGATGTGATGATACAGTTTGGAATCTCCCCTGGAAGTCCAATCCAGAGCAAATTTCAGCTCTTCATAACTCACTGAAGGGGAGATGATGAAGTGTACTTGTTAGATGGCACTTTCATATCCTCAAAACATATTTCTTTTAGTGATTTGTAATATTTAGTTTACCACTGTCTACGAAATCTTGTGGTAACTAATTCAACATATATCGATTCAGGTACCTACGCGATCTCTTTGCTAAGGCATTGCATTGCTTCATTGGTCCAGTTCGTGTTAGTCTTTGACCAATGCTACAGAATGGCACAAAATGTTGTAGAGAGTCAATTAGTTCTGCTCGGATGACAGACAGACATGTGAAGGGGTTGTGATGTGCTTGATACAAAAGACGAATATGTCGGCTATACTGACAGATATTTTCCCTTGTAGTGTTCAGACGTGGTCGACTTGAACCTTGACAAAGAGTGTGCTGTCACATTCGCATGCAGTCCCATATCAAGCCACTGTCACATCTGAACGCTCCATTAATTTAAATACTGCGCAACCAGCTTGCCAAATGGAGACCCACAATTAATTCCATTTCAAACTATGTCAGGTGGTGATAATGTTGTCTCACATGACTACGCAGCATTTCTGTGTCCTTCACAGCAATCAGTCAATGTGATGCTGTTCATATCCCTTACGTAACATACCAGGTTTGGTAACAACACTAAACATGAAAAAACCTAACGAATTTTGGTGGCCGTTCTATCTGTCACAGGGAACTGCAGCTCTAATCATTTACATACCAACCGATAGTGTGTGTGTGTGTGTGTGTGTACGACGTTATAATTACATCCAATCATGTTCTCTGAATTCTGAACTTTTTTTTTGTCAGGCAGTTTCTAAATACATCGAAGCAGCAGTCTCATGTACAAAAAGTTTTATTCAGGATATATAATATATGTCATTATAATCCCATGATTATACACATCTGAACAAAATGCCTTAGGCAATAATTGCAAAATTTTTTACAGTCTGCTCCTACTACGTATATCATAGAAATAGTTGTAGACACTTTCGAAGGGATGCCGGAAGTAATTTTTGGAAATATTAATTCACGAAACTTCAACATCATGTTGTTTCTGACCATCATACTGGTTGTGGTTTATGTGTTGTGACACGATTTTTGACGACTTTAGCTCATGTAAAATTTTCCCTGAAGATGTATTGTTTGGTGTTATGCATTAATCTTTCCGTATTGTATTCTCAACACATTTGGTTAAATTCATTTAATGCATTTGTTATTGTTTCTTTTGTGATTGGCAAGATCACTGTAAAATTTGTTTTTAATTAGATATTAAATCCTCCTGAGTACCATATAATATCAACTAACACTGGGTGTAGTGTTTCTAAATTATTTTCGTCGGCAATAATTGGTTTCTACAAACGGCCTCATTTCCATTAGCGAGGGAAGGCCACCAATGGTGGATCACTGAGTTGGTACTATTTTCACAAATGTTAAACACGATTTTCCACAAAATAAGAATCACTTCAATGCCACAACGTGTTTTATTCGTTTGACGTCGAAAAACTTACGACTGTTAACAAAATTCCTATTTCTATTTACTTATTAACTAATATTTACTTCACTTTGGCATTACATATGATCTAAAAACTAATGAACCTAAAAACCGAAACTACATATTTTCATGATACTAATCGTGATTTAGTTTTTACATACAGGAGAAGCTAGAATCACAACAACTTACAGTGCCTTGAAAATAAACAAGATTCAACTTATAGCAGACTCATTAAATGGCTATAGGCTTTGTCAAAATTCTCATGAAGCAACCGTTTTCTATTTCCAAATATCGTTAGCTGCCTCATGATCTGCAACTCATCTGTCAATTCATATTACTATCCCTTTAATTTTCTAACCTAAATGAAAACACAACAAAAGTTTGCTCAACGTAGCGTACTGCAGAGTTTTGAATACAGCGTAACATGTCTTGAAAAGCGCTATTTATTTTCATACCTATAGTCTTATACACACTTACTTAACGGATGGTATATATATTCCATTTTTCACTTTTAGTTTCTTTTTTCGAGTCCACGCCTTAAGTTGCTGCATATATTGAGGTCAACTGCAGGTGATAGGTTGAGAAATCAATGCACTTATTCCGTCAGTCCCGATACAGTGCACTGCGCTGCTTGGCTTTCTTTACTGTTTATGGACAGCTTTTGATAATAATTTAGTTATATCCGCCGAAGCAGAAGGACAAAGCTCTTCGGTTGCAACACCTAGCTCCCAACGCAACATTAAACGTTAATTACTTTGAACTGATTAAAATACTGATATGAACCGACTGCGTAAATTTCATACAGCTTGTCTCATTAAATGAATATTACAAACTTCGTCGGATCAAATGAAATCGTTGAATATGCAAGATGATGCCATTCCACTTTAGTTCCTCATTCTGTATTATTTTTCTGCTGTTTTTCTTTAATACGGGGCATGAAATGATAACTTCGCAGAATAAAGTGGCTGTGATTGTAAATTAAAATACAGAACTTATTAAATGTGCCACGCAATCCTGCAGATTTCTTTCTGTTATAGAGTATTCACTGTTTACGCCCAGAAAGCGGCAGACAAAATTCATTTATGAACATGGATGAGGGCCAAAGCTAATGTCGAGGAAGACATATTGTGATAAGCTGATAACGTCTCTGTTCTCATGAAGACAATTAATGTTCTGAAAGACGCCCTCAGCAGATGTAAAGTATTTTCTATGACCTGACTGATATGTTGATAAGGAAGAGAAAGACTAGAGTAATGATACGTAGAGCTAGATCTCTTGTTATGGCCACAGGGATATAAATTAGAAGACACAGAAGAACTTGCCTATATGTGCAGCAAGGTCATCAGAGGAACAGCAGAGAACTGTTTGTGAGTAGCATACAGTAGTTAAAAATTGCTTGTAACTCGAAAAGTAACTTGCTCACCAGTACGATCATAAGCACAGAAACTGGAAAATAAATCATTTGACTGGAGGTCGGTCTTATAAGTCAAAAACTTGGACAATACGAAAAACGAAACAATAAAAAAATAACAGGCTGCAAGAAGCTCTAGTAATTTGTACTATGGAAGGGCTTGAAGATCCGTTATCAGCAGTAGAAATAGAGATTACATTGAGAATAGGCTTGAGGGAATTCAGGAACGACAAATGTTGTGTAGCAAATTCAAACAAGAAGAAATAATCTTTTAGGTCACATCTTGGGGCGCAACAGCGTTACTGGAAAACAAAAGAACGTACTGTTATGAAAACACATTGTCAGGAACTGCCAGAGCTGTAATACGCGTTGCAGACAGAAAAATTAGTTTCGGATGCTTCGACTGCGTCATACTGTAAAGTGTTACAGTACGACTCAACTTTAAAGAAGCCGCCTCTAGCCGCGTAGCCCAAGGAACACAGATGCAACAGGCTGTTGTGTGGAGTGTCTAGATACGTATGGAGAAACGTGAAAGAGTAGAAGAGTAGCGTACTTCAGGATGAATAATAGAGACAGAGAGAGAGGGATAGAGAGATACCAAAGGTGTATGTGTGTGTGTGAGAGAGAGGGAGAGAGAGAGAGAGAGAGAGAGAGAGAGAGAGAGAGAGAGAGATGGAGGGAGAGAGAATGGAAATTCTTTGCGAATTGAATCAGTGGGTTTGAAAAGAGCACGAGTCCACTAGAAGCAATTTTCCGGGAATCGATTAAAACAGTTTTTTAAAAAAGGTTTTCGATGTATATATAGTTTTTTTAAGAATTTCCATTAATGTATATACTTAACATCTATCGTGTACCTAAATTGCAAGTGATTACCTTTTTTGTTTTCGCATAAAAATTTAAAGTATGTGGACTTATGCCCTTTTCAAAAAGAAAAAAAGGAAATTTTAATAGTAGCACTTTCTGGGAAAATGTGTTTTTATTTAATGTTGAATCTCAATATGTTAACATTGTACCCAAAAAATGATTACTTATTTGGATTATCAATGAAAAATACCAAAATATATGCATATTAAGGTTATATTTTATATTGAGTCATTATTGAGTTCTCTGTCTTGTGTCGGCCATTAACATATTTCTTCATAAAAGGGGATATGCTCCTGTGGAATGTACTTTACCAACAATTTAATATCTTCTAATATCTTGTGGTTGATTGGACACTTGTTATAGTAAGCCTTCTCTGTTGGTAAGCAAATGCTTCCTGCCTTAGCCAGTGGTGTACTTTTAACCCATCAATATGTTCATAAGCTATTAACACACCAGGATTATATTTTTCACATTGTAACATGAAATACGTTGGACATATTAAAATCAATTTTGTCCTTTTTTGGCACCCTATTTCCCAAAGATTCAGTCCACTTGGTTTCTTTTTGTAAAATGTTGCACAGCAACATTTATAATTAATATTGAACGATTTTTCATGCAGTACGCTAGTGAATTTACATTTGAACTTGATTCAGCTGCTTTCGTTGCATACTCTGTGGGCGAGTACACACGACCACTCCGCTTTATATATCTCTTAATTACCCCAAGTTCACGGTCACAGGGGAGGAAAGAGTGCCCCTGTGTAGAACACTATTAGAGATATAGTTGAATGTCCCTGTTGCAACCAGACTCATGATAAAGTGTGTGACTGTGTGGTTTCGGTTTTGGCCAACACAGGAATCTGAAAATAAATGAAGCTCGTAGGTGCTGTCAGATATGTTATTACATAAGTGATGATTAAGAAAGTGAGCAGAAATTCAGAGGAATTTTTCAAAATTGTCATCTTGTCAAGGTCACTGAATTTTGTAAAACACTTCATACTACATCTGAAATCAAAGAAAAGCTACTAGTTTTGGCTTTAGTGTTTTGTAATGGGTGTTTAGACAAACTGTGTTATCTGCATAAATCCGTGGAAATGTAAATTTGGTACAGTAGATTCTTAATTTATTTGAGCTTAAATACAGGTGAGACTGTATTTATGCTATGTGGTTGATCAAATGTGTCTGAATTCCTAAGAGACCAAACTGCTGAGGTCAGCGGTCCCTAGACTTACACACTACTTAAAGTAACTTATGCTAAGAACAACACACCCACCCATGCCCGATGGAGGACTCGAACCTCCGGCGGGAGAGGCCGCACAATCCGTGACATGGCGCACTAGACCGCACGGCCACTCCGCGCGGCCTATGTGGTTGAAGATTAATAATTACAGTATAATTCATTGCTTGATGACAGTCAACAGAATAAGCCTACATTAAAATTTTGATATATTTGTTTTATCGGTTTTAATTAGTGAAGATGAAGCGAATGTTTGCCCCATGCAAATGTGATATTTATTGTTCTGCTGACCATTATGTTGAAAGCTTATTTTGTATTAGATTATATTTTTAATTAAGTGTAGCCTACATAAACTTTAGGTTAATAGCTTACCTGCAATCGACTCCTATAAATTTGATTGTAATGACTTTCCCAGAATAGCCGATGTGTTCATTTCCATTTACTTTACACCTTTCAATCTTATTCTGTTTATAATCGTCTGGGTTTCGTTTGCCATTTTTTTCATTTTCGAGGTGATTCATTGGTGTCACTGTCCATGTTTCCAAGGAAATCAACTGTAAAACTACACTCAACCAGCTGCTTGAAGAGTGTACTAAAATGGTCACCAGATAGCAGCAGCGTAGTTGTTTTGAAAGGGGCATCGGTCTAGGACTAATGCCCTTTTCAAAACATTCAACAAACTCATTGCCTTCCCCTACCTATGTTCTGCATTAGACTGATGCCGCTTCCATACAAAACGAAGTATCTATTTCTATAAATCTACATCTACATCCATACTCCAAAAGCCACCTGACGGTGTGTGGCGGGGGGTGCCTTGAGTACCTCTGTCGGTTCTCCCTTCAATTCCGGTCTCGTATTGTTAGTGGAAAGAAAGATTGTCGGTATACCTTTGTGTGGGCTCTAATCTCTCTGATTTTATGCTCATGGTCTCTTCGCGAGATATACGTAGGAGGGAGCAATATACCGCTTGACCCTCGATGAAGGAATGTTCTCTAAACTTCAACAAAAGCCCATACCGAGCTACTGAGCATCTCTCTTGCAGAGTCTTCCACTGGAGTTTATCATCTCTGTAACGCTTTTGCGATTACTAACGATTACTGTAACGAAGCGCGCTGCTCTCCATTGGATCTCCTCTATCTCTTCTATCAACCCTATCTGGTACGGATCCCACACTGGTGAGCAGTATTCAAGCAGTGGCCGAACAAGTGTACTGTAACCTACTTCCTTTGTTTTCGGACTGCATTTCCTTAGGATTCTTCCAATGAATCTCAGTCTGTCGTCTGCTTTACCGATGATTGATTTTATACGAACATTCCATTTTAAATCACTCCTAAAGCCTACTCCCAGATAATTTATGGAATTAACAGCTTCCAGTTGCCGACCTGCTATATTGTAGCTAAATGATAATGGATCTTTCTTTCTATGTATTCGCGGCACTTTACACTTGTCTACATTGAGGTTCAATTGCCATTCCCTGCACCATGCGTCAATTCGTTGCTGATCCTCCTGCATTTCAGTACAATTTTCCATTGCTACAACCTCTTGATATGCTACAGCATCATCCGCAAAAAGCGTCAGTGAACTTCCGATGTTATTCACAAGGTCATTTATATGCATTGTGAATAGCAACGGTCCTACAACACTCTCTTGCTGCACACCTGAAATCACTCTTACTTCGGAAGACTTCTCTCCATTGAGAATGACATGCTGCATTCTGTTATCTAGGAACTTTTCAATCCAATAACACAATTGGTCTGATAGTCCAAATGTTCTTACTTTTTTGATTAAACTACTGTGGGGAACTGTATCAAACGCCTTGTAGAAGTCAAGAAACACGGCATCTGCCAGGGAACCCGTGTCTATTGCCCTCTGAGTCTCGTGGACGAATAGCGCCAGCTGGGTTTCACACCGTCGTCTATTTCGAAATCCATGCTGATTTCTACAGAGTAGATTTCTAGTCTCTAGAAAAGTCATTATACTCGAACATAATACGCGTTCCAAAATTCCACAACCGATCGACGCTAGAGATATAGGTCTATAGTTCTGCACATCTGTTCGACGTCCCTGCTTGAAAACGGGATACCGAATCCAAGCTTAACTCAAAACGGCAAAAAATGTGACTCGTGCCCTTTTCAAAATAACTGACTCAGTTGGCATGGAAATCAGTCGTACACAACTGACAAGAGTTCCCTTCTAAGTCGTCGTCATAGCACCCCGTGAGCCTTTGAGAAAACAGCTGATGGGTTTCACGGTTCCGTCGAGTACGCGTGGGTGGGCGGTTGTCGGCTCTGGTTGATACGGCACGCCAGGCCAGCTGCTAGAGTTGAAGGCTGCACGCCGCACCGCAGCGAAGGCCGCTTACGTAAGCCGCGCGGACGCCAGATGCCTGGCGGCCAGCGGGCCTCTGGCTCACCGGGTCACCGGGACCTTGAGCGCGGCCAGCCAACCGCGGGGCAAGGGACGCCACGGGATGTGAACTCCCTCTGCACCGCCCAGCAACCTGGCCGTCTCGGAAATACTACTTATTGCAGTTGCCTGGCAGTATCCGTGCTGCCACAACGATGGCAATGCATCGTTGAAAAGAATTATAGAAGCGCTCATCGTCAAGCTCTTTCTCGAGAAGTGGCCGTCAGAATGGGCGTAAACTACAGCGACCTCATCGGACTTACAGTCGCAGTCATGAGACAGAAAATAACATAAATCTGTCTCCCAGTAGGCCGAGCGGTTCTAGGGGCTACAGTCTGGAACCGCACGACCGCTACGGTCGCAGGTTCGAATCCTGCCTCGGGCATGGATGTGTGTGATGTCCTTAGGTTAGTTAGGTGTAAGTAGTTCTAAGTTCTAGGGGACTGATGACCTCAGCAGTTAAGTCCCATAGTGCTCAGAGCCATGTAACCCATTTGTCTCCTAGTTGTTTCCGTCGGTTGACGACACCAGCCAAAGACAATAGCTGATAAGTAATCCCCTCACCCCCAGCCCCCTCACTATGTGTCTGCAAGAATGGCGCCTGGATCAATGCGTCTTTGTGCGAACCATCTTGATCATAGGAGACCACGTAGTCGGCTAGGTGTCAATGGACAGTTTACGTCCTCAATTACTTACTGGGTGTATTCCTGTCTCTGTCTTCCTCTAAAGTTTTATCCTCTAAAATGGTTCTAATGGCTCTGGGCACTACAGGACTTCCAACTTCTGAGGTCTTCAGTCCCCTAGAACTTAAAACTACTTAAACCTAACTAACCTAAGGACATCACACACATCCATGCCCGAGGCAGGATTCGAACCTGGGACCGTAGCAGTCACGTGGTTCCAGTCTGTAGCGCCTGGAACCGCTCGGCCACCCCGGCCGGCTTTTATCCTCTACAGCTCGCTCTTCTACCATGGAAGTTGCTGCCTGATATCTTAACACTTGTCCTATCATCCTGTAACTTAGAATTATCTATTAGTTTACACATATTGAGTGGTAAGAGGCGACCCGTAATTATTACCCGAGAGAAAGAGAACTTCTTGACCAAGATTGCTTGTAAACAACCTTTACTGGCGATTGCCGGTTTGGGGAAGCGTGGTTACCACCATTACATATCAATAGAAGCTTAGTACATGCCACCTAAAGCAGCTGCGCAGGATCTCTTTCTAAAAGATTGCCAGGTACCTGACGGTCGAAATGAGCAATGCATCTTCAAGTGAGAGTTAAAACCACAGAAAACAGACTAATTTGCCAAATGCTCGTATCCCATACTACACGTACTCTGGACTTGTGACCCCGTAAACTTTTCTGGCGTAGTAATTGGAGATATTTATATCTGGTCTCCAACGGAAACACAACGTTATCTTGACGTTATCGTAACATTATCTAGACTGCACTTCATTGCAGCCAGGCCACCGCTAGACTGACAGTAATACGCTCTACGGGAACCAAGAATTTGGCGAATTACTCTACATATTGTGGCTGAAAGCAAGGGGAGACTACAGCCGTAATTTTCCCTGAAGGCATGCAGCTTTACTCTCTGGGTAAATGATGATGGCGTCCTGTTGGGTAAAATATTCCAGAGGTAAAATAGTCCCCCATTCGGATCTCAGGGCGGGGATTACTCAGGAGAACGTCGTTATCAGGAGAAAGAAAACTGGCGATCTACGTATCGGAGCGTGGAATGTCAGATCCCATAATTTGGCAGGTAAATTAGAAAATTTAAAAAGGGAAATGGATAGTTTAAAGTTATGTATAGTGGGAATTAGTGAAGTTCGGTGGCAGGAGGAACAAGACTTCTGGTCAGGTGAATGCAGGGTTACAAATACAAAATCAAATTTGGGTAATGCAGGAGTAGGTTTAATAATGAGTAAAAAAATATGAGCGTGGGTAAGCTACTACGAACAGCATAGTGAACGCATTACTGTAGCCAAGATAGACAGGAAGCCCACGCCTACGACAGTAGTACAAGTTTATATGTCAACTAGTTCCGCAGATGATGAAGAGACTGAAGAAATGTATCATGAGATAAAAGCGATTATTCAGATAGTGAAGGGAGACGAAAGTTTAATAGTCATGGAGCACTGGAATTCGATAGTAGGAAAAGGAAGAGAAGGAAAAGTAGTAGGTGAGTATGGAATGGGGGTAAGGAGTGAAAGAGGAAGCCACCTGGTAGGATTGTGCATAGAGCATAACTTAATCATAGCTGACACTTGTTTTAAGAATCATGAAAGAAGGTTGTATACGTGGAAGAGGTCTGGAGACACTGAAAGGTTTCACGTAGATTATAAAATGTAAGGCAGAGATTTAGGAACCGGGTTTGAAATTGTAAGACATTTCCAGGGACAGAGGTGGATTCTGACCACGATCTATATGTTATGAACTATAGATTGAAACTGAAGAAACTGCGAAAACTTCGGAATTTAAGGAGTTGAGACCCAGATAAACTGAAAGATGCAGAGGTTGTAGGGGGTTTCAGAGACAGGGTATTAGGGAACGACTGATAAGAACGGGGGAAAGAAGTACATTGAAACGTCCCCTTTGAACAATTATACATGACTGTGTTTAAACTGACACACAATATTTTTAGCGCAACGCAATCTGACTTTCAAAAATCCCTACAAAAGAATGGCCCTGACTAACATTAACCTATACCTTTCACAACTCACTTACCTCACCAAAAATCTTCGTTACTCGAACTACTGCAATACAGCGAGCGCCACTACTGCCAGCTAAATAAGAGATTCAAACTACTGAAGGCACTAACTACTAATAGGCATAGTTAGCAAATGAAAGATTTTAATAGAGAACAAACAATGTATTTACCTTAATAGTGTTGAAAAATCATAATATACATAGCAGTTCCTGACATCCAGTCTTACAAAATCCAAAACTCCGCCATTTCTCTCCCCACACCCACCACTGCTGGCGGCTCACCTCCAACTACGCAATGCTACGCGCTGTTTACATCCAGCTGCCCAACACTACAATGGCAGACAACAATGCAAACTAGCCACAGACTGCACACAGCACAGCCTTGATTTTCGTACAGAGCGCTACGTGGCGTTACCAATATAAAAACATAAACAGCCTACTTACAACATTAGAAGAACAACGGGTTGCTTTGAGAGATGAAGTAGTAAAGGCATCAATGGATAAAGTAGGTAGAAAGACGAGGGCTAGTAGAAATCCTTGGGTAACAGAAATATTGAATTTAATTGATGTAAGGAAAAAATATAAAAATGCATTAAATAAAGCAGGCAAAAAGAATACAAACGTCTCAAAAATGTGATCGACAGGAAGGGCAAAATGGCTAAGCAGGGATGGGTAGAGGACAAATGTAAGGATGCATAGGCATATATCACTAGGGGTAAGATACATACTAGAACGTCCGGCCTTGGATGGCCCAATGTTACTGACCGGCCGCGGTGTCATCCTCAGCCCACAGGCGTCACTGGATGCGGATACGGAGGGGCATGTGGTCAGCACACCGATCTCTCGGCCGTATGTCAGTTTACGGGACCGGAGCCGCTACTTCTCAGTCAAATAGCTTCTCTGTTTGCCTACAAGGGCTGAGTGCACCCCGCTTGCAAACAGCCCTCGGTAGACCGGATGGTCACCCATCCAAGTGCTAGCCCAGCACGCTTAACATCGGTGATCTGACGGGAACTGCAGCAAGGCCGTTGGCAAGATCGATACTGCCTACAGGAAAATTAAAGAGACCTTTGGAGAGAAGCGAACCACTTGTAAGAATATCAAGAGCTCAGATCAAAACCAGGTCTAAGCAAAGAAGGGAAAGCAGAAAGGTGGAAGCAGTATATAGGTGGTCTATTGGAAAGCGATGTACTTGAGGGCAATTTTATGGAAATGGATGAGAACGTAGGTGAAGATGAAATGGGAGATATGATACCGCATGAAGAATTTTACAGAGAACGAGTAGACATAAGTCGAAACAAGGCCCCGGGAGTAGAAAATATTCCAATAGAACTACTGATAGCCTTGGGAGAGCAGCCATGACAAAATTCTACCATCTGGTGAGCAAGGTGTATGAGACAGGCGAAATACCCTCAGACTTCAAGAAGAATGTAATAATTCAAATCCCAAAGAAAGCAGGTTTGACAGGTGTGAAAATTACCGAACTACCAGTTTAATAAGTGCAAAATAGTGTCACGAATTCTTTACAGACGAATGGGAAAACTCGTAGAAGGAGACCTTGCAGAAGTTCAGTTTGAGTTCCGTACCAATGTTGGAATATATTTCATAAGATAGATTAAGGAAAGGTAAGCTTGCGAAGCAGTTGTAGACTTAAAGAAAGCTTTTGACAATGTTGACTGGAATACTCTCTTTCAAATTCTGAAACTGGCTGGGGTCAAATACAGGGAGCGAAAGGCTCTTTACAATTTGTACAGAAACCAGATGGCATTTATAAGAGACAGAGGGCATGAAGGGGAGGAACGAATGAGAAGTGAGTGAGATGCTGATGTTATTCAGTCTATACACTGAGCAAGCAGTAAAGGAAGCAAATGAAAAATTTGGAGTAGGAGTTAAAATCTATGGAGAAGAAATAGCAACTTTGAGGTTTGCCGATGACATTGTAATTCTGTCAGAGATAGCAAAGGCCGTGGAAGACCAGTTGAACGGAATGGACAGTGTCTTGAGAGGAGGCTAGAAGATGAACATCAACAAAAGCAAAACTAGGGTAATGGAATGTAGTCTGTTACGTTAGGTGATGCTGAGGGAGATAGATTAGGAAATGAGACACTTAAAATAACAGAGGATTTTTGCTATTTGGGGGGCAAGATAACTGATGATTGTCGAAGTAGGGAGGGTATAAAATGTAGACAGGCAATGGCAAGAAAAGCGTTTCTGAAGAAGAGAAATTTGTTAACATCGAATATAGATTTAAGTGTCAGGAAGTCTTTTCTGAAAGTATTTGTGTGGAGTGTAGCCATGTATGGATGTGAAACATGGACGATAAATAGTTTAGACAAGAAGAGAATAAAAGCTTTCGAAATTTGGTGCTACAGAAGAATGCTGAAGCTTAGATGGGTAGATCACGTAACTAATGAGGAGGTACTGAAAAAGCTGGGGAGAAGAGGAATATGTGGCACAACTTGACTAGAAGAAGAGATCGGTTGGTAGGGCGTGTCCTGAGGCCTCCGTTACTTCGTGGCACAACAACTCCATATTTAAGTTTGAATAGTCAGAAGTACAAAAACAGTGTAATTGCTTTGCATATATTTCTTTTCTAACCGATTCTGTGAAGAACCTCCTCATTGCTCGCCTCATCACACCACCTATTGTTCAACATTCATTTGTAGCACCACATCTCAAATCCTTCGATTCTCTTCTGTTCCGATTTTCCCACTGTCCACGTTTCACTACCATACAATACTCTGCTCCAACAGTACAGTCTCAGAAATTTCTACTTCAAATAATGGCCTATGTTTGGTACGGGTAGATTTCTCTTGACAAGGGATGCCTTTTTGCCAGTGCTAGTCTGCTGTTTACGTCCTTCAAGCTCCGTCCATCATGGGTTATATTTCCGCCTAGGTAGCAGAATTCCTTACCCTCGTCTATTTCGCGCTCTTCAATTCCGACCTGAAGCTTCTCGCTATTCTCATTTCAGCTACTTCTCTTTACCTTCGTCATTCTTCGATTTACTCTCAGTCCATATTCGGTAATAATTCGACTATTCATTCCATTCAACACGTCTTGTGATTCGTCTTCAGATTCACTGAGGATAGCAATTCCATCAGTAAATCCTTTCATTCTGAATTTTAAACTCACTCTTGCACTTTTCTTTTATCTTCGTGTTTGCTTCTTCGACGTATAGATCCAACAGCAGAAACGAAAGACTATTTACCTGTCTTACTGCCTTTCTAATCGTAGCACTACATATTTGATCTTCCAGTTTTATATCTTCCTCTTGTTTCTTTTACATATTGTACTCGTCTTTCCCTGCAGCTTTTCGCTATTTTTCTCAGAATTTCGAATGTATTACACCATTTTACATTGGCGAACGCATCTTCCATGTTGAGAAATACTGTGAACGTGTCTCCATTTTTCTTCAGTCTTGCTTCCATTGATTATGTGCCTTACGTTACACCTGACAAAGCAGAGATGTAAACTCCAATCGAATATTTTTCAGACCGCTGTAACAGTCACCGAGAGGTAAACGCCGTTTAGCTGCTTGTATAACTCGCGTTACAAGTATTGGAGTCACAATGCAGTTAGAACTGGAAAAGTTCTGAGTCCATCAACATTAGCACCTCACAAACAAGACTTGCCACGTTGATGGAATATTGTGCAAAAAGGTCCAAACTTAACTCTGCTCAACATCCTGTTGCATGAGAGGCGTTCAGGAATTGGTGCAACACACATTTTTCTCAGCCAATTTCTGTTGATGAGATGCGGTATTTACTGTGGGACTTCGGGGTATATTCCCGCTTCGGCCCCTACGGCCTCATGAAGTTCTGATAGGCGGCGGCGCTCTATGTCGCAATCAAAAAGACGTCTGTAATAGAGGTGCTTTCCAAACAGAGAACTATCATTGAGTTTCTTTCGGAGGAATACCAAAGCATCGCAGATATTCATAGGCGCTTGCAGAACATCTAAGGAGACCTGTCATCGAACAAAAGCACGGTGAGTCGTCGGCCGAGACGTCTGTCGTCATCGCAATAAGGCCGCGCCAACTTGTCCGATATCCCTCGTGCCGGCTGATTACACGCAGCTATGACTGCTGCGATGTTGAAACGTCCGTACATTCTCATTCGAGGTGATCGAAGGATGAAACCGAACTTCCCCGTCTCTATGACAAGGCGAGGCCTCACATAAGTCTGCGTGCTCGAGAAGAGCTCACAAAACTTCACTGAGATGACCTTCCTCATCCACCCTGTAAACGGGTCTAGCACCTTCTGACTTCCATATGTTTTGCACCAATGAAGGATGCACCCTGCGGGAATCAGTAAGTAGATAATGGGGAGATATTGATGCAGTAAGACGTGTGCTCCGAAGTCAACCAATAGAGGTAGTATCCTATGGGCATACAGGTCCTCCTAGTAAGGTGGCGCAAGATCGTCACACTGAACGGAGATTATGTTAAAAAACAGGCCCTTGTACCGAAAAGAGTGGGGAATAATACGATGTCTTGGAATCCTGAATAAAACCAACCTCCTCTCAGAAAAAGAAATGTGTGGCATTACTTATTGGAGTCCCCTTGTATTCCTCACACATGTAGCACATGTCGTATAGAACATCCGCACAGAATCACTGGCGAAAGGCCGACGAAGGAAAAAGATTGAAAGAAAGAATCCTGAAAAACAAAATGAAAAAGATGTTCAGCGTGTGTGGCTGCTATGCAGGAGCCTGGGATTCGATTCCCGTACTGCTAAGAGTGTTCCCATGGTGGGCGCACTCAGGCTCGTGATGCTAGGTGAGCAGCTACGTGAGTGAGGCGTAGCGGTTCCAAGGTCGAGAGAGGCGACAACGGCCTCGAGAGCGCTGTGCAGGCAACAAGCACTCCATATTGCTTCTGCATGACGCCATTTATTAAAGTTTTGTTATTCATCGTGAGGCGTACAGGCTAAAGAGGACGTATTATAAAAAGTTCATTTTCTCGAGCAACAGTTCTCATCTGTGATCACAATGTCGACTAGTACAGAACCTGCCTATTTTGCTGGAGTAACCTGAAGGACAGGAAAAAAGAACATAATTCAATAGTAACAATATTTTGGGTCACAGACTTGTATTATTGACAGTTGCGTAATACTTTTGTGGAACAGTGGGTGGTGACTTAATGCGGAAGACATTATTTCGTT
Organism: Schistocerca serialis cubense; assembly: GCF_023864345.2. Lineage (NCBI taxonomy): Eukaryota > Metazoa > Arthropoda > Insecta > Orthoptera > Acrididae > Schistocerca > Schistocerca serialis. The sequence goes on along the minus strand of NC_064643.1, from coordinate 507,841,730 downwards.
TGGCCCGAGCAATTCATAAATTTACTTGCTACTTTAGATTCATTTTCGCAGTATTTACAATTTATTGAGTAATACGCAGTAGCGAGTATGAACGCAGATTTTTGCTCTGTTTCTCGATGGACGCAGAACCTAGGTCTGAAACTAAACCCCAAGAAATCCCAGGTCATACTTGTATCTCATCCAAAGTTAATCAGCCGGTACTTTCGCGAAACAGTCCCTCAAATATTCCTCAATGGTACCCAACTACCGTACCAAAAAACAGTAAAAGACTTTGGAATAATCTTGGATGAACACCTAAACTGGGAAGAACAAACAGCTTGCCGGAAATCGCTCTCCTCCCTACATGCAATTCAAAAATTTAGAAAAATATTTCCAACCCATGTTAAACAAAAATTAGTCCAAACACTAGTCTTGCCTAATCTTTACTACTGTGATGGAGTTCAACACGGCACAAATAGTGAAAATTCGAGATGCCTCGAGCTAGTGATGAATGCCTGCGTTAGATACGTGTGCAATATACGGTTGTATGATCATATCAGTCCTTCATACTCCAATCTAGGTTGGATACGCCCACATAAGGCACGCGATCTCCACACGATATGCTTACTTCATCGATTTCTTAGCCACTGGTGCCCCCAATACTTATCTTCTCACATTAAACACCTATCATCATTCCACAACCGCAATACCAGATCGGATACGTCTAGCATCTTGTCTGTACCTTTACATAAAACAAAGTCTTTCTCCGTGTCATTCTCTATCTCAGCCATACAACTATGAAACGCGCTCCCCTGTGATCTGCGTCTTATCCAGAACCACTCAACATTCAAGAGGGAACTCAAAACTTATATATTAGGGACGGTATAGCCACCATTGTTGTGCCCCTCTCTTCTCTTTTTATCTCTTCTCCATCATAGCTTCAAATTTTACCATTCTATTTCTCTTCCTCTAACCTATCTACCTCTTCTATATCTCTTTCACCCCATTCTATCGTCTTATGTCTCTGCTCGATGAGAATAACTCACAATCTGCAAGAATATAACGAGAAAATTAGCAACTAGCAATAGGACTGACATTCATAAAAGTAAAATATGTTTACTTTCATATACATAGTCATTACTATTACTATTATTATTATTATTCTTGATTGTTATAATTATTTTTTGATAGTTATAATTATCATTGTACTACTGTTATAATCTCTATTTTTTTTCTTTAACATTAATACTGTATAACATGTTATATGTCCTTGATGTTCTGTAGAAACTCAAATTTGTTCAATCTGAGTATGCCTGGTTAGGTGTAAGAGGGGGCCTGAAGGCCCTAATCTTACCAGGTAAAATAAATGCATAAATAAATAAATAAATAAATATTTAGAAATACCGCGTACCTTATCCCAGGCATTATGGGTATTAGAATGATTAATAAAGTTATACGCCCATTTAACATGACAAGTTGAAACTTTGTAGTAGAAGGCGATTCGAAGTGGATCTCCAAGTAACTACTGCACCCTACATCCTTCTGAACCTGCTTAGTGTGTTCATCTCTCGCTCTCCCTCTACGAGTTTTGCCCTCCACGCTGCCCTCCAACAATAAACTGGGTAAAAACTGTAGAGATTGGAATACACCCAGCAAATAACATACGACGTAGGCTGCTCAAGCAATGGTCAGTTTAAATTCCTGCATCCTGCTTCTGAATTTGATCTGCAGAAAGGCCTGGATGTAAAACAATTTCATGAAGAGGTTCTAGAGCTGGCGAAATTGGTAGTCGGCTAAGACCATTCGCGAAAGAAGGAAGACGTCGTGTTTCACAGTGTATTTTTGTAATAGGTATTCGGTGTTTCTTACAGATCAACCAAGATTTGAAACGTTGCTGACAAGCCACTTGACGATAAACGTTGAAGGCTGCATTTAGGGGAAAATCTCCACCATGAGACATTCGGCACTATTTTGATCTTCCTCAGTCCGTAACACGGCACTGACTTTAAGATATACGGAGAAATTATCTTCAAGGCTGAATGTAAAGTGGCAGATTTTCCATGACCTTTGCGGTTGAGTCACACGGGGTCTTGTAATAAGTCATGTCAAAATTTAGATAAGTTATTAATTAAGACATGTACGCAGAAGACGTTTTTATGTGTTAAGGCAGCCTGTTTGTCCTGAAGCGCAAGACAAGGTGACCGTCCTCAGCTGACAAATCGTGTATGCTTGACATCATTTAAGAGCATACAGTCAGCGGCAGATAAGATGTAGATCCGTGTTGATTAACGTGACTGCTAGACTCACTGACAAGTAGCAAATGAGTAAAATTAGTACTACCACGGTCTGCATTAAGGTTGTAAAATATTCCCAAGAAGCACGTTATGTCTCAGGTGGAGATGAGGGGATTACGTAGGTTGCTGACAGATGTTCACTAAACGTACTCGACGTCAAGGGCTTACAGATGTGCAAGACGTGTTAGGAAGCAAACTGATAATTTCCACTTACAATGAAGTCATGTTATTATGTTTGGAAACATAGAATGTAGAGTTCTAGTTCAAAGCACGTGCCTAGAAAACGAAAGGTCGTGGGATCTAATCTTAGTTGGAACACGCAATATCTCAGAGTGCGTTTGTCCTAGCATTCACATCTCAGTGATGTGAAAATTCGTCAGGAACGATACGTCGTTCGGATTTCACGTTAAGCTTCCCCTGTAGGGTTACTGACATTGGTTAGAGTCACTCAAGTCACCCAAGTGATGTCCAATTAACATATGTGTGTAGTATGCATATACACTGAGTTGATGCCATCATCAGACAGCGATATACAGACATGCAGATGGCGGTAGCATCGCGTACGCCAATTATAAAAAAAAGTGGGGTGCTTTGACTGGGCTGTCATTTTTACTCAGGTGACTCATACGTTAAATTTCCCGACGTGACCATGGCTGCACGACGGGAATTAAATGACTTTTAACGTGGAACGATAGTTGAATCTAGACGTATGGGGCATTCCTTTCCGGAAATCGTTAGGAAATTAAATATTCCGAGATCCACAGTGTCAAGGGTGTGCCGAGAATACCAGAATTCAACCGTAACCTCTCACCATGGATAACGCAGACGCCGATGAAGTTAACAACAGAGAAGAGCGGCGTTTGCGTAGAGGTGTAGTTGCTGATAGACAAGAAACACTGCGTGAAATAACCGCAGAAGTGAATGTGTTGTGCAGGACGAACGCTCCCTTTAGGACAGTGCGATGAAATTTGGTGTTAATGGGCTATGGCAGCAGACGACTGCTGACAGGATGACATCGCTTTCAGCGCCTCTCCTGGGCTCGTGACTGCATCGGTTTGACACCAGACGTCTGGAAAACCCTGGCCTGGTCAGATGAGTCCCCGTTTCAGTTTGTAAGAGTTGTGTTGCGCAGACTCCATGAAGCCTTGGACCTAAGTTGTCAACAAAGCACTGTGCAAGTTGGTGGTGGCTCCATAATGGCGGGGGCTGTATTTACCGGAAATGGACGCAATGGACTGCGTCTTGTGGTTAACATTAACCGATCATTGACTGGTAGTTGTTATGGTCGGCTACTAGGAGACCATTTGCAGCCTTTCATGGATTTCCAGGAATTTTTATGATGACACTGAGGCATGTCACCAGGGCATAATTGTTCGCAATTGGTTTGAAGAACATTCAGGAGAGTTCGTAGGTCGCAAGACATGAATTCTATCGAAAATTTATTGGACATAATCGGGAGGCCAGTTCGTGCGCAAAATCCTGCCCGGCAACACTTTCGCAGTTATGGATGGCTCAGCATCTCTTCAGGGGACTTCCAACGACTTTTTGAGTCCATACCATTGACACTGCTGCACTAGGCCGAGTAAAAAGAGGTCCGGTACGATAATAGCAGGTATCTGAAGAGGTTTGTCAAATCGGTGTGCGTTCTACAATCTTTCCTAAACTACATGATTGATTTCAGACTTCCTGCACATATCTCTTGCTATCCGGAAAGAAGCATTATATCATCGTAAGACACATAGTTCGGGAAATATGATATCATAAAAATTCAGTACAAAAACATTCAGGGAAATTCAGGCATACAGAAAAGCAAGTCACTTCGGAATGAAATAAACAAGGAGTCCAGGGAAATGGCTACATGAAAAATGTGTAGAAATCGAGAAAGAAATGATGGTCGAAAGGACCAGCTCAGTGCCCGGGAAAGTGAAAACAACCTTAAGTGAAAGTAAAAGCAAAGACTGTAACGTTAAGAGCGTAATGAGAATTTCACTGTTAAATGTAGAGGAGAGACCAAGTAGGTGGAAAGAGTATACTGAAGACCTCTATGAAGGGGAAGATTTTTCTGATGTGGTAGAAGAAGAGACAGGAATAGATTTAGAAGAAAGAGGGAATCCAATATTAGAATCAGAATTTAAAAGACCTTTGGAAGACCTAAGATTAAGTAAGGCAGAATGAATAGATAACATTCCATAAGAATTTCTAAAATCATTGCAAGAAACAGCAACAAAATAACTGTTCCCGTTGGTGTGTAGAATGTGTGAGTCTGGCGATATATCATCTGACTTTCGGAGTAACATCATAAACATACTTCCAAAGACTGCGAGAGCCAACAAGTGCGAGAAGTGTAGCACAATCAGCTTAACAGCGTATGCATTCAAATTTCTGACTAGAATAATATACAGAAGAATGGAAAAGGAAATTGAAGATGTATTAGGTGACGATCAATTTGGCTTTAGAAAATGTAAAGGCACCAGAGACGCAGTTCTGGCGTTGTCGTTGATAATAGAAGCAAGAGTAAAGAAAAATCAAGACTCGTTCATAGGATCTGTCAACGTGGAAAAAGCGTTCGACGATGTCAGAGGAGCAAGATGTTCAAAATTCTTAGGAAACGGGAGTGAGCTATAGGGAAAGACGGGTAAGATGAAATATGTACACGAACAAAGACGGAAAGATAGGAGCGGGAGACCAAGAACGGAATGCTCAGATTAAAGAGGGTGTAATCTTTCGTCTCTACTGTTCCATCTCTACATCTAATAACCAGTGATGGAAACAAAAGAAAGGTTTACGAGTGGAATTAAAATTCAGAATGAAAAGATGTCAGTGGTACGATTCGCTGATGACATTCCTATCCTGAGTGAAAGTGAAGAAGAAATACATGATCTGCTGAATGAAATGAACAATCCAATGAGTACAGAATATGGATTAGTAGTAAATCGAAGAAAGACGAAAGTAATGAGAAGAAGTAGAAATGAGAACAGCGAGAAACTTGACGTCAGAACTGTTGGTAACGAAGTACGTGAAGTTAAAGAACATTGCTACCTAAGCATCAAAATGCCCAATGGCAGTGGGAGCAAGGAGGACATCAAAAGCATACTAGCACTGGCTATCAACGTAGGCCTCAGTATGAGGAAGAAACCTCTGAGAATGTAAGTTTGGAGCACAGCATTGTATGGTAGTGAAATATAGACTGTGTGAAAAACGGAACAGAAGAGAATCGAAGCATTTGAGATGTGGTGCTACACACGAATGTTGAAAATCAGTAGACCGATAAGGTAAGGAATGAGGAGATTCTGCGCAGAATCGGCGAGCAAAAGAAAAAGTGGAAAAGAGTGACAAGAAGAAGGGACAGGTTGATAGGAAATCTATTAAGATATCGCGGAATAGCTTCCATGGTAGTAGAGGGAGCTGTATTGGGTAAAAATTGTAAAGGAAGAGGTTTGAATACACCCAGCAAATAATTGAGGACGTAGATTGGAAGAGCAACTCCGAGAAGAAGGGATTGGCAGAGGAGACGAATTCTTCGTGACGGGACGCACAAATCAGTCGGAAGACAAACGACTAAGGAAAAATGGGGGGACGATATTTCGTGCTGGTTACTTACTATCAAGAAAAAAAGGACTGTGTGGTGTCGAACCACATACATCCCATAGGGGCGGGAATGAAAACGGGATGACGTAACTCAGGCAAACCTGGCGCAATTTCAACCAAATTTATTAGGTACTCCGTGGGAAAAAGAGTCCCCATTACCAATAGGAGTGGTGGTGGGAATGAGTAGGAGAAACGCAAACATGTTAGAAAACTACCTGTTGGTATTTATTTTTCTGTATTTAGTTGACGTGGAATACTTTTAAAAATATGAAGTGCATTTTATCTGTGAACTATGCTGTTTAAAAAATACTAACAAAGAGATAGAGGGGCTGGCCAGTACTTACCTCAGCTCAGTACAGCCGATAGATACACGAAACAGAACCGAAAAATTTTGTCGTAGCTTTCGAAACTTTGTTCCTTCGTCCTCCCTGACGAAGGAGAGATGAACAGATGGACAGATAGAGAGGGATTAAGGAGATAAAAAGAGAGACAGTGGAGGAGAAGAGGGACAGAGAGATGGGATACACTGAGAGAGGGGGAGGAGGAAAGAGACGGAGAGAATAGGCAGAAGGAGAAGAAATAATAGACTATTGGAATAAACACTCGAGCAACCCCGGATTTCGGAGCTAGTTATTAATAAAGTTTCGAAAACAGGGCAAGAATACTGTTCACTGGTGGGAATCATGCCAGCACAAATTATGGTGTGCACTCTTTTCATAGGTGGATGAATGCCATAGGCATTTCATGACGCTATGGGCAATTGTCTCAGAGTGAACAGATCGTCGGACAGCGAGGTGAAATGAGTTCGTGACATTGTACTGCAGCAAGCAAACATACAAATGACGTAGTGAATGACACGATACCTTCAGACATATTAAGTGCATGGTGCATGCTTGAAGTTATCATCAAATCTGAACACACTAAAATGCGAAAAATTTAGAAGTAACACAGTGCACTTGATTCATAACTAGTTCAATCCAGATTTGAAACGTATTCCTTCAATATCTGAGCCGTTCGGGGCTTAAGGATATAAGGTTATACTGAAGTCCCAAAAGTAAACCTGTAACAATTACTTAACAAGAAAGAAAAAGTTAGACAGTTGCGAGAATGTTCCTGCAGCTATTATCTGTTCAAGTTATTGACAACTGTTAGTTGTCAGCTGGATAATTTCTACTTACTGTACGTAACTTTTTTAACGAAAGACTAACTGAATCTCTCCAGGAGGAACCTATAAAAAATTCAGACAATGCTATGACTTATTTCATCTAGGAGGGGCACTGTTTACTGAAGACTGCTATACGACGTTCTCTCGTTAAGGTGTGTTAGTACGAGCAGCGTTATAGTCTTATTGGCTTTGCATACTATGCCTCGGAGCACACAAAACCACAAAAATTTAGTTGCTCTACTGATGTCACAACAAAACTGATTGATCGTTTCCTACTCACACTACAGTTCGCTAGCAATGGACTCTCATCTTACTACTCAAAGCAAATTTTACCACGGCAATACTTGCGGACGAAAGGCTGACATTGCTCAGTATGATGCAACGGAGGATCAGTATCATTATGGGAATTCCGTCTACAACGCTGTCGCGATAGTGAAGCTGACTTATCAGTTGTCATAATTTACTGTTTGTTCTCTCATTAATATCACGTTAAGCAGCGAATGTAATATTTGTCCTGGTTTATTTCCTCCCCATCCAGCGCCCTAGGAATTGATCAAAAGTAATCAAATTGGAAATATTTGCGACAGGTTATCAGTCATCGAATTTCCCTGACATTCAAGAAAAGTCCTTTTGGGACTGGATTTATTCAAATTTTTTCAGCGCACTCCTAACAAAAAGTATAAAAATCTTTTGTGAGTGTGTTGTAACGTATCTTTGCATTCTGAAAGATTAAAGCAAACAAAATATTTAAATTCTCATAAAAATACGCCATGCACGAATAAAGGTTTGCCTCCGGCAAACACACGCCACAGATCCGGTGCTACGATGCCGTTAGTAATATTATACACATCGAAATACAATCAAACTTTCTGAGAAGTGAATCATCGTCATTTACATTCTTGAGACATCGCGCTGCATCATGTATTGGTTTAGCAGATCCTGGTGGCTATTGCGCATCATCATTGTTTGAGGACTCGTTGAGCGTGACAAAATTATACTGACTTCCACGTAAAAAGTGGTAATGAACATTTTTCGGACTTCGTAAAAACTGCTCCGTTGGTTCGACTTGGGTAGAACAATGTACTTAAACGGCACAATGCGATAAGCAATCGATCTTCATGACTTCAAATAATGTGCGCACAATTTCCTGTTGTATTTATTTAGGAAGTATAAGATAATTAAAAAAACGACCTCGTAGCAGCGTAGGGTTTAACTACTATTCATGAATAAAATTATTATTATTATTGTTCGATAAATCGGAATAAAAACACATGTCTCCCAATAGGCCTTATGCACACTGCCAGTAAATTACAGTTGACATCTGTTATTCAGTCATTGATATTGCACATACATTTTGGGATATAAGATTTTCTTACAGGTTGATGGTTTCTTACTAAAGTGACAAAAATGAAACTTAGTTCAGCGTGATACAATTCACTTGGTTTTTATAAGAAAGTAATGTCAATACTTGGCTCAGTTCCACTGCAGTCTGGCAAAAATTTTTCGTCATATTCTCCACCTCCCATAGAGGTGACGGGATGTGACGGGATTAAACCCTTTTCATCCTCCTGCTGGTTATGCTGGTTGGTTCCATTTGTCTGGTTTTAGGTGCTATTTCCATTTATTTTTGGGATAAATCCTGTTCTAACATTTACTGTTTATTTTTCCGAAACTCAAATTAATTGCTATAAATGGCTGATTGTATTCTAACGTTCAGGTAATTATTGTGAGGAGTATTTAAAATAGTTTCCAATATAATTTATGGAAATTGTTAGAGTTTATCTTCTGAGTAGTCGAAGATCCTGGGCTTGGTGAGTGGGAGTGTGTTAGATGTTCTGTTGCCTTTTATTCTGCCTGGTCTAGATACTACGCATTGCCCTCAGGCTGCATACAGAAGCAATATCATCATAACTTCTGAAATTCGCATTATAAAAGTGTCCATTGTCAAGAAAACCAATAAATTTCACCTATGCTACAAAATATCCTTGGTAAACCATATATGAAGTGAAAAAGTTAAAGCAAAGATATAGCATAAGGGTCCCTTCATGTGAATAATTAATTATCTGCCAAAAGCAATAAATTATTTACTTATTAAAATCGCTTACATTTGCTAAATATTTCAAAACTTCATTCGTTTTCACAGGTGACACACACATTGTCTAAAGATCCAACATACAATTACAGAACATCACTCAAAGAAAAAAAAAAGTTAACACAACGTAACAAATGATTTGTCTTTCAAGGAGGTCCTTTGATAAAAATATTTTGCCTAAACACAAATCTCTGCTTTCGCTTTTGCCGTATGATGCTGGACTGTAGATACACTGTCACCTTACATACCACACGAGGAAAAATTCAGCTACTCAATTCCAAGTTCCTTATCAACATTGTCTAATTCGAGGATTTGAGTGCAGTGACTAGCAACAGGGCAAATTTCTTTTGGATTGGTGGTGGTCTCTCGCGTTGTCATAACTGCTGCTCTCCAGGAAACACTGTATGGTTGTGGCACGAGGTAAGGCTTTGTCGATGATTTTGTGTCAGGCGGAGGGAACATTTTGTTATTGGCAAATTTGTTGGCATTACTATGTGTATAGTTGCTGTACACCACAAGATATATTCGGTATTCGTCCGTGAAGGAAATAAATGGTACAGCCCACCATGCATGTAGTGTCTACACAAGAATATGGCTCTCTTTACGAGAAAAGATGGTTTGGTACTGCTCGTATGTTACCACCACACTTGGAAAGTGGCTCGTCATTGTCATTCTCACCAGAAAAAAAACCCTTCACCTTATCTGAACATGATAAGTTGGCTTATTGACATACCAACTGGGTATTGACATTAAGATAAAAATTATGGTTTCATCTTAATGGCTTGCCACAGGTGCCACCTGATCGTGTTACATGGTCCTTCCCGTGTAAACTGCCTTTAAAATTCCTTTCCTCTTAACTCAGAATGACGTGAATTTCCAGCTGATTCGCCATCTCATTTTGGTTTATCTCGTTGAGGTTTGCTTGAAACTAAATCAGCTGCCGCCGCCGGCTCTGCCGCTATCTTCGGTTGGGGAAAACCCCACCTGCTTTGATATCCCCGACAGGCACCAGGGTACCATGAGCAGCATCGCAATCGAGGCGTAGGGTGGATATGGGCTGAACCCCAATGTACTTCTACTTTCACTGAGGTCACCAGCTGACATCCTCCTTGTTGCCATGTTTGAGTCCTTGGGATTACAGCTCTTGTGTCCGCTCCTCCACCTTGTTCGCCTGCATCATACCCATCTGCTCTGCAAAATGGCTCACTCGTGTGTCAGTGCATCCATGTGACCGTCTGCTCAAAATTCCTGCACGTACTTTCACAAACAAAAGCACCGGCTATGCCTCTTAATACTACATACATTTTTACATATCGTCAGCCAACCTATTCAATGAAAATTTCCTCTTTATTCTTTCTACGTTATCTTTACATGCAAATAACTGTCGATATTATCAGTGATTTGATGATACTGATTTCACAAGTGAAATTACCTTTACATAAGACTCTACATTGCATTCATCGTCTTCGTTAATTTTACAGCAGTGTAATCATCAGAATAATTGGCTTCACAAAAAACTAAAAGCTCTAATGGCTAATTCTCTGTTCATTTTACATTACATATTACACTATAATCGTGGCACTTTTGATTTTCTAAATTTGCAGTGAACACTATCCTAGTACTTCTCTATTAACTCGCATTGTCTCATAGATCAGTGGTTAAAAATCTAACCTCTTTTTACGTTGGCACCCCACTCATGCATCCCTATGCCCTCAAGCTATTCGCTACCATGCTACAAAAGGAAAAAGGTCGATCCTTCCTGTTGCACATACCCACAAATAGCCATGTATGCTCAAGTGCCGTTTCTGGAATAAGGAGATGTAGTGGCCCAGACTGAATACACCTGGCGGATTAGCAATGAGGATCACTGTGCTAGACAGCCTCTATGTGGTTTTAGGCAGTTTTTCACACTCCAGTAGGCGAATAGTGGGCTAGTACCAAAGTCTCGCCTTAGTTACAAGATAGAAAAACATTTAGAAAACTTGCACTCTCTTTAACATGACTAGCACCACACATAGACAACTGGAGTACTCACATTCCGTCCTGGAGAATAACGTGGTGTTGACAGGAAGGGCATTCGGAAAGCTCTTAAAATTAAACATGCTAATTCCTTAACAACCATATCGACACTGCGTCGATGCGGGACAAAGGCACAGGAAGAAGACTCCTGTTCCACATATACTGCACATCATCATGTTGCTGCCTATAAACATTAAATTTCTTGCATGACTTGTACCTTCACATTCTACTCCTGTCAATATCTCCTTCGTTTTACCTCTCATTATTACTGATTTTAGATTTTACTTACCGTTACTTCACACATAATTTTTGTTTTTTTTTCACTATGGGACTTAACTTCTGAGGTCATCAGTCCCCTAGAACTTAGAACTACTTAAACCTTATTAGCCTAAGGACATCACACACACCCATGCCCGAGGCAGGATTCGAACCTGAGACCGTAACGGTCGCGCGGTTCCAGACTGTAGCGCCTAGAACCTCTCGGTCACCCCGGCCGGCTCAGATATAATTCATAACATCAAAACAAAATGTTAGTTTGTAAATAAACTGTTATGCTTACCCTTGACTTAACACCACTTTTTTCCGTTGCTGACTGTACCACCTTTAGTCTAGCTAATTTCCACTTCTCCGTATTTCAGGTTTCCCAAAAAATTTCATCTGATTCTGAATGATTTATTGTTCACTGTGTTTCATGGTTCTGCATGATACTTACTCCTTTCTTATCGTTGCTCTCTTCTAACAAGATTTTGTTTCCTCTGTGGTGACTCGACTGTAACAATGTGTACTGACACAAACATACAAAAAAATTCTAATATTACTTCAGAGTTTTACTGAGCTAACACGAACACTGAATTCTCATGCCATGATCTCACATCTGAATTCGATTTCTCCTAAGCTCGTCTCCTCTGTTCACCTGGCAGTATCTGAAAATTTCCTGCACATCCCCGTTGAGGGTCCCAAATCTTCGTGCAAGCCTTTTCCTTACATACACCCCCTATACTTGGTGGTCCTGGTGCTCTCTGGCGTGGACGGCTAAATTCATCACACCGCTATATACTCACAGCTCCGGTGCTCAGTGATGCAGACAAAATACAACTCTCATCTCCCTAATTTCCACTTACACCTTTAGACCCTGCTAACACGGTCCTCACCCTACTGTTTCTATATTCATCTTCATGGGACACAATACCACACGAATTCTCTCTCTAATTAAGTCCCCATCTGTGCCCTTGATTATTCGTTTACCTTTCCTGATTACTGTCCTACTCCCGTGGGGAACCTCTTCTCTTGTCCTTATCTCATCTTCACCGTTCATAGAACCGGGTAATTTTGGTGTCTCGTCCTCAGTTACTGTCCTCAGCATAATATTTCGTGCGATCACCATCATCATCAACATCATCATCATCATAGTTTCATATCGTCAAAGTAGTTTAAAATACGTTTTAAAAAATTCTCTCTAGGGCTAACTAATGGTTGGAAACTGGAAATTTACGTTGCCCCCCAATTATAATCACCTTTTATTCCTTATTATGCCTTGTTAACGTATTCATTTACTATCTTACATTATTACTTTATCCCTAAAAGCAGAACGTGTCAAATAATTTTACTCCCCTAAGTTTCCAAAGTTTTCCGCAAATCAATGAGTACTCCTCGTAGGTATTTATTTCTTAATTCTTACAACTTCTTTTACTCAGTGTACAGCTTGAATTCAAGACACGGTGTCTTCTTTACAAGTTTCCAGTTTTGATGGGTCCCACGTTCACACTATTCCCATGTACAATTCTTCTTACATGTTGCATTCTGATGCATAAATAAAGAAATTCTGATATTGCCTCTTTTGCTTATCTAATAATCTGTGCGCACACACCGATATCTATTGACTCATTCGAGATTCTCGTATTCCCTCAACTTCCGTTTTAACTTTAATTTCTGTTCCTTCATCAGTTGGCTTTTCACGCCCCATTTTGATTGCACGCTTTTCCCACAACCGCTGTTTGATGATTACGGCTGAAGATAACGCGATGCTGTTGCAAATTGCGCCGTCGATTCATTTGCGATTAGCGTACGCTAATAGGCTGCTACTCACGTATGCCTCCGTAACACAGTGGCACTGATGGTCGAAGTCTGCTGCACGGCCCAATGCAGGATTGAAGACTTCTGTCTCAAATAAAGGCAAGCTACCGCTCACCGAAAGCTATCTTGTTCTGAATACTAACAACTGCTCTGCACAAAGCAGCCTGAACTCTGACACTTCTCACCACGGAATCAGTAAAGTCGCTCTACATGACCCGCCACCTGAGCTCTGAGCCGTGTGCCGTTTCTGCCCCCAAGAGTAGTCTCCAGTTAAAGCAAATGACAATAATATTTTAACTTCCACCAGCGTCAGCACAGAACAGACAATCGAACACACTCCCACCTGTACACCTAACTCATCCCGCCAGCTTCACAAGCAGGAGTCGAGTTCTTTCCCACAAGAATGCAAGTCAAAAGTCTAACATTCTCAAGCGGCCTTTCTTGAAACACTCTTCCACTGCATTACGAAAGATTGTGATTTTTAGCAAACGATGTTATCTGGAGTCCCTTCTGCCGGCTGACCGCTGCTGAAGCCTCATTTTTATTACCCAGAGGTTCTCTCTCTGCATTGTTCACGCCCGGTTTCTAAAGAAAAAGCATTCTCTTGCTCTTGAGCTGATGACGGCCAGTGCAACGCCTTCTGCCGTTTCCAGGCACAGATGGGCTCCATAGCACTCCAGTAAGTAGCTCAGCTACACGTTGCTGCCTCCCCGTCCCGCACCCTCAGCTCTGCAGGTTCCCAGACAGAAAGCTCGTCGTAAATTCCTCTCATTACACCAGTGTGGCACAACAGAACTTCTGGCGAATGCTAGCCTACTGCATACTACACCTCAAACAATGATGTAATAATAAATGTAAAAAAAGTAACGTGATGAAATCAACTAAATAACCCACTACATATGATCCTAGTAACCGCTCATTGACGGTTTGGAAATCAACATGAGTCAAATATAAATAAAATCAGGGAAACTCAATTTTAAGTTAGTGAAATACTTATTTAATAACAAGAGGAGGACGTCCAGACAAGGCTGACGCCTCTCAACCTGAGTACTCTCAAACTGTAGAATATAAACCGGAATGATCTTACATGTTATACGGACTGTTCAAAGCAATGACTCCCTGTCAGAGAAAGGTAATTTCTTTAGAATAATATGCTCTTTCAGATATAGCTCCAGAACCACACTGTAAAGCAACATACGACAAAAGTAGTGTCTAGCTTCCTTCGGGCAAAGATAGCATGGTATTTTCAGCAGCCAGAGCAGGGTATTGGGTGATGGCCAACCAGCTGATGCAGTGGCTGAGTGAAGAGATTGAAAAAGTATCTGGATCGGTAATATCAAAGCTGGTTAAATCAACACCTCAGAAGTAACTAAGTTTTCTTTTTGTGTCATTAGTCTTTTGATTCGTTTGATGTGGACCATCATGAATACCTCTCCTGTGCCAAACTCTTCATGTCAGAGTAGCACTTACAATCTATGACCTCAATTATTTGTTGGATGTGTTCAATCTTTGTCTTGGTCTACAGTTTTTGCCATCTACAGTATCATGGAAGTCACTTCCTTATGTATTAGCAGTTGTCCTACCATCCTGTCCCTGCTCCTTGTAAGTGTTTTACACGTATACCTCCTCATTCCTTATCAGTCCACCTGATTTTCAACATTCGTCTTTAGCGCCACATCTCAAACGCTTCGATTCTCTTCTGTTCCCGCCGGCCGTGGTGGCCGAGCGGTTCTAGGCGCTTCAGTCTGGAAGCGCGCCACCGCTACGGTCACAGGTTCGAATCCTACCTCGGGCATGGATGTGTGTGATGTCCTTAGGTTAATTAGGTTTAAGTAGTCCTAAGTTCCAGGGGACTGATGACCTCAGATGTTAAGTCCCATAGTGCTCAGAGGCGTTTGAACCATTTGAATCTTCTGTTCTGGTTTTCGGGATTCCTGAGTTCGGTCTGGTAAACGCCGCCAGACTCCTTTTACTGTAAACTCTGGGCACGCTTCAGCGACCAACGTGCTGCACGGTGATGGAACGTTCTGTTTCTCAGGGAACGGGGATCTTGGCTTGAGCACCCGGAGCCTTTGAAACTGAGCTGCACTCCATCTTGAATTGCAGCCAAGGTATTGCGAAGTGCAGGGATTTAGTGGACGTTCCCAAGGAGGACCTGAAAGATGAGTGGGCTCCAGAAGGATGAGATGATGTGCACAACATCTTGAAGTGGGTGGTTGGGGATCTTGTAAAGGCCGACTCCCTTATCCTGATGTTAAATAGTACAAAACTTCCTGATCATATTAAGGCAGATTTCCTTCACCTAAGTGTGCAGCCTTATGTACTCAACCCATTGCAGTGTTTCAAATGCAAGCACTTTGGGCATAGTAGTAGTGAATGTCATGGAGAAGCTGCTTGCGGCAAGTAAGGTAAGGCCGCCCAATAAGGTGTCCCTTATGAATTGATCTGGACCTCAGCCTGTCTGGAGTCGGGACTGCAGTTTGTCTCTGGAAGAACGGAAGGTACAAGAGCTTAAAACTGCGAAGCACATCACATATATTGAGGCAAAAACTACGCATAATGCCATGCTGACCCCCAGCTTTTGCTACCTCCTTCACATTGGTTGTTAAACAGCCAGGGCGGCAAGCTGATGCTGCTATACAAACGGAGGTTGCTAGTGTCAGCACTAGTACCTGGGTTTGTCCATGCACTTGTGCCGCAGTTGCTGACACTGTGGAGCTCCCTGAGCCTCCAAAGGTTTCATCTGGTACGCTGTCCACTACTGCCACTACTACAGCCGCAGTAGGGCTGCATACTCAGGAAAGAAGGAAACAAAGGTAAAATGTCAACTATGGTTAGAATCAGGCAGTAAACAGCATGACAATGTCAACGTCTCTCTCGATTCTTCTTTAGAGACTATGGAACTTGATGTTGGGCAATCCTCTAGCCCCACGACTGAGCCTCCACACGTTGTGCCCCCCCCCCCCGTCCCACCCCTTCCCCACCCCAACACTGCAGAAAGTCAGGATGAAAGAGCTATTCCCGTGACAGAAGGTTCCCATTCTAAACATTAATGGGTTCAGAACGCATGAGGAGGAACTGAAACCCCTAGCACAACAACGGCCCCTGTGATTGTGTTTGCAGGAAATCCATTTTAAAGCATCTGACGCCCGTATATTACAGGGCTATACCCTGTATCACAAGGATGGCCTGATTGGGGAAAGGGCCATGATAGTGCTTGCCATGTTTGTCAGTTATGTGGACCACTTCTCTGCACTCCCCCTGGCTACTGATCTGCCAGCAGTTGCAGTTGAAATTCATGCCCGCCAGGGGATTACAGTTTGCTGTCTGTATTCACCGCCGCTGGGTGCAGAAGATTCTGAGGCTCTCACAGCAACTCGTCATTTCTCCTCTTGGGAGACTTCAATGCCTATCCTGTCTTGTGGGGCTCGACAGCTACTTGCCATCAGGGTTGGGTTTGGGAGAGTCTTCTGACATCTCAAGAGCTATTATCGTAAACGCTGGCACTCCCACTCTTTTCTGTGTGGATACTGGGTCGTTCTCGGCCACCAAACAGTCTCTCTGCTCTCCAGCCCCTGCCGTCTCAGTTCACTGGAATGTCACTGACGACTTTCATTGAAGTGATGATTTCCCAATCCGCATGCATCTAATGGATAGTGTATTGCGGGAAGAGAAGCCGCCAACAAGGAAAGCAGGCAGGGCTATCTGGACCACATAATGCATGTGATACATTGTGTTGCTGACCTATCCATACCACAGTCTTTTGGTCCTCTTAGGAGGCGACCTGTATCCTGGTGGGTAGAAGAGTGCCGTCCAGCCATAAGGGCCAGACGTGTGGCTCTTCGACAGTTTAAATGCCGCCTGACAGCAGAGAACCTCACAGCCTTTCGAGTCGCGACAGCCAAGGCTCCACGCGTCATTAAGGAGATCAAGAAACAGTCCTGGAATCCATCAACCGTTCCACTTGTTCTACAAATGTATGGGAAGGCATCCAGAAGATTTCCAATAAACACAATCGTTTACCAGTAGCAGCAGCGCTGAAATAGGGATGTCCCAAAATGACGCCCAGAGACATTGGTCAGACGCTGGCCAAACAAATTGCACAAACTACAACTGATGCAAGCCAGGATCTGGCATTTCACCACTACCGAGTAACTGTAGAGAGGGACAAACTGGACTTCAGATCCAACTGTTCTGAGGCCTACAACTCTCCTTTCTCCATGTGGGAGCTGGAATTGGCACTGTTTGAAACTCTCGATACTGCACCTGGTCACAACCAAATCCTATATTGCATGCTTCGACATTTGCCAACGGCGTCAAAGGAAACCCTCCTCAAACATTTTAGTCTTATGTGGTAGACAGGCAACTTCCCTCACTCGTGAACGTAGGCAGTTCAGATACCTCTCCTGAAAGGACTGTACATTTCCCAGTAGTTTCTGGAGTATTCCCTTAACATAATGTGTAGGAAAGGCCCTGGAACGAATGATTAACCATATTCTGCCTGGTTACTAGAGACCAGATAACTTCTTAACAGCTCTCAGTGTGGATTCTGGAGATTTCGGTCCATTGTCGACAACTTGACCTTTCTAGAGGAGGCTATTCAGCAGTCTTTCCTCTGCAACCACCACTATATCGGTACATTCTTCGATATTAGTAAGGTATATGATACCACTTTGAGACACTGTATTCTTATACTAGTGCATCAATGAGGCATTCATGCTCATCTACCCATCTTCATACAGTCTTTCCTGTCTCAATGGCTTTTCTGGACCTGAGATGGTGACTTGCTGTCAGCTCGTTTTGAGCAGGAGAATAGTGTGCCTAAGTTCAATTTTTAAGTGTTACCCTCTTTGCCATAGTTGTAAACAGTATCATGTCTGTGGTAAGGAGACCTGTACAGCACTCTTTATTTGTGAAAAATTTTGCTGTTTTCTGTTCCTCCTCCAGTGCTGCAACAGCAAGCCATCAATTGCAAGTTACAGTGCGGAGGTTAGTGGAGTGGGCTGCAAAGACAAGTTCTCAGTTTTCTGTAGATGGGTATGGGTGGTATGGGTGGGTGTTCATTTTAATTGTTCTCGTCGTATTTTCAATTTCCCTGCGTTGCATTCGGGGCACCATCCTACATTTTAGAGACTCAGTGCGGTTTCTGTGCCTCACTTTTCACTTAAAATTCTCTTGGTTGCCACATCTGAGAGACCTGAAAGCCAGAATCCTGAAGGCCATGAATCTAAGTACCTCAGCCACAAGTCTTGGGGAGCAGACAGTGCGCATCTCCTCCAGTTTTCTTACCTGCCTTCATGGCAGGACTACAGGTGCACAGTGTATGGATCAGTGAGGCCTTCTTATTTGAAGATCGTTGACTCTGGCCACCATGATATGATTCGGCTAGCCACGGGTGCTTACAGGACCAGTACCATATCCAGCCCCTATGCTGAGGCATACACTTACCATCCGGCGGTAGCACCTCATGGTGATTCAGGCAAGTAAGATCCCTGCAGCTCCAACTTCACCCACACACCATTCTGTTGTCTCTGGAATGCCTCGTCTCCAACCATCCGCGAGCCACAATGACATTTGGGATCCATGTGCGGCGTATGCTGGAGTCACTTGGTGTTGAGCAAGTAGAATCCCAGATCCAGGGATTTAACTGTCCGCCACACTGATTGCTCCAGAGGCCCAACTTCATTTTAGATTTAGTGCACTCCTGCTTCCATTTTTAATGCCATATTTTCATTTTATACAGAACTATGTCGCTGTCTTTATGGATGGGTCCAAGCAGAGGGATTCCGTTGGTTACTCTGTCATTTTTCCGGACTGTTTCCTCAAGGTCCGACTGCCTCAAGAATTTATTAGCTTCGACACAGAATTATAGGCAACTTTGCGGCCACTGGAGCAGATAAGACATTCTTCCAGTGCTAAATTTCTTGCCTGTTCAGATTATCTGAGCGCCTTTACTCTTTATAACGTTTGTACCCAGCAGATAAATTCATCCAAGATGCCCTCCTCTAAATACCACCACTGGTACCAGGGTACATGGAATTGCAGGGAACGAAAGGGCGGATCGAATAGCCAAGGAGGAGTGTCGTGATCCTCGGTATTTCAGTGTGCCATTCCCCTGCACGCCATCACCTCACTGTTGAGATACAAAGTTTCAGCGTCAATGGGAAAACGAGTAGCTGGAAGTGACCGACAACAAGCGCTCTGTAGTGAAGTCCACAACTCGGCCATGGCATATTTCTTTCCAGCCACATCGACGGGAAAAGGTCCTTCTTGCTCGTCTTTGCATGGGCCACAGCCCCATGACACATGGATTCGTAGTCAGGCGAGGGGCCCACCAATATATCATGCTCGTGGCGCGCAGATCACTGTGCACCACATGTTACTGGACTGCGCTTTATTTTCCGACCAGCAGACTGCCGCGAATTTGCCGACAGATCTATCTATTTTAGGCAATGTTCAAACGAATGTGGTTCAACTTTTAAAGATTTGTGAATTGTCCAACATTTTTAACAAGATTTGGGGAGATGCTTTTAATGTGTCAACAGGGTGGCTGGCTCATCGAAGTTTCTTGTGAGTGATCATCCAGTGACACTTCTATATGCTTTCGTTTTGGCTCTTCTGTATTTTGTTTTCATTGTGTCTTGTTTTCTCTGTCTTTCGTTTTCACTGTGTTCTAATTTCATGTATAGGTACTTATTGGTATTAGGACATGTCAGATAGAGTGACTTTGTGGTCATTTCGATGCATGAGTCTACAACAGTTTTATATAGTTTCTCCCCACATTCTTTCGTTTTGATAATTATGAGGGCGCTGATAAACCTTGCCGTTGAGTGCCCATAAGATCCACACACACACACACACACACACACACTGCTCTGGTCTTCCCACTGTACATGTTTCTCTACCATACAATGCTGTGCTCCAAATGTACATTCTCAGAAATATCTTCCTCAAATCATGGCCTGTGTCTGACACTAGAAGACTTCTTTTGGCCAGGAATGCCCTTTTTGCCAGTGCGAGACTTTTTTGCCTTTCCTACACGCTGAGTCTGTCCCTCTGACTTTTTCATGCAGCCGCTTCGTTTTAGCTTGTCTGCACTTCCTATTTATTTTATTTCTTAATGACCTGTATTTCTGTATCCTTGTATTTCCCTTAACATTTTCGTACCTTCTTCTTTCATCGATCAGCTGAAGTATTTTCTTCTGTTACTCATGGTTTCTCGCAGTTACCGTCTTCGTACCTATGTTTTTTCTTTCCAACTTCTGTGATTGCCCGTTTTGGATGGCCATCGCTCCGCAACTGTACTGTCTCCTGAACATTTCCTTATTACAGTATCTATAGACTTTGAGAACTTCAAGCGTTTCCCATCATTCCTCCGTGCTTCCGTGTCCCACTTCATTGCATATTCATTTTTCTTGACTAATCTCTTAAACTTCAGCCTACTGTTCGTCGCTACTACAGTGCGCTCTGAGCCTGTATCTGCTCCTGGGTACGCCTTAAAAATACAATATGTGATTTCGGAATCTCTCCCCGACCATGATGTAATCTAACTGAAATCTTCCCGTAACACTCGACCTTTTCCAAGAATACCTCCTCCTCTTGTGAATTTTGAACAGAATATTCACTATTGCTAGCGAAAACTTATAACAAAACTTAATTAGTCTTTCTTCTCTCTCATTCCTTGTTCCAGGCCAATATTCTCCTTCAACCTTTTCTTCTCCTCCTTGCCCTATAACTGCGTTCCATTTCTCATGGCTATTAGATTTTCATCTCCCTTCACGGACTATATTTTTACTTCAATAGCCTCACATACTTTCTCTACCTTCCTATTCATAACGAATCCTACTCTCATTATACTATTTTGTGCTACTGTTGATATTACCCTACACTAATCTGACCAGGTATCCTTGACTTCTTTCCATTTCACTTCAATTACCCGTTCTGTATGTAGACTGGGCCTTTGCATTTTCCTTTTCAAATTTTTTAGCTTCCCTAGCACGTTCAGCTTCTGACATTCCACGCCCCGACCCACAGAAAGTTATGTTTTCGTTTGTTATTCAATCTTTCTCTCACGGTCACCTCCGCCTTGGCAGCTCTCTCCCGGACATCTGAATGGAACACTATTCCGGAATCTTTCGCGAATGGCGATATCCCTTGGCACTTTTTGAAATACAGGCCACATGTCATGTGGATGCACCTTGTGTGGTTTCCATTGTTGTTTGCATATTCATGCCGTTGATCATTGCTGCCCAATTTGAAATGGCCGTTGGCAGTGTGCGGTTGACTTTTTATCCCGGAAGTCTTCGGTCACCAGTGTGGATTATTAATCAAAATTTAAGCGGTGGCGGGTTTCGAACCCGGGACCGAAGACGTTTTGATTAGTAATCAAAGACACTACCCCCTTTTTTTTTAAATCTCATTTTGTTCGCTATTGCGCGTTGCATTTGTTCGGGGCGGATGTCCATGTCCCATGACACTCATTCAGTTTCATCGTCGATCCATTTACTCAGTATTGTTGTTACAGAGAACGAGTAACCCTCTGACCGAACACGTTTAAAGAGATATCTAGACCATGGGTTCACTGAGTATTAGAGATCTCGAAAAAGAGAAAGGAGTTGATGACGAAAGAGCCAAAAACAGGCACCTTTCAAAAGGCAAGATCCGCAGTGCAGTATGGGCTTAACTCGGCAGACGCACAGCTTATCACTGGCTCGTAAATCGTTAATTAGACTCCAGATTCCACCCAATAGTCAACCATAAACAACTTCCGAACTGCCCGTTGCGGATTGTAACTAATCGCCCTGACGTTAGACTCGCCATATTCCAAATATAAAGATTTCCACAGCTCATATTACACCAAAGTCTGCTGGCCTCTAGAAACTTCCTGGTAAGTTCCTGATTAATGTTATGTAGGCCTCTGCGACTATTGCTTTTGACAACTTCATTTTATATCCAGATCCGGCTAACTCAAGCAGATGTCTATGTTGAAAATAGTTTTTAAAATGCAACTATGCAATAAATTTAATCCGGACAAGTAAGTGTATGCTCACAACTCTGTCATGGCATGTTCAGAGAAGCTAATCATAGCCAGCAGCATTAGCTGTGCCTTTGCTTGTTTATTGCCAATGCTTCCCACAACAGATTTTTGGAATGCGAACACAATGAGCGTACACGACAATTGTTTGGAATTTAGGAACATCACACTCGCATGGGCACTTATTTGAGTAGTCTCATCTGAGCTGAGTTTGACAGAAGAAGAACACAATAACACACACACACACACACACACACACACACAACACAACACAACATCCTTCGTGATTCATCGTGTACAGATATTTCTCTTTGTTATTCGCTTTCAGATGGGTTCAAATGGCTCTGAGCACTATGGGACTTATCATCTGAGGTCATCAGTCCACTGCCGGCCATTGTGGCCTTGCGGTTCTAGGCGCTTCAGTCTGAACCGCGTGACCGCTACGGTCGCAGGTTCGAATCCTGCCTCGGGCATGGAAGTGTATGGGGTCCTTAGCTTAGTTACGTTTAAGTCGTTCTAAGTTCAAGAGGACTGATGACCACAGATGTTAAGTCCCATAGTGCTCAGAGCCATTCATAAGTCCACTAGAACTTAGAACTACTTAAACCTGACTAATCTAAGGACATCACACGCATCCATGCCCGAGGCCGAATTCGAGCCTGTGACCGTAGCAGCAGCGCGGTTCCAGACTGAAGCGCCTAGAACCGCTCGGCCACAGCGGCCGGCTATTCGCTATCAAGGAAGTGTTCTGCCATGGACAAGTACTACAGATGACATCAGTATACTATTCTATAAACTTTCGGCTAATGTCGAATCGGTACCAGATAAAATCATACTGCAGGAAATCCGTTTGTATTAGTTACAAAATCATGTTTCTGAGGGGACGTGGAACCTCTTGGCAGGTAAAACGTAGAGCTATTCAGTCATATCTGTAACAAATGTCACTGTGCAACAACTCGTTACTTCAAGTAGACACATTTTCAAAATTTACTGAAACTAACTTAGGGACGTGTCAATATCTAGAAAAAAATCACTAGAAATGTGAAGCAGAAAAGAAACATATTTTCCGATGCTATTTTAGGACGACTAGAGACTGATTAGTTTGCGATGGGAACTGCTTACAAACATGGTAATACGGCTTATACTAGCCAAGTGTGATACGTTACAGGTTCGATTAACAGTGATACATCAGGCTTACAGAAAGAAGGGTAGCGCAAACTTTCTCGCGTAAGAGTGTAAAAGAAGTCCTGAAATATCTGTATTTGCAGACATTCGAAGAATAGTTCCTGAAATCCTGTTTAGAAAATTCCAGTAAAACAGGTCGTGGGAAATAAGAGTTTCATAGTTTCCAGAACCATAAGCCTCAGTCCATAGCGACCGCAAAGACGAAGTTAGACAAATAATGAGACACAGAGAAATATGTAAGTTATTATTTTTATCCATTCTCCATCCGAGAATGAAACGAGAGGAAATCATATTACGTGACACAAAAGTGCCCTTTTGGTACACTTTCGTTTATACACGTCTCCCACACAAGATTGCTCTCATTGTCTGATTCGATAAGCACTCGTTGAAGGTAACAGCGGGGTAGTGAACCGTTTAACAAAGCGGGACGCACAATTAACGGCACGCGCAAAAATGAAGCGAAGCTTAATGGCCCGTGAAATAGCTAAGATATGTCACACGCGTGTGGCAACATTTCAGGCCTGCGGAAAGGTGGGCGGGAAAGCCCGAATCCATTAAAATGAATTATGTTTCCGGCTGAAGTATGAATGTGGGGGTAGAGAGGAAAAAGAACGAGTGAGAGGGGAGGAGAGAAAAAACAAGGTGTAGCAGCGATAAATCGAAAGGCAGAGTCGGCGACGCGAAGCAAATGATGGCGTAATGACCGCAGCTGCCGCCGGGCGCTACCTCAGGGAGGGAGAACCAAGTGTTCGTGGCGGCTGCGACGTCTTCATTAATTGACCGGAAGTACCCCTATTAGGGCATTGAGGGAGTACTATAGCCTAGCGTCATCTATGTGCCGTAATGAGCGTAGTTTCACTCGATTCCAGAGAAATCCCCATATCCACTAAAATATCAGTGTAAGCCATTTCTTGTGCGAAACAGAAATTTACTTCAGACGTCTGAAAGGCGTTTGCTAACCTGTAGAGTACTGAACAGGTATCATTATCTTAAACCCCATCAGGCTTCTGAATTTTTCTAATTGGCTAATAGACATAAAACGAATAAACGTGAGGATTATCAGACGATTAATCCGACAATTTATGTACATAATCTGCGGATCAAGATAACAAAGAGCAGCGAAGAAGGAAGCAATTTCCGAGTGGACGAAGATCTTGTTAGTTTCAAGACGAGAAAGGTACCCGTCAAGCTGTAATGACATTGCGCTTGGTACTCAGTGATAGACTGGAGAAAAATTAGAATTATTACTTCCGCTTGTGGTCTTAGAGTGAACCTTTGACTGTGAAAGGTAGAAAAATTTTTTAAAATTTATTTATAAATCTTAGAAAATCGGGGCTAACGTACAAAGACAGGGGAATGATCTACAACATCTATAGATCGACGTGGAGGCAAGAAAAGTGGAAGATCAAGATGAAAACAGTCGTATTTCAATGCTCTTAAGGTAAAACTGCAGTTGATTGGCATTTTTTCCAACTTGTATGTCAAAGACGTTATGAACAAAGGAAAAGAAAAATTCGGAACAGGCCTGCAGATAACATAGCCCATCTGCCCGTATTATGGACGACTTGTAAACTCGGTTTGGAAGGAATGGACAGCATACTAAGCGTGGATATGGTTTAAGGATAAACAAAGCAAATATGAAGATGATGAAGACTAGATGAAAGGAGGATAACGACTGGCTTAACAACAGAATCTGGAATGCCTCAGTGGTAGAAGACATGAAAGGATTCTCTTATTTAAGAAGTAGGGTTACACAGGATAGTTGAAGCACGGAAGATGTTAGAAGTAGACTGTCATAGCCAAAAAATGGTTCTCCGATAAGAGAACTCTACTGGTATCGCTTATCGGTATTAAACTGAGAAATAACTTACTTTAAGGTGTGACATAAGGTCTCGTAGAACGCCTGTAACCGTGATGTAAGCTTGAGAGGACGTACGTTAATGCTGTATAGGTCGCTAGAAACGAACTGGTCACATGTTGTTGAAAACTCTTCCGAAGAAACGAGTCAATATAAAAGTTTTTCATCAACAAGTAACGATTTATAGCGACCTGTTCAACATAAATATAAGTCCTCTAATAATAAAGATCATCCCAGTAGTATACATCTGGAATACAACATTGCATGAGAATGAGACATGGACAAACGGAAAGTAAACTGAAGATTTTCAAACTATATGTGTGTCGTGTTTAGCTAAAGTACCGATCCACTCTGTTGCTCAAGCTGAGTCGTCCTATCATGACATCAAAGTATTTGTCAACATTTCTGAACACAATGACGAATTGCCTATGTGTAATCATAACGTGTAGGCTTTCACGTCCGGCGTCTTCATTAGTTAAAACCGGGCTGAGAGACCGTGGTCGATCTGTAAAACTTCTTCTTACTGACGTTTCGCTGCCAACTGCGGGCAGCATCTTCCGTGGTGAGCCAACGACTCATGGTTTACAAAAAACAAGGTAGTACCGTAGGACATAGTGTTCACCGAAAATGGACACACGCCGACCGGTATCTACATGCCATGCTCCATACCAATGCAGTGGGGTCCTCAGGACTCTGGTCACAAGCAAGTCCCATTTCAGACGTGAGCTGTTTAAACCAATAACTTGGACATTTGGTGACTCTGGGAAGCAAATACGTTGGGCTATGGAGTCTGGTACATCCGCGGAGGTTCATGAAGAGAAGGACTGAAATGTGGCCTTTATTACCTAAGATTACGGCATATTATTTAAGACTGGCAGGATTATAAGGAATTTTTACCTTAGTAGTGACTTCGTCTATCTTCCAAGATTAGGGACTACTTGGCTCCTTGAAAGATGGTTTGGGACTTAAAAAGCTGCAATTTATGAAGTTCCTTGTGGGAAGGCTTTCATCCGCCGTTCATTCACACAGTGTAGCTGTGTGTAACATGGCTCTCACAGGAAGCTACAACAGCCGGCAAAATCGCCGGTAGCAGAACATTGCATAACCGAAGGACATAGGATGAAATTTGGAGGGACAGTGGTAGTTGTCAATATTTCTGGTGTTTGGAACAGCGTTTATACAGAGTCAGTTGAAATTACCTTTGCAGACAATCTTCCTTGTAGCAGAACGTATGGAAATCTGTACTATCCCGCATCAAAACACAACGTTGTTCAGTGTGGCCAGCCCAAGTTTATGGAAATCGTCTTTGACTCCCGTGTTGTACTACCGGCAGTGGCTCAAATGGCTCTGAGCACTATGGGACTCAACTGCTGAGGTCATTAGTCCCCTAGAACTTAGAACTAGTTAAACCTAACTAACCTAAGGACATCACACACATCCATGCCCGAGGCAGGATTCGAACCTGCGACCGTAGCGGTCTCGCAGTTCCAGACTGCAGCGCCAGAACCGCGCGGCCACTTCGGCCGGCCTACCGGCAGTGCTTCCAACCCAGTCTTGGAGGGCAGCAACTGTTGTGGGAAGCCCATGCGCCGTGTACTGTACGGTTGCCTATATAGGACAAAGATCTGCAGTCTCGGAATCAGCTCTCTGCGGGACTCTGAAATAGCAGCGCTCTCTTGAAGATGGCGGACACATCGATCACCGAAATATCGAATCGTGTTGATTTTAGGATCGAGCAGAGAACTTGGGAGGCTATCAAGTGTTCTGTAGTTCTGATTGCTAGGATCTAGCGTAATTAAATTTTCTGTTCTGATATCATGGGCAGAGGCAGTTTGTCATAAAATGTTATTTAGTCATTGTGAATTGTAATCCATTGAGTTGGCCTAAAGTGACTTCTGTTGTTTTTAGTATTTGTATTATATCTTGGTCGTCTTCTGTCATTTTGGATTTAATTATTCAAATTCCGTTGAACGGATGAGGATATAAATCTGCGGAAGAATTTCTGAAGAAGGCCAGGTCAATGGGAGTCTAACGTGGAAAGGAGAAAAGTTAACTTGGCGCTGGAAAGAGTAGCAAAGGGGGGAAACAGTATATCAGGACTGTAAGATGCAAAACAGTTTACAGAAACTGCAGGGTGCAGCACTTACGTAGAAACGAAAACGTGTGTTCGATAGGAAAACATGGTGAAACAGAATCAACCCAGTTGCATGACTGATGACTTAAAACACAAAATAATGAATATATGAGTACTCTCCAGCCATTAACACATTACATCAATTAATTTTCAGCAAGAGCGGGATATTTAACTGTAATCACAGTATGTACAGGAGTGTTGAATATGCTCATCTGATCTACCTAAGAGTGGATAACAGAATTTTAAAGACAATTTGTAGGTGGAAGCCGCTATTTTGAGGAGCACAATACAGATAATTTGTAGGTGGAAGCCGCTATTATAAGGAGCACAATACAGGCACTTTCATGCCTGGTTGTACACCGTTGCAAATAGAAAATGAACTGTAGTGAGAGCGAGATGAGCCAGGTTCGAAAAAAAAAAATCGTGCAGCTTATGAAGAGCATTTGTCGAGCACGTTGACCATGCGGAATGTGCGTTTTGAGTTGTTTTTTACGGTCGTTTTGGTAAATGCCAGACTTGTCCCTAACCTCTTCCTCAGTAGCTCGATGTACAAATAGCTTTTTATTAATGTAGTAACACACAAATTGCGTGTAAGAGCCATGTAGCAGCAAAGTTAGAAAGTTGACCATCAGAAATTATGAAAGAAAATTCGTTTAGTCCACCAGGTGACCTAGTGATAGCAGTCTAAAGTGAGTACATAATCTAGTGTAAAACAGTATCTGCGTGGAAGACTTGAGAAAGAAAAGAATAGAGAGAAATGTTGGAAAACAAAAATCATGCTTATAAACAATAGAGAAGATAGACACACCATCACAGACGAAGAAATGCCACTTGAAAATGTTTGTAAATGCAGTTACGAAGAATGTACTATTAGTGCTGGTGGAGAGACGGAAGAAAAATTAATGCAGCCAGATGGAACTTGTTCAACAGATGTGAGATATCGGACTGTTAGCTGTATATAGATCATTCTACATCACAACCAATGGCTGTGAGTATTGGACAGTGAGCAAGGGAGAAAAATGTCAGATATAAGTATCAGAAATGAAACATTCCCGGAAGACAGAACACATGAGTAGGAGGGACAGATTTACATTCGTTAATGTTGAAGTGTTGTTGTTGTTGTCTTCAGTCCTGAGACTGGTTTGATGCAGCTCTCCATGCTACCCTATCCTGTGCAAGCTTCTTCATCTACCAGTACTTACTGCAACACACATCCTTCTTAATCTGCTTAGTGTATTCATCTCTTGGTCTCCCTCTACGATTTTTACCCTCCACGCTGCCCTCCAATGCTAAATGTGTGATCCCTTGATGCCTCAGAACATGTCCTACTAACCGGTGCCTTCTTTTTGTCAAGTTGTGCCACATACTCCTCCCCAATTCTATTCAATACTTCATCATTAGTTATGTGACCTACCCATCTAATCTTCAGCATTCTTCTGTAGCACCACATTTCGAAAGCTTCTATTCTCTTCTTCTCCAAACTATTTATCGTCCATGTTTCCCTTCCATACATGGCTACACTCCACACAAATACTTTCAGAAACGGCTTCCTGACACTTAAATCTATACTCGATGTTAATAAGTTTCTTATCTTCAGAAACGGTTTCCTTGCCATTGCCAGTCTACATTTTATATCTTCTCTACTTCGACCATCATCAGTTATTTTGCTACCCAAATTGCAAAACTCCTTTACTACTTCAAGTGTCTCATTTCCTAATCTAATTCCCTCAGCATCACCCGACTTAATTCGACCACATTCCATTATCCCCGTTTTGCATTTGTTGATGTTCATCTTATATCCTCCTTTCGAGACACTGTCCATTCCGTTCAACTGCTCTTCCAAGTCCTTTGCTGTATCTGATAGAATTACAATGTCATCGGCGAACCTCAAAGTTTTTATTTCTTCTCCCTGGATTTTAATACCTACTCCGAGTTTTTCGTTTGTTTCCTTTACTGCTTGCTCAATATACAGATTGAATAACATCGGGGAGAGGCTACAACCCTGTCTCACACCCTCCCCAACCACTGTTTCCCTTTCAAGCCCTTCGATCCTTATAACTGCCATCTGGTTTCTGTACAAATTGTAAATAGCGTTTCGCTCCCTGTATTTTACCCCTGCCACCTTTAGAATTTGAAAGAGAGTATTCCAGTCAACATTGTCAAAAGCTTTCTCTAAGTCTACAAATGCTAGAAACTTAGGTTTGCCTTTCCTTAATCTGTCTTCTAAGATAAGTCGTAGGGTCAGTATTGCCTCACGTGTTCCAACATTTCTACGGAATCCAAACTGATCTTCCCCGAGGTCAGCTTCTACCAGTCTTTCCATTCGTCTGTAAAGAATTCGCGTTAGTATTTTGCAGCTGTGACTTATTAAACTGAAGTGTAAAGCAACTGAAAAGAAAATCCAAAAGCATCTGCTGAAAGGTTTGGTTTGTCCAGCTTGCCAAGGTTTATGAAGGTTCATGAAGAGGGTAATTATATACATATCAAGAGAGGACGAACTATTGCAAGACTGCCACGAGAAAATCGACTTACCTCTGTTAGGGATTATTGGCGAGACAGACATTACAATGTGTGATGCTCCCTCATATCCTCTGCACGGGAAAGCAGACGAAGACAGGATTAAGCTAGTAAGAAAATAAAGCACAAAACGAAGTATAAAATACTATCGGTATTGTTTCCGCATCGGACTGGGATAAAATCTCGAGTTTTAAATGAATACCTCCCCGAGCCTCGTCAGCAAGACTGATGTTATCGCTGAGAGCTTACTTTTGAATCTGATTAGACGTACTAAGAACACAGAGAACATTTCATACAATGGCGTCGTCGTGAGAGGCTTTGTTTCCATACACACACTGGATGGCCTTCGAGACGTTCCCCCTTGCACGTTGTATGACGACAAGTAGTCATAAAAAATTACTTATGGCTTTGACAGACTAGCTAAAACGAAGCTAGATTTGAAGGTGAGCTGAAGCTAGTTCTCAAAAATCGCCTACGGCTCTATAATAGCATTATTAAAATATATCTGAACGTTACAACCTTAGAGCAAATACCATCACCAATCCCCCCTCCTCATCCCACCTCCCAAATTAAAATTCACAACTCTACTATACGTAGGTAATGCGTTCCCTAAGCATGCCTCAAGGACTGAGTAAAATTACTCCGCCCTTTTTTTCCAAAGCGCACAAAGGCCGTTCCACGTTACTCTGAAAGGATGACCATCACGAAAAGTTTGTCCAAACTGTCCATCCATACACATAGAGGAATACGTCACGCTGGAGCTTCTGCGATACTTTGGGCGAAATGGAGAGAAGCCTGCGGCAAATTAATGTTCCCAGATAGGAAGTGAGATGCACCAAGACAATGTAACCAGAATCATTACGGAAAGCAGATATGCGAGTGTGAGTCTCCCTCCAGCACGCGGTTTTCGCTCGTCATATACCATCAAGAGGAGACTTCTTAGAGAGGGCAAGAACTGCAGAAGAAAACAGAGGTGGAGATGTAGTGCTCAAAGGACCCAGGACGTTGTGTGTAAGTGCCAATATGCCTTCAGTAGGCAGGGACGGAATTCGAGCGGACCTCAGCAACTGAAGACAAATGAATACATAACACTAACCTAGAATTACACTACTTGCCATTAAAACTGCTACATCACGAAGATGACGTGCTACTTACGCGAAATTTAACCGACAGGAAGAAGATGTTGTGATATGCAAATGACTAGCGTTTCAGAGCATTCACCCAAGGTTGGCGCCGGTGCCGAAACCTACTACGCGCTGACATGAGGAAAGTTTCCAACCGATTTCTCATACACAAACAGCAGTTGACCGGCGTAGCCAGGTGTGATGCCTCGTGAAAAGAGGAGAAATGAGTACCATCACGTTTCCGACTTTGGTTAAGGTCGGATTGTAGCCTATGGCGATTGCGGTTTATCGTATCGCGACATTGCTGCTCACGTTGGTCGAGATCCAATGACTGTTAGCAGAATATGGAATCGGTGGGGTCAGGAGGGTAATACGGTACGCCGTGCTGGATCCCAACGGCTTCGTATCACTAGTGGTCGAGATGACAGACATCTTATCCGCAATGCTGAAACGGATCGTGTAGCCACGTCTCGATCCCTGAGTCGACAGATGAGGACGTTTGCAAGACAACAACCATCTGCACAAACAGTTCGACGACGTTTGCAGCAGCATGGACTATCATCTCGGAGACCATGGCTGCGGTTACCCTTGACGCTGCATCACAGGCAGGAGCGCCTGCGATGGTGTACTTAACGACGAACCTGGGTGCACGAATGGCAAAACGTCATTTTTTCGGATGAATCCAGGTTCTGTTTACAGCATCATGATGGTCGCATCCGTGTTTGGCGACATCGCTGTGAACGCACATTAGAAGCGTGTATTCGTCATCGAAGTACTGGCGTATCACCCGGCGTGATGGTATGGGGTGCCATTGGTTACACGCTTCTTGTTCGCATTGACGGAACATTGAACAGTGGACGTTACATTTCAGATGTGTTACGACCCGTCACTCGACCCTTCTTTCGATCCCTGCGAAGCCCTACATTTCAGCAGGATAATGCACGACCGAATGTTGCAGGTCCTGTACAGGCCTTTCTGGATACAGAAAATGTTCGACTTCTGCCCTGGCCAGCACATTCTCCAGATCTCTCACCAATTGCAAACGTCTGGTCAGTGGAGGCCGAGAAATTGGCTCGTCACAATACGCCAATCACTACTTTTGATGAACTGTGGTATCGTGTTGAAGCCGCATGGGCAGCTGTACCTGTACACGCCATCCAATCTCTGTTTGACTCAATACCCAGGCGTATCAAGGCCGTTATCACGGCCAGAGGTGTTTGTTCTGGGTACTGATTTCTCAGGATCTAAGCACCCAAATGGCGTAAAAATGTAATCACATACCAGTTCTAGTATAATATATTTGTCCAATGAATACCCAGTTATCGTCTGCATTTCTTCTCGGTGGAGCAAATTTAATGGCCAGTAGTGTAAGTAGACTTGCGTATTAACACACATTAATAAGTGATCTTGGGAACCACTACCCGAATATGATGGACTCGAGGTCACGTTCCGAGATCTCCTCCTTGGGAGTGTATGTGGAGGGATACGCACTACTCAATCTGTTCTACATTCTTTTATCGTTCTTCTGAAATCGGTTATGTCCTTTACAACTTACTATTTATAGTTGCATGTACAATAGTTTAATACAAATAATACAATTGCCTTTCTCGCAAAGAATCAAAGTTCTCCACGAGGCCCCTGTTCCAGATGGTGCCGCAGGGGCAGCCGAGCCCGTGGCCTCAGCTGCGTAGCATGAGAGCGACGTGGCGGAAGTCGTTGGTTCGAGCTAAATGGACTGAGTGCAGCACTACGGCCCGTGCAAAACATATTACATGGCGCGCCCTAATAGTGTAATCGCACCGTGAAAAAATTTCAGCACGTTCTATATATACTGACGGAAATGGAAAATGCTACGACGAACGCTGACAAACTGCTACACCAGTGTTTCAAAGCCTGGGATAGCTTTTTTGAGTAGAGAAAAATTTCATTCCCACAGATGGAAAATGCTGAGAGGACATGCCGAGTACTGGATGTGTCTAACGTTACCGGAAATCTTCGGATGGAGACCGCAACGCAGCTTTCGCACAAGACGTGTACGTGAAATTACTGGACTTATCAGTTGGACTTCGTGAAAGGTCGAATGATCGATATGAGAGTCATGAGAGCATCACACCGACATATCGGACGGATAGTTGGTTGTAGTGCAGTGTCTGCAGAACAACTGATGAGGAGGTGGGTCAGAATTACAAGGGTATGCAGGAGTCCTTCAGGAAAGTCTGCCGCACGAGAAAACTGTAGAGTTGTTCGACTGGCTCTTATCAGTAGATGGATGGTAGCAGTTGAATGTTCAAATGTTCAGATGTGTGGGAACTCCTAAGCGACAAAACTGCTGAGGTCATCGGTCCCTAACTTACACGCAACTTAAACTAAATTACGCTAAGAACAACACACACCCATGCCCGAGGGAGGACTCGAACCTCCGGCGGGAGCGGCCGCGCAGTCCGTCACAGTGACATTGTGCCTCAAGCCGCACGGCCAGTCCGCGCGACGGTAATTGTTGAAATCTGTGCAGTATTACAGGCAGAGTGATACCACGAAAAGTCGGAAGTAGACTGTCAGAATATGGGTTGAGATCTCGAGTTGTCAAGCGTCGCTTGCCATTGATAACATACGTCAGGAAACGGAGACTTGCGTGGAGCTAGAGTCAACTTGGACGTCGATCCTTTGTGTGGTGTTCAGCTATGAGTCTAGGTTTTGTGTTTCGAAGACAGATGGACAACATCACGTCTGTAGAAGACTTGGTGAAATGTCACAGGAAGAAGCGATTCTCGAGACCCATTGTTGTCCAGTTCCTGAGGTCATTGTGTGAGGAGCTAATGAATGGGACAACAGAATCTATTTGTAATTATTTAAAGTACAGTGCTATTACAAATGATTGAAGCGATTTCATAAATTCACTGTAGCTCCATTCATTGACATATGGTCACGACACACTACAGATACGTAGAAAAACTCATAAAGTTTTGTTCGGATGAAGCCCCACTTCAGGTTTCTGCCGCCAGAGCGCTCGAGAGCGCAGTGAGACAAAATGGCGACAGGAGCCGAGAAAGCGTATATCGTGCTTGAAATGCACTCACATCAGTCAGTCATAACAGTGCAACGACACTTCAGGACGAAGTTCAACAAAGATCCACCAACTGCTAACTCCATTCGGCGATGGTATGCGCAGTTTAAAGCTTCTGGATGCCTCACGGTTTAAAGTTTATGGCCCCTTTTTCTTCTGAGGAAAAAACATTACAGGACACGTGTATCTGGACATGCTGGAAAATTGGCTCATGCCACAACTGGAGACCGACAGCGCCGACTTCATCTTTCAACAGGATGGTGCTCCACCGCACTTCCATCATGATGTTCGGCATTTCTTAAATAGGAGATTGGAAAACCGATGGATCAGTCGTGGTGGAGATCATGATCAGCAATTCATGTCATGCCCTCCACGCTCTCCCGACTTAACCCCACGCGATTTCTTTTTGTGGGGTTATGTGAAAGGTTCAGTGTTTAAACCTCCTCTACCAAGAAACGTGCCAGAACTGCGAGCTCGCACCAACGATGCTTTCGAACTCATTGATGGGGACATGCTGCGCCGAGTGTGGGAGGAACTTGATTATCGGCTTGATGTCTGCCGAATCATTTAAGGGGCACATATCGAACATTTGTGAATGCCTAAAAAAACTTTTTGAGTTTTTGTATGTGTGTGCAAAGCATTGTGAAAATATCTCAAATAATAAAGTTATTGTAGAGCTGTGAAATCGCTTCAATCATTTGTAATAACCCTGTAAGTTAAACTCTCGCCACTGTGTGGCAAGAATGGCAAAATTTATTTTCGTAGCCTACATGAGCATTATACCAAATGTACTTCGACAGGTTACTGCAAGACCCCAAACTGCAGTTTACACAGCAAAGGCTTTGAGAAATGTTTAGGTTCATGTTTGGCCTACCTCCCCCAAACTTACCAATCAAAGAGTTTATCTCGTATATGATAGAAAGACGTACACGTTCCTACCAACCTGTAGCGAACAGTCGTCATGAATAGACGGCATATATTTCAGACAAGGCAAGAAACTCTTGAAGATGACATTCAGAAGCGATTAACTTCCGTGCCACAGCAAATATGAGGAGTATTTGTGTCGGAAGGGGTCAAATTCTTACTGACGCTAGTGATGATCATCTGTTCAATCGAATGAAAGTTTAATAATTTAAGTCCCATTATACGGAGAACCTCTCCATAAAGTTGGATACACATGAGATCGGTGCCTCACAGTGTAATACGAGGGTAATTCAATAAGTAAAGTCGCACATTTTTGTTTTAAAAAAGCCATTAATATACATAGACAAACGTCCTTGTTGGTGCTTCAGAGCCGGCCGCTGTGGACGAGCGGTTCTAGGCGCTTCAGTCCGGAACCGCGCTGCTGCTACCGTTTCAGGTTCGAATCCTGCCTCGGGCATGGATGTGTGTGATGTCCTTAGCTTAGTTAAATAGTTCTAAGTCTAGGGGACTGATGACCTCAGATGTTAAGTCCCATAGAGCTTAGAGCCATTTGAACCATTTGGTGCTTCACATTTGATGTTTGTTCTTTGTGTCGGTGTAGTTTCGAACCGTTCTCGCAGATGGCAGAGTCGTAGTACAGTGTCAAAAATGCGTTACAAGCAGCGTGCTGTTATTGAATTCTTGTGTGCAGGAAAAGAAACCGTGGTGAACATCCATAAACGTTTGTGTGCAGTGTATGGTGATGCTGCAGTTGATAGTACAGTTGGGCATTGGGTAAAGAAAATTAAATCCTTAGGAAATGCAGAAACAAAGCTCCATGATCAGCAACGCTCGGAACGTCTTGTCACGGCCACTGTTCCAGACATGTTGAATCGTGCGGATGCCATTATTCGTGCCGGCCGGCGCATCACAACTAGTCAATTTGCTCGCTGTCGGTCAGCATTGGAAGAGCGTCTGCAATGGTCGAGACTCTCGGATATTCAAAGAGGTGCTGACAATGCGTTCCTCGAATGCTCACAGCGGACCACAAGATTCAAAGAAAAGCCATTTCATATGAATTGTTGGAGCGTTTTGAGACCAACGGAGAGGCCTTTCTGTCACGGGTCGTTACGGGCGACGAAAGCTGGGTGCACCAGCTTGCGACGGAAACAAAAAGGCAGTCCATGGAGTGGCATCATCCTCATTCACCACAAAAGAAGAAATTCAAGACAACACCCTCCGCCGGAAAAGTCATGGTGACAGTTTTCTGGGACTGTGATGGCGTCATTCCCTTGGATGTGAGGCCAAGAGGGTCAACCATCAATTCAGAGGTACACGTGAAGACTCTGCATAAACTCAAGAACCGGACAAGAATCCAGCAGAAATCTTACTCCGACACGACAATGCACGCCCACACACAAGTCTGAGAACCTGGGAAGACATCGCCAAATTGGGTTGGACATCACTGGCTCATTCACCCTACAATCCAGATCTAGCACTTCCATCTCTCTCGGCCACTTAATGATTTTCTACGGGGAAAACACTTTGAAGATAACGAGAGTGTCAGTCATGCAGTGAAAACTGGCTGCTCCTACAGGACAAGAGCTTTTACCGGCAGGGAACTCTTGCTCTTCAACAACGTTATAGTACGACCATAGAACATGATGGAGACTACGTAGAAAAATAGCTCGTGGACAAAACATGTTGATGTAATTTTCACCAAATTCATACTCTTAGCAATAAATATATTCTGAGAAAAATGTGGAGCATTAGTTATTGAACTACCCTCGTAATTTCCATTTCGGGCATTGTATGTTGATCACGAAGTGCAGGAGAAGTTCAGTCTCAATTAAGCACTGTGTGTCTTCTAGCCGCGTTGGTTTGTCAGACTGCCAACACAGAAACTTGACGGCCCAGGAGAGGATCCTGAGACGACGACGGCAGGTCCGAGGCGCATCACCAGCCGTGGCGCGGCCGGATCGCTTCACGGTCGATCTCGTAGGGCGGCTCCGCCCACGCGCCGGGGACCTGGCGCTCCTCCTCAGCCGAAGACGTGGCAACGGCGTGGCGCGAGCATTGAGATGCTATCGAGGCGGGCAGGGCCCCGGCTGGCCCGGCGTGGCCTGTCCGAGTGCTGAGGGCCCGCGGTCAGAAATACCCGCCTGCTCGCCTCCAGAGGGCGTCGCGTCATTAACAGAGCCCTCGGCCCGTCCGCCGCTAGGAGGCGCACGCGCCCACCGCGGAGCCCCACCAGTCGGACGCTCTCCTCACATAGGGCCGTCAGCCGACTGTGGGATTAGTCTAAGCTATATCGGTCTCCCCCAGTGATCTCATCGCATGAAACTCGTTGCAGAAATAGTGTTTTACTAACTGTCAATCAGCCCGTTACCAGTGACACACACATTTGTTCAAATGTTCAAATGAGTGTGGATTCCTAAGGGACCAAACTGCTGAGGTCATCGCTCCCTACATTTACACGCTACTTAAACTATCTTATCCTAAGAACAACACACACACACCAATGCCCGAGGGATGATTCGTACCTCCGGCGGGAGGGGCAGCGCAATTCGTGACATGGCCCCTCAAACTGCGCGGCCAATCCGCTCGGCACACACATTTGTCACAAAAGCTACTTGGTTGAAAAAGAAATTTGGAATTTTGTGATAAGGTCTTATGGGACCAAACTGCAGAGGTCCCTAAGCCTACACACTACTTAATCTAACTTAAACTAACTTAAGAAACTTCCTGCAAGGTTCGCAGGAGAGCTTCTGTAAAGTTTGGAAGGTAGGAGTCGAGGTACTGGCAGAAGTAAGACTGTGAGGACGGGGCGTGAGTCCTGCTTGGGTAGCTCAGATGGTCGAGGACTTGCCCGCGAAAGGCAAAGGTCCAGAGTTTGAGTCTCAGTACGGCACACAGTTTTACTCTGCCAAGAAGTTTCATAACAGCGCACATTCCGCTGCAGAGTGAAAATGTCATTCTGTAAACTAACGTACCTTAAGGACAACACCCACGATCGAGGGAGAACTCGAACCTCCGACGGGGGGAGCTGCACGGACCGTGACACAGCGCCGCAGACCGCGTGGCTACCGGCGCGGCACTTGGTTGAACCTCTCGGGTCACTACGCCCTATTGTTCAGTTGTCTGAAACATCCAAGCAAATGCCTCACTCTTGTCCCACTTCAGATGACCGAATACTCTAAAATCAGGCACAGCTCGCAGTTAAAAGTACTCAGGTGGAGCTTCCCCAAAATACAAATTGAAATCTATTTCTTAATAATGTTTACTGAATTTAAGCTATCAGACTCATTTCCAATTTTTTCCACTCAAACACTGTGTATGTTTCTGGAAGTTTTTGAAAGATACAACCACCATTAGACTGTTGATGTAGATTGGTGGTTTTCCAACAGGTAGTAGTTAATTTAAAAGTGAATTAAAAACTGTATTGACCACAATAAAATATTTATTTGCAATGGTTACCGGTATCGGTCAGAATGTGACCTTCTTAAGACCATTTATACCATAGCACTTAACGTTCGTGGAGTCATAACACTTGTTCTGTTCACCGCCACCGCTTACCATCACGGTATAAATGGTCTGAAGATGGGCACATTCCGAGCGAAACTGGTAAATACTGTAACTAATTATTTTATTTTGGTCAGGACAGTTTTTGGTTCAAATGGGTCTGAGCACTATGGGACTTAACATCTGAGGTCATCAGTCCCCTAGAACTTAGAACTACTTAAACCCAACTAACTTAAGGACATCACACACATCAATGTCAGAGGCAGGAATCGAACCTGTGACCGTAGCAGCCGCGCGGTTCCAGACTAATGAGCCTAGAACGGCTCGGCCACCACGGCCGGCAAAGGACTGTTTTTAATCCATTTTAAAGTATTTTAACTAGACCGCTGTTCCTCCACAAGAAATGTTATCAAAAACTTCAGATATTAACTAGTCTTCAGGTCGCACCTTGAAATGCCCATGAACTCCAAGTAGTAGTAGAAGCTTTGAGGATGGCTTCTACAGAGTACGTCTACTACAGACCCCCCGACGGCTCAAGTAGCAACATGTGAAGGTGTCCTATAAATCTCCACACTATTTTCATATTCCGCTGCCTATGCCGAAAGGTAATGAACAGAGTGGCTGAAATGTCACTGTCGAATCCCTGTCTATCTCTATTATGCTACTAAGCTTTTATGCGTCACTAAGCGAAGTTTACTAATAATGGCTTGACAGTGTTTTAAGTATTTTCATGTTTCTGTCGATAGCAAAGCTATCCGCTGTACCATGGGGTTCGTAGATGTCTCTCTATAGGGCACTAGAATACGGTAACATTAAGTGCTACCACATAGCGGGACATTCACGAAAGGACAGAGCAAACACGCGCGCGAAAATATCCCATTACCGTTATTGGCAAGTTTCTGTTCCTCTCGCGGATCAAGCGAGGGAAAAACGTCTGTCTGAACGCCTCAGTACGAGCTCTTACTTCCCTTATCTCTCAATGATGATCATTAGCCGATTTGAAAGTTGGTGGTAATAATATATGCTCTACATCCTCGGTGAAGATTGGATTTCGGAATTTAGTGAGCAGCCCCTTCCGTTTACCGCGTCGTCTATTTGCAAGTGTGTCACACTTCAAACTTTCCATGCGATTTGTAACGCTCTCGCAATGGCTAAATGTACGAGTCACGATTCTTGCTGCTCTTCTTTGGACCTTCTCAATCTCTTGAATCAGATCCAAGTTATAAGGGTCCCATACAGATTAACAATACTCTAAGACTGGACGAACTAACGTATTGTAAGCTACTTTCTTTTTTGAAGGACTGAATCGCCTCAGGATTCTACCAATAAACTGCAATTAGAATTCGCCTTACCCGTTACTTGTGTAATTTGATCATTCCATTTGAGATCATTTCGAACAGTCACACCCAGATACTTCACTGATGTTACCGCTTCCAAAGACTGATCGTTTATTTTGTACTCGTACATTAATGGGGATTTTCTCCTTGTTATACGTAGTAGATTACACTCACTGATATTGAGAGATAATTGCCAGTCATTACACCACGCATTTATTTTCTGCAAATCCTCATTGATTATTCACAACTTTCCTGTGATACTACTTTCCTGTAGATTACAGCATCATCGGCAAACAGTTTAAGGCCGCTGTCATTACCATCAACCAGATCGTTTATGTAAATCGTAAAAAGCAGAGGACCTACTACGCTGCCCTGGGGCACACCTGAAGTTACTCTTGTTTCTGTTGAAGTTAACCTGTTCAGGACGACATACTGCTCCCTGTCTGTTAGAAAACTTTTTATCCAACCGCATATGTCATTGGATACACCGTAAGGGCGCACTTTTTGTAGCAAGCGACAGTGCGGAATTGAGTCGAACGCCTTTCGAAAGTCGAGAAATATGGCATCAACCTGGGATCCGGTATCTAGAGCGATGCCGTTATCGCAGAAGAGAAATTGCACTTAGGTCTTGAGTCCGTTGTTTTCGATGAGAGGATCTGACGGAGTTACGGTGAAACAGGTTGGTTTAGAATGGTTCAAATGGCTCTGGCAAATGGCAAATGGGACTTAACTGCTGTGGTCATCAGTCCCCTAGAACGTAGAACTACTAAAAAACCTAACTAACCTAAGGACATCACACACATCCATGCCCGAGGCAGGATTCGAACCTGCGACCGTAGCAACCGTGCGGTTCCAGACTGCAGCGCCTAGAACCGCCCGGCCACACCAGCCGGCGGTGAAGCAGACTAAGCGGCGTTCTTTCTTATAAACATTCCTTCAGAAAAAACAGGAAGCTATACTGGAATACAGTGTGAACATTAGTACACAAATCAATTGTTTTACACAAAATCATGAGTCGTTCTCATTAGCCAAACTGCAGCCTTTATCTCTTTTTGAGGAATACGTATTATTAACATATCGCAAGAAAAATTACACATTCCTGAACGCCTAATATAATCTGCTTTGTTGCCAGATGGCCGAGCTTAACCACGAACTTCCAACACCGTGCTGTCATTAGTAACACTGATTAATTGGCACGAGTCGTTTCGCTGTATGGTCATCTGCATGACTGCCGATGACGCACAAAGGTTTTCTTCTCTGCCGAGGGCGTCAATTGCTTATTTAACGCTAACTATAAAATTTTGTTGTTATTACACTACTGGTCATTAAAATTGCTGCACTACGAAGATGACGTGCTACAGTCGCGAAATTTAAACGACAGGAAGAAGATGCTGTGATGTGCAAATGATTAGCTTCTCATAGCATTCACACAAGGTTGGCGCCGGTCGCGACACCTACAACGTGCTGACATGAGGAAAGTTTCCAACCGATTTCTCATACACAAACAGCAGTTGACTGGTGTTGCCTGGTGAAACGTTGTTGTGATGCCTCGTGTGAGGAGGAGAAATGCGTGCCAACAAGTTTCCGACTTTGATAAAGGTCGGATTGTAGCGTGTCGCGATTGCGGTTTATCGTATCGTGACATTGCTGCTCGCGTTGGTCGAGATCCAATGACTGTTAGCAGAATATGGAATCGGTGGGTTTAGGAGGGTAATACGGAACGCCGTGCTGAATCCCAACGGCCTCGTATCACTAGCAGTCGAGATAACAGGCATCTTATCCGCATGGGTGTAACGGATCGTGCAGCCACGTCTCGATCCGTGAGTCAACAGATGGTGACGTTTGCAAGACAACAACCATCTGCACGAATAGTTCGACGCCGTTTGCAGCAGCATGGACTATCAGCTCGGAGACCATGGCTGCGGTTACCCTTGACGCTGCATCACA
The DNA here is from genome assembly GCF_023864345.2 of Schistocerca serialis cubense. NCBI lineage: Eukaryota > Metazoa > Arthropoda > Insecta > Orthoptera > Acrididae > Schistocerca > Schistocerca serialis. The sequence continues at coordinate 507,799,895 of NC_064643.1, read as the reverse complement.
GACAGGAGCGCCTGCGAAGGTGTACTCAACGACGAACTTGGGTGTACGAATGGCAGAACATCATTTTTTGCGGATGAATCCAGGTTCTGTTTACAGCACCCTGATGGTCGCATCCGTGTTTGGCGACATCGTGGTGAACGCACATTGGAAGTGTGTATTCGTCATTGCCATACTGGCGTATCACCCGGCGTGATGGTATGGGGTGCCATTAGTTACACGTCTCGGTCACCTCTTGGTCGCATTGACGGCGCTTTGAACAGTGGACGTTACATTTCAGATGTGTTACGACCCGTGGCTCTACCCTTCATTCGATCCCTGCGAAACCCAACATTTCAGCAGGATAATGCACGACCGATTGTTGAAGGTCCTGTACAGGCCTTTCTGGATACAGAAAATGTTCGACTGCTGCCGTGGCCAGCACATTCTCCAGATCTCTCACCAATTGAAAACGTCTGGTCAATGGTGGCTGAGCAACTGGTTCGTCACAATAAACCAGTCATTACTCTTGATGAACTGTGGTATCGTGTTGAAGCGCACGGGCAACTGTACTTGTACACGCCATCCAAGCTCTGTTTGACTCAATGCCCAGGCGTATCAAGGCCGTTACTGCGGCCAGAGGTGGTTGTTCTGGGTACTGATTTCTCAGGATCTATGCACCCAAATTGCTTGAAAATGTAATCACATGTAAGTTCTAGTATAATATATTTGTCCAATGAATATCCGTTTATCATCTGCATTTCTTCTTGGTTTAGCAATTTTAATGGCCAGTAGTGTACTTCTTGGTAGTACAGTACCGAGGATTAACCATTCTATTTTGTACTGTATTAACTTAGTTGTTATTAATAACTGAAAATCTGTTGTGTGGTGCCTCAACTCAACTTGTTACGTCATACGTCTACTAAAATGTCGCTTAAATTATATGTAATCTGTAAGAGAAAAAAGAAATTGCAGCCATTGGCCCAGCCTCCAACCTTCACTTCTGTGTAGTACCTGCAGTCTGTTGCACACCACCTGTTCCTATAATCGTAAAGCAAAATATTCTCCTTCCAAACCTGAAGCAAGTCAGAGAATTTGTTGGACTGCATTATGCTTGTTATTTCTTATAACCGGTTTTCGCCATAGGTACTACTATATCAAACTAAAACCTGAAGTGTACGAGTAGATACGATGTGTCACATCATCAACTGTTCTGTACTTTACGCTGGTAAATGCCGCGTACTGTAACTGTGTTATATTGAGAGAAGTCATTCGGTGGCAAGATACCCGAGTAGTAAGGTTTATAACATGGCTGTCAATCAGCGACTGTTGTATAATACAAAATTTTGAAAAACACGGCCCTCAGTCGCGAACACAATTAATTTGTGACCTAGGTTTCGGTGTCACAAGGGATACCTTGTTCGGACAAAATTAAAACTAAAAATACGAAAGCTACGGTCATACCTGACAGCGTCAGATAGTCAGAATTAAAATAAGATGCAACAGAGGTGCAAGCCACTAGGGCCTGCCATGTGTCCCCTGCTACAGTCAACGCAGAACTCCATGTGACGGTGTCAGGTATGACCGCAGCTTTCGCATTTTTTGCTACGTTATGCTGTAACATTTAATTTTAATTTTGTCCGAAGAAGGTGTCCCTTGTGATACAGAATCGTAGGTCACAAATTAATTGTGTTCAAGACTGAGGGCTGTGTTTTTCAAAATTTTGAACCCGAGTAGTATTTGGGAGGACTGTGTCTGAAATTCCCCTCCGGGCACCCAAATTTAAGCTTTCTATCTCTCTAGAATTTCCCTGAATCGTTTAGAGTGAATGTCCAGATGGTTCCTTTCCCATGCTTTCCCTATTCTGACTTCTGCTTCCGACGAGACGTTAAACGAAAATCGTCCTTCCTTCCTCCTTACTACATTTTAATTTCTCTTTTTAATTCGGATACTTCAGCTAGCGGGAAGGCGCGACACGTAGAAAAACGAACTACAATGACGAGTTAAGCAGAGCACAGATTGTGCAGGACTAGCATGAAACCAGTGGCGTAAAGATAAATAAATATATCAAAAACTGACAAGTGCGGCTTTATTTACATGTTGAACATATCATTCTCGGAATGAACATGACTAGTAAATGGTAGGAGTCACGAAACTGCACTGAATAAATGGAGGGAACCTGGGAAAGTAATAAATCACTTGGAGAATGTCACGTTTTCTGTAGCAATGGCGGCCACGTTGGTCGATCTACACCACGTATGGGAACTATTTCCGGGAAAAACAATGATAGATTATTATTCAGATGAAATAAAAGATACGGCGATTATCTGAGGCAAAAATATACTGAAGGTGAAGGAGAAGACTAAAGTTCTTTCTGGACTATTAGCATCGCTTACTGAAACGATTCACTCCGACCAGAAAGAGCATACCACACAGTACTACACCAATATTCAGGAAAGTCACATAGCAGCGACTAGGAGGGCATAATAGGTGTGAAACAGTGTGACGGTCTGATGCGTTAATCAGACATGTTGTGCAGGGTAGTCGTTCATGAAATGTGGCCGGTCCCTGCAGAGCAGCGGCTCCCAAGCTTTCCCACTGACGAAACAGTTCCAGAATCCTGGTGTTTTTATGGAATACGTTGTTTATTTTGGAGGATAACTGAATTCAAAAATTATTTAAAAACGAGAAAAACTTATTTTGTTCAGTGAGTACTACGTTTTAAAATACTAAGTAAAACTCAGAAATCATTGCAAAATATTTGAGGAAGAAAAAAGAAAACGTGCAGCTGCTGTAGTAGAATAGATGACAGAACAATATACGCAACAGAAATGACACTGAAAGAACGTTCCTGACACATCGGGGAAAAAGCAGGATGTTATACTTGTTTTGTTATATACTTTTAGTGTTGACGTAGCTGCTGATTGATGACGAAAAAATAAGAATGGTAAGTTATTCTGCATGTGTCCGCAGGCAGCAGAATAATACGAATAGTACTTAATACCTACGAGAAACGATTGTTAGCTGGACAGAACAGCTCTGTGGTCCTGAATTACTATGTCGAACTCTTGCAAAGAAATCTAAATATACCTCAACAGTTACACTAGCAAAACTTACTTCAACGAATCATATCAAAATACCTATATTGAGAATTTCCGGTCCATTACATTGCGGTACTACATATTCGCTAACAAATATCGGATCCTTTTTCATTATCCTAAGAAGATGTCTTCTGGGTAGTTGTAGCTTCGAAATTAATAGTAGAAAATTAGAGAGTGGAGTGTCTTCCTCAGATGGGAACAAAACATTGAGATTTTCAGGAGATTCCTGAATTCCATGGAACACAAGAGCGTACCTGGTATAGAATAGTGCGACCACTCTATTATTATCTACGGTGAACTTAACTATAACATTGTGGTTTGTATGAGATTTCTATGTATTATTTTTCTGTCAGCCAGTTAACATTCCGAAACATTGTTACACTACCTTTTGCTTACAAAACTCTCCTGTAACTGATACAAAACAGAATTAAAGAGCCAGTCAAATAGTAACAATTAATCCCCATTGATTAACGAGGTGTGGATTAGTATCAGTGATTGCTACGACTTAACTAAGATAGATTACATTTTCTTACTGAATTACATGTTCATCTAAGTAGGACACCAGTGTCAAAACACGCCAAGAATAACAATGCATACAGTATCTATCACGGTGCTGATGCAGTATCTATCACGGCGCTAGGAGACTGGCGGCGTCTGTTTCCAGTAACCTGCATGTGGACGAAGGAGTGTGCTATTTTTGACAAGATCCGCAAGAATGTTTTTGTGAACAGAACCATAGAAAGCGTGGATTCTTCAAAATACATGAACTACTATAAGTAACAACTTATATTGGAGCTAGGACCAGGGGATTTACACCCTCTTTAAGGGCGTGAGGCACCGCCAGCCAGCTCAGACAAAGCCAAACAAATATGTTTTGACATAAAGTAAGAACTATAGCGACTGGGTAAAATAAATAACTTAGAAGTTAGAGAGAGAACCACGGTTGTGCTACAGAGACCCAACCTCACTGGCCATAGACAGACACAGAAAGTAAGCAAGACACACTATTTCAGCACCTAGTGTGAGACAGCTTGTTAGAGATTCACAGCCTGAAACAAGAGTCAGAGAAGGGGACCAGCTTCTTTTAAGTCTTATTCTCACTGATGAGTATTCAGAGATCAGCCTTCCAAAACGATGTGACGAACGAAAAACGATGAAATGCGAGTCTTCCTTTTAGGGGTCAGATAGCACAAAATTACATCTCCGTCGCACTTTTTTTCAGCGCCTCATTAGCCGAGTGTCTCTGAAGCCAGATGCCTTTTCGTGCAGGTGAACTAAGGACTTAGAAATTTTTGTGACTAACAAAGAAAAGCTATTGATACAAAAGTAATGACTGATTTTGCAGCCATTTCAACCTCCACCTGAGGATTAATATGGGGAGATCCAACCACGACAATGAGACAAACCGCAGGGACAGTTAAGTCGACTTCACTGAGTCTCAGTAATTTCAGGCTTCATTCTGAAGAATGGCTTGGAGTTGTACGATCAATGTGCCTTCAACTCCAAGGACAGATACGAATTATTCTATAGTGCTATCTGCATTTTAGTACTAAACTTTTGGTGATCACGGTCCGACTTTGTGAATTCAGTTGTTTTATCCTCATACATGTTTAATAGAGTCAGACCCCAGATCCCTTGACCAGGATTGCCGTGGTATTAATTTAGCACTGTCAATATTTGTCAGGTGATGTATGATGCACTTCAATGTAGTAATCTGAGTTACTTGAGACTTTTGTTTAATTACATAGATAACAAATACTTAGTCCATTATTTCGGAGGGCGACGAGAGAATTACGTGAGATCAACAGGGCCACGTTACGTATCTCTAGTTAACATCCTCCCATCATACCCTTACAACAAGCAAATACTTTTTATGCAAACATTTTCAGTAGTTTTTCACATTGGATGGTAACTCGAGAAAAGTCACTGTGAACCAAAGACACAATGCTACTAGCAACTTTTAGAACCAATAGCCATATGATATTTTCAGTTGCAAGGAGAAGTTAAAATGGCTAAACAGTTTTCAGGTTCCACGACATACAGCTCTTATAACATACCCACGTTACTGGGGCGATCTAAAGTTGTAATTTGCACAATTAGAAGCCAAGATAACTTGATGTGAAATACACCGGAGTCCACAATTGAAGCAATAAACGGAAATTTGGCAAGGTTGCGCTTGTTTCGCCACCAATTAGTATAAAAAGGTGATACTGAAGTAGAAACAAGGTAAAGAAAACAGAACGTAAAGAACTGCAATATCCATAATGGTATACAAAAATGTTCTTCGATTTTCCACATTATCAGATTTGCACACACATTCCGACAACTTGTTAATGTACTCAGTATGAGGTGTGACCACCTCTGACAGCAATACAGACCAGACAACAACGGGGCATGCTGTGAATGATGTCATTAAACTCATGTTTGAGCGAATAACACCCGTTGTTCCTGCAGAGCTGCTCTAAAGTCTTGGAGATTGGATGGTGGCTCCTGACGTGATGCAACCTGTCTCCCTAGTACATCCCAGACATACTCTATGGGATTCAAATAGGGAGACGGAGAGAGAGAGAGAGAGAGAGAGAGAAAGAGTAGGCCACGTCAACTGTGCAACATTTACCGTTTCCAAGAAAAGGTCTACTACCCGTTCTCTACGAGGTCGAGCATTATCGTCCATCAATACGAAGTCTAGGTCCACACAACATCGCAGCAACCGCACATGAGGTCCAGTTAAACCTTGCCGTTTCACCCGTACAATTTCATGAAGCGGTATTCAAGTTGGCCATGTAATCCCTGCGTATACCATTATGGATCGCTCTGGATATCCACAATGCTTCGGTTTCGAAATAGTGTTTCACATTCCTTCCAGAGCGGATATTTCAAGAATCATTGTCCAGACCGAAATGGAGCTCATCTGTGGAAACAACATTGGCCGACTCTTTTACCGTGACTTTTCTGTGAAAGAATATTGGCCCACTCTGTTCGACCGTTCAGGTGATATGTTGACGACTCCACTCTATATGTTCTCTTCTGTGAGGATGCATCAGAGGTACACATACAGCAGGTCTCCGACAGTAAAGTACCCTCTGCTGAAGCCTTCTGTACACCGTCTCCCTCGATGCTGCGAGGACAGATGCCAGTTGCTGTGCAGTACCACGGCGATAACGTTGTGCCCTTACAGCTAAATAAGCGAGTCCCATGTTTCTAATATCACACATCGTCGGCCCTGCCCTGGTCTTCAGGATACTGTTAAATGTCTATAAATTGTCACGACGTCCGAGAAACAACAGAACGATTTACATTAAGCCGTCGTGCCACACGAGATTGGGTCTGTTCTGCTTCCATTTTATGGCCCTCCACTGCAGAGAGTCCAGTACGTGTATTTCTTGTGCAATACTGCCCTGTATGTGGCTGTATACACAGCGACTGTTGATGTGGGACTATCCGTCATACACTATCCCGTTTGATAGGTGTCCTGACATCATCGTAGGCATGGTTGTCCATTGACCAGAATGCAACTTTCCGTGCACAGTACGATTTTGCGAATATCTGTTAAAACTCTGTGTGATTATACTGTGAGTTAGACATAATACGGGGAAATAGTGGTGTGTTGCTTTAATTTTAGACACCAGTGTGTTTTTATTTAAGACCAGTTTCGATAGCAACTACCTGTCGTCTTCAGATTCTCAGATCTCCCAGACATGTGACAATACATCAGTCTTTCCGACAAGAGTGATGTATAGCTATATTTCTGGGTTGATATAAGAATCTGAAGATGACAGAGAGTTGGCCGGCAGCGGTGGTCTAGCGGTTCTAGGCGCGCAGTCCAGAACCGCGCGACTGCTACGGTCGCAGGTTCGAATCCTGCCTCGGGCATGGATGTGTGTGATGTCATTAGGTTAGTTAGGTTTAAGTAGTTCTAAGTTCTAGGGGACTGATGACCTCAGGTGTTAAGTCCCATAGTGCTCAGAGCCATTTGAACCATTTGACAGAGAGTTACTAGGCGGCCGGAGTGGACGTTTGGTTCTAGGCGCTACAGTCTGGAACCGAGCGACCGCTACGGTCGCAGGTTCGAATCCTGCCTCGGGCATGGTTGTGTGTGATGTCCTTAAGTTAGTTAAGTTTAATTAGTTCTAAGTTCTAGGCGACTGATGACCTCAGACGTTAAGTCGCATAGTGCTCAGAGCCATTTGAACCATTTTGAACAGAGAGTTACTGTTGAAACTAGTCACGAAATAACTATTTCACAGCAAGTAATCTTGGCTAGTAATAATACGTTTCGCTCTCAGTACACAAGTTCCTAGATACACTACTGGCCATTAAAATTGATACACCACGAAGATGAAATGCTCCAGACGCGAAATTTAACCAACAGGAAGAAGATGCTGTTATATGCAAATGATTAGCTTTTCAGAGCATTCACACAAGGTTGGCGCCAGCGGCGGCACCTACAACGTGCTGACATGAGGAAAGTTTCCAACCGATTTCTCATACACAGACAGCAGTTGACTGGTGTTGCCTTGTGAAACGTTGTTGTGATGCCTCGTGTGAGGAGGAGAAATGCGTGCCAACAAGTTTCCGACTTCGATAAAGGTCGGATTGTAGCGTGTCGCGATTGCGGTTTATCGTATCGTGACATTGCTGCTCGCGTTGGTCGAGATCCAATGACTGTTAGCAGAATATGGAATTGGTGGGTTTAGGAGGGTAACACGGAACGCCGTGCTGAATCCCAACGGGCTCGTATCACTAGCAGTCGAGATGACAGGCATCTTATCCGCATGGGTGTAACGGATCGTGCAGCCACGTCTCGATCCGTGAGTCAACAGTTGTTGACGTTTGCAAGACAACCATCTGCACAAACAGTTCGACGACGTTTGCAGCAGCTTGGACTATCAACTCGGAGACCATGGCTGCGGTTACCCTTGACGCTGCATCATGGACAGGAGCGCCTGCGATGGTGTACTCAACGACAACTTGGGTACACGTATGGCAAAACGTCATTTTTTTCAGATGAATTCAGGTTCTGTTTACAGCGTCATGATGGTCGCATCCGTGTTTGTCGATATCGTGGTGAACGCACATTGGAAGCGTGTATTCGTCATCACCATACCCGGGGTGATGGTATGGGGCGCTATTGGTTACACGTCTCGGTTACTGCTTGTTCGCATTGACGGCACTTTGAACAGTGGGCGTTACATTTCAGATGTGTTACGACCCATGGCTCTACCCTTCATTCGATCCCTGCGAAACCATACATTTCAGCAGGATAATGCACGACCGCATGTTGCAGGTCTTGTACGGGCTTTTCTGGATACAGAAAACGCTCGGCTGCTGCCCTGGCCAGCACATTCTCCAGATCTCTCACCAACTGAAAACGTCTGGTCAATGGAGGTCGAGCAACTGGCTCGTCACAATACGCCAGTCACTATTCTTGATGAACTGTGGTATCGTGTTGAAGCTGCATGGGCAGCTGTATCTGTACATGCCATCCAAGCTCTGTTTGACTCAATACCCAGGCGTATTACGGCCAGAGGTGGTTGTTCTGGGTACTGATTTCTCAGGATCTATGCAGCTAAATTGCGTGAAAATGTAATCACATGTCAGTTCTAGTATATTGTATTTGTCCAATGAATAACTGTTTATCATCTCCATTTCTTCCTGGTGTAGCAATTTTAATAGTAATTAGTGTAGATACATTTTCTGGCTTTCGTTCAACTGATAGCGAACAGATACGTCTGTCTGCAGAAAGGAGCAGGATGCGAGTTCGGTTTGCGAAGATCATTTTCGTTTCAAGGATTGGGGTGGGGGGGGGGGGGGAGGGTGAACAATTTTCCTTCCAGCCCCTTCGCTGCGTACGCCCGTGAGGGAATTACAGTATGTTTCACAGTCCATAATGAAAGTTTACATTCGTCGAAGAAGTACGACAGTGGCAGGCACGTCGCCTGCCGGTCTTGCGCTTGCTAGTGGATTGAGCTGAGTGGATGTAAGAGTGGGTGGCTGAGTGAATGCAGCGGACACGGGCACCGGGAGCGGAGGAGCTGTCGCCTGTGCGGCGGTGCCGGGGCGCGCCCACACTCGGCCGAGCGCCACAACGAGGGTCAAGTGAGGCGCACTCGCCTCGCGCTCACTTCCTCATTGACAGCGCCGCGCTGCGCGGATGGCCCGCCGAGTCGCGCCGGGGACGGCCCGGAGGAGTCGGCCCGCGGCCAGCATCCGGCGCACTCCGCCTAATCGCGGAATTTCGCGGCCGCTTTATTTACGGCGGGCCGGCCGGCCGGAGCATCCGGCTCGCGGCCGACCTCTCGCCCTGAACGCCGTCGCGAATGTTTGCCTCGGCTGTTCGCACTGGAGCCGTGACGGCACCCTCCTAATTGGGCGCCGCCGGTGGCGCGGGAAAGAGAGACGCGCGCTGTTTGCGGCCTGCACGCTAAACGGCCAGAGTCACCTCTAGCGCGCCGGGAAAAAACAGCGCACAGTGCACGAGAATCCGTCCGTGCGTCATCGTCTCTAGGAAACCGCCTTCCGACACGTGACTCGGATGCTTAAAGAATGGCCGAGGTTCGTGCCTCGGGCATACTTGTACGCCTGACGAGGTGTCCCACCGAGGAAACCTGGAATAATACGAGTTGCATTTTAGACGGTCTACTATGGTCCCAGTGACGAGCTCAGTACTTGGTGTGACACGTGTCATCCTCGGAGCATACGGGGTACAGTCGCGGTCTCTGCAATAACCCACCCATTATTAGCGATGTGTTGGGCGTGATGCCTAACTCGACGTTTTACTACGCAGATCACCTTGGAAACATTTATTTGCACACCCGGATTAATTCTCTGCATTGCTATACAACAGGGTACAGCGAAATCATTATGATTACCGCCTACGTTCGAAGTCACAAAAATGGCTCTGATTACTGTCGGACTTAACATCTGAGGTCATCAGTCCCCGAGAACTTACAACTACTTAAACCTAACTAACCTAAGGACATCACACACTTCCATACCCGAGGCAGGATTCGAACCTGCGACGTAGCGGTCTCGCGGTTTCAGACTGTATCGCCTACAACCTCTCGGCCACACCGGCCGGGTACAATTAACTGCCTGTAGGTGGCAGCACTAGCATTGGAGGGTATTACAGCCTGTCCAGGTACCGTGGAAAACAGTGCAGTCGTTCTCGTAAAGTGGAATGTGAGAGATTTATTTGGCCTGCAAAAGATCATAATCATTGGCTTCTGGACCAATGGTGGAAACATTTCCGAAGTTCGTAAAATGTTCACATTCCACCGTAGTTGAATTATCTCTTTTCCCTCTTTTGCTGCAGCCTTTATCCCGCATTATGCGCAGGGTCGGCTGGGTGAAATACGGATTTGGCATGGTTAATTTTAGGGGGTGGCCGGATGCCCTTCCTGCCACCACCTCATACCCCCTGGGACGGAATTAGTTTACCCCAGCTGTCTGCGTCTAGTGTAAATCGTGAAATAGTGTGAATGTGTTTCAAATGTCAGCGAGTCGTGTAACTGAGGCGGGACGTGGAGACCAGCCCGGTATTCACCTAGGAGGATGTGGAAATCCGCCTAAAAACCACATACAGGCTGACCGGCACACCGGTCGTCGTTGTTAATCCGCCGGGCGGATTCGATCGAGTCCAGGAAACAGCGCGTTAACGCTCTCGGCTATCCTGGCGGATCCGTAGTTAAATTATACCGTGCCTGGCAAAATGGCACTTTAACCGCCGCCGAGGCAAGTGGGGTGCACTCCGCGCCATAGATGACAGGTAACAACGACGGCTGGGGGAGATATATACGGACGAACAGATGTGCAACTGTTGAGCAACTGACAGCCCAGATGAATAAAGGGGCTACAAAAATCTCTCCTCGACGATATTTCAGGTAATGTTGCTCCGTATGAGCCTACGCACCTGGAGTGTGGTTTACGCACCCGTACTGACTGCAGTACGTCGTCGACGGGGGCTGTAGCTTACGTGCCAACGTCGCAACTGGACGTCCACTGACTTGTGAGAGCGACAGATGTCGTTTCCAGATGAAGCACGTTTTATGCTCCATGAGCATGAGAAGTCTGAAAGGAAAACACCCTGCAAGAATCGTCAGAAGTGGTCAGGAGGGAAGAGGGAGCGTTATGCTTTGTGGAATGCTTTCGTGATGTTTCTTGGGTAATCTCGTCATTCTGGAAGGCACAATTTATCAACACAAGTATTCACCTATCTTTAGAGTCCGCCCCGATAGCTGCATGGTCAGCGTGACGGACTGCCGTTGTAAGGGGCCCTGGTTCGATTCCCGGTTGGGTCCGGGATTTTCTCCGCTCAGGGTCTGGTTGTTGTGTTGTCTTCATCATCATTTCATCCCCATCCGGCGTGCAGGTCGCCCAATGTGGCGTCGAATGTAATAAGACCTGCACCAAGGCGGCTGGACCTGCCCCGTCAGGGGGCCTCCCAGCCAATGACACCAAAAGCTCATTTCCATTTTCCATCTACCTTTAGGGACAACGTCCACCCCTAGATGCAGTTTACATGGGCACGATGGCATCCAACAGCAGAACAACGCAGCGTCTCTCACACATGTAAGTGTACATGCAGGGTTCGAAGTGCACCCTGACGAGTTTACCGAACTCCCCTGGTAACCAAACACCTCGGATTTAAACCCAGTCGAGAATCTATGAGATCACCACCGTCTGGCTCATCGCACCACAGATCTTCAGTCTAGAAACCTGGCGCAGCTGACCACGGCACTGGAGTCGACGTGGCTCCACATCTCTGTTAGGCCTTCCAGGACCTCACGTAACCTCACTGACACTCTTCCTTTATGTCTTGCAGTGATCCACGCTGCAAAACGTGGCTATTCAGGCATTAGGCAGGTGGTCACATTAATGTCACAGGACAGTGTTTTAAAGGTTCTCCAGAGTCGCTTTGATATGTGAGGGAGTGTTAAACTTGTAACCACTCGAAAGATTAGTCATTAGTGTCATAAAGCAATTCAACTACTTACAAAAACATTCCGACATCCAACCACTGGACTGGAAACGATATTCCGCTAACAGTATCATTCGTCGTCCCCAAAAGTCTGCAAGCAACTTAAAAGCGTCCTTCTCTTTATTCCGTCTCAATTTTGTGCCTGAATTGAGTTGTGACTTCAGTAAATTGCACTGAGAAGGTGCCCCTTTTATACGCAGTTTTGGTTAAAGAAATAATTGGTAACGCTCTCTGATCACTGTGTCAGAATATTACACTAAGCTGCAAAATGGACGCTGCAACGTCGACCGATTCTCAGTGTTTGTAGTCTGACAACGGCCATCAGAAAGCAATCTCATTTCAGATACCCAGCTCTGGCACCAATAGTCTAGAATACAGCACGTGGAACTGGCGAGTTGAGACGTGTGAAAGCAAAGAGCAGAACAAAATAGAGTCCATTGTCCGCTGTGAAATCTAGTTCACAGTCATGTGAAACGGTTCAAATGCCTCTGAGCACTATGGGACTTAACTTCTGAGGTCATCAGTCCCCTAGAAATTAGAACTACTTAAACCTAACCAACCTAAGGACACCACACACAGGCATGCCCGAGGCAGGATTCGAACCTGCGACCGTAGCGCATGTGAAACGGCCCAGGCAGGTGTTTCCTTGGTCAGTAAACACTGTCTCCAAATTGTAGGCGTTCAGATACGTCTTCACTCGACTAGTACAAGAATGGCTTTCCAACAGACTTGTGCCTCACAACTTGAGCACGAATGAGTGACCTGCAAGCTGATATTTTAACGAATGACTTTTAAACTTCTGCTGATAATGCCCTGCGAAAACAAAATATGGTATTAAATCTAACTCAGTTAGGCCAAAAAGTTACTCAAAAACACCACACTTTGTGTCTCCATTGAAACATACATACAAGTACTTCACTGGTTAAGGTAGACCTCATCAAGCCCGCCACTTTATTTAAACACTATTTCCAGATACGTAGTAACTCCATGCTTTGATCTGAGCTCAAGCAGATACACAGTCACTAAACTGCAGCACTCGCCTAGAAAATTGCACACTAAGCAGAATTACAATCCTATTCATGAGGATAAACTTTTGAATTCTTGTAGGCTTTCCATATTGGAAACCTAACTTTGTTGATCCGTAAGGATCACTAACTACCGAAATTAGAAATTTATAAAAAAATTTAATATCCGTCGCGCGGGATTAGCCGAGCATTCTAAGGCGCTCCACTCATGGACTGTGCGGCTGGTACCGGCGGAGGTTCGAGTCCTCCCTCGGGCATGGGTGTGTATGTTTGTCCTTAGGATAATTTAGGTTAAGCAGTGTGTATGACCTTAGCAGTTAAGTCCCATAAGATTTCACACACATTTGAACATTTTTTTCTTAATATCCACCTCCATCCCAGAGGGCACAATATTTTCCTATTAAACCCCACAATGGGTCTCACTGATTTCAGTACCTTCAAAATGCTCCAGTTTTTATTCCAACGATCAGGATTTCCAGTCAGCTTTGGGAGCAGACTGAAAGCACCTGATTTGCCATCTCCCGCTCTTGCTAACAGACCTCCTTTGCGATGTGCTACTCATTACCAAAACTGACCATACGTTTGCTTCCAGCAAGTATAGAAAGACATCTGCCCTTCTGGGAAGCTCAGCAGCCTTTGAAGTAGCCTCGTAGGATCTGACTGCAAAAATCTTTATTAAGAGTTTGATCGCGTGCTTTTCAATAGCTGTATTTCTCTGAAGTGCAAGTTCCCAGACGTCATGCTAAAGCACTGAACTAAGTACTCGTGTAAACGAAGCATTATTGTATTAAACATTTCCAAATGAAGTTGTAATTAATTTATTCATATTACGTTAAGGTATCTTACATAGTTTGTTGGCCGGCCGGAGTGGCCTTGCAGTTCTAGGCGCTACAGTCTGAAGCCGAGCGACCGCTACGGTCGCAGATTCGAATCCATGTGTGTGTGTGTGTGTGTGTGTGTGTGTGTTTGTGTGTGTGTGTGTGTTTTATAACAGACGAACAGTGTCATAAGAGCTTCGAAGGACTGGTTTCAGAGAGTACCTTATTTCCAAGCCTGTGGACATTAGCGAATTACCGAAACTGAAGCTCCCGGCCACAGTTGTGGATATACAGAGTTCGTCTTTCTTCCTTCTCCTTCTTTGGCGGGCAGGCAAAGTTTGTAATTGCCTCTCCAACCAGCCTCTTCACACACACACACACACAAACACACACACACACACACACACACACACACACACACACATATATATATATATATATATATATATATATATATATATATATATATATATATATATATATGTGTGTGTGTGGGTGTGGGTGTGGGTGTGGGTGTGGGTGTGTGTCCGTGTGCGTCTGTGTGTGGTCTGCACAGTTTAAAATCATTCGTGAGTTAAGTGTAAATTTTACCTTGTTCGATGAACAATTATTATGCTTTTTTCATCTTGCTTGATAATGTTTTGCAGCATGTCAGTATATTTCGTCACGATTGGTATAGTTCAAAATAGTCTATCGTCAAGACATCAAAGTGAGTTCACCATCATGTCCCTGAAACAACTCTAGTTCTATTCTGGCCTCGTGATACGGACAGTCTTTCTCCTGACGATGCCATCGCGGTCGGAACTGAAATCAAGTATAAAGGGATGCAGATAGTCCTCAGCAATGTTTGCATGGTAGACAAGTATCTTTGTTCCTTTGATTATAGTCTGTCGGAAAACTGAAGACTGAGGAGGTGAGTCCCCACTCTCTCTACCCAACTTCGTCCTGACGATTAACTATTAGCAGTTTCTCAATCTTACACCAGCTTTTCCGCTGCACGACTTCCAAATGAGTGTCAACACAGTGCTGGGACGCGCCTGTTACGGTTTTTTTCCCCACTATATATATTAATACTGTACAGGAATACAGAATTTATAACTAATACATCTAATACAAGAAACGCACATTAACAGAACTTACGTAGATCACCGCTCACTCCACCGCACTGCTAGTCAGAACTCTGATTCTTAAGCCATCCATTCACAGCCCCACTGGTCTGCCGACACGTACGCCAACAACAGCATCGACCCATCCGACAGTTTGTGGATACTGGTGACCGCTTGGTTGGACCTACCTGTCTGACGGAGTGTGGAATGGCAGGTAGCGGTTTGGGCAAGCAGGTAGTGCTTCGCCGACCGAACCGACGGACCGGCCATAGACTGGTCTATGAGCCCGTTGTCAGTACACAAGCGAGCAGTTCGGAACATACCTGCTCAACGGGCCGTTAGTCATTCTGTGTGGCAGTGCGGTTTTCTTCCAGGAAAGGCCACTTTCCTTACCACACGCACTGCTATCATGATGCTTCAGCTTCCATGGTAACCTAGAAGAATGTTCCCCATAGCATGATACTGCTCATGCCGGCCTGTATTTACGATTCGAGCAATTGACTGTTTGGAAGGAAGGAACACTGGGTTTACCGTCCCGTCGACATCGACGTCTTTGAAGACGGAACACAAGCTCGGATTGTGTCAAGGATGGGGAAAGAAGTCGGCCGTGCCCTGTCAAAGGGACTACCCCGGAATTTTCCTGGAGCGATTTAGGGAAACCACGGAAACCCTAAATCTGAATGGCCAGACGCGGGTTTGAATCATCGTCCTCCTGAATACGAGTCCAGTGTGCGAACCACTACACTACAGTACACATCCGGAGGCGAGCACTAATTTCGTGTAACACCAAATATGGTTCATGCCTTGAGTTAACAGCAAACCA
The DNA here is from genome assembly GCF_023864345.2 of Schistocerca serialis cubense. Lineage (NCBI taxonomy): Eukaryota > Metazoa > Arthropoda > Insecta > Orthoptera > Acrididae > Schistocerca > Schistocerca serialis. The sequence continues at coordinate 507,784,066 of NC_064643.1, read as the reverse complement.
CGCCCACTTTTGACCGTTCGTAACCCCACTGTCTTGCTGTCTCCAGTTTTACGCTCCGACTTCAGGTGGCACTGTTGAGCTTCCTTCTTGACGTATTCCCTTTCGCTGGAGGTTACCACCTGCCCATCTGATTCGCCGCACCTCCCGTTGCAGACCCGTGGTTGCCCATCCTCTACTATTGCCATACAGACTCCGGCCGGCCCTGCGGATACCATACAAGGTCAGCCTCCAGCGACACACCGCTAGTTGTCAGCCGCTTTCCACGGCGTCACGGCACTGGGTCCCAGAGGATGTGGTCGATTCCGTCCCTGTCGTGCAACTCATCTACAATGAACTACGTTCACTGCAGCAAATCCATGGGTCAGCCACACTGATACAAAACAAATTCTCTGGCACACCAAACATGACCCCCGACGAAAGCCTTGTCAGCCGTTGCCATATGCTCCCTGTTCAACTTGTCGTTGCAGTTCCGTACTCCCCACTGCCTGTAGCTATCCCGGATCGCCACATCAAATCTCGCATTGGTGCTGCGTAAGCTAATGTTGTTTGATTACGCAATTAGCGATAAGTCTCGGACATCTGCTACAACCATTAAGAACCCGATGGTGCTTTGTGGGATGATCTAAGGTGGAACGACCACATAATTCTAGACTTGGGGAGAACGGAAAGGCCCTAACAAAGGTTAATTCACCCAGGCACGAAGTTGACCAATTCCGACTAAACATCGCCAGTCTGGTGCTCTAGCAAGTAGGATGAACGAAGGAGACAGAGAAAATTCAAACAACTACACGATTCGAAAAAGGTTTGCTTAGGCAGCACAGGAGTACCACACGTGTTCCCAGGAAAACCCAGACTATCGTTTACGACAGGTTGGCTGCATCTCGGAATTGAAGTTAGCAAGCAGGTATCAGGCAGATCATCATTGATCGGTTTATCGTGCATTCATTCAAACTCAAGAGGCCGGCATTCTGTCTGGTTCTGGAAATATGGACAGAATGACAGCATTAGTTAATGTGTCGTAAAGCTCCGAAGATTCCGTTTATTAAGCTTCAGAAGCTCCGTGGATTAAAGATCCGAGTCCACGTCTATGACTTAGTGACTCTGCCTACGCAAGCGAATTTTCGCTCGTTTATTCGTCTTGCCAGCGCTCCTTGTCTTACAGCAGTAGCTCAGTACTTACTTTGGGCTGCGCGTTGTGGTGCTGTAAGTTATGTAGTGTTACCTTATACTGTCCTGTTAAGTTGTAACGCTTTCCTCATTCGGAGGTTGTGTAGGAATGCTCGCCTGTTGCCCAGTCTTCCGCCGCACCGTCAATGCGCCGTGTTGCCATTCCGATTGGCACACCGCCTCTAGGATGGCCTCCTCGATTCTGAGCACACTGGATAGAGCTTCAAAAATTTCATGGTGGCGCAATGACTTCATTCTGGGGCACAACAGTAGCTTCAGGGTATTTCTCATATTTTAGTAATATGAGAAAATATTTTAACAATAACACTAATTTGTAACATACGACAGTTTTAATGACGCTTTAATAATAGCTTTGAAGTATTTCGGGTGCAGAAAGGTCTATTCCCGCCGAATATCAGTGTAACGGAATGGATCGGAATGTCTGCAGCAAGTGAATGTGTGTTCACACAGGAAGGAAAGTGAACAAAGTGTCACTTGGCTTAACCCGACAGTGGATGGTGGCAGTGACGTTATGAGATACAGTCATTAATACAAAAGTTGGAATGTAACCTTGGTCAAAAATGATCGTCATCCCCTTAAAGAAGCATACTGGTCGCTTTGAGGCGCTATACTTGTTGTAGTACTGGTACTAGGCGTGACGTAATCATAGCAGGTAGGTCACGTGTAGGTATCAGTCGCTTGTTCATAGCCACACGGTTCAGACGGGGCGACGCTTGAACCTGACAGAATGGCAGAAAAGGTCTATTGTGGCAACACATGGGTATGGCCACACTGGTCCAGTTTTTTGGTGTACCAAAGCCGATTATTAATATGTCTACAATGCTGAACCAAACGCAGCAACGTAACACGGTGTAAGAGCAGTTGTCGCAGAAGGACTGTAAGTGACAGGGACTGGGAGACGTGTCTGATGCCTTTTCAATGGCAGTCAGACCATAGAGGAACAGCTGCTACCAGTGAATGTAGCCGGCCGAAGTGGCCGTGCGGTTAAAGGCGCTGCAGTCTGGAACCGCAAGACCGCTACGGTCGCAGGTTCGAATCCTGCCTCGGGCATGGATGTTTGTGATGTCCTTAGGTTAGTTAGGTTTAACTAGTTCTAAGTTCTAGGAGACTAATGACCTCAGCAGTTGAGTCCCATAGTGCTCAGAGCCATTTGAACCATTTGAACCAGTGAATGTAGGTCAACATTTCATCGAGTTCTCCAGCGAACTTTACGAAGAGAACTGCACCTCGTAAAAGAACAGTGTTCTTAGCGACACATGCTGCTGCACGTCTCCAGTGAGGCAAACACACATTAAGCGGAGCCGGCCGGGATGGCCGAGCGGTTCTAGGCGCTACAGTCTGGAACCGCGAGACCGCTACGGCCGCAGGTTTGAATCCTGCCTCGGCCATGGATGTGTGTGATGTCCTTAGGTTAGTTAGGTTTAAGTAGTTCTAAGTTCTAGGGGACTGAAGACCTCAGAATTTAAGGCCCATAATTCTCAGAGCCATTTGAACATTAAGCGCACAGTAGTTGACTTGAGGCGTGTAGTCTGGTCCGACAGCCCGATTCATCTCTTTTCAAATTACGCAAGGGCTGAAATGCTCCGACGTCCTAACGAACAACTTAATCCGCATTCTGTATAGGGTGTAGTTAGGGCCGTTAACATGAACCAGAACTGTTCGTCCAACGTTCTCGGTAACCAAGACTTCTCGTTACTTCTGCTGAGTATTCTACGGACGCTCCTGTCTTCCGAGACGACAACAGCCATGTTCATAGAGCTGTATGCATACGTTTCTAGCTTCACGAACTATCAGGCGCTCCATGACGCCTTGTTTGGGCCGCAAAATCACCCTATCTTAATGCCATAGTAACTGAATCAGTTTGAAACAGGGTGTGGCTTCAGATGGGTTTGATAAACCAGCTGAAACTTGTCGACTCTTCTCCTCATCGAATGGCAGCGAAATGAAGGCAGCATTATATGCTATTGGGTGATGTCACCTGGGAGTGACTAATTTTTTGTCCTATGTTCTTAGTACCAGAATGTATATCTACATTGAAAGACTGTTTAGGAACTCCCAGGGGTTGTAGAGAGGACTTATCAGATCAAATTTGACATGGGAACCCATGTCCGGAAACAGTTCGTTTCGATGTTACACGGAAAACCAGAGTTATTCAATTGCGTGCTAGATGTTTCTTACGCAGTTCGCCTGTTATGATAGGCTATCCACATTCAAGAACGGTACGATGTCGCATTATCACGTGATGTCCTCTGTCTCCATCTGCTTTGTTTTTAAGCTTCCTTCTCGTGCGTCGGTTGACATTACGGTGATTAGTACCACAGTAAAAGGATGTCTGATTACACGTCCGCAGAGTACATGCTGTTAATTTTCGGTGAAGCTCGCCGACATGGAAGAAAAGCTCAACGTATATACCACGAGTACTTTCGAAATACTGTGATTCCATCTCATCCCACGTATATCAGAGTAGAACAACAGCAGCGGGGAAGTCGGAAATTTACAAGCGATAGAGCAAAATGTGGTGCTCCAAGAAGGAGCACTATCGTATTGCAACAGGAAGGGCTTCATCAAGGTGAAGATGGTTCAAATGGCTCTGAGCACTAAGGTACGTACCATCTGAGGTCATCAGTTCCCTAGACTTAGAACTACTAACCTAACTAACCTAAGGACATCACACACGTCCACGACCGAGGCAGGATTCGAACCTGCGACTGTAGCAGCAGGGCAGTTCCGGACTGAAGCGCCTAGAACCCAAGTTTAGGAGAATCCATCGATGAGTACTCGAGCCGTGACCTACATGTGTCTCACTCGTCTGTCTGGCGTGTTCTGCACGTACAAGAACTCCACCCGTATCACCCTCAGCAGGTACGCAACATGTTTCCGCTGGATTTTGTGTCACGTGTCAATTTCTGTACTTGGTTTTTACACTGTTGCGTGGATTTTCTTCAGTTTCCAAAGCGAATTTTGTTCAACGACAAAGCGCATTTCAACAGCGAAGGCGTTTTGAACGCTCTAAATTGCCACATTTGGGACCAAGAATACCCCAAAGTCAAGTGTACACGAAGATTTCAGCACATCATAGGCATCAATGTCAGGGCAGATAGCAGTGAAGGCAGTGCGATTTAGCCGTACAGTCCCTCCTCTCCACCTAATGGATGCAAGGTACTTGATATTCCTGCAACAAATGCTGGCCGAGCTTTTAGAAGATGTGCCATTGAACATTCGGCAGTAATTGTGGCTCCAGAATGATGGCGCGTCAGTACATTTGGCAGTTCGCGCCCGAAATCATCTGAAGTCGTCTACAGCGACAATTGGATCGGTCGAAGAGGACCCTATGCTTCCCCACCAAGATCCCCAGATTTAGCTCCTTTGCGGATATTTTTGTGTGGGGTCATATGGAGAGTCTTGTTTGCGGGACCTCTGTCTAGTCGGAGGAAGATCTGGTGGACGGATCATGTCTTCGGCGGAAGTGCTTAACCATACACAACGCATGCTGGTCAGAGTTTCTGAGAACTTACTGCGCAGAGAGTCTGTGTGCAACGAACTTGGTGGTCTCCATATCGAACAGCTGTTGTAATATCACAGTAAACAGAAGTGAAATCTGTATGTATTGTTTTTCTTGTAACACGGAAGCGAGCTGTTTCCGGACAAACGTTCCTATGTCAAACTTGATCTGCTAAGTACCCTTTATAACCTCTAGAAGTGTGAAACATGAATTGTGAAACACCCTGTACATCCACAGTTATATCACATCTACGCTTGCACTCCACAAGCCACCTTACAGTGTATGGCGGAGGATGCGTTGTGTACCACTGTCAGTTCCAGCTTTCATTATTGCAGCCGCGAATAGTTAGCGGGAAGAACGAATGCTGGGTAGCCTATGTGTGAGCTAGATTAATTTTAGTTTTATCTTCGGAGTCCTTTCGCGAGATATAGGTAGTAGGAAGTAATATATTATATTGGTTGACTGTTCTAAGAACGTTCGCTCTCGGGCCTTTAACAGTAAACCATGCAAATGCCTCTCTTGTAACGTCTGCCACTGCAGTTGACTGAAATCCACGGTCACACTTGCCACTTACTAAATAAATCTGTAATGAAACGTACTATCCTTTTTTTGGATCTTCTCTAGTTTCTCTATCAATTCTATGATACGGATCGCAGACTGCGGAACCCAGGGTGCCAAGCAGTACTCAAGTACTGATCGAACGGGGGTTTTGTAAGCTATCTACTTTTTTGTCGGAATCCATTTCCTGTAGATACTTCCAACGAATCTGAGTCCGATATCAGCCTTAGCCGCAATTAATTTCATGAGGTCGTTCCACTTTAAATCGCCCTCTACTCATACTCCTACATATTTTACCGTTAGTAGGGTTTCGTAATTACCAAAACAAAATTAGTAGCACATATTCATGATAAATGCGCATGGTATACTTCCACTAGCCTGAGACCTGAAAGAATAGAAAAATTTCGTCCAAGCATTTCAAAACATCACCCTTTTGTCGAGAAAATGTATGCGTATAAGCATGCCGAGTAATATTTTAGAAATCAATACATAGTGCCTTATTTTAACCTCTGCGTAATGTTTACTTCCTAAGTGGAAAAAACGTCAAATACATTTTTATCCTTCAATACACTTAACGCTTTCACTCTCAAAATAAGCATTTTTTAATAACAGCTGTTTAATTAAATTTATGTCCGTGGTTGGGCGCAATGTAGGATTTTTCTTTGTCCAGATACTACAAAATTTAAATTATTTTTGACATTCATGTACTAATCTCTTTGTAGAAGTAACTCTTAGGGAAGAGCTCAAGTCCTCATGCTACGTTCGTTATTTGTAAGGAAAGCAATGCAAGAAGTAGAGGTAAATGATTTACAGAATCCATTACTATAATATGTCTGTGTGTGGAGACTAAGTTAACTTCCGTTCTTGTTAAAAGATGCTACCGTCCCCCTCCCAATGTAAACCTCAAAATGTCTTTCCCTAGAATCCCTGATTGTGGCTTGCCGTTCTGGTCCCTTAAGTCGGTATTACACGACGCATCTATCGTATACAAGCCTGCATTAGAGCCCCTAGCGTACAAGTGTTGGACTACCAACTTTTTCCTTGGCCCTATTACACAGCACACCTAACGTGTAAGTCTGCGCAAGTGCCTCAAGGGTACATATTCGGAACTGCAAGCTTATTTATATAGCTGATTGTGAAAGTTGATGTTTTCATAAAGCTGCGAAATACTGATACTAAAACTTGTGAGAGTTCTAGGTTCGTATTTTTACTAAGCAGTTATTTATCTTGCGCATGTAGAATGAAATTTGACTAAACAGAATAATGTTTTCGTTTTACGTAGAGCTGGTGCAAGCATTTTAGACATGGAGAACGCAATTATCTACGCAGGATTTTCAGTGACAGTGCCCGCTTTAATCGTTAGGAGAAGGGCAGAAAGACAATGTAATGCCAGGAGCAGGAATTGTGTTCGACCCTAACGGGGAAGAAGGGTGAAGGCAGGACATATACTCCCTGTTAATGAAGGAGTTTAGGCTCGACTGCGTCATAACGAATGTGCCTTGTTTTGAGAAACTGTTGTTGACAGTAGACGACCGGATTCGCGCAAGTGGCACCGTAAAGAGAGACGCTATTTTATAATAGTGTGAGTGCAAAGATGCAAAACGGCTTTTATAGTCCTCACTGCTCGCGGCCGGCAAAACTGCTCTCACTCTTATCCTTATTCTCTCAACACTATCCTTCCCGGCATCCTGAAATAATACCAAAGACGCTACTTTCTCTAATAAAGGTGATACGTACACATATACAAAGCAGCGTTGTCTGCTCAGTTACGTGAAACATAAATTCAGAATCAAACATTTGTAGACGTACATAATTATGGTATAGCGTATCAAGACGACTTGTAGACACTTTTCCTTGCTCTACGCCTCAATAAGCACACTTATTCTTACATTCCATTTCTACAGCAAAAAAAAAACTCTTATTACATAAAAGCTTTCCTCAACGACAAATCAAAAAAGAGAATTTTACTTTTGTTTTATTGCTGTATTTATAAAAAATTACTCACTGAAAAATTTGTAGAATATCTCGCGTAGTAGCCGAAAGAGTCTTCAAGAGTTCATGCATTTATCGTCCGCTGACCACAAGTGAAAACGGTAACAAGCAGAAAGCCCGCTTGAAACGTTGCATTCTGCTGCTACGCGCACACAGATCTTCTACTGAGCATCTGCAGATGCACGGCAGAATAGAACGGTTTCATTTTGTTGCGGGTTGATATTTGTAATTATAGACACTCTGGAAATATTGATTATCCTTGAATTAATGTTTTATATTCCATGATGTACGTTCCTTGGAGAGGAATAAAATTAATGTTGTATTGGAATCACGGTGTTGTGTGTCCGTAATATTTTGGTGCCGAAACCCGGGAAGAAATTGCGATTTCCTGCGTGATTTCAACAATTAACGGCTTACTTCACGCTGTAGGTAACAAGAGACGACGTCGGACCGCATCACAAGCTAAGTCCATTCCAATATAATATGATCGCATGAACTGGTTGCTTCAAAACAATTTTTGCGGCTTTGTATTGCAAGCCTGAAACTTGTACTAAGAGTAGCTAGTTTTATTAAAAGGTTTTCGTTCACTTACGTTTGCGCATGCGCTGCTTGTTAAACGTTTAAACTATTCACAAGCGCACTCGTAAACGATCTTACAACAGCCGTCTTTAGTAAGACATAATGCAGGACGAATCAGAGATACAGTTAGCAAACTTCAAAAGAAAGCGAACTAGGGAGAGGACTAATGCTACGCGGTTTTGTGCGGCTGTTGATGCTCTTACCATAGAAAGCCCGTTTGATGATTTTGAATATTACAGGGAACATCTTCAAGAAACTCTAGAGAAGCTCGTTTCATTAGATGACGCTATTCATAATTTTCTCTCTGAGGATGAATACAATGCAGACGTGCTGAGCTGTGAGGAATATATAGACAAAGTCAAACGCGCTATACGGAAGGCTATAAAAGCAATTGATTACACGCTTTCAGTCTCAACGTCGCAGATGAATATCACGTCACCACCAGTGCTGATATTTGTAATTATAGACACTCTGGAAATATTAATTATCCTTGAATTAATGTTTTATATTTTATGATGTACGTTCCTTGGAGAGAAGTAAAATTAATGTTGTATTTGAATCACGGTGTTGTGTGTCCGTAATACATTTCTCCCCGGTGGATAACCCATCTGCTAAAATCGTAGCTTCACCGGTTCTGCCGCTAGGTGGGAGGGCGTCTATACCTGACTGTAGGTATGTCGTGTAATAGCTCCTTTACACTCAATTCTGTTGAAGGTCTTTATGATTGCTCCCACCTGAAATAAATTATGTAATATTCCACATTCCATTTCGTGACGTCTAGTATGAATCGACATTAAAGAGCCGTACGAACGACATGTGAAATGGTCTATTTGATTGACCGGAACGACCGATGATATTCTGCTCTCCTCTACAATGTACTAGGAGCAAGTGACAGTACGGAGTATGCCATGTTGTGTGCTGTGGATGCTCCACTGAGCGAGCACTGTCGGATTAGAAAAATAATGGTATCAAGTAACCATTGCTCGTGAAAGGGTACACTCCACCGAAGCGAAAATATCAGGCAGACTAGTGTCGAAAGCACTTTGAAACTGTAAAAGAAATTGATGTTTTAGAGACATTATTACTCTATAGTTGAGACAGAAGTATGACACTAAGCGTTGCTTGTGGTATTTCTGTATGTGACTGCCTGCTTTGTCTTCTTACTTATCTTAACAATAAATTAAAAGTATATTTTCAGTATCATTCACCTTCACGTGACTTCGCTTAGATGATATGACTGTCATACTTAGCACCGCATCTTATTTTGCCTCACGAGGCAGAGACGGTCGTTTTAGTAAGAAAGAATTGTCATCGATAGAACTCAGGACTTCTGATTCAGTATATTGCTTTGCAAAAAACGAATCGAAGGAGGTAAATGTCATTAAATAAGTACAATGCAAGAAGAATTTAAAGAGCTTTTCGTGTTAACTACATTACATAACACAAATAAGGCGAAAAAAGAGGCCAAAGCTCAGAAGTGACTCGTAAGGTGGGTTAATGCTGTTACATTAGCACCAAATTACACCAAAATTCTACCCGACGCCATCGAGAACGTATCACACGAGTGTGAGGTCGTCACACTATGTCGTTCCCACGTTATACCCCTTCTTCTGACGCCTCTGCAGTGGAGGTTAGAACCACGACGCCCAGCGTCCAAATCACGGCATTTTCTTACAGGTGGTTGAGGAAAGCATTTCAGGCACACCGCTGCTCAGGACCGGCATGAGAAAGCCTCAGAGGGGAGGGAGCGTTCCAAAAACTGAATTAATGAATTAATGAAACCACCCCATCCCCTTGAGCGTTGATTCCCACACATGTATGAACAAAACGTAAAGGGTGCCCCTAAGATGTCAGTGCTTGGCAACACAATCAGTACCACCACACATCTTTAATGGACACTTTAAAAATGTGTGACAACCTGCATGGCACGTGCAGGCAGACAAACCCTTCAACATCAAATGGTTCAAATGGTTCAAATGGCTCTGAGCACTATGGGACTTAACATCTATGGTCATCAGTCCCCTAGAACGTAGAAATACTTAAACCTAACTAACCTAAGGACATCACACACATCCATGCCCGAGGCAGGATTCGAACCTGCGACCGTAGCAGTCGCGCGGCTCCGGACTGAGCGCCTAGAACCGCTAGACCACCGCGGCCGGCCCTTCAACATCCCTCGAATTCCACATGTCCGCAGGCAGGCACTACAGCAGCACCGTAGCGCCACTTAGTTGGGTGTCAAGGGCTTGCCTGCCTGCAGGCGCCTAGGGATCCATCACGCATTGTCACTGTAAAGACACATTTTTGATGTGCTCATCTAGATGTTGCCAAACTGGGGATTCTTAGAGGAACCTTTTGCACATGTGTCAATTTGCACTGCCTCATGGTCACACCACAGAGGACACGAGGCAGGAGTACTGAAAAGCAGAAACATTCTCTGTTGCCCCGGAACACTTTCAGATTTCATCGAATGTTTTTGATTGGTCACTAGTGGTACCATTTTGTACATCAGGGTGAAAATTACTGTCGTGCTACACTTCAAAGGGGTATAAGCATGTTCAACGCGGTTGCAGACCCACGACATCCTTAGAGAAGTGTAGAATCGTCTCGGTTATCAGCGATATCATAGTTCTGTTGCACAATGAAAAATGTGGTTTTCGATCAGAAAATGTATGTAAATAAACGCCCCATAATAAGGGATGGTTTTATTGACGTCCATTACGCTGCCTGCTCTCCGTGCCGATTCTGAAGAGTGGTGTGACTGAAATATGTTCTTCGTCCTCATTTCAATGCTGAGTGAAGCATTTCCGAGGTCCATCGCAGGTGTCAACAGAAGGGGTGAAATATCCCATTGTGTGACGTGTTCACGATGGTGTTGGGCAGAAATAAGGTAAAATTTGGCGCCAATATGACATAACTAACCAAACTTACACCTAAAATGACCGTCTGAGCTCCCGAATTCTTTTAGCACATGTCGACACCTTGCTATCCGAATCGTCGGCGAGTGCTAGAATGACGTCGTAGGGCCCCACACGTGTGCTGTTTTACGAATGTTGCTGACGTCCTTGAGACAAATTTCAAACTTCTGCGTCCCAATTGGAGGGATTACGGGGTTTCATAAAAGTGACCCCCTCATTGTGTTCCGACGTGTATTAAGCGAATTTATCCAGTTGTCACTGCCACCTACTCAAGCTCTGGAAGACGCAGTCATCCAGCTACGAGTGACTGTGTATTTCCAACGCACAGTGTTCTAATTAATTTCGAACTTCTTAAAAAACAACACGACAGCAATGGTGAAAGCATGGAGCCACGCTGTGTTATGTAACATACTCTTAAGAACAACCCGGTGGGGCTCCGTATTTATCCGTGTATACGAGCCCAATGCGATACTAATCTAAAGGAAGACTTAGACATTAACACACAAGAACAGTATACTCCGGTCTCTAGAATGGTCTTAACATTCTTGCAAATTACTGCCACATACAACGTTATCCAACACGTGAAAGACTACAATTATCGCAGACAAGCTTGTTCGTTTCCTGGAAGGGAGGGAGATGGGAGAGACAGGTATTTACTCACGTCTCTTAGTATGGGAAATATGAAACATTTAATATAGTAGCAAAAAACAAGTATCATCTCTTTGGCTAAATACTTCTTTCACTTGGCCTGGAATCACTGTTTGACGTTTTTCAGAAGTAGAATGCTTTCGCTATAACGTAGGTTACTGTAAGTGCTCGAAAGAAAACGAAAAACGAAATGTTACACTCCGTGTAACTCCAGAACTGCATTAGGATCATCAACTGCACATAGTGTTATTACTTTCAATTTTCTGTCCCATTCGTGCTGACAATCTGGGTTAGTGGTGACTTGTTTCAAACGTGTCCGTGTATTATCGAGCCATTGCGACAGCAGTTTTGAAATGGTGATGAGAAGATCATATGGCATTATAGGCTGGAGACCTTGTCTGGGGTTCTTCGGCCGTGTGGTGGAAGGCTATGACAAATTATTCGACGCGGTAATTCGTGACAGTAAGAATGAGAAAACAGACAGGATAGCACCGTTTACAGTGTTCAATAAACAGTATCGTTGAATTTGTATAAGCTGCTCTTACTTCAAAGTAACTCTCCATTACTCAAAATTTAATTGCTATATTTGAAGTATTTGTCGGAAGACACCGCGTGCTGCCTCACTGCCAAAAGTAAGTAAGAAAAAACGCAAGTTCTAAAGTCGAACTTCCCAAAGGGGAGTGTAACGTGCTTCAGTCGTGGAATACTTACGTTAGTAGCGGAAATAAAAATGCGAGGGAAACAAATATCAAAGCTAGGTTCAAATGGTTCAAATGGCTCTGAGCACTATGGGACTTAACTTCTGAGGTCATCAGTCCCCTAGAACGTAGAAATACTTAAACCTAACTAACCTAAGGACATCACACACACCCATGCCCGAGACAGTATTCGAACCTGCGACCGTAGCGGTCGTGCGGTTCCAGACTGTAGCGCCTAGAACCACTCGGCCACTCCGGCCGGTTCAAAGCTAGGACTCGCATATAGGGTAACTCAGGAGAAACAATTAGAAGAAATGTTACCTAAGATCAAAGTGGAACTGGCCGTGTGATTAAGGCACACCTTGACCAAGACGTCTACAACAGAGGCCGAAAGCTGATATATAAAAAAGATGTCGACGAGGTAACATAAATGCAGAAGTTTTATACTGAATAAGCGTGCCCCTCCCGCCGGAGGGTCGAGTCCTAGCTCGGGTATGTGTGTGTGCGTTGCCCTTAGCCAAAGTTAGTTTAAAGTAGTGTGAAATTCTTGGTACCGATGAATTCAGTAGTTTGGTCCCTTAGGAACTCACACATATACTGAAAATTTTTTAGTTACATATGTTAACTCCAGTAGCCTGGATAGGTGAACATACTGGGCAAATTCATCGTGCACTTAACGGATAGACACTGAACAGACAAAGAAACTGTTACTTGTGCCTAGTATTGTGTAGGGGCCTCGCGAGCACGCAGGAGTGCCGCGACACGACGTGCCATGGACTCGCCTAATATCTGGAGTAGTGCTGGAAAGAACTGACATCATGAATCCTGCAGGGTGCTCATAAATCCGTAAGAGTACGAGGCGGTGGAATTTCTTCTGAACAGCACGTTGCAAGGCATCTCAGATATGCTCAATAATGTTCATGTCGGGGAGTTTAGTGGCCAGCTGAGAAGAGTGTTCCTGGAGCCAGTCTGTAGCAATTCTCGACGTTTGGGGTCTCACATTCTCCTGCAGGAATTGCCCAATTCCGTCTGAATGCACAGTGGACATGAATGGATGCAGGTGGTCAGACAGGATGCTTAGGTATCTATACGTATCACTGGTCCTATCTATGTCACTCCAACTGCACGCGCCCCACACCATTACAAAGCCTCCACCAGCTGCAACAGAGCCTCCACCGGCTTGAAGAGTCCCATACTGACATGCAGTGTCCTTGGATTTATGACGTTGTCTCCATACCCGTACACGTCCAACCGCTCGATACAGTTAGAAACAAGACTCGTCCGACCAGGCAAGATGTTTCCAGTCATCAATAGTCCAGCGTCGGTGTTGACATGCCAAGGCGAGGCGTAGAGCTTTCTGTCGTGCTGCCACCAACGGTACACAAGTGGACCTTCGGTTCTGAAAACCCATATCGCTTATGTTTCGTTGAATGGTTCGCACGCTGACACTTGTTGATGGCCCTGCATTGAAATCTCCAACATTTTTCGGAAGGGTTGTACTTCTGTCACTTTGAACGATTCTCTTCAATTTTCGTTGGTCCCGTTCTTGCAAGATCTTTTTCCGGGCGCAGCTATGACGGAGATTTGATGTTTTACCGGGTTCCTGATGTTGTGGTACACTCGTTAAATGGCCATACAGGAAAATCCCTACTTCATAGCTACCTCGGAGACGCTGTGACCCATAGCTCGTGCGCAGACTGTCCCACCACTTCCAGACTCACTTAAATCTTAATAATCTGCCATTGTAGCAGCAGTAATCGATCTAATATCTGCACCAGACACTTGCTCTCTTATATAGGCTTGCCATATTCTACCTGTTTACTTATCTGTGTATTCGAACACGCAAAGCGTATACCAGTTCTTTGGCACTTCAGTGTCTTTTTCTTACTAACATGGACACATCGATCTTTATGTACAGTGATTTGATCTTTCTCTAGTTTTATCGTGCAAAATGTCGCTTTTGTTGTGTTATTTTTTCATTTACACGTCAAGATCCCTAGGACCAAATTGAGGAGGATGTCTCCAAGGCCATGGAACGTGTCAATACATGGAATTACGATGTAAAAGTAATAACAGATAGAAATGAATTGTTTATGAACCAAACAAAATCAAACCGTAAGTTTAAGTAAACGCAATCAACAACAGAACATAAGAATTAGCTTAATTTTTCAAGGAACACCTCAATAGATTTGAAGGAGCGCCTCAGGAGGAAACTTCTCAGTTTCGATTTACAAGTGCGTGGCTTACTGCTAAGATTTTTGAATTCTTATGGTAGCTTATTGAAAATGGATGCAGCAGCATACTGCACACCTATCTGTACAAGCGTCAAGGAAGTCCGATCCAAATGCAGGTTTGATTTCTGCTGACTATTATCTTATTGAAAGCTGCTTATTCTTGGGAATAAGCTGATATCGTTGATAAGAAATGATTGTAAATATATATATATATATATTGAGAGGCCAATGTCAGCATAATCAGACTAGTGAACAGGGGTCGACAAGAGGTTCGCAAACTTACCCAATTACTGCCCGAGCCCCACGTTTCTGAGCCAAAAATATCCTTTTAGGAAGGGAAGAGCTACCCCAAAATATAATACCACTCGACATAAGTGAACGAAAATGAGTAAAGTAGACTAATTTTCGGATCGAATGATCACTTACTTCAGATACCGTTCCAATACAAAACAGCAGCATTAAGTCTTTGAACAAGATCCTGAATGTGGGCTTTCCACGACAGTTTACTATCTACCTAAACACCTAGAAATTTGAACTGTTCAGTTTCAATAATCATATCCCCATTCTGTGAAGTTAAAACGTCGAGTTTTGTTGAATTGTGTGTTAGAAACTATTTGAAACCGAGCCTATCTTGGGCGCAACATCCTTTACTACCAAGCTAGTCTCGTCAGCAAACAGAAATATTTCAGAGTTACGCATAAAACTAGAGAGCAATATTTTGCGATCAACACAATCAAACGCCTTACTTAAATTTTAAAAAAATTCCTAGCGTTCGAAACCTGTTAGGGGTATAAGAGCAGAAATTTTTACTGGTGAGTGAGGACAGGGCACAGAGCAACATTACATCAGTATTTACTTCATCTGCAGACTAACAGTTGCAGCTATTAGAATTAATATGTTTCTAGGTTAGTTAGTAGTTCCAAGTACATTTGGTAAGCTCAAGCAATTAGTGCTTATTTCCTATGGTCAGCATGTCAGGTGTTAAGTGTGGATGTGTGGACACAAAACTACTTGTCCGTACTGACATCCGTAGTCCACTTAGTGGTGTAGGTACGACCGTGCAGAAAACATGAGAAGACTATTAAAAGTAGAGACAAAACAACCAACACAGCTAATTGGGTGCATATTAAGGTACCAATTAGCACAATTATTGCGCTTATATCCCTAATACGCTGTATTTTATCGATATGAATTTTATCGAGATAGAGGATATTTTTTTGCTGAAACAGGGGAGTGTTAGTTGTTGTGTCGCGAGGAGCAGATGAGCGCGAGTGTTGCAGTGTGGACGTCTTAATTTGAGTGTGAGCCATTTTGGTAAAAATTTTGAGCTTAGACTGTATTTTCGGGAGTGTTTCGGAAGGGTCTTTTCTGGCTGTACTTGGCTAACTGAAGACAACGTGAAATCTGTTGAATAGCTATTTTGTATGTCGCAGTATTATAAACATGGAGAATACCGCAGCGTTAAACATGGAAATTATTAAAATATTTCGCTCTTGAGTTGAACTATCTGCGAGATAGAAATTTAATGAGTGAAAATATCTGACAATAACTGTGAATTTTGTTAATTATATGTTGAAGTACATGGAAAGGTGATTTGTTCTTACGGAGAGACTATGATTTTAAGCAATCGCTTAAAATGTAAACTGACAGTACGCGACCGACTGTATGGACCACTAATGATTGTTACGGGTTGCTTTTTGGGATAAATTAAATACACACACTCTGATAAACGTGGAACGATCGTTCGCAGTTGACTGCGTTAGCTACCTGTACCCAAATCCCGCCTCAGCATCCGACCGTGATTGTTGAAACTTTTTAGCATTTCGCAAGTTGTCGAACAAAGGACTTCCAGCAGAAAATTACATCACGCTCAATTTTAATCTAATTTTTACTGATATTAAACATTGGAGTTACGCCTTTACCAAATTTGATCATCGATCGCAGATTTTACTGTAGCATTAGCGGGGCTACGTTATTCCATAGTGTGTCTCCTATGACTCTCTCTTGTCTTTGACGGAACTCAACAGTAACAGGAAAAGACGATGCAGCTACCCAGAAATTTATACTTCATTGTTTATTTACGAGAATGTACTTTGCAGATACTAAAGTAAAATCAGAATTATAGCTTGCAAGAGGGCAAAGGGTTATCAGCATCGAGAAGGTTCAAATGGCTCTGAGCACTATGGGACTTAACATCTATGGTCATCAGTCCCCTAGAACTTAGAACTACTTAAACCTAACTTACCTAAGGACAGCACACAACACCCAGCCATCACGAGGCAGAGAAAATCCCTGACCCCGCCGGGAATCGAACCCGGGAACCCGGGCGTGGGAAGCGAGAACGCTACCGCACGATCACGAGATGCGGGCATCGAGAAGGAACTCGTTTGGAATCAAAAATAGAAAATAACTCACCTGCTGTAGAAGATGCAGGACGCGAAGTATTTTGATTGACACCGTGACAACAGTATTCAAAGTAAATAACACTGAAATATCGTTTACTATTCTTATAGGTAGGTAAAAAAGAGCAGAAAACAGAAATGTATTTCAAGGGTTTTTAAAGTACCAGATAGTGAATGTCATGGAGAACTACTTCACCCAATTGTCTGCTATCGCGACTCATAAGGCAAGCAACAGTCAAAATTACATTTTAGTTCCATAGTAGCTAATGTTCATGTATCTGTCACTTTTAACCTGTTGCATGGTATTTGAATATCTTACCGTGTATTATGACGTAGAGGGTGTATGTGATGCATATGTGTCAGTTACGCTGAACTCTGTTAGACAGTTGAAAATCTACCTAGTAGAGGGACAAAAGCGTTTTTGACAGCTGCTGATCTAGTGCTTTTCGGTGCGATGCAGATTTTTTTAGAACAAACGAGCAGAAAGAGGATTTACTTCAGTTAGCAAAAAAACGATATGTATAGAATTACAAATGGAGACGGGGAAAAAATAACATTTCAGCACGCCTGTGCACGCAACCTGTCATGTCTACTTGAACGTGTGTGGTGATCTTAACGAAGGGGCTGTGTAAGATGCGTGACATCAACAGCCTATCTGGACGACGAGTAATGGCGGTGGAACGTAGCGCAGCGTAACGCCGCCTTCATTAGACGAACCACAAGAAGGTATTGACAGGTGCAAACTGCGGACAGGAAAGGAAGTGGTCGGATCGCTTGCGGATGCACGCGCCTAATGTTCGTCATGGCTCACTAATCAAATAGCGCTCGTTTGCGAGCCAGCCCGTTTTCTCGCGTCTTCAAGCGAATCTGTGTGCGCGCAAGAGGAGAGCTGCGCGATTTGCATAATTATCTCAGAAGTGGTCTCACAATACTGGAAGAGTGCCCCATGCACAAAAAACCAGCGCTGTTGCTAAACAGGGAGACTTCAGTGTTGTAACAAACACAAGTTAGTGACGGTTGTCGAATCATCTGAGGGTTACTACGGAGGTTGGAACTTTAATTGTGGCAACTATTTATTTACAGATCGTACAAAACAGATATGCGTTTTAAAGTTTTACTGACGTTCAAAGTAGCCACCAGCATTGTGTACAACCCGCTGCCAACGATGTGGAAGTCGTAGGATACTCTTAGCAGTGACGGTTGTATTGACAGTTTGAGCATCGCGGTCTGTTGCCCGAAGAACTTCCAGCAGTTATGAAGCGAAAGCCGTGAAGTGTTCCCTGCAGTATAGAAACAGAGTTGAACTCGAGAGGGCTTAGGTCAGGGGAGTGGAGCAGTGGTATAGCACTTAGCAGCCCCATCAGTCAAACAAATCAGTAACAGCTGCACTGTACGTTGTTGAGCATTGTCCTGGAAAATGATTGTCAACTCCTGCAGTCATCACTTCTGTCTCTATGCTGTTTACTTTTGGAACACAACCTACGACCAGCTTAGAGACAGACTGGCAGGACTGCAGGACTTGACCATCATTTTGCCGGACAATGCTCAAGCATGTACAGGGCAAGCTGCTGCTGATTCGTTTGGCTGATGGGGTTGCTAAGTGCTTTACCACCTATTGCACTCACTTAAGCCCTCGTACGTTCATCTCGATTTCTAAACTGAATGAAACAATTCACGGCATTCGCTTCAGAACTGCTACAAATTCGTCGTGCAATAGACCGCGCCGCTTGTACTCTCAACACAATTGGCGCTGCTAAGACTTCTACATCGCTGGCAACAGGCTATACACAATAATGGTGACTGCTTTGAAGGTCAGTAAAACTTTGAAACACGTATCTATTTTGTACGAACTGTAAATAAATAGTTGCCACTATTAAAGTTCCAACCCTCGTATTTACGGCTCCCGTGCAGTTGCAGAGACTCCGAGCGGATACTTCTGCGACGGACACTGGACCTGGCTTGGAGTTTACTCACTGAACATGAGCAGAGAGACCACACAAGCCACAAATTGTAAGAAAGGCAATTATGCCCTATGCTCATGGCTTGATAATTTTTCGAGTGTCGCAGACAAATACCACCAGCAGCGTTAAGCACAACTGCAGGATGAAAGACTGGGAAAGACCATTCCTTTTCTTTTATAACGAAAACCGGGCGATAGTGGCACTATTGCATTGTTTTTTCACTTTCATTAATCACTTCGTCAATTCATTTTTAATAATATATTTCTTAGATTTCTTAACTTATATTGTAAATTAAGTATCAGATATTCCTAACCCGTCGAGGCCAGATCGAAATATTCAGATCCC
This sequence comes from Schistocerca serialis cubense, assembly GCF_023864345.2. NCBI lineage: Eukaryota > Metazoa > Arthropoda > Insecta > Orthoptera > Acrididae > Schistocerca > Schistocerca serialis. The sequence continues at coordinate 507,765,041 of NC_064643.1, read as the reverse complement.
AGGAGAGCTGAATCCTGAGAAATAGAACGTAAGTGCCCTGGATAACAAATAAAGTTACAGGCAACATACAGAAACTCAAGTTTAACTGAAAATGTGTGTGATTAGGATGATACAGTTTACAAAAGCTTCTTTACTGCATGCGCCTCTAAGATGTCCACCGTAACAGTACGCTTTGTACAATATGTCACTGTAACTATAAATAAACACAAATAAAAAATAACAGGGGTCTTACTAGGACCAGTCAACAGGTTTACTGTGTCTCATCCTGTATCCACCTATTCAGAATCCCACTCCGAAACTCAGTGGCACATGAATACGAAATGATTGTACAAATTTTACTGAGCAGAAACGGGTTAATAACAACCAATACGTGTGATAGTGATAAATTGTGAATAGAATCGCAGATAGCAGTTCTCATCAATTCTATAGTTAATGAAAGTGGAAGTGCAACTACTCAAGAGTAGCTAGAAACAAACTGGGTAATCACTCGCATCGGCGGTGACTCGGAAACCGACTGTAACGACACAGTTCACGTAGTGAGTAGCTGACCAAAAGAGACGTCTGGAATGCAGCCAAGAATGGAATACATCCATCAAGTAATTGAAGGCATAGTTTGCCAGCAATGTTCTGAAATGAAGAGGTTGGTACAGGAGAGAAATTCGTGGCGGGCCGCATCAAACCAGTCACAAGACTGATGAGTAAAGAAAAAAAACATTTTCATCAACAGGTTTTTTATGTAGGGCATAATAATTGATACCTCTTGAACTCTTAGTTTGTTGTGTTACATTCATATACGAGGGTTGGAACTTAAATAGTGGCAATTATTCATTCACAGCCGATACAAAAAGGGTTACATGTTTTCTCCTGTTACTGTCCTTCAAAGTATTCACCAGCGTTGTGTAGAACTCTTTTCCAGCGATGTGGAAGGCGGAGTATATCATTAACAGAGCCTGTCCTGTTGATGGTCGACTGGAGCGGTCTACTGACTGTCGAATCTTGGGAGCAGTTCTGAAGCGAATGCCAAAAAGTGGTTCCTTCGTCTTGGGAATCAAATCAGTCACAAGGACTTAACTCCATGAAGTATGGTGGGTGGTATGGTATTTCCCAGTCCCATCGACCCAACAGAGCATCCACAGCTTGCCCTGTATTCGCCCGCGCATTGTGGAAAATGGCGGGTGGGTTGCGCAGAAAGTGCAGCCGCGTATTACCGTTCGTTTCCGGAACTTCACATACGACCAGCTTTGCGAAAGAAGAACTTTTGTGTCCCACGAACTTTAGCAGGTTTCAAGGAATCGTCCTTTCCTAACAAACAGTGACACAGCGTATAAGTGTTATGGGCGGCGATGCGCATAGGCAGTTAATAAATAAAGCTAAGAACTTTGTTGCTTTCTCTGTTGCGTTGGATGAAGCAACAGATTTTACAGATACAGCTCAAGTATTGATATATACACGTGGTGTCAATAAGGCGCTGCGTGTGGCAGAGAACGTTTTGGACTTAATGCCTGTGAAAGGAACTACGACCGATGTAGAGTTCCCATTCCAAGCTGTCGAGCAGCGATTGATGGTGTCGGTATGGATTGGAAACGTTTAATCTTAGTGACCATGGATGGAGCATCTTATGCGAGGCCGTCAGAGAGGACTCGTGCCACTGATGCGAGAAAAAGCCAGGACGCACAGAAGACACCTTGTACGGAATTCATTGCATTCCACGTGGAAAGGCGCTTTGTGCAAAATTTGTAACGTCAGAAAACGGCGTGCAAATTTTTAACTATCTGAAAGCACTTGGGCTTACGCATCGCCAGTTTCGGCAGTTCTTGGAGCAATTAGGAGAGGAGAACGGCGACACCTCTTACTACCAAGGAACGTAAAATGCTGAAAAGATTTTATGATTTACGTTTGATCGTAGTAAATTTCTCACATGAGAAGGGAAAGAGCGAACGGAAATTTGAAGACCCTTGTTGGATATCAGACTTTATATTTCTCGTGGACATTACGTCTGATATGAACATCCTGAACGTCAGTTTGCAGCTGAAAATAATTTAATTTCTATCGTGTTGGAAAACGTAAATGTTTTTGAAAGGGAGCTTACTCTCTGGGAGAGCCAGCTATTGTCTGAAAAAAACTGCATATTCCCCCACTCTTGCTTTGTTCCACGAAAGTGCTAGATTTAAAGAATACTTGTGAATAACTGTAAAAATTAAGGAGTAATGTCGAGCACGACTTGTAGATGTTACGAGTGTGTCTCGTATCATTCGTTGCCTTGCACGGCTGTTTTCAGCATTAGTTGAAGATGCTCCGAATCATCTACTGCTGGAACTGGTCGACCTGCAATGCAAAATACGGCCGAAGAACAAGTTCTTTGCAGTACGAAGCACAAAACAATTCTACAAAAATTTTCTACAGCAAGCATTTCCACGCCTGCATCACGAAGCTACCGGAGTTAAGTCCACGTTCGAAAGTATTTAGAGGCATGAAAGATTTTTCTCCATAATGAAAACAAGAAAATCAAGGTTTCGATCGAGTATTTGCGACTAAAAGCTAGTCTATTGTTTGCCTTTATCAGTGTACCGTGCTTTTGTACCAGACAATAAATTTGTCTTTTCTCGCCACCGATAATAAACATATTTCGGATTTTTTGCTTTTTCTAATTTAAAATAGTTATTTACTAACTGTGTCTCATTCTGCTCCATGTTACGCAGGTGAACATTGTTATCTGAAAAATTTGGTATTAAACCGGTTGTTGAAGGCGTAGTTACGTGCTTAAAAATTATCCTTTATTTATAGAGAGACATGTTTGGTACCCTTGCTTTGAGGGGTATTAAGTCACCTAACGTGAGCATAAAACCTATCCGGCATAATTATGCCGGATTTATTGTTTTTATGTTTTGCTTCAGAACCGTAACGTTTGTTGATCGGTTGATGGAATAACACGATACCTTCCCGTGATTGCGTTGCACACTATGAAAAGAGCACGAGACAGCCGCAGCAACCAGGGTATCCCAGTTAGTGGGTAAAGCGAAGCGGCGACATCTTTGCTTAGAGACATGCAGTAAATGAGCGGTGGCGGTTCCGTTTCCCTGTTTGTACGTCTGGTAAGTGCACACTGTAACCAGGAACTTGCACATGTGCAGCAGCTTCACACGCGTGCAGGATTCCAGGTCGGCTTTGAACTGAGGTTTCATAGAGAGCGCGGGAAGACGTGAGGTGTAGTGGCGTAGCAAGACAGCCACGCCACTCGGAAGTAGCCGAAAGGCACGCGTTAAGCTCACGCAGATTGGCGTGAGCTCTGAGACAGGATACGTAATGAATGCTATAAAGAAAAGTACGTAGCTTCTGGAATACTTAACTTTAATCCATCATTTGTATACATCGTTCTTGATGAGACATGTTTCATACGATAACTATCAGTTGCTATGGCGCCTTGCTAGGTCGTAGCCATTGACTTAGCTGAAGGCTGTTCTAACTATCTGCTCTGCAAAGGAGCGAGGCTTCGTCAGTGTAGTCGCTAGCAAAGTCGTCCGTACAACTGGGGCGAGTGCTAGTAAGTCTCTCGAGACCTGCCGTGTGGTGGCGCTCGGTCTGCGATCACTGACAGTGGCGACACGCGGGTCCGACATGTACTAATGGACCGCGGCCGATTTAAAGCTACCACCTAGCAAGTGTGGTGTCTGGCGGTGACACCACATGAGGTTCCTCTGACTGCGGTATATAATAGTGGTTCCTGCCAGAGGCCAGGTCTGCTTCACACATCGCTTGCGCCTTCCACAGAGGGGATAATTTGCTGGCTGGATTGCTGGACAGCCCCAGAGTATCACACTGAGCATCAAGGCGGATAGTCGCAAGGGGCAGCGAATCGTTTTCAGGTAAAGATGACTCGAATGGTGGTGTAATTTCAGTGGTGCTACTTACATCATCTACAGAAGACTCAGCGCCTTGTGACTGTCGCGTACGCCTATGTTACCCACAACGTCTTAACTATCAGTTGCTGGGGTCAAGGTCGCGGTGTGATGAAGTGTCTCGGATGACACTTGAACGGTTTCCTGGGTGCTAAACAGAGGATTTGAGGCAAGTAATGTGCTATAACAGTTTCATTTGTTTGGAGAATGCAATACTGTGTGGATAAAATGTTACTGATTCACGGTACACGTCATTTAGAATAAATCTTCGAACTGTTTGACATCTCCACCTGTCATCGTCGTCAGGAGAGTCTGGCACAGTATACCGATTACACAGGCGCGGCACCAGTATAACGGCCTTCCCAGAAGTGGGCTGAAATTACAAAAAAAAAAAAAAAAAAAAAAAAAAAAAAAAAAAAAAAAAAAAGGCTCTGCGGTTATCAGTCCCCTAGAACTACTTAAACCTAACTAACCTAAGGACATCACTTGAACCTTGTCATCGGCTCTTCAATTGAAATCGGGACTCAGTTGACCAAACCAAGGTCTTCCAGTCGTCTAGGATCCAACCGATATGGTCACGAGCCCTGGAGAGACGCTGCATTAACGCGAAATTTCGCCGCTCTGCCGTAACGTTCGTCGTACGTCCCACATTGATTTCCTCGGTTACTTCACGCGGTATTGCTTGTCTGTTAGCACTGACAACTCTACGCAAAGTCCGATGCTCTCAGTCGTTAAGTGAAGGCCGTCGGCCAATGCGTTGTCTGTGGTAGGTGGCAGTGCCTGAAATTTGCTATTCTCGGCACACTTTTGACGATGTGATCGCGGAACATTGTATTCCACAACGTTTTCTGAAATGAAATGTGCCATGCGATTAGCTTCAAATTCCATTCGGCGTTCAAAGTTAACTACTTTCGTACAGCCATAATCAAGAAACCTGAGTACAAATGACAGCTCTACCAATGCACTGCCCTTTTATAATTGTATACGCTGTACTATCACCATCTGATAAGTGCATATCGCTATCCCGTGATTTTTTTTCACCTCTGTCGGACACGTTCATGTGCCCATAATGGCCAGGATCCCGCCCTGCCTTCTGCTCCCCATGGCCTTTCTGTATTCATGACACAACTAGCTCATCCATAATAGCAAAATGCACAGGCTGGAGCAATTAACTGCGGGATACTCTGCATACATAACAACTTGACGAAATCAATGGGACAGGGCCCATTCACGCCACGCTTGCAGCAAATTGACAAAGGAGATAGCGGATAGTGGAGATCAGCCCGGGGGATGAGCCCCTGGCGCGCCGACGGCTTTGCCCACCCGGCCGGTTAACAAGCGATCATCGGCAGCGGCGGGCGTCGCCGGCGGATCTATAATTACTGTGCCGTGGCGAGCGGGCGGAGGCTGCGGCTGTGACGGCGGCGACAGCCCGCCGTGTTTGCCTTGGCTCGGCCCCCGGGGCGCCGCGCGGCGTCGCTGCGACCGAGATTAACGAGCGCCTAATGAAAGATCGCCAGAGTGACACGTGGCCCGCCGGGTCTTAGCCTCCCACACGCCTGCCGCACCCTCAGCTGACGTTCAACCATCGCTAAAAAACCAGTGTCGAGACAGTTCTGTTTGTTCAGCTGTAAAGCAGGCAAGAATAGTCGTGTACCGGTCTTTACATAGTGGGATTCGTGGGGTCTTCTTTCTTTGTCGTTACATCAAACTGCTCACCATACTCTACTACCAATGTCTGCATACGTACTCTTCACTGTGCAATGACGGAGCTGGTGGTCTATGGAGTATTTCGTTCTACACAACCGGTTACTCCGCGAAATCACAGAGACTACGGCCTTCACTTAACAACACAGCCATAAATCTCCAGCTTGTTATGCTATCAGATTAGGCTGGCCAGCTTTCTAAAAGAAAAGAAAAACCGGGTCACTTGTGTTTGTACTGCAATTGGTTTGAAGTTTATTTCTACACGTACGTTTACATCTCTTGTTAGTTATCGTGATATTTTCAAATCGGTAATAGGCCTATGATGATACAGTAGCTGAAAAACCCAAACAGAAATGTGCACTATGTGCTGAATACAGTGAATTTGAGCCCACCAGGCTGTTGGTTAAGTGGCGTGGGTGGTATACGTTTGTATTCTCTCGGTTCCAAATTGTTGGCTTTCGATTGAGGGGAAGGAGTTTTGAGAATATTTGAAAATTCCTCCTACTGTGAGTATTAGCTGCGACATTATTCTGAATCTGGGCACAATGTTTCATACAACGTAGGTTGTCATATGTCCAGGACCTAGACAGCAGCCAAATTGTGCCCATCAGTATAAATAAATTGGGTTCAGAGGCGATGAAGCTATTAAAAGGAGAGCTGAGAGCTAACTTAGAAACTTTAGAGGACGGATTAGAAAGGGGTTTCAATGCAGAATGCTAAAAGACGGGACAGCTAATTGATTTAACTGCACTAAGAGAAAAAGTGTTGCATCTGAGAGGACGTGGTAGAGTAAATATGGAGAATTTATTGGAGAAATATGCAGGATTATACAACACATCTGGACCACTCCGAGTTACACTTCTGATGCAACACAGAATTCTTACTGGGGACGATCCATCTGTATACAAGAAAACATTGTGTGCCCTCTACTTTACAAATGGTGATGGAGGAGTTCACTGACCAACAGCTTTGGGATGGAAGTACAGGAGAAAGTACTAGCCTCCGGTTGGCTCCAGTAGTAAATGTACCCAGGAAGTTCTTCGATAGGAAAACACTTATATGTTCTGCTGTGATTACAGAGGTCTGAATCAGCAGAAAGTCACCAATGTTTACCAGACCTCCTTATGCATTTGCTAAAAAAGGAATAAAATTTAACTGGATACAAGACTATCCAGACTATCAAGAAGCATTTCAACCATTAAAAGAACTACCGACCATAGATCCCATTATCATTTTTTAAGACTATTTATCTAGTCTTCAGGCGCTACAGTCTGGAACCGCGCGACCGCTACGGTCACTGGTTCGAATCCTGCCTCGGGCATGGATGTGTGTGATTTCCTTAGGTTAGTTAGGTTTAAGTAGTTCTAAGTTCTAGGGGTCTGATGAGCTCAGATGTAAGGTCCCGTAGTGCTCAGAGCCATTTGAACCTAAACTTCTGATTTAAGAAAACATGCCTTTGGCTTTGTTCTGACCCAAGAAGTGGATGGGAAGAAACACCCCATCACCTATGGTTCCAGTCAGCTGTATAAAGCAGGAAAAATCATTCAACAAAAGAAAAAGAAGCGATGGTGCTAATTCTTGGTATCATGTTTTTTGTTACTATCGGTATGGGAGGCATTTTAAAGTCATAAAAGATCACACTGCACTAAATTGGCCCCTGGGATTAAAGAATCTTACGAGCTCAGCCCACCAACCTGGATTGTCAATGGTATGTAGAACAAGCACAGTTCAGGTCTCACGATGGAGTGCTTTAGTAGCAAACATGATGTGGCTGCCACATCGTTCAGCCAGCCTGTTTGCTGGATGAAGTATTGAGGCAATCTCATGGTTCCATTTTAGCTGGGCATAGTGGACGACAAGCTACACATTGTGGAAAATTACTGGTGGCCACAGAGAAAACAATTTGAGTGCTAAATAAAGAACAGCAATTCTCTTGCTCAAAGAGCCGAAATGAGTCGTCAGTTCGTCCCACTGCAAAATCTGCTTGAGGAAGAGAAACCGTTTCAAATGAGAGAACTTGACATCCTTGAACTACCTGCGCAAATACCAAAGGGAAATCTTTATGTACCATCTATAGTTAGTCATCTCTCACTTTACTTAGCAATGATTGCCATACTAAATCAATAAGCAAACACACTGACTCACGCGTTATTTAACTAGTGACTACTGAAATTATGGACACCAGAAATGATACCAACAGACCAAGACATGAACTTTGTATCTCAATTATTAAAGCATCTACATTACTATTTCACGAGGAGAAGTTACAAACTATTGCCCTTCTGTAGCAAGCGACTGGCAAAATAGAGGGAGTTCATAGGACATTGAGCGAAACGCAAAGTTTTACGGACAGAGTACCCGCACTAAATGGTCATAAGTGTATACAATGTAAAAATACATGAAAACACGTGCCTTTTGTCCTTTAAGAAGATAGGGCAGAGTATTTACTACTGTAGACAGTTCAGGGATATGGTTGTTCTCATTAGAATTGACTGCATACCAACGCCGGCAATATTAGTTCAGCTACACATGTTGATGTCGCAGGCCGGAGATGAAGAGACAGTATACAAGGAAATTGAACAGGTAATTCAGTATGTTAAGGGAGATGAAAATCTAGTAGTCATTGGAGACTGGAATGCAGTTATAGGTGAAGGAGCAAAAGAATAAAGACGCTAAGAAGTTGTCTGTCGATAATTGGAGTACATGCCCCAGAAGAGGGACGGGATGATGATTCCGAAGACTTCTATGATATCTCTAAAAGAACACTGTAAGAGACAAACAAAAATGATTACCCGGTAATAGCTGGAGATTTAAATGTAAGGGTAGGTAGCAACCACATGGCAAATATTATTGTTCTGAAAGGAAAATGTAATAAATAATCTTGGGTATAGATTGAAGGCGTTATTATTAAATAAAGAGGAAGGGGTAACTAACACATTCTGCAGGTATAAACAGATCCAAAGATATACCTGGTTAACTCTGCTACAAATATAGACTACGTAATTGCAAATAAGAAGAGCTTGGCTAGCAAGACACATTGCTACGAGGGTCTTCAGATATCCAGATGCCTCTTCAGATCATTTCTTTCTGGTTAAAAAAATGGACGATAACTTACAAACAAAATCAAAATAATGTTGATACAATATTTAAAGTACATTTAGTTGAAGAAGAGTGTATCCAGTCACTCAGGCAGAAAAAGCTTGAAGAATACTTAAGTTTAAATATAAAAGTGTATAACATCAACCAGAAATGGAATAGTATAAAGGAAGCACTAATTAAAGAAGCAACAGAAGCACTTGGTGCAAGAAAGAAAAGTTTTCACAAAAGAGATCTCTGATACTTGACTGGTGAAACACGTAGTCTAATTGCAGATAAGTAATATGCCTACTTAAAATGTTGAATTCCCCAGACTATTACGATCTGCGACTAGATTATGAATCAGCTCTAGTCAAAGGGAAAGTTACATATACTGAAGACGATGTAAGAGGAAGGCAAGACAAAGCATACATAACAATGAAATTTTTAAACAAAGGAGACAAGAAAAATCTGCAAATAAACTCAATATCTGTCGAATGTGCAAGATACACAGGTGATTCTGTCTGAACCAGATAGGAACGTAGACTTAATAACATTGGAGAAACTGTAGAATGCAGTCATGTCAAGCAAGAATAGTTAATTTCCAGGGTATAACAAACCAATACAGAGCTGATAAAATATACATAATGTTGCAAAAATAAGAATACTCGATTTTATGAATATGTGCTGGCAAAGTGGTAAGCTGAAGAACGGAATGTACCCCAACCAGCAAGAAATAAAAAGGCAAAAACGTCTAGAAGTTTTAGTCTTCTGAAATCATGTTAGAAATTGTATGCTAGAATTTTAACAAAACGACTGTCGCCAATCACTGAAACTGTATTAATCGATGCCCAACATGGTTTTTCGAAAACGCAGATCTTGCTCGAACTGTACCATAATCAATACACACCTAACATAAAAAGAGCGTAAACTCAGTTTTCTACCTTTTCCTCCCTAAATTGACTAAAGTAAATCGAAACAAACTGCGTGACATTTTAAGAAACAAATAGGTTCGATCTCATCTTGTAAGCTGTAGAGGGTTTACATATGAACAACAAAATACAAATGAAAATAGCCGGCAGCATACATAACATGGTTGAAATAAACCAAGGAGTTACAAAATCTGTCCCCTCTTCCCCACTCTTTTTAATATGAATATCAGCGATGTAACCAAAACTTGAGAACAGACAATAAAAGGTTTTAAAATTAACGATGTGGTTGTTAGTATTACTTTTGCTGGTGACCAAGTAACTGTTAGTCAGAATGAAAATGACTTATAAGAAACTATCTTTAATTACAGTAAAATAGCCAGAGAATATAATCTGAACATCTCCATCACAAAGACAAAATCAGTGGCATTTTTAGGACACCACTCTTTTGCTAGTTAAGATACTCGTAGAAATTGGAATCACAGAGTAAGTTAATACATTTAAATATTTCGGACACAGTATTACATACAGGGCGAACAATGAAATACAAATAAAGTTAGACCTTTTTAACTATTTCTGTGAAACTTTTCCCAGAACATTGTGGAGGATAGTCCACAGATATATTATACTAAAGTTCTTTAAGGTTACGGCTCTATCAGCATTGCACTGTGGATGCGAAAACAGAACTTTCAAGAAAAGAAATGAAAATAGAATAGACGTATGCGAAATGAATTTCCTTAGACAGGCAGCTGCATATCCTTTGACGGATAAAAAGACAAATAATAACATCAGAGCTGAAGTGAGTAAGCAATATATAAGTGATACAGTAAATCAGTATCAGGTAAGATGGAAAGGCTGTATACACCGTATGCTAGAATCACTAAAGTCGTATAAAAATACAAATCAAGAGGCAAGACATCCATTTTTAAGCCAATTAAGAGATGCCTTTACCAATCTGGAAGGACACGGAACGGACCAAAGGCCCAATCCGTGATGTAGATGATGATGACAATATCCCTAGGCCTTAGGTATCGACTCTTCGATGAATAATTCGGACGTTATTATTCTCCCATGCCCTCTCTCTTGTCATTTTTGTCTTGTTGTTGCTGTGCTATTTACACTCGACTGACCCTAGCTAGTCAGCTAGTCTTTGTTGATTCTTCGAGTCATTCCGGATCCTTGTCAGATGACGGTCGCAACAGTATGCAACCACAAAAATGTTTCATGCACGCAGGTCTAAAAAGCAGAAAATAATTATTTAAATAAAATGAACTTTTAATATGAAGTGTATTTAAATCAAACTAAAAGTATAAATTAATTTGTCTTACAGCCACATAGTTTCCTAAGCGCACACGGATTGTTCGGAAAAGATGTGAATGTGAATTTTTAACAGCTATGAAAATACTTGTAACATCTGTAAAGAAAAACGTGGGGTGCAACAACATATAGTAATTAGAAGGTGAATTAGTCAAGCGTCATTTTTTTATGAACATCATATTCGCCGCTATTTTTAGACATTATTTATTTCAAAAATGCAATTTCGGCCTTTGGACCAGTTTCAAATGATACGGCGAAAGATTTTGGTTCACCACATATCAGAATTTTAAAAATCGTCTGACGTGTAAACATGTCATCGTCAAGAATAACCCTTTTCATGCTAGAAACACGTAACATCAGACGAGTATTAGATACGTATTGCGTGCACCCCATGTTTTTTGTGATAAAATTTCCAAGTATTTTTATTTTTTATTCATTTTGTTTATTTACAGGGTGGCGCACGAAATGTGTTACCAATTATTTCTTTCACAATTTACGACGCACATTAGATATACCGCTGGTATCTCTACAGCAGTACCAGCAGAGCTTGGAAAAACAAATGAGTTACGAACTGACGTGTAATTCACGATACTACCGCTAAGAGACTAGTAAGCAGCAATGGCTGACAATGGAAGACTGACGACACAGCAACGATCGGCAATTGTGATAGTTTTTCATGAAACAAAAAGCCTTGTTGTGACTCAGAGGCGTTTTCGACAACAGTTTAACACACGATGGGTCCCTTGCAAGAAGACCATCCACAGGTTATACGATAAATTTGTACAGGAAGGAACAGTATTGGAAGCGAAGCGACCTCGGCCTAGGCCTGTTTGATCGCCAGAGAATACTGAAGCGGTACAAGTTGCTGCACAGAGAAGCCCTGGGAAATCGTGTAGAAAGACAGCAGTGCAACTGGGAATATCCAGACGCTCCGTTCAACGCATTCTTAAAAGTGACCTCCATATGTACCCATACAAGATGACCTGTGCACAGAAGCTCACTGAGAACACAAGCAGCAGAGACTACTTTTTGCTCAGTGGGCGGAGGATAGGGAAGAAACTCTCAACAACGTTTGGTTTTCAGAGGAGGCGCATTTTCTTTTAGACGGTGTGGTTAACAAACAAAATGTACGCTTTTGGGCCACTGAAAACCCATAAGTTCTTCATGAACGACAACATTATGCTCCGTGGATTACAGCGTGGGCAGCAATTTCCAGTCACGGACTTATTGGACCCTTTTTATTTGAAGAAACTGTGAACATTGAGCGTTATTTGAGCATGCTTCGCAGTAGCTTCATTCCACAGCTTCTTGCTACTGCCTTGCCCTTCAACACGCAGTGGTTCATGCAAGATGGAGCAAGGCCACCTACTTCAAACACTGTGTTGGAGTTTTTACACGAGCATTTCGACATGCAGATCATTTCACTCAGGTTTACAGGTCGCTTCAATGACGGACAAAATTGGCCCCCCTAGAGTCCAGACCTCAGTCCATATGACCTAAAGGAAAAAATTTTCCCGAAACTACCACATGATTTAATGGAGCTCAGAAGACTTATTCTTCAAGCTTACAGTGAAATTACGGAAGACATGTGCCGTAGGGTAGTCACTGACTTCAGTGTTCGTTTGAAGGAAGTTAGGAAACGAAATGATGGACGTATTGAGCATGTGCTGTGTTAGAGCAAACCTCCGTGAACGGCTCTTCATTGCAGTACATGTTCCTTTCAGATTGTATTGAAAATAAAGTTTATTTTCAGAAACAAAGTGGTAACATATTTCGTGCACCACCCTGTATTTATGCGTTTATTGTTGTGTCATCAGTCTTCTAACTGGTTTGATGACACACGCCACGAATTCCTCTCTTGTGCCAACCTTTTCATCTCGGAATAGCGTTTGCAACCTTAGTCCTCGGTTATTTATGGGATGTGTTCCAACCTCTGTCTTCCTCTACAGTTTTACCCTCTGCAGCTCCCTCTAGTACCATGGAAATCATTCCCTGATGTCTTAACCGGCGTCCTATCATCCTGCTCCTTCTTCTTGTCAGTCTTCGGTATATTTCATTCCTCGCCGATTCTGAGGAGACGCTCCTCATTCCTTATCTTATCAGTCCACCTAATTTTCAACATTCTTATGCAGCATCAAATCTCAAATGCTTCTCTTCTGTTCACGTTTTTCTACAGCCCATGTCTCACTGCCATACAACGGTGGGCTGCAAATGTACATTCTTAGAAATTTGTTCCTCAAATTATGATCTTTCTTTGATACTAGTAGACTTCTCTTGGCCAGGAATGCCCCTTTTGCAGTTGGAGAAAAAAGAAAAGAAAATCGGAAATACACTACTGCTCATTAAAATTGCTACACTAAGAAGAAATGCAGATGATAAACGGGGATTCATTGGACAAATATATTATACTAGAACTGTCATGTGATTACGTTTTCACGCAATTTGGATGCACGGATCCTGCGAAATCAGTACCCAGAACAACCACCTCTGGCCGTAATAACGGCCTTGATACGCCTGGGAATTGAGTCAAACAGAGCTTGGATATCGTGTATAGGTACAGCTGCCCACGCAGCTTCAATACGATACCACAGTTCATCAAGAGTAGTGACTGGCGTATTGTGACGAACCAGTTGCTCGGCCATCATTGACCAGACGATTTCAGTTGGTGAGAGATCTAAAGAATGTGCTGGCCAGGGCAGCAGTCGAACATTTTCTGTATCCAGAAAGGCCTGTACAGGACCTACAATATGCGGTCGTGCATTATCCTTCTGAAATGTTGGGTTTCGCAAGAATGGAATGAAGGGTAGAGACACGGGTCGTAACACATCTGAAATGTAACGTCCACTGTTCAAAGTGCCGTCAATGCGAACAAGAAGTGACCGAGACGTGTAACCAGTGGCACCCCATACCATCACACCGGGCGATACGCCAGTATGGCGATGACGAATACACGCTTCCAATGTGTGTTCACCGCGATGTCGCCAAACAAGGATGCAACCATCACGATGCTGTAAACAGAACCTGGATTCATCCGAAAAAATGATGTTTTGCCATTCGTGCACCCAGGTTCGTCGTTGAGTACACCATCGCAGGCGCTCCGGTCTGTGATGCAGCGTCAAGGGTAACCGCAGCCATGGTCTCCGAGCTGATAGTCCATGCTGCTACAAACGTCGTCGAACAGTTCGTGCAGATGTTTGTTGTCTTGCAAACGTCCCCATCTGTTGACTCAGGGATCGAGACGTGTTTGCACGATCCGTTACAGCCATGCAGATAAGATGCCTGTCATCTCGACTGCTAGTGATACGAGGCCGTTGGGATTAAGCACGGTGTTCCGTATTACCCTCCTGAACCTACCGATTCCATATCCTGCTAACAGTCATTGGAACTCGACCAACGCGAGCAGCAATGTAGCGATACGATAATCACGATAGACTACAATCCGACCTTTATCAAAGTCGGAAACGTGATGGTACGCATTTCTCCTCCTTACACGAGGCATCACAAAAACGTTTCACCAGGCAACGCCGGTCAACTGCTTGTTGTGTTGAAATTGGTTCGAAACTTTCCTCATGTCAAAACGTTGTAGGTGTCGCCACCGGCGCCAACCTGAAAAGCTAATTGTTTGCATACCATATCATCTTCTTCCTGTCGGTTAAATTTCACGTCTGTAGCACGTCACTTCGTGGTGTAGCAATTTTAATGGCCGGTAGTGTATCTGTGCAGGATTAGAATTTGTTTGGGGCTAACAGAAATTTTTAAGAAGGTTAAATTTCGCGTCTGTAGCACGTCATCTTCGTGGTGTAGCAATTTCAATGGTTGGTAGTGTGTCTACACATAATTAGAATTTGTTTTGGGGCCAACAGACATTTTTTGTACTTCTTAGCCCGATTTAAAAGCGTGTTCTGCTCAATGTGTACTTTCATCCAGGTACTATTTTGCATGTCACATTAAACTTACAATCTTTCCTTTGTACAGAGACAGCGTGAATTTAGCTGCGAGTAAAGGTCGACAAACGCAGCGAGGGAGCGCAGTTGGAGACAGTGGTTGGGAGGTGAGGGGAGCATCGCATCCCTTATTGCGGCCACCCCAATAAAAGCCGGCAGCGATAAGGCGCGGCCGCATCCAGCGCAACCCTCCACAGGCCGGTCGGATTACTTGGCTGGTCTGGCCGTGCCGCGACAACCATGCGACACGGTGACATCCATCTCCAGGCACCGACTGAAGACAACGACTCACCAGGTATCACTTTACAACTGTGTTTACGGTCAGTTCCACTTGTACATTCGCTTATAAACACGGCGAGAGATTTCGCTGTAATCGTAGCACACACAATTTAAATCACTTTCTGTTTGACGATGTGCAACATGTGTGTGGTGCTATAGAAGAATGCTGAAGTTTAGATGGGTAGCTCACATAGCTAATGAGGAAGTACTGAAAAGAATTGGGGAGAAGAGCTTGTGGCACAATTTGACTAGAAGAGGAGATCGGTTGGTAGGACATGTTCTGAGACATCGAGGGATCACCAATTTAATACTGGAGGGCAGCGTGGAGGGTAAAAATCGTAGAGAGAGACCAAGAGATGAATACACGAAGTAGACTCAGAAGGCTGTAGGCTGCAGTACCTATTCGGAGATGAAGAGGCTCGCACAGGATAGAGTAGCATGGAAAGCTGAATCAAACCAGTTTCTGGACTGAAGACCACAACAACAACAAACATACACTATGGGATCAAAAGTATCCGGACACCTGGCTGAAAATAACTTAAAAGTTCGTGGCGCCCTCCATCGGCAATGCTGGAATTCAGTATGGTGTTGGCCCACCATTAGCCTCGATGACAGCAGGCACATGTTCAGTCAGTTGCTGGAAGGTACTCTGTGCAGGCCCGTCCACTACAGCGATGCTGTTTTCGTGTAACCACTCCACCACAGTTGTGCATTGCGAACAGGTGCACGATTGTGTTGAAAGACGCAATCGCCATCCCCGAATTGCTCTTCAACAGTGGGAAGCAATAAGCTGCATAAACATCAATGTAGGCCTATGCTGTGATAATGCCACGCAAAACAACAAGAGGTGCTAGCCTCCTCCGTGGGAACCACAACCACACCATAACACCACCACCTCCGAATTTTGCTGTGGGCGCAACACATGGGAAGTTCACCGGGCATTCGCCATACCCACACCCTGTTATCGGATCGCTACATTGTGTACCGTTATTCGTCACTCCACACAACGTTTTCCCACTGTTTAATATCCAATGTTTACGCTCCTTACACCAAGCGAGGTGTCGTTTGGCACTTACCGGCGTGATGTGTAGTTTATAAGCAGCCGCTCGACCACGAAATCCAAGTATTCTCACCTCCCGTCTAACTGTCATGGTGATCCCGATGCGGTTTAGAATTCCTGTGTGATGGTCTGGATAGGTGTCTGCCTATTACACATTACGACCCTCTTCAACTGTCGGCGGTCTCTGTCAGTCAACAGACGAGGCCGACCTGTACGCTTTTGTGCTGTACGTGCCCCTTCCCGTTTTCTCTTCATTATCACATCGGAAACAGTGGATCTAGGGATGTTTAGGAGTGTGGAAATCTCGCGTACAGACGTGTGACACAAGTGACACCAGTGACACCCAACCACCTGACACGTTAAAAGCCCTCGAGTTCCGGGGAGTGCCCCATTCTGCTCTCTCGCGATGTCTGATAACTAGTGAGGTCGTTGATATGGAATACCTGGCAGTAGGTGGCAGCAAAAAGCTCCTAATATGGAAAACGTATGTTTTGGAAGGTGTCCGGATACTTTTGATCGTTGCTCAATACACAGATTGAATAACATCGGGGAGAGGCTACAACCCCGTCTCACTCATTTCCCAACCAATGCTTCCCTTTCATGCCCCTCGACTCTTATAACTGCCATCTGGTTTCTGTACAAATTGTAAATAGCCTTTCGCTCCCTGTATTTTACCCCTGCCACCTTCAGAATTTGAAAGAGAGTATATCAAGAGCTCAGATGGCAACCCAGTTCTAAGCAAAGAAGGGAAGGCAGAAAGGTGGAAGGAGTATATAGAGGGTTTATACAAGGGCGATGTACTTGAGGACAATATTATGGAAATGGAAGAGGATGTAGATGAAGATGAAATGGGAGATAAGATACTGCGTGAAGAATTTGACAGAGCACTGAAAGACCTGAGTCGAAACAAGGCCCCGGGAGTAGACAACATTCCATTAGAACTACTGATGGCCTTGGGAGAGCCAGTCATGACAAAACTCTACCATCTGGTGAGCAAGATGTATGAGTCAGGCGAAATACCCACAGACTTCAAGAAGAATATAATAATTCCAATCCCAAAGAAAGCAGGTGTTGACAGATGGGAAAATTACCGAACTATCAGTTTAATAAGTCACAGCTGCAAAATACTAACGCGAATTCTTTACAGACGAATGGAAAAACTGGTAGAAGCGGACCTCGGGGAAGATCAGTTTGGATTCCGTAGAAATATTGGAACACGTGAGGCAATACTAACAGTACGACTTATCTTAGAAGAAAGATTAAGAAAAGGCAAACCTACGTTTCTAGCTTTTGTAGACTTAGAGAAAGCTTTTGACAACGTTAACTGGAATACTCTCTTTCAAATTCTGAAGGTGGCAGGGGTAAAATACAGGGAGCGAAAGGCTATTTACAATTTGTACAGATACCAGATGGCAGTTATAAGAGTCGAGGGGCATGAAAGAGAAGCAGTGGTTGCGAAGGTAGTGAGACAGGGTTGTAGCCTCTCCACGATGTTATTCAATCTGTATATTGAGCAAGCAGTAAAGGAAACAAAAGAAAAATTCGGAGTAGGTATTAAAATCCATGGAGAAGAAATAAAAACTTTGAGGTTCGCCGATGACATTGTAATTCTGTCAGAGACAGCAAAGGACTTGGAAGAGCAGTTGAACGGAATGGACAGTGTCTTGAAAGGAGGATATAAGATGAACATCAACAAAAGCAAAACGAGGATAATGGACTGTAGTCGAATTAAGTCGGGTGATGCTGAGGGTATTAGATTAGGAAATGAGACACTTAAAGTAGTAAAGGAGTTTTGCTATTTAGGGAGTAAAATAACTGATGATGGTCGAAGTAGAGAGGATATAAAATGTAGACTGGCAATGGCAAGGAAATCGTTTCTGAAGAAGAGAAATTTGTTAACATCGAGTATAGATTTAAGTGTCAGGAAGTCGTTTCTGAAAGTATTTGTATTGAGTGTAGCCATGTATGGAAGTGAAACATGGACGATAACCAGTTTGGACAAGAAGAGAATAGAAGGTTTCGAAATGTGGTGCTACAGAAGAATGCTGAACATAAGGTGGGTAGATCACGTAACTAATGAGGAGGTATTCAAATGGCTCTGAGCACTATGGGACTCAACTGCTGTGGTCATAAGTCCCCTAGAACTTAGAACTACTTAAACCTAACTAACCGAAGGACAGCACACAACACCCAGCCATCACGAGGCAGAGAAAATCCCTGACCCCGCCGGGAATCGAACCCGGGAACCCGGGCGTGGGAAGCGAGAACGCTACCGCACGACCACGAGATGCGGGCTGAGGAGGTATTGAATAGGATTGGGGAGAAGAGAAGTTTGTGGCACAACTTGACTAGAAGAAGGGATCGGTTGGTAGGACATGTTTTGAGGCATCAAGGGATCACAAATTTAGCATTGGAGGGCAGCGTGGAGGGTAAAAATCGTAGAGGGAGACCAAGAGATCAATACACTAAGCAGATTCAGAAGGATGTAGGTTGCAGTAGGTACTGGGAGATGAAGAAGCTTGCACGGGATAGAGTAGCATGGAGAGCTGCATCAAACCAGTCTCAGGACTGAAGACCACAACAACAACAGTCCACATTAACATCATAACACCAATGTAATACACAGTTGATCACTAGACGACACGAAAGGCAGTTTTGCAAGTGTTAAAAGAGTCATGGAATGGATTATTGTGTTGTCTGAAGAGAAGCAGTGACAGCAGAAAGGATGTGCAGGAACCAGTGGCTTGGAACATAGATGTCAGCTCAGTAATAAATCTTCCAGGAACATTGCAACCCTTTTAAAGCTGCCCAAGTAGATGGTAATGTGGCTGTGAAGTGGAAACGCTGAGCAACAATTACACATACACGAAGGCCAGACAGACGTCATATACTGACGGACAGAAAACGTAGGGCATTGTGGAGGGTGGCTATAAAACTTCACATGAAATCAGCAGAACGAATCACTCGTCAGTACCAAAACGCTACCAATATTCCAGCTAGCACGATCACTGTGCGTAAGGAGTTAAAAGGAATGGGGTGCGGTGTTCGAGCAGCTCCTCTTAAGCCACACATTTCTGAAGTCAATGCTGATACCTGAAGCGGTAATAAAGAGCGGCATCATTGGACAGTACAGGTCTAGTAAAGAGTGCTTGGAGAAACGCAGTGTGAACGCTGTACTGTCTTACAATTTACTTCATTACAATTGGTTTCGATTATTGATCACCTACACAGTGGAAAAATATTGTGGCAGCTTCACATGTCAAACATGCTATTTAACCAGAAAAAAGCAACGTAGCTGACTTTCAAACGTCAGAGAAAGATACTTCATGTCACAATACCGGCTTAAGCGAACAGAAAACGTTGGAAAATGAAACCATGTTACAGCAGTTCACGTACAGCAGCAAATGCACAGCACCATTCATGCTGTTAACATGGTTTCATTTTTCAATGTATTCTGCTTACTTAAGCCGGCATTGTGGCGTGAAGCATCTTTTTCCGACATTTGCAAGTCAGCTATAGTGTCTTTTCTGGTTAAATAGCTTGTATGACTTGTGAAACTGTCGCAATATTCTTGCACTGTGAAGATGATCAATGACGAAACCGGTTGTGAACAAATATACTGCAAGACAGCACAGTGTTTACCATGTGTAGATTCTTGTACCGCAAGGACGCATGGGAGAGGATGTTGTTCTGGGTGGCCGTATCCGCTTTCCAGAACACAAATGCACAAGTGGATTAATACGGTTCTTTATTTACAAGAACATTTAATTAACTTGAATAGAGTCCGTATTCATAGTACAAGCTCATCTGTAATAGTTCTCTTGCAGACAATATCGGTAATCTTGCTATTACAAACTTTAGTCTCACTGCTAGTCCTGCTCTAGTCAGTAATCTGGATGCTATGTACTGTCGTAACCTGTGATCCGATCTGCAAATAACTGACAGGAGCCAAATTGGAGTGAGAGTTTGTGAGGCCCTCATTTTTAGCGGCGGCGGCCTTTATACATGCTGTCGAGAAGGCATTGGTGGCATGATGCTTCTCGGTGTGTCTCTGGCATCACTTGTGATAGGCGCGCTTAATCCAGCGACTACTAATCGATCTTCGCTATATCTTTTCCGACCAGTGTGCTGGCGACAGCTTACGCCAGCACACCATGCATTTTCCCACGAACATCTATGTTGTTAACAGTCACCTTACAAAAATTTTTGTTTTGGTAAAGAGTGATTTGGAGAGATGAATTACGCTATACCCTGTGGCAATCCTATGGAAATGTCTGTGTTTGCCGAATGCCTGGAGAACGTTGCCTGCTATCATGTGTGGTGCCAACAGTATGCTGAAGAGATGGCATTAAGGTATAGGGTTGTGTTTCATGATTGGAGTGTGACTGGCGCATTGCACTTAATAAAACGATAGTTATGGGAGAACATGAATACATTTTACAGCATCGTGTTCTGCGTACTGTAGAGAAACATTTCAGGGACGATGATTCCTTGAATCGGCACGACAAGGCACTTTGTCAAAAAGCCAGCACTTGTGAGGCAATGGCTTATGTACATTAACGTTCGTGAAATGGACTGATCTGCCGAGAGCCTCGACTTACATCCAATAAACCACCTTCGGTATGAGTTAGAACGTAGACTATGCTGCAGATTCCTCCAGTGTCCACTATCAACTTCTCTAGTGTCGGCTCTTGAGGAAGAATGAAGAGGATGGGCGGGCACATCCAATATTAATGCACACATATAGATGTCTGGAAACGTTTAACAGGATAGCGAGTCATTTCCTGTGTGGTAATTTCGTCGCCAGGGCCAATCTCTCTCAGCTGGAGAAAGTGCTTCTCCAGAGTGGAAGTGATGGGCTGTTATTTCTCCAATCCTTCGAAATGTGTTGCTGACCTACGCGGCCGACCCTAGGGCGAATGGCTTTCCCACGATCCCACATGTTTCCAAGGACCTCCTGCAGTCCAACGTTTGAAGTACAATAGCGAGAAGTACTATTTCATTGTTGAGTGATTAGTACCAGCGGGATGCGACCAACGACTACTGATTTTGACTGGATGACAGGGATGTTAAATAATTTCGTGAAGCAGTTTGGACCTCGTGAAACTGAAGAATCAGCCGACAGCCCTCGTGGGGAACGATGGTGTTTTGTGAGTCCTGAAGAGCTGGCTCTGTGTACTAAAGCGTTTAACGGAAGTCGGGAACTAGTCATCGTTAGTGATTAAGATAGTTCTACAAGAGACTGAAGTGTGCTCTTTTGTGCAGGTGGGAGAATTCTGTTTAGCCTTTTTCCAGTTCCCTCGTCTAGTATTGCCTTTTAGTGAGCGTGAGAGTACTCGAGACTAAGAAGCCGTTAGGTGGTTGGAGGTGATCTTCACTTTCCGGAATTGCCAAGATTGAGCTGAAGTAAATAAATTATATTTCCACACAAGGAGATTAAAAAGAAGCGTTATAGTGTGCAAAATTTCTGCAACAGCTCTTTCCAGAAAATTAATGTAGCCTAGGAGTTGTTGTGATTCTCTCTCCATTATCAAATTCCTCAAGGTCTCAGGATCTGTCGTATCAACTGATCTCCTCCTTACGCCACCTTGTTCCCTGAATTCCTTTCCTGTTCGACTCGATTCGGTACGTCCGCATTACTTATTAGATCTGCCCATAAAATCTTTAGCATTCTTTGTAAGACCACATTTCACTAATTGAAATTTATTGCATACGTTCCGCTTGCAAACAAGGAATTGCATTACTGTCTGTACGATGTCACTTGAATTGTATGACTTCCCTACAGAGTAAGATGTCACAGTCGCAAGACAAATGCCAGTGGACTTACTTTAGGGTGGTCGGCGGTTCAAACCCCGTGTAGCCATCGAAATACAGGTTCTCTATGACCTTCTTAAAATGCTTAGTGGAAAAACCACAATATTTAAAAAGAAAAGATTACTGAAGCATTCCTTCCTCATTCTTCCCCAATCCGAGCTTCTGCTCTGTCTCTATAGGCAGGAGTAAATATCACTGCGTTACTGGAAACCCGTGGTTATTAAATCCATAATATATTAAAATTAAATGCTACTGGGGTAGTCAAGATTTAGCTTTAGATACAGAATTATATTGGATAGAGAGTGATTCTTTCACTCTACATGGGAGCGGGCGCTGTTTTGAAACATCCTGCAGATTGCACTGAGGTGACAAAAATCGTGGGATAGCGATATATACACATACAAAGGTGGTAGTTTCGCGTACACAAGGTATAAAAGGGCAGTGCATTGGTGGAGCGGTCCTCTGTACTTAGGTGATTCACATGAAAAAGGTTTACG
Source organism: Schistocerca serialis cubense (assembly GCF_023864345.2). NCBI lineage: Eukaryota > Metazoa > Arthropoda > Insecta > Orthoptera > Acrididae > Schistocerca > Schistocerca serialis. The sequence continues at coordinate 507,742,523 of NC_064643.1, read as the reverse complement.
ACGTGATTATGGCCGCATGAACTGAATTAACAGACTTTGAACGGGATATGATAGTTGGAGCTAGATGCATGGGATATTTCATTTCGGAAATCGATACCCACAGCGTCAAGAGTGTGCCAAGAATACCACCATACAGGCATTACCTCTCGCCACATTCAACGTAATGGCCGACGGCCTTCACTTAACGACGGAGAGCATCGGTGTTTGCATAGCTTTGTCAGACAAGCAACACTACGTGAAATAAACCCAAAAATCAATGTAGGACGTACGGCGAACGTTAGGATACGGTGATTATGGTGTTAGTGGGCTAATTGCCTTTGCTAACAGCACAACATCACCTACAGACCCAGTCCTGTGCGCCTAAACTACTGGGAAACCGTGACTTGGTCAAATTTGTACCGATTTCAGTTGGCAAGAGCTGATCGTAGGGTTCAAGTGTGGTGCAGACTTCCCGAAGCCATGGACACAAGTCATCAATAAGGCACTGTGCAAGCTGGTGGTGGCTCCATAGTGGTGTGGAAGGAAGTAACATTGGGTTAAACGTCCCGTCGACATCGAGGTCATTGGAGCACAAGCTCGGGCTGTGCCTTTTCAAAGGAACCGTCCCGGCATTTACCTGGAGCGGTTTAGGGAAATCACGGAAAATCTAAATCTGGATGGTCGGACACGGGTTTGGAATGTCTTCCTCCAGAATGCGAGTCCAGTGTGGTAACTACTGTGCGACCTGGTTCGGTCATAATGGTATGGGCTGTGTTTACATTATGTGAACTGGGTCCTCTGGTCCAACTGAACCGATCCTTGACTGGAAACGGTTATGTTCGGCTACTTGGAGACCATTTGCAGCCATTCATGCACTTCATGTTCTCAAACAACGATGGAGTTTTTGTGGATGACGGTGCACAATGTCAGCGGGTCACAACTGTTCGCGATTGGTTGGAAGAACATACTGGACAGTTCGAGGGCCCGACATGGGTACTATCGAAAATTTATGGGACCTAATCGAGAGGACATTTCGTGCATAGAACCCTGCACCGGCAACACTTTCACTGTTATGGACGGCTGTAGCAGCAGCGTGGCTCAATTTTCCTGCATGGGGCTCTCAACGACTTGAGTCGATGACATGTCAAGTTGCTGCACGAAGTCGGGCAAAAGAAATTCCGACACGGTATTAGGAGGTATCCCCAGATATTGTCACCTCAGTGCTGGGCCTAAACCAGAAACCTGCCTTCTATGAAGTTTGGAACAGAGAGGTTCTGCTGGGGCAACGCTGTGGCGACGGATCGCGAGTCGTGCCTGGATAGTTCTGCCAACGGAACATTGTCCGTCCAAGTCAAGTTCACAAGCTCGCATCCCTGTTTGGCAAACAGTTTAATGCTCGAGAAGTTACAGTAGGACTGAATCAGTATAAATATCTTTCAGACCGTAAGTAATGGTAAAAATTCAATATGAAACCTCCTGCTGACATTTAGTTTGCACAGTTCGCTACTAGTTTCGGTGAGGGACCATTATCTAGCTTAGCTGCATAAAAGGCAGTAAAGTAATACCGTAATTGAACAAAACTAACTAGCACTTTTAAGTCCAGCATAGTCCGAAAAAAAATTTTCAGAGTAATAACTGTGTACGATAATTTCGTCAAGCAGCAAGTTCATATCGATAGCTAGTAAAACACTCGATTCAGTGTGTTATTAGCTGTCGTTGTGGACCTGCTTCTTGACGAAAATTATTGTGAGAAATTTTTTACGCAATTTATGCGTGCTAGGTTTGATAATGGTCATTGCCCGAAACTAGTAGCGAACTGTGCAAAATAAATGACAGCAAAAGGTTTCACTATGAACAATTATTTGGCGGCTGAGTATCCCCACCTGCAAACATGAATAAGTAAACACGATACGGGATGTAACTTAATACTGACCAAACCGAAACAAGTAAACATTGTAACTCAAGAAAAAAGTTGCATTCTTGTCGCCAGTAATTCATTAAATTCCACGTGTAAATGATTAATTACCTATAATTTCGTAGTTTTAGCTTCGCCAGGAAGGAAACGATCTGGTTTGATGCTCGATGGTAATCGTGTGACTGGATGGCTTTCCAGTACGCCCTTTAACATCCTAACGCTCTCAACACGAGCCTATCCTGAGAGCGAGAAGGATTTCCTTAAAACAATAATGGACTCTTTACCGGTACATCTCTCATATAAATATAGTAATACTTACATGTCTATCAGTAATATTTTGTGTAATGAAGATGTAAACTTTCAGAAATGAAATATCCTGCTGAACTTCTTCTCCCTGTTAAGTATGTGACTTACTGCTCGCCACAGGTTATGTAAATAAATCCACACCTTACACAAATAGATTTACCACAATGTTTCGAAACAGTTTCGCATTCTACGACTGTACATTGACATCAGATGTTGGCCACACATGAAAATTTGGCCCGCACCACAACACGAACCCGAAATTTGCGCTAAAGGCGAGCGATAGCTTTAACCACTTCAGCTATTCGAGTACGCATCCAGGACCTATCAAAACTTCCATATATCATGTAGCCAACACTTTATGCCCGCACAATTCGTGATTCCCACACAGAGAGATAAATATTATATCGTCATTTTACTCCGCCTAGGTATGGACGCATCATTGATGCTTACAATGTCTTTGTATATAAAGTGTCTGTAGCTGCACAATACAAAGTCTTTGAAATATGCATAACTAACAATGTTGCTACCATAATATTTCTCGGACACGGATAAAGGCGGTAGCGACGCCTCAGCACTATTACTAATCCCAGATGTCACTAACTTCCGTCGTCATGATGACATCTCCAAACTGAAAATAATCGACATTCTCAAGCGATGTTAAAAAATTTTTTGTACTACGGTAAATTAATTGTGCAACAGGATGGCTCTAAGCTGCATTTCTACTACGATGTTCGTGTGTTCCTGGATATCTAGCTACCGCGACAATTAACCAGTCTTGCACCAGATGGCAATCTCCACTTCCTAGGGTGGCCCTAACGTTCTCCGACTTTCAGATCCTTCAGAAGCACAAATTTCCATGAAAAGGGATGGTCGAAAGCAGTTTTCTCGATTTGTGTTGCTATTGTGTTTACACAGTACCACATATGAACAAGATACAAAATTTAGAGGTATAGTTTCGCTACTAAGAAATTAACATATTAACTATTACCACTACTGAGAATCCGGTGTTAAGAAAGTCAAACATTTTTCACACAATTGCCGAAAATTCAAATCCAAACTCTCTTAATCCCAAACTCGCTGTCCATGTCCAAGCAAGACTACTTGAAAATGTAAACTTCCGTTGCTAGAAATATCCCTCTTATTAAGTAATAACAAATTTAGTGAAAGTGTGACTGTTGTCCGTATTGACAGTTCCCTCTGCTCGCCGCCCACAGTAGAAGCTGTAATCCGCATCATGTACTCTCCAGAACACACTCTCCCACAACTTAAGACTTAACTCCTAGTCTGTCACTAGCATCTCCGTCTTTGATGGTTCGACACTACGCCATATGGTCGAGTCACAGTGTGACTTTTACCTGTGGGGTTACATCAGAGATTCTGTTTTCACACCTCCACTTCCCAATAATATCCTTGACTTACGAGGACTACCAGTGCAGCTGTGACTGACGTGGACGCGGTCAGTTCGCCACGAGTGCAGGCTGAATTGGACTATAGACGGGATTTGTACCACGTGACTAACGGTTCACGCGTTGTACATGTTGTTATAGATGCTGCCACTGATTAATCGTGTATACGGATGTTTTTAACTCCCTGAATGTCACCTAAGGCATGAAGATGGTGCACTGAATCACCAAACCTGGTAGCCATATAATAACGGCCGAAATCCCTCAGACCTCCAATCACAAGGATGGACATACAAAAACTACTTGACTTTCTGTTTCCACACATGTACAAACATTTTTCACAGTCACTTGAAAGAGTCTGCATCACTTTAAATAACTCTGCACTATAGTGCCGGAAGAAGATAGCAGATTTTGACGGTTTTTGGATTACGTGAAGCACCCTTTTGTAAAATAATAATATCCTTCTTTAGTTAGCAGCACAACATCGAATTTGTGTTCTAGCTCCATGTACACACGGTGTATCTGCAACTGTGGCGATGGTAACAGTATTTCCGACGTTCAAATCATTGATGTCGTTCACTGTCGTTGGGAGAACAAGAGCAACGACGCAAAGATGTAATTTCGAGTGACATAAGGCATTAGAGCAGTTGAAAATGATTGAATGGACAGTGATTTTGATAAATTACGTTTATACGTGACTCAAAACGTTATTTTAGAATCAGTATATACAACTAGTTTTTAATTATTATAGTAAGACAAGAGATGTTAATGTGAAGGCCATTCAGAATCTTAGGCTTTCTCTACAATCCCTGTTGGGAATTTCGAAAAGATACTTAACTGCTCTGCGATACCTGACGGAAATTTACGGAAAGATACAGGAAAAAAAACTTGTCAGGGAGAACATGGAGTGATAAAAATGGTTATGGCTGTGATGAAAATGAATTTATTAGCTGGTTCCAGGAGATAAGAATAGATTGAAACGTCATCTAATTGACGGTGAGTGACATAAGAAAACATGTAGGGTCAACATGCACTTATATATTTGATGACCGTGACATGCTTGGAAGGCTAGAATAGGTCTTTTCTCGCATCTGGCATACATGTCAAACGTCTGACGATGATGTCTGCGCAAATACTCTGCTGGTAGCAGGAAAATAATGCACTTGTCGTCAACATCGCTCACGTTGTGTGTGCACGAGACCGCCGTCCCGGACGTTCTGGCTTGGACAAGTAAGTTCGTACAGCACGACAGGCACCAGCTGGAGGCGGAAGAATTGGAGAACGTCGTCGGAGCCCCCTCTTACAAGATTGTTATGCTGTCAGTCTCCGCGTTTCGTGGCTTCCGTCATAATAGCTCCTGATGGTGGATCGTATCAGTTCTCTCGCCGTCTGCATATATCAAACGCGTACCACGGCTATTACGAAAGGTAAGTGGAAATCGATTTAGTCGTAGATAGCAGCAATCACGCGACGGTCCGCCGCGCCGAGCCGGGCCGGGCAACGCTGGCGCTAGTACCACCGGCTGCCGCTAGAGCGCGCGGGCTGTGCCTCGGCGGGCCGCGGCTGTCACCGTCGTGTGATATATAGCGGCGCCTGCTTACCTATTTATAATCGCGATGTACCCTCTTAGCTCCATCTGTTCCATTAGGCCGCATTAAATTCCGATGTGGAGCCTGCTGCCTCCGTTTTCTTTCTTACCCTCCTCCAGTTAAAATAGAAAGGTGGAAAAAAGAAATATGGAAGTAATGCAATTTGCGGGGAAAACTAAAACTACTGACGTGAACCACGACTGTATAGAGGCCGTAGACTGACTAACTACCTGATTTTCAGATTCTTCAAACACATATATCTGCATGAAAAGGGACGATCAAAAGCAGTTTTCTCGAATTGTGTTGCTGCTGTGTTTACACAGTACCACATATGAACGAGATAAAAAATTCAGAGATGTAGTTTCGCTACTACTAAATTAAGATACGCACTATTACCACTACTGAGAATCTAGTGTTAAGAAAGTCAAACATTTTTCATACAATTGCCGGAAATTCAAGACCAAACAAACTCACTTAAGCTGGTGTGGCCGAGCGGTTCTAGGCGCTTCAGTCTGGAACCGCGCAACCGCTACGGTTGCAGGTTCGAATCCTGCCTCGGCCATGGATGTGTGTGATGTCCTTAGGTTAGTTAGGTTTAAGTAGTTCTAAGTTCTAGGGGACTGATGAGTTCAGATGTTGAGTCCCGTAGTGCTCAGAGCGATTTGAACCATTTTTTTGAATCCCCAACTCTCTGTCCATGTCCAAGCAAGACTACTTGAAAATATAAACTTTCGTAGCTAGCAATATCCCTCTTATTAAGTAATAACAAATTTAGTGAAAGTGTGAGTATTGTCCGTAATAACAGTTCCCTCTGCTCGCGACCCACAGCAGAAGATGTAATCCGTATCATGTGTCGCCAAAACATATTCTCCCACAACTTAAGACTTAATTTGTAGTTTGTCACTAGCATCTCCGTCTTTGATGGTTCGAATCTAATCCACAGCGTCGATTCCTAGCGGAGATTGTGTCACATTGTGTATCTTCGCTAAAGTGTAACTGAGTCGATGAAAATTTGACTAACAAAACCCAGTATGTCATACCGAACGGCGAATGTTTTACAGAAACGGAAGTAACGTTGGGTGTTTTCCAAAGTAGCATAATATCACCTCTAATATTCTCAAAATGAATAAACAATTAATGTGATACGGCCGCAATATGGTTGTTCGGCGACGTTGCAGTTTTCCGCAGGAGTGTACATCTACATCAATATCTTCATACATACTCTGTGAGCTACCGTATGGTGCACAGCGGAGGGTACCTTGTACCAAAACTGATAATTTCCTTTCTCTTTCCACAGTCAAATAGAGCGACGGAAAATCTACTGTTCACATGTCTTCGTACGAGCCGTAATGTTTCTTATTTCGTGGTCCTTATGTTGACGGGACTAGAATTGTTTTGCAGTCAACTTCAAATGTCGGTTCTTTAAATTTTCTCAACAGTGTTCCACGAAGAGAACATGGTCTTTCCTTTTGTTTCGATTCACAAAGCAAGCCAGCCGCGGTGGACGAGCGGTTCTAGGCGCTTCAATCCGGAACCTTGCGACTGCTACGGACGCAGGTTCGAATCCTGCCTCGGGCATGGATGTGTGTGATGTCCTTAGGTCAGTAAGGTTTAAGTAGTTTTAAGTTCTAAAGGACCGATGACCTCAGATGTCAAGTCCCATACTGCTCAGAGCCATTTGAACCATTTCACGAAGCATCTCCGCACCATTTGCGTGTTCGTCGAACCCACCGGTAATTCAATTAGCGTTCCGCTTCCGAATTTTTTTAATCCGGTCTGGTGGGGTCCATAATTGCTCTAGCACTACTCAAGAACGATTCGCAGCGGTCTCCTTTACAGATGAACTACACTTTCCTAAATGTCCACCGTTAAATCCAAGTCGACCATTCACCTTTCCTGCTTCCGTACTTGCATGGTCATTCCACTTCATATCACTTTGCAGCGTTACTTCTGGATATTTAATCGACGTGACACTGTCAAGCAGAACGTTACTAATGCTATACTCTAACATTACAGGACTGTTTTCCCTACTCATCTGTGTTAAATAACGTTTTTCTACATTTCGAGGAAGCTGTCATTCATCAGACCAACTAGAAGTTTTGTGTAAGCCTTCTTTCAGACTCCTACAGTCACTCAATAGCGACACCTTTCCGTACATCACAGCGTCGTCAGCAAATAGTCACGGACCTTCTCACCCTGTACGTTAGATCATCTACGTATGCAAAGAATAAAAACGGTCCTATCACACTTCCCTGGGGTGCTCCTGGTGATACCCTTATCTCTGATTAACTCTTGTCGTCCTGGTGTCCCCTAGCCACTCACATATCTGGGAATGTAATTCGTATGCTCATACCTTCGTCAAAGGCCCACGAATTCCATAAATCTATGAATATGGAACCTTCCTTTTCTCTTTCGTCCATGATTCGCAGGATATCGTCTGAGAAAATGGCGTACAGAGTTCCGCACGAGCGATGCTTTCTAAATCTGTAAAACTGTCCTGTCTAAAGAATTTATTATATTCTGAGAAAATATTTACGAATTCTGCAACAAGCATGTATTAAGGATATTGGCTAGTAATTTTTCGACTACCATCGCTGGACGATCATTAGGAAAAGCAGAAATAGTTGGACAAAATAACCACTTCAGTAGTGAAAAAAGCTCCCTTTAAATATGGACAACTTTACGATAATACCTATAACAAAGTGAATGAGCCTGGAAGCATCCGATTTCAAGATTAGCAGTGAACATCTCGAATACGTCACATCCTATAAGTAATACTGAGAAGGGGAGTGAAATGCGACGAGCTCGTTAACTTCGTATTAGGGATGTCCCATCCTAATATCTTTTACGTAGCGATCATGAGAATAACACAAGAAAGATTACGGAGACATACAATCACTTTTCCCTCAGTACGGAATAGGAACAGGACAGAAAATCCGTAATAATGGTGCAAAGTACACTCCGCCATGCACTGTACTGTGGCATTCGGGGCTGGAGGGCCGTATTTATATAGATATGGATGATAATAATAGTCTTCTAATCAATATTACAAAACAGCCAATTTCTTGTTCAAAGGCATAGAAAGCGTAGTTTTCCTTTAGGACTCGTCACCACCCCGCCAGTTCCTGGGCTTTTTCTTTCCCAGACCTTTCCCCATGCGACTGAACACGCTTTAATATCCTTCCACCAGTTACCTTCGTCCTTCCAAGTCCACTGCCACCACATTCACCTCCAGAAAATTTCCTCTTCGACTAAATAATGGCTCCGAGCACTATGGGACTTTACATCTGAGGTCATCAGTCCCATAGACTTAGAACTACTTAAACCTAACTAACCTAAGGACATCACACACATCCATGCCCGAGGCAGGATTCGAACCTGCGACCGTAGCGGTCGCGCGGTTCCAGACTGTAGCGCCTAGAACCGGAGGCCTCCTCATCGACTAAAAGTAACAGTATCAGCAGCTGCAGGAATGGAGCACCACCTACAGTTTTTACTTTTCTCGGCATTTATTTCACCACATTCGAAACAACACACATCGTCACAGGTGCCTGAATATAATAAGATAAACTACTGTGACCTATATTTGTGTTCTAAATTGTACACTGTCACTGTTATTTTCATTAGCAAAACGTTTTTGAATATGATAATGATCTACTTCCACATGTACACTCTGCAAATAACTGTGAGGTGCATGAGGGAGGATACGTCCCACTGTGCCAGTTAGCACGGTTTCCTGTACCATTCACATACCGAGCGCAAGATGATTTTTTAAATGTGAGGAATAATTAATATTGTCCTTATGTTTCCTATGGGAGCGATACGTAGAGGATTAAAATATATTCCTAGAGTCACCATTTAAAACCAATCCTTGAAACTTTGTAAGTAGGCCTCATCAGGATACTCTTGTCCTTCAAGAGCCTTCCCATGCTCCAGTATCTCTCTGACACTCTCCCATGCATCAAACAAGCAAGTGAACATATGTGCCTTCTCAGTATACGTTACACATCCCCCCTTAGTTCAGTTTGGAACATGTTCGACAACTAGAGGAACATTAGAGGATGATTCGCACGAATGATTTGTAAGTAATCCCCTTTTGTATGCTAATGGCATTTCTCTAGAATTCTATCAATTAAACGAAGACTGCCTCCTGCTTTACTTACAACTGAGCCTATGTTATAACTCTGTTTGATATCCCTACAAAGTGTTACATCCAGGAATACGTGGTAGTTGACCGTTTCCAACTGTGACATATCATTATGTACAAATTATAAAATTTCTCAGTATATTATATACTTATGACTGGCGATTCTAAACAGTCCTTGCCTGCGAAACTCCAAAGAAGAATTGAATGACAAAGAAAAGAAACGGAAATCATGGGTGTGTTTGTATCAAATTATCAGTTGTCTCCTAAGATAGAAGTTGCAGTCAAACTTCATTCATGGCTTCAGCGCATGCTGGGACGTCCAATAGCTGTTACGCCCTCCATTACTGATGATTTGGTGACCAAATGCTTCATGAAAAAAATCAAAGCCTTTCTTGGGTAGAAATACAATGAGGTCTAGAAGACCAAACGGTACAGAGCAACATTAGTCTTCTAGAAGAACATGAATATCTTTTCTTGAGAGCTTATTCTGCAGTCAGTACGTTTATTGTAGTGAAGTTACTCTCTACTACAAGAGCCCCCAGACAATAGTAAGAATGGCAAACTAAGGAAGAATAAATATTAAAACGGCAAAATGTGAGACGCATTATTATCTCTCTCCTCTTTTTTTTCTGTTCAACACACACACAGAAGAAGCACAGAAGAAAATAAAAGTAAAGTTTACAATGGGAATTAAAATTCAGGGATTAAGGACATCAGAATCACTCACGTATGAAATTGTATGAATGCAGAGTCTCGCGGCGATAACTTTGAATAAAATGTTGTCGGGTTTCCAACCGCGTCAATTGGTTAAAACTATACGAGCTTTCGGCCAAGCACTCCTTGGCCACTATCAAGTGTTATGACTGCCAGTGGGTTGTTGGTGCGCCCTTATAAACGCTAGCTACCAGCTGTGACGTCACTGGTGCCCATGACATTGCCCTATATGGGCATGTTTTGAGTCGTGCCCTCTTAACCGCGCGATCGCTTGATCCCACGCAGCGCAGAGCTGCAAGCCACCGTCTCTATTCAGGGTATTTGCGCTAATTTTTATTTCAATAGCTTTCTTTATTAAACTGTCCCAGGAGCCGTTAGTGCGAGCCACGACAGAGGTATCGTCAAATTTTATGAGGTGACCGTTTTCTAACGCATGCTCAAGTAACGCAGATTTCTCTGGATAGCGTAGGCGATAATACTGCTCATGTTTTTTCCTGCGTTGTTCCACAGAGCGCACTGTTTGTCCGATGTACTTCTGGGCACACTCACAAAGTATTTCGTAGACTCGAGGTGTTCTGAGACCTGCTGCGTCTTTAACTGGTCTCAGTAATTGACGGATTTTCGTTGGAGGCCTGAAGATTGATTTGATCTTGTGTCTTTTCAACAGGCGGCTTATCTTGCCCGACACAGAGCCACAGAATAGCAGCAAAGCAAGTTTCTTTTCCTGCTCTTCGTCGGCGGCCTTTTTCTGATATTTCCCAGAAATCACTTCTTTCACTTGATGGACGCTGTAGCCGTTATTCCTGAAAACCTTGCGTAGGTGGCTCAGTTCGTGGGGCAGGTGGTCGTCGTCTGATATTACTCTTGCACGATGCACCAATGTTTGTAATACTGTGCGCTTCTGTGCTGGATGATAATGGCTGGTGGCGTGTGTGCAGGTACAGGTCAGTGTGGGTGGGTTTTCTGTAGACGCTGTGGCCAAGGCTCCCATTTCGTTTACGGTGGACAAGGATGTCGCGGAAGTATAATGCGTTATCTTTTTCCACCTCCATGGTAAACTGGGTATTACTTTGATGCATTGAGGTGGTCCAAAAAGTCGTCTAATTTCGCTCGTCCGTGTGGCCAAATGACGAACGTGTCGTCAACGTATCGAAAGAAACGCTTCGGCTTCAATGGCATGATGAAAGCATTGTGGTACATCCCGCTGATAAGGGCAATGCCGCCGTAGTTATGGTGTTCGACGACTATGATACGAAGATCTGTGTGCTACTGAACGAAGATTCTTATCGGAAGCTGCCACGCGACCCGACATCAAGAATAGAAAGAAAAACATCAGAACTTCTTAAGCGATCTTCAGTGGAAGACAGTGTGGTTAAGAATCTTCTCCCACAGGCGCCTAGACCACTTACTGCTTATGGTTTACCGCAGATACACAAGGACGTGACGCCATTTCGCCTTATTATGTCCACAATAGGTTCTCCAGCATACAAGTTGGCGAAGTACTTAGCCAAGCTCCTCGTTCCACATGTGGAACACTGCGAACATCATATAAAAAACTCAGCAGAATTTATCAGCAGAATCAACCGTCTACGCCTTAGCGAGGACGATATTATGGTCAGTTTTCATGTAGTGACGCTGTTTAAGAATGTGCCTATAAAAGACGCTTTGGACCTAATTTCCCAGAACTTTGTAAGTGACGTGGTCGAGCTATTTGGGCACGCTCTTACGTCCTCCTATTTCGTGTATAACGGCCAGTATTATGATCGGACAGACGGTGTAGCAATGGGTAGCCCGTTGGCTACAGCTGTAGCAAACCTCTTCATGGATAATTTTGAGGATATTGCTATAGATACTGCGCCATTGAAGCCGAAGTGTTTCGTTCTATTCGTTGCCGACACGTTCGACATTTGGCCACTTGGACGCGAGAAATTAGACGAGTTTTTGGAACACCTCAATGGCATCAAAGTAATGTCCTGTTCACCATGGAGGTGGAAAAAGATAATGCATTGTACTTCCGCGACATCCTTGTCCACCGTAAACGAAATGGGTGCTTTGACCACAGCGTCTACAGAAAACCCACCCACACAGACCTGTACCTGCACACACGCCACCAGCCATCATCATCCACCACAGAAGTATTGCAAACATTGGTGCATCGTACAAGAGTAATATCAGACGACGATAACCTGCCCCATGAACTGAGCCACCTACGCAAGGTTTTCAGGTGTAACGGCTACAGCGCCCATCAAGTGAAAGAAGTGATTTCTGGGAAATATCAGAATAAGACCACCGAAGAAGAGCAGGAAAAGAAACTTGCTTTGCTGCCATTCTGTGGCTCTGTGTCGGGCAAGATAAGCCGCCTGTTGAAAAGACACAAGATCAAATCAATCTTCAGGCCTCCAACGAAAATCCGTCAATTACTGAGACCAGTTAAAGACGCAGCAGGTCTCAGAACACCTCGAGTCTACGAAATACTTTGTGAGTGTGGGCAGAAGTACATCGGACAAACAGTGCGCACTGTGGAACAACGCAGGAAAAAACATGAGCAGTATTTTCGCCTACGCTATCGAGAGAAATCTGCGTTAGTTGAGCATGCGTTAGAAAACGGTCACCACATAAAATTTGACGATACCTCTGTCGTGGCTCGCACTAACGGCTTCTGGGACAGTTTAATAAAGAAAGCTATCGAAATAAAAATTACCGCAAACACCCTGAATAGAGACAGCTCTGCGCTGCGTGGGATCCAGCGATCGCGAGGTTGAAGAGGGCACATCGAACGCCGACTCAAAACATGCCCATATATGACAATTTCATAGGCACCAGTGACGTCACAGCCGGTAGCTTCAAACAGAGGAAAAATGCTTTACTATTAATATGAATCACTCAACTTCCAGACTAGAATTGTGGGAAAGGAAGTAGATGGTCAGATTCGTATCATGGAAAGATAAAATTATATTTTCATTTGTTTTGTTTCATTCAACAGAAACTGTTGCAAATGTAATAAACTTTGCCCTCCTTTGTCCATGCCAGAATAGCTACCATACGCAACAGCTACATAGTAGCAATATGTGATATAGGTTTTGATTCGTGCATGTCTTCACAATTACTGCAGAGACCAGAATATGAGCTTTGCCAAATACAATGGCTTTTTCACTCAAGAAACAAGATACAGATTGAGCACTGGGAATATTTCTCCGTATGCTTCACTATTTCAAATATTGATTCATATGGTTGAAAGGAATCGCCTCTGTCAATCTCGATAGTAAAGACAGACGTATTTCCCAGAGATATCTTGGAGTATGTGTGATCATCTGGGTACATGTAGGGTACAGAAATAATTTCTTTGCAACTATGCACATCTTATTACATGAAGAATCTTTCTCGTAACATATCCTCATAAAAAATAAATGATATTCTCCTGGTATTCACTTAGTGTCTCTGAGTCAGTAGCCTCAAAGTAACTAATATCTTTACTATCATAGCTGAACTCGCAACTCAGTTTCTTATGGCATATGAATTCACAAACACAGAAAGATCTCACTTACTCAGTATCACCTACATTACTCTTATCACTTGCTGTAACATTGTTCTTGAGCAACATTGTTCTTAGGGCGGACCGAAACTGTATAGTGGTGGAATTATTGTTCCAACCAAATCTATATCTGATACAATAAAAAAGAAAGAGCTCTGGATGATCCTGAGAGAGTTTGTAGGTTAAGAAATACTTTAGAAGTTCATTGTGCCGATACCGAAATTATGGGGGAGGCTCCTAACTACATGTATGGACATCAAATCCCCAAGACACAAATGTTTTTTATAGATGTAATAATGCACACACGCCATTAACCTTTAATGTTCGAAGAAAGTATTCTGCATGGCAGATTCTTTCCCATATATTTCCATTTTTAACCCTCAGTGGCTGTTTGAAGCCCATAGTGTGAATATTTCGCAAGTTACAAACATCAAACAGTTTATCAACAATCGTTATGAATTCTTCAACGGCGGCTGAGTCTTAAAATTCGGAAGATGTCTGCTAGAGCTGAAGGCGAAATGGGGGGAAGCAGTGCAATACATCGACCATGGCCTCTCAGTCGAGACGTTTTAACTGAATAAGACACTGGATATGAAAGTCTACATTGTAGAAATAGAGCATTGAAGTCTCTGTGCCCTGGGGCAGGGGTAGGCAATACTTTTGACCAGGGAGCCGCTTTCTGAAAGCAAAGTTTAGCGGATGGCTGAAACTTTTAAAATGACTGCATGCATTAGTTAGCTTCGCATTTCATAAAATGGTGTAAATTATTACACAAAAATTCTGTCTTGGTGGGTTACACGAAAATCATTAGCATGCCGCAAGCAGTCCAAGAGCTGCTATTTGCCCATTCCTGGCATAGGGGAATAGAAATATAGAATGAGGGAAAACTTTTTGGTTAACACGCTATATCGCCTAGAAAGCTTTTAACCACCACCGTTTTTCACTGTTTTTCAGTTGGGTAACAACAAAATCCAAGCCAAAATTGTTCCTGAAGTACACTTTCGGATTGCCATTTATACAGTTTCTTTTCTTTAGCATTTCAGTAAATCCTACAATGGTTTCTACCTTTTATTCATGCTGCTTAAGTTTCGTTTGCTATTTTCCGAAAGGCCACATTTCTGTGAGATACTTGTGACTGAAGTCTTGCATCAAATTTGCCATGGATATCGTCAGATTCACAAAATGTATTTACTGCCTGTATCTCATCCAGTTAATGAAACCAAATTAAAACAACCCATTAACAATAATTACGATCTACTACAACTACATAAACATACATGGACAACAATGCATTGTTAGTAGTGAAATACATGGTCTTATCATAGAGACTGTTGGTGCATTCTGAACAAGCTGCATTCTCCTATTGATTTCGACCTGTAAATGCACAGGGGAAGTGAATAAACTTGGTACAGCGTTATCTTTCAGTAGTTGTTTGTCACCCTGTGATCTAAACATGTGGCTGTTTTTGTAAAATGACACTTTTTTTCGACAGAGTCCAGTAGTCCCTTTGCACTGCAACCGCCCACTTCTTCACAAGTTCTGGACATGAGCGAGGAGAACTGAAAAGACTTTAAATATCTTTGTATAATACTTGCGTTTTTCGAACATAGTTTCGTTTACTATATATTAAAGCATACGTTACTTACAGGTCGAATTGAACACCACTTCCAATTATTCATCGATTACTGCATCGATATGCTACACAACTTTCATCCATTATCGTTGAAAAGATAGAATCACTCCAAAGTCGCAAGCAGAAAGGCTACAAACTCCTATGGATGCCCCTTTACAATATGGCAATTCTACCATTGGCCATCATGGTTTACTAGGCAATGAGCGTTTGAGAAGGCTCTCCAGTTTAGTATGGAGCTCACTGGGATACTTCCACAGCCTGAATGGTTCTAAGTTTAGAATCCAAGACAGTATATATTTTGATACTGGTACAGCTGCATAGTTGGCATATTTCCTAGGTTTTCCCAGCCTCAGGATTTCGTAATCCAAGATGACAGATCTGAGGATACTGGCACAGCCTGGCACACTTATAGTGATATCACCAAAGACATCAAAATCCACTATGGCAGACCTCAGTACACCGGCATAGCCTGCTGGAATTAAATTGATGCCACAAAAGATATCAGAACCCAAGATGACTCAGGCAGCAGCAACCGGCCGAGATACTCGCAGCAAAAGGGTAGTAACCGATTTTGTGACTTTTATGAGTTCCTAACCAGGAGCGAATTTTATAATATCATCTGTGTTCTTTAATAGGTTATTTTCTTGAGTTTCTGTGTGTTAATTTAATATCTAAAAGCCGCAGTACTCACGTTTTCGTTTGCGTCGGAAAGTAAACTGATTTTGTGACATATTACAAGTTCCTAATCAGGGGTGAATTATTTAGCTTCATCTGAGTGCTTCAGTAGTTAGGTTTTTGAATATCTGCGTATTAATCTAATTTATTAAACACAACTCCTGTGTTTTCGTCAGTGCCTACATTAGAGTTGTGCAGCACGTGCCAATAGTCCGTTTATCTGCATAGTTTAGCATGGACAGGGACTTTGATTAATGTGTGTGGATGCGATCCGAGTTGGTCACACTTCGTTCTCAGCTGCAAGCTGTGATGGCTTCGGTTCCACAGCTTGAGGCTGCAGTGGATGGGCACCAATGTTGTGGGCCAGCTTTGACGATCCAGCAGACGTTCAGCACGTCCGAGTCCTCCGATCACCGGTGGCCAGCCCAGTTACTGCTCGCACAGAGGTTGACCCCTCACCTGTGGTCGAGTGGGAGGTCGCCCCAGGGCGTAGCAGGCGCCGAAAGACTTCCCAGGTGGCCGCACGTACGGCCTCACCAGTTTGCCTGACAAACATGTTCCAGGTGCTGCCTGTGGCTGACACTGTCGCTGAGCCAGATGCCGTCGCCTGTCCTGTTTCAGAGGTAACCTCTCAGCCTGCAAGATCCGGGCAATCACAGAGGTTGGGATTATTGATAGTTTGGAGCTCCAACGCTGGGCGTGTTTGAGGCGCTTGGGGACATGGCTGCAAAGAAGGTAAAGAAAACCAATGTGCACTCCGTGCGCATACTGGGTGGAGTCATTCCACACGTGGAAAGGGGACCCGGACGCCATGAAGAGCACAGGGTGCACCCAACTGCAAGTGGTGGCTCACTTGGCACCAACGATGCGTGTCACTTTGGATCAGTAGAGATTCTCTCTGGTTTCGAGGGTCTAAGAGAAGTGGTAAAGGCTGCCAGTCTTGCTTGCAACATGAAAGCAGAGCTGACCATTTGCAGTGTAGTCGACAGGACCGATTGCGGACCTCTGGTACTGAGCCGAGTGGAGGGTGTGAATCAGAGGCTCAGACGGTTCCCCGACCGTGTAGGCTGCAGATTCCTTGACTTGGGCCGAATGGTGGTTGGGTATCGGGTTGCACTGAATAGGTCAGGTGTCTACTATACGCAGGAGGCGGCTACACGGGTAGCAGGGGCTGTGTGCCGTGGACTGGTCGGTCTTTTAGATTAGAGGGTCTCGGGAAAACACAAGAAGGGCTTCAGTCACAAAGGGTGCAGGCCGAACACAGGAAGAACATAGATACAGGAACCATCGATATAACAGTTGTATATTGTTGTAGCTGTGTTGGGAAAGTACTGGAGCTCCAAGCGCTAATAGAAGGCACTGATGCTCAAATCGTTATAGGCACTGAAAGATGGGTAAGGCCGGAATTAAGCTCAGCCGAAATTTTTGCGAAGAAAGGATAGGCTAAACACGTTTGGCGGTGGCGTGTTTTTTGCTGTTAGAAGTAATTTATCTTGTCACGAAATTGAAGTAGATAGTTCCTGCGAGTTAGTATGGGCAAAGGTCATTATTGGCAACTGGAATGAAACAATAATTGAATCCTTTTACCAACCTCCCAATTCAAGTGATACTGTTGCTGAAAGGTTCAAAGAAAACTTGAGTTTGATTTCAAACACGTACCCGACTCATATGATAACAGTTGGTGGTGAATATAATTTACCCTCGTTATGTTGGCAGAAATACGTGTTTAATTCCGGAGATACGCATAAAACATCATCCGAAATTGTGCTAATGCATTCTCTGAAAAGTATTTCGAGCAGTTAGTTCATGAGCCCACGCGAATAGTAAACGGTTGTAAAAACACACTTGACCTCTTAGCAGCAAATAATCCTGAGTTAATAACGAGCATCAAAACGGATACACTGGTCAGTGAACACAGGATTGTCGTAGCGAGACTGAATGTTGTAACCACCAAATCATCAAAACATAAATGAAAATTATACCCAATCATAAAGTGAGTTAAAAATTCACTTGATGCCTTCCTGAGAGACAATCTCCACTCCTTCAAATTAATAATATAAGTGTACACTAGATGTGGCATGAATTCGAGGTATAGATTTATACCAAATAAATTAACAAACGACGGAGCTGATCCTCCTTGATACACAAGACAGGTCAGAACACTGTTGTAGAAACAACGAAACAAACATGCCAAATTTAAACAGACCCAAAATCCCGAAGATTGGCGATCCTTTACAGAAGCTCGAAATTCAGCGCGGATTTCAATGCGAGATGCTTATAACAGTTCCCACAACGAAACTTTGTCTCGAAACCTGGCAGGAAATCCAAAGAGATTTTGGTTTTATGTGAAGTATGTTAGCGGCAAGAAACAATCAAGCCTTCTCTGCGCAATAGCAATGAAGATACTATCGAAGACAGTGCTGCCAAAGCAGAGTTACTAAACACAGCCTTCCGAAATGCCTTCACAAAAAAAGATGAAGTAAATATTCCAGAATCTGAATCAAGAACAGCTGCCAACATGAGTAACGTAAAAGTAAATATCGTCGGAGTAGTGAAGTAACTTAAATCACTTAGTAAAAGCAAGTCTTCTGGTCCAGACTGTATACCAATTAGGTTCCTTTCAGAGTATACTGATGCATTAGGTTCATACTTAACAATCATATGCAGCCGTTCGCTCCACGAAAGATCAGTACACAAGGACATGAAAGTTGCACAGGTGACTCCAATATTCAAGAAATGTAGTAGGAGCAATCCATTAAATTACAGGCCCATAGCATTATCGTCGATTTGCAGCAGGATTTTGGAACATATATTGTGTTCGAACGTTGTGAATTACCTCGAAGAAAACTGTCTATTGACACACAGTCAACATGGATTTAGAAAACATCATTCTTGTGAAAGACAACTAGCTCTTTATTCGCATGAAGTGTTGAGTGCAATTCACAAGGGATTTCAGATTGATTCCGTATTTCTGGATTTCCGGAAGGCTTTTGACAATGTATCACACAAGCGGCTTGCAGTGTAATTGTGTGCTTATTGACTATCGTCTCAGTTATGTGACTCGATTTGTGATTTCCGGTCAAAGAGGTCACAGTTCGTAGTACCTGACGGAAAGTCGTCTTAAGTTGTTTGCAGATGACGCTGTCGTTTATCGACTAATAAATTAATCAGAAGATCAAAACAAATTGCAAAACGATTTGCAAAAGATATCTGAATGGTGCGAAAATTGCCAGTTAACCCTAAATAACGAAAAGCGTGAGGTCATCCACATGAGTGCTAAAAGGAATCCGTTAAAATTCGATTACACGATAAATCAGTTAAATCTAAAGGTCGTAAATTCAACTAAATACCTTTGAATTACAATTACGAACAACTTAAATTGGAAGGAAAATTTAGAAAATATATTGGGGAAGGCTAACCAAAGACTGCGTTTTATTGGCAGGACACTTAGAAAATGTAACAGATCTACTGAGGAGACTGCCTACACTTCGGTTGTCCGTCCTCTCTTAGAATACTGCAGCGCGATGTGGGATCCTTACCAGATAGTATTGACGGAGTATATTGAAAAAGTTCAAAAACAGCAGCACCTTTTGTATTATCGCGAAATATGGGAGAGAGTTTCACTGAAATGATACAGGATTTGGGCTGGACATCATTTAAACTAAGGCGTTTTTTGTTACGACGGAATCTTCTCACGAAATTGCAATCACCAACTTTCTCCTCCGAATGCGAAAATATTTTGTTGATTCCGACCTACATAGGAAGAAAAAATCACCACGATAAAATAGGGAAATCAGAGCTCGTCCGGAAAGATATAGGTGTTGGTTCTTTCCGCGCACTATACGAGTTTGGAGTAATAGAGAATTGTGAAGGTGTTTCGATGAACCCTCTGCCAGGTAGCTAAATGTGATTTGCAGAGTATCGATGTAGATGGCTATTCAAGATGGCGGACTTAAGGATATTTGTGCAACCTACATACGTGCCTGATTTCCCATATCGGTGACGCAATTTGAATGGTTGTTGAGTCACTTGGGCTAACTTTGGGATCCTGCCCTAAGTTTAAAATGATGGGAAATTCTGTAACCCCTCTGTATTTCAAAAAGCCATGCTGCTCTAAGTTTTAAACTGTGTGTTGTTTACACAATGATTTTATGTGTTTAGTAGGACTGGATAGTAACAATTGCGCTTTATGTAAACAAAGCTGCAGGAGCAGCATCCTCCACCAGCAACTGCATGCCGATCCCCATATCGAGATCACAACACCAGCCACATCGATTGCCACAGAATCGAGCACCACACTGGTCACTGCACCGCACTGTGCCACAGCTGCAGCAGCAGCAGCAGCAGCAGCAGCAGCAGCAGAGGGCAGCACATGTCAACAGCCACCTGCAGCATAGACTAAACGCCATAGCCAGATTACAGTGTACACTGTGAGATCCTGAAGCTCAGGTGTTGCATTTGCAACTGAGTGCCCGATGCTCGAGTGGGCTACGCCTCTAAGGGCATCTGGATGGGTCCAGAGTACCCAGTCAGCCGCTTGCATTGGTTCGATACCTGTCGAGAATCACATGCAGCTTGGAATGTGGGCAGATGTATGTCGGCAATTGAACACTAGAGCCGTCGCACCTCTCACAACAGCCAATGTAGATCTATCTATATAGAGCAGCACACACATTGATTGCAAACTTTAACTTCTCTATGTGAACATACACTCCTGGAAATGGAAAAAAGAACACATTGACACCGGTGTGTCAGACCCACCATACTTGCTCCGGACACTGCGAGAGGGCTGTACAAGCAATGATCACACGCACGGCACAGCGGACACACCAGGAACCGCGGTGTTGGCCATCGAATGGCGCTAGCTGCGCAGCATTTGTGCACCGCCGCCGTCAGTGTCAGCCAGTTTGCCGTGGCATACGGAGCTCCATCGCAGTCTTTAACACTGGTAGCATGCCGCGACAGCGTGGACGTGAACCGTATGTGCAGTTGACGGACTTTGAGCGAGGGCGTATAGTGGGCATGCGGGAGGCCGGGTGGACGTACCGCCGAATTGCTCAACACGTGCGGCGTGAGGTCTCCACAGTACATCGATGTTGTCGCCAGTGGTCGGCGGAAGGTGCACGTGCCCGTCGACCTGGGACCGGACCGCAGCGACGCACGGATGCACGCCAAGACCGTAGGATCCTACGCAGTGCCGTAGGGGACCGCACCGCCACTTCCCAGCAAATTAGGGACACTGTTGCTCCTGGTGTATCGGCGAGGACCATTCGCAACCGTCTCCATGAAGCTGGGCTACGGTCCCGCACACCGTTAGGCCGTCTTCCGCTCACGCCCCAACATCGTGCAGCCCGCCTCCAGTGCTGTCGCGACAGGCGTGAATGGAGGGACGAATGGAGACGTGTCGTCTTCAGCGATGAGAGTCGCTTCTGCCTTGGTGCCAATGATGGTCGTATGCGTGTTTGGCGCCGTGCAGGTGAGCGCCACAATCAGGACTGCATAGGACCGAGGCACACAGGACCAACACCCGGATCATGGTGTGGGGAGCGATCTCCTACACTGGCCGTACACCACTGGTGATCGTCGAGGGGACACTGAATAGTGCACGGTACATCCAAACCGTCATCGAACCCATCGTTCTACCATTCCTAGACCGGCAAGGGAACTTGCTGTTCCAACAGGACAATGCACGTCCGCATGTATCCCGTGCCACCCAACGTGCTCTAGAAGGTGTAAGTCAACTACCCTGGCCAGCAAGATCTCCGGATCTGTCCCCCATTGAGCATGTTTGGGACTGGATGAAGCGTCGTCTCACGCGGTCTGCACGTCCAGCACGAACGCTGGTCCAACTGAGGCGCCAGGTGGAAATGGCATGGCAAGCCGTTCCACAGGACTACATCCAGCATCTCTACGATCGTCTCCATGGGAGAATAGCAGCCTGCATTGCTGCGAAAGGTGGATATACACTGTACTAGTGCCGACATTGTGCATGCTCTGTTACCTGTGTCTATGTGCCTGTGGTTCTGTCAGTGTGATCATGTGATGTATCTGACCCCAGGAATGTGTCAATAAAGTTTCCCCTTCCTGGGACAATGAATTCACGGTGTTCTTATTTCAATTTCCAGGAGTGTATAAAGCACAAGCCATCTACGTCATGTGGTCGCTGATTTTACTAAACAAACAACATGACAAAAGAGCAGATTTTGTTGATGAGGAGGAGGTTTCACAGTAACTGCTTGAGAGTGCACAGATACCTGAGTACTCTGTTTGTGGGTGACTTCAGCCAAGACTACGACGTCCCAAAGCACATATTCCCAACTGAAAAGAAAAATGATGTCACTAAAGGTGTGTTATGTGCTACTGAAGAGCAAAACGAAGTGGGCGTGCCTGCTAGTGTAAGAAGAGAGATGTTGCTCCCGATTTAGAAGACTACTTTGAGGTCTACAATATCTAACAAACACACTAGCTGATATGTAAAACAATTATACTGACTGATTTGTATTCAGTCTGATTCCATACCACCGGCCGGTGTGGCCGTGCGGTTCTAAGCGCGTCAGTTTGGAACCGCGTGACCGCTACGGTCGCAGGTTCGAATCCTGCCTCGGGCATGGATGTGTGTGATGTCCTTAGGTTAGGCAGGTTTAAGTAGTTCTAAGTTCTAGGGGACTGATGACCCCAGTAGTTAAGTCCCATAGTGCTCAGAGCCATTTGAACCATTTGATTTCATACCAACCATTGAGGTATTGATGTCACTGGATTAACAGTGTGCCGTCCCAGATTTTGCAGACAATACTGTGGTGATTCCTCATATAAATTGTAATGAGCATCTAGGAATCAGAGTAATTTTATTGAAATCACTGAATTTTACATCGTAATCTCCAAATTTGCTATCGAAGTATTCGAACTTAATGGTGCAACTGGAGAATTAGGCGTCAAAATCATTCAATTATGCTACGAAACCAGAAGATTTTACTTTCGAGAAGTCAACTCACCCCGACAGACTCACTATCATAGGATCTGAAATGCTGGAGCAGTACACAGACAAGCTCCTTGATGCAGCGCCTGATGTATTGGAGCAGAACACGGAACTGAGGAGCACTGATGTTAGTTGCATACACGTCTCCAAGAGAGGTATGGATATAGACTGTTTTCACGGGGTTTCTAATTCATTTCTAAAGAATTCAGGTATGGTTACTTCAATAACAATATTTGTCCAGGAAGTATTTTGCCAACCACGTTTGCTGATGGTCATAACAGCGAATGTACTGTTATAATTTACACTGCACTCTACATAATGGTTTAGGATTGTCGGCAGATCGAGCGTACTAGGGAAGGAATGCTATAATGATTTCTTCTAGGTTTCCTTCAAATAGCAGACATAAACCTGATGTCAAATAGCATCCCAGATGCATTCAGATCAGACGAATTTGGCGGTTTTTACATCAATGTGAGTGCTTGTGACGGTAAGTCACATAAATTGGCATTTGGAGAAAGGGAAAGAAGTGTGAACCATAAATTACCTAAAATCTAAGTACGTGTGCACGATGTATAACAAATAGTAAAGAATGTAAATTATTATTATCAAAACTCCTAAATATAGATGTAATTAACAAAGAACAGTTTTTTGTATAATCTATGTGTAATATAGGCCACAAGATGAGAGACAATGCTTTGATTGAAATCCCTCTCCTGTTTTGTTTCGTCTAGCGGTAGGCTTTAGTTGTAGTGCTGTCTGATACTTAATGTAAGTTTTTTCTGTATTTTTGCAAAATATTATAGAAATTGTTATTAGAAAGCGTGTATTATTAACTTTGTTGTCACCTCTCATGGTCGCAACCATTAATTATCATTAATTAATTTTTTTCAGAAGTTCGAGTTGCGGGGAGCTCTTTTTCCCTAGCAGCATTTGGTCGGCCATTACACTGACGATCTTTTATAATTAATAATTCATGTTATAATATTAAATGTAAATGCGAGAGACTTCACAGTTTTGACCTTTCATTAATTTCAAAGTTAAAGAGAGTAGTGATGGATTTCATTTACTAAAATTCACAGCACTGAATGAGTTCAGTACGTTTCGTTTTGGTCGCTTAACTGGAGATGAGGTTATCTCCAGTTTTGCCTTGCAAATAATGAACAATAAATATTCAAAATCATTCCATTCAATAAGCTCCGCTATATCTCAGTTAATCTTTGTGAAATTTGGTACATAAATAACCAGTAGCCCCTGATAGCCGTATTAATAATTACAGTTTGCGTAAGAATACGCATATTTTCTTTTCTAAATAGCAGCGCTCACTCAAACAAGGCGGTGAGCCGCGCGTTGTGTTTAAAAATATTATGTCGTACGTACTTCAGGGCAGCCGATGTCCGTAGGAGTGTTATCGCGATATAAGTTAATTAAAAGTATCATGCTAGCCCAAAATATTTAAGGACACCCCAGCCAATAAATCATGAATAGTGATATATACAATATACAATACAGTCACAGTAAATATATTATACCGTGATGTGCTCCTCAAACCACTGTAACATTATTTTATCCTTATAGTACAAACAGTTTTAAGGCATTTATGTGGAATGTCTGTTATGGATCAATATCGCAGACAGTCATGACAGTGTCAAGAATGGTTATGCATGCATGTTTGACTGCAGTTAGACTGACATATATTTCCCGTTGTGTGACTGTTGAGGAACTAATAAATGCAGTGTTTTCAGAATGAGAATTTCACTCTGCAGCGGAGTGCGCGCTGATATGAAACTTCCTGGCTGTTTAAAACTCTGTGCCGAACCGAGACTCGAACTCGGTACCTTTGCCTTTCACAGAACACCAAGTTACAGCAAAATTGTAGCAATCTGTCTGCATTACACTTCAATCGTAATTAAATGCAATGTGATACCCAAAAAGTGTAAAAGTTGTCTCTCAATACACATAAATCTTGAATAGCTTTGCATAGGCAACTCTCAAAACTGACTGTAATCAGTAGTGTATGTATGGACATTAAAGGTCTAAGATAAAGATATTCTGGTGAAGTTTATCACAGTTTCATGCAACAGATGGCTGGAGCTGAGCATATTCTTTCCCCTAACCCCAGCAGTTATCACAATTTCTATAACCCAAATTTTTTTCCTGAAAACGCATGAGACCTAGGTCACTTGTGCTAATTCTGGACTCCAAGATAGACTCTCATGTAAACCTAAGATGGTCAGTAAGCATAAACTCAAAAATGTCAATCAAAGATTGCAGAGCTTGACATAGCCCCCCAATGTCACAGACCACTTGTGATAAGTATACCAAAATGGCTACTTGTCGAATCCAAAGAGGCAGGCCTGAGGATACTGACACATAAACAATGACATAAAAATTTGAGTTAGCCATCCAAGATGGCCAACCTGAGGAGATTGGCACTGCCTGCAACACTGCCAATCCAGAATAGTGTTTCCAGTTTCCATGGTACTGTAGTCACATACCTCCACCGCTTATCGACAGTGTCCGGGCTTACTAGCCATCAGGTGGGTTCAACGTTTCTGCTCTAAGAAACTTTTATCAGTGGAGAAACAGAAGCCTTTACCCACCATGGCACTTCCTCACTTGTGGGTCACATGTCTAGTAGATTCACAATATGAGTCGTTAATCCTGCGCTTTCCATTATCTTAAGTATCTTTATACCATTGATCATTGCTGGTTCTTGCGTCTATTAATGACAATATGCCACCCAGAGGGCATGGACGTAAAACACAGCTGAATCCACTCCTTCTGTCATTGACAAGGTCGTTAGCAGGACAAGGATGACTCCTTCAGTGGCAACTGGTAAATTTTACTCGAAATTTTAGCAGTGGGTGTGACAGAACTTGGGGAATGTTTTGATCAAAAGGCAAAAACGCCACCTCCAGACCAAGATGGTTTCCACTAGCTTTCACTCGTCAAAAATGGATCCCCATGGATCTAAATTTTGGGCTGTGTCAAACAGGGCTGATTCTATGCGTATCCAGCTGCACCTCAGACTGTAATGATAGGTGTTGGAACCACACAAGGACGTCGACTGCTATTTGAGAAGTTTTATTCTCGTTCTGCAGAAGCAGTTATTATGATGCTGGACTCAGAACTTGGACTGAACTGAAAGTCATAAGTGTTCAGACTTGTCGATGGCTACTTTCTTAAGTGATTCTATGTTAATCTGCTTTATATGTCCTTCTTCCTTCTTTCATCAAGGGTTATTTCGCTTCCAAGTTACCAGACTTCCTTAACTTCATCTATCCTGTGATCATCAAATTTGGTGTAAATTTCGTTGCTGTTCTCATTTCTGTTACTTCGCATTACTTAGGGAATTACTGTGATTTGCCGTCCATCCATAGTCTGTAAACACCAGACACTTCATTCCAGTCAAAAGACCTTGAAAAGCTCCTTCACCTTCACCGACGATAGGATTGTCATCGTTGAATCTTATAATTGAGATCCACGAATTTTAACCCGACTTATGAACCTTAATTTTATTCCTATCATTCAGCGATTAACAGACTGAAGTGCAGCGATGAAAGACTACGTCACTGTTTATACCATTTTTACCTGAGCACTTTGGTCGTGTTATTCTATTGTTATTGTTCGCTCTTGGTCCTGGTACATATTGTATGTTACTCACCTTCCACTATTACTCTTATTTTTCCCATAATTTCGAACAGCTTGCACCATTTTCCATTCTCGAACTCTTTTTCCAGGTAGACAGATCCGATTAATATGCCTTGATTTTTCTTTTGTCTTGCTTCCATTATAAAGCCCAACGACAGGACCGCCCTGGAGCCTTTATCTTTTAAAATTCCAAACTGATCATCCTATGATAGTTCTCAATCTTCTTTTCCAATCTTCTATTATATCAGAAACTTGGATGAATGAGCTGTTAAATTGATGTGATGAGGTTCTCGCACTGACCTGCTCTTGCTATCTTCTACGCAGCAACTTGAATAGGCATTTGGTTGTCACATTCTCTAATATTTTTAGAAATTCCGATGGAAAGTTATCTATCGCTTCTGCCTTATTTAATCGCAAATCTTCCAGAAATCTTTTAAATTCCGATCCTAATACTGGATCCTCTATATATTAGATATTGACTCTAATTTGTACTTCTCTCACATCACTCAGCTCCTCCACCACCTCTCTCCCCCATGTTAACAGTGGAATTCCCATTGCGCTCTCAGTGTTACGACCACTGGTTTTAGTTTCGCTGAAAGCTGTTTTGAGTTCTCTATATGCTGAGTCGCTGAGTCAGTCTTTTGGATATTCACGTGTCTTTCTGTTTCTTCATATGTTTCCTACAGTCATTTCGCCTTGGCTTCCCTGAACTTCCTGATTATTTCATTCCTGTTGATTTACATTGCTGTATTCCTGTCTTCCCCTGAACATTTTTGTACTTCCTTTCTTTGGCAATTCGTTGAAGTATAGATCTGTTAACCTAGGTTTCTTTTCAGCTGCTTTCCTAATATCTAAGTTTGTCTTTTCATCACCTGTGATTGTACTTTTTTAGAGGTGTTGACTCGTCTTCAACTGAAGTGCCTACTTTGGTATTCCTTATCGCAGTATCCACAATTTTAGTGAGCTTTAAGCACATCTCATAATTCCTCATTAATTTAATACTTCAATTCCTTCCGCAGATTCTTCCATACTGGTCTTTTATCCGTCTACTCTATTTGATTACTAAATTGTGATCTGAGCCTCTGTGTGCTCGTCGATCACCTTACAGTCCAATATCCGATTTTGGAATCTGTGTCTGATCAAGGTGTAATCCAGCTGTGATCTTACTCTATCTCCAGGTCTTTTCGTTGTATATCTCCTCTTCTTGCGATTTTTGTGCTATTTATTTGCTGTTGCTAGCTAAAATGTATCACAGAACTCAATTATTCTCGTCTTTCATTCCTGCTACCAAACCCATATTCTCCAGTAACTACTTCCATCAGTTACTCTACAACTCTATTCCAATCCCCTACGATTTTTACATCTTCACCTCCTTTTACGTACTGAATCATCCATTCAGTTTTCTTATTTACTTCTTCTATCTCGTCGGCTTCCGCTTGCGAGGTCTGCATGAACCGTCGTTGTCAGCGTGTATAGAGGGCAGTTTTCTTTATTCCTACTTACGTGATGCGAGCGTACTCAGAAGCTAATCATTACTGTATATAAGCATGCAGCACACTTTATGCTAATTGACATCTGTCGATTGTGATATTCACGGCTTTGCCATTTTAATGCCCAGACGTGTACATTTCCTGCAATTTGCGCGTTTAATCCTTTTATTTGATACTATTTACGTGTTCCGCACCTAAGTAGGTCATTTGTAATTAACAGTCTATCTAATCTATTCATTCTGATAATGTATAGAAACAAACATCACTATATACGTCAGTTTCTGAATTTGGGGTAACAATGGCGGCACTGGTCACCGGGACGCTTTCCAAGAACTTCCCGACAGACAGCTCAGCACAGGCAGGTCATTACCAGCGCCGTGTACACAAGAGGAGCCCACGGCTGCGGGCCATCGGCGCAGTGTTCGGTAGTCGGGACTAATCAGCCGCGGCGTTTGCCCTGATAGCTGGCAGCGCCGGCGGCACAGTGCGCCGTGTTTACCCCGGGTCCTGTGACGAGGCGCTGTTTCCTCTAGATTGCGTTATCGGGCAGGACGGCACACAGCGACTCCTCAAAACGCTTATCGCCGACTCGACGTGACACGCCACACCACGGCCTCCAACAGGAGGCTCTGTTCCGCCCCCGCCACTCACGCAGCTCAGAGGCCGAATCACCTCATATTCGTTGTCTCCCGCTCGCCTTACCTACACAAAAAACACACACACACACACACACACACACACACACACAACCGCGCGACTGCTACGGTCGCAGGTTCGAATCCTGCCTCGGGCATGGATGTGTGTGATGTCCTTAGGTTAGTTAGGTTTAAGTAGTTCTCAGTTCTAGGGGACTGATGACCACAGCTGTTAAGTCCCACAGTGCTCAGAGCCATTTGAACCATTTTTGAACACACACACACACAAGACCGCACTTTCTACACGAGAATAACACTGTACAATAAACTGCCCAAGGAGACTAACGGGACGGTTGAGATTAAAATCAGCAGAGGAAACATTGCTCTTGTCGTCATATCGTTGCACAACAAGAACGTCTTACGATTTAGTATCACTTAGCCCACTGATATTGAAGCAGATACAACATGAACCTCACGCATGCATACCGAGGTGACTCGAATTAAAAGAATATGATGGAGAATACAAAGAGGAAATGAAACACGAGTATGAAAACCAGTGCTTTTTTTTAAAAAAAAATCAACACACCGCCATTTGACTGTATTGTTGTTTATTTAATTACGGCCAAGGTTTCGGCCTTATATGCCATTTTCAAGTGATTGAGTTTATGTCATTAACACTTATTTTGCAGGAGATCAATCTCAAAATTGGCCATAAATTGAGTTCTTGTAAACTGCAGGACGTAAGCTACCCTCATTATGACCAAATTCACGAGCAAACGTTGTCTGATGAGCTACATGCCTCATGAGTATCAAATAATGACACAAAATCATTTGAAACTACTTAATTTGCACTTCAATTTGGTAGCTTAAGAAGCCATGAAAAATCTGTCAATTTACTACGCTATTTTAAACCTAAGATTTTCTTGTTTTGCAACCGTATGACGACAAGAGGAATGTTTACTCTGTTAATTTGAATCTTAACTGTTCACTTTCTCAAAACCGGAGCTACATCCATCTTTTAAGAAATTCATTATCTGTCTAGAGCGTGTACAAATATTAAAGAGAAAGGCCACTGATACGTACTGTACGTATATCACGTGCAAATAAATATCTTGTTTAGATGTCGTCGTCAGCTCTACATAATTATTGCAGGCTACATCAATTTTAACCTGCTCATTGCAAAAAGCCTTGACTTTCGTCGACAGTTATTATCTACCAAATTTCGCTCCGTCTCACATTGATGATTCCTTGTTGTCTCAGGATGTCCTATCAACATATTCCTGTTTTTATTTTCATTTTATTCTTTTTTAAAATCAAACTGTGCCACAGATTTCTATTCTCTTCATTTAGTTTCAGTATATCAGTTATCCGGTCTATCCACCTAATCTTCAGCTTTCTTCTGTAGCAGTACATATCATCTATTCTCTCCTTCCTTGAACTATTTATACCTGAAGTTTCACTACCAAACGTGCAACCATCCAGATAAGGCTTCTTAACATGAAACGCTTCTCTTGCAGTTGTCAGGGTCGTCAACTTCAGATACTTCGTCCCCAGAAATCTCCATCCACAAATTTTAATGCCTTTTTCCCTACTTTTCTCAGCATCACACGATTAAATTCAATTCCATTGGTAAGTAATGGCCATTAGGCTTAGAATACCACAGACAATTTCCAACTCCCACACATCATTCTGTCACCAAATTCACGAGTAGTGCCTCAGGCTCCTGTCAACCTATCACTTCTCGTAGTGAACTTGTACGCAAAATTTTTTGTGCAGTACCTCTTCATAAGTTACTCGAGTTATCCATCTAATTTTAAGCTTCGTTCTGTAGCACCAGAACGAATCGCGCGAACACTGCTGTGTTTTACAACGTTTTCACTTTAAATACATATTGCGTCTTAGTGAGGGATTGGGAACCAGTGTGGCATTTGCCTGGACTGGCCTGGGAAACCGCCTAAAAACGACTCCAAGTGTGATTGGTATACCAGACCAGCGGTCGTTAATCGAGATTGTGAATTCGAACCAGCTCTGCCTTACCTCCCTGTCTCATATAATAACGCGCTTTGCCCTAAGTGAATGTCAAAAAAACGATTTCTTAACTTGTCTTAAATGTTATTTTGTGTTTTTTGGACAAGAAACTTTATTTTGAACAAGTTGTACCGTATAAAGCCCCAAAATTAGAAGAATTAAAAAAAATCGGCACATATGACGACGTCCCAACTCACGCAGACAGCTCTCTTAAAAGAGAATTTTGTTCTCATTTGTTTGGTTTTTCTGACTTTTAGTCTCTAATGTCTTAGTGATACAAGATTATTAGAGAAGTAATTACATATCAGAACTCGAAAACTAAATAAAAATGTTAACAATTGTTGATGGGAACGGATAAAAAAACTGTTAAAATATAGTTAACTAAAAAGTTAAGTATTCTTATGACTGAAATGGTTGAAAATTAAACACGTATTTTAAATAAAATCAGTGTGTAAATTATTGAAATTTTTAATAATCATTACTAAAACATTTTTGAACCGTAACTGATTAAATGATTACATCTTTTTAAAAGTCTGCTTTAAACATAATAATGTAAATAACTTCCAGAAAAAAATCGAACTTCTGTTTTGTTTTTATTTTGAGATACGTGCACCTGTTTTTATACAAATAATTAATATGTTTTATTTGATATGCAACACAAAAAACAGTTCACAAAGAAGTGTGACTACAAAAGTTGTGGTTCACATATCAAAATTCTACCAGAATATTTGTTGGTTCAAATGGCTCTGAGCACTATGGGACTTAACTTCTAAGGTCATCAGTCCCCTAGAACTTAGAACTACTTAAACCTAACTAACCTAAGGATATCACACACATCCATACCAGAGACAGGATTCGAACCTGCGACCGTAGCGGTCGTTCGGTTCCAGACTGTAGCGCCTAGAATCGTTCGGCCACCCCGGCCAACACCAGAAGATTTGTTAAAAGATGTAAAACATTACATGGGCGTACAACCCTTATTCTTTGAATCGCATCAAAAAACCAACAAATTTTTCAAGATTTCCCCTTGTGTTCACCAACCAGTCCCTTTCAGCTGTAAGAATTGATCAGTGACTTGAAGGCGTACATCCGGGAGTTGGAATACCATATTGTCTCGTGGAGTGACTATCTTGGGCTACTCTCAGCGTCATTCCGTGCTTTGAGAAACCGTCCATCACATTTGGAAATGTGCTCTTGTCAAAATTGCCGTCTGACTCCCCTCTTCGATTGTCATCTGTGTCACCGTAGCAGCCATTACTGCCTCTCAGTTGTGTCGTCACAGTCGCCGCCATCGGCTGTCATCTTGGTTGACACCGCGGACACCACATTTTCTAAAGTCCTTACTTAACTTTTGGCGTTTGTGGCTACTGTCGCCTGCGCAACAACTTGAAATCTTCTCCAACTATTCGCTCAAAACTTTCTGCTTAACAACTTTTCAACCTTGCTATCACCAGGATAGTCCCTAAACGTCCAGTTCCAAACACCTTCATGTCCACCAAACTTAGCTGTTTCTCCTGCGGTCACTGATATTAGTGGATATTTAGCAGCTCCACAATGAAAACTAATATCTTACGCAAATGTCACTGCAGCACCACCGACAAATGCATGAAAATCAACATCACCTGCAGCTAAATCAGTTTCATCATCTCATTAAACTGATTATGCTCCTGGCTTGTTGCATACCGCACAAATGCAGTTCATCTGGCCGCCAACAAAGTCAGACATCATACTTAATGCTTAAACTTCGAATAAGAGCAAAAATTCAAAAGCCAATGCCAAAAATAGATGATATCACAGATGAAGAGGTGTTCGCAGCACAACACTTAAAAACTATAAAGCGGCTGGTCTGGATGAAATGTCAACCGAAAATCTGACGACCTAACTAAACTGCGCAGTACTTGCTGGAAAACCAGGCAAGCTCCAGGAAACTGGATGCATTGTTAAACTACAGAGGAAAGGAAGTGTAACCGAACATATAAATTGGAAAGATATCACACATCTCCCAGTGCCAGGTGAAGTCTCTACCCTCGCTCTTCTAAAAAGGATACAAAAGCAGAAGATTGTCGACTACGAGAAGAACAAGCTGGCTTTCGCGGAGGGATATCCTCCTCGATATCCTCCTTCTGTGAAACCTGACACAACAACGCATGGAATTCAACTGCATCTAAACTTCGTTGATTTTAAAAATCATTCGACAGTATACACAGGGTTAGTGCAATACTGGAAGCCTATGTAGAATTTCTAACCATCTCACTGATGTTTTCAGAAATCTCTGCCTAGATTCGAGTTGCTGTATAAAACACAGGACGGGAAAAGTTTTCTCTTTAGTATTCTGACAGGCTTCAGAGGAGGATGCATTCTGTCACCATTTCTTTTGATATTAGTCGTATATTTCATAACGAGGAAAAGTGAGCATACCTTCATATGAACACTCTAAGAGTACGGATTTGTATTTTGAGTATGACATCGTTCTTCTGGCAGAAACAGTACAAGGATTTCAACAAATGACTACCAAGATGGATGGAATATCCAGGTACATAGGGCTAAAAACAGACAGTGATAAAACAAAAACAATGTCCACAAAAAGTGTAAATGGATCTACACAAATTGTAATTCAACAGAAGGAATTACAAGACGTTGACCGATTTCCATTTCTAGGCAACTTTGTCTGTAATAAGGGGGACGCAGATGTCGACATCACCAGGAGAAATGAGAAAGCTTCTGCAGTCCTTCAACAAATGCAATTATCACGGTAATTAGACTGTAATAGCATGTTCACAAATAATTCGAGTCATCAGTCTTCTGACTGGTTTGATGCGGGCCGCAACGTATTTCTCTCCTGTGCCATCCTCTTCATCTCAGAGTAGCACTTTCAATCTACGTCCTCAGTTATTTACTGGATGTATTATATCTCTGTGTTCCTCTACAGTTTTTACGCTCCACAGCTCTGTCTAGTACCATCGAAGTCATTCCTTGATGTCTTAACTGATGTCCCTCCTTCTTTTCAATAGTTTCTGTATATGCCTGTCCTCAGTCCTTACTCTATCAGTCTACCTACTTCTCAACATTCTTCACCACATCTCAAATGCTTGGATTCTCTCCGTTTCCTGTTTTTCCACCGCCCATATTTTACTACTATACAATGCTGTGCTCCAAACCTACATTCTCAGAAATTTCTTCCTTAAATTAAGGCCTACGTTCGATACTAGTAGACTTCTCTTGGTGAGGAATGGTCTTTTTACCAGTTGTAGTCTACTTATTATGTCCTTCTTACTGCTTCCATCATGGATTATTTTGAGACCTAGGTAACAGAATTTCTCAACGTCAGGATTGGTGATCACAAAGCACACGAAGTTAATTTTCTCATTGCTCTCGTATCTGCTGTTTCTCATTCCTTTCATCTTTCTTCGATTTACTCTCAATCTATAGGCAATACCCATTAAACTGTTCATTCCATTCCGTGGATCCTGTAATTCTTCGTTGCATTCACTGAGGACAACAATGTCATCAGCGAATCTTATCATTGATATCCTTTCACCTGCTGAATTTTAATTTCACTCTTGAATCTTTATTTTATTTCAGTTATTGCTTTTACGATGTACAGAGTGAACGGTGGGGGCGAAAGACTACATCTCTGTCTTACACACCTTTCAATTCGAGCATCTTCCACTCTTATTGTTCCCTCTTGGCTATTGAACATACTGTATATTACTCGCCTTTCCCTATAGCTTAAACCTATTTGTCTCAGATTTTCGAACATTCTACACCGTTTGAAAAAGTCGAACGTTTTCTGCAGGTCTATAAATCCTTTGAACGTCTCTTGATCTTTGTTTAATCTTGCTTCCATGATCAACCGAAACGTTACAGCGGCCTCTCTGGCGCCTTTGCTTTCCGGGAGCCAAAATGGTGGTCACCTAACACATCCCCAAATGTCTTTTCCATTGCTCTGTTATTCACGTCAGAAACTTGAGTACAGGGGCTGCTAAGGCGGTTGTGCGATAAATCTCACACTAGTCGGCTCTTACAATCTTGGAAATTGTGTGGATGATATTTTTCTGATAGCCAGATGGTACATTGCCAGACTCATACATTCTGCACACCAACGTGAATAGTTGTTTTGTTGCAACTTCACACTTCACCCAATGGTATCAGAAATTCTGATGGAATGTTATCGAGCCCTTCTTTCTTATTCGATATTAAGCCTACCAACGGTTTTGTAAATTATTATTCTAATACTGGATCCCCTGTCTCTTTTGTATCCTGTTTCTTCTTCTACCATGTCATCACTTCCTCCTCATAGAGGCCTTCAAAGTATTCTTTCCACCTGTCCGTTCTCTCCTCTGCATTTAACAGTGGAATTTCCTTTGCCCTCTTAACGTTAACACCCTAGCTTTCATATTCACCGAAGGTTGTTTTGACTTTCCTATATGCTGAGTCAGGCCCTCGACAATTATTTCTTTTTCGATTTCTTCACATTTTTGATGCAGCCATTTCGTTTCCTATTTTTCCCCACACTTCCTATTTATTTCATTTCTTAGCGACTTAATTTCTATATTCCTGGATTCCCCAAACCGTTTTTGTAATTCCTTCTTTCATCGATCAGTTGAAGTATTTCTTCTGTTACCCATGGTTTCTTTGCAGTTACCTTCTTTGTACCTACGTTCTTCTTTCAATCTTTCGTGGCTGCACCTTACAGATATGTCCAGCTATTCCTCTTCAAATGAACTTACTAGTGATCTGTCCCTTGTCGCAGTACCTATAGCCTCAGAGAACTTCAAGCGTATGTCTTTATTCTTAAGTACTTCTGTATCCTACTTCTTTGCGCATTGCTTCCTCCTTACTGGTCTCTTAAGCTTCTGCCTACTTTTCATCGCTGGTAAATTGTGATCTGAGTCTATATCTGGTCCTAGATATGCCTTACACTCCAGTATCTGATTCCGGAATCTCTGTCTGGCCATGATGTAATCTAACACAGATGATCCAGTAACTCGTGGCCTTTTCCAAGTGTACCTCTTTCTCTCGTGATTCTTGAACAGAGCATTCGCTATTTTTAGCTGAAATGTGTACCAACCCCATATTCTCGCGTAACCCTTTCTTCTTTCCCTAAGGCCGCATTCAAGTCTCCCATGACTATTAGATTTTGTTCTCCCTTCAAGTACTGATGTACCCGTTAAATATCGCCATGTGCTTTCTCTGTCACCTCAGTTTCGGCTTCCGTCATCGGCTTGTATATCTGAACTATCGTTGTTCGGGTTGGTTTACTGTTGATTCTGACGAGAGTAGCCCTATCACTGAATTTTTCACGGTAACTCATTCTTTTCTTTATCTTCCTATTCACAACGAATCCTACTCGTATTTTACCATTTTCCGTTGCTCTTAATATCACCCTACACTCATCTGAGCCGGTACGTGTGGCCGAGCAGTTGTAGGCGCTTCAGTCTGGAACCGCGCTATCGCTACGGTCGCAGGTTCGAATGCTGCCTCGGGCATGGATGTGTGTGATGTCCTTAGGTTAGTTAGGTTTAAGCAGTTCTAAGTTCTAGGGAACTGATCACCGCAGATGTTAAGTCCCATAGTGCTCAGAGCCATTTGAGCCATTTTGAACTCATCTGATCAGAAACTCTGACTTCTTGCCATTTTCCTTCCATGATTCCCACTATATTAGTATTTCCATTTTTGATTTTTTTCGGTTCAGACCCCGTGTCCTGCGGATACACATTATGTGTCTTTAATGCAGTAGTTTCCATTGCCTTCTACATCCTCATTCCGTGGATCGCTGCTGATTCTTCCGCCTTTGGGGGCAGTTCCCCATCCGAGAGCAACAGAGTGTCCTCAACTTTTGTGCGCTCCTCTACCATTTTTGAAAAGGTCATTGACTGAATGAGGGTGACTTCCTATCTTCGTATGCCAGAAGTCTCCGGCTGCCACTGCTGACGATTTTTATTCAGAATTCAAGCGGTTGCGGGTTTCTCACCTGAGGCAGAGGACGTTCTGATTATTAATCACCTATACCGTTCTATCCACGGCCAGAAAACAAACTTCTGTGAAGGATCTTCAGTGCATGGACATGAACTGGAAAGAAGATGAAAACCTGGCAGCTGATCGTGTTCGCTGGAACAAACTTCCTGTCCGATATGCTGCCTAGTACTGGAGGAAGCGATCCTAGTATTGGGACTTCAATACCCAGCGACGTACGATTGGCGTTCAATAAGTAATGACTTTATTCAAGATTCCAATACGTTACTCCTCACTCTTTTGGTTATGAAACCCTGTTTTTCAGCACAACCTCCGTTCAATGCGACTGCCTTGCGCCAACTTACTGGGAGGTCCTGTATGCCTGCATAGGACCACTTTACTGATCGACGTCGGAGCCAACTTCTTCCTGCATCAGTAACTTTATTGTCATCCACTTACTGCCCGGGAGGACGAGAGTTAAACCCGCGTTCGGTCATCCGTGACATCCCTAAATCGCTTCAGGCAGATGCACGGTTGGTTCCTTTGAAGGGGCACGGCAAGTTTCCTTCCCCATCTTTCCCAAATCCGATGGGACAGATGACCTCGCTGTTAGGTCCCCTCCCCCAACTCAACCAACCAACCAACTGCCTCCAGATGTACATCGGATGGTGTGAGATCCAGACATGACGAGGAAGAACAGCCGTACGGAGTGGCCTCGCGGTTAGAGGCGCCATGTCACTTACTGCGCGGCCCCTCCTGCCAGAGGTTCGAGTCCTCCCTCGGTCATGGGTGCGTGCGTTGATCTTAGCATAGGTTAGTTTAAGTTAGTTTAAGTAGTGTGTAAGTCTAGGGACCGATTACCTCTGCAGTTTGGTCTCTTAAGAACTGACACACACATGTTTGAGGATGAACAGTCCATCGAAGTTTTGTGAGAAATTCCGCACAGAAGGTCCTTCGTTGCGCTTTATGGCCTTCGGTTAGGTTGCGAGGGTCTCAACGGGCACACACTTTTAAGTACCCCAGGTGGCACGTTCCAACACTGCAGGACTCACAGCAGTGTGTAGCCGGCTGGCACGTGGGAAATAGTGCAGGTTTACGCGACCTCGTTGCGGACCCCTCGTCCAACGACCCACCATGCATCTGTTGATTGCCAGGTATTCGTAGACATTCTGCAAGCGCCTAATATCATAGATGCTCTGGTTTTCAGCAGAAAGAAACTGAATGACAGCTCTCTGCTTGGAAAGCATCTTTCTGAAGGCTACGTATATCGCCACCAACTATCGGAACTTCATGACACTGTAGGGGCTGAAGCGGGAATATTCGACTATGTCCCACAAGAGAGTCCGCATTTTTTGAACCGAAAATGGCCGAGAAAAATAATGTGTTGTATTGCTTACAGAATGCCCCTCGTGTTTGGCTGTCGGAGAACTGTTTCCTGACGTGAAACGACATTTAAAGAAGCGGTACTGAGTATTGACAAGCATTTTATAGCCGAGAGTTCGAGAAACCGCCGTAGCGAACCACAAATGGCTGTCTCTGCGGCCTCTGCGCACCGCGCAAGGCGGTGGTGTCGCGCCAATGCAGACGTCAGGGCGGCGGCTGCTGCTGTTGCGGTGGTGACAAGGCAGATAGCCCGGTGACGCCGCCCCCGATGCTAATGGCCAGATAGCCATGGTAATGGCCAGATAGCCATGGTAATGAGCCACGCGCCGTTGCGAAACCACGGCTGCGCGCTGCGCGGCGCTGCGGGCGGCAGGCGGCTGCGCCCTCCGCAGATGGTATCTGCGGGCCGCGTTTCCGGCGCGCCCGGCCAGCGCCGATGCCGATGACTTGCAGCCGCCGCCGATTAATGGTGCAACCAGCGCGCCAGTCAACGGGGCCAGCGGGCGACTGCTGTTCGTGTAGTCGCTGTCGCAAACTGGGTTTCCCACTACAGAATGAATAATTGTACACGGATAATGTGTATCCGACTGGGAGTCGAACTCAGTACTTCATCTTTCCTGAGCAATGCCCTGACCGGTTCAGCTACCTAGGAACGACTCACACCCCCTTCCCCTTCCACCCTCCTTCCTCACCATATCAGAGCTGCAATTCTCTCTCCTACTTATAAAATATAGTTTAGCAGCATTTGTGGGGGGAGGGGGGGGGGGTTGTTTCCACGGTGAATCTTTCACTCTGCAGCGAAATGTGACACTTTTTGAGTCTTCCTCATACATTAATACTAACTTCTGGACTGGGTACGCAGGAAAGTGATGAGCAGCATGGAAAGGTAAGACAAAATTCATAGACACGGAGGAGTTAAAGACATTAGCTGTCAGTGGGCACTGCTGCCGTAGCACCTACGGTACAGCTATCTTTATCGCTGAGTCATGCAAGTCAAGGCAATGTCCGTGGTTCATAATGGGGGTAGGGGGGGGGGGGGGAGGGGACTAACGGTGAAGGGCTGTATATCTGTAGTGTGTGTAGTTCAAAGAAATGGTTCAAATGGATCTAAGCACTATGGGAGTTAACTTCTGAGGTTAACTTAGAAGTACTTTAAACCTAACTAAGGACAGCACACACATCCATGCCCGAGGCAGGATTCGAACCTGCGACCGTAGCGGTCGCGCGGTTCCAGACTTTAGCGCCTAGAACCGCTCGGCCACTCCGGCCGGCAGTTTGTGTAGTGTTGTGGTGTAAGTTGAGAATTTGGATCTGACGAGAGACGTGCTAGGGCAGACAGTGCAGGTGTGCTGACCACTGCGTCCAGATTGCACAATGGTCAGGGAATCTGCCTTGTAAGCTGGAAACCTGGGTTCAAATCCGTGTCCGATCTAAATTTTCAACCTGCCCCATTGATATAAATGAATGCCCGCTGGCAGTTGATGTCGTTAATTCCTTTGTGTCTTGATTTTTAGTAGCTACAGGTTCAAAATGAAGCCTGTTATTTCCTAAGTCCTCGAAAGAACAGACATAATATATCTTCAGGACAGAAGTGCTGGGAGAACTAAAGATGAATAGGCTATGTCGGATCAGTATGTAACGCCAATGCCCCAAAAACAACAGTCTCTATTTCGAGTTACCGTCCGGAATGAAGTTTCCAAACAGCGCACATTCCGCTGCAGATTCATTAGGGAGGTAACGTAATATTTGTTGTTGTCGCTGTCGTCTTATTCCGAAGACTGGTTTGATGCAGCGCTCAAAGAGACTCTATCTTGTATAAGGCTTTCCGAATAACTACTAAGACTTAATCCTTACATGCTTCTGAATCCGCTTATTGTATTCATCTCTTGGACTGTATACAATATTTACCTCCCACCTCGCTCCCCCTTCCCCACCCCCCAACACAAGCATTACACACATTCCTCCAATACTAAGTTGGTAATCCCTTGATGTCTCACACTGTGTCCTACCAACCGATCCCTTCTTCTAGTCAGGTTATACCACAAATTTCTTTTCTTCCCTATTTTGTTCAGTATCTTTTCATTGGTTAACCTTATTTACCCGTCCTATCTTCAGAATTCCCACAGGGTGATAATTATTGAACTATACGAAATAAAATCGTCATAACTTCTGAACGGTTTGCGCTAGGACGTTTAAACTGCACGGCTGGCCGTGGGACGTAGTGGGAATTAGTATGCACTCTATGGTTTGTTTTAGCCCACTTCCATTTGGCTGGGTTCGTCAATAAGCAAAATTGGGCCATTTGTGGAACTGAGAATCCGTATTTCGCTTTCGAGAAGTCTCCTCGCCCTCGAGGAGTGATTGTGTACTGTGCAATGTCCAGTCACGGAGTAATGGGTACGATATTCCTTGCTGGCACCGTGACTACCGAACGGTACGTCAAAGTTTTGGAAGATGATTTTATCGCCATTGTCCTTAGTGACCCTGATTTCGGCAAGGTGTGGTTCATGCAAGACGGAGCTCGACCCCATCGAAGCAGGAGCGTGTTTGATGTCTTGGAGGAGCACATTGGAGACCGCATTGTGGGGCTCTGTGATACCAGGAGGCCACTGGCTTGGTCCTCGATTGGCCACCGTATTCTACGAATTTGAACACAAACGACTCCTTTTTGTGGGGCTATATTAAAGTCAAGGTATACAGCAATAACCCCAAAAACCATTTCTGAGCTGAAAACATTCACACTTCGTCGGGTCATGTAGAATTTCGCTACTCGTCTGCGCCACATCATCGCCAATGATGGCAGGCATATCGAACATCTCATAACCTAAATCCGAATTTCTGTAGTGAAGATAACACGTTTAATTAAGTGTGTGCACGCTGTAGTTCGTAACTGATTTACATTTTTGTTCTTATAGTTCAGTAGTTGCGACCCTGTATATAGCACCACATTTCGAAACCTTCTGTTCTTTTCTAGTCTAAACTGCTGTCCACTGTTTCACTTCCTTAAATGGCAACACTCCATACAGATACTTTGAGAAAAGACTTCCTAACATTTAAATCTATATTTGACGGTAGCAAATTTCTCTTCCTCACAAACGCTTTTCTTGCCATTGCTAGCACACATTTTACGAGGATTGAATGAAAAGTAATGCATCCACCTTCGTTAATTGGGTTTGGATCGGAATATATTAATCAGTCAAACTCAGAAATAACCCTTAGAATGTGATATTTAGTTACCAATATTCACTTTTCCACATCATTACCAGCCAATTGGATAAATTTCTGCCAACGATGAACAAGTTTTCTGAAGCCGTCACTGAAGAAGTCGACACTCTGTTTCCATAGGCTGACATTTCGTCTCCGGGTCGTAATGGTGTACCAACATTTCGTCTCCTGTCACAGTTGAATGAAGAAAGGCGTCACCTTCATTCTAGTAACTTGAGCGGAGTTCCTGGCAAATTTCAAGTCTGTGCCCTTTCATTTCAGGAGACACCATCCGAGGTGCCCATCTTGCACAGATCTTCCGATGGCCAAACAAAACAATAATGTGACTCATACATTCTTGTGAAATGCTGAATGTGCTTGCAGTTTCTCTCTGAGTGATACGACGATCGTCCTGAATCAATCTGTCAACATCTTGCTTGTGAAACTCGGTGTTTGCTGTCACAGGATGTCCGACTCTTTGTTCGTCACGCAGGTCAGATGTTCCCGTCTCAACATCTTTAAACTTACTCGCCAAACGACGCACAGTACTCACATCAACACTATCCCCATTAACTGCTTTTATTCTCTGATGAATCTCCTTTGAGGTGACACCTTCTGCTGTCAAGAATTCAATGACTGGACGTTGCTTAAATGGCATTGACCGACCGTCTGCGCAGGGTTCCATACTTTACACAGTAAAAACACAACCGCTCAATTCTAAGGCTTCCAGCGAACTGTAGCTGTACAGAAGAGGCTTCGGAACAAGCCAGTACCTGCCACATACAAATACTGCCAACTGTTGAAGAGTTACGATGAGGGAGGCATTACTTTTCAGTTAAACCTTGTATATCCTCTCTACTTGAGCCATCTTCAATTATTTTGCTTCCAAAATAGTAGAATTGATCAACTACTTTAAATGTCTCGTTTCCTAATTCCATCAGCATCACCTGGTTTAGTTCGACTACATTCCACTACTCTTGTTTTGCATTTGTTGATGTTCATCTTATTCCTCCTTTCAAGATCCATCCATTCCGTTCAGCTGATCTTGCAAGTCATTTACTGTCTCTCACAGAACTGCAGTGTAGCTGGTAACCCTGGAAGTTTTATTTCATATCCCTGAACTTCAGTTCCAACTCCATATTTTTCTTTGGTTTCTTTAACTGGTTGCTCAGCGTACAGATTTAATAACTTCGGGGACTGGCTACGACTCTGTCTCGTTCCCTTCTCAACCACCATATCTCTTTGATGCTTCTCGAATCAAGTAACTGCTGTCTGTTTTCTGTACAAGTTGTAAACAGGCTTTCGCTCCCTGTATTTTATCCTTGCTGATTTCAGAATTTCAGAGTACGCCAGTCAACATTGTCAAGAAGCTATAGACGTAGGTTCGCCTTTCCTTAATCTAAGATTGGTCGTAATGTCAGTATTGCCCCGCGCCTTCCTGCACATCTTCGGAACCCAAAGTATCTTCCTCGAGGCCGCCTTAAAACATTTTTTTCCTTTTGACACTTCAGTACGCCGTCTTCAGACCTTCGTTGATGCTGAAGGTGTTATCACGAACCATATATACGCTTCATCAGACGCCAACATAACTGTTTTACACAGACTATCTGTAGCCGTGATGTCAGCACACCAACCATCAAAAGCCAAGCGAAACTGGTAGCTACACAATAAATAAGATCATAAGGACTGCTACAGGCGTTTCATTCTCTTACAGCAGTGAACGGCATGGCCCCAAAACCTCCTGCTAAAAGGATAGACATACAAAAACATGATTTATTACAGTGCTAGTTCAGTAATTCTGACAACTGTCACCACCTCCTTTCTTTGGACTTGGAATTATTGCATTCTTCTTGAAGTCTGAGGTCATTTTGCCTGTCTCATACATCTTGCGCATTCGATGGAAGAGTTTTGTAATGGTTGGCTCTCCCAAGGCTATCATAAATTGTGACACAATGTCGTCTGCTCCTGGGACTCTGCTTCGACTTAGGTCTTTCAGTGTTCTGTCAAATTCTCTCACAGTATAATATATCCCATTTCGTCTTATTTACATTCACTTCCATTTCTACAATTGCCTTCAGCTCCGTTGTATAGATCATCTATATACTCCCTGCACCATATACCTTTCCCTTAATTGCTTAGGACTGGTTTTCATCGAAGATCTTCACATTCATACAGCTGCTTCCCTTTTCTCCAGGGGATCAATCATTTTCCGCTCTTGGATGAGAAAAGCATTGATGTGGAGGTGCAAAAGAGTAGACAATCAATTTTAAATACATGTGTCAGATACCGGGCCTCTGGTCCCGGCGGAGGTTCGAGTCCTCCCTTGGGCATGGTGTGTGTGTTTGTCCTTAGTATAATTTAGGTTAAGTAGTGTGTAAGCTTAGAGACTGATGACCTTAGAAGTTAAGTCCCATAAGATTTCACATACATTTGAACTTTTTTTGAGTCAGATAAATATGAGGGTAATCTCAAAAGTAAGGTCTCCTTTTTTTTTGTATCTACAGAACTCTGCTTGTGTGGCAGTTGGTCACAATGTTATGACGGATGCTTCACGTGCGGTGTGTAAACATGCGCATGCCGCGCTGAGGCGCTCAGTCTTGGCTTGGCAGCCGTTGAGAATGGAGCTCCCGTTGGATGTTACCGCCAAGTGCGAATTTCGTACAGTTATTCAGTTTTTGAAAGCAAAGGGAACTGCACCGATTGAAATCCATCTCCAATTGACGAAAGTT
The DNA here is from genome assembly GCF_023864345.2 of Schistocerca serialis cubense. NCBI lineage: Eukaryota > Metazoa > Arthropoda > Insecta > Orthoptera > Acrididae > Schistocerca > Schistocerca serialis. Next base: position 507,698,579 of record NC_064643.1, on the reverse strand, counting down.
TACGGTGAGTCGTGCATGGATGTTCGTAAGTGGTGTACAGAGTTTGCAGCTGGTTGGGCCGAAATTCACGACGAACGAAGGAGCGGGAGACGGTCAGTTTCTGAGGAGTTGAAAGTTGAGCAAAGCATGCGTGAAGATCGGCGGATCACCCTGGATGATCTCTGCACGTTGGTTCCTGAGGTTTCCCGAAGCACAACTCATAAAATTTTAAAGGGGAACATTGAACTATCGGAAGGTATGGAAGTAAAAAGGAATATAAAAAAAGAGAGGGAGGTTTATCTGTTTAGCAAGAGTAATAGGAGGCAGATTTTAGACTACCTAACAGATCAAAACGAAAATATCTGTTCCGACACTGACAATGTTGAGTGTTTATGGAAAAAGTTCAAGGCAATCGTAAAATGCGTTTTAGACGGGTACTTGCCGAGTAAAACTGTGAGGGACGGGAAAAACCCACCGTGGTTCAACAACAAAGTTAGGAAACTACTGCGAAAGCAAAGAGAGCTTCACTGCAAGTTTAAACGCAGCCAAAGCCTCTCAGACAAACAGAAGCTAAACGATGTCAAAGTTAGCGTAAGAAGGGCTATGCGTGAAGCATTCAGTGAATTCGAAAGTAAAATTCTATGTACCGACTTGACAGAAAATCGTAGGAAGTTCTGGTCTTACGTTAAATCAGTAAGTGGATCGAAACAGCATATCCAGACACTCTGGGATGATGATGGTATTGAAACAAAGGATAACACGCGTAAAGCTGAAATACTAAACACCTTTTTCCAAAGCTGTTTCACACAGGAAGACCGCACCGCTCTTCCTTCTCCAAATCCTCGCACAAACGAAAAAATGGCTGACATCAAAATAAGTGTCCAAGGAATAAAAAAGCAACTGAAATCACTCAACAGAGGAAAGTCCACTGGACCTGACGGGATACCAGTTCGATTCTACACAGAGTACGCGAAAGAACTTGCCCCTCTTCTAACAGCCATGTATCACAAGTCTCTAGAGGAACGGAAGGTTCCAATTGATTGGAAAAGAGCACAGGTAGTCCCAGTTTTCAAGATGGCTCGTCGAGCAGACAAGCAAAACTATAGGCCTATATCTCTGACATCGATCTGTTGTAGAATTTTAGAACATGTTTTTTGCTCGCGTATCATGTCATTTCTGGAAACCCAGAATCTACTCTGTAAGAATCAACATGGATTCCGGAAACAGCGATCGAATGAGACCCAACTCGCTTTATTTGTTCATGAGACCCAGAAAACATTAGATACAGGCGCCCAGGTAGATGCCATTTTCCTTGACTTCCGGAAGGCGTTCGATATAGTTCCGCACTGTCGCCTGATAAACAAAGTAAGAGCGTACGGAATATCAGACCAGCTGCGTGGCTGGATTGAAGAGTTTTTAGCAAACAGAACACAGCGTGTTGTTATCAACGGAGAGACGTCTACAGACGTTAAATTAACCTCTGGTGTACCACCGGTGAGTGTTATGGGGCCATTGCTTTTCACAATATACACTCCTGGAAATTGAAATAAGAACACCGTGAATTCATTGTCCCAGGAAGGGGAAACTTTATTGACACATTCCTGGGGTCAGATACATCACATGATCACACTGACAGAACCACAGGCACATAGACACAGGCAACAGAGCATGCACAATGTCGGCACTAGTACAGTGTATATCCACCTTTCGCAGCAATGCAGGCTGCTATTCTCTCATGGAGACGACCGTAGAGATGCTGGATGTAGTCCTGTGGAACGGCTTGCCATGCCATTTCCACCTGGCGCCTCAGTTGGACCAGCGTTCGTGCTGGACGTGCAGACCGCGTGAGACGACGCTTCATCCAGTCCCAAACATGCTCAATGGGGGACAGATCCGGAGATCTTGCTGGTCAGGGTAGTTGACTTACACCTTCTAGAGCACGTTGGGTGGCACGGGATACATGCGGACGTGCATTGTCCTGTTGGAACAGCAAGTTTCCTTGCCGGTCTAGGAATGGTAGAACGATGGGTTCGATGACGGTTTGGATGTACCGTGCACTATTCAGTGTCCCCTCGACGATCACCAGTGGTGTACGGCCAGTGTAGGAGATCGCTCCCCACACCATGATGCCGGGTGTTGGCCCTGTGTGCCTCGGTCGTATGCAGTCCTGATTGTGGCGCTCACCTGCACGGCGCCAAACACGCATACGACCATCATTGGCACCAAGGCAGAAGCGTCTCTCATCGCTGAAGACGACACGTCTCCATTCGTCCCTCCATTCACGCCTGTCGCGACACCACTGGAGGCGGGCTGCACGATGTTGGGGCGTGAGCGGAAGACGGCCTAACGGTGTGCGGGACCGTAGCCCAGCTTCATGGAGACGGTTGCGAATGGTCCTCGCCGATACACCAGGAGCAACAGTGTCCCTAATTTGCTGGGAAGTGGCGGTGCGGTCCCCTACGGCACTGCGTAGGATCCTACGGTCTTGGCGTGCATCCGTGCGTCGCTGCGGTCCGGTCCCAGGTCGACGGGCACGTGCACCTTCCGCCGACCACTGGCGACAACATCGATGTACTGTGGAGACCTCACGCCCCACGTGTTGAGCAATTCGGCGGTACGTCCACCCGGCCTCCCGCATGCCCACTATACGCCCTCGCTCAAAGTCCGTCAACTGGACATACGGTTCACGTCCACGCTGTCGCGGCATGCTACCAGTGTTAAAGACTGCGATGGAGCTCCGTATGCCACGGCAAACTGGCTGACACTGACGGCGGCGGTGCACAAATGCTGCGCAGCTAGCGCCATTCGACGGCCAACACCGCGGTTCCTGGTGTGTCCGCTGTGCCGTGCGTGTGATCATTGCTTGTACAGCCCTCTCGCAGTGTCCGGAGCAAGTATGGTGGGTCTGACAAACCGGTGTCAATGTGTTCTTTTTTCCATTTCCAGGAGTGTATATAAATGACCTAGTAGATAGTCGAAAGTTCCATGCGGCTTTTCGCGGATGATGCTGTAATATACAGAGAAGTTGCAGCATTAGAAAATTGCAGCGAAATGCAGGAAGATCTGCAGCAGATAGGCACTTGGTGCAGGGAGTGGCAACTGACTCTTAACATAGACAAATGTAATGTATTGCGAATACATAGAAAAAAGGATCCTTTATTGTATTATTATATGATAGCGGAACAAACACTGATAGCAGTTACTTCTGTAAAATATCTATGAGTATGCGTACTGAACGATTTGAAGTGGAATGATCATATAAAGTTAATTGTTGGTAAGGCGGGTGCCGGGCTGAGATTCATTGGGAGAATCCTTAGAAAATGTAGTCCATCAACAAAGGAGGTGGCTTACAAAACACTCGTTCGTACTATTCTTGAGTATCTCTCATCAGTGTGGGATCCGTACCAGGTCGGGTTAACAGAGGAGATGCAAAGAAGAGCGGCGCGTTTCGTCACAGGGTTATTTGGTAAGCGTGATAGCGTCACGGAGATGTTTAGCAAACTCAAGTGGCAGACTCTTCAAGAGAGGCGCTCTGCATCGCGGTGTAGCTTGCTGTCCAGGTTTCGAGAGGGTGCGTTTCTGGATGAGGTATCGAATATAGTGCTTCACCCTACTTATACCTTCCGAGGAGATCACGAATTTAAAATTAGAGAAATTCGAGCCCGCACGGAGACTTTCCGGCAGTCGTTCTTCCCGCGAACCATACGCGAGTCGAACAGGAAAGGGAGGTAATGACAGAGGCACGTAATGTGCCCTCCGCCACACACCGTTGAGTGGCTTGCGGAGTATCAATTTAGATGTAGATGTAGAAGGTGGGCGCAAGATGGGAGCCACGCATGCTGACTGAAGACCACATGCGGCAACGAGTTGATGCATCCCGCGCGTTTCTTCACCACCTTGCAGCCGAACAGGACATCTTTCTGGACTCAATTGTCACGGATGAAGAAACCTGGGCATACCACTTTACACCTATGACCAAGCAACAATCACGCCAGTGGCGGCATCCTTCTTCGCCAAAGCTGCGGAAGTTCAACCAAACACAGTCTACCGGAAAAGTCAAAACAAACGTTTTTTGGGATCGGAAAGGGGTATTTTTGGTCGACTTTATGCCCACTGGGACCACAATTAACGCTGACAGGTACTGTGAGACTCTGAAAAAACTCAAAGGGGCAATTCAGAACCGGAGAAGAGGAATGTTGAGCAAGGGCGTACACATTCTCCATGACAACGCTCGCCCACACATCGCTAGGCAAACCGTTGCTCTCCTGCAACAGTTTCATTGGAACATAATCATCCACCCACCCTATAGTCCTGACCTGGCGCCCAGTGATTATCACCTCTGCCCTAGGTTAGAAGAACATTTCGCCGGAAATTGATTCAGCTCCGACGACGAAGTGAAAGACGAGTTTCATAACTTTCTGAAGAGCATGGCGGCGATGTGGTATGACATGGGCATACAAAAACTGCCACAGCGTCTACAAAAATACATCTACATAAATTGAGATTATATCGAAAAATAACTAAATTTTCAAGCTGTAAACTAATGTGAGCCATTGTTGAAATAAACAGGTCTACGTCCTTATAAAAAATAGGAGACCTTACTTTTGGGATTACCCTCGTATGCTCTTAATGAGTTACATTAGCGTTAATAAAGGCGATGTTATTTGTAAACGAAAAAATGCCCAGATGTGAAAAGTAATAAAGACTTCCAAAATACGATAAATAATCATAAAGGAATTTAAAAATGGCATAGGAAAATCATGAATTGTTCTTGAAGAAGTTTGGAATATCTGTGTAACAAACTAACAAATAACCGTTTGCTGAGAAACCGCTGCAATCAGAAAATGATTTACGATATTTATTCAAAAATTCTACTTAATAACAAAGATGTTCATTTTTGAAAAATCTCTGCATAAAATAAGATAAAAACATTGACAAGGTTAACATTCTTAAGGGGTAAAAGTGTTCGACATTTACAGCTTACGTTTTGACAGTTCCAGATACAGACACATGTTATATCATTCTCTATCTTATACGAACAGTTAAAAGATCTTAGACACCACTGCTCTTATTGGCGCCGGTTACCAACATTTTACAGAATTATAGCAGTCCCCAAAATTTCTGTTGTCTCTGACTGATGGACGCTGTCAGGAACCCCACAAACGAGAGGACAGACGGCCGAAATGAGTTTTCTACATACCTTTTAGAAGTACATAGCTGATTGCATCCAATTATGCGTAAAGAGGACAGTGAAAGAAATTAAAGTACAGAATATAAAATGATTTAATCATGGTGAAAGAGTAGGTGATAACAATCTCCAGAAGTAATGGTTAAGTACAAAGACAAATAGAAACTTATCAAGAAGATCACAAGGAGTGTGGGAAGACCAATTTCGACATCTTTGAATAAAAGACTTAACAATACTAAATCTTTGTGTTAATGATAACTATAGAGTGAATAAATCCTCTGTAGCTTTGAAAGTTATTGATTTGCAGGTTTCTTTCAAAAAATTGAGTTCCGGTTTCTGTGGCGATTCCTGGTGTGTTAGATTTGTTGTTGCACGATGTCTTCTGCTGTCCATCCAATTGTTTCCACGAATTAAATACAAAGCGACATCGATTGATCCTCAGAGACAATTTTACTTTTTAAAGTTTCCTTTTTGATGTACTTAATGTGCGATTTTGTTCTTTCCTCCATCCCTCTCTTCCTCCTTGACCGCCTCCTCCTCCTCATTCTCGTCCTCCCCCTCGTTCTCATGGTCCTCCTCTATTGTGTACCACATTATATCAAGTGTGTCTTTATTTAACCCTACCTTGCACCTAGTATTCAAACATTATTCGTTTTCTGTAAGTACTCTCATTTAAAAAGAAACCATGTCGTGATAACTTTTAGCTTCAGCTTTTCTTGGAAAGGTTGGTGTGTTCCAAATTTCTTCTTGGAGAGCGTCACATTCCTGAATGTCGTCTTTTGTGTTTCCTCATGCTTGAAGATCCTGTGCAATAAATAATGTATTTCAATTTAATTACAATTAGTTTTAAAGCCTTGTGGTAAATAATAGTTTTTCCAAAATTGCTCCATAGCCTGAATAATAAACCACTATTCAACTTGAATTACCAAATCAATTCAAATTACATTCGAAACATGAAAGTATGCAAGCAATGATTGTAAATTTAGTAAGTACTTGTTCATCTCTAAATGATAGTTAAAATATGTAATTTTTGTGTGAGCTGATCAGCTAGCTGACTGTGAGAACGTAAGGGCAGCAGGGGTAAGACATGAAACCATAAAATTGTTCTTTCACTGAAAGGCAGAGTTACTGACTGGTATGCACGTGGCGATAGCTGCTCTTTGGTTTGACCACATTGTCCCATTGTTGGCCACAACAGGAGGCAGTAGACCGAATTCGGCCAGTCATAGTCTAGCATTCTGAGATGTAATGCAAAGAACGCATCCTAAAAGAACAGGAGTCTGCAAGGGGATATGAAAACACGAAACACTCAGAGCAAGGGGAATCTGTTGGACTCAAAGCTAGTCAGCAGTAGTTGATGTGTAATGTTTGTAAGGGGCTCAGGATTGGTTCATCAGACTTAATTTTTGTAGCTGATATGAAAACTAGTGAAGGTGTATGTGCAGCCACTATCATTAGCTGAAACGTGAAACCAAAATGATAGTGCGAGAGAATTTCTGCCTTCTATCCCCACTCTAAAAGTGAAATGTGTAATGCTGGTTAATCACAGCGCATCTCTTAACAGGAGGGATGATTCTAGTATGGTTCAAATGGCTCTGAGCACTATGGCAGGATTCGAACCTGCGACCGCAGCGATGATGCTAGTATATTTATGAACTTTTCAATAGACAGGAGGCAGAAGGTCCATAGTGTTTGGATAACGAGATTCCATTGCTGGAAGAACAAGCAAAATTTTTTGGAGGAGGATACAAACACTTCGTCTTAGAGCTCCCGAGAAGGAACATTCGATCTTCGTCTACACTTCCAGCAGGCTGTGCTTTCGTTGATGATCGTTTTTGAGAGTCTGTCTCAGAGACGATCATAGAAACTTGTGACTTCCTGCTATCACCGCATCCATCCTCTGCATTTCAGTTTTAGAACGATGGTAGGGATGTGCAGTATCTGCGTACGATGTGGCGAAGTGGACGCGAAATTCTTTTCTTATTGTTTTTTTTTATTTATGGTGAATACCTATGGGACCAAACTGCTAAGGTCATCGGTCCCTAGGCTTAAACACTACTTAATCTAACTTAAATTAACCTACGATAAGGACACAGGGAGGAGTCGAACCTCCGACAGGGGAGCCGCGCGAACCGTGGCAAGGTGCCCGAGACTGCACGGCTACCCCGCGCGGCGCAGCATTGTTTGTTTTGAGTTACGATGTCGCTTTGCTGAATTCATTCACGAACAGCAAATTCAACTGAACATACACTTAGGCAGGGCTACTGGGGCACAAATGTATTTTTATGGGTCGTTTCCTTAATCTGTTAACTAATTCAGCAGTCATTGACAAATAGAACGAAATTATCAACGTTAATTCTTTTCCATTTTCACCCCACTCTGCCAAGGAATTATCGTGCATGTTAAGTGACCCGTTTTAAAATTGTGCACTTAATAGTTACTTGTATTATCTACTCAGTGTTTGGGGTCACTTCCATACATTTTAGCAATAGACAGGAACTTATTGCCACCTTTAGTTTGATTTCGTAGTTTGATAAAACACCTTTTTATTATTTCTATGCTAGCTATGGTAGCCGTATGTTATGTTTAATTGCAATATACCTGCCAGGTTCAGGTGTTCAGTAATATCTGTTGCGGGACTTTGTCGTGTCTCACAAGATCTTACAGAGCGCGGTTTGTTCGCTGGACAGCGTCACGCTCAGCTGTAGTCTCAGACAAGCTGCAAACTAACTCTACTCTGAAACTTCCTGGGAGATTAAAGCTGTGTGCGGGACCGACACTACGACTCACGACTTTTGCTTGTCGCTGGCAAGTGCTTTACCAACTGAGCTACCGTAGCACAACTCGTCCTCACAGCTCTACTCCTCCAGTACCTCTTCTCCTACGTTGCAATCTTCACAAAAGTTATCCTGCAAAATTAGTGACACTAGCACTCCCGGAAGAAAGGATATTGCGAAGACATGGATTATACACTGCCTGAGGGAAGTTTCCAGTGTGAAATTTTCATTTTGCAGCGGACTGTGCGCTGATATGAAAGTTCCTGATAGACTAAACTGTATGTCGTATGAATCGAGCTCGGGGACTTTGCCCTTCGCGAAAGGTAGGAGACAAAGTACTGAAGGAAGCAAAACTGTGAAGACGTATTGTGAATCGTGCTTGGTTGGCTCAGTTGGTGGAGCACGTGCCAGCGAAAGGTAAAGGTGACGAGTTAGCGTCTCGGTCCGGTATACACTTTTCATATCAGCGTACATTCAGCTGCGAATGAAAATTTCATTCTGGCAACTCTACTGTTTGTTTCTTAGTTGTTGTAGTATTTCTGCACCATATGCGAGTAGAGCAGTGCTGCCAGCAAAGACCTTGTTGTTGTGATATGTGCCGTTAATAGGAATTTTTGCCGGCCGCGGTGGTCTAGCGGTTCTAGGCGCGCAGTCCGGAACCGCGCGACTGCTACGGTCGCAGGTTCGAATCCTGCATCGGGCATGGATGTGTGTGATGTCCTTAGGTTAGTTAGGTTTAAGTCGTTCTAAGTTCTAGGGGATTGATGACCACAGCAGTTGAGTCCCATAGTGCTCAGAGCCATTTGATTTTGTTAGCCAAGTCCGTCAGTTACACACAAAGAGTCAACTGAAAGTCACCCTTGGTTCCATACTTTCTATTCGGGCTCTATTCACGTTTGTGGTAGGCTTTCTCCTTTGCTTGATTTAAATCGAATGTTTTTTCTGTGTAGTTAGTGGCTCTGGCTCTGAGCACTATGGGACTCAACTGCTGTTGTTATCAGTCCCCTAGAACTTAGAACTACTTAAACCTAACTAACCTAAGGACATCACACACATCCATGCCCGATGCAGGATTCGAACCTGCGACCGTAGCAGTCGCACGGTTCCGGACAGCGCGCCTAGAACCGCGAGACCACCGCGGCCGGCTGTGTAGTTAGTAATAATATTCTGTCAGAAGCTCACACTACCTCACCACGGACTGTTATATTACTGCGTAGGATATCCTCAGTTCCAAGCTTCGCCCAACAGCGCCTGCCTCGGCAACTTGCACACCATTCCTTGATGCGATGAGTGCAGCGGAGCGTCGAGCAGGCAGCCTGCGAATGCCGAGCCGGTCGCGGAGGCGCAAACAGCCTCCACCGCCTAAGTGCTGCAGATGAGTGGCTGTTAATGCAGACTTGATACAGTGGATTATTACAATCCGCGGTCGCACCTTTGAGCTCGCCAAGGCCTAACTCGATCAGCCGTCGGCGTCGCGTCGGCGTCGGCTGCTGCTGCTCCGGCTCGGAGCGCTGATTGGATTAGCGTGACGTCACCTCTGGCAGGCGCTCGAGTGGGGATCGCTAATAACGTTAGGCCTGGGATTGTCGCGGCGCCGCACCACGCAACCATCCGTCAAATCCGGCACCGCGGATAATTCAAGAGCTCGCCCTTACCTGTGAGGTCGATCAGCAGAGAGGTTCTCCTCATGCCGATATCACCTGTCTGACTTCCAATTTCTCTCCATCTTCTGGGTGTCGTCGCACACGGTTGTTAAATACTTGTTCCGTTTATCTTCAACAGAACTTCGTCCTGTAAGATGGAGAATAATACCCTTAACAGAAATGGGAGAAATGGTAATGACAATGGCAGATTCTGTAAGACTGGAGAAATTCCATCAAACTTTGCGAAACAAATCACCCACACAATTTCGAAGATAACAAAAGCAGAATGAGATTTTCACTCTGCAGCAGAGTGCACGCTGATATTAAACTTCCTGGCGGATTAAAACTGTGTGCCGGACCGAGATTCGAACTCGGGTCTCGAGTTCGAGTCTCGGCCCGCCTCACAGTTTTAATCTGCCAGGAAGTTTCACAACAAAAACAGTTAAGGGCGAGAATTAACATACATTCAGCCTAAAAATTCATCCATTCAAGTTACTGACAGGACTACTATACAGAAAAATGAAAAAAAGCTGAAGTTATTTTAGGCGACTAGCATTTTGGTTTTCGGGGAGGTAAAGCCACGAGAGAGGCAGCTGAAGTTGTGCTTTATAACAGAACAACGCTTATGAAAAACCAAGACACGTTCATAGGATATGCCGACTTTAAGCTTTCGTCAGTGAAAAACAGCGTAAATTGTACGAAATTATCTGTAATCTATAGGAAAAGTCAGGTAACGCACGATATGTATAATAAAAAAAAACGGAACATTTGTAGCAAGAGGTAAACATAGGAATCGAAGACAGAACGAAGTACCCGGATTAAAAAGTGTGTAGGACACTAACGTAATCTTTCTGCCGTACTGTTCAATTCGTACATCGAAGAAGCAATGACGAAAATAAAAGGAAGTTTGAAGAGTGGGATTAAAATTCAGAGTGAAAACACAGTAGTTACACGAATCGCTGATATTGCTATACTCAGCGCAACCAAGGAACAGTCGACGGACATACTGACCACGAAATATAAATTTAGAATAAATCGAAGAGAGATGAAATGAAATACGCGACAAGCTACCATTAAAATTGAGGAGTACGAAGTACAGGAAGAGAAAGAATTCTGATGCCTTGGAAGCAAAATGAAGTATGACGGACAAAGCAAGCATGACATTAAAAGCATTTAAGCACAGGTATATATGGCGTTTCCAACCGAAAGACACCTACAAGTCTCAATCATTGGTCTGAAATTGAGAAATTTCTAAGAATATACGTCCGGAGTACCGGTAGAGCTCAGTATGAATGTGAATTGTGGACGATGCGAAAACCATAAAAGAAAAGAATCGAAGCATTTGGTACGTGGTGTTACAAAAGCATGATGAAAATTTGGTGGACTGATACGACAAGAAATGAAGTATCGCAGAATCGGCGAGAAAAGAAATATTTTAAAAAACATTGACAAGCAGGAGGGATAAGGCGATAGAACATGTCCTAATACGCCAGGGAATAGCTTCATTGTGCTGGAGGGAGCTGTAGAGGACAAAAACAGTATGGGAAGACAGATATTGGCAGGGAGGACTTAGTCGTTTCGAGCCGTATCATACTAGTACGAATTTTGATGGAAAAAAGACAAGGAATCACGCAGTAACACCTATACAAACTCGTTGGTCAATATGTAATGCAGACCACATCATGCTACGATGCTGTATGAAGTGGAGTACGTAAAATAAGTATTAGGTAAATCTAACGGATGCCTTAGATTTAGATTTGTTGAAGGAGGAGGAGGAAATTAGCGTTTAACGTCCCGTCGACAACGAGGTCATTAGAGACGGAGCACAAGCTGTAGTGGGACGAAATTAAACGTCACCCATCCACCAAGTCAGCCCAGTTTGCAGGTGACTATAAGTTTAATTTAGTTTTTGTTTATGTGTTTTCTTATTATTTGTAATAAATGTGAATTATCTAAAAGTTTTGTATTTTTTTATGTGTTTCATGCACGGAGAGATCGGCGCAACGAACGGGGACAGCATCTTCGTTGCCGCGACCAGAGAGGAAATTGCTGGCCGCTATACGTCGCGGGTCGACAGCCAAGGAGCAACAGAAGATCCTGGAACCGAGTTGTTGCGTCGTGTTTCTAAAAATTAAAAATGAATTTTTATACTCTTTTTTGTACAACAATGACATCGTAATGAGCTTAGTCTTATTGAAAAGTTAGTCACTGTCTGTCAACGCTCAAGTTCACATCTGTATGTGTAGAAAGCTAATAAAAATAGTGTATGCTACTAAAGTTGAAACACGTGTCGTGAAGATTTATTTATGAAGAGTTATGTGAACGGATTAATAATATATTTGACAAGATTATTGATTCAGACAGCGTTGGCCAACACTTTGAATCTAAAAAGTTTATTTAATGTGTGATTCTGATATCGATTAGATCAAGATAACGTGTGTCGATATAATTTTCTGAGGAGAAACAAACGAACTTTAAATTCGAAAAAGTTACGAAAACCAATTGGCCCAAGTGATGTAATTCTTTGCACACGACTCAACTGATGTTTTACAGTTTCGTTCAAGAACCATTCTATGACAATTTAAAAAGAATATGAACCATTTTTGAAGTGGGTTGTAACTGACGTAGGTGACGAAGTCTGCACATGGTCATATATCAAACGAAAACTTAATACGTCGTTACACCGCACCGTGGCGACCTTAGAAACAGGACTTGTGTGCAACTAAGGCACACAGGTACGAAACAAAACATCAAGAGTCCTTCGGAAGTCAACGCGAGTTTTCGTGGAGCCTTCACCAGCCAGCGGCGACTTCGTGGGTGTGGGCATCTGACGGAGCCGCAGCCAAGCAGTACGGTCACGCAGTTGTTCCACGAGAAGGCGCATCTGTTGGGCAGCAGCTAAACGCTGCAAACCCCGACAACCTTTTTTCTCCCTAAACTAGTAGGCCCAGTACGTCAGCTGCGGGGCGTTCCTCCGGCTGGTATTAGAGGTGTTGCTGAGGGCTTCGCCTGTCTACGGCGGTGCCGGGCGTGGTAGCAGCCAGTGACGTTTCCGGTGTTCGACTCAGCGTCCTGCCGGTTGCGGAAGCGGGGTCGCAGCATCTTAGCGGCTGCATCGACGGCTGTTACATCTGCAGCCCATAGCAGCACACTAATCATCGAGAACTACAAATTACAATATTAGTGTCCGGTGAGTTTGTTTCAAGTTGGAAGTGGAGTGTTGTACATAGGAAGTGTGCTTTTATAGGATTGTTGATTCCAAGTCTGCGTGTGTAAATAGTTAATATTTTACAATAATGTCGGGAAGTGAAATGTCAGACGAAGAGCAATCTATGTCCGACAGGAGCATGAGATCCCTTTTTAGGGCGATCGCTAAATTGAAACAATCTAACGAAGAATCTACTGCTAGATTAAAAGAGGAACTAAAACAGGCTAACGAAGAATCTACTGCTAGATTAAAAGAGGAACTTAAAGGGGAGCTAACAAAATCAACAGACAGGTTACAGGAATATCTTAATGAAACCAGTAGAGAATTAAGTGATAAAATAGAGTCTTCTAAAGTTGAAATGCAGGAAAAATTAGTAGGACTTAGTAATAAGATTGCTGATAATTGTAAAAGGTTAGAAGAACATATCCAGGAATCGCGCGAGGAAAAAGCTCGCATGCGACATGATATTACTGACTTATCCGAGAGACTAGATAGTGTCAATATCTTAGTTGTAAATGAAATACAGAAAAATAACGATATGTTACGAGATGAATTTTCTATGCAAACGGAAACTGTGCGTAGAGAATTATTGGAATCTATTAAAGAGGTCTCTACCAAACCTGTAGAGATTTCTTCAATAGATAATGTAGAATTAGAGACATTAACTCATCAAGTAGAAAAGGACCATACTGAAATCGAAAACATGAAATCTTTAATTACTGAGATATGCAGTAACCTTGAGACTGCCAAAGATAATAACATTGATGAAGGTACAGAGCGTTCACATCGTGAACACAGTGAAGAATCGATATTAGCTAATCGCGTATCCAATACAGAACTGCGGATACAGGAAATTACTAAACGGTTATCGGAATTAGATAATAACGAGAACCTTTCAGGTAGCAGAGGTAATAACATAATCAGAGACAACAGTCGCATCGAATTTGCTAGCACGGATGGCAACAATATGAATAAGGCAGTCACGGCAAGCCAATCCGATGCAACTCCGTCTCTGCCAGCTAAACAAAATCCGACTATTTCTCTCGCAGAATGTCTGGATGACATAACAACAAATTCAAATGTAGCAAGTCGATTTCCTGTATTCAAACCAGGAGGCGAACTTCACCCTATAATCTTTATAAAAGCTTTTGAAACATCATTATCTCCTAAATGGAGTAATGAAAAACGCATTCAATTTGTAATAGGACATTTAGAAGCAGAAGCTGCGGAATGGGCAGTACTGCATAGAAATGAATTCAGGGATTGGGATGATTTTGTTAAGCAGTTTAAGCAAAATTATTGGTCAAGACGAAAACAACAACACTTAACTTTAGAGTTGATAGCCCCTCCTCCATATTCTAAACGGTGGAGAGGTTATAGGAATTATTTTGAATGGAATTTAAACCGTGCTAAATTAATTGAAAGTCATCTAATACGAGTCCTAAGTAGTAGGTTACCGTATTACATAAAGGAAAGAAAAATGTTATTCTACGAATTATACAAAACCTTAATAATGGGGACGAAACAGTTAACACCCGGGGTGTGTGGTTATATTTTAACGACTTGTTGTATTGCAAAGCACAGAGGGAACACCAGAGATGGAAAATCTGCATTCCGGAAACTGTTGTGGACGAATTAATTACTTATATTCATGAAGGTTACGGGCATTTTGGAATTCATAAATGTATTAAACATCTAATGAAGTATTATTATTTCAAAAATATGTCACGTATTGTGAGAAGTATTATTAGGGCTTGTGAAACCTGCCAAAAGGTTAAAGTTAATAACAAATCCAAGCGTTATAAATTATTTGCTGTAATTCCTCGAGGTTTGTGGGATCTACTGTCATTAGATTTTTTCGGCCCTCTGCCTCGGAGTTCAGGAGGATTAACATATGTGTTTGTTGTAATGGAATGTTGGTCCAAACATGTGAAGCTATATACTTTGAAACGAGCGAATACAGCAAGTGTTATACGCTGCCTCACCCGAAATTACTTTGTTAACTGGGGCATTCCTAAACGACTTATGTCTGACAACGGTAGTGCCTTTATTAGTCAAAGATTTCAAGATATGATAAGACAATATGGAATCAAACATATCTTAATTTCGAAATATCACCCTCAAAGTAATTTAGTAGAAAGAGTCATGAAAGAATTAGGACGATTATGTAGAACTTATTGTGCACATAAACATACTCGGTGGGCCAAACTAATGCCTGAATTCGAAAAGATATTAAATGAATTGCCTCACCTAACGACGGGATTATCACCTATAGAAATTTTAGGCAAACGAATTATAGGTGAGCCTTTACTAGCTGCTTTACCTTGGCCACCAGTAAATGAGATACAACAAGATATTCCAGACGAAAAAGTTTGCGAACAGATTGTAAAAAATGCCGAACGGAGAATTAAAAGTTATAATCAACAGGCTGTAGAACCCTCATTTCAGGTAGGAGATCTTGTGCTAGTACGATCTCATCCTAAAAGTTCTAAGATCGATAAGGAATGTAGAAAATTCTTCTTTATCTTTGAAGGTCCATATGTTGTACATAAGATTGTACATCCCAAAGCATTACTTCTTATGGAACCTTCATCAGGTGTAATTAAAGGATTATATAGTGTTGATCAAATGAAACTCTTCATTCCTAAATAAGTTAATATTTAGTATATGTTACACACGGAAGAGCGTTCATAGTTTATTCATGTGAAGTTTTTCGTGATAGTTACGTGTTATTTTAAATAAATGACAGAAAGCTTAAACATGTGTTCTACAATAATCTACTGGTACTTCAAAAAGAGAAAGAAAACCCAAAAGGGGATTTATATGGAAGAAACTTTGCTCTTAGGTCAAAAGGAATTTTGCATATTTTAAATTTACTCGGATAGTAGGAACCAAAGGGGATGGTTAATAGTTTTAGGGACCATGGGCGTCCAGAGCTATATGGCTCACGAGAACATAGCAGAGTGCCTTTAATAGAGGTTTGCAATAGTGTTAATATAGAACACACCAAACGGGGCTCTCTCGCTTGTTTCTCATAAATAAATGGCCATTACCCAACAAGGTGTCCGAAGGTAAAGAAAGCCGTGCCGAGATTCTAAAGAGAGTTTTGCTTGATTTCTTCTTGACCCCAGGCATAAATAAGGCATTAGGGAAGAGAATGACGTAAAGTAAATAGTACTATTAGGTATTGTGAGAAACTTATTAGTAATATACATTCTTGAAAAGAATAACTCTAGTAAATAAATGAAGCTGAAACTAATCTATCACAATTTGAACGCTCTGTCCTAATGTACAACGTTAAAGAACGTACTAAATTAGTATTTATTAGCAACTATTAACTGAAGAGGAGCAATCTCCCTATATTCGGTTACGAATTACCATAATAGCACAATTAAGAGTAAATAACAAATAGTCACAACAATATCGTATTAAAAGGATTAAGTCTATCTAATAGCAAGGACTCTAGGTTACGTAAAATGTGAGGAAAATGTATTAACAGTTAAATATTGTATATTGAACAGTCTTAATTTCGGTTAAAACCTGACAAACTGAGCTTGTGGGTGGGGTATGTAGTGGGACGAAATTAAACGTCACCCATCCACCAAGTCAGCCCAGTTTGCAGGTGACTATAAGTTTAATTTAGTTTTTGTTTATGTGTTTTCTTATTATTTGTAATAAATGTGAATTATCTAAAAGTTTTGTATTTTTTTATGTGTTTCATGCACGGAGAGATCGGCGCAACGAACGGGGACAGCATCTTCGTTGCCGCGACCAGAGAGGAAATTGCTGGCCGCTATACGTCGCGGGTCGACAGCCAAGGAGCAACAGAAGATCCTGGAACCGAGTTGTTGCGTCGTGTCTCTAAAAATTAAAAATGAATTTTTATACTCTTTTTTGTACAACAATGACATCGTAATGAGCTTAGTCTTATTGAAAAGTTAGTCACTGTCTGTCAACGCTCAAGTTCACATCTGTATGTGTAGAAAGCTAATAAAAATAGTGTATGCTACTAAAGTTGAAACACGTGTCGTGAAGATTTATTTATGAAGAGTTATGTGAACGGATTAATAATATATTTGACAAGATTATTGATTCAGACAGCGTTGGCCAACACTTTGAATCTAAAAAGTTTATTTAATGTGTGATTCTGATATCGATTAGATCAAGATAACGTGTGTCGATATAATTTTCTGAGGAGAAACAAACGAACTTTAAATTCGAAAAAGTTACGAAAACCAATTGGCCCAAGTGATGTAATTCTCTGCACACGACTCAACTGATGTTTTACAGTTTCGTTCAAGAACCATTCTATGACAATTTAAAAAGAATGTAAATAATTTTTTGAAGTGAGTGTAACTGACGTGGGTGACGAAGTCTGCACATGGTCATATATCAAACGAAAACTTAATACGTCGTTACACCGCACTCGGATTAGGGAAGGATTGGGAAGGAAATCGGCCATGCCCTTTCAAAGGAACCATCCCGACATTTGCCTGAAACGATTTAGGGAAATCACGCAAAACCTAAATCAGGATGGCCGGAGACGGGTTTGAGCCGTCGGCCTCCCGAATACGAGTCCAGTGTGCTAGCCACTGCGCCACCTCGCTCGGTCCTTAGATTTGCTGAGAGAATGTTGTTGGAAAGTGTAGTTAGAGCAATTCCAGAGTACTTGAAACTTTCATATGCTTATGGTTAATTTCCTATTGGTAATTAAATGAAACTCTCTTGCTGTCACGTTTATTCTTCTTACCGATACCTAAGGGATCCATCTTATCGAAAATAAGAACCACGTATGCTATTGGGTGCCGCTCGTAATTCATGTGCATTAACAATTCTTCTTATACCCTGAAATCACTGGCCTGAAATGAATCATCAAGTAAGCTAACCCCTATCTTGTGAACTGCCACTTGCCCGTTCGTAAGTTCAGAATAATTATTTTATGACCTGAAGTTCACCATGAAACATAACAAATAGTTTTAAAGAATAACGAGATTTGATCAGAAAGTGAGAGGGGGAGCAAGCTTAGCCATAAGGGCATTAAACTGGAGAAAATTCATTTCATCGTGAACGCCTAGCTGAAAATCAAGTACGAACTGCGATTTCCGAGTTTCCGTATTACACAGCGCAACAGAAAACACCCAAATCAATTCCATTACTTTTTACTAACCCACCGGTATAATCTCTGTTTGGATAAACAAAAATAAACTGCTAGTTGTCTCCCCCTGCGGAAGTTCTTGGGGAAAACTTCATCCGTATCGGACTTAATTTGCGACCTGGAAATCACTCACAAAAGATTGGTACCAAGGGAGTACGCTAGTACAGTGTGTCTCTGTAATGCTAGTTTCTACAGACCATGTGAGATAGCTGAACGGCTTTGTTCAAGGTTTCAACACTGATTCCGTAACATATAGCAATTTTAAGATCCAGGGAAAAGGAAAACTGAAATTAATTGATGCTTTAACGTCAATTACATTGGCCGAAGCTATAACGGAAAAATTCAAATACACAATTTAGCCCCGGTTACTCTGCCACCCATTGTAATGAACTAACTTTACGTATTATCTGAACACTATCTTAAAACAAGATCGCGGAAAATAAAATACAACGTTTAAAGTGAGTAAGCTGGGTGAAAATCACTTGTGGCATAGACTGCCTACCATGGAAACAGATTTCGGATCCCACGTTTTACAGAATAAGTACTAAGCCTAACCGAGACGCACATATAGTACGCGAAATCACAGCTCGATAAGCGGCAAAACAGGATCTCATTTTAAACGAAACTAAAACACAAGGCGAGAGGAAAAATGTATTCTTATCCATTTTTATCAGAGTAGACTGCTCAGAAGATTCCATGTCGTGTCCTAAACAAGAATTGCTTGAATTGGCCCCACCGAACGAACAGCACGGAATAGAAAGAAAGCTTTATATACCAAGCAACGTGATCGGAGCCCAGGTGAAACTGCCTGCTTGCGTTGCAATATACACACTATCGAAGATGCATAGGTACCTTCGGATTAGCAGCCGAATCGCTGATGGAAACACTAGCCAACAAAGGATAAAAAACAATGCGCGATGCAGATTTAAGAGGAATGAAATGGCGCTGGAAATTTAAAAGCAATCCTTCCAATAGTCAAAATAAAATCTCTCTGTGCACCTGCCCCAAACACGTAGACTCATATAGTAACAAACTTACCTCGTACGGTGAAAGAAAGACCATTTGTGTACCTGGTGTTTTAGGCACATAGCTCAGAATGTGAGAATTGTGATCTTGGGAAAAGGCGGTTGAGGATTAAGAAACATTATGGAGCGGCTTTGTGCAATCACTAACAACAATTTCTCATGAATCTATATTGAGACGAAAACAACAAACGCAACGGGAGCTCCAATCACGATGTAAGCATACATATAGCCAGTTTCTAATTTATCTAACGACGTGTCACTAAACGTGCAAGCCTCACAAACTCTAAATAAGTATAAAGACATTGAAAAACGCATTGAGAATGGGAGTAAGAGAAATCAACGAACGAATGCTGGAAGGCAAAACGTCCATGTCAGCCAGATTACAAATTACGATTGTTCGTTATGCAGGTAAGCACGTTAAGGTACGCGAAAATAGATTAACTGAAATTCCGCGGCTATAATACGCCGAGAATGTGGCTTTACCTTCGACTGATCAACCAGTCAGTAGGAATCATCAAAAATCATTAGCGAAACGTGTATAAGAATTACAGGGATTTCATTAGCCACATCCTACAGGGCAGCTTATCAAGAGCAGGTCTTGTCTCGAGTTCGCTAGGGAAATCTGGGCTCACACAGTAGTGTTGTGCCTGTATTTCCGCGCAAACAGAAGCAATCGTTACTTTTCCCCAAACAATCTTAAGAAAACAAAGTAACGCACGCGTCTGCTGAAAAATGTTGGAAAAATTCTGAGAGAGATTAACAATTACATGGATGACATAATTTGTAGTCTTCAGTACTTATAGGGATACATCACTAACTTGCAGTCATCGGTACATACAGGCAATAATCATAGTTACATCTTTTAGAAAACAAACTTTTTAAAAACTCATCAAAACAATCATACCATGTTTTAGAACTTTCACTTAAGCCATATAACACCTTAAGTAACACAAACTCCGCCTATTTCATCATCGTATCCTCGTGGTTGATCTACATAAATTTCTGAGAAAAGTTTACCTTTAGAAATGCTGTCTGTCCGTCCATTTGCTCTAAAATTAAGTCCTTTTGACAACAGTATGGCAATAAAATTTTCGATGTCTGCATCACAGCAACCAAGGAATAACTATCGAACACATTTTCTTTTTGTTAAAAGCGCCTTACTCTTAACCTTGTTTTACACGTTTTATCAGATTTTCTTGTAAAACTTCAGCTTAAATAAAGATCATTTACATACACTTCAATTGCTAGTTTCCTTATGCATTGCTTGATTCCAAACTTTTAGTTCATTTCTACTCATCCCCTCAAAATTTTCTGTGTTCTCAGCACTACAGAAGCTTGATGTAGTTAATCATGACATAATCATGAAATCTATCAGGCACTCTAAGTTCTCCAGTTGAATTTATGAACTCACATTCTTGTTCTTGATTGCTTCAATCCTCTTTGATACCCTTTCCTCCTATGTGCTCAGTTTTAGATTCATTATCTATGCCTTATATCCATAATCACGAAAGTATTCGCTCCCAGAATGAGAGCCCTTTAGATCAATACACCTGATGCTTTCTTCTACAGTATCAGCATGTCTGGCAGTGATAATTTTATCTATACTCTGCATCCAACTTCACTGTGGCCTATTAAAATTGCCAAGCCTGCTTTTCAATCCCACTTTGACTTTCTCCACCGTTCTGGTATATGTACAAAAAATTGTACTTGCGAGGGCATGCTGAAAAATTTTATGTGACAACTCTTAAAACTTTTTAAATAAAAAATATAAAAAAATTATATAAAAATATAAAAGTATAAAAATAAATAAACTTTATTAACACTCTATTTATTTATTCTTCATGTCGGCATATTTATTTTTCGGCATAGTCACCCTGGCGAACAACACATTCCTTCAGTCTGTTGACACCGACACTGTAGGATGTTCGACATTGTTGATCGAGAAACAACGTTAACTCTGCTTGCACCGCTTAATCACAACCAAAGTGAGGTGCTCGAAGGTGTTCCGCAAGTTTTGGAAACCCTTGAAAATTGGATGGGTCCAAGTCGGGACAATATGGAAGATGATCGATGACAGTGAAACCAAGGCGTCGGGTTGTTCCAGATGTTGCAGTGCTTATGTGTGATCTGGCCCTGTTATACTGTAGAAGACGATGCTACATGCGTGCAAGAAGGTTTTCGAACTCGAATTCGATTGCAGCAAACTGTTTCGCATGCACAAGCATATTTATGTTACACACCGCCATGTTATATGCTACAGTTCAGAGCCCTCTAGCGCCAGAGGGCAGAAAATTTGTAGACATGAAGACTAAAGATGTAGAATGTTGATAAAGTTTGGTTTATTTGAGAAGACGTAAGAGTTTTCACATAAAAAAATTCGGAGCTTTTACCTTTCAGCACGGCCTCGTACACACAACTTTAAAAATTGAATATTTCCAAACAACACCTCGTAAGACGTTTTCCTTTCAATAGTATTAGCTAAAGTTCTGTTTTTAAGATACGCAGATGTGAAAACTACTTCAGGCCAAAATCTCCTATCTGTTCTTGCTTCAGCTAATCATATCCATAATTTACTAGTTGTGTCCTCCAGCTATAGCATTTAACTCAAGCGCATAAGGAGGACATATATTTAAAATTATTCCTTTCTGTCTTGTAAACTGATAAACACTTGAATTTAAATATTCCTCCCCGTTCTCACGTCTCAGTCTCTTAATAGTTTTGCCTGTTAAATATTTAATTTCATTTAACACGTTACACAAAGTACTCATAAACTTGATTTTTAGATTTGATGGTGTAGACTCTAACCACTTTACTATAATCATCAATAAAAGTGAGAAGGTATCTTTTCCCATTGAAAAATATCAGTTGAGTGTGCCCCTTTCACGTCAGTACGGATAACCTCTAATGTTTCTTTTGCTTTGCTTCTACTGTTTTCAAAAGGTAAGTTTTGCATTTTATTTTCAATAAAAGCTTTACATTCATAAATTCTGATTCTAAATTTGCCAGCAACCCATCTGCCAACTGATTCTTACACAACACATACAATTCACTAACATTTACATTTTCAAGGGTACGATACCATGACATGCTATCGTTATTATTCGCTCTATTTACATTGACATCTGTCTTAAAAATCTTCCATTTTGTACAGCCTATCGCTTTTCAAAGCAATCACAAAAAAGGTATTGTCTTTATCAAAACTTTTGATAAATTATCTTCAGATACAATTTTTTTTCTTGCTTTAGCGTAGCTAATCAAATTTCTCTCCATGTCTTTGACGTAAAATACAGTTTTGGTTTCAGCTGGTATCTAATCAGATTCATCTGTGCGTCTCCTAAACAAAAAACATTTTTCATTTCAGTTGGTATCATGTCATTGTAATTGGAAAATAACTAATCATAGCGCCTATTTTTGTAGCTTGCACGAATTTACCTGAAATTTTTACATTCAGAGGCTCCTTTAAAATGATGCACTTAGAGAAATAACTGTCTTTACTAACAATATCACCTGTGCAACAACTATCTGGTAACCAGTCAATCATTGTTTCCTGACTGCATAAGTTCTGTTGTGGGTTTTACTTCTGTTACAGAGCTATTCATGCCTACTCATGTAACTTCCGTTCTGTTGATGTCCATGGCGTTCTAGCTGATGAATGTTGTGTACAAATTCATACACACCGGTAAGGAGTGGTAGGCTACAGAACGGTGTGGTAACACTTGTTCACAAGAAAGCTGGACACGAACAGAAATGATTAGCGAACAAGTTAACACATTAAACAGAAGATTTATTTAACTTGTATTTTTCCAAGTCCAAGACTCATATTACAGATAACGCAGAAAGAAACAAAGTCGAACTGGTCTAATAGCAACAAGGAGGTGGCTCTATGAACTAAACGACAAGCAACAGTGTTGGAATCATGAGTAATCGATGTCTGCATAGCATCACATAGCGAAGAGGCTCCGAGTGGGAGTGGGCTGTGAGGTTGCCGCTGGATGCCCCGTATCACGGCAGCAGAGGGAGGTCATGGTACAGAGCCACTGGAGGTGCGGCACCATGGACGTACTCCATTGTGTTTGACAGATCCCGCACGACTGCTGTCATCTACATCTACATCTACATTTATACTCCACAAGCCACCCAACGGTGTGTGGCGGAGGGCACTTTACGTGCCACTGTCATTACCTCCCTTTCCTGTTCCAGTCGCGTATGGTTCGCGGGAAGAACGACTGTCTGAAAGCCTCCGTGCGCGCTCTAATCTCTCTAATTTTACATTCGTGATCTCCTCGGGAGGTATAAGTAGGGGGAAGCAATATATTCGATACCTCATCCAGAAACGCACCCTCTCGAAACCTGCCGAGCAAGCTACACCGCGATGCAGAGCGCCTCTCTTGCAGAGTCTGCCACTTGAGTTTATTAAACATCTCCGTAACGCTATCACGGTTACCAAATAACCCTGTGACGAAACGCGCCGCTCTTCTTTGGATCTTCTCTATCTCCTCCGTCAGACCGATCTGGTACGGATCCCACACTGATGAGCAATACTCAAGTGTAGGTCGAACGAGTGTTTTGTAAGCCACCTCCTTTGTTGATGGACTACATTTTCTAAGCACTCTCCCAATGAATCTCAACCTGGTACCCGCCTTACCAACAATTAATTTTATATGATCATTCCACTTCAAATCGTTCCGCACGCATACTCCCAGATATTTTACAGAAGTAACTGCTACCAGTGTTTGTTCCGCTATCATATAATCATACAATAAAGGATCCTTCTTTCTATGTATTCGCAATACATTACATTTGTCTATGTTAAGGGTCAGTTGCCACTCCCTGCACCAAGTGCCTATCCGCTGCAGATCTTCCTGCATTTCGCTACAATTTTCTAATGCTGCAACTTCTCTGTATACTACAGCATCATCCGCGAAAAGCCGCATGGAACTTCCGAACTGTCGCCATTTGATGGAAACTTGCAGTTCCATTGCCAACAATATGACGCCCGTTAGGTGGTATCGGTAGATAATACCACAATGGTAACCTCTTGAACCGTACTATTCGACCATGTGACCAGTCATCATTATTCCCACTACACTGCTTGCTTGGCCCATGTCGCCAACTGCCGCGACCGTTTCCTTGAAGACGTCCGCCACATGTCCATGAATCTATGCTTGTTCCTGATGGGCAACAGTGCCTCTTGAAATGTCCTGGTTCGCCAAATCCATAACATAACTGCTCCCGGTAGAGCATAATGCACGAAAAGCATTGGATTTTGCACCTTCACTTCCATTATTGTTTTTTAAAGCCATCATTTGAAATGTGTTTTTAAAGTATTGGACTATATGAGCTTGAAGAAAGGTCTATTAAGTCCCCGACATAGCTAGATACCGCCTACGTTTTCAATATTTAGGAGACTTACCTTTTAAGTATTTACAACAGAATGGTCCAATCCGATTTGCCGAAGCCTAGCCTGAAATTATTCGTGCAGGATGTAAACAGCGAAAGAAGTGCGCTGTGAATATTTTAGATGCTAAGGCCCACTGCAAGTATTCAAACAGAAATTTCAAGGCGTACACACGCGAATTTTACGACACTTGAAGCATACCAAACTAGTCTCAGATCGTTAATATTTTTGGATAACTTTAAGTTCATACTGACAGCTAAATTGCTGTAGATGTAATTGTTACACAAGTCATTAGCAGAGGACACAAAATCAAAGCAGTCTATTTTGTTACACTATAGATGACTTCCATCAATCGAGACTTCAATTCGTTGACATGAAATGTTTTATAAAATTTCTGTAGCCCAATTCTTACGATAATTTTTGAATAATATATATTTTACTAACAGTTACCCTTAAAAGTAGCTCGAATTGTTCAGCAGGTTTAGTAACCTCGATTTTTTTTTTTTTTTTGGCTATTGATATTTGCTTCTAAAGTCCCCAGTGGTTGTCTTTTGTGCCTTGTCGAGCAGATCTGCTGGAGAAAATTCAGCGGTATCTAAAGGACTTCCTCAGAATGTTGAATAATAATTTTATCATCAGCAGAATGCACTGTACCTAAGTACATTGTATCTAAGTATGTGCTTTAAATTTTTTAATTCCTTGGCTTTCTTTGAACTCTTATTACCTAATAATAATATCTATGCACGTATTAAAAAGTAAAAGAGATAAGCTGCAGCACTGGCGTATTCCGCACTTAATGTAAAAGTGCGTGAGATAGAAAATCTTTTTATTTTCACCGCAGTTTTTGTGCCAGACGGAGAGGATGTAGTCTCATTAACAGAGAACTACTCAATGACAGGGATGTTTTGGCTGTAAAAGGTTTATTTAGTAATCAGTGAATGTAAGGAGTCTCTCTTGTCCTTTCACTCAACATTTTCAGTGACAGATAGTTTAGGATTGATTTGGCCTTCTCAACCTTGCTTTTCCTAAACGCTAAAGCATCCCGTAGATTTTGCCACTAGAATACTTTTTAATCCAATACTTCTAACAAACAGAGTCCTAGTCTCAAATATAGGCTGTATGCTTGTAAGCAGAAATAAAGGAGACGAAGGCAAAATCGAAATTGACGGGACTTCATCGCTCGCTCCGCCCCCGCCTTTTACAAACGCCTCTTGGTTTTTCTCCCTGACAGCATTGCTAGTTGTTCATGTAAAGTAGAATAACGCGCTTTCCCCACCGATGGTGGCCGGGTGCGGGGAAATTAAAGGAGATGATACGACGCTACACGGAACGGCATTTTACCCCTAATCATGTCACGCGACAGTGTAAAACGATGACAAACGCTCGCGGAAAAAGAGGGAAGCGTCGATATTCAGAGACTGTTTGTCACTGACTCCTACTCGCGGCGCTCGCAGATTGATGGTGATGTTGCATGCTTATGGGGCCAGAGATATGAAAGATTAAAACATTGTGAGGGGCCTGGAGATAGCCGCCGTCACGGAAGGCGCCTGCGTACAGTGAGCGAATGCACAGCATGCGGGACATCACGCCACCAGCCCCTCCCAGCGGTGCTGGCCCGCTTGGACTTGGTCGGCGAGGCGTTCTTAATCACCTCCAGTACACAGTATACATAAATAGGTCGAGTGAATAGTTCCAAGTCTATAATATTAGTTATACTCAAATCCTGCACTGAAACTGCTGTAGTGAACCAGAAACCACATGGAAAAACTAGAGCTTTATAAACAGAGGTGACAGAAGTCATGGGACAGCGATATTCACATATATCGATGTCGGTAGTATCGTGTACACAAGGTTAAAAAGACAGTGCAGTGGTGGAGCTGTCATTTGTACTCACGTGATTCATATGAAAGGTTTTACAACGTGATTACGGCCGCACGGCGGAAATTAACAGACTTTGAATGCAAAGTGGTAATTGGAGCTAGAAGCATGGGAAATTTCATTTCGAAAATCATTATGTAATTCAGTATTCCGAGATCCATTATGTTAATAGTGAACCGCCCTGCTTAACCCGCAGTACAGGACGGATAGTTTAAATTGTGGAGAGGGGCCAAAATAAGGGGCTGTCAGTTACACTCGAACATACAACTTTATTATTTGATCAAACATTACAAGAGCCGCAATTTTTTTAGCACACACCTTTAATCTTTGGGACTTAGTTACTGGCTGAAAGCCACTTTAATTTAAAAACGGCTGAAGGCCAATAACTTAAAAAGCAAGCATAATCAGAAATTTAAAAGGCAAGCCTTATCTTACAACAGTTCCTTATTTAGACTGAAGACCCAAAGAATCTGAGATTTTCAGAGCAAACAATTTGAATTCAAAATCAGTTGAAAGCCCAACACGTCAGGCTAAACAAATTAAAAAAAACGCAGTACGTAAAACAGTTCTTAATTAGGCAAAACTCAACCAAGACAGAAATTTAAAAGGCAAAGCCTTATCTTAAATCAGTTCTTTAGTTAGGCTGAAGGTCCCAAGAATCAGACACTTCAAGAGCAAACAAGTTATATTCAAATCAGCTGAGGCCCTAACACTTAAAACTCCATAACATCATTTTTTAAATACCAAAGGCCTTATGTGAAGCAGTTCTTTAATTTAGGCTGAAGGCCTTAAGAGCCAAACAACTTTCACTCAAAATTGGCTGAAGGTACAATACTTAAAATTCAACAACATTAAAATTTTCAAAATACCAAAGGCCTTACGTGAAACATTTCTTTAAATTAGACTGAAGGCCTGATGAATCTAACGCCTTAAGGGCAAAACAACCTTAATTTTAAAAAAATCGGCTAGAAGCCATACAAATACAAACAACAACAACAACAAATAAAAACGGCAGTACACCAAAGAGCGCTCAGATTTCCGAGGGTCGGCTTGGAATTCAAACTAACGCTCGCTTTGGTGAGACAGGCAGTCGGGTAAACCATACACGATTCGACGACAACCTAACCGACCGACAGTCAACGGACCCATCGACAACACAACTTCCACTTCACCCGAACAGGGCTCAACAGGGAGTTCAACGGAGCAAAGTAGAAGATATTGGTGCCCACAAACAATCATACATAGAGCTGTCAAACTACACACCGTGCTGCACAGCAACAACACGATGGGGAAACTACACTGCCTGAAATTTACGTCAAAGGCCAGGAGAGGTAAGTCAAACGTTAACGGCCGCAAGGCAGAAGATTCTGCTGGTATACTTCAATTCCAATAATCAAATACAGTGAAACTCCACTGAAGGGTGGCTAGAACTTGAAAACCACGTTGTTGCTCGGGGGAATATCCCAACAGTTGACAACGAACTCCAAACGACACAATGTGGTCTTGACTTGCTGGTAGATTAAATCAAAACTCATCTTTCGTGTCCAGGGTCGGTGCACCACAGACCTCGTAGCAATGGGAACAGCCACTCCCCCCCCCCCCCCCCCCCGCCCCACACACATCACACATATACACACACTCTCACACTGCGTAGAGACCGCCAGCGGGCCCGGCCAAACTACACTCCTGGAAATGGAAAAAAGAACACATTGACACCGGTGTGTCAGACCCACCATACTTGCTCCGGACACTGCGAGAGGGCTGTACAAGCAATGATCACACGCACGGCACAGCGGACACACCAGGAACCGCGGTGTTGGCCGTCGAATGGCGCTAGCTGCGCAGCATTTGTGCACCGCCGCCGTCAGTGTCAGCAAGTTTGCCGTGGCATACGGAGCTCCATCGCAGTCTTTAACACTGGTAGCATGCCGCGACAGCGTGGACGTGAACCGTGTGTGCAGTTGACGGACTTTGAGCGAGGGCGTATAGTGAGCATGCGGGAGGCCGGGTGGATGTACCGCCGAATTGCTCAACACGTGGGGCGTGAGGTCTCCACAGTACATCAATGTTGTCGCCAGTGGTCGGCGGAAGGTGCACGTGCCCGTCGACTTGGGACCGGACCGCAGCGACGCACGGATGCACGCCAAGACCGTAGGATCCTACGCAGTGCCGTAGGGGACCGCACCGCCACTTCCCAGCAAATTAGGGACACTGTTGTTCCTGGGGTATCGGCGAGGACCATTCGCAACCGTCTCCATGAAGCTGGGCTACGGTCCCGCACACCGTTAGGCCGTCTTCCGCTCACGCCCCAACATCGTGCAGCCCGCCTCCAGTGGTGTCGCGACAGGCGTGAGTGGAGGGACGAATGGAGACGTGTCGTCTTCAGCGATGAGAGTCGCTTCTGGCTTGGTGCCAATGATGGTCGTATGCGTGTTTGGCGCCGTGCAGGTGAGCGCCACAATCAGGACTGCATACGACTGAGGCACACAGGGCCAACACCCGGCATCATGGTGTGGGGAGCGATCTCCTACACTGGCCGTACACCACTGGTGATCGTCGAGGGGACACTGAATAGTGCACGGTACATCCAAACCGTCATCGAACCCATCGTTCTACCATTCCTAGACCGGCAAGGGAACTTGCTGTTCCAACAGGACAATGCACGTCCGCATGTATCCCGTGCCACCCAACGTGCTCTAGAAGGTGTAAGTCAACTACCCTGGCCAGCAAGATCTCCGGATCTATCCCCCATTGAGCATGTTTGGGACTGGATGAAGCGTCGTCTCACGCGGTCTGCACGTCCAGCACGAACGCTGGTCCAACTGAGGCGCCAGGTGGAAATGGCATGGCAAGCCGTTCCACAGGACTACATCCAGCATCTCTACGATCGTCTCCATGGGAGAATAGCAGCCTGAATTGCTGCGAAAGGTGGATTACACTGTACTAGTGCCGACATTGTGCATGCTCTGTTGCATGTGTCTATGTGCCTGTGGTTCTGTCTGTGTGATCATGTGATGTATCTGACCCCAGGAATGTGTCAATGAAGTTTCCCCTTCCTGGGACAATGAATTCACGGTGTTCTTATTTCAATTTCCAGGATTGTATGTCCCGTGGAGAACTCATCGCCGCTCCACGCCAACCGACCAACTGGTCGCACGCCGCCCAGGTGGAAACTATAAGCGTCAGGTCAAAGATAGTCCAAGGGTGCGAACATCGATACACACCACTGCTGCCACCCTCAGAACGGAAGGATAACAGCATAATCGCGATAACTGTGGGAGATTGAACACAGAATCGCAACGAAGTTTTAAACCAGCGCATAGCATGAGACAGCCACCGCTTAAAGAGTGTGCCGAGAATACCAAAATTCAGGCTGATTGGAACTGGTAAACTTCGGCTATTTGGAGACTATTCGCAGCCATTCATTGACATCATGTTCCCAAACGACGTTCGAATTTTTATGGATTAAAAAGCGCCATGTCAACGGACCACAACTGTTCGCAGTTGATTTGAAGAACATTCTGGACAATTTGAGCTAATCATTTGCCTACCCAGATCGCCCAACATGAATCCCATCGGACATTTATGGGACATAATCGAGAGGTCACGTCGTGCACAAAATCCTGCACCAGCAATACCTTCGAAATTATCGACGGCTACAGAGACAGCATGGCTCAGTGTTTCTGCAGGGAGCTCCCAGAGACTTGTTGAGTCCATGCCACTCTAGCTGCTCCACTACGCCGGCCGAAAGGAGGTCCGATACGATGTTAGTATGTAGGTCTATCCCATGACTTTTGTCACCTCACTGTAACGTGAGTCACTGTTGACCCAAATACAGAAAAAGTTAACCAAAATAAATATGATGGAATGATTTGGATATCTTGCAAAATTACTGACTGTACTCCGCTGCTTTAAATGAAGCGTGCAAGTGAATA
Source organism: Schistocerca serialis cubense (assembly GCF_023864345.2). Classification (NCBI taxonomy): domain Eukaryota; kingdom Metazoa; phylum Arthropoda; class Insecta; order Orthoptera; family Acrididae; genus Schistocerca; species Schistocerca serialis. The sequence goes on along the minus strand of NC_064643.1, from coordinate 507,668,393 downwards.
ACACACTAGGATATACAGGATGATTCAAAAAGAATACCACAACTTTAAAAATGTGTATTTAATGAAAGAAACATAATATAACCTTCTGTTATACATCATTACAAATAGTATTTAAAAAAGTTTTTTTCACTCAGAAACAAGTTCAGAGATGTTCAATATGGCCCCCTCCAGACACACGAGCAATATCAACCCGATACTCCAACTCGTTCACCACTCTCTGTAGCATATCAGGCGTAACAGTTTGGATAGCTGCTGTTATTTCCCGTTTCAAATCATCAATGGTGGCTGGGAGAGGTGGCCGAAACACCATATCCTTAACATACCCCCATAAGAAAAAATCGCAGGGGGTAGGATCAGGACTTCTTGGAGGCCAGTGATGAAGTGCTCTGTCACGGGCTGCCTGGCGGCCGATCCATCGCCTCGGGTAGTTGACGTTCAGGTAGTTACGGACAGATAAGTGCCAATGTGGTGGCGCTCCATCCTGCTGAAATATGAATTGTTGTGCTTCTTGTTCGAGCTGAGGGAACAGCCAATTCTCTAACATCTCCAGATACTGTAGTCCAGTTACAGTAGCACCTTCGAAGAAAAAGGGACCAAAAACTTTACTGGCTGAAATGGAACAGAACGTTCACCTTAGGCGAGTCACGTTCATACTGAGTTGTTTCCCGCGGATTCTCAGTGCCCCATATACAGACATTGTGACGGTTGACTTTCCCGTTAGTGTGGAAAGTTGCTTCATCACTAAACACAATCTTTGAAACGAAAGATTCATCTGTTTCCATTTGAGCAAGGATAAAATCACAGAAGTCGAATCTTTTAATCTTATCAGCTGCAGACAGTGATTGAACCAATTTCAGACGATAAGGTTTCATAACTAACCTTTTTCGTAGGACTCTCCATACAGTTGATTGTAGAATTTGCAGCTCTCTGCTAGCTCTGCGAGTCGATTTCCCTGGGCTGCGAAGAAATGCTTGCTGCATGCGTGCTACATTTTCATCACTCGTTCTCGGCCGTCCAGAACTTTTCCCTTTGCACAAACTCCCATTCTCTGTAAACTGTTTATACCAACGTTTAATACACCACCTATCAGGAGGTTTAACACCATACTTCGTTCGAAATGCACGCTGAACAACTGTCGTCGATTCACTTCTGCCGCACTCAATAACACAAAAAGCTTTCTGTTGAGCGGTCGCCATCTTAGCATCAACTGACGCTGACGCCTAGTCAACAGCGCCTCAAGCGAACAAATGTACAACTAAATGAAACTTTATAGCTCCCTTAATTCGCCGACAGATAGTTCTTAGCTCTGCCTTTTGTCGTTGCAGAGTTTTAAATTCCTAAAGTTGTGGTAATCTTTTTGAATCACCCTGTATTATGAAGTATAAAGGGTTTCTGATGAATAGTACTATCTACGACAGTCTCTTACGCTAACGGTAGCATACGGACGAGAGCAAGGCGCTATGACTACCTGTTTGATATAGTGATGGTTCATCTTTCCAAATCAGTACAGCAGCCACAATGTGAGACATGCCATCAATGGTCCTTGTTTGGTAAGATTCTGCAAGTATACAGCACCGGATGTCTACGAACAGGTCAGTTTCCATAAATTTCGGGCCGTTGATTTGTCGGCGCGGAACCCCCGTCAGACACCATCTCGGATCGGACGAGTTTGGTTTCCAAGGCATCAAAATGAGTTCACTATCATGCTCCTCAATCTGCTGTAGCACAATTCTGGCACTGTGACGTGTACGGCTGTCCTGATGGAAGATGCCGTCTCCCTAAAGGAAGATATCAAACACTAAGCAATCGAGGGGGTCCATAATAATGCTCGCACAGTCCCGATATTCCACGGCCTGTGTTGTTTAGATGTACGACTCAAAGTTCCTTCGGACACACATGCGTGCGTTCATGCATTTATCCGCCTATGCTGGCAAGTGTCTCTGAATTAAAATGTCTCCTCTGTACGGAAACATACGTAATGAATTTACGACTATTCGTCATTGTGACGTGACTGACGAGATATCAGGGCTGGGGTATGGCCACGAGTCGTGCTCGGATAGCCTAATGGTAAGGCGGGAAATAAGGGTTCGAGTCCCTATCCGGCACAAATTTTCCCTGTCGTCATTCCATTGTACAGCTGACGGTTATCCACAATCCCACCTGCGAATATATTTCAAGCATTTCAGAACGTCAATGGTCGCTGTAGTGCTTGTTCCTTCGGACATGCATGCATCTCCGAAGGAATGAATCGTACACCTAAACATGAGAGGCACTGCAATACCCTATTTTTCCACCAACACCCGGTAAGTGACTTTCAGTTCTACGGGAACATACGTAATGAATGTGCGAGAACACGTTGTTGACACGTGGTTAACAACCTATGAACGTCTGGATCTGCCTGTGACTCGTGCTCGGATAGCCTAATGGTAAAGCAGCCGCTCTCAATAATCGGGAAATCAGGGTTCGAGTTTCGGTCCAGCACAAATTTTCATTGTCGTCATTCCATTACACAATTAATGGTTGTGGATATTCACAACTGCGATTACAATTCATACATAGCGAACAATAAGCCGCTTCTCTTGGATGCTTGTCGTGTGGATCTGCATGCCGTTTAGTGTGGTCGTCTCATCGATACCACATTTACATGGCTGTCGTTGCATACCAACTAACATGAGCAGCTGTATCGTGGAGCGCTAAATCGCTGACTCGTTAGATCACGGTCGTGCTGTTGTGACTTTCTCATTGTGCTAGTAGATGTCTCTGCTTACATCAAGAAGAGTCCACTATCATAATCCTCGAACCACTGTAGCTCAATTTAGGAGCTGTGACATGGTCAGTTGTCCTGTTGGACGACGCCGTCGCCGTCGAGGAAGATGTCACGTATGAAGCAACGAAGATGGTCCACAATTATACTCGCGTAGTCCACAGCTGTTACGCTGCCTTCAATTACTGCCATAGGTCTCATGGAAGCCCAGTGAATGCCTTCACAGCAAAGCACTGTCCCCACCGGCTTGCGTCAGTGGCGTGCACATTTCTAGCAGCCATTCGCCTAAATGACGAAGTATCCGCACACGACCATGAAGCCAGTATGTACCAAGATCTGCCACAAATCGCCACCTATCGGGTTTTATAGAGCGGGTGTGGTGTGGCGTGGACGCCCAACACCCTGTCACCTACTCATGGGTTAAGCGCCCTTCAATCGCTTTCCACAAATGCTCACAACAGTAGTACGAGATCAGCTACTACGGAAACAAACGACCAGATTTGCCCTTTTCGAGATGCTAGATCTCAGCCACCGAGTCAGAACGATTTCCCCTTTATCGGAGATTCTTGTATAAATGGCTTTTCCACCTACGATCGTATCGTCACTGAAACGAGCCCCTTATATACCTTTCCGATTGCGTCACTTGCCAACAATGGCACTAGACGGCATTATTTAGCGATGGACAGTGGTCATAATATTTTGGCTCATCAGTGTCGTTTTCATGGCATCAATCCGGCCGTGGGGCTACAAGAGACCGAATTCAGGTGTTTTGTCAGCTGGAACAAAGCTGTATGCCCAGACATGGCTATCAGCGGCTGCATGAGGCTCACTCCTAGTAATGAAAAAAAAAGTGAATAACTTACATTAATAAATTAATATCCTCTAGAAAGACATTATGAGGGAAAAAAAATTTCTTTATGTCGTTTGAAATACGAACCGAGAAAAGGGAAGTTAGTCTCGGCGAAACAACCTCCAATGTAGGCGCGTAGAATCACTTTGTCTATGAGTATTGTGTGCTTCTACCTGTATGAGGAATTTGTATAATGCAACAGACTGATGTTGTATTCATTGTCAAGGACACAGCCTATCCCTAAAGACAGAGATCTGGAAAATTAACTCGAACGCAATCGTATGGGGAAGTAGTAAAAAAATTGACATCAGTTAAAGGTTGACAGTGAGAAAATACAAGTCCGCTTAGATTGCTCCGTGTACACGAAAACGAGCAAAATACCTTACATCTATTTCAAAACTTAGTGGAAATTTATTTCAGGTCTTTCTTCATGCACGAGCTTGTAATTCTAGTAATTTCTTAAAGAGCCCATGTAAATAGATAAATCTCAAACTAATTTGAAGCTGTACTGAGAATACAATAACTGCAATGCGCAGCCTTTCTGTTTTATGAAGTGCATAGAAATAAATGAACTAGTTACATGGAAGAAATCACTAGACGACTCAACGTCAGGAAAGAGGATAACGAGATTTATTAGAAGTGGACAAGCTCCTGCATACGAAGTATGGGCAATCTTATAAGAGAATGGAATGTAAACAATAACTCGAAATGGTAAAAGGGACTTGATTCTTTATTCAGAATAATAATTATCTCGAAATGTTTGTATTCACGACTTTGTTACAGCAAATAACGTGTTGCACATATTCCCTATTGACCTAATAAAGTTGTAGTGAAGCACGTACAGGCAAAGAGCATTACAATGTTCAGTGAAGAAAACCCATGACAAGGAACAAACCATATGTATAAGGCTGACGGTGATATAACACCCTTCTAAACGAAAGTCTTGGCAAGAACGACCACTGAATCTACTACTAAATCCTATTCTACCATTTTTTACTTAAATTATCTATAAATATTACAAGTAATCTGCTAAACAATTGCTGTGCCATTATTTTTCGGCGCCATATGTCATTTTCCCGTTTCTGCAATTTTAATTACATCACTTAAAGGCTTAGGAATACTGACAAAACCTGCTTTGAAACTTCCTGGCAGATTAAAACTGTGTGCCAGACCGAGACTCGAACTCGGGACCTTTGCCTTTCGCGGGCAAGTGCTCTACCAACTGAGCTACCCAAGCACGACTCACGCCCCGTCCTCACAGCTTTAATTCCGCCAGTACCTCGTCTCCTACCTTCCTATCAGCGCACACGCCGCTGTAGAGTGAAAATTTCGTTCTAAATGGTTCAAATGGCTCTGAGCACTATGGGAGTCAACTGCTGAGGTCATTAGTCCCCTAGAACTTACAACTAGTTAAACCTAACTAACCTAAGGACATCACAAACATCCATGCCCGAGGCAGGATTCGAACCTGCGACCGTAGTGGTCTTGCGGTTCCAGACTGCAGCGCCTTTAACCGCACGGCCACTTCGGCCGGCTTTCGTTCTAAAACCTACTTTACGTACATACAGCGTTATTCAAGGATACCCTTCATTTCTTAAAAGTTCGTAAGGCAGATTAATGTACTCCACATGATAGCTATTGATTTGCTGGGAAATGACAGATTTTTGTGACACAGGAGTGATCCAGAGAGGTGTTTAAACGTGACTATGGATTACATTAATACTGTTCACAGTTTACTACGTCTACTCTACGTTTCACAGGAAATAGACGAGAAGAACATCTGTGAGAGATGAGGCTCCCGTAAGCCTCGCGGCTGCTCATTCACTCTGTTACAGGCTGCCACAAACAGTTTTCAGCTTTGTTGTCTTTCATTATTTGTCATTTATTGTCTCCCAGTCGTTTTCACTTTTATCGTAGCACTACTGAGAAACAGAAAACATTTTGTAAACGTACACGCAGGCATTATAACCAAGCATTGTAACCAAGAAACAGACAAACAACTCTACCACATTTAACTGAATAAAGTGAAACGTCTACAGCGTCGAGAGAATGCATTTGACAAGTTGGATACACGGTACCAGTATGAATAAGTTACTGGTAGAGGAGCTTCTCATACACACGCAATACCCTCTAAGACAAAAAGAACGACGCTCAACGAATTATCTGAATAAGGCGGAATTCGATACACGTGATATAGATGTACAGAAAAGCAAATGTTTACAATTTCAGAAAAAATTTGGATGAATTACTCAAGAGAAAGAGATTTACAAACTGAGCAAGTCAGTGACCTGTTGGTTCATCTCTGGCCCATATGCAAGAGGGTTGTTGGATGTCTTCCTGAGGGATATTGTGTCAAATTCGTCCAAATACAGCGTTAGAGTGTCAAAATCCAAGATGGTGGGGTAGGGGGGGAGCTGCCTATAATGCTCAAAACCTTCTCAGTTTGGATGAGACCTGGCGATCTTAATGGACAAGGTAGGGTTTGGAAAGCACGAAGAAAAGCAACAGAAACTCTCTCTGTGTGCAGCAGAAATGGAAGCCCAAGATGGGTTGCCATGAAAGGCAACAAAACGGGCGCAGAATATCGTCGACGGAGCGTTAAGCAGTGAGGGTGCCACGGATGACAACCAAAGAGGTACTGCTATGGAAAGAAACGGCACCCCAAACCATCGCTTCGGGTCGTATGGTAGGCGGCTGTCCGACTGGTCGCCCGCCGCTGTCAAGGCGTGTAGAGATACGTCTTCTGCCCGAAATTTTATTGACTGCAGCAGTGATGATTCCACCTTCGAGTCGAGCCCCCATGTCCAGTGAAGACCTTTCTGCAGACGCCACAGACAGCGTTGGCATACCAACCTGACTGTCGCCCGCCATACGGCTTGACAATCAGTAATGATGGTCTGTGGTGCTGGTTCTTTTCATAGCAGGACCCGTTTGGCAACCATGGCATCCTTACAGCACAGTATTGTACGCCTTCATGGCGAGCCATCTTGGGATTATACAGGGTGTTACACAAAGGTACGGCCAAACTTTCAGGAAACATTCCTCACACACAAAGGAAGAAAATATGTTATGTGGACATGCGTCCGGAAACGCTTACTTTCCATGTTAGAGCTCATTTTATTACTTCTCTTCGAATCACATTAATCATGGAATGGAAACACACAGCAACAGAACGTACCAGCGTGACTTCAAACACTTTGTTACAGGAAATGTTCAAAATGTCCTCCGTTAGCGAGGATACATGCATCCACCCTCCGTCGCATGGAATCCCTGATGCGCTGATGCAGCCCTGGAGAATGGCGTATTGTATCACACCCGTCCACAATACGAGCACGAAGAGTCTCTACATTTGGTACCGGGGTTGCGTAGACAAGAGCTTTCAAATGCCCCCATAAATGAAAGTCAAGAGGATTGAGGTCAGGAGAGCGTGGAGGTCGTGGAATTGGTCCGCCTCTATCAATCCATCGGTCACCGAATCTGTTGTTGAGAAGCGTACGAACATTTCGACTGAAATGTGCAGGAGCTCCATCGTGCATGAACCACAAGTTGTGTCGTACTTGTAAAGGCACATGTTCTAGCAGCACAGGTAGAATATCCCGCATGAAATCATGATAACGTGCTCCATTGAGCAGTACATACTGACGAAACTAAAATGAGCTCTAACATGGAAATAAAGCGTTTCCGGACACATGTCCACATAACATCTTTTCTTTATTTGTGTGTGAGGAATGTTTCCTGAAATTTTGACCGCACCTTTTTGTAACACCCTGTATTTACCCCGCATAGGGCGAGAGTTTCTACTGCTTGTCTTCATACTTGCCAAACCCTAACGTCGCCAGCATGATCGCCGGATTTCTCCGTAATTGCCCATTTGAGAACGTTTTGAGCATTACTAGCAAGACCGTCCAACCACCTCGGGATTTTGATGATTTAATGTGCCAAATGGACAGAAATTCGCACGATATCCCTAAGGATGACATCCAACAACTCTATCAATCAATGACAAGCCGAATAACCACTAGTGTAAGGGCCAGAAGCGCTCCAAAGCGCTATTGAATTTTCTCAACTTGTGAAGCCCTTTCTTTTGAATAAACCAACCAATTTTCTTGACACAATCATCACATCCACCGATTTCGGTCGTATTCCGATAATTCCTACGTGTGCGTCGTATTTTTGTTTTCTTAGAGTGTCTATTTATGTTGCTGGAACCTCTTTACGTCAGCCACAGCTGCGTTCATGAAAATGTTTTTAGAACGGGACGTACGACTCTACTCCTGCTACGTCACAGTGCACGCCCGAATCGCTGCCGAATTCCTACAGCGAGCATTCTTCTCGACAGCGGACACTGAAGAGCCAGCAGGACGGTATCGCACACAGCAGCTAGCTCTGGCGAGCGCCTCGCCTTTCCGGACTTGTCTCTGCAATGGACTGCAGAGCTCGCCGGAAGGGCGGCTGGGTGCTGCTGCTCCTTCCTTCCCCCTCGCCCAAGAATTCACTTCTGGGCGCCAATTACAGGCTAACGATTTCCAGTGGCCCCGCGCCCGCCTTTGTTTCCCCGCAGAAGTTTGCTTGTTACCGTTTAAGTGAGAGCCGAGAAAAGTTTAAACACTCACCCCTGCGAGCGACAAGTTCTCCTGCCAGTTCCGTAACGGGTCTTTGATGGTATCCGTTTGCTCCGGAAAAGGCGACAGGCGCAGCGCTGCCGGCTGGCGACATTAAGGAGAACGAGCGATTAGGCCTATCATTCCAGAACGCAGCGGCTTAAACACACTGGAGAAATTACGCGCTGAGGTTTCTGTAGGTGCATGCGGACGTCTGTTATCCGCATCTGTACTCATTAAATGTGCACCAGAGCGCTGTCTTTTAGGAAAACATTGATCGTCAGCTATGATTACAGTTGTAGAAACACAAGAATTCAGTATAAGTTATATCGTCATGGTCTTTAGCCCTAAGGCTGGTTTGATGCAACTCTCCAAGCAACTTAGATCCATTTGAACCTGCTTACTGTACTTAAGTCTTGGTCCCCTGTACTGTTTATATCCCGGCCCCTCCTCTCCCCGACACACACACACACACACACACACACACACACACACACACAAACACACTCACACATGCATACATACGCTTCCTTCATTAAAAATGTAGTGATTCCTTGATGCCTCGCGATGTACTCCTTCAGTCGATCTCTTTTCTCAGTCAAGTCGTGCTTCAAATTTCTTCTTTCGCCAATCCTGTTCAGTACCTCCTCATTATTTATTCGATCTACCCATCCAATCTTCAGCATTCTTCTGTAGTACCACTTTCCTAAATCATTTATTGTCTTCTTGTCTTCTCCTTCTGTAGTACAAAATTCCTGAATCTTTTATTGTCTTCTTGTCTGAGCCGTTTATCACCCACGTTGCACTTCTATAAAAGAATACAATCCAGAACACCACCTCCAAAACCAGCTTCTTAAATTTGTATTCGAATATACATTCATTTGGCGGTATGTGCAATGTATGCTACAGAAAGACGATTTTTTGATCTTAGGACACATAGGGTGGGTATTACTGAAAATTATACTAGGAATAACGAAAAACTTGAACAAGAACTTTGATTGCTACACATGTATTAAGGTGAGAAGAACTGCAGAGATCTCGGCGATTCAAATTACGGACGTAAACCTAGTTAAGTGGGGCCATTAGCTGGAGACACACTGTATGTGACTACGTCACTAACATACAAGCTAATCAAAGTTATAGGCTAAAAAAGCACCGAGAAGGCACAAGAAAAGAGGATGAACGACATTCTAAAGAAAGAAGCCCATATAGTATCTCCGGTTACAGGCCAAGAGAAGCGTGCCTGCACTACAATGCCAGAGACATCCCAGCTTTGCCCAATTCTACAGCGAGAGAAGAAAAGACATCTTTCATCTCTGTACGTTGGTAAAGTAGCATAACGTGTAGGGAGCGACTGTATACTGGAAACTTTAAAACTTAAAAGAGGCAGAGAAACACCTCTTAACGAATTTGGGATCACGAGAAGAGAAAAAGATAACGGGGACAACAAGACAGTCATCAGGGCACTACGCTCTCCCCAGTTTTATTAAACATCAGCACAGCCTACATCTAAATGTATCGGATATGTTTCGATATGAATTACGTAAAGGACGTTGCCTCTGTTAAAAATGGTAACTAAGCGCAGTTTTAGAAATGTTGCCTGCTCATTTGCTTGCAGGGGCACCAAACTCGTTCCCACTGATTGTTTCGACGTTCATGTTGAGCTGATGGGTATTTGCACCTTGCCCAAAGGTCCACGTCTACACATTAACCGCCTCCCTCTGAACGTGATGACAAGCAACCAGCCGGACACTATTGCCCTCTCAAAATAAGATTCTATTTCCTCAAAACGTCACAGCAATGCAAGCACGATTATGTGTCCATCTTTTAATTTTCTTCCGTCATATTTTTCCATATTGCTAGCTAACACTTGGACTGAGTGGGTGAGGTGGGGGACTGATGACCATAGATGTTAAGTCCCATAGTGCTCAGAGCCATTTGTGTGAGGTGGACGGGGTGTCATTTTGTGGTGGTGTCTTAAGACACGCGGTTTACAAGCAGGAGTCAAGCTACCAAGCTACCTTGGCAGATAATTATGTCTGACATATCACAAAGATTACACAGAAACTGTGTGGCTACATTTATATTTGAGAATTGAACAAAATTAGGCTGAAAGAAACGCCGAGCTTACAGAAAACTAAACGATATTACCCCTAAAATGTCGTAGTTTGAAAGGTCCTGCATCCCCTCTGGTTTCTTTACATGTAAGAAATACTAATCTACACAACAGCAACGTTCGGATCGACTTTCCATTCCTTGTTTGCTCCTGCTTTCTCATTACACGGAAACCCACGGTTAGCTATCCGACTTCATATTCAACTATCAAACCTATCCTAGTAGGATGCAGTCTCTCATTTTTGTAGCAAACATAGAAGAAACGGGACTCAGATTAGAAACCGTTCAACTGATGCGTGACTCCGAATTATTCCTAAAACAATCTTACTAGTTCTTTGGTTCAGTGTTGGGATAAAAGTTTTCCTTTTTTGAAAATTAGACAGTTCTTTATTTTTTAGCACACGTTCCACATGCCGGATCTAATGAACTCATCATTATGATCCTCGTAACTTACCTTTATGTGCTGTCTGACTTTTAAAACTCTTCTGTACCACTTTCTTTCTTAGCGTAGTATCTCCCGCTTTCTGAATCTATTTCAGTTAAAGCTGGACCCAAGATTCTTTGCCTGTGGCACCCCTACAGAGCTTAATCTGTCCTGCAGCGTACGCCACTACAATTATTAATAAAAGCCACTACAGTGACATGCGTTTTTTTAAGGCAGTAATCTGTTGAATGGTCTTGTGCTCCATATTTTCTATCTTGTACTATTCATTTAATATCTGCGGAAGTACAACAGCCAACACATTTAGCATATTTTTGTGATGGTGAGCTTCTACTATTTTTCTCGTTGACTCCTCTCCCTCCAGCGCCAAGTTAACTATTCCCGTTGTAACCTCCCCACAGTAAAATGATATGAATAATATTCACATTTAGTGTAACCTCTCAACAGTAAAAGTTCCGAAACCTCCCAACAGTAAAAAATATAACCAGAACATTGACACTTAGAGTAACCTACCAACAGATAAGCTCCGTCACCTACCAATAATACAATGTGACTAACCTCTCAATAAAATTGTCGCTCACTTATAACCTTTAAATAATGACTGTGAATTTAAACTGGTAAATTTAGGACGTCAGCAGTGCTGTGTCATGGCCCTGAAAATTCATTCTGAATCAATTGAAAAATCTTACCTCAATTAGGTTACCGGATAACGCTGATATATCTGCTCCCATAAGAAATTATTCTGGCACAGCCGAGTGCAATGCTGGCCGATAGATTTATCATGTATAAAAGGAAACAACTGATTTTTCTTTTCAATAATCGGAATGACCAAGGACTGGAGAAATTAGTAAATTCTTTAAATTGAAATGAATGATTGTCAAAAGTTACTTTTTATGAGAAAGATTATTATTAAGAGATTTTTTAAAAACATTTACATGGGACTTGATATAACAATACTACATATGCGCGAGGCTGCTTTTACCTTATATTATACCGCTCAGGCTCCGCCATCGCTCCACCACGACCGGCCCAGCCAACACGATACACCAGATTGCTCGCTAGCAACAACTTACTCCTACTGCTACACAGTTCCTACTGCATACAACACTGCTCTTTGGTCTGAGACTCTCTGATAGCTTACATATCACTGGCAGCGCGAGCAATCCATCGAAATTACATCTGCTCGAGTGCGCCAGCAACAAATTCCTTAATCATGGACCTCTTACATCGTATGACATTGCAAATGTTCCCCTTAACTTCTCCCTTCTTCTGGTTACAGTGCGCTGTAGATTTCTTTTATCATCTGTTACCGTTAGTGCTTACTGACATCCTACTTCATCCATACACTTAGTTTTTAACGTCGCTTAACAGTACCACATTTCAAACGCTTCCCGTTTCTTCTAAAATAGCGCTTCCAAGCAATGCTGGGCGTTGGCCGTATATTTCAAGTAACTATTTCGTTATTTTAAATCAACATCTGAGTTATTGCTTCTTCGACGTACAAGATGAACGAGAGTAGTGCTCAGCCGCAACTCTGCTTTAGATTCTTCTTACAACTAAATCGTCTATTTAGATTTTGTACATTATTCGTCTGTGTCAATACTTTTTCCCCAATCTAAGGTCTGTGAATATTTAAACTCACCTTGACGAAGGCATTCTATAACTAGGAACATGCTAGAAGGGTGTCCTGATTTTTCTGCAGTGTTCAAAATGGCTCTAAGCACTATCGGCCTTAACATCGTAGGTCATCAGTCCCGTAGACTTAGAACTACTTAAATCTTAACTAACCTAAGGACATCACACACATCCATGCCCGTGACAGGATTTGAACCTGAGACCGTAGCAGCAGCGCGGTTCCAGACTGAAGCGCCAAGAACCGCTCGGCCACAGCGGCCGGCTTATACGCAGTGTCAGAGTACCTTTTTCATTTGTGCGTCTTGGAGTTCAAAAGAGAAGAAAAACGCACGAACACACACACACACACACACACACACACACACACACATACACACACACACAGGCGCGCGCGCGCGCGCGCACACGCACATAAACAAACAAAGGTGTGGGTACACGTTCAGGCAAGCAGACATATTCATGTATTAAGCTTTAAAGTAGCTCGCTAACTAACTAATAACATTCTTCTCAGTGGCGTTATTTTTGTGCAAGGTGAAAGCAAAACGGCATTCAGCGAAATGCGTTTGTGTCAGGCGATACATTTTGTAATTGTAACTGGCAGTGCAGAGAATAATGTTCCTTCTGAGTGTAAACATGTTCGGTAAATACGTCTCGCAAATACTCTGACATGCTAATAGACACACTCACTAGTCGTCCGTGCGAGCGAAGAAAAAGCCCTGTTACTACTTCACGAGACACATCTGGAAGACGACAAACAGCAGTCTTGTAGCCAGCCACTATTACTTAAGCTGCTGCGCCACGCACGCCAACTTGCAATCTGCAGTGTAGTCAGTCGTTACGGAGAGCCGCGCGCTTCTTGTTTTCGCTCATTTCCTTTTCCTACTGCTGTCGCGGATGACAAACGGAAAGCAGAATGGCCCCTGCCGTTCGTCATACCCGGCGAAACGCGCGTGCAAACACGCAGCCGGCTCTTGGCGGACGTGAGAGCGAATAATGGCCACTAGTTACTGGCCCCGTGGGAGGAAGGCTGCGGTCAGCTGACAAACATACATTCTCTTAATAGTTACCAGAAAAAAAAATTTCGACTTGTTGCCAATCTCAGCACAGCAGACAATTTTATTGTAGCAAAAGACAGTAATGAAGTGTGACGCTGCAATAAAGTTCAGCAAGAGATGTATTTCGTCAAATTTCTTCCTACTTTCAATCACGTAACAGAGAAGGTAAGGAACAAAGATTCCAAAAGAGAAAGGAGGATTTTGAAAATAAATGGCTGAAAGAAATGCTGAAGGTGAGTATGTAGGAGGGAGGCCACTCTTAATAAAAATTTGCATGTCACTCACTTTTTGTTGGGTAAGATGCTAAATGGGCTACATCTTGAGTTTCTGTATGAAACAGTGAACGATTTTATTAATCTGGAAAGACATCCAGCTCACTGGCCAATAGACCAGTGAGAGACATAATAAAATGCAGACAATTCTGTGAGAGAGTGGCGAATTTCACAGTATAGCTACCACTAATAAAGCGGTTAGAATATAGTTAGGTACGAAATACAATTGAGGACTTGAACAGAAAAACATCCCCAAGTCCACCTTTGGTAAATTTTCACTTTTCATATGAAACTGAATATACATGCCTAGAGCTACGTCACTGCCGAGAAGAACTTCACAAGCCCCCTTAAAATGGCTCAATACGTTTTCAAATGAATGAAATAACATCCCAGGTCCATAGACTTGGACAGTTTTTACGTTCAGTAAAACCTTGGAAGCCGCATTCAGTTTTCAGTACCTCATGGTAGATACAACAATCAATGAAAATTATTTTTTCTCAACAGTGGACTGGCTTACTAGACACTGCATTGCTGATATTTTATATGTTTTACTCTGCTCAGTTTTCATGAAGCCCCTGTAGTGAATGCATCATTTATGAAAGTTGATATTTCTTCCATTCTAACATGGAGGTGGTTTCAAATAACGACGATTCAAAAGTTTTTGGCAAAGAATATAAAATGCCTGACAAATGAAAAAAAGAGTCGAAACAAAAACGCAGTGGGGGAGAAGAGTATGCCACACTTACATGAGAAAAACATCTGTGTCGAAAAACACTCTAACTGCAAGTGCAGAAGATGAGTTGTGATTTGTTCACTGAAGAAGAAAAGTAAGCTTTTTTAATTAATTTTATGTTTTAGCTGTGAAAAGTAATCAAGATATTCATCTCTTCAGGCTGATGTCTCATACGGCTTTTTGCCGTCGAAGACTCTACAAGATGAATGTTCCCAGAAAACCTTTACAACGATATATACGGTAAGTATATTTACGTCCATGATGAAACATGATTATCTGCCTCTGAATTATATAAAATACTCACAATAATCATTTCTCTCTCACCCCCTTTTTGCCTATCTGTCTTCTCTCTCTCTCACCTACGTCTCTCCTTCTTTTTCTCTCTCTCTCTCTCGTATTCTTCGCCAGATTTTTTGTGTAAAATTGATCTTTATTAAGCACATAATACTGTATTTGTTTTAGGTAACCATTGTAACAACTAGTCATCTTGTGTGCTGAATGGTATTCTGCAGTCTTCATAGCATTGGAGAAGGGAGGGTGAAACGCCTGGCAACATTAGCTGCAATGGACGAATCTCCTACTGATAAAAGAGGTACACATAGAAAATCACGGAAACCATAAGTAACATACGTCTGTTTTCTTCAGGTCATTAATTTTCTTGATTTCATCTTATAGTTAGTGCAAGTCTGTCTGTAGTAATTTTTTTATTTATCAGATCTAACACGTTGGTGAACACATACGATCTTTTCATTATGAGCAGAGTGACTATGGCAGGAACAGAAGTAAGAAGCTATATTCGTCATCAGATCTGAGTATTATGTAAATTTACACTTTGTATATGGAGAAAAATGAGCTGGAAAATTACTTAAACATCAAATGTGGTACCTCACCTGAAACAGTAAATGCAGAAATGAAATACCGGTAGTTTCGTAAGCACCACACAGACTGTTTTAATTATGGGTTTGCTCATCTGCTACAGACAACAAATTGAAATTTTTCGCAAATGATAGTTAAAGAGACAATACCACCAAAATTAGCAATTCACAAACGAAAAGTTTCTGTCTTCTATGACAATAAGAAAAAGTTCACAAATCTTGTCAGCGAAAAGGATAGTGTGGATATTCTCTGTTTTGACTTCCAACAGAATCTGCCATGCCCTTTACTCCCCGTACATGAAATGTTCTACCTCGGTCAGCTTTGAGAATTCAACTTCTGTATTCACAGTGGGAACGCAACAAAAAGTGCAATGTTTATGTGGGACGAAACACAGGACTATAAGGGTGTTAATGAAGTCATTTCGTGCCTACACAGCTACATTAGAAGTACATTATTACCACAAGTAGACGCAATTTACTTCTCCCATGGCTGCATTGGCCAGAACAAAAATATGGCAACAACTTTAGTTGCTTCTGGAAGGTACAAGTACCTCAGTCATTACTTTCCCATGAAAGTCTGTTGCTTTCTTCCATATGATGCCAACTTAGCAAGATTAGAATAAATTAAAAGCAAGGAAAAAAAGGTAGAAACAGCTAGAGATTGGGACGATACTGTCACGAATGAGGCAAATTTCAACATGGTACATGTGACAGGTGGTGATTTTCAGGAATACAACGATATTTAAGTCTGTATTACAAAATGTCAGTAAGAAGCAGAGGTCAGAAATTTTCTAAGTATAAAATATTTAAATACACACAGAAATTTTCAGGAAAAGTTGCAGTTGCAGAAACGATGGGAGGAACAGACTTCATAATATATTCCTTCATGGAAGGTCCTTCCCAGCAGATCACTTTCAGCACTTCACCGTCGAACACCAATACACTGCCCATAAAATTAGAAAAGCTGGAAAATCAGAAACTTCTAGTAAAGTACTAATACTAGACGATGTGGCCCTTTATTTGTCACTTGTGGGATATTCCCAAATCAAAGTAACAGTGATTGAATCAGGAGAAGAAGAAACAACACAATGAAAGAAGAATAAGTTCTTTTTCGTTATAGAAAAAAATGTGTACATTATATCTTCTTATTTCGAAAGATTATGCTGGTTTATTCATATAATCAATGGCATAAATCACGTTAGACTGTGAAAAAATATAATTAAAAATAATTTTTCTTACACAAGTGTATTTTTTACCAGGCACTGAAAAACATCCCAAGTCCATGACTATATATTGATCATTTTCTCTTAAATGATGACTACAAATTACGTCAACACAACAAAATCATCTTCAGTTATAACTTTTTAGCCTCTCCTCAAATATTTTGTTCAATGGACTTGGATGATTTTCCATACAGGTCTTCAATTTATGGTCTTCAGTTATCGAGTAAAATGTTTAATTTCTAGTCTGAAAGCAGTAATAGACCAGGCTGTGGGGTCAATCGAACAGAATAGTTATGTTAATTTACAGTATGTTAGCTAAATTTTACAAACAGCAAAGACATGAGAGTAAGATGCACAAATTAAAGAGGAGTGACTATCATATGGTAAAAGCATCAATAATGAACTTGCTGAGAAAAATATGACAATTAGTGACCTTAGTATAACCAAGATTATATTAGGGAAATCCTTGAATTTTTCGAATCAGATGATGTTCTAAATTTAGATTGTGACTTCACAGGTTCTTTAAAAAAACCTTGAAAGAGAAACCACACACCAAACAAGTTTTATGTAATGAAGGTAAAATAAATTATCCTCTCGAGAGATGAACTGAAAATCACATAGATTCAGAACCCAACTGAAGATCCATAAAACTGGCATACCATACTGTCTAACTGTTAAATATGAGTAACTTGATAGTTCAAGCTATTCGCTTTGTTAAAAGCTTAAGTACATTATTAATAATAAAACTATTCTCTTAGAAAAATGTACAATCAGAAATACCAGTGAGTAATTTGGGCATCTGACAGAAATCTAGAAACCTAATAAAACTACACTGCACTCTTTTGATGAAGTGAATCTTTGTACAAACATACCAGCAGATGAATCTATTTAGTTAGAAAAGTCTTTCTGCAATATAAGAAATAAAATATACCACATATTTTGGAACTAACTGTATGCTTGACCCACATTTTGTCTGATAAATATTTGTTCTTTACTGTAGAGTTTTACAGGCAACCAGATGGTGTTATACTACAAGGGACCGATGACCTCAGCAATTTGGTCCCATCAGACCTTAACATCACCACTGCCTAAAAGGCACACTTGCTAAAACCTTCATAGATAACACTGAACACAAAATTCTAAGTAGTAACTTTGAGTTATTCAAAAACATAATGTGTTACAAGAGATATATGAATGACACTATCATTTTAGTATGTGGTGATACCAATGGTGTAAACAAGTTACATCAGTAATTTGATAAAGTACATCCATATGTAAAATTTACTGTTGAAAGTGGAGACAAGAGAAGAATTAATTTTGAGGATATAAAAGCAGAAAAATATGAATGCAAGCAGCAGTTCAATATTTAGAGGGAACTAAAAACTTGTTATAAAGTTATAAATAATAATTCCTGCCATACAACCAAGTATTAGCACACCTTCTTTCACCCTATGTTAGACTGAATTATCAAGCTTCCATTATTGAACCACAATACTGAAAAGGGACATTGAGATTTTTGCTGTTAGAATTGGTTAGGACTCCATTTAGCGAACAAGTTAACACAAAAAAGTGAAAACTATTTGGAAGACAGATGAATACAGCATCATCCTGAAAATTATTAATCACAGTTCAAATCACAAGTATGTTTTCCTGCCATGTTGTAAGAAAATTTCAGATAAGGTTACACAGCTGTTTAAGAGGGCAATATAACAGTGCCATTTCAGACTGTGAATAGCTTGGTAGATGTCAACAACATGGATTGAACATGATTCCACTTATGACCAAATTGTGACAAACTGATGAGTTGTCTATAGTGTGATAAAATGAGTATTTTGAGCAAGCAGGTAAGAAAGGCAGAACACAGTTTGCAGAACATACACACCATACAATAAAGCTGCTTTATGCATGTTCCTGAAAACACACAATGACATCCTGGGGAATTACTACACAAAGTATGTAAAGGTGTTAGTAGGCACCTGGTAGGGGAGACAGAGATTATTGCTAGTATGATTACACAGACAGAAAGAATTAATTAATGAGCATTCCATTGTGTTAGATTGATGCACCAACCTCATTATAACTGAACATGAAAACAGACATAGTTTGCAGATTTGTTACTTATCTATATAAATTTTCACCCTATGGCTGTTTTCACATTCAAAAATTATCTTAATAATATCATTGATGTTTCCAGAAATTTAGAGGATGCCTGTTAGTGTAAAGCCATAGGAAAAACATATAAAATAAATAAGTCATTTGGCTCTTTGTAAGATTTATTATTTTTCAGTTACGCTGTTTCTACTCCCCTCTCTTTAGCCAGTTGCACCTACACCATAAAACATTTTTCTATGAGTACAAGACATTTTTCTATGAGTACTCATTTATGTGTGGCTAGATACCATTTTGGCACATATAAATGATTTAAACTAATACATATTGTACCTATGAACATTCTGTCTACACATTTAGGCAGAAGTCTATATGGTTACCTTGGTCTTATTTGCATACAATGTAAAGGTACATAAATGTATTGCCTTCCTGCTTTTGTGTCATTTAACCATTTAATTATCTTGGAATTCATTGTACAGTGTAGAAACTTTGTTTCTATGTGTCCTTTAATCCTAATGTGATATGTTTCAGCATGCTTGAAACATAAATGTGCTTCTTAGCTCAAACTCAAATCAGGCTGAAGCTACAATGAAGAACTTTCACAAAGTATAGTTTATGATTTCGTGTATTTTATCATATGAATAAAAGATACGAGTATAACTCCAATTCTTCTGACCATAGTTTTCTGTTAATACTTTTGAAGATGTATTGAATGTAATCTGAACTTTATATTTAAGTTCATATTACTCTTATTCATTTTAACACTTCCCATTTCTGGTTTACATTGTTTGAGTGTATGCTGCACAAATTCATTGGCTTTGTATATTTTTCCTGAATTGATTTTTGTGCCCACTATTGTATTCAGTTGTGAATATTCATTCTAATAATAATCATTGTTTCTATGGAGTAATGAAAGTCGCTCTCAGTATTATCTTTAATACTGGAGTCTGTTTACATTCTCCCACCTCTCCCCATGCTCCCTCCCCTGTTGTTACATGGACTAGTTACCTGTTTGATAAATATTTAGATTCTGATGCTTCTCATGTTATTTTGTTTCGTTGGCTTATTGTATAGTGAGATTTCCATATACTCCTGAATGTTCTGTTATTTTAAATGAATAGTTATTTTTATCATGTATTATAGTCTGTTCATAGTGTTATGTACTTAAGAAATATTTTAGAGATATGTTTCTACATTCCTTAACATGATTTTATTATATTATTATATCTGAGCTCTTCATGACGTACAAGTTCTCTTTAACTTTCCCTGTAACTCCATTTACGATTAGGCAATGAAGGAGGAATCACATGTTTCATTTCTTCATACTTTTTATTGGTTTTGATTTCTTGTATTCAGTAACAGAAACGAATGAGGACTTACGATTTTTATTTCAGTTTAGTTTTTCAATTTATGCATTAGTTTGTAATTATTTTTAATTACTTGACATGGTATGCTGAATCTGTTCTTCTTCACTTCTCATGAATTTGAATACTTACATTTTTTCAAGTATGTTATGCCACTAGGTTACTTGGCTTCACTTTGTACCTAATAAGTTAGGTTTGGTTTCTGTTAGAATGCTTGTGGCATATGTATGCAAATAATATATGCACCATGTACTGTACAAATATTTCCGTCACGAAACCTATCTCGACACTGACTAAAAAGGCTCCACAGTTGAACTTTTACTCTAACTTCTGAGATAATCTTATGTAGAAATGGTTCTGTATCACTATGGACACAAATTGTCTTTGTCTGTAACAGCTTCTTGCCTGTTATCTTGTTGACTTTTTAGATTGTATCTGTATACTTGACAGCCAGTGTATTGCCTCCCATTTATTGAGCCATATTATTTTACTTGTGGAGTTTATGTTCACTGTTTTACATATTGTGACTAGGATCAAGTTATTCTTCGTACATGAAGACATATTTGCTATGTGATGTTGTGATTGTAGTTTTTCAGAAGTATTTTATGTTGACCATGTAACCTTTCTTGATCTTTTATTATTTTTTGGTGTTACACAGCATTTCTTCTTTCTTATCGCTTGCACAGTACCATGAGGATGGTCACTGAGCGAAGCCTGTCGTAATAAATAAGTATTAGAAACCAGTATTGCGTCGTGTATTTTTCAAGTAATATTCAGGAAATGCACAATATATGGTGACAGGTACTGACAGTTGGTGACAGGTTGCTGTTACACAGTATTCCCTCTTTCTTATGGCTTGTATAGTACCATGAGGATGGTCATTGTGCGAAACTGGTCATAATGAGTATTAGGAAGCAGTATTAAGTCTTGCGGTTTTCCAAGTAATATTCAAACAATGCACGATATTTGGTGACAGGTGGTCATCAGTATGTGGGCCAGAACTGCTTATGAAGTAAGATTTGTTAACAGCCAGCAACCTCGCTGGACCTGCAGGCGAGCACAACTCTCTCAGTGTAGACTGGAGAGGCCAAGGGGCTATACCAAGCAGAAGCACTGCGCCACAACTAGTCAGAATGTTCTAGAATGTCTTGGAAAAAATTCGTTTCTTAAGGGTTCGTTCACAAGTGTCAAGGGAAAGCGACGCTGTGAGAGAAACTCATTCGAGAGCCCTGAGGAATCGATATGTAAGCAGATGACCAAATCAGTCATTACCAGGAAGCAATTAGGATCAAGATTACACCCTCATCGTCAGGAACAGTTTTACAGTTGAAATTTGGACTCACTGTAGAGTGATTCTTTAATGATGCTACTGCAGTAAAAGCACGAGAAGCCTCTATATATTCGAGGCAGGACAACTGTGATTTTGATAATTATACAGCTATAGTAATTATTTTGAGTTTTGTATCTATTGAAGAGGAATGAGCACTACAGAGTTTATCTCTAATAGCGGCAAGTAATAGGTAATATTTTGTGCGTCAAAATATAGGGAGGAAAAAGCTCTGTCTCACACTTGTCTCCAAGTGTGAATAAGGTACCTGATTTCATAAATCGCAATGAGTAATAGGAAACAATTTTCTGCCAATCAGAATACAAAGAGGAATGAGCACTGTCGCGTTCCTGTCTCCTATTGTGAAAAGGGTATTTGACTGCGCATGATCAGAACGAGGTGCAAGCACAGTTATCATCTCTCATAACGAACGGTTGATCGGAGGAACTGGTAGTTTCTGGAAAGGCCTAAAATACGAAGGGTGCTCTTATTGACTGCAAAGATATACAGTCGCCTCTCCGAATAAGATAACACGATTGGTAAAATAAATTGTTCTTAAATCGAATCCTTAAGTGTTTGCCGCCTTGTACACTTCCCCTGTCCAGAATCACCTGTGTTAGGCACCCTAGGAGAATTTCTCCTTCTATCTCCATTAAAGGTGACTTAGTAAAACTTGGTCCACAATGACGTAAACTTCGTGATTGTGCTACAGGGGCACAACGTCATCCAAAATGTTGGTAGTACCTGTGTTGGGACTATCTGTAATCCTCTGTTCGTGCCCTGATTTTATCATCCTGACCCCTATGCGAGGCAGACGACAGTGGCACTGTAAGTAGGGTTTATTCTTCAAATGCAGGGTCTTTAAATGTGCCAAATAGGTTTCGCGAGAACTTTTTCATTTAAAGTTTTATTCTTAAATTCCCCACATGTCATACACTCGCGGTATGTACCGATCTGTTATCATCCTAGAAGTCTGTCTCTGCACTCATTCCATGACCCGTTACGCTACTTTGTAAGCACTGCAAATGCTCATCAATATTCTGGAACTGATGGTACTAGCGTCCTGCGTTCGATTTCCTTTACGGTAGGATAGCATTTTACCAGAAACTTTCCAACAAACGTAAATCTTTCCTTCCACTTCCCTTATACCGATTTTAAGTGATCGTCCGGTTTAATAGCGCTTCTTACTACAACCCTCGCACTTCCTAGTACCACAATGATCAAAATGACACCACAAGCACAATCGAAATATAAATATCCCTTCTTTTTAAAACTATTATTTTCAAAATATAAGACCATTCTCCTTCTGAGTCATCTGTATCCAGTGATCTGTTTAGTTTTATGCTGACAACACATCAAAATTTATTCATTGTTTCCGCACTGAACACCACTTTTTTTGTTGTTGTTTTGTTTCTTGAATGTAACATTACGAAAATACGACGGTCATTTCAGAACTTCTGCACACTGTAAGGCAGAACTGAAGAAAACGATTTATTTTACAAAATACCTTTACAGGAATCGAGTAAAATCTCCATTCTTAGTTATGACAGCATCCCATCAGTTTGGCAACTTTTTGTATTCCGGGTAGAGAACGTTCACTGTTGAACTGTCGGATTACTCAGGTAACCTCAATGGAAGTTTTCCATTGTGATGGCTAAGTTTTTAGTGCTGGCTCAAAATTTCGTATCCAGGTTATATCAAGTGCAGCTATCATTTTTAGAAACTGTTCTCCTTCTGTTCGATACCGCTGAATCAATTCTGCGATTCTTTCGCTATGTGCTGTCTGCTCTTCATTCCGATTATACAGAACCCATGTGACAGCAACTTCTCTCATCTTTAACTTTTCACTTATATCGTGTATACCGAGATGACAGACTTTCTGCCTTCATATGCAATTTCCTCACATGTTTTTCGTCAATCCTCTCTCAAAATACCATTAATAATAAAGTAAAAGGTGTTACCTGTTGCAGTTGATGGTGAGCCGTGGCCATTTTGCGTTGATGCCACTTGTTCTTTGGCATTTTGTCGCAATCGAGTGGCGCATAATTTTTGCCTGATTTACAAATTGGTTGTGACTTATCAGTGAAGTGACCAGCGGTATTTTCTACCTTGTGGCCGTTAACGCCCCAGTTACCCACCCTGGTTGTTAGCATAGTTTTCCAGGAGTGTGGTGTTTCCTCGCTGTGTTGATGCTGTCCAGCACGGCGTGTAGTTCGACAGCCTTTTAGTTGCTTGTTCATATTTTTCGTAAGAGTGGTTATTGTGCCTTGGCTGTTTTTAGATGCCAATCTTGAAGACGTAGTGCGGCTTGTATCTTCGTCCTTGGCTGATATTTTCCGTTGTCATACTGTTGGTCGGGCGGAAGGGAATTGATTAGGTTGCCGGACGGTCCTTCAGCTGTCACTGGGTCGGGTTGGCATCGGATTATTTAACCTTACTCTTGGCTGCCTGTCTCACCTCACCTTATGTTAAAGCTACCTCCTCAGGCCGACCCTTGGAACACTTCTCAGCACCACTGTTCTGTTGGTTTTAGATTGTGATTTTCATTTTAGACTGATATATTGTGTGAAACATTCAGAAGCCTATTAATTTAGTTTGTTTTAATTTTAAAATAAGACCTTCAGCCGACTTAAATTAAAATTTGAAGATTGATTTGTTTAAAAACTAAATTTTGAAAGTTTGTCTGTCTGAAATTCTTGTTATCCAGGCCTTAAGCCCTGAGTTGTTTAATGTCCAGTGTATGGCCTTCAGCCGAGCTTTTACGTGAAATATTTTTAAGATAAGGCCTTCACCCGTCTTAAATTAGAATTTTGAAAATTGATTTTTTTTTAATTAATTTTTTTAAAGTTTGCTCTATCTGAAATTCTTGTTGTCCAGGCCCTAAGCCCTGAGTTGTTCAATGGCCAGTTTGAGGCCTTCAGCCGAGTATTTACGTGAAATATCTTTTTTTTAAGTAAGGCCTTCAGCCGCGTGTATTCTTTAAAGTAATGTTTATAACTTGTGTTCGGGCCACTATTGTTTTTGGTGTGGTTTTGGGCCTTCAGCCCAGGAGGTATTGCAACTTTTCTTAACTAGACCTTCAGCCGTATTGTTTCAATTTAACCTTTTTAAGGCAATGTGTGATTAAGTGGTTCTTAGGAAAATAAAGGTCTGCGTGTTTTGTGCAACTAACAGTAACTGATTACGACACCCTCCACAACCAAAATCTGATCTGCTCTATCCTGTGAAACCAGATTTCAGATGGCCTTCCACTTCTTGGGTTGCCCTGAGTGCTTACCCGACCATCACAGAAACGAACAGACATCGTGATAACTGCGATACGATCCAGACACATTCCTCAAAACATTTGAAATTTACGGTGTGTTCTTTCCGTGTGGGGATTCGATTTTGATGTAGGCACGCTGGTCACTATGTGCTGTCAGAACCGACTCGGCTTCAGTTTCCATTTTAAACCGGAATTACTAACGACAGACAACGCGAAGCAGCAAGCTCATATTTGACCTTCACGCCCATCACACCTAAAGTCTCTGACATGAATTTCAGCATCATCACCCCACTATAACGATCGCGTATGCGCAATGTGCAGGAATTTTGAAAAGACGCTCGTAGAATTACGAGTGTTACGTTGAACAGTTGTATCACCTATTTTCGCACTTATTTTGTACCCATTGTTGAAGTTCCTTGCCTAAGGTGTTGTTGTTTGTTGTTTCAGTTGTGAGTTTTTGTCTCAGCGTGTCGTAGAATTACATTATGAGTAGAAAAAATCTCATTCTGGGAACATCCCTCAGGCTGTGGCTAGCCATGTCTCCGCAATATCCTTTCTTCCAGGAGTGCTAGTTCTGGAAGGTACGCAGGAGAGCTTCTGTGAGATTTGGAAGGTAGGGGATGAGGTTCAGCCAGAAGTACAGCTGTGAGGACGGGTCATGAGTCATGCTTGGGAAGCTCAGACGGTAGAGCACTTGCCCGCAAAAGGAAAAGGTCCCGAGTTCGAGTCTCTGTTCGGCACACAGCTGTAATCTACCAGGAAGTTTCGTATCATCGAACACTCCACTGCAGGGTGAAAATCTCATTCTGGAAGGACGGCAATATTAATTTCGAGAAGAAATGTGTAAGTCTTAATAGAGAAGAATTGGAGTGGTTTCTTGGTCTGTTTATACTTGCACGAGTTTACAGAGGTCACAATGAGGGCTCGATGAATTAACATAACAGTGAGTATGCCCGAACTGTTTTCAGTTGTTCTATGTCTAGGAACCGCTTTACAGAAATATCAAGCTGTATTCGGTTCGTCGATGTACAGGAGTAACGAAACAGTGATAGCGCTGATAAATTGGATCTTTTAAGGGATATATTTGAATAGTGGATAAGCATGCTACATGATGGTACGAACCGCACAAGATCATTACAGTTGATGAACAACTGGTAAGGGTGGCATGTCACGGCGCTAATTGCTATGTCCCAAATTCGCAGGTTTGGCGGATGATGACGATGATGTTTCTTTCGTGGGACGCTCAACTGCGCGGTCATCAACGCCCTTACGAAGTCCAAATTTTTATGAAGTTCAATTTTTTTCACAATCCAGTCCAGCCACTGTCACAAATGATGATGATGAGGATGATGAAATGATGAGAACAGCAAACACTCAGTCTCCGGGTAGAGAAAATCCCCAACCCGGCCGGAAATCGAACCCGGGTTTCCGGGATTCAGAGGCAGCAACGCTAGCCGCTAGACCACGAGCTGCGGACAGGGTTTAGCGAAGACAAGCTTAGAAAAATAAATTAGGGAAAAGAAGTAAAGTTTGGGTAAACAGAAAATTTATCCAGGAGGTATAGAAGTAGCATAGCAGATAATGTCTTCGTAATTTTGGAGTTGGCAAAGGGATTAGAACGAAAGGTGACTTTGCTTGTAACAGTGTTAAAAAATTATCGTGAACAACCAGCAAAAACTGCAGCAGCAAAATGAAGAACAGCAGATTCAAATGTCTTTGCATAACAGGAATCAGCTACAATAGTTTCCTGTCGCCTAAACAAGGTAATATAGTGATACTGCTGAGTAACACGCGTTTCTAAGAGGATATAGGTGAAGAATAAGCAACAAAACCTGTTATAATCTTAGACTATAATGGAAGTAAGTTGGGTGTAGACACAATGGACAAATTGTCCAGTACCTACACTATGGAACGTATAAGAAGATGGCTTATAATTATTTTTATATCGTTTAAGACATTAGTATCCTCAGTGCTTTCATGATTTGGCTGCACTTAAATTACGACTGGGAGAAAGAAAGCAACTACAGAAGAAGAGAATCTCTTCTTCAACCGGGAACATTTCTAGTTCAGTAGAAAAGAAATTCTTCCTTTTCATCCTCTTCCTCCTTCAAGCGGATGTGTAAAGCTGGACAAATCGTGGAAGGTGCTCCCTTAACGAACGTTCCGTAAATCTAAAACATCCAGAAAAAGTGCAGAAGATGTTTTACTTCTGTATGTAGACAACTTTGAGATTTCCTTAGTTTTAAATATATAGAAGTTTAAGACAAAGGACGAGGAGAACTAAAAGTAATATGTGAATAACGTTATGCACATAGCCTGCAATAGATGGATGTCAGCCATATTGTCCTGAATGCTGTGCATTCCAGTATGGGAAGGATAAAAACTTAAACAATTCCATTCTCATTTTCATCATCCAGGGATGATATATTTAATAATTATCTCTGTTTTATAATTATTTGTTCCGATATAAGACTTCGAACCTTATAATACGGTTTATGTTTGTTCGAAAGCTTTTCTTTGGTAGTTCCAAGCATGACTTGTAGGGAAAGGTTGCATAAGTACTTAAAATTTTTAGTCGACTACTATCGAGTAAGTATGATTATTTTACGTTTATCCACATTTAAAGAGAACAGTCATTCATTTCTCCAAGGGGAAGAAGATTTATGCAAGTTTTACTGCACTTTCTTACGATTGTTCCAAGACGATCCTGTAAGAGCAGTCGAAAAAAATGACAGAGATGGTGAAAATGTTAATAAACTGTTTATTATTTCAAAAGGAATCGCCAAATCTGTTAATTCATTTACCCGACTGGGTAAACATGTGGAAATCGCTTGAGACATGATCGGGAGTGAATGGAGGATGTTTAAGGGCTTCCCAGCGAAACTTCCGCAGTGTACTGGAAACAGTCTTTGGCAGTTTGCGGGCGGGCATTATCCTGCAACAAAATGATGGCGCCCATCATCACCAATAGACGTTTGGAGTAGATGGCATGCTTCAATGTGGTTTAATTGTGGCACTGTGTCATGAAAGCAAAAGAGCAGCGGACTCTTGCAGTCAAAGCAAAAGGTTATCATAATTTGCGCGTACTTAGCGTACCGGCTACTTCAACTCGGTTGCAGATGTTTCGCTGTGAGGCCCTTACACACCCTCCATATGGTCCCTATCTCCCCCCTTGCGATTTCCATAGTTTTGGAGCCCTGAGGAAAGACAATCGCAGCCGTCGATTTACTTCGGACGAACAGGTACATGTGTCAACAAAATGCTTTTTTCCATGAAAGCACTGACCGTCTTGTTTCATGGTACGATAAGTATATTAACAGTTACGGCGATTACTTTTGACATCATATACCGAACACTTACTTTTTCCATAAGTATCGTTTTTAATCGACACCCCATTATATATTATGGACGATAGCGCAGTCGACAAACTAAGTCTGTTGTAAGCTGATGTACATGAAGGAAGTTGTGATTCACATGGGGCAAATTTATTGGATCTGTACTAACCCTGCCTGATAAATCATTTGTGAACGAACTAGCGACTGTTGCTTTGTGAAACAAATCCTATATGTCTACACCTGTGTGCAAAACTTAAGGACGACAGAAACTTTCGCACGGTGTGTCACTGCCAAATAAGACAGCTCTGTGAAACTTGGACTATAGATAGAAAGAACTCCTACAGTATAGTGTAGAATGTAACTTAAGGAAATACGCACGGGACGAGCAGAAACAACACTTTTATTCGAAGACAATAATTACGCTGAAGTCAAAAAATGGTGAAACACAGCTCTTCGTAGGGTGCGAGATCACCTCGAACAGCAGTCTCATCGGGTTAGGGAAGGACCGGGAAGGAACTCGGCCGTGCCCTTTCAAAGGAACCATCTCGGCATTTGCCTGGAGCGATTTAAGGAAAACATGGAAAACCAAAATCAGGATGGCCGGCGGCGGGATTGAAACTTCGTCTTCCCGAGTGCGAGTCCTGTGTGCTAACCACTGCGCCACCTCCCTCGGTGGCAAAAAGTTTGGTAAGAGTTCTTGTGGTAGGGCGTTCCATTCCTCCATCAGATTGGTTCACAACTGCTAAATTGTCGTTGGTGGAACTGAACGTGCTGTAATACGTCTCTCCAACATACCTGACACGTGTTCTATGGGATCTGAGGGAACGAAAATGCCAGTCTAATCACAGAATATCCTTTCGTTTCAAAAGCTGCTCCATCTGAGCAGTTCGAAGCGGTCGCGCATTGTCATCCATAAACATCAAGTCAGGGATGAATGCACCCCTGAACAGACTGGTGAGTGTGCCGTGTTCAAATTTTGGAGGTCAGCACACTCATGCAACATTGAACTCCCCCAAACCATGGCATCTGGACCACTACAAGATAATGTTGGAGAAGGTTTATGTAATGCCACCGCTCGCTATATGAAGGTATGTAACGCAGCCAGGAACCTTGTCATATATGATCGTTTTGCTGGTCCGGATCGAACAGTGCAGGCGGAAGAGCTTTTGGAACGAGAGAATATTCGAGAAATGAACTGGCCTGAGCATTCTTGCGACTTAAATCCCATCGAGCACGTGTGGGATTCGTTGAGAAGACGTAATGCAGTACGTTCAAATGCACCAGCGACCTTCCAGCACAGTGATGGCGAAGAAATGGAACGCCCTACCACAAAAACTTTTAGCCAACCTTGTGGCCAACATGAGAGCTCGTTGTGGAGCATGCACTACCGTTCGTGGTGATCACGCATCCTATTAAGAACCAAATCCTGCCTTTTGTAATGTCCCGGGGACCATCATAAATCGCGGTGACTATACTGAAATTGTTATCTACGAAAAAAGTATAATTTCTCTTCTTCTGACTGAGTATGTCTTTCAGTTACGTTTTGTAATACACGGTAGCAGTTCGTTCTATGTATAGTCCTAGTTTCATCGAGTTGTGTTACATGGTCCTCTGTGTTCTCTTGTAAACCGAATATTTCCATATCATCTGTGGAAAGATTTTCAATCCCTTTTAATTAAACATTTAACAAAATTAACCTTTCATCGATTTACCCTCCATACAGCATTCTTACTTACAAATTTAAAACCTATGTTGACGAGGTTGACCAACAAACAACACATTATCATTAAAGTGACCTTCAAACAAAGACCTTTCCGCTGACAGAAGGAATTATGAGTTAAATGAGAGTGTAGCTAATCAACCAATCCATGTAATTAAAATGATTCATATGCCAAAGCAGAGTCCTAAAACAATGTTTATTATATCTTTTTCTGATACATGCGAGTACAAGTTTACATTAGCAAGAGAAAGGAAAGAGATACAGGAAGTATCTTAACATCTGCTTTGCCTTTTCTATATAATGTATATGCATGCAGTGCTGAATAACAATGTTATGATGTGTGCACGCTATCTATCAACCCTATTGGCACATTATGTTTCTGCAGCTGTAGGTTGTTTCATCCTTTGTGCTTACTGGTTTGATAACTACTCTTTTAGCTTCTCAGCTTTTCCTTTAAATTAAGCGCTAAAATCTCTTCGTAATGTCACAGTTAACCTCTAGAATGTCGTTAATTTTTCAGAATTCTAAATTGTTGTTGATATACTTATTCCATTTTCATTCAATATGACAGTATTTCGACCATCAGCTGTATCACTTAGGCGTCTTCAGGTTTTATGTATTAAAATAGTTTGTTCCGTAGCCTGGGTTTTCGGTTTTTAACAGTAATAAAACCTCCTTTAAGCACCCCATCGCTAGGAAACGTCGATGCTCTTTAAGGCTACTCGCAGATGATGCACTTGTCTGTACCGAAGTAGCAACGCCAGAAGATAGTAAACATTTGCAGAACGACCTGCAGAGAATTGTCGAATGGTGTAGACTCTCGTAGTTGACCCCGAACGTAAATAAATGTAACAGATTGCGCGTACATAGGAAAAGAAATCCATTACAGCTACACTACTGACGACAAATAGCTAGAGACAGCGTCTGCCGTAAAATATCGAGGCGTTACTATCCAGAGTGAAGTCGAATGACCAAGCAAAACAGATAGTGGGAAAAGCAGAAACGAGACTCAGATTCATCGAAAGAATCTTAAGGAAACGTAACTCATTCACGAAAGAAGTGGCTTATAAGGAGCTTGTTCGCCAGATTCTTGAGTATTGTTTGTCTGTCTGAGATCCCTATCATGTAGGACTGATAGAGGAGTGGCGCGTTGCGTCACGGAATCGTTTAGCTGGCGAGAGACCGTTACAGAGATGATAAACTCCGCTGGCAGAAGTTACAAGACAGGTGTTGTGCGTCACGGAGAGATTTACTATTGAATTTTGGAGCAGCACTTCTCAGGAGGAGTCGGAAAACATATTACTTACCCCCACAAACATCTAGCATATTGACCAGGAGGAGAAAATTCGAGAAATTAGAGCCAATACAGAGGTTTACCGAGAATCATTCTTCCCACGAACTAATTCGCAAGTGGAACAGGGTTGGAGCGATCAGGTAGTGGTGCCAAAAGCACCCTCCGACACACACCATTAGGTGCCTTGCGGAGTATGATGTAGGTATAAAATTTCATATAGGTACTTTTATCATATATTACGCGACTATAGTGTGTTCCGATGTTCTCTCCGCTTCCGTTTCTGTTATACCATGTGGTTGGGACTACCATTTACGACTCGTGTATATGGAAGTCGTAAATTTTACGTTTCCGTGCGCACCTTTCTAATATCACACGTATCAGACCATTTTAAAGAGGGAACGGCTGCCCACTGCGCGCCCGGCGCCTTTACGATGTGATATTTTCCTCAAGGAACTTCGTCCCGTCCGACTCTTGATCGATACCAGAGGCCATGGTGGCGAGTAGCAGCGGTCTGTAGTGGTGGCCAGCTCGGCGTGCCGGCGCCTCTGAATTATTTAGAAGGCGCAGAGGCCGGTGGTTATTTCTACGTGTGGCGTTAGCGCCCTGGCCTCCCTCTCGACCGGCGTCCGACAGCGGTTCCTTTCACAAGACTCCCGGCCTGGCTGGGGGCTGGGGTGAGGCGCTGCAACAACCTGCTCCCCTAGGTCCGACAGGCGAAATACAAAAAGAAGATGACGGCCCACTCTGCGGTCGATACTCTACGGGAAAAGCTCCTTAAGGCAGCGTTTCTCAATCTTTCAGTTTTCGCGACACAATTTTGAATCATAGCTTTCATCTTCTCATACACTAACAATAAATATATAATATGTTTTGAATATTTTGACGCTTAAGTTATAAAGCTACATATCTTGAAAATTATTGGGGATAAATAAATTTATTGGTGTTCCGTAGCATTTTCTAGAAGAGGAATACCAACTGGAAGCTGAGAAGTTTCGAGACGGATTACTTGCGATGAAATTGGGCTACCTGATTGGCATGTTCAGGAAATAAATACCTTCAATATTGTTCTGCTGGAGTTATAAAGTGAATGCTTTTTGTAGAAAACTGCAATCGTTGAGCAGAAATTTAAAACAAAAACGCAGAAATGTTCGCAAATGTGGATGAAGGTGTTAAAACTTACAAACAGAAGAAAAACATGTAAAAGCTGTTTTTCTAACCACTGAAACCCATTTAACAACGCTATAAAAGAATTTTAAAAAGTATTTTTTACTGACGAAAATCTTGGTACCAGTTACGAGTCGATTGTGAGTCCATTTCAAAATACTCTCGATTGTCCCTGAACTGTCGAAGAAGAAACCTCCATAGACGTAAGGGCAAGTGGCGAAGTCAAACGACAGTTTAGTAATAAATTGACCCGTGACAATTTGGGATGGGTAGATGATGCACTGAAAACAAGAACATTTCTTATACTGTTACCCTTATCAAGATCCAAGTTTTCTGTGTTGGCTGTTTATAGACAAAATTTAGATATTAGCTAAACATAGATAATAGAGTGTCAGTTTCTAATATTAAATCCTATTTCGATCAAACATCCCCCTGCAATTCGGACCTAAGGCAGCCACTAATAGTCAATGAATTTGTTTTTAATATAGTACTGAAAACTTAATTATTAAAGTCATGGCTCCCTATTTATACAGTCCTATTTCTAAGCGCATTATATCAGTATAGATGTGAATTTTTAAATTTTATTATTTCAGACTATATTTTGTCTTGCTTTCATTTCGTTAAAGTAATGAGTTTTTGCATTAATATTTATTTTCTTAAAAAACTCAGGACTCCCAGTTAGTGTTACCAAGCCCCCTAGGGCGTCGGGCCCCACACGCTGAGACTCGCTGCTTGAAGGAATAACATTCCGCTACCTTGTCGCTTTTGAGGCTAATTTCGTAAGAGATTCTTAGATTCTTAAGCAGAGCTACCTGAAGCAAAACGTATACCTGACATCCTGTATACATCTACACGATCAACTTTTTTTGCAACGTCTGGCATTTGGCCACCATTGCAAGGTGTATAAAAAATACGGAGTGATTATAATTAAAGTGCAGGTACTCACAGAGGTCCACTGTGGGCTGTAATTATCCTATAGCATCTAAACTTGGCAGACATTTTACCGGGTATGATGTAGTCTAATAAGGACATTAATTACTGAGAGAACACGATCAACAGGTTACAGTCGAAGGACTGGGAAACAAGTTGATCGTCAGTCTTTTATTTTAAATAATATCTTGACAAGGGTCATTCAATAACTGAAGGGACAGATTGGTCTGGAGAAAAAAGCGTTTATTTTTACAAAACGAATACTTTTTCTGCTTTTCAGCATAACCCCTTTCAACATTTAAGCACTTTTTCGAATGGGCTACAAGATTTTTATTCCGGCTGCAAAGAACTCTTTATCTTGACGTCTCAACCAATTTCGCACAGACTTTGAATGTCCTCGTTGTCCTGGAACCTCTTCCGACATAATGCCACCTTCAGTGCACCAAACAAATGGAAATTACTAGGTGCGAAATCAGGACTGTAAGGGGGATGAGGCAGATCTTCCCAGCCCATTTTGTCGATTGTTTCACGGGTCAGTTGAGCAATATGAGAACGTGCGTTCTCTTGCTGGAGAATCACACTTCTCCTCTGAGATCCATGACATCTCTCTCTCATGGTTCGCTTCACCTTGTTTAAAAGCAAGTCCGAGTAGTATTATCTGTTCGTTGTACGCTGCTTTCAAGATAATCACAAAAAGCTGGACCTTCAGCATCCCAAAACACCGTCAACATGACTTTTCCTGCTGATGCTTTGGTTTTGAATTTTTTGTTGACAGGTGAGTTGGTGTGCTTCCACTCTATGCTTTGTCTTTTTGATTCTGGCTTATAATTGTGAACCCAAGTTTCATCACAAGTTAAAATTTTGTTGAGGAAGTGCTCAGCGTCTCTTTCATAATTTTCCTTTAGCTCTGTGCACGCTCTCAACCTTGTTTGCTTGCGTGTCAACTTCTTTGGGACCCATCTTGCACATGTTTTACGGTACTTCAACTTGTTACAAATAATGTTATGAACTGTAGCAGTACTTATGTGAACCTTATCAACTATCATTTCCACAGTTACACGGCAGTCGGCACGAATAATGTCATCAATTCGACTTTGAAGTGAGGATGTTGAAATGCAACAGGTCGGTCAGTACTACGTTCGGCAGTCAATGAGTTGCGACCATTTTTGAACTGCTCTGCCCACTTATAAAAATTTGCACGATTCATACAACCTTCACCATAAACTTTAGACATTCTACAGTATATATTCACTAGTTTCTCGCCTTCAGCAAGTAAAAAACGAATAACAGATCGTTGTTCAACTAATGTGGCCGTTTCAAGCGGACTCGCTATCTTGAAATGTATTTTTGAGGTTATAAACAAAACAACGTTGATACATCAGCTGATCATGGCTCATCTCAGTGATGCCAACTTAAAGCCATAAAAGTACCAAACTTTCTCTATTAACAGTTTTTCCCCAGACCAATTTGTCGCTTTAATTTTTGAATGACCCTCGTATTACCACACTATTGTTCACCAATGCATTACAAACGCTTATATATTCCGTTATTTTGACAGTAAACCATTTACTATAAAGTAAACCATTTACTGACTGCAAGAATTAAATTTCTTTATGTTAAAACAGTGCGACATTAAGAAAAGTTTATCTGCATTGAGAATCCAAATTCTGCATTATGTTCCAAAAGTATTACAAAAGCTATTTACTAGCTTCAGGAATTAAATTTTTTCCTATTAAAACAGTGTAATATATATTCTCTTTATGCTTCAAGAAATTCAAACAAAACAGTTTACTCAAAGAGATTCTCCAGACCACAGTCAATAAATTATGAGGAACCAGACCGGCGGGAGCGGAGGCTGGGAGCCTGCAGACGGCACATTATACTCTGAGGTAGACCTCGGGCAGCCGATCCGCGGCAACACGGCGTGAAGTGAACACTGGCTCAAGTACAACATACATAAAGTAGGGATAAAACAACAGTTCTTTGCTGCGTCTGTATTCGAGGCCAGAGCAGAAGTGACACGAGCAATTTAACAGCATCAAAACACAGACATTAACCTCAAAAATTTCATTTTAAAGTTGATCAAGCGTGGCAAAGAAAGCAAAGTATCTTTTCAGGAAGCAGCGCAGGGGCTAACGGATATCTCAATCGTGAATACAGTTCGGCTAAAAACTTTAAGTTAACCACGTCAGTAAGTAACAAACACTTCAGTGTGTCCGAAGGATTACTCAGGCAACTGTTAACCAAAACTTGACAAGAATTACAAATTAATAATTTTTCGGATACTTCTACAAGCTCCGTTCTTGATAAACAAAAGCTGAACTGCTAAAGTATAAAATTATCTCCCTGTGATATTTGATCTTTTAGTTTAAGAGCGATTAGCTTTAATGAATCCATTAGTTTGACTACGAAGGAAAGGATTGTGCACACGTGACGAAAGTTCAGAAATAGACATTATGAAAGCAGGACTGCAAACCGGATGGCGGAGAGTTGAGCACGGAGCAGTCAATAATCAATAAAACGGTGCAACACAAACAAGAGTTACTGGCCGGAACGATTGTCACGGAAATGTCAAACAATGGTCAAAATAAAAACAGGTAGAGAAAAATCCCAAGCTCTGTCTTGGACCAAGTGTGGCAAGCAATCAGGGCAAATGTCCGGTTGTTGACTGATTTGAGTAGAGGGGATCGGCCATTGGGCTAGGGAAGGGTGGGGTACGACGTCGATCTAGTCCTTTCAAGGAAACCTCCCAGAAGTTGCCTGAAGTGATTTAGGGAAATCACGGGAAACCTAAATCAGGATGAAACTTCCTGGCAGATTAAAATTGTGTGCCGGACCGAGACTCGAAAACGGGACCTCTGCCTTTCGCGGGCAAGTGCTCTACCATCTGAGCTACACAAGCACGACTCACGACTCGTCCTTACAGCTTCAATGCTGCCAGTACCTCGTCTCCTATCTTCCAAACTTCACAGACGCTCTCCTGCGAACCTTGCAGATCTAGTACTCCTGGAACGAAGGACACTGCGGAGACATGGCGTAGCCACAGCCTGGGGGATATTTCCAGAATGAGATTTCCAATGTCCACCACAGAAGTTCATTCGTAAGGCATCAAAAGAACTGACTTTTTCTCGTACGAACCTGCACTGGGTACTCCGAAAATGTCTTCATCTGTTTCCACACAGGCTGCAACTGTAGCTGGAGACCAAAACAGAGGACTAGCCATCGGTTTGTGATTGGAAAGCAAGAATGACGGCAGCTATTGGGACAGTTGACGTTCAATTGTTGAGCTGCTCTGGACCGCTTTGGAATATCGACTGGATACTCCCCACAAGGGAAGCGTATACAGAACATCGTTGACGAACCAGAGTAAAATTTTTTGAGTTGATGCTTCGGAAAAACTTTACTTTTTTCTCTAAGTTAATTACAAGTCGAGTTACGTAACATTTATGTTGTAACATACTTCGGGGACACCATGAAAAAACTTAGATGAATAATCATCAGTATGTACAAAACAAAGGTGAAGTAATAAATGCGGAACTTCAAAAAAGTCACCATTCGTATAAAACATGTTGTATCGTAGGATGTAGCATGTTATAAAGTTCGCAGAATTTGTGCATGGAAAAAGCGGTTAAGGAGGGCAAAGACAAGTTTGATACAGAAATAAGGTGCAAGGAGAATAGATGCCAGTGCTAAAGCGACACAGCCATTCTGCCCAGATGGAAGGACAACGTGTTGAGAGGAGTGCACAAACGAAGACACTGCATAGTAGTGGAAAGGAGAAGAACGACTTGCAGAATTTGCAACAAAATACTAACAGAAGAAGTGAAAGAGTACTCCTTTACCCGAAGCAAGATTACACCAAATTTCCGAAAAGTAGTGTGGCACAGGTGAAAGAACCTTTCTTCATAACAGGAGCTCTGCAGATGTTAGATACTGATGTCAAAATGAGAAAGAACTACGAGAGAGTGTACCTCTGGAGAATACCACAGTGTGGAACTGAAACATGGACCATTTGAAATGTGATGATATCGAACGACATCAAAAATTAGGTGGACAGATAAAATATGAACTGAAGAATTACAAATATAAAAGATGGAGAAAGAATTCAACGAAGTGGGGAGATGTTAACCGTATATTTCTGTTATTCTCTTGGCGCTAGCAAAGCAGGAGAGGGAGGAATAATAGGGGCTTACAAAGACTAAATACGTATAGCTAATTATAGAAGATGTTGAATGTGAGGTTCAAAGGATTAGCGCGAGATACGAAGGATGTAGGGTAGCATCAGACCAGTCAAGAGATTAATGACCAAGTGAGAAACTGGCGGACTGAGAAGTGAGTTCATTGCCAATCGGCATGAGCAAACTGAAAGCTGGACATTATAATCCGAGGACAATGTTCCCATGATCAATCAAGAAATGTTAAAGTCTAGGAGTTCAACATTCTTTAGTGATCTCAACGTGTTCACGGTACCAGACTGAGGAAATTAAATATAACTGTGTGAGTTCACAGACTCAGCCTCGTACAGCCTGCCATGGTCGTAAAGATAGTGTGAAGAAATACTACATTGTCTTGTTTGTTTTCTGATAAAAAATGCACTTTATCATTTGAATTTTGATATAATTAGGCAGATAATATGTTCATCAGTATTCTATAAGCAGTAAATTAAGAATAATGTATTAGACATATGTTAAAGCAATGAGAATTCTCAACAGACTGCAGAAAATACAAATTTTTTTCTAGAGTCCGAGAACGACAGACGTTACCATTTTTCCAGCGAACACGTGCATTGGTGCATTACCTTACTGGCCATGACCCACACTTGAATACGTAGGATAAAAAGGAAAAGTTGGTTCAAATGGTTCTAAGCACTATGGGACTTAACATCTGAGGTCATCAGTCCCCTGGACTTTGAACTACTTACACCTAACTAACCTAAGGACATCACACACGTCCATGCCCGAGGCAGGATTCGAACCTGCGACCGTAGCAGCCGCGCGGTTCTCAACTGAAGCGCCTAGAACCGCTCGGTCACAATGGCAGGCTAAAAAAAGGAAAGGGCAGCATGAATTTGCCAATGTGTTGTCCGTTAAAGCAACATCAGATCACGAACTATTTGAGTGCGCATTATATGCCCACTTGCCCTTAGTGGTAGGTACGCGTAAAAAAATATAAACGTAAGTAAAATAGTCGGAGATATAGGAAATGGACTGTACTTAATAGTACAGCAGACACAGTACCTCATAAAGTTTTGGACGACTGTTCAAAGCAGGGGAAGTACTGTACAACAAATGGCAGTTACAAGAAGTTTCGTGGCAGCTGCTCGTGTTCTAGTGAAATTACAACATTAGTCATTGAAGGGAAAGAACGAGAGGACCGTCGATCAGAAGCCCTGAGCCGTAGAGATAGACTGACTCCCAGTGATGGAATGATTTGGAACCGCTAATTACAAAATGATGGTGGCAGATGTTTTGTAGTAACTACGTATTTGTGATGGGAATTGGGTCAGATAATGTAGGAGGATAGGATGTAGTTCTAGTAACTTGCAGAAAACCGTATATCTTGCAGAGTCGTAAATCCGTGTACTGTGGTGTAAATCATTATAGAAGCAAATAGATACTAAACATCATTGCAATAAAGTAGATAAGATACAACAACATGTAACATTAGACTGAAAAGACTGAAGGGTATGTTTTGATAACCAGGAGATACGGCTTGATCATCATAGAACGAGGGTCATTTCAAAAGAAATGCACATTATTTTTGTAAAAATACAGTTTTCATTCTGCATGTGAGAAAGTTTTACAGTGTGGAGATACATCCTTCCCGCTTGTTTTCAAACTTAGTTCAACCTGTTCCTGTGAGTGGCGCCGTAACAGCATGTCTTCGAGATGGCTGCTACACTTGACGTTCGTCAGAAGCAACGTGCTGTCATAGAATTCCTGTGCTGTGAAAACGAGACAGTGGGAAACATCCACAAGAGGTTGAAAAATGTGTATGGAGATGCTGCT
Source organism: Schistocerca serialis cubense (assembly GCF_023864345.2). Lineage (NCBI taxonomy): Eukaryota > Metazoa > Arthropoda > Insecta > Orthoptera > Acrididae > Schistocerca > Schistocerca serialis. The sequence goes on along the minus strand of NC_064643.1, from coordinate 507,629,312 downwards.
GTCGATGGCACTACAGGTAGTCGCTGGGCAAGCAGGTTACGTGATGAAAGCGGGCACGGCAATATTGAGGATTGTCCTCGCAGCAGCAGGCCTCGTACTGCACACACTCCAGACAATGTGCAGAGAGTTAACGAAATGGTGACTGCTGACAGACGCATCACAGTGAACGAATTGTCACGCTACGTTGGGATAGGGGAAGGAGGTGTTTGCAGAATACTGAAAGTGTTGGCGTTAAAAAAGGTTTGTGCCAGGTGGGTTCCGAGGATGTTGACAGTGGCTCACAAAGAAAAAAGAAAAACGGTATGAAGCGAATTTTTGGAACAGTACGAGAATGGTGGAGATGAATTTCTTGGATGAATTGTGACAGGTGATGAAACATGGCTCCATCACTTTTCACCAGAGACGAAGAGGCAATCAATGGAGTGCCATCATGCAAATTGACCCAAGGAAAAGAATTCAAAACCACACCTTCTGCTGAAAAAGTTAGGGCTATGGTGTTTTCCGATTCCGAAGGACTCTTCCTTGTGGACATCATGCCAAGTGGAACCACCATAAATTCTAATGCATATGTGACGACACTGAAGAAACTTCAAGCTCAACTGAGTCGTGTTCGACCACATCGGCAAAAGCACGATGTTTTGCTGTTGCACTACAGTGCACGGCCACATGTCAGTCAAAAAACGCGATCACAAAACACGGATGGACAACACTGAAACACCCGCCTTACAGTCCTGACCTGGCTCAATGTGACTCTCATCTCTTTGGGAAACTGAAAGACTCTCTTCGTGGAACAAGATTTGAAGATGATGACTCCCTTGTGCACGCTACCAAACAGTGGCTCCAACAGTTTGGTCCAGAATTTTACCGTGAGGGTATACAGATGGCGCAAGGCAGTTGAGAGGGATGGAAATTATGTAGAGAAATAAAAATTTGTTCCTAAAGCATGTATCCACACACTGTAAAACTTTCAAACATATAGAATAAAAGATGGGTTTAAAAAAAATAGTGTGCATTTCTTTTGGAGTGACCCTCGAAATTTCTCTCCCTTTTTCTTAGAGGGTTTGAAGTGAGTCTGGGGACCCTTCCACGAAACGATACAGCTTATCATTTTGAAGTACTACAACAGGCAGACGACAGTGGAGCGAGAGATTACACACGCCACGCCCATGGTCTCCTAGCTATCAGCGGACAAAATATCTAACAACAGCAACATTTCAACATTATATCAGTATTTAGGATCTCTTCAACAGGATGGATAAGCAGTCACAACAGTGGAGGTGGGTGCGTGAGTTGATACACACGGCTTCCTGTATTTTCCTCGTATGACGGTCTTCCTTTATATGCATCCAGGTTGCTCTTGCACGGTTCCTTATTATTTATCGTTAGGGCGTCATCTTCATCATTTATTTGCATTTGGAAGCGAGCTTCATTGGTCTTTCTACCATCTCTTGGCCTATCCATACGTTGGGTGCAAGTCTATTTGATATTCATTATAGTTATAATTCCTTTGCCTGGTCCATTTCTCTAGACTCTGCCAGTAATTCTCAACAAGCATCTCTTTATTGCTCTGCGTGTAGCCGTCAACTCTTGAATAGTTTTCACTCTAAAAGTCAATGTCTCACTGCCATATGTCAAACAAGGTAATACGCAATAATTTTAGCCGCTCGGGATTAGCCGAGCGGTCTACGGCGCTGCAGTCATGGACTGTGCGGCTGGCCCCGGCGGAGGTTCGAGTCCTCCCTCGGGCATGGCTGTGTGTGTTTGTCCTTAGGATAATTTAGGTTAAGTAGTGCGTAAGCTTAGGGGCTGATGACCTTAGCAGTTAAGTCCCATAAGATTTCACACACATTTGAACATTTTGAACAATAACTTTAGACTTTCTGTTTCAGTCACATCGGAAGCTTAAGTCAGATAACTCTTTCTGATATATTAAAGTGATTAATACCATATACCTCAAAACCTTTCACCATCCATTACAAATTTAGTGCACGGATTTTCTTGACTGAGAGCAGACCAGTGTTAAAGGCTTTCAGATATATTTTTCTCAGTATCTTGGAATGTTTAACATGTTATTGACAAATTTATTTCTTTTCATCGCGAGAATATTGTGATTTCTCGTAGGAAAAGTAGCTTCAGGCTCTAATCAGTACTGAGAACACGGGAAATAGTCGCCTCTCCAGCTCGACAGAATAGAATAATCTGTTCTCTTCGAGGAGAACGATGACTCTGGCTGCACAGCCTGTACTAAAAGTGTGTTTTCAAGACACCATCACGTTAGTTATAACGGCATATGCATCTCGTTTACAACTGTTTATTCGAAAGCTATCACTGGTAAATGAAGCCCCTTGGCAAGTGCAGTTGGAGGTACTATGGAATGCTGATGTACCGATAGTATTATGTGCGCCTAGTAAGATTCTAAACTTGGCAGCAGACGTGGGTTCAGTTCATTACTGGTATAGAGACGAGTGTCTTGTCCTGCTTTATCCTAAACCATTAATCTCATGTCGTCTTCTTATCCGGTGAATCTCAGCCAGTACATGTATAGCGCCATTAGATTCGTCCATTTGTCTGCCTTGACAGGCAGCATAATGCGACTACTCGGGGTACAAACCATCTGCTTGTTCTTGTCTTGCAGTTTATATTTTCGTTGTACCATTAACAACGTGACAGTTAGTGACAATTTCATTTTTCGAGGATGAAAGTGGTGCCCGGGTTAAATATGGCCACATTATCAGTTAAATAGGAGCCCAAAAGTAAATCAACGTCATTTCATACTATGGTAATTGAGTCTTCCGTCGTCATAAATAAATGGCACAGTATTGTGACTGTTCTACAGGATTACTTTATTTTGTTAACCGTTTTTCGGTTTACAAGGCCATTATCAGACTTTAACTTACTATCGTTGTCAAAGAAATTACAATATATATATAAACAATATTCAAAAATATGTGATCTGAGGCTTTCCCGGCAAACGTGCTGTATCCAAGGTTCTATGGTGTCCAGCCGGATCCGACCGTCGAAGTTTCACGATATTTCGGGGAATAACCGTTCCGCTATCATTAGGTGGTGCTGATAGATTCCGGATGATGGCGGAACGGTTATTCGCCGAAATATCGCGGAACTTCGACGATCGGATCCGGCTGGACACCCGAGAACCTTGGATACAATATTCAAAAAGATGTTACTCGTCCAGACTGAGGGACAATTATGCAATTAATACTATCTCTGTAGCGCAATTAAAAAGGTAAAATGTTGAACAATAACTAAATGTAAAGGAACCAAACTAGGAAAAAAAAACATTAACAACTATCATTAATCTCGAAACACATATTACAATTCCAATATAGTATATTAGTATATGACAAGAATACTAAAGAATAGCTTGAGGAGATCTTGGATGGTCTTCAGCCCAAAGGCTGTTTTGATATAGTCCTCTATGCTACTCTATCCTACGAGAGCCTCTTCATCTTCGAATAACAAGTATAACACTCTTCCATTTGAATCTGCATCTTGGTCTCCCTGTACAATATTTACTCCCCACACTCGCCTCCACTACTAATTTGATGATGCTCAGATGCCTCAGAATGTTTCCTGTCCACCGATCTCTAGTTGTAGTCGACGGATGCCACAAATTACTTTTCTCCCCTGTTCTATTCAGTACCTTCTAGTTAGTTACTTACATCATCTGATCTTCAACATTCTTTCGAAACACTACATTTCCAAAGCCTCTATTCGCTTTTTCTGTACACTGTTTATGATCCACGGTTCACTTCCGTAGCACGCTACACTACGAATCAGTGCCTTCTGAAAAGATTTCCTGATACTTATTCCTATATATTCGATTTTTCTTGCAATTGCCAATCAAAACTCTAGGCGCCCAGAATTGTGAAAGTTTTGACGGTGAAGGATTATGCGCACGAACTGACCTCTCGATTTTTTTCCCATTAATGTTCGATCTGGGTAGCCAAATCATTCGCTTGAATTTTCCAGACTGTTCTTCAAACGAGTCGAGGCCAATTGTGGCCGGTGACATGGCGCATTGTCATCCATAAAAATAACGCCATCGTTGTTGCCGTACATGAAATCCATGAATGGCTGAAACTGAGACGGAAATTGGTAGATGTGACGTACATGTACAGACGAACAAATGATTGCCATTCCAAAAAAATATTGATGGTTTACTGAAGAAAAAGAGCTTCGCAAATTGAGCAAGCCAGTAACGATATGGTCCACCTGTGGCCCTTAAGCAAGCAATTATTCAGCTTGTCATTATTAACAGATTTGTTGGATGTCCTTCTGAGGGTTATTATGTCAAATTCTGTCCAATACGTACGTTGTACCACCACTGTCCAGGGCGTCTCCAGACGACTTGAAATCTTATTTAATGGAGTGTAATTGTCTTCCGTGATGTCTCCCGCTTCGAACTAAGCCCCAATAACCAGCGGAGACGTGTATGTAGACGCCCTGGACAGTGGTGGGATAGCAACGTGATTGACGGCCACTACAGGCCCCAAAAAACCAGGAGTGATGGCCTGAGTTGCCAAGACTCCCTTGGTTGCTATCCGGGTCGCCCGTAAAGCGCAGTGGTACGTCGACGATTTTCTATGCCCCATTTTTTGCCCTTCGCGACAAGCCATCCTGGGCGCACACGGCGAGGGTTTCTACTGCTTGTCTTCGTGCTTGCCAGACCCTATTTTGCCAACAATGTCGCCAGATATGTCCCCAGTCGAGAACGTGTGGGGCGTTATTGACAGCCGGCCGTGGCGGCCGAGCGGCTCTAGGCGCTACAGCCTGGAACCGCGCATCCGCCACCGTTGCAGTTAGAATCCTGCCTCGAGCATGGACGTGTGTGATGTCCTTAGGTTAGTTAGGTTTAAGTAGTTCCAAGTGCTAGGGGACTGATGACCTTAGAAGTTAAGTCCCATAGTGGTCAGAGCCATTCGAACCATTACTGACAAGTTCTTACAACATTCAGGGGAATATGAAGATCTGACGCGACAGTTGGACAGAATTTGGCATGATACCCCTCAGAAGGACATCCAACAACTCTATTAATCAACGCCAAGGCTCAGAGGTGGACGAGCGGATTATTAATATGCCCAATTTGTGCAGCTCTTTGTTTCGAAAAAGTCATTCAGATTTTGTGAAATTGTGACTACTTGTTTGTTTGTACATGTACATTACATCTCCGATTTACATTGAATTCGGATAATATGTTCGGCGTGTATCTGCCTTTTTTTGTCTCTGAGTGTATGTATGAATAAGATCGTTACAGTTATTTATTTAACTTATGACGATACATGTACTTCAAGCAGTTACATATCCGACCACTAGCAGCACAATGGGAATGTAAAATAAATATTTATTGTTATATAATTAATTCTCATAGCGCAGCGAGTGAAAGAGGATGGCGCCAATATTTATTTATATATTATTATTATTTTTTAATTTCGCGCGCAAGGCCCGAACGCGAGCGAAGATCACTAACATCGGAAATAAATATCCCTAGAAACGATTACTATACTTTCCCGGGTTGACGAACACTTAGGCAACCTGTCACACCTCAACTGGTCTGCTAAATCGCATTATCTTAATCTCCTGGAAAATCTGTGTCTCCATTCTGAATAGCGGGTGAAGTAGAGCTATCAACATTACCGCAATTTGGTAGCTATACAAGGTGCAATAGTTCAGAGCGGCTTCAACTGAATATGGTACACCTGAAGAAAGTACTGATTGTATTGGCAACCAAATTTATGTCACTATCAGGTCTAGAAGCGGTATAAAATGGTACTAGAGCGATGCCCTGTGGAGTGACGAATGTGTCGTTCCTTGCGCTGATGTAGACTATTACAACTATTTTGTCTGTGAGGAGTCCGTGTCAGAAGGCGAGTCAGCGTTCCCAAATGTCAAAGTTGGAAACGAGTATCCACTACCTCACCCACTGTCTTGACTGTGCTTAAAGAATCAAGCACATTCTCCTGTTTTAGGCATGATTCCACCCTGTCTTCATGACTACTATGCATAGTTCAAAGACGGACTGGGTTGGCAAAACTCAACTTAAGTAAGAGTTTGCGACAGACTCAATTAAATAAGTTTTTTTTGAAAAAAAACGTAAATCAGACATAATGTCACAAGATATAACAAGCAAAACGGGCACGCAATTATGTTGACACGCGTGACTAGGTACGAGATAGTTATTGCTGGCCCAGAAAACAACTCTCGGTCAATCAAGAAAAACCACATGCATGAGCAATCGCAGAACTCGCACAAAAGTAAAGAAATAGAACACTTAATCGTGGGCGAGTGAGGAAAATACTAATGACGGCACTCGGCAATAGAATGTGGCAGATTACATTGAAAGCGGTATGCAGGCCTCGGTGGTACGGAAACCACCGTAATTACAGTTACGAGACTGATGTTACTGGCGGCGTAGAAACCAGGTCACTGCAGCAACTATGGTAGTAACTTGAACTAACAGCTGTAAGCAACAGGTGTGCATTCTACCAGTCAGCTGTCGGTAGGCAGTGTCAAGTAAAGGACGTGTAGTAGTAGTGCTTTAATGTTGTTGTGCTACAAATGGCAGTGGAGAAACATCTAGTGTTCAACATATTCTCCAGAATGACCTAATGAAAAGAAACCGTGTGTGCAAAGTTTGTCCCGCACGCGTGGACTCTGGAGTAAAAACAACGGCGAATGGACGACTATCACGACTTAATTGAAACACAAAATGCGGATAGTTCTTTAAAAGAAATAAGTAAATAAAATAAAAAAGAAAACAAAAAAAAGCCGGCCGAAGTGTCCGTGCGGTTAAAGGCGCTGCAGTCTGGAACCGCAAGACCGCTACGGTCGCAGGTTCGAATCCTGCCTCGGGCATGGATGTTTGTGATGTCCTTAGGTTAGTTAGGTTTAACTAGTTCTAAGTTCTAGGGGACTAATAACCTCAGCAGTTGAGTCCCATAGTGCTCAGAGCCATTTGAACCATAGTGCTCAGAGCCAAAACAAAAAAAAAACTAAAAGAACTTCACGTATGACGAGACTTGGTGTTATCAGTACGAAACTACCACGAAATGACGAAGTACAGAAATTCACAGGAAGGATTAAGGCTTTGACTTCATAACCGACATTCAAGCCAATATAGCGTGTATGTTCAGCAACATCGCAAAGAAGGACTTTTCTGACAATTTTTCATGGTTTTATGATCATTCTGTGCACCGTGCTGAAGTGAGCAGTGATTATGTAAGACACCAGAAGCATTAAAAGCACCATTTTATTTCCTTTTTTTCTTTTCTTTTTTTAATAATCCACTTGAAACTTCTAGGACTGAGTGAGAGCGAGTTGCGATCGTAATAAAGGACGTGTCTCACTGTGAAGAAATTGAGGTAAGTTCCTAAGGGGCCAAACTGATGACGTCATCGGTCCCTGCGCTTACACTTGAACTAACTTACGCTAAGGGCAACATACACACCCATGCCCGAGGGAGGACTCGAACCTCTGACGAGGCGAGCCGCGCGAACCGTGACAAGGCTTTGCTCTGATTGTGAAAACGGGCAAGCAGCATTATCATTATCTATTTCTCCGACAGTATTTTATCAACCATCTGGTCCCTGTAGCACTCAGTTAACTGCCTCAATATATATCATCTAAACGACAGGACCATGTAGCCACCTACAGCAACTACATTATACACCGCAAGTCACCTAATGATGTGTGGCGAGGCTACTTTTGATGGTACTAACTGATCCCTACTTCTTCACTCTGTTCGTGAATGGCGCGTCGGAAGAATGATTGTCGGTAAGCCTCTGTATTCGCTCTAATATCTCGAAATTTCTCATCGAGGCCATTTCGCGTGATGTATGTGGGAGAAAGTGATATATTGTCAGGCTCTTCCCGGAAGGTGCATCCTCGAAATTTCTGTAGTAAATCTCTCCGTGACGCACTACGCCTCTCTTGTGTCCGAAAGTCCAGATACCACTCGAAGTCCGCACTGTGATAGGTATAATATAAATCGAAGGTGAAAGGGAAGAAAGCAAATAAATAGAAAGAACTAATGATTTCAGCTGCATCGGCACTTTATGCGGAGTCGGCGGCTACGAGTGAAAATTTGTACCGGACCGGGACCCGAAACCGTGATCTCCTGCTTAGTAGGCAGTTAACGTTAACCACAGCCGTATCCGGACACAGTGTTATCGCAAATCCATGGACTATATCGACACGCTTCCCTGCCGACTCATGTTCCCACCTACAGCCACCTATCCGCAGTCCCCGTGGATGTCCTCCATGCTCGCTAATTTTAGATCCCCTCGGGAGGTCCAACGATGTCGGGATGGCGCACTGATTAACGCAACTGCAGAGTAAGCAGGAGACACGGGTTTGAGTCTCGGTCTGGCGCACATTTGTGTTGTCGCTGCCGATTCCACATAAGGTCGCGATGCAGCTGTTACCAGTTCCGTCCGCTTCCTTACGTCTCTAAACCTTCCACCTTCGATTTACAAAACATACAAAAAGATATTTGAGAAAAATACTAACTTCTAATTTAATCGGAATTTTAATCAGCAAAAATTACGAAAATATCTCTGTAGGCCTACTAGGGCACTATTCCTGCCGATTGGTGGCTGTTTCACCAATGTTTTTTTACAAGTGGTCAGCTTGTCACAATTCCCTGTGCCTTTTTTTTAGCACCTCTGTGGTTTCACTTACGTTTCAATCCTTTCTCTCTTGTCTTAAGGCGTGTCGGACAGATTGTACTGGTCAAAAATAACGGGAGTGACTGATTCAGTGTCGTTTTGTCGGTTTCCTACTCCCTGCGTAACGACAATTTTAGCCGTTTCACCTGCATTTGTTTCTTTTAATATGTGATACGACACCGACGACGTCTCTGTCGGCCGCCAGTAACGTCCAAACGCACGCTCACGTTTCTGTCTGTTTGGTGTCTCTTGCCGGCCCTCGCAATGCATATAACATCACGAATAAAATAACTGCCATAAATACACTGAAGCGCCTATGAAACCAGTATAGGCATGCGTGTTCAGATACAGAGATATGTAAACAGACAGAATAAGGCGCTGCTGTCGGCAACACCTGTATAAGACAAGTGTCTGGAGCAGTTGCTAGATCGGTTACTGCTGCTAAAATGGCAGGTTAATAGGATTTAGGTGAGTTTGAACGTGGTATTACAGTCAGCGCACGAAAGATGGGACACAGTTTCTCCGAGGTAGCGATGAAGTGGGGATTTTCCCGTACGAACATTTCACGAATGCACCGTGAATATCGGGAATCCGGTAAAACATCAAATCTCCGACATCGCCGCGGCCGGAAAAGGATCCGGCAAGAAAGGGACCAATGATGACTGAAGAGAATCGTTCAGTGTGACAGAAGTGCAACCCTTCCGGAAATTGCTGCTGATTTCCATGCTGGGCCATCACCAAGTTGGGAACCATTCAACTTAACATTATCGATATGGGCTTCCGGAGCCGAAAGCCCACTCGTGAATCCTTGATGACTACACGACACGAAGTTTTAACCTTACCTGAGCCCATCAATGCCCAAATTAGACTGTTGATGACTGGAAACATGTTGCTTCGTAGGACGAGTCTCGTTTCAAATGGTATCGAGCGGCTAGCGTGTGCGGGTACGGGGACAAGTTAATGGTCCACGGACCCTGCATGTCAGCAGCGGACTGTTAAAGCTGGTGGCGCGAGTGCAGTTGGAGTGATATCCGATCCCTGCTACGTCTAGATACGACTCCTTCAGTTGACACGTACGTAAGCATCCTATCTATCGTCTGCATCCATTCATGTCCATTGTGCATTCCGACGGACTTGGGCGGTTCCAGCAGGACATTGCGACACCCCACACATCCAGAGTGGCTTCAGGTGCACTGTTCTGAGTTTATGTACTTCCGCTGTCCATCAAACTTCCCAGACATGACCATGATTGAGCATGTCCGGGATCCCTTGCATCGTGCTGCTGAGATCTCCACCCCCACGTACTATTACGGATTCATGGTGTCACTTCCCTCCAGCAATCTACTTTAGACATTAGTCGAGTCCATGCCACGTCGTGTTGCGACACTTCTGCGTGCTCGCGTGGGGCCTACACGGCATTAGGCAGGTGTGCCAGTTTCTTTGGCTCATCAGCGTAATTTTTGTAAGTAGCCTCAAGGACTTGTTAAACACTAATTTAAACAATTCAGATATGGCAATAACAGTCCAACACCGTTGGAAAGCGCGGTATCACAACAGGTGGTCTGCACTGGAGCGAAAGGGTCTGCCCTCCCACTTCACGGAACGCCGGCGATCGGTAGCGCCGCTTCCCTAAAGGATGAGAGTTGACGAGGCGCATCCGACACGAATCGGACACGACACGGCACTGCACGCCTCTGCACGGAAGACGGCTTGCTGGAAGGCGGCCGTGCCGTCAGGCCTCGCGGCGCGCATCTCCTCTACTCCCTCGGCAAGAGAGCAGAGTGCAGCCCCAGGGCCCCGTTTGTCCGCGGGTAGAAAATTTGGAAGGGCGATACGGAGTGCGTGCACGCAGGCGGCCGGCAGCCAGCAGAGCGCATCTCCGGCCGGCCTTGGGTCCACAACGCACAGGAAGCGGCCGACAACCTGCCCAACGCAGCATTTCCATGCTCCGCGCCAGCTAAACGCTGCTCCCGCGCGTCCGGTCGCCACCCCGCCGTAGCACGGCTCCACTTTTTAAGTCAACTGTACGGGCCCTCCGCTCCTAAGAGAGCGCTTCGTGTCTTGTGCACTTTAGTCGCGCTCGGACATTTTATATGGTAGCCGCGTGACCAACGACCTATAAATCAACATACTGGGTGATCAAAAAGTCAGTATAAATTTGAAAACTTAATAAATCACGGAATAATGTAGATAGAGAGGTAAAAATTGACACACATGCTTGGAATGACATGGGGTTTTATTAGAACAAAAAAAAAAAAAAGAAATTATTGCTAGACGCGTGAAAGATTTCTTGTGGGCGTCGTTTCGTGATGATCGTGTTCTCAGTCACCACTTTCGTCATGCTTGGCCTCCCAGGTCCCCAGACCTCAGTCCGTGCGTTTATTGGCTTCGGGGTTACCTGAAGTCGCAAGTGTATCGTGATCGACCGACATCTCTAGGTATGCTGAAAGACATCCCACGCCAGTGCCTCACCATAACTCCGGACATGCTTTACAGTGCTTTTCACAACATTACTCCTCGACTACAGCTATTGTTCTGAAATGATGGTGGACATATTGAGCATTTCCTGTAAAGAACATCATCTTTGTCTTACTTTGTTATGCTAATTATTGCTATTCTGATCAGATGACGCGCCATCTGTCGGACATTTTTTGAACGTTTGTATTTTTTTGGTTCTAATAAAACCCCATGTCATTCCAAGCATGTGTGACAATTTGTACCTCTCTATCTACATTATTTCGTGAGTTATCCAGTTTTCAAATTTATACTGACTGTTTGATCACCTGGTACACTGACCGAGGTGCCGCCATATTTGAATCTAACTAAAACTTATCCAGCACGGTTCGCAACGCCAGGTTGGGAACCAGTAGTCAGCAAGCAAGGGGTCGTACTATATTTTTGCTATACAGCAGCATTTGCTGCTACCAGGCGCGGAAAAGACGCTTTCGGGAAAAAATCCCGAAGTGACAACAAAACGATAATTCAAGTTGGTGTATAGAATGTATGAGTCTGGCGGCGTACCATCTGCCGTTCGGAAAAATATCATCCACACAATTCCGAAGACTGTAGGAGCTGATAAGTGCGAGAATTAACGCACAATCAGCTTAACAGCTCATGTATTCAAGTTGCTGACAAGAATAATACACGGTATAAGGAAGAAGAAATTTGAAAAAATTGAGGAGGTGTTATATGATCAGTTTGGTCTTAGGAAAGATAAAATCACGGGATTGGCAATTCTGACGTTGCGGTTGATAATGGAAGTAAGACTAATGAAAAATCAAGACACGTTCATAGGATTTGTCAGCCCGGAAGAGGCGTTCGACAGTGTAAAATGGTGCAAGAGGTACGAATTTCTGAGGAAAATACGGATAAGGTATAGGGAGAGATGGGTAATATACAATATGTACAAGAACCAAGAGACTGGACGACCAAGAACGATGAGCTCGGATTAAAAATGGTGCAAGGCAGGGATGCAGCCTTTCGCCCCTTCTGTTGAGTCTGTACATCGAAGAAGCAATGATGGAAATAGAATATAGGTTCATGAGTGGAATAAAAATTCAAGGGGAAAAGAGATTAATGATATGATTCGCTAATGACATTGCTATACTGAGTGAAAGTGAAGAAGAATTGAATGATCTGTTGAACGGAATGGACAGTCTAATGAGTACAGAATACGGACTGAGAGTAAATAGAAGAAAAAGCGAAAGTAATGAGAAGTAGCAGATATGAGAACAGCGAGAAACTTAAAATAAGGATTGATGGTCAAGAAGTAGGTAAAATTAAGGAATTCTGCTACCTAGTCAGCAAAATAACCAGTGACGGATGAAGAAGGAGGACATCAAAAGCAGACTTGAGCTGGCAAAATGAGCATTCCTGGCCATGAGAAATCTGCTAGTATTTGAGAAAGAAGGATCAGAAGAGAATCGAAGCATTTGAGATGTGGTGCTACAGATGAATGTTGAAAATCAGGTGGACTGATAAGGTAAGAAATGAGGAGGTTCGGGGCAGAACCGCAGAGGGAAGCAATATGTGGAAAACATTGACAAGGAGAAGGGACAAGATGGTAGGACATCTGTTAAGGCATAATTTAATGACTTCCATGGTACTAGAAGGAGCTATAGAGGGCAAAAACTGTAGAGGAAGAGAAAGCTTGGAATACATCCACCAAAAGAATAGAGGACGTAGGCTGCAAGTGCTATTTTGAGATAAAGAGGTTGGCACAGGAGAGGAAGTCGTGGGGGGCCGCATCAAACGAGTCAGAGGACTGATGGTTAAAACAAGCTTTTGCTGTGTAATATGTCATCAAAAGCGTGATATTTATTATTTTGGGGCCTTTACTGTAATTTCCACAAGCATATTTTTGTAATTACAGATGTAGCATTACATAAAGATACAGGCAAATTCTTTTATAACTTTCAAATTCAATTTTTCTGGTTCTGAATCGAATGAGATTTCACTCTTTGAAGCTCTGACTTGCATATTTATCAGAGTTGTCTTCAACAGAACGTTGGTATTTATAGTAAAAGAAATGAATGAGTAAATAAAAATAAAAATTTAAAAAAGTTGTTCGAATGCTTAATTGTCGTTGTTGTTGAGGAGAATTACGCTCGTATATGTAGGCAGAATTTCTGTTCCTGTAGCGTTATGTATTTTCGTTTGGCTTTGGGCAGTTAAAATGAAAGCCAGGACGGTTACATTTTATGTAATATTGCTTTAGGATATTCGTTTCTGAGAGAAGGGCAATTGTGAGATTCCCTATGATCAGTTTATTTAGACTGAATATTAATACAGTTATGTAACCTCCTGCATGATTCAGCATCCTACAGGGCACCATAAATCTGATGCCAACCTGCTGCTGTCTTTATATGAAGTAAAGCATTATTTTAACAAGTAAAAATGTTGTTTTTACACGGGAGGCTTTCGAGGGTCATTTGATAATGGATAAAGTAAAAATTGAAACACATCATTGTATGTTGTACACTGAGCTAAGAAACAAATATGTTCTGAAAATCTATTATTTATCTTGTAAAGGTAGCAGGAATAAAGAGAAATAAAATAAAATATGTTTATGTTATACAGTAACTGACAAGTTCAATAATATATAGTACTGTGTTTCTTAGTCCTATGGTTATTCGACAATACAATGTAGCTGATATAGTGCAACCTACAAGTGAAATACCAGTAACGCTTTAACAATAGCTTTCTCAAAAGAGACTAATTCAGATGAAACCATTAGGTAATCAAATACACTAAATGAACTCGGTCTGTGCCCCAACATTCTGAATACATCTAGATATAAACGTGACGTTTGACAACTCCTTAAGATCCTTTCTGCCTCTTTAAACGTGCGCTGGGCACAATTTATGGTTCAGAAACAATACTTCTGCTGCATGAAAGACGTATATAATGTTTATATAGGTCGTTGTGATGTACACATCTAGCTAATATGTTGAGTGTGTTGACGTTACAAATATCGCGACCAGTGTTGCTCGTTACTGCCACCCTGAGCGCTGTTAACGCTTAGATACCCTCTGTATGTTCATTATAGACCTCGTTGCCCGTGACTCAAGAATATTGTAGCTTGGTTGCTACTAGTAGCGTATTTAAGTACGCGGGACGAGACATACCGAGACATACACGACGTAATGTATGTGAGTGGAAGAGGGGGTACTTAAAGTTAACGAGAATTTTTCACTAGCAGTTAACATAGCGTTAGTCTCGAATTCTCTTGCTAGGTGCCTTCGCTATACGCCGTTTTGTATCGGTTGACCAAAGGGACTGTTGCTGAAACATACGAGGGGCATTTAGTAGCTAATGGAATGCCATTTTTTCTGGAAGCCGGTTGGTTTTACCCAGGATTTCAATATGTCATATTATTCCCTACCCGTTTGACTACAAAACTTTATTTTTCAGCATAGTTTTCACTGAATGTGACGGCCTTACGCCACATTACTGGGAGGACCTGTATAGCCACATGGTACCACTCTAATGGCCGACGTCGTAGCCGAAGTCTTGCTGCATTAATAACCTCTCCATCGTCCACGTACTGCTTCCCATGGAGTGCATCCTCCATTGGGCCAAACGGACAGAATTTGGATGGTGCGAGATCCGGACTGTTGGGTCGGTGAGGAAAAATAGTGCAATGAAGTTTGTAACCTCCTCCTCACTTATCAACCCTAATGACAGTGAAAAATTAAACCGCGTGTACCTAACGGAAATTTGGGAAAAGCAATCGTCACCGAAGTTAATCTGTCGGTAAAGAGGGAGGAAAGGGTTACATCTAAATGAAAGGAAAAATGCAAATGAAACTGGTGGAAATTAATTTTGAAAAGGGGTAAAGTTAATAAAGAAATTAAATGTGCGGCCGTTACGTTAACAATTAACTAGTGGTAATTAGATATTTGAGATTTGGGGGAAATTACGGTCGCCAGTCCTACGGAAAATTACTATAGTAACTGAGAAAGAAAGGTTATTGCACATTTAGTTAGCACTAAAAGCGTGGCAACTGAAGGTTGACACCTGTTGTGTGAAAACTGAATGTTTGTCAGAAGTAATCAATTTCGCTATACTCTGACTTAATTTAGCAAAAGAATTAATAAAACCGGAAAACTGAAAGTTAATTTAGTGGCTGAAATTAATAGTGAACTTTGTTTCTAAAGCACTACGAAATTCAATAAAATAAGGTTAGTCTTGGGCTACCTCAACAATCATGTCAAAAGCTACTTGAATCTACGCAATTTAGAAATAAGAGATTTAAATTTGAACTTGAATTAAATGATTCTGAACAATTAACAACAGTAAAATTTAGTGCGTAACAAGCTGAGCTGCAGTCACAGGTAAGCTAAAATATGGTAACAAAACTCGCACTCTTAATTTGTGCTTGTGTAATCTAAATATTGTAGCCAGCTATGAATATTTTAACTGAACTATGAAATTGAAGCAGTGAAATGGAATGATATTACTTTAATGCTGGCGTCTGAATTTCAACGACACTCGGGTTCATTTCGGAAAAGGAAGGGACCCTGCTTGGTAATGCAATTGGGACAATGAGCAACAAAGGTTCATACTAAGTTGCTGTAATTTTGTGATGCAACAATTTTAAAAGCTGAGGTCTGCCATACAGTTCTAAAACTTTACGTGCTTCCAGTCTTCCTTGTTGGTTGATTGAAGGTCTGCAGTCGTCGGTCGAGGAGGTGGTGACAGTCACTCATTGACGGCCGTCGCTGTTGCAGAAGCTGGATGTTGGCGCGCCTTCTTCTCGACACGGTCTCCAGCCGAAACGGGCTCTTGATGTGTGCCAGCTAACGCCTTCCGTCCGCGACACCATGTCAGAAACTAACATAGCAAGTCGAGCGCAATTACATGCTGCCAAACCTAGAAAGCGCGACAACTCGCGGGAGCGTCACACAACACACCTGCTCCACTGCCCTCCTCCAGCCAGACTGGCCTCTGCCCGCGCTCTAAGCGGCCGAGTTCAGACTACCAAAGATCGTAAACACTTTGGTTCTCCACACGACCTATCGATGTATTCGTTCGATAGCATAGCTTTCCCTAGGCAAGACCCAGCGTAAAAATACTAATAGTATTTACAAAACAAACCAATTATACATCGACATAAATGCATGTATATACAAATAGTAAAACAATTACGATATACAAAGACACAGAAACGTCATATCTTCAGGTAACAAAATAAGGAAAAAAAATAGTACAATAGATGGAAATAGGAGGATATGCATTTCCGGCGTTACAAGTTCTTGTGAACTTCTTTCGGATGCACAGACTTATGTGAAGCGTTGTAACGAAGTAGGAGAAATTCGTCTGCATTTCCTGATGGTAGCACAACACTCTTCAGAGTTGATTGTAGCACCATGATTGAGGACTTCAAACAGAATAACCCCTTCAGACTCCCAGAAGACCGGCAACATGACATCACAGCTGAGGGTGCGGCTCTGAACTTCTTCTTCAGTGGAAAGATTGTTTGGCGCCTCTCCATGGATTGCTGTTTTGCTTCCGGTTCGAAGTGACGAACCCATGTTTCATCGCCTCTGAGGATCTTCGCCAAAGATCCGACACTATTAGCCTCACAACGCGCAAGAAACTTTGCCCAGATTGTCCTTCGTTGCTCTTTATGTCCTACTGTCAGGCTGCGAGGAACCAGTGAGCACGAACCATTGAGTAGCCAGCTAGTGGGCGAGGGTTCAGCACTACCAACAGAGACGTCCAATTTTTCAACGAGGTGTCTGATTGTGATCCATCGATCACCTCGGCTGAGAGTGTCCGTACGTTCCAACAATGCAGGAATCACAGCTGTGTGCGGCCGGCAGGCGCGCGAGAAGTCGGATACGTCTGCGCGACCTTGTTGTGAAGATGACAGACGCCTTGTCCAAAGACTCACCGTGCTTTTGTTCATTGCTAGGTCGCGGTTGATATTTGCAAACAATGCTCTGGTCTTCCGCCAAAATAAACTCAGTGACAGCCGTGTGATTGGAATGCACGTCTGTTTGTTACAGAAGCCATTTTGAAGGCTGCGTATAGTGCCGCCACCTGATGGAACTACAGGGGCCGAAGCAGGAATACTCCAAACGACGTCCCACAACAAAATCCGCACTTATTCAACCGAAACTGATCGAGAAAACATGTTTTGCATTACTTATTGAACCTTCTTCGTAGTTGTGGTCAGTGTGACTCTTTTTGTAAGCGCCACTTCACGTGTTCGGCGATTTTTCAATGACAGACAGCAAATACCAACGTGCCAACATCAGATTCTGTTTCCGAACAGAGGAATCTGGAGTGAAACTGTCGCAGAGGCTTAGATGGCTTATGGTGAGGAACGTTTGATCCAGGCAAGGGTTTACAAGAGTTTTTCTCGTTCTAAAAATGGTCAAATGACAAATGAATCACAACGGGGGGACGCCCCTGGACTACCAGAACGTACGAAAAAATGAAAAAAATCCGTTTTGCGATTATGTTTGATCGTCATAGACCAATAGACAAGTTGTTGGAAATGGCTGGAATATGCTGGAGTTCATACCAACTAATTTTGACAGAAGATCTGAAGATGAAACGTGTTGCAATAAAATTCGTTCCGCGTGTGCTTTCTGACGACCAGAAAACCAATCACGTGCGCGTGGCCAAGATTTGAAAGAGCAGTCAGAAATTGATCCGGATTTTCACTCAGAAGTCATCGCAATGGTGTTACGGACATGATCCAGGAAGCAAGCAACAATCCAGCCAGTGGAAGAATCCTTCATCACAAATGTCAAAGGAAGCAAGGCAGGTCAGATCCCATGTGAAGACAATGTTGGGTTGTTTTATTCGACATCGAGGGAATCGTCCAAGACGAATTTATTTCCCGACGCACCACAGCTAACCAACTACCACCTTCAAGGGCTGAATCGATTACGCGAAGCAGCGGGAAAAAAAGGACCCACCCTGTGGGAATCAGGAGAGCGGCAAAAGCCAACTCTGAATACGGTCCTTCGCATACAGCATTAAGTGTCAATCAGTTTTTGGCTAAAAACCAAATGAACGGTTTATCACTCAACCTTCTCATCGGGACTGGACCCTTGTGGCTTTTTTTATTCCCAAGAATGAAAAGAAACCTGAAAGGGAAACGTTTTCAAGACGCAGAATTTTTTTTTAAAATCACTGGGTCCTTGTGGCTTTTCTTAGTTCCCAAGAGTGAGAAGAAAAAGGGAAGCGTTTTCAAGGCGTAGAAAAATTTTAAAAATCACTGGAGAACTAGACAATTTAACTTCAGATGGAAAAATTTGAGAGGATTGTGTTATGTCTTATGTATATTATGTGTGATGGACACTATTTTGAAGGTATTTAATTTTTGAAAATGTTCTATTGAATACACCTTTTTTTATAAAACAGTTCTTGTTTTCTTAGGCCCATCCTCGTATGCCAGCACTTACTGCACAAGGAGGCAACTCATTAGCTTTGTCAGTTAGTATGCGTTAAACACTTCTTTATGTTCACCATTTGCAGCACGCTGATGGCATCGCTTCTCTAGCCGTTCACCCTGAACTCCATATTCCTCCGTCTTAAAGTCTTCATCACCTGCTACAGCCACTGGCCACTGGACACAAATCTCGCATCTAGTCAATAATACCAGGGCGAAAAACTGCAGTTTACGTCAGTTTTTACTACCCGTCTACAGCTGTGTTATCCAATTAACTGAAAATCTAAGATACCTTAGGCTAACCCTTCACTATAAACCGCAGTTGAAATAGCTAAAACTTTTAACCGCCCAACTTGGAGATTGCGTTAATCTCTGCCGCTACAAACTTTCACCTGACCCATTCTCTCAAATGACAGTATCGCCCTCGTATCCGCTTTAGACAGTTTATACTGATCCCTCCAGATTCCTGAATACAATGAACTGCTTCTCATTTACTGTATCCGCTTATCCTACTGAAATTCTTTACCAATTCAATCCCCTTCCCGCCTCAACCATACTGAACATGTTTTTAACTCCTTCTTTCCCACGCAGTTCCTTTCTTTCCTTTCTGCAATCATAATCTGTCCTCCATCACATTCACCCCTATCTCAAGTCTAATTTCTCCTGCCACACACTCTCCTGCATTAAAGATTTCATATCAACCTAGACCATTATCTTCCACATCACTCAACACAGCAGCCTTTAACCATTCTATTCCCAATATGATCTTTCTCAGCGAAAGTCACACGACTTATTATGGTGAAGTGAAGTTGTTCCTCCTTTTTACAAAAACTACTGTCGATATGTATGTGTTTCAAGTGACTACAACGTTTTTAAAACCTTCAGTTTACAACTGGCATCTCTAATATTCACTAAGAATCGTAATTTCTATGGTTTTAATATTTTTAAGCTGAGGAAATGTCCTCCCAGTTAATAGAGACAATTTTAATACCTAAAGTCCTCGATTGTTTACTTGATATATTAAAGTCTCTAGAAATAACAATAAAGGAAAAAACTAAGAACTTTTGAAACATTTATTTTTGTGCACGTTTCATCCAAACGAACAAACTGTAATGCTCTGCCGTCGTAACCCTTTTTACCTGACAAATGTTTCTAGGGAGCCTTTTCGACAGTTAAGAAGTAGAAGGGTGCTATCATGTTGGCGTGAATTTCCTAAAACGCAATTAATGTGAAAATTAACCGAAACAACAATCGTTGAATTAAAACATCAAGTATTAGATGAGCGGAAATTAAAATTACGGCAATAGCAGAAGCCATACTTTAATTTTGTTGCGTTTCGGAGGAAAAATTAAACGAGGCCTTTTTTGAGAGATTGGTGTAGCAGATTGTTAAGGTTGATTGAAAGCAAATAGGACATCGAATCCCTAAGTAGTATTTGGACATTTTAAAGTGACCAAACTCACTGTGTACCCTAACTGGCTACCGTGAATGAGACCGGAGTCCACCAGTTCACACGAAAAATCAAGTAGTACTGAAAGTGCAGAAAGTAAAACGTGACAAACGCAACAGGAAAGCTAACGTGCCAGAAAAGTTGTGACCACTGTTCCTGTGATATGAAAGAGCGTCCAGCAGCTGATTACCATACAAAATGTGAAGCATAAACTGGTGGATATTAAGCAAATCGTCAAGATCAAGGGAATTAAAAAAAGGCGTTAGAAGAGAACTGCTGAAGAGAAAATCCTAAATCATAACCCGTCCTCGGGAAAAAAGCATCTTTTGTCTTGGCAATGGGAAAACTACGGCCATAACCATCAGATTTAGTATTCTCTTATTCCACATATTCCCAAGACTTCTGCCGATGGAAAACATTTATGGTCCTATCAAGATGTTATTCGTCTTTGATAGTTATTTCCGACATCTCTAAGAATCACATTTCTGAAACAGTACCTGTTCGCCAAAAAACATTAGACCGACGCACTGTCTCGAAAACGCACTGTCCCAAAACTGGAGTATGTCGACAATATTCTATTAACCTAACGGCTCCCTTTAGCTGCCAGACTGGGAAACTTTTACCTTTCCTATTTAGAGCAGGCAATGTTTATTTTTATAAATTTTAGGTCCTTCAACAGTATTTTCCGTCGTGAGAATGATTCCGAATGGAAAGTAATAACTAACGAATTTCATCTTGAAGTACTTTTTTCCTGTCCGTGGTGTCAGTGATCGCCTAAGATCTAACTAGAGAGCTCAGCAGAATACAAAAATCTTAATAATAACTGCAACACCATTAGTGGCTAATTCAACCGGTATATGATACACAATGAACATGAAGTTCTTCCATGACGACAAATATTTATTAATAAGGAACTATGCTAGATACATCTGTACGTTTATTGAAAACAGTAATTTACTTCACTAAGCTTTTGTGGATATACTTCCACTTCATTTTCACGTGGTAGCTCTCCATCCTCTCCAGTCTTCTGCGGTCCGCTTCAAATCCGCGTAATTTCGACTTCCCATTTATGTCGTCTATCATCTTGTATCTCCCCCTTCCTTTCAGCCTCCTCCCACGAACTAGATCTTCCAACAGGTCTGTTAGCAGGCACTCTCGTCTCATCTAATGTCCCATCCACTTCTTCTTCCTTTCTCTTATAACCTGCAGCAGTCTTCTGCTCACACCAACACTTTCCAACAATCTTTCGTTACTTAACGTCTCCTTTCCCTCTTTACATCTACATCTCAAATGCTCTCAGGCTTTTATTGTCCTCTCATCTCAGAGACCGTGTCTCCGCCCCACAGAGTGCCACACTGCCGACAAAAAAAAAAGCCGTTTTTTCACCAGATCTTTATCTAGTTTGTCACATAACAATTTTCTCATTCAATTGAATGCCTGCTTCGCCATAGCAATACGATTTTTTACCTCCTGATAGCAGATGAAGCCTTCAGTAATTATACTTTCAACACATTTAAATGCTCTTATTTGGTTAATGAGAACTTGTCCTATCTTAATGTATGTCAATTTCCTTCCATTACCTGTCACCATACTTTTTGTTTTTGATGTATTGATTCCCATCTCATGTTCCGCACAAGCATCATTAACATGTTTTAGCTTTTTGTGCACAGTTAGTTCACTTTCTACCACTAACACTGTGTCGTCAGGAAGTTTTACACATTGTTTTCTTCTTTCTCCAATACACACGCCGCTTTTCCCATCTAAGTCCTTTGTAATAATCTCTTCCACATGGCATTTCGGTCCTTTCTTTTCTTTTTTTCCCAAGTGGAGACTTAACTCTTGAAGTTGTTATGAATATGCTTCTGCGTCCGCTCTGGCAGCTTATGATTTCTTTCCACAGGAGAAATGGCAAGGTGTTTTGAGGGTTTTCATGAACTACGGTTCCCAGTTATACTTCACTGGAAATTTGGAAATGCCTAAGGTTGAGACTTCCCAGATGTGAGCAGAATCGAAGGATGGTAGAAGATTTGGAGTGAGTGACAACACTGCTGCGTACAGTGCGTACAGCATTCCAAGGCAGTCCACGGAAATCGACACGTCGTGTTTCCAGAGGGACGGGTATATCTCAGAACGATGTGGTGAAGATTTTTCACAAATGACTGCATTTCTGTACCTACAAAGCGCAACTACTGCAACTCTGCAGCCAGATTATACGCACGGATGTACTGAATTTAGTAGGAATACGCTTGAACGAATTGATACAGCCAATTACTGCCTCAACAAAATTCGATTTTCCGTTGAAGTAAATTTTCACACATCCGGAAAAGTAATCAGGCATAACGTTCGGAGCTGGAGTCGGAGAACCGACAAATCGTAGAAAAGCACATAAGGGACAGCCCAAACGTGAATGTGTGGCGCGGCTTAATACACAACACTATTTTTGTACCGTTTGTTTTCACTGCGCTTATCATTACAACAGTTTAACCTGACAAGCTGGAGCTTTATGATGCACCTCGGTTACAGGAATTTCCACTGTGGGCTGTGTTTCAGCAAGACGGTGAACCACCGCACTGGAGGTTATATGTCGCCAGTTCTTGGATAAAAACTTACTGGTCAGATGGATCGGTAGAGACAGTCCAACATCGTGGCCACCACATTCATCAGACATAATGCCTCTTGAATCGTTTTGTGGAGTTACGTTATGGACAAAGTGTCCGGTTCACCAGTTTCCAATGTACGATCTCCTACGCAATGAATATGATATACTGTATAGGCTGTGACGGAAGAGTTGTTGGCAAAGACATTGAGAGGAAGTGTGTATCGCCTAGACGTTCTACGGCCTCAGACGGAGCACCCGTGGAAAGTTGATGAGTTAAGCTTCTATTTGAAACAAACAGCACAGCTATATCTAGCATAGTTCCTTATAAATAAATGTGTGATATGGACAGACTTTCGCACACTGTATTCTGCACGCCGTCCTTTGCGTTCACATGCATCCACTACATACTGCGCAAGTTCAGCAATTCCGCTTATTTGCATGTGTTTCTGTGCATTTGAATGGGTTTCGTAGAGATTTCCTATGCAAGATACCCATTAACTACAGTATAACTTATCTCACATACCTGAAAACGCAACATTGATTTCATAATTCACCAAATGATTAATTTCTGTGGGGTAACCGCATCTTCAACAGTGCAAACAGAAGTCACTGTAAGACTGCACACTAAATTAACGATCACCAAGTTGCGTATTTCCGGAAATGGTTGAGTCGAAGTTGTTGCTGGAGCTGTACCGTGTAGCGACGAACTTGCGTTATTTGGCCAAACATCTGAGTTTACTTTCAGGTCCCCCGCTTGCCGCAGCGCAGTCTACGCCTTCCATCAGCAGCGATACGCCGGCGTCTTCGGAAGCTGCAAACTTCCTTTAACTGCCTGTTAGCTGCCAACTTGGAACTCTCGCAGGAAGTCCGTCGGAGATTTGCCGTCAGGCAAGAAATAGTTTCGGTCATAACTGTATCCGCAGAGAACTGAAGCGAGCGACAACAGCGCGGACGGCGATCCCTGAGTCGACGGGAAAACTCGCCTTCTCAGCTCAGACGGTTCTCAAGTTCTTAAATTCCCGCTTATGTATCTTCACTAGAAGTTTTGTTTACAAGAACTGGATACTTTATCTGGAGCATCTGACTTCCTACGGTAGTTCTGCTAGATTCGGTTAGACCTCTAAGCGTATTCAAGACGGTGAACACGAAATTTCCAGCTCTTATTGTCCATGACACTCGCGGGTTTTCAAAAAGATTAGATGCAGAAACATGTTTGTTACAAACTGCTAATATAAACCTCTGCAAAAGTTACTGTACTCGAACACTTTAGATTAAGACTATGTATTGTAAGAAATGTAATTTATGGTATTATTAATTCTCGTTCTTCAACATTAATCTGAATGAAGTCAAACTGGTATCAGCCCGTAGTATCTAGTTCTTTCCAGACATGTTATGAGTTTTGCTATATTAATGATTTTGTTTATTTATTGTATGACTTCATATCCTTGAAGTATTCTATGTGTTATTTGTGAAGCATGATTGTCTTCGATAATGAGCAGACTGCAGAATATGAGTTGACCGCTGGAGTAGCAGACGATATTGGAGAAATATAGAACATCAACGGTTCTATCGTCTGAATAAAATTTCGATTTGAAAAGTGATATCTTGTACACTTGTTCTACAGTTCCCACGGATGCAGTTTATGCTTTAAGGACACATCTAAATTTCGTGCCAAACTAGGTGAGACGTCCTCACGATCTGCGCAGATTGATGTATAGATGCTGGGTTGGTAGTTGTTGTGAGCAACGAATACTTCGAGCTGTTGTCGACAGTTACGCTATGTATCTGGGCTCCTGGAATGACAGACAGGTGTGAAAGGAACTAAGGAATCGTAAAAACTTACTGGTTAAGCCCGTCGAGTCATTGGTGCTGAATAGAGGAATGTTATCTGAACTATCTGTTCGTATAAATGATAACGGTGTCCCTCGCAAATGTAGCCGGTGTGTTTAACAGTTATAGCGCCGTCCCTCGCAAAAGCAGTCGAATGATAAATAAATATTCTTGACATCACGACCTGAACCCCAAAAATACTTCTCCATCGAAGACAGTGAAGCTTTTCAATTATTTTGTTTTGTGAAACATATTTGTGTTGCCACGACACTATTCAGAATGAAAGTTCCACTCTACAGCAGACTGTACGCTAATATGGCACATCCTGGCCGGACCAAGACTCAAACCCTGTAGGGAACTTTCCCGTGAAAGGCAAAGGTCCCGAGTTCGAGTCTCGGTCCGGTGAGCGGTTTTAATCTACCAGGAAGTTTCATTGCACTATTATTATTATTATTATTAATTATTATTATTATTAACGTACAACTGTTACAAGCTACGTAAGTACTTTGATGCTGACTTACAAATATTTTCAAGAATTTGCTGTATTTATACGAGGGTTATTCGTAAAGTAAGGAACGATCGGTCGCGAAATGGAAACCACAGTGAAAATCCGATGAAGGTTTGCACAGGTGTGTTGGACAGTGTCTCTAGTATGCTCGCCGATCGCATTAAATCGTTATTTTTAGTTCTGGACACACACAGGGAGCTCATAAAGGTACCTAGAACAATAGTGTCTCCCGCCAAGTACAAGGGCCTGGTGAGAAATTTCGCCTGAAGCTATGCAGTCAACATTACATAACTGTCGTGCATTTTCTTCTTCAAAACAATTCTCAGCTGCATTCTGCAGCGCCAATGAAGATGCTCCTGCAACGTTTTCAATTGGAAATGTTTGACTGCCACAATGCAGCCCGTAATTGTCTCCGTCTGAGGTTCATCTCTGATCACATGAAGTGCTGGCTATGAAGACAACATTTTGGCACAGACAACAAGCTGTAGGCCAGCGCAAAGAATTGCCGGAAAGCACGGGCGGCTGCCTTCTATAACGAGGGTACTGGAAAGTTGATACAATGCTACTACAAACGTCTAAGTCGTATCGGCGACTATGGAGATAAGTAGGTGGAAGTTGTAGCTAACTGTTGCAGATAAATCAGTTTTGATTTTCACTGTGGTTTCCATTTCGCGACCTATCGTTCCTTACTTTCCGAATAGCCTTCGTAGTTGTTTCTCCAATCAGTTAATTTCAAAATTTTAGGTCTTCTCGCTTATTTTCTAAGCATCCCGTTTGCAGCCGTCTAGTTCACCTCCTTCCTCCTCATGATTCTTACAGCTCTTAAACCTCGACCTTCCAGTGATCGCTTTACATGTCTAATCCGCTAGATTTTATTTGAGCAACAATGCCTCATTCTTTAAATAGGTCACATCATTTTACGTTTCTTTCACATTCAGCAGTGTACAAAAACATGATCCTTCACTGATCCAAATTTTTTGCGTCGTGGTTTTTGTCTTTGGGCTGCTTTACTTCTTCGTTTCAATGCTCTGGAGACGTTATTCGTGGGGGGGTTGGGTCGATTCTTTTATGAGACTCATTAATCGCATTGACTGAATCAAGGGCATGAATTACAAGTTGATGTCAGTAAATCTAGTTAATATTCGATATTTATATCGCTCTGTGCCAAGAACATGCGTATGGTGAGGCTGTGTAAAGTCCTCAGTACAGTTCCTCGTATGTTTGTGACTCATCTACTCCGCTCCAAGACAGTAAGTCCGTTTCTTCACATGACTGCACAAATCATCGACGTAGCTTCTCGAACGGTATATACGGGCTGTGCTACTTTTGTCCAACAGTAAACCAGTATGTAAATATACATGCCTTGCTTATCCCTTTGTATTTATGTTTCCTTCCTTTCATCTCTTCTGCTGGTCTTACACAGTCATTCCTCGCTCTTCCGCCTACCAGTGTGAGTGGATACACCGGTTGCCGTCAGATCACCGAAGTTAAGCACCGTTGGGCGCGGTTGTCACTTGGATGGGTAACCATCCTGACCGCCGTGGGCTGTTGACAGGCCGTGGTGCACTCAGCCTCGTGATGCCAATTGAGGAACTACGTGAGCGAGCAGTAGCGGATCCAGATCACGGAAAGGTACAATGGCCGGGAGAGCGGTGTGCTAACCCACAGCCCCTCCGGATCCACATGCGACGACGCCAGTCAGTGGAGGGTGTCATGGCTGTCGGCCAATACCGTTGGGCCTTCAGAGTCCTGTTCAGAGGGAGTTTTCTCCGACCAGTCAACTTCCTCTCCACAATAATTCCTTCTGTACTGCTGCCATACATTTTGATGTCATTACTAACATTCAACGTGATCGTAATGAAATTTGTTAACACAACGATAATACATTAAATGTATTCGTACTTGCGAATATGGACAAACATGAGCTGTATAATGGAATGACGACAGTGAAAATTCCTGCCGCACCGATTCGAAACTAGATTTCCCGTTTTATCGAGCTGTTTCCATAACCGCTTTGGTTATGATTGCACGTCCCACAGTCAGACACAACTTTAGAATGTCGTCGTTCATGCATCAAAACCGGCAGTCGTACACATTATGTAAATCCCGTGCATGGGAAAGAGATTTTAATTGAAAGTCGTTGTCTGGTATCGGTTGATGAATACGATATTGTTGTGCCTATGTTTTTAAGAAGGACTATGGAATGTTCCTTAAGATATGCATGCATACGTTCTTCTTAACAACACACGCTCCGCTTATCGTCCTCCCTCTTTCGGGAAATATTTAATGTGTGTACCAGCACGATTCCAAATGGAAGTTTGCTCCTGGCTGTGGGTCGTGTACGGATACCCAAAACAGCTAACGCCACCTCTCGCGTGAAGACAATCCGCGTTCGAATCTGGGTGCGGCACAAATTTTTGCTGTCGTCATTCCATCATACAGATAGTAGTTGTCCATATTTGCGATTGCGAATGCATTTCGTGTATTGCATGATGGCAGTAGTTGCCGCAGTGGCTGTTCCTTCGGACACGCATGCATATACGAAGGAATATTACGTAGTATTTCTTAACAACACAGTTACAGCAATACCGTACAATGATAATAAGTAACATTTCTTCAGTTTCACATATTCATTACCACTGTATACAGGGTATCTCTCCTAAGAATGGTCAGGCGCATTTTCTCTGGTGTTTCGAAAGGTGCCTGCATACTCGTTGCAAATTGCGTAGCTGGAGTCATCTCAAACAATTTCTGCTCGTCACGCCATTCATGCGACGCCCAGTTACAACAGAAAGCGATGGTCTGTTTGCTATCAAACAAAATGATTTTTAAAGCGGAATTTTACATGCCTTCTCGATAGAGCACTCCCAGATTCGTGTAGATCGATATTCGTTTTATGGCTGTGTGTTAACAGGGGCAGTAGAACACGAAGAATAAACAGCAATCTAGCAGCGACTCAATAGCGCTGAAGGCTTGGCTGTGGCAGTCAGCGCGGGCCGGGACGGTGCTGTCGCTGCTCCAGAACTGGTTATTCCTCGTGTTTTGCTGTCCCTGTCAACAAATATCGATAAAACGAATAATTGACCAGACAAATCTGGGATCACTATGTTCATCAGATGAATTCTCTGTTGCGAATAATGGCTACTATCAGCTGTAGAATGGACTGACGACAACGAAAATTTATGCCGGCCCGGCGCTCGAACCGCAAACAGTCGCCTTACCATTTAGCTACCGTGCACGACTCACGTCCGCTCACTATAAGCGGGAAATCCGTGTTCGAGTTCCGGTCCAGCAAAATTTTCAAGCGTTCACGCGGTTCCAGACTGAAGCGCCTTTAACCGCACGGCCACACCGGCCGGCGGTATAGCCGTAGTGCCTCTCGATCGTTTCCATCTGAATGGCCGTACACAAATACCATGTCCGCTTGTTCCCAACTTGAAAACCGTACCATTCTGTTGCTTACACCACGCTGCGTCGATCATGCAGCCTGCAACACAAAAAACAGAAGGAACGTCGTCAGAGCAACTTTCGTTCGTAGCGCCATCTACAGTGGCTTTTCCGGACACTTGTGTATATGAACTTTTTCCTCCATTTCCACTTAGGAATCCGTCCCTGCTGTTTATCGTTTTTTTTATGTTCACCCTGTATAATCACGCTCCTCCACAAGTCGTTGAAGCTTGTGAAGGGTTCCGCGGCCACTCCCGCTGGAGGTTCGAGTCCTCCCTCGGCAAGGGAGTATATGAAACTTCCTGGGAGATTAAAACTGTGTGCCGGACCGAGACTCGAACTCTGGACATTTGCCTTTCGCGGGTTAGTGCTCTACCAACTAAGCTACCAAAGCACGACTGACGCCCCCTCCTCACAGCTTTACTTCTGCCAGTACCTCGTCTCCTATCTTCCAAACTTTACAGAAGCTCTCCTGCGAACCTTGCAGAACTAGCACTCCTGAAAGAAAGGATATTGCGGAGACAGGGCTTAGCCACAGACTGGGGGATGTTTCCAGAATGAGATTTTCACTCTGCAGCGGAGTGTGCGCTGATATGAAACTTCCAGGCAGATTAAAACTGTGCGCCGGACTGAGACTCGAACTCGGGACCTTTGCCTTTCGCGGGCAAGTGGTATACCAAGTGCTCTAGGTTCGATTGCCGGCTCGGTAGCTCAGCGTGTTCGGTCAGAGGGTTGGCTGCCCTCTGTAATAAAAAAAACTGAGTGAATGGATGAATAACGCACTTCAATGGGCGTCAGGTGACGTCCGCCACGAACAATTGAAACGAACAATAACGAACAAAATGAGATTTAAAAAAAAAAAAAAAAGTTGGTAGAGGACTTGCCCGCGAAAGGCAAAGGTCCCGAGTTCGAGTCTCG
Source organism: Schistocerca serialis cubense (assembly GCF_023864345.2). Lineage (NCBI taxonomy): Eukaryota > Metazoa > Arthropoda > Insecta > Orthoptera > Acrididae > Schistocerca > Schistocerca serialis. The sequence goes on along the minus strand of NC_064643.1, from coordinate 507,599,966 downwards.
GTCCAGCACACAGTTTTAATCTGCCAGGAAGTTTTTATTTCCTCCATTTCCACTTAGGAATCCGTCCCTGTTGTTTGTCGGTTTTTTTAATGTTCACCCTGTATAATCACTCTCCTCCACAAGTCCTTGAAGTTTATGAAGGGTTTTGCTGAACACCCTGTATACACTGCACATAATGTAATGTTTACTCACAAAGGATGTATGATTAAACGTAAGAGAGGGCCTGAAAGTCCTAATCTTACCGAGTAAAATAAATGCATAAATAAATATATTCCAGTGGCTCAGCAGAAACAAATTGCTGTTCATTTGAATGCTTCCGCACAAATGAGAAATTCGACGGGAGGATTTGAGAGACCAGAGACGTCGGTGCACCTGAATGAGAAGACGCCTAAATATTCCGCGACCGCTGGCGTCTGAGGCGCTGACGGACTGGCGGAGCAGTTGGCGGTTCATTAGCGGGGCGTATTTGTGCTGACGCCGCGTCGGGTCGGGAATAATCCGCGCCGAGCCGGGCGCCCGCGCACGTGAATAATGATTAAAAAATCCCGGTCAAACGAAAATTAAATTGGAAATGCCATTACCTATAAATTCCGGTTTGCACGTGACATGAAAGTCTTACAAAACTCGCCGCTCGCGCTCCCAATTACATTTGTCTCTATGCATGCGTAAGCACGGCGGGAAATTGCATCACATCGCGGGCTAAAGCCCGATTTTCCGCCGTAGCTAATGAGGTTTTGCCAGCGAGCGCGGAGCGGGGGGCCGCGGAGGGGCCTCCCTCGTTTTAGTCCGCGATCATCGAATTTTGTCCGGCAAACTCGTTTTAAAAGCGCATTTCCGGCGGCGTTTCCGGCGATCGAATGTTTCCGGTGGACGAGGGAAAAAACGAAGAGGCGGAGCGAGAAATGGAGAGAGTGACTGCACAGTAGATGAGCGGACGAAATGCGATCTCTCGCATGCACTCCGCTGCGCTATAGCCACCGGGGTTTCTAAAACGTCCGCCCTCTGCGTCTCTCACTATACAAGTATTTTAAGCAGTCTGTGGCACGACATATTACGAACGCCAGAAATGTTAGATTAATTTTTCTCGTAGTACACTACTGGACATTAAAACATCTACACCAAGAAGAAATGGAGATGGTACACGGGTATTCATTGGACAAATATATTATACTAGAACTGAAATGTGATTAGATTTTCACGCAATTTAGGTGCATAAATCCTGAGAAATCAGTACCCAGAACAACTACCTCTGACCGTAATAACGGCCTTGATACGCCTGGGCATTGAGTCAAACAGGGCTTGGATGGCGTGTACAGGTACAGCTGCCCATACAGCTTCAACACGATACCACAGTTCATCAAGAGTAGTGACTGGCGTATTGTGACGAGCCAGTTGATCGGCCACCATTGACCACACGTTTTCAATTGGAGAGAGATCTGGAGAATGTGTTGGCCAGGGCAGCAGTCGAACGTTTTCTGTATCCAGAAAGACCCGCACAGGAACTGCAATATGCGGTCATTCATTATCCTGCTGAAATGTAGGTTTTTGCATGGATCGAATGAAGGGTAGGGCCACGGGTCGTAACACATCTGATATGTAACGTCCACTGTTTAAAGTGCCGCCAATGCGAACAAGAGGTGACCGAGACGTGTAACCAATGGCACCCCATACCATCACGCCGGGTGATACGCCAGTATGGTGATGACGAATACACGCTTCCAATGTGCGTTCACCACGATGTCACCAAACACGGATGCGACCATCATGATGCTGTATATAGAACTTGGATTCATCCGAAAAAACGACGTTTTGCCATTCGTGCACCCAGGTTCGTCGTTGAGTACACCATCGCAGGCGCTCCTGTCTGTGATGCAGCGCAAGGGTAACCGCAGCCATGGTCTCCGAGCTGATAGTCCATGCTGCTGCAAACCCAGTAGAACTGAACGTGCAGATGGTTGTTGTCTTGCAAACGTCACCATCTGTTGACTCAGGGATCGAGGCGTGGCTGCACGAACCGTTACAGCCATGCGGATAAGATGCCTGTCATCTCGACTGCTAGTGATACGAGGCAGTTGCGATCCATCACGGCGTTCCGTATTACCCTCCTCAACCCGCCGATTCCATATTCTGCTAAGAGCGATTGGATCTCGACCACCGCGAGCAGCAATATCGCGATACGATAAACTGCAATCGCGATAGGCTACAATCCGACCTTTATGAAAGTCGGAAACGTGATAGTACGCGTTTCTCCTCCTTACACGAGGCATCACAACAACGTTGCAGCAGGCAACGCCGGTCAACTGCTGTTTGTGTATGAGAAATCGGTTGGAAACTTTCCCCATCTCAGCACGTTGTAGGTGTCGCCACCGGCGCCAACATTGTGTGAATGCTCTGAAAAGCTAATCATTTGCATATCACAGCATGTTGTTCCTGTCGGTTAAATTTCGCGTCTGTAGTACGTCATCTTCGTGGTGTAGCACTTTTAATGGCCAGTAGCGTATGAAAATGATAAATGATAGTCGTTGATGTTTTGAGCGTACAGCGGGACGTTGTGCACTCGGAAGATGAGAGGCTACTTCAAATGGACGTTCCAGAGTCGTCGAAGAATTGTTTCCAATTTGGTTTCCGTTCCCCATCACATGTGCTGCCGCTAATGCATTTGCTCTCCCCTATGTGTGTTTTGAAATTTACAGTCGTAAAGGCCAAGGCAACGTGTCGACACTTTGTAGAGCATGCTGGGTTGCAATAACGGTATGTGAGCGAGCGTTATCCTTTTGGAGAACACCTTCTGGAATGCTGTTCATAAATGGCATACGGCAAAAAAGGAAGAATGAATTGATTGTTGGTGTTAATAACGATCATCCTCCTTTACCTCCTCTGCATTACTGCAGATGACGCGTCACTGAGCACATTTTTTCTGTGCATGCAGTACACGTGAGGCGCCTAGTTGTTTCCACTGCACTGTGTGGAATACGAAGGTTCTGTTATAGTCCACTAACCTGCTGTCTTCAAGTTGATGTCCCTAGCGCAGAAAACAGCACGAGGTCGTAGGTTCTGTATCTTGAGGCTGAAACTGACTTTTAGCGAGGTTCCGTTCTGAAATAATGTATCACTTCTTTTGGATGCCACACGCATATTTTAATATAGTCACACGGGAAGACTACATGATCTTAATATAACACCTTCTGATACGGCAAAGTACATGATCAAACACAATGTTTACGAAAATGTATCTTTACAGTATTTGTGGCACGTGTCTGTGCCTCATGACTACCGGAGTGAATCTTTTAATACTGAATACTGGCAAACACATCCTGCGACAGTCAACATGCTTGTACATCTCGACTGCATAATCCAGAGTGACGAACAGGAAGTCAAATAAAAATTGGAAACACATCCTACGACAGACAAAATGTCTGTTCTTCTCGACTGCCTAATCTAGAGTGACGAACAGCCCGAAACACTTCGCGCGCGATAACAGAAAAGGCATGACCCGAACGCTAACGAAGTGCTTCGTCTGCAATTTCATCAGTCTTTTGTTTTTGATTTAAATTGCTTTTAATAATTCTAAAATGACCGATTCATAGTCAGCTGTTGAGAGATATTTATATTAAAAAGTGAAGCCATTCCATTGAGTAGTTTAACTAATAATAATAACTATACTTTAACGTATTGGCGCCCTTGCTCCGAACACAGCAGCCAATAACAGAGCGGTAGCATTATGCAGGCGGTCTTTCTCACGGGAATGGTACCGAATCTAACATCTGTCACAGGTACCTCACACCACATTTCGTCATCTATATACTTCTTGCATCTCCACTGCTCTGGGAACAGCTTCTTGGAGCCTAATATGATGGCTGTCTAAGCCAGAAATATTACAGGCAGCACAACTGGTTGAATCACCGGACTGATGTTACAAATTTTCCGCCAGGGTGCGTGAGGTAACCATGAGAACGGTCCTATGAAATGGAACACCTGACCATAGCTCCAGGTGTAGCCCTGGTGTGTCTAGCACGCAGATAGGTTGTTTGTATGCCCTCAAATGGTCTTCTTCTAACCAACACATGGACATCACTGGCAACGAGGCGGAAACAGCTTTCATCAGAAAACACAACAGACCTCCACCCTGTCCTCCAACAAGCTCTCGCTTGACACCACTGAAGTCGAAAATGGCGGTGGTTTGGAGACAGCATTCAACAGGGCGTCTGGCTCGGAGCTGTCTTTGAAGTAACCGATTTCTAGCAGCTCGTTGTGTCACTGTGGTGTCAACAGCTGCTCAAATAGCTGCTGCGGATGCAGTACGATATGCCAGTGCAATCCACCTATCGCAATGGTCTTCCCTCTCGGTAGTAACACGTGGCCGTTCAGAGGGCGGTCTTCTCCCGACGTACATTCCCACACTGCTGCCAGCAATCATGTACAGTGGCTACACTCCTGGCAAGTCTTTCTGCAATATCACAGAATGAACGTCCAGCTTCTCGTAGCCCTATTACACGACCTCGTTCAGAGTCATTGAAGGGTTGATAATAGTGTTTTTGTCATCTTAAAGGCATTGTTAACTTACATCAACTCATCATGTCCAATCTCAAATGCGCCTACGGCCGTTACAGTGTGTATTTAAAGCAAAACGGTTTGTACCCTCACGGTAGCACTACTAACACAACTCTTAATCAAGTGGTGCGAAATCTGAACAGACATCACCTTCCAGATGTAGAAAGACACCTACCAACCTCCGTTTATCTCCCACAACTCTTTCTTGGTGTTGCGATTTTCTTTCCCGTCATGTATCTGGGTGTTTGGGTGGATGGTGCTCGGTTTTTATTTGCATTGGAAAATGGACTAAAGCATTTTTTGTTTAACCCAGAGCGGTTACCAATTTGCCATTCTAATATATATCTTACTGTAGCTGCGTTACAGTATATTAAGCAAGGTCTGAAAGGCAAACTGGAGCTGGCACACAGACAGATTATAGAAAACGATTAATTTCTTTTACAAAAGATGTTAATTGGGCTGAAATTAATGCTCAGGTATTGATACCATTTATGTGGTATACAGTTCGCATTTTTCCTGCAAATAGGTGGAAAAACTATTTTTTCTAGGAGGTATTTGAAGCAGGCCGCACCTGTAGTTTAAAACTGTACGAAGCGGTTCAAACTTTGCACAAAGGTAGATAAACTCTAAACTTTGTTATCCAATAACCCTTATCCGTTGTCGAGATACGACGACTCGAAATTGAGCTAAATGAAGCACATGAAATTTGTTATTATGTCAACTGAATGTGCGGAAACGGCTTGAAGTAATTCAGATGAACGAAAAAAATGAATTCTTGCGATAAAATTGAAAATTTGGCTTTCAAAAATATAGCTTCATTCGAATTTTAGACATAAAAAAACGTTTTTGTTACTATTTATACACGTGCCTCTTTTATATTTGAGACTTGTGCGAGTCGGTTCAAATTTTGTTAGAAGGTGGACAAATACACGCAATTACTGGTGGTCCTGTTGTTTTGTGAAAGATTTATCCTTAGCCAGGATACAAGGAACGTGATTCGACAGACAACAGAAAAACATATACCGGATGAATCGTCACATGAGTCAACAAAATCTACATCGGTTGCCAAGCTATGGTGGTCGAATTTCAAAATTATATTTACCAATTATATTACCAAAAAAAAAGCAAGTACGTTTTGCAGAGAGATAGGGATGTACAAGACGGGAACTAGCTTTCCGATTTATCTGACAGCTTAAAAGACATTCAAATCAAAGATCTTGACATATTTGCCATTTTTTTGAGTTACATCTACTTTCCCAGCACAGTAAGCTCTCTTAACTGCAAGGTTCTGCTAAACCTGCATCTTGCAAATTTACAGGCTGAAGTTCCTAGTCCTGTGCCCAAAATCCAGAAGATTCGCCAGTCATAGTAAACAATATGTAGTCTCATATGACTAAAAAGCATACATGCAAGAGCCAAAAATGTTTTTCTGGTGGTGGTTTGTTCCTTGGTTAATAACGTCAGGGATTATGCTATTTTAAGTGAAACAGTGCTTTATGTTACATGGCGTGGATACTAATACTAACAAGCAAAAAAGCGCCAATATGTCCAGATGTTTTGATTTAAATGTCTTTGAAGTCGAAAAGCTAATTCCCTTCTTTTACATCCCTAACTCTGACCAGGACGTATTCTCTTGTTTTTGTGCAATTGTAGGAACATTTTTCATTCTGATAATAATTGCGATGTTACAGGGAGATTAAAATAAACGGTTAAAATACATAAAATGTGTTGTTATTGATGTTAAAGCTGTGCTTTTAAGTGGGTGAAAAGCTCCTCCTGGTATTTCTTAATGATTAGATTAGATTAGATTAGATTAATACTAGTTCCATGGATCATGAATACGATATTTCGTAATGATGTGGAACGAGTCAAATTTTCCAATACATGAGATAATTAAGTTAATTTAACAACATAATTCAGTTAATATAACAACTTTTCTATATTTATGTTTTTTTAATTTTTTATATATATTTTTTTTCTTTTTTTCTTAATTTATATCTAAAAATTCCTCTATGGAGTAGAAGGAGTTGTCATTCAGAAATTATTTTAATTTCTTCTTAAATACTTGTTGGTTATCTGTCAGACTTTTGATACTATTTGGTAAGTGACCAAAGACTTTAGTGGCAGTATAATTCACCCCTTTCTGTGCCAAAGTTAGATTTAATCTTGAATAGTGAAGATCATCCTTTCTCCTAGTATTGTAGTTATGCACACCGCTATTACTTTTGAATTGGGTTTGGTTGTTAATAACAAATTTCATAAGAGAGTATATATACTGAGAAGCTACTGTGAATATCCCTAAATCCTTAAATAAATGTCTGCAGGATGATCTTGGGTGGACTCCAGCTATTATTCTGATTACACGCTTTTGTGCAATAAATACTTTATTCCTCAGTGATGAATTACCCCAAAATATGATGCCATATGCAAGCAATGAGTGAAAATAGTCGTAGCAAGCTAATTTACTAAGATGTTTATCACCAAAACTTGCAATGACCCTTATTGCGTAAGTACCTGAACTCAAACGTTTCAGCAGATCATCAATGTGTTTCTTCCAATTTAATCTCTCATCAATGGACACACCTAAAAATTTGGAATATTCTACCTTAGCTATATGCTTCTGACTAAGGTCTATATTTATTAATGGCGTCATACCATTTACTGTACGGAACTGTATGTACTGTGTCTTATCAAAATTCAGTGAGAGTCCGTTTACAAGGAACCACTCAGTAATTTTCTGAAAGACATTATTGACAATTTCATCAGTTAATTCTTGTTTGTCAGGTGTGATTACTATACTTGTATCATCAGCAAAGAGAACTAACTTTGCCTCTTCATGAATATAGAATGGCAAGTCATTAATATATATTAAGAACAACAGAGGACCCAAGACTGACCCTTGTGGAACCCCATTCTTGATAGTTCCCCAGTTTGAGAAATGTGCTTATCATTGCATATTACGAGAACCGCTTATTTCAACTTTCTGCACTCTTCCACTTAGGTACGAATTAAACCATTTGCGTACTGTTCCACTCATACCACAATACTTGAGCTTGTCTAGCAGAATTTCATGATTTACGCAATCAAAAGCCTTTGAGAGATCACAAAAAATCCTAATGGGTGGTGTTCGGTTATTTAGATCATTCAAAATTTGATTGGTGAAAGCATATATGGCATTTTCTGTTGAAAAACCTTTCTGGAAAACAAACTGACATTTTGTTAGTACTGTATTTTTACAGATATGTGAAGATACTCTTGAATACATTACTTTCTCAAAAATTTTCGATAAAGCTGTTAGAAGGGAGACTGGACGGTAATTGTTGACATCAGATCTATTCCCTTTTATGTGCAAAGGTATAACAATAGCATATTTCAGTCTATCAGGGAAAATGCCCTGTTCCAGAGAGCTATTACACAGGTGGCTGAGAATCTTACTTATCTGTTGAGAACAAGCTTTTAGTATTTTGCTGGAAATGCCATCAATCCCATGCGTGTGAGTCTTTGCTTTTAAGCAAGTTTATTATTTTCCTAATTTCAGAGGGAGAAGTGGGTGAGATTTCAATTGTATCAAATTGCATAGGTATGGCCTCCTCCATTAACTGCCTAGCATCATCTAATGAACACCTGGATCCTACTATATCCACAACATTTAGAAAATGGTTAATAATAATATTTTCAGCTTCTGACTTTTTGTTCATAAAGTTTTCATTCAATTTGATGGTAATACTGTCTTCCTGTGCTCTTGGTTGACCTGTTTCTCTTTTAATAATATTCCAAATTGTTTTAATTTTATTATCGGAGTTGCTGATTTCAGACATGATACACATACTTCTGCATTTTTAAATAACTTTTCTTAATATAGCACAGTAGTTTTTATAATGTTTGATAGTTTCTGGGTCACTACTCTTTCTTGCTGTCAGTTACATTTCCCTTTTATGGTTACAAGATAGTTTTATACCCATAGTAAGACATGGTTTGTTACATGGTGTCTTACGAGTATATTTAACTATTTTCTTGGGGAAGCAGTTTTCAAATGCATTTACAAAAGTGTAATGAAATAAATTATATTTTAAATTGGCATCAGGTTCACGGTACACCTCATCCCAGTCTAACTGCTGTAGGCTTTCCCTAAAATTTGCAACTGTTAAATCGTCGACTGAACGTACTACTTTGGAGGACTGTTTAGTACTGCTGAATGGCGCTATGTCATATATTGTAACTAGCTGTGCACCACGATCAGAAAGACCATTCCAACAGGCTGAGAATTTATCTGGTTAAACTTATCTTGATCTATAACGAAGTTATCAATCAGTGACCTGCTATACTTTACCACCCGAGTAGGAAAATCAATAACGGGTGTCAAATTGAAAGAACTGAGCAATACCTCAAGGTCATTTTTCCTATTACCCTCTTTCAGAGAATCTACATTGATGTCCCCACAAATAATAATTTGCTTCCCCCCGTCTGACAGATAGCACAACAAGGAGTCCAAATTTTTCAGAAATAGATGAAAATTTCCCGATGGGGACCTATATACAGGTACAATAATAAATGTGCCTTTATTTAATTTAAGCTCACAGGCACATGCTTCTATATGTTTCTCTACACAAAACATTTTTGTTTCCATACTTTTTGCACAATGATAACTTTTGACATATATGGCATCTCCTCTTTCTCTATATTTTCTCTAATTACATTTGCAGAGAGCTTATATCCACTTACATTTACATTATCCATATCAGTAACAATGTGATGCTCAGACAGGCATAGAATATCTATTTCATCCTCTGCTTCTAAATCTTCTAAACAAACCAGAAGCTCATCTATTTTATTCTTTAAACTACCAATATTTTGATGAAATATACTTACATTATTTTTAATTACACTTTTATGAGAACCTTTCGTTATTCTAACATTTGCAGTACTCTCCTGTCTGAGTTTCTCATTGTGCTTGGGCCTAGTTCCTATAGCAGTGGTCACATGGTGTTCAGAGAGGCAGATTATGTCAACTGGGTTGGGTGACTTTAGTTCATCAATGCAGTTACCTAGGACTGAGATACAACTTGGTGGAGATAAAATTTCTGGTGATTGGTGAAAATTTATAATTGACAGCTGTGATTGGTGATCCAATATGCTAGAATTGTGCAGTTTAGTTTCTTTCGTAAACTGAAGATTTGTTTCAATCCTGACCTCTCGTAGAACTTGGCATCTTTCTGTGTGGAAGAATACTTACATCCGAAGTTCAGTAATGCGAATAACAGGGGTTTGGTATGGGTTTTATGTGAGTGTGAGAAATGAGGTATGTAAAAGATGAAACAAATTTGGAGTGAAAGTTGGAGGAGTAAGTAAGACAATTTTTGTTCTCGGAAGACTGCAACTGGTAGGAAGGATACTCGTATATTGCTGGTGCGTATTTGTGGTCAGGAGGCGAGTTGGTTGAAGTTAAAGTCAGTCAGCATGGTGAATGTACGGAGGAGAGGAGCAACAGGCATTTGGTTCTGTCGTAGAGCCCTAGCAGCAGCTCGGATTGGGTTAGGAGTGGAGACACTTCCCAACGATGCTGCACTCCTGATAAATATCTTGAGAAAAGACTTGACAACAATGAAGTTACTTCTTGATGATAACAAATCTCTCTTTTCTAGAAATACTTTTCTTGCAATGACCACTCTGCGTTTTATAACGTCTCTACTTCTGTTAACGTCAGAGATTTTGCTGCCAAAATAACCTCATCTACTATTTTTAATGTCTTATGTCCTGAAGTACTTCCCTCAGTCGGGCTGTACCATCGACGAATAGGTAATCAAAAATGGATCATATACTCTGGGCGTTGCGTTGAAATTAGGGCAATTTCATTACCTTTTTGATAAAATGCTTGCTGTGGCACAATAAAATTTGTTGTGAGATGACAGTCTCGTAGAATTTTTAAGTAAGATCGTCTTCGACATCGACTGAAGTATAAGGGGTAGCCTTATGAAAACGAAACAGATGCAAAGAAGGTAAGTAAATTGTTCATTATTTCAAAAGTAATCGCCAAAATTGTTAATATACACATCAAAAAAAGTTTTGCATCATCTCGGTTCCGACAGTTTCGGAACCTGAACAGACAATAGAAATAGAGACCAACATAAACTTCACTCCCACCCTTTTTATTGCAGATCCAAACCAGACATTGCATGTTGTACCACCATACAGCGAGACCTTCAGAGGTGGTGGTCCAGATTTCTGTAAACACCGGTACCGCTAAAACCCAGTAGCACGTTCTCTTCCATTAATGCATGCCTGTACTCGACGTGGCATATTATCAGCAAGTTGATCAAGGCGCTGTTGCTCCAGATTGTCCCACTTCTCAACGGCGATTCGGCGTAGATCCCTCAGAGTGGTTGGTAGATCACGTCGCCCATAAAAAGCCCTTTTAAATCTACCCCATGAATGTTCGATAGGGTTCATGTCAGGAGCACATGCTGGCCACTCTAGTCGAGCGATGTGGTTATTCTGAAGGGTCATTCACAATATGTGTGCGATGGGGGCGCGAATTGTCGTCCATGAAGACGAATGCCTCGCCAATATGCTGTCGGGGGATACCATTCACGTATGCCACAGCCATTACGACGCCTCCCATGACCACTAGCGGCGTACGTCGGCCCCACATAATGCCACCCCGAAACAGCTGGGAACCTCCACCTTGCTGCACTCGCTGGACAGTGTGTCTAACGCGTTCAGCCTTACCGGGTTGCCTCAAAACACGTCTCCGACGACTGTGTCATGGAAGGCAGTTGCGACACTCATCGGTGAAGATAACGTGATGCCAATCCTGAGCAGTCCATTCGGCATGTTGTTGGACCCATCTGTACCGCGCTGCATGGTGTCGTTGTTGCAATGATGGACCTCGCCATTGACGTCGGGAGTGAAGTTGTGCATCATGCAGCCTACTGCGCTACTGCGCACAGTTTCAGTCGTAACACGACGTCCTGAGGCTGCATGAAAAGCTTTATTCAACAAGGTGGCGTTGCTGTCAGAATTCCTCCGAGTCATAATCCGTCAGTAACGGTGATCAACTGCAGTAATAGCCCTTTGGAGGCCTGAGCGAAGCATATCATCGACAATTCCTATCTCCCTGTATCTCTTCCGTGTCCGAACTACATCGCTTCGTTTCACTCCGAGACCCCTGGACGCTTTCCTTGTTGAGAACACTTCCTGGCACAAAGTTACAATGCGGACGTTATCGAACCGCGGTATTAACCGCCTATGAGTGGTTGAACTAACAGACAAAAAGAGCCGTACATCTCCTTCCTGGTGGAATGATTGGAACTGATTGGCTGTCGGACCCCCTCCGTCTAATAGTCACTGCTTATGCATGGGGACTGATGACCTTAGCTGTTTAGTCTCCCTGAAACATCCCAACAGCCCCCCCACCCCCACCCCCATCAAGCTTATGCATGTTTGTTTACATCTTTGGGCGGGTTTAGTGAGATCTCTGAACAGTCACAGGGACTTTGTCTGTGATGCAATATCCACAGTCAACATCTGTCTTCAGAAGTTCTCAGAGCAAGGGTGATGCAAAACTTTTTTTGATGTGTGTACATTAAGCCCACTATGAGACAAGATGCGATGCCTTCGTGGAAAAATTTTGGGTGAGCCTGCATGTTGCCAAGGTTGTTTCGACGATACGGATGGACTTCCACTGGGAAGCCCTTACACATCCTCCACAGAGCACTTATCTCTCCCATATGATTTCTGTATTATTGGAGCCCTGAAGAAAAACATTCGTAGCCGTCGATTTCCCTAGGACAAAGCTGCGCACGGCGGGCTGCAATCATGATTCCGCAAAGAACCGAAAACATTTTTCCCTGAAGGCACTGACAGGCTTGCGTCACAGTGAGATAAATGTATTAACAGCTATGGCGATTATATGTATTTTCATGTGACTGCCCCATGAATGTATTACAATTTCCACTACTACAATTTCGACATGAGATCATTTTCGTGTGGTTGAACGTGCTGAATGCACAGCAACTGCCACTATTAATAAAATGAATAAAAATGTTGTGAACTTCCGTGGCTCACCTGATAAAAAGCTGCCAAAAAGTTGTCAGTGAGTACTTTATTAAGACCACGACCGGTTTCCGCCTTTATGTCGACCCATTTTCAAGTGATCTAAAACTTGTGCTGTAGACAAGAGCTCAAATAATGTAAAGCCCAAAACCTGTAGTGGATTTAATAAAAATTCTTATTGGCAACTGGGGCGTCTTTCAATAGATTGAACGCACTGTTGCGGAATCCGTACGCTAGGAAGGTGCATAAACTAATAATCTACGACTTACGTAAAATTTGTCACATAGTACATCCGTTACACATCGATGGTGTTTGTGACGAGTGGTGGCGTGAGCCATAATGGATAACATACATTTTATTTATGTTGACACCTGCTGCGTTTTCATCATCTTTAGCCACTTCAAAATGAGCTAGGGCCGAAATTGCAATCCCGGAACCTGTGATAAATTGTACACTCGGTTGCAAATAAGGTGTTTTTGTTGATAATTCTTCCGGGTTATATGGCCGTGGTCCATGGAATTCTTCTATTCCTAACGTTTCGTCCAATACTACGTTGGACATCCTCAGAGGTATGGCTGGTCCTGCAGTACTCAGCAGGACCAGCCATACCTCTGAGGATGTCCAACGTAGTATTGGACGAAACGTTAGGAATAGAAGAATTCCATGGACCACGGCCATATAACCCGGAAGAATTATCAACAACAGTACCATCCGGTCGTGAAAGCCTTCATTGTAAAATAAGGTGTAACTTAAAAAATTTCTGTTTTGGTGTCCGTGCCTCTTTGCTTAATGGAATTGTGTGCAACGATATGAAATGAAATGATCATATGGATGTTCCAGTCGGGTTCGGTCGCCATGTACAAGTCTTGAAAGTCTTATTTCACTCATTGGGCGACTTGTGGCCGATGATGAGGATGAAGAGAACCAGTCCCCGAGCGGAGAAAATCTCCAACACGGCCAGAAGTCGAATGCAGGCCCAGTGAATGGGAGGCAAGCACGTTACCACCCAGCTAATCAGGCAGACTGTGCAACGATGTATATACGACACAGAAACTCAGGAAAACGTCACAAGAAGTACCCAACGATGATGGCAGAAAGACCCCACAACGTTTTTAGGCAACAGAAGGATTACTTGTTAGCGTAGCCAGAGGCCCTGAAATGCCATAGTAAAGATCATACGATAGGAAGCCAGTTATTCCCCGTACAGCTGCGCCGGGAAGGAGTAATGTTAGACCGGAAGGAAGATATCACCACTGACCTAGAGAATACGGCGCAGTTAAGAATGCGGGGCACGGGAGACGCCGCTTCAGCGAGACCAGCCGACCGTGAAGCGCCACAGCAGAGCGGACGCCGACTAACAAGCAATGCGTCCAGCGAGCCTCTCCGCTGATAACGGTCTCTGCTGCGCGCAGCGGATGCGGCGGGCAGGGAGGCAGCGCGAGTTTTTGAGGAGCGCGTGACAGGCATGCAGAAGAGGAGGTGGGAGGCGGCACTGGGGCAGGAGGCCCGGCCTTTTGTGGGTGACGCCGCGAGAAGCGCGCAGGCCCGGGAAAGGGAACAGTCAGGCGCGGCCGGCGCTGCCTCCACAAAGGCCGGCCGCGGGATTCGTCGCAGCTTTTTGTGGCTCGGCGCACAGTGATGAAGCGACTCGGTCGCCGGCACCGAGTACCTCCCGGACAATCGGCTGTCATTCCCGTGGCGCTGTCTCGCGGGCGCTGCCGACACTGAGCTGCGTTTCGCTTTGTACCGCCCCCCCCCCTCCCCGCCCCCTCTCACTCAACCCTCCACCCCTTCCTTCACTGTGAGTGGGCCAGCCTGTTTAGCTGTCCCTCGAATGCATTCGATTCGCGGTCGGTCCTCGCCAGCGACGTCAATTACGTCCGACTGTACGCGAGCTATTTGGATACACCGTCCGCTGCTCGTCCTAATTCCTGTCTACTACTCTCCGGGGCAGCGGACTGAAGGCGGTGGACAATATTCATTTCCCATTGAACTGCGGCCTGCCCGCTCCGGAACGGATTCGATACGTCGCCAGCGACGGACGTGAGCCGCGCGCTGCGAGACGAAAGCCCGGCGGGTCGGAGCAGTCGCTCGCTCCGCGGAGCTTAACTGATTTAAATATAGAGCCGACCTCACCTCCAATAAATCAGTGCTCGGCTCGAAATAACTTGCAGTCGAAGGGGCAACGACCATTTCACAGCTACCAAACGAGATTGGGAACAAATGAGTTCACTGGTTAGCATGTTGCCTTACACGACGCGCGAGGCGCTGTAGAAAACAAATGACTACGCGCTGTTTTTCTCTTCATGAGAATGTAAAAACCCATTAACTCCGATACGACTCTTATTTATCATTCTCTGAGTGATATTCATAAGGAACGGAACTGGAAATCAAAAACTATGTTTCCGCGTTATACACTACTGGCCATTAAAATTGCTGCACCAATGCAGATGATAAACGGGTATTCATTGAACAAATATATTATACCTGAACTGACATCTGATTACATTTTCACGCAGTTTGGGTGCATAGATCCTGAGAAATAAGTACCCAGAACAACCACCTCTGGCCGTAATAACGCCCTTGATACGACTGGGAATTGAGTCAAACAGAGCTTGTATGGCGTGCCCATGCAGCTTCAACAAGATACCATAGTTCATCAACAGTAGTGACTGGCGTATTGTGACGAGCCAGTTGCTCGGCCACCATTGACCAGACGTTTTCAGTTGGCGAGAGATCAGGAGAATGTGCTGGCCAGGGCAGCATTCGAACATTTTCTCTGTCCAGAAAAGCCCGTACAGGACCTGCAACATGCGGTCGTGCATTATCCTGCTGAACTGTAGGGTTTCTCATTGATCGAATGAAGGGCAGAGCCACGGCTCGTAACACATCTGAAATGTAACGTCCACTGTTCAAAGTGCCGTCAATGCGAACAAGAGGTGTCCGAGACGTGTAACCAACCAATGGCACCCCATATCATCACGCCGGGTGATAAGCCGGTATGGTGATGACGAATACACGCTTCCAATGTGCTTTCACCGCAATGTCGGCAAACACAGATGCGACCATCATGATGCTGTAAGCAGAACCTGGATTCATCCTGAAAAATGACGTTTTGCCATTCGTGCACCCATGTTTGTCGTTGAGTACACCATCGCAGGCGCTCCTGTCTGTGATGCAGCGTCAAGGGTAATCGCAGCCATGGTCTCCGAGCTGATAGTCCACGTTGCTGCAAACGTCAAAAAAATGGTTCAAATGGCTCTGAGCACTATGGGACTTAACATCGATGGTCATCAGTCCCCTAGAACTTAGAACTACTTAAACCTAACTAACCTAAAGACATCACACAACACCCAGTCATCCTGCAAACGTCGTCGAACTGTTCGTGCAGATGGTTGTTGTCTTGCAAACGCCCCATCTGTTGACTCAGGGATCGAGACGTGGCTGCACGATCCGTTACAGCCATGCGGATATGATGCCTGTGGTCTCGACTGCTAGTGATACGAGGCCGTTGGGATCCAGCACGGCGTTCCGTATTACCCTCCTGAACCCACCGATTCCATATTCTGCTAACAGTAATTGGATCTCGACAAACGCGAGCAGCAATGTCCCTGTACGATAAACCGCAATCGCGATAGGCTGCAATACGACCTTTATCAAAGTCGGAAACGTGATTGGACGCATTTCTCCTCCTTACACGAGGCATCACAACAACGTTTCAACCGGCAACGCCGGCAACTGCTGTTTGTGTGTGGGAAATCGGTTGGAAACTTTTCTCATGTCAGCACGTTGTACGTGTCGCCACCGGCGCCAGCCTTGTGTGAATGGTCTGAAAAGCTACTCATTTGCATATCACAGCATCTTCCTCCTGTCGGCTAAATTTCGCGTCTGTAGCATGTCATCTTCGTGGTGTAGCAATTTTAATGGCCAGTAGTGTACTTACTATACGTACGCTTAGAATCCTGTCGGGGTTTGAGCCTCGTCAAGTAGCTAAAAATACCAAGAGTTTTTGGCTATTGTAAAGTGGTAGCGGAGTATGTCGATAATCTCAGCCTTTTCAGTACAGCCTGTCGTCCGGCTGTGACGTGCATCGATGGAGTGTGACAAGAAAGGTGTTGGTGCAGTGTAAAATTAACGAGAATACCCGAAAGTTCCTCCCTGATACATATATCTAGACTGTATTAATTCTCACCAAGCAAGTGATCTGACATCAAATGGGCCACATGACATCTGTTTATTAAAAATGTTGGGCGACTGCGCAACTGCGTAAGGGCCAGTCGTGGAGTCACTTATTATTGACTTGCTCAATTTGTGATGCTCTTTCTCTTCAGTAAATCAGTTTTGTGTACATGTATATCATATCGACAAATTTCCCTCGTCCCATTCGGATAATTTTTCATGGTATGTCGCTCTTTTTTTTCTCTCTTAGAGTGTGTAACCTTGGGAAGATGCATCGCCCCGACAGCCTCTAGAGGTACGGATACAAAGGGCACCGTCGTGCAACCAGCTCCAGAAACGCGTCCGTCTCCGTGGGAAGCACCGAGCCTGCGTCCAGCGACTGTCTCGTCAATCACGCAGACCGCGATGGCTATCATCGAGCCTCGCTCTGACCCGGATAACGCTCATACCGGCTGCACTCTAGCGCTGACTACTACTGAGTCTTACACAACGTTGGCCAGCCATACCGCCCGTGTTCACACGTGCTGCGTCCGGCCTGGCGGTCTGGATACAGACGTAAATATCTACAGTGAGTGGCGTAACCAGGGTAAGTGGCGGCATCCAGCAGGGCAACCATCAACCTACACACTCCCTTCCCCCCCCCTCCCCCCCCATTCGCACTTACCCCACAATATTATGCGTAGCCGGCCGTGTGGCCGTGCGGTTCAGTCTGGAACCGCGTGACCGCTACGGTCGCAGGTTCGAATCCTGCCTCGGGCATGGATGTGTGTTAGGTCCTTAGGTTAGTTAGGTTTAAGTAGTTCTAAGTTCTAGGGGACTGATGACCACAGATGTTAAGTCCCGTAGTGCTCAGAGCCTTTAAAATATTTTGCTTAATCCTCATTGTTGCTTGCTGTTGGTTTGTTTCTTTATCGAGATCAACACAAATTTTGAAATGAAACGAAAGTTACAAGTTTCAGTAGTTCTTTTTTATTTGATTCAATTAGAAATACCGATCCACACGATCTAAGGCCCCATTACTTGCTACTATGACGCGTACTTTCTTTACTGTTTCATTAACGGTCAGCACAAAGCCGTAGAACACAAAACATCAAATGCAAAATATACTTTTTACATTTCTTTGCTTTGGAACACTTTGCATGTCAAGAAAGGTTTCATCTTCTTACTGAAAACAAGCCACGAGCGTGTACATGGCAGGGGAAAGTATGTCTTACGAAATTGTAGCTCGCCACAGTCCATTTCCAACCTACCCAAGGTTCCGTTTCAGGCAACTCCACTCCCTTACCGTTCTAGTGACCTAAAATCAATTTCGTTCTTCTTCTTCCTTCTTTTTTTTCTTCCTCTTTACTTCGTTTTCCCTCTTCTCCATGTCCTCTGCTCATCATCATTTTCTCCCGCCCGTCACAAAACTTCACCCAAACTTAAGCGGCGCCCTAACAGGCACCCTGTGGACCATATATTTGGTGTAATAAAATGCTTTCCTTATTTTGAGAGGTCGTAGAATGGATCAAAACAAGAATAAAAGTCTAGAAATGTGTCTAAAACTCTCTTTTAAGTTGCAGATTCATCTATGTACTTACAGCATTCTAGAACCCTGTTACTCCATACGGGAAATGGCAAACCAGATCTTCTGTTATGGTCTAGCAAGTGGAAACTACCGTTGAGCAACCAAATTGTATCAGAAGCTCCGCTGCTTCACAGTAAGAGAAAAATGTGTTCTCATCTGTTTACTCATTTGTTTACTAAAATATGTTTGTCGTTCGTAATAGGAAAAATTTTGCGGTAGGAGAGATGTGTTTCACAATAGTGAAGATGAAAAAATGCTAATGGCTCTTAAAGTATGCATTTTAAAACCCATATTTACCGGACTTCCTTTTCTTGCTTTGATACATGAGCGATTTACAGCAAATCAGGAATACTTGTTTTAACTTTAATATAGATTTATAAGAAATTTATAAATCATTTCATGGACTATGACCTGTATACCCAAAGAACTTGAGCGACGAACGCAAAGAAAGCGGAGTCAAGATCTCGAAAACGGTTTGATACTGGAGAAGTACAGCCGAGTGCAATGAACAAAAGGAATTACAACTCAGTACTCAACGAAGAATGATGGACCTGGAACAGAAAACCACCCGAAGCAGAACGAGACCGAGGCTGTATCAGAAAAGAGCAAAACCGGCACTAGGGATGGGTGACAAAACCTAGAATGAGACCTTTCCTTAGAAGTCGTTCCTCTATCCTTAATTCGGTATAGTGAACCACTCTTCTGAAACCTACTCCTTCACAAACTACCCATCTCTAATTTACAGTATGTTTATTTCTTCAATCACTTCCGTAGCCCGGGAGTGAACTGTAATTCTTAGATGGTAACTGGCTTTTCAAATGATTTTTAAATTTTCATCATTGCTTGAGACATCATCTGAAGAATGTCAAGCTGGAAAATAAACAAAAACCGTAAAAAGTCAGCAGTTGCAAATCAGTTAGCGAAGCCGTATATTAGCGATAAGATAAAAAAGAAGTTCCATATACCCATGGAGAAGAAATACAAACTTTAAGGTTCGCCGAAGACATTGTAATTCTGTCAGAGACAACACAGAACGGAAGAGCAGTTGAACGTAATGGACAGTGTCTTGAAAGGAGCATATAAGATGAACATCAACAAAAGCAAAACGAGGATAATGGAATGTAGTCGAGTTAAATCGGGTGATGCTGAGGGAATTAGATTAGGAAATGAGACACTTGAAGTAGTAAAGGAGTTTTGCTATTTGGGGAGCAAAATAAATGATGATGGTCGAAGTAGAGATGACATAAAATGTAGACTGGCAATGGCAAGGAAAGCGTTTCTCAAGAAGAGAAATTTGTTAACATCGAGTATAGATTTAAGTGTCAGGAAGTCGTTTCTGAAAGTATTTGTATGGAGTGTAGCCATGTACGGAAGTGAAACATGGACGATAAATAGTTTGGACAAGAAGAGAATAGAAGCTTTTGAAATGTGGTGCTACAGTAGAATTCTGAAGATTAGATGGGTGGATCACATAACTAATGAGGAGGTATTGAATAGAACTGGGGAGAAGAGGAGTTTGTGGCACAACTTGACTAGAAGAAGGGATCGGTTGGTAGCACATGTTCTGAGGCATCAAAGGATCACCAATTTAGTGTTGGAAGGCAGCGTGGAGGGTAAAAATCGTAGAGGGAGACCAAGAGATAAATACATTAAGCAAATTCAGAAGCATGTGGGTTGCAGTACGTACTGGGAGATGAAGCAGCTTGCACAGGATAGAGTATCATGGACAGCTGCATAAAACCAGCCTCAGGACTGAAGACCACCACAACAACAACATACCTATGTATCCCGCAAGTCACCGTGCGGAATGTGGCAGTGGGTACAGAGTGACCCATCATTTTCTCTCTTCCTATTCCTTTCGAAAGAGAGAGTGTCGACATCAGCCCGAATTTCTTTAATTTTGCCGTCGCGATCATTACACGAGTTGTGTGTTGGAATATCTATTACGCTATCTTATCAAAAGTATATGGACACCGAACACCGTTATGCAAAACGGAACTGACTACCAGAAGTCACGAGAGGTGGACCAACCATTACAGCTTTGCTCCCCCCGTCGGAGCTTCGAGTCCTCCCTAGGGCATGGGTGTCTGTGTTGTCCTTAGCGTAAGTTAGTTTAAGTTACATTAAGTAGTGCGTAAGCTTAATATGGTCCTTACCACAAATTTCCATTTTTCCAACCATTACACAAGCAAGCGGAGAAAATGATGTTGTTTGCAAAGAAGCAGTAACAGCGGAATGAGTGGATCAGGAAAGGTCAGTGACTTCGAAAGACGACTAGTCATTGGATGCCACGTGAGTAACAGATCAGTGAGGAACATTTCAACTGGACATTTCAACATTACTGAAGTTTCCCAAATCGACTGTTGGTAGCGCGATTGCGAAATGAAAAACTGAAGCTACGATCACAGATAAACCATCACCAGGCACCCCAATATACCGACAGACAGGGACCGTTGGACACTGCAGTGTCGTAGTCCCAAAATAACTGCATGGAATCAAATGAAGGAATCGCTCGTGAGTGCGAAATGGTACAAGCAATCCAGGTAGTACAATCATTGTGTGTCAGAAGTTAAAAATAATGGAGTACAGTGGTACAGCAGCTGCTCAAAAACCACACTTTTCTACCGCCAGTGCTAAGCAACATTTATGGTATCAGGTTCTAACAATACCACTACTTGCAAAGTAGGTTAGAAATCAGATTAATAATGTTGTTCACGCAGCATATGTTAGCTTTATCGGGCAACAACAAAGTTATTGACTGTGGATGGTATCGTCAGAATGGAAAAAATGAAGTCACTGTAAAAAGTCATTAATTTTGCCACTTATCTTGAATGGATTCCCGCGTAGTTGTTATGGCTCATCTAGTTGATTCTAGGGTGATTCCACTTTGACTGCTAGAAGGTCCAGATCTGTATTTTAGCAATATTTGAAGACCTAACAAATGCGTTTTTCAGGAAATTCTTAATGGTCAAACAATCCCAGATCAGAACAATGGTATGGTCCAAATAATTTTTGACTTGGTGTTCACGATTCACATTTTATTAAACTTCTTGTAAATTCATATATACTTCTTCTTAATTGTCACATCATTAAGAAAACAGTTTTGTGTCAATCTTCATATATTTAATTTCCAATTTAACCAAACACAAGACTTGACTGTTCTTTTACAAATCGAAATAACAACTTAACTTCTGCAAAGTGAAACAAAGACTGCTCTGTGTGCATTCGCGCCAAAACGGTTACAAGTAAGTTAGAGATTATGACAGTCTCACAGGAATGAATACACACAAGAACCATACCACTGTAATAGATCGATACATCGGAGTACCTATACATTAATAAAACAAAATGTGAATATTCTCACAAAAATATGTCTGTTAGTTCGCAGAAAAGTAGTACGATATTACTGGTATCGAGAACTGGGGTTGAAGTAAATAGAGAACCCTTACGAGGTTTAATAGACAGCCAACAAGTTGCAATATATGGTTGTTTTGAAATAACCTTTGCCATGGTTTCGACGGATTTAGACCCCTCATCCTTAGAAAGACAAACAAACTTCACATTAGCAATCAATCTACCTCAATATGGCCGGCTGATGTGGCCAAACGGTTCTAGGCGCTTCAGTCTGGAACCGTGCGACCGCTACGCTCGTAGGTTCGACTCCTGCCTCGGGTATGGATGTGTGTGATGTCCTTAGTGTTGTGGCGTAACAAGCTAGTTACGCCACACTGCGAAGGGAGCCGAAAGAAAGGCACGCGTAAACACACGCCGACTGGCGTCAAGTCTGGAACAGGATAACTATTGAATGGTAGCAAGAAAAGTACGTAGCTGCTTTATACTTAACTTTTAATCTTTGTTGGTTACACGTTCTTCTTGAGACATTTACACGATAACTCTCAAACTAGGTAAGGCTAATGGCGCCTTGCTAGGTCGTAGCCATGGACTTAGCAGAAGGCTATTCTAACTGTCTCTCGGCTAATGAGAGGAAGGCTTCGTCCGTATTGTCGCTAGCAATGTCGTCCGTACAACTGGGGCGAGTGCTATATCGTATCTCGAGACCTGCCTTGTGGTGGCGCTAGGTCTGCGATCACACAGTGGCGACACGCGGGTCCGACATGTACTAAATGGACCGCGGCCGATTTAAGCTACCACCTAGCAAGTGTGGTGTCTGGCGGTGACACCACACTTAGGTTAGTTGGGTTTAAGTAGTTATAAGTTAGAGGGGACTGATGACCTCAGATGTTTAGTCCCATAGGGCTCAAAGCCATTTGAACCGTTTTTTATCTCCATATGACATGTGTCGGCGAAGGGCTGTATGTCCGAATAGAAAAGTTCAGGCCGCTAGAATCGAGGGCTTATCACACCAGTAAAACCAATCTCTTAAAATAACAGATAGTATTAAAAGCCGCATGCCGAACTACTTGCTGACTTTTACATTTAGGCCTAAAGACCGTCGCCGACACATGTCATGTGGAGATAGCTGAACTGACTGATTGTCAACGTGAAGTTTCTTTATCTTTCTGAGGAAGACGGGTTTTAATCCGTCGAAACCATGGTAAAGGTTATATGAAAACCACCATTTATTGCAACTTGTTGGCCGTCTGTTACACCTGCTGTTCTGTAATCGTTGCTGTAGTATTTGAGATGGCGTAGAGAGCGACTCCACGACTCAGTGGATGAGTGGAAACGAGCGTTTTGTAACTTTACTTGCCATCACGTCTAGTGACAACGGTGAAGTAAGGAGGAGGATGTGTTACAGATTTTTCATGATTAGGATGTGGTCCTCTTATTGTGCTTAAGGAAAGGCTAAGTGTGGAATAATAGGAACACATTCTATAGCACTTAGCACTGCCTGCAGCAAAGGGACCGTTTTGAAACGATGATTGTTTGTATGAGCACGGCAATGCAGTCGGTCGTAAACCAGAATCTGTGAGGCAATGGTTTGTATACGAAACGTTCCTATAAATGAATGTCCCTCCAGTAGTCGCGAAATGAACCTTATGGAACGCTTTTCTCTGGTTTTAGATCTTCATACAGGTTGAGATGCCACTCCTCCACCGACATACAGACATCCGAATTCAAGACATAGCACTGATAGTGTTCCCAGGTGAGTTCAAACCGCCCGCATCTCGTGGTCGTGCGGTAGCGTTCTCGCTTCCCACGCACGGGTTCCCGGGTTCGATTCCCGGCGGGGTCAGGGATTTTCCCTGCCTTGTGATGGCTGGATGTTGTGTGCTGTCCTTAGGTTAGTTAGGTTTCAGTAGTTCTAAGTTCTAGGGGACTGATGACCATAGATGTTAAGTCCCATAGTGCTCAGAGCCATTTGACCCATTTTGAGTTCAAACCGCCATAAAGGCGATCGGTGGCCACAACTGACATTACATGCAATGACAGGTGTCCGGATACTTTTGATCTGGTAGCCTATGATTCGCTTCAAGTTTTAGAATTTTGAAAGCAACACTCTCTGCCGTGCACAGTACCTGCCTTGCCAACGTCCCTCAGTGCACTCTGTTGAGTATCTTTTGTGACGCTTTCACTCCAGATGGTTTTCGTGAAGAGGGAATGCACACCCTATTATGGAACTCTGTTTCAAGTTCAAGAGAATAGTGAACCACGCACTAGAGTCAGGGTGACAATTATTGAACAACACTAAATAAAATCATCATAACTTCTGAACGGTTTGTGTTAGGACGTTCAAACTGCACGGATAGGCGCAGGGCGTGATAGGAATAAGTAAGTGCTGTGTCGTTTGGTTTAGCGACGAAACCCACTTTCAATCGCATGGGTTCGTGAACGAACAAAACTGGCGCATATGGGGGAGACAGAATCCGTATTTCACGATCGAAAAGTGTCTTCACCCTCAACGGGTGACCGTGTGGTGTGATTGTGACTGTGTGATGTGACATGTCCAGTCATTGAATCATCGGTGCGCTATTCCTTGATGACACGGTGGCTACCGAATGGTACGTGAAGGTTTACGAGATGATTTCATCCCCATCAGCCAAAGTGATCCTAATTTTGACAAGATGTCGTTCATGCAAGACGAGGCTAAATCCCATTGAAGCAGCAGTACTCATGTCCTTGAGTAGCACTTTGGGGACCGCGTTCTGGCTCTGGAGTACCCAGAGGCCACTGGCGTGGGCCTTGATTGGCTGCCATATTCTCGAGATCTGAACACATGAGACTCTTTCTTGTGAGGCTATATTAAAGACAAGGTGTGCAGCAATAACCCCAAAACCATTGCTGAGCTGAAAACAGCCATTCTGGAGGTGATCGACAGCATCGATATCCCGAAACTTCAGCGAGTCATGCAAAATTTCGCTATTCGTCGGCGACACATCATCACCAATGATGGTAGGCATATCGAACATAACCTAAATCGGAATGTCTGTTGAATAAAGTGTATGTTCGCCATAATTTGTAACTAATTTATGTTTTTTTCATATAGTTCAAGAGTTGTCACTCTGTGGATGATAGAACACTTCATGATAGAAGTGGCCCTTCATGGTATACAGTCTCTGTAAAGGAATTTCAAAAGAAATAATAACTACTACTACGTAATAGGTGTAAAACAAACTATATCACTATATATGGACAGCTGTTGACCGGAATGCGTTTGGCTGTCTAAAGAGCAATGCGAGAAGCCATCAACGACTGCCGTGGCAGTATCTTATAGACATGCCTCTCACAATGCGAGAACGAATTCTGAACATATGTTAAGGCTGCCAATGGCAGAAAAGTTATTGTCTAGACACTCAGTCATGACACACAAACTGAAACTGACTGAATCAGTACAAGAGCAGAAATACTGAACTTGTTTGAAAAGTTTCTGTATAAAGTAAGATCCAGGATTATTGCCACCGTTTCGGTCTTGCACCAGTACAAATCTGACTGGATGGATATTATTGTCGGCGTCAGAGAGAAACAGCTAAAAACGCTATAATTGAATAAGAGCCCAGAGACAAATGGACCCCTGTCAAATTTTGGACAGAATTTTCTGCTACGACCTTCTTTCAGTCGTCATATACTATAGAAACTCTTTAACCATAATACACACAGGTCACGACCTTCATCGAAAAAGTTGTAGTAAGCGATCTGCAAAATTACCGTTTAATATCACTGACATTGTTTGTTGTAGCATCTTAGAACGTTCCCTCAGCTCCAATTGAAGTATAACGAATAGAATTATCTTCTCACCTGTAGGTTAGCAGAATAAAGTTCGTTTACAGGATACGTGAAAATGCATTCAGTCTACAAAGCAGTTCGCTTACAAAATATTTCTTAGAATATTGCTCACGTGTGTGCGGTCCACTCCATATAGAATTAACGGTTGGTCCTGAATGGCATCACAACTTTGTGAAAGCCTACCTACAAAGTTTCAAGAACTGGTAGTGGCACTGAGGTTGATAGAGGGATCGACAGTTCGGTGAAGCATCCAGAATGACTGTTTAATATTTATTAATTAAAAAATAGTTTACTATAAAATGAAACCTTAAACAGTTTACTGCCATTAAAACAAAAATAGACAATTTACACTAAAAACTTTGGATAATCGCCTTCACTGTCTGGTCAAGAATGTTGTTCCGCAGGTTATAGGTGGCGATATATGTATGGTCCCTGCTGACAAGCAGTGGTGTCTCTGCTCATTTAATAAATAGGTTACATTAGACTCTAACCACAATATAAGGCTGCAGTCCCAATCCGTTCTGTCCTCTCAGGCATATACACAATATTTTAAAAGGTCAGTCCCAGCTCGGAGGTAAAACTCAACCATTCCTGCCAGTGAAACAGCCTACTGCACTTTTCATTAATTAACTACTATGATTGGCATAGCCAGCCGTTGTGAGCGAGCGGTTCTAGGCGCTTCAGTCCGGAACTGCGCTGCTGCTACGGTCGCAGGTTTGAATCCTGCCTCGGGCTTGGATGTGTGTGATGACCTTAGGTTAGTAAGGTTTAAGTAGTTATAAGTGAAACGTCCCCTTTGAACAATTCTTACATGACTGTGCTTAAACTGACACACAATATTTTGTTAGCGCAACGCAATCTGACTTTCAAAATTTCCTACAAAAGAATGGCCCTGACTAACATTAAACTAAACCTTTCACAAATCACTTACCTCACAAAAATCTTCGCTGCTCAAGCTACTGCAGTACAGCGAGCGCCACTACTGCCAGCTAAATAGAAGATTCAAACTACTGAAGGCACTAACTACTGATAGGGATAGTTAGCAAATGAAAGATATTAATAGAGAGCAAACAATGTATTTACCTTAATATCATCACAAGTCATAATATATATATCAGTTCATGACAAATTAGAAACCTCCGCCATCTCTCTCCCCACATCCACCACTGCTGGCGGCTCACCTCCAACTGTGCAACGCTACTCGCTGTTCACAGCCAGCTGCCTAACACTACAATGGCGAGAATTACAACAATGCAAAGCAGTCACAGACTGCACACAGCACAGCCAGTGATTTTCATATTGAGCGCTACGTAACATTGCCAATAAGAAAACATAAACAGCCTACTTACATAGAGAAAACATAAACAGCCTACTTACATAGAGAAAACATAAACAGCCTACTTACATAAGTCTATGGGACTGATGACCTCAGATGTTAAGTTCCATAGTGCTTAGAGCCATTTGAACCATTTTTTGAGTGGCATAACTATCAATCGCCGATTAAGTACCAGATATCATTCAGGTAACTAAAATGAAGAAATTTCTCAACAGAAATGTCCAAAATAAACGCCTGAAGTGGATACTCAAAATAACTGTCTACCAGAGGTTTATGACATTTCCATGATGCTACTCGAGGAGCTTGTAAAATGAATGTGCACAGCGGAAAATACTGAACGCGAAAATGAAGCTTTGCCCCTGTCTGTCTACCTGAAGCAGATCTTAGGATCTCTTAATGGTGATATTGTCTCCTCCTTCTTGCTATTTAACATATAAATTACAACATAAACACAAATGAATGATTAAGGAAAGTAGTAACTACAAAATGATAAATGCTGTTTCTATTTTTACATTTGTTGTAGATCAAATGCCCTTTATATACTACAAATGTTTATATCTTCCTAACTAATATGACTGATCAATTACCCAAATCTGCGCCTCTTTATGGCTATGCGATATAATATAAATAACGCGAGATGACTGACATCATCTATGTACCAAACACTAGAAGATACCACTATCAAAGATGATCTACAGTGGTGTGCAAGCTCAGTGTAAATAAAAGTTACGTAATCACGGCTGTTTAGCTTTATAGCCCTAATAAGCCGAAGCAATTAGCAATATCACCGTATGTATTGCGGCCGGTGCATCGGAGTGATGGTTCTTGTACACATCTGCGACAACGGAAGAGCTCCAACCATAAAATAAATTCTTTCAATCACTAGGACGGCAGAAGGTAGTCCTCTGACTATTATAATCTAATACTGTCTTCTCCTCTCTGTGTTCTACAGACAAGAAACACGCACTCCCAGCCAGAAGGACGGAATTCAGATAACGTCTCTACATGAGTGTAGACAGAAGAAGTGCTCTCAATTACCAAACGCTGTGTGCTCAATGACGACTCCCTAGCTGGAGGCGAAACCCAGAATCGTATAAGTTCACAATAGTACAGTGCCTAACCATTCTAACTATAAAATCTCCTCAGAGAAAAGACAGTAAGTCCGTCTTTACCAACAAAAGCAGATACTGAGCGACCGTCAAACACGGGAGCTCAAAATGGAAGACCCTTCCTCTCCAGCACTGGCCTCCTAGCAAAGCTCGGCTCCCCTCCCTCGTAACTGCAGAAGACGAATCATATTCTCGAAACCACGGAATATTCTCCCTCTCTACAGCTTCTTTCGAACGCCGACCAACTATATCTTAGTCTTTTGTCGTCCAACGCGGAATGTTTGCAAGGAAATACCTATCCCCGTTACTTACAAGGGAACCTCCTCATCGCACCCCCCTCAGATTTAGTTATAAGTTGGCACAGGGATAGGCCTTGAAAAACTGTACACAGATCAATCGAGAAAACGGGAAGAAGTTGTGTGGAACTATGAAAAAAATAAGCAAAATATACAAACTGAGTAGTCGATGCGCAGGCTAGGCAACATAAAGTAGAGTGTTAGCTTACGAGCGCCGTGGTCCCGTGGTTAGCGTGAGCAGCTGCGGAACGACAGGTACTGGGTTCGAATCTTTTCTCGAGTGAAAAGTTTAATTTTTTATTTTCAGATAATTATCAAAGTTCAGGCACTCACACATAATCAACTTCGCTCTCCAAAATTCCAGGACATGTTCAGATTTGCTTGGACATATACAGGATTTGACGGTCTACGCACGGAAACATTTGAAAACGTAAAAAAAAACATATGTTTTGATAGAGCACAGGGAAAACTGTGCGACTGTGAAACTGTTGCATTCATTCGATGCAGTTGATGTGACAAACTCTTATGTTTTCATCACTTTTTTGGGAGTGATTATCACATCCACAAGAAAACCTAAATCGGTTAAGTTAGAAGAATCTTTTTACCCATTCGCCAAGTGTGCAAGATAGGTGGGTCGACAACATATTCCTGTCATGTGACGCACATGCCGTCACCAGTGTCGTAAAGAATATATCAGGCGTGTTTTCCTGTGGAGGAATCGGTTGACCTATGACCTTGCGATCAAATGTTTTCGGTTCCTATTGGAGAGGCACGTCCTTTCGTCTACTAATCGCACGGTTGTGCGGTGCGGTCGCAAAACACAGACACTAAACTTCTTACAGTGAACAGAGACGTCAATGAATGAACGGACAGATCGTAACTTTTCGAAAATAAAGAAAGTAAAATTTTCACTCGAGGGAGGATTCGAACCAAGGACCTTTCGTTCCGCAGTTGCTCACTCTAACCACGAGACCACGGCGCTCATCAGCTGGTAGTTTCCATTATGTTCTTATCTTCCACATGTACTACTCAGTTTGTATATTTTGCTTATTTTTTCATAGTTCCACACAACTTCTTCCTGTTTTCTCGATTGATCTGTGTTCAGTTTTTCAAGGCCTATCCACTGTGTCAATTTATAACTAAATCTGAGGAGGGTGCGATAGGGAGGTTCCCTTGTTAGGAATACATACAATGGTACGCTTCTCAGAGAAAATTCTCGGAAATAACACAGCCTGCGTGATTTCCCAGGCAACGCTTCCCCGTTCCTCTCTGCTGCGTCCCAGATTTTTAGAGTTTCCGAAGTATTATCCGGTTATCCTTCCGGTCTCGCTACAAACCGGCCCGCTGCCGCTGTGTTGTGCTTCAGTGCTCAGGTGCCCCGACCGTCCGTCTTGGCTACTTCCTGTGTCAAACAGGACCAACACACTTGTGCAGGCTTTTCCTCCCAGGGCTTGCTACCTCTACTAGCATAGACAATCATTCATTACGCCATTTTGATTTACAAGGCGTACGTGACAATGTCAGTGTTCTTTAAATATTCATACATACGAAGTACAACCTATCAAATGATACCCAATTCCGGTTGTAAATCATGGCAAAGTATGTAGATGAGTGCTTGTAAGGTGTAAAACTATAGCTACCTTACAATACCCCCACCTAATGAACTATTTTGTACTAGGATGGGGTAATTCTTATAGTATTATCTCATCCCGTACAAAATAATGTAACCATCAATCGTCTGTACAAGCGAACTAATAAGAATACGAGGGCAGAGGAACAATTGAACCAAGATATTTTCTTCTACAGTCATTCTGCGTTCATTCATAGGCTTACTGCCATAAATTTATTTACTACATGTTTATTATTTAATCTCTCTGCTCCTTACGTTTGGAACATTTTTCCGAGATATGAAAACTGGAATACACAATCACACGCAAAATAACCCCTGTTATCAAAAGAAATTTATCTAACATTACATAATTTTTATGCTCCTTCAAAAATGGCAGTTCCCATCTTTCTTTGAAACTTAAGCCCCATGCTTTCTGCCATTCTTCCATCCCTAAGACAGAGGTTGAGGTAAGAGATATTAAACTTGTAAAGTGGCTGTAATTTCGCACCTTACAAGCGCCCGTCCACATACATTGCCGTGATCTACAAACACAATTAAGTATCATGTGATACGTTGTACTTTGTATATGAGAATATATAAAGGAGACTGACATTGCCACATATGCTTTGTAAATGATTGTTGCATGAAAGGTGGAGTGTCTTTATTTTCATACTAGTAGAGGTTGGAGCGACAGTGGAAGTGAAACGGCAAGCGGAACTCAAGCCCTGGGTGGAAGGCCCACACACGTGTGTTGGTCCTGCTTAAACACAGGAAGTAGCAAGACGGTCTTTGAAACACCAGAGTGCTGGGGCACAGTAGAGTCAGGACCGGCTGGTATTGAAGCTGGATGGGAATTATTATACTTCGAAAATTACGAAAATCTTGGACGTACCTGAGAGAAACGAGGAAGCATCACCTCGGAAACCATGCAGTCTGGGTTGTTCCCGAGGATTTTTACTCAGAAGCATACCATTGTGCGGGTATAGGTTTTTCTTCGCAAATTTCCGTGCTGGAAGACAAAGGACTAAAATATAGTTGATCGACGTTCGGAAAAATCTGTAGAGAGGGAGAATACTCCGTGGTTTCGGAAATATGATTCGTTTTCGGAATTACGAGATTGGGGAGCCGAGCCTTGCTGGGAGGCAAGCGGTGGAGAGACGAGGTGTTCCGTTGTGAGTGCCCGTGTGTGACGGTCGCTCAATATGAGCTTTGTTGCTACAGACGGACTTGCTCTCAGGAGAGTTTATAGCTAGAAAAGTTATGCACTGTACTGTTGCGAACCTATACGTTTTCTGGACCTAACCTCCGGGTTGGAAGTCGTCGTGGAGTACGCAGCGTTCCGTAACTGAGAGCACTTCCTCTGCCTATACTTACGTTGAGACGTTATCTGAACTCCGTCTTTGTGGCTGGTAGTTGCCGTTTCTCGTCTGTAGAACACAGAGAGGAGAATACAGTATTATATTAGTCAGAGGACCGCCTTCTGCCGTCCTAGTGTTCGAAAGAGTTTACTTGCGGCTGGAGTTCTTCCATCGTCGCAGACGAGCTCGAGTACCACACTTCGACGCACCGGACGCAGTACATACGGTGATATCGCAAATTGCTTCGGCTTATTAGGGCTATAAAACCTAAACAGCTGTGATCACGCTATTTTATTTCCACAGAGGTTCCACACCACCGTAGATCATCTTTGAAAGTAGTGTCTCCAATTGTTTGGTACGTGGATGATGTCAGTCATTTCGCGTTATTAATATTAAATCGCGCAGCCATAGTAAGCACATTTGGGCAATTGATTATCAATTTTACTTAGGAAATGTAAACTTTGTAATATAAAGGTTTATTTTAATCTACAATAAAGATATAAGCAGGAACATCGTTTATCATTTCGTGGAAGTAGTTACCTTTATCATTCATTTATGTTTAGATTGTAATTTATAGAATTAAGAGATCCTAAGACCTGCGTCAAGGGGTAGTGAGGCAGGGCCAAATTATTATTTTCCGTTGCGCACATTCATTTTACACCCGTCAGGAGTAGCATCTTGGAAATTATCCTACTCTTTTCAAGGTGGTCGTCCAATAAATTACATATGCTTCATTTAGCCATTAATATGCAAAACAAGTAGTTACGTCAATCATTCTAGAGGTTATCTACTGGCCATCATACAATTTTATAAAATTCTGTGAAACATGCTGCGTAAATTTTACGTGGTCACATTTATGCTCTTGGCTTGCCTTAAAAAAAACACGTGTACACAACTGGTTGCAAGGTCTGCAGCGACCTACCCAAGAGTGGAATGTTTGTATCTTTCCGCCATAGGCCTACGTATGGATTCTCTCGCTGTGGGGTGGTTCGTTTACGACTACCAGTATGCTTTCGCATAGTATTTCCGCATTCAGCGGCCTTCTTTAATCACGAGATGACTTTGGCCGCCGTGGTACCACACGGATTGTCACACTAACGGATTCCACATTAACCTGCAGCAGATACCATACTGCATGAACTGTCGAATGCATACAAAGCGTTCGTGCACAGGCTTCATTGCAGTTAACATGTCACGCCCTCTATATTTATTTTTACTGTCACTGGTCGGGTGTCTATAACAACTGTCGCTTGTTCCGTAGCAACTGGCAGTCCTTCCTTAACAAGTGTCAGTTGTTCCTTAGCAGTTGTCAGTTAGTGAAGTTTCAGTTACATTTCCAAATCAATAAGGAGTCAAACTGGCATTATTATTATTTCTTAGTAATATGCTTCCAGCTTTTAAGAAAGACAACGGGATATTTAACAATACTGAATCGAGTTTACTTTAAGTTCACTGGGTAAAGCCTCACACTGTTTCAAAACGTGGACGGATAGGATATAACAGGATCATACAGTTCGTCACGGAAGTTGAGACTCTGCCTCCATTGTCGTCGACAATACCGCAGTTGCTCGAGGTATAGCGCGCACACTTTAATTAGGAATGACTAATTATGGAGCATGATCGTGATGTTTTTGGAGCCTCATGCATCTGTCCACACTTGTTATGCCTCTGTGCCACGCAGTTAACAATTTCGAATGCACAGGCCAGATTTCCCACTTTACACGTAACTCGCGTGTTCGCTCAGTCCCGTGTCTGACACCAAAGTCCTTCTGCGGGTCATTCGCTCTGACGTCACATCAGTCACGGCTGTAGTCCTCAAGAATTACGGGCCCCACAACGAATGTGTGACATCGAACTAGCAGGCTCGTCCGCCACACTTGGCGAACGCTCGGCTCCGTGCAGGGCCTACGGGAAATCAATAAATAATTGAACAGGTTTTAACTTTGTCGTGTGCTATCGAGAGCGTGCGTGCATTTAAACGCACAGTCAAGAATAATTAAATTCTTCTGTAACAGTAACTCGCTCCCCGTCGCAGGAGGGGGCTGATGGCACTCGTAAGACGTGCACTGTCACCTGCTGTGAGGTACGCGCCATGGCCTGTCTTTCTCGCGGGCCTCAGGTCGCGCCCACAGGAGGCGCTAGCGTCCTAAGTTCATTCCCTTACAAGCAAACTACATTCCCAAAAATTCCCTAACGGCATTAACCCAGTAAAATTACATCATATAACACAAATAATTCCTACAGGTTAGAAAAAATATTCCATTTCAGTTTACAAAAGCACATTTAAAAATTTGCAGAAATCATAATTACAAAAAACGAGGTGCGACAATAAAGTAATGAGACTGATGTGAAAAAAAATGTTACTTACCGTTTTTGTCAAGTTTAGTGTTGTCTCCTTCAAAGTAGTTCTCTTCTTATTGCACACACTTTTTCCAGCGCTTCTGCCATTGATGGTAACATTTCTGGAATTCATCTTCTGTAATATTCTCCAAGAACCTCGTCCAGCTTTTTGGACATCTTGTTTGAAAATGGTGTCCCTCGACCGCCGTTTTGACTCTTGGAAATATAAAAAAGTCGCACGGAGCGATATATGGTGAATAAGGTGGCTGTGGCAGCACTGAAATTTGTTTTGAGGTTAAAAATTGCTGTACTGACAGAGGAGTATGGGATGGTGCATTATCGTGATGCAGAATACAACTGTCGGCAGTGTTAGCACGGACACGAAGAACTCTTGGATGGCGCATTATCGTGATGCAGAATCCAATTATCAGCAATGTTGGCACAGACACGGAGAACTCTTCTACGAAGTCTTTCTAAAATTTCTTTGTAGTAATATTGGTTAACTGTTTGTCCAGGAGGCACCAACTCTTTATGAACAATTCCCTTGGAATCAAAGAAGAACACAAGCAACCATTTCACTTTTGACTTCGACATGCGAGCTTTCTTTGGACTGGGTGATCCCTTTGAGCACCATTGCGAACTTGGGCGTTTCGTCTCTGGATCGTACTGGAAAAACCAACTTTCATCACCAGTGATAACACGGCTCAACAATTCTGGATTGATTTCTGTT
This sequence comes from Schistocerca serialis cubense, assembly GCF_023864345.2. Lineage (NCBI taxonomy): Eukaryota > Metazoa > Arthropoda > Insecta > Orthoptera > Acrididae > Schistocerca > Schistocerca serialis. The sequence goes on along the minus strand of NC_064643.1, from coordinate 507,565,654 downwards.
TGCTCTAGCAGATCGGCTGCCACATTTTTCCATGTTTCTCGCTGTTCTGGTGTGAGATTATTGGGGAACATTTTTGCACAAATCTTTCTCATACCAAGATCTTCAGTTATTATTAGACAAACCGTTTCTCGATTGATGTTCAGTTCTTCTGCAATCATCTTCACGGATAATTTTCGATCAGATCGTACGAGTTCACGCACCCTGGACAAGCTGACATCCGCCCGTGAGGTTGATGGTCGTCCATTGTAGTCTTCATCTTCAACATTCGTTCTGCCTTCCCTAAACATTTTATGCCAACGAAAAAATTGAGCTCTTGACCTAACCTCTTCTCGAAAAGCCTTCTAAAGCTTATCGTAAGTTGTCATCGCGTTTTCACCCAATTTAATGCAAAAAGAAATGGCATACCATTGCGCAATATTATGAGGTTCCATTTCCGTGACGAGAGACACAAACAAGTGTTAACTTATTACAGCACAACTCACGATTGAGCAGTTGCATCGATGTGCCACTTGGACTAGAAGCAGATTATAGACAAAGGTCAAAGATATTACGCCTACGCAAGCCTGCAGGGTTGCCAAATCTTGCAAAGAAAATCAGTCTCATTGCTTTATTGTCGCACCTCGTATTTTCAGTATATATGTATTGTGAAAATTTTGGGTGACACATTTGCATTATAATGTGACATAAGGTGTGATATCGAACTGTTGTCTTCTTCCAAGTGAGTAGCTGTGTGCATAATCTCGTGCACTACACACTAAATCATTTTTCTTCAATGCACATTTCAAAATATTTCGTAACACACGCATAATAACATTTTAAAAAATCGTTCAAATGACTCTGAGCACTATGGCACTTAACTTCTGAGGTCATCAATCCCCTTGAACTTAGAACTACTTAAACCTAACTAACCTAAGGACATCGTCCACATCCATACCCGAGGCAGGATTCGAACCTGCGAACGTAGCGGTCGCGCGGTTCCAGACTGTAGCGCCTAGAACCGCTCCGCCACCCCGGCCAGCCCATAACATTACATCATGTAAATAAGTACATGTTACATTTACAGGTTTGTAAATGTTTCTCACATTACTGTTACATAGGGAAAGCATATGTAGTATTCCTTCATGTATGTGGAATAGAAAACATTGTTAACATAAAACATACATTTACATTTTAGGTGGCACATCTGTTCAAATGGTTCAAGTGGCTCTGAGCACTGTGGGACTAAACATCTGAGGCCATCAGTCCCCTTCAACTTAGAACTACTTAAAGCTAACTAACCTAAGGACATCACACACATCCATGCCCGAGGCAGGACTCGAACCTGCGTCCATAGCAGTTGTGCGGTTCCGGACTGCAGCGTATAGCACCGCTCTCCCACCGTGGCCGGCGTCACATCTGTATCATATTGTCGTAACTTTAGTAGTGACTCATGAGAAGCTCACGCTGGACTCCCCCAGCGGCGGCTCCGACATCTCCCCATGGCTTCGCCAGACACAGGGCACCAATGCGCCGAGCTAAGGATCGCGAGCAGCTTGGGATAGTGAAATATGAGTCCCAAAGCTGCGCGATATGAAGTGAGGAACCTAGAAACGTAGATTCACACAAACTGCTACGTATCGGCCTCGTAGGCCCGTGCAGAGAAGATTAGACTAATTATAGTGTGCGCAGAAGCAAATAAGTTGTCGTTCCTCCCGTGCTCCACACGCAAAGGGAAGAAACCCTAGCAAGTGTTTGGGCTGGGTGGACCCTCTTCGCAGAGGTGTACAGTGTATGGATGTGGAGTAAGATGTTAATCTTTATAAGTGCGCTGATGTGCGTTGGATGTCTTATCCACCGAGCGCAGTGAAGTGATGAATTACGAAATGAGGATGTTCTTCTACAGCTAGAAATGAGCTGATTGTTTGCTACCTGTCTTAAACAACCGTCCCGTACCGCATGCTGTGCTGGTGCCTACATGTACTGGAAAGTGTTTTAGTGAAATTTAAGGGATATTTCCATTAGAGCGTTGGATAATTTATCAGGACACACAGGTTGCTCCACTGAACAGTTAGAGGTAGGGAACCTGGTTTCGGTGAAGCCAATTTAGGAGATAACAGGAATAAAATCACATTACTTTTTTATTTGCATTGGATACAGTGAACTACAAGCACCATCAGTGACACAATGAGCGTGCCATTTGTACTTTATCTTATGAAATGCGCTTAATTTGACGGCGAACAGCTTCAATGCAAGCGTAGCATCGGCGCAAGATCCTGCGCACCCTGACATTTATCTCTGGTGTGTTTCGAATTGCATCACATGCAGCTACAATCGTGACAACTAATTTTATTTCTGTATGATTAAATCTCTGTATCCACTGGAGTAGTTTGGAAGTGCGTGAGGTTTGTAATTCCACTTGAACACGACAGGAAGTGGTTCAATATACATCGCGAGGTGGTGCGTTTGCCTGCGCGAGAGAAACGTTTACTCTTTGACATCGCGGTGCTCCAAGGCGAGCTAAGAAAAGTAAGAAAATCGGAATGTGACTGGACTTTATTACGAGACACGATAATGAGAGGACGTGTAGGAAGTGTGTACAATGAAACAGTCATTGTTAGTCGCCATAGTACATAATTTGTGTTTTTGAGATTCAAAGAGTATGTTATGTTAATGTGGAATTTACTAACAGCCAGAATACAGTCTGTTGCATTTAAAAGGTAACTGCACGTATTTAATTTTTATCAAAGGATTCTGTGAGGAACTATTACGCACTTAGAACATTTGGTGGTCGATGTTTTCGGTAGAACCTGCTTCTTGCAGACAAACATCGAATGACCAAAAGCGAATGGCAGCATTCCAATTTGAGAAGATCCTATAGAAGTTTACTTTCTCATACGATTTAAAAATTTTACAGGAAACGTCGGAGTCGGAAGCTGCTTCTCCACCACGACAGTAACGTGTCTACTTGGACGAAATTACGTACGCTGTGGGGATCGTCGACGCCGATAATATTTTTCGCAGGCATACAAAGAGAGACACTACACACACACAAGTTCAGTAACAATGAGTTTAATATTACCAGCTGGATAAACATTAAATAATTCTTATTGGACAGTAAAAATACTTTACCTTCCCTTCCAATACAGCGACCAGAGGATAGAGTACCGGTACTGCTCCATCGTCTTGTACCGTACGTCCCTCAATAGCACTGAGTAAGGAATGGGTCTGTTGTTGATTCATTGCACATTCTGCCATGGGTTAATGTAAACACGATACAACAGAGCTACCTTACCGGCAAGTAAAGGAAACACAACCTGCATCATCATTTCCTAGTAATCAGGCTCGTTCTCCTTGTTTCCTTGCAGGAAATAAAGAATGTACATATAAACAAACAGCACAGTACGTGTAAATTTGCATGCATGTTCGTTGTAAATAAGCAGGAAAACAGTAATGCTAGACAAAGTGGTAGACAAGTTTACTTCCATATCAAGCTGGCTTCTCCGACCACAGGTTCCCTACCTCAAAATTGTTCATTGGAGCATTCTCTTTGACATGTTACATTTTTGCATGCTCTTACGGAAACACCCTATACACTACAGAAAAGGTTAAAATTCCAGCTATAAACGAGGATCAATATATTGAAATCTGCTCTGATTCTTTAAGTAATATAACTTTTGTTTTAAATAACGGCGGAAAGCCATGCTACGGATGGGTGGCGTGAGGTGTATTGAAATATTACACGTAAATTGTGCACGTAATCAATCGGAAAGCTAAACATCTTAGGCTTGTTGTTGTTGTTGTGGTCTTCAGTCCTGAGACTGGTTTGATGCAGCTCTCCATGCTACTCTATCCTGTGCAAGCTTCTTCATCTCCCAGTACCTACTGTAACCTACATCCTTCTGAATCTGCTCAGTGTATTCATCTCATGGTCTCCCTCTACGATTTTCACCCTCCACGCTGCCCTCCAATGCTAAATTTGTGATCCCTTGATGCCTCAAAACATGTCCTACCAACCGATCCCTTCTTCTAGTCAAGTTGTGCCACAAACTTCTCTTCTCCCCAATCCTATTCAATACCTCCTCATTAGTTACGTGATCTACCCACCTTATCTTCAACATTCTTCTGTAGCACCACATTTCGAAAGCTTCTATTCTCTTCTTGTCCAAACTGGTTATCGTCCATGTTTCACTTCCATACATGGCTACACTCCATACAAATACTTTCAGAAACGACTTCCTGACACTTAAATCTATACTCGATGTTAACAAATTTCTCTTCTTCAGGAACGATTTCCTTGCCATTGCCAGTGTACATTTTATATCGTCTCTACTTCGACCATCATCAGTTATTTAACTCCCTAAATAGCAAAACTCCTTTACTACTTTAAGTGTCTCATTTCCTAATCTAATCCCCTCAGCATCACCCAATTTAATTTGACTACATTCCATTATCCTCGTTTTGCTTTTGTTGATGTTCATCTTATATCCTCCTTTCAAGACACTGTCCATTCCGTTCAACTGCTCTTCCAAGTCCTTTGCTGTCTCCGACAGAATTACAATGTCATCGGCGAACCTCAAAGTTTTTACTTCTTCTCCATGAATTTTAATACCTACTCCGAATTTTTCTTTTGTTTCCTTTACTGCTTGCTCAATATACAGATTGAATAACATCGGAGAGGCTACAACCCTGTCTCACTCCTTTCCCAACCACTGCTTCTCTTTCATGCCCCTCGACTCTTTATAACTGCCATCTGGTTTCTGCTCCCTGTATTTTACCCCTGCCACCTTCAGAATTTGAAAGAGAGTATTCCAGTTAACGTTGTCAAAAGCTTTCTCTAAGTCTAGAAATGCTAGGAACGTAGGTTTGCCTTTTCTTAATCTTTCTTCTAAGATACGTCGTAAGGTTAGCATTGCCTCACGTGTTCCAACATTTCTACGGAATCCAAACTGATCTTCCCCGAGGTTCGCTTCTACCAGTTTTTCCATTCGTCTGTAAAGCATTCGCGTTAGTATTTTCCAGCTGTGACTTATTAAACTGATAGTTCGGTAATTTTCACATCTGTCAACACCTGCTTTCTTTGGGATTGGAATTATTATATTCTTCTTGAAGTCTGTGGGCATTTCGCCTGTCTCATACATCTTGCTCACCAGATGGTAGGGTTTTGTCAAGACTGGCTCTCCCAAGGCCATCAGCAGTTCTAATGGAATGTTGTCTACTCCCGGGGCCTCGTTTCGAGTCAGGTCTTTCAGTGCTCTGTCAAATTCTTCACGCAGTATCTTATCTCCCATTTGATCTTCATCTACATCCTCTTCCATTTCCATAATATTGTCCTCAAGTACATCGCCCTTGTATAAACCCTCTATATACTCCTTCCACCTTTCTGCCTTCCTTTCTTTGCTTAGAACTGGGTTGCCATCTGAGCTCTTGATATTCATACAAGTGGTTCTCTTCTCTCCAAAGGTCTCTTTAATTTTCCTGTAGGCAGAGTCTATCTTACCCCTAGTGAGACAAGCCTCTACGTCCTTACATTTGTCCTCTAGCCACCCCTGCTTAGCCATTTTGCACTTCCTGTCGATTTCATTTTTGAGACGTTTGTATTCCTTTTTGCCTGCTTCATTTACTGCATTTTTATATTTTCTCCTTTCATCAATTAAATTAAATATTTCTTCTGTTACCCAAGGATTTCTATTAGCCCTCATCTTTTTACCTACTTGATCGTCTGCTGCCTTCACTACATCCCTCAGAGCTACCCATTCTTCTTCTACTGTATTTCTTTCCCCAATTCCTGTCAATTGTTCCCTTATGCTCTCCCTGAAACTCTCTACAACCTCTGGTTCTTTCAGTTTATCCAGGTCCCATCTCCTTAAATTCCCACCTTTTTGCAGTTTCTTCAGTTTCAATCTGCAGTTCATAACCAATAGATTTTGGTCAGAATCCACATCTGCCCCTGGAAATGTCTTACAATTTAAAACCTGGTTCCTAAATCTCTGTCTTACCACTATATAATCTATCTGATACCTTTTAGTATCTCCAGGATTCTTCCAGGTATACAACCTTCTTTTATGATTCTTGAACCAAGTGTTAGCTATGATTAAGTTATGTGTAAGTAGGCTGTTTAGGTTTTTTTATTGGTAACGCCAGCTCTGTATGAAAATCACTGGCTGTGCTGTGTGCAGTCTGTGGCTGCTTTGCATTGTTGTAATACTCGCCATTGTAGTGTTGGGCAGCGGCAGCTGGATGTGAACAGCGCGTAGCGTTGCGCAGTTGGAGGTGAGCCGCCAGCAGTGGTGGATGTGGGGAGAGAGATGGCGGAGTTTTGAAATTTGTCATGAACTGCTATATTTATATATGATGATATCAAGGTAAATACATTGTTTGTTCTCTATTAATATCTTTGATTTGCTAACTATCCCTATCAGTAGTTAGTGCCTTCCATAGTTTGAATCTTTTATTTAGCTGGCAGTAGTGGCGCTCGCTGTATTGCAGTAGCTTGAGCAGCGAAGATTTTTGTGAGGTAAGTGATTTGTGAAAGGTATAGTTTAATGTTAGTCAGGGCCATTCTTTTGTAGGGAATTTTGAAAGTCAGATTGCGTTGCGCTAACAAAATATTGTGTGTCAGTTTAAGCACAGTCATGTAGAATTGTTCAAAGGGAACGTTTCATATGTCGACCCTTAGCCGAGGATACCTCTCTGGAATCTTCTGATTTTTTCTTGTAGTTTGTGTAATTAGTGTAGCTATTGTTTATTGCTAGAGCGTAATTGTAGAGAAAATCTCCTTTGTAGTTGCAGTCTTTCATTGTTGTACAGTAAAACAGTTGTGGCATGCATGTAGATTTACACCAAGTATTTCGCAGCTGCAATTAACTAGATATTATTTTCAGTGCTATGTTAATGTGTTCTCTTATTTTTGATCTTCAAATTGTGTTTTTCTGTGTTGTCGTGTGAAATACTGTGACAATAATGGCGTGTGAAAAACGTAATACTAGGCCCCAAAGTAAACTGAGAAATGACAGTGAAAATGAAAGCAATGTGTTAGCGCCACCGAGTAATGAATTAACTGATGTTCAAAGTAGTAATTTGGTAATTGTGCATAGGGAAATGGAGCGGGCTGCAAACAATGGTGTAGACATTGAAACAGGTAGTGAACAGGGAAGCATTATCGATCGATCGGTCGGCAACAGCTCGCCTCAGGAATCCGAAATGACAGGACACAATTTCGCAAATACTGTAGATTCAGGTTTTGGGTCATCACCGTTTTCTCAAATAAGTCAAGACACATTTTCTGCTTGTCAAAATGTGAATGTTGCCGGTGCAAATGCACTGCCGAAAAGCGTAGAGAAACAGATTCCATACACTAATACATTATTATTGCAATTCATGCAACAAATGGAACAAAATCAGAGACAAATAGGACAAAATCTTAAAAAGTTAGACACAGTGGAACAAAATCTTAAAAAGTTAGACACAATGGAACAACATCAGAGACAAACACAGCAACAGTTAGACGCAATGGAACAAAATCAGAGACAAACACAGCAAAAGCTTCAAAAGTTAGACACAGTGGAACAAAATCTTAAAAAGTTAGACTCATTGGAACAAACACTTGAACAAACACGTGAAGATTTAACTACTGAGTTACATAACATTGAATCGAAATGTCAAAAAGTCTGTAATGACGTAAAAACACAAATTTGTGAGCATTTTCAACCAATTTTTTCGCGGCATGAAAATGCATTACAGAATCACGAAGCAGCCATAAAAGAACTGCAAACCATTGTTCATGAAAATCATGAGACCTTGTGGGCTAAAATTGACTCAGTTGCATCTACCGATTCGGTTACGCAACTTGCAAAAACTCAGGAAAACTTAAAGGACACAGTAGATTCGATTTCAACACAAATGGACACTCTGAAACTTGGTTCGGAAAAACACACTGAAGAAATGTGTTCACTATTGGAGAAAGTAGCCGAACTTTCGGATCAGGTTACTAACTTATCTACAAAGGTAGATGATGATCTGAATGACACAAGACCTGTAGCCTTCACTGACACAGAAGAGTATGAACAAATTAGAAAATTCAAACAGAATCAAAATCAAATCAATACACAGTACAAAAGAGAAATCCGGGAAGTACAAGATCAGCTGACACAGGTAATACAAGAATTACGTATTTCAGAGGATACTCGCGCCCCAATACAGGAAGAGGGACACAGAAATACGGAACAGCCACAAAATAATAACACAGGGCATTTCGGAAGTTATGAAAGAAATTGGCAATGTGCACCGAATTTTGAGATGGAACGGCCGACACGACCTAACAATGACCGATATGCGACTCGGCGACATGATGATTTTGACTATAAGCTGTTCATTACTACACGTAAATTTAAAACATTTAAGAATTCTGGCAACGACATTCATCCACAAGCATGGCTCCATCAATTCTCGCATTGTTTTCCTCCCAACTGGTCGTTAGAACACAGATTAGAATTTATGTGTGGCTACTTGGAGAATGAACCAGCTGTAAGAATGCGATCGGTAATTCACGATTGCCACAGTGAAGGAGAGTTTTACCATGCCTTCCTCTCAGCATATTGGTCTCAAGCCACACAAGACCGAGTAAAACATAGCATAATAATGATGAAATGTTTCGAACAATCTGAATATTTTGAAGACATGTTGCACAAGAATCAGTACCTGACAAACCCACACAGCCCCTCAAAACTCATCCGCATTTGCTTAATCAAATTACCTGAACATTTGCGACATATTATTTTGGCAGGATGTTGCAAAGACGACATTGAAGCATTTCAGGGACTCTTACAAGAATTAGAAATTGACACTGACAATCGCGGAACGCGAAACCAGGAACACAACAATTACAGGTCACATACGTCGCAATTCCGCGATGAAAGAAGTAATAACTTGACACGACAAGGCTATTCTCACAACACAAATCGTGACCGAAACAGACACCACCCATATGACAACCGCTGGCAGAGTAATAATAGTTACAGAGAAAGATAGCATTTCCGTAGTAATGACTATCACAGAGACAATCAGAGAAACAGACAATATGGGAACCAAAACAATTATTATCAAGGGAGGCAGAAGAACTTCAGACGCAACAGTTCGACGCACAGTTACGATTCAGGGAGAAATTCTCCACCACGTGACGGACGAGGAAGAAACTACGGAACCTACCGACATGACGACAGACGATATACTCATAACGACAGACCTGAATTGCATCAGAACTGGCGGGATTCAAACAGAGCAGGGCACTTTCGACAACGTGAATTTGTAGAAGCTAGGTCTCCTAATCCCAAATAACGACGCGCGCCAACAAAGGGACAGACAATGACTCGCACCGCAGGCAGCCGCGTGCGCCGGCTGGCTCAGCGAAAAATAACATAGACGCTAACCTTGAAAAAAAATTCCAGTATTCTTTACCGACGTATACCGCATGACAATTGCTTTGAAGTTGAAACTCTGCGTACTAAGAAGAGTAAAGGTTTACACCACATTTCACATGTAAAACCGTTTATTGAAAGATAATCTGCTTTTTAACTTTGTCTTTGCCATAAAACTTTTCACTTCACATTTCTAGTATGCTTTGTCAGACTTAAGAAACTGTTAACATGCAACAATGTTTGAAGTTAAATATCCAGTCTAGAACCTAGGGAACATTTTTAAACAGAAATTACGAATGCATTGTTATAGTGAACAGACGACACAGTGTTGTATTTGTACATTCTTGCTTGTTAGTTGCACGATTACGTAACGACTATCAGGCTTACATACTTAGGACACATACTGGTACTGCTAATGAGATTTTAATGCAACATTTTGGTTTACTTGAAAATACATTCTGGGTTTAATGTACTTTCTGTGAGATACCAGACGACACAGTGGTTAGTTTAAGTGACAACTACACGGTTTTATCACGACACTACTAATGAGTGACAATTTACAATGTTGCTTTTGCGGTGTATCTGTTTTATATCTGCACAGTTTTTCTGAATTCTTCTGGAAATCAAAACATGTTTTATTAGTAACTTTTGTGGTATAGCTACAAGGAGACAGCCTTTTCCATAGCACAACAATACGTTACAGCACAGTACTTTCATCATCACAATAATAAGCGTAATAACTAAGATATCTCTACGCAAAGCATTTCACTTTTGTTTATCATGAGGTAAGTACATTGGCTTCTGCAGAACTTAGCTTTCGGAGGAAAATAACTACGACACTTCCACAGAGATTATCTTACAACAAGATGCACATTTAGCGCTACAGGACACGCATTTCAGTGATTAATTTTGTACTTAAAACATTTATTTTTAAAGATTTTTGAATTACAAAGAAAGTTTTCCGTGATACATTTCATTCCATTGCTGTAATCTGTAACAACTGAGGGTATAATTACATTAATCCTCAGGGGGTACACACTTACTTTGTGTACCATGTGTGTGGCAACCACAAGGAACCCTAGCTAATATGGTATTTGCTTATACAACTTTACACATCGGTACCATATTTCTCTAACACAAATTACACAGCTATCTGATCATTTAACTGAGAGAGACAAATTTTTTTATTACGTCAGTGACAGATGTTTACGTGATTACACCGTTGGATAACTTCACACTTACGAAATTGTATTTCGTCTGTACTTTGTAAACTGTTCATATTTTTTTGGAACCATTGTGATACTATGAGAGCTTTGAGTGATGTATTTGGTATGGGATCATGATTTTTAAAGTACGTTTGAGGCAGATGACACTATTGACATGAGCAGAGAATTTTTTTAGGTTTTGAAATTATTGGAGGAAGCTATGACGATTTTGAGAGTTGACTAAGATGTTATGACATTATTACGACGACAATGTGTATTATACTGTTGAGGTATGTTTATGATTAATAAGATGATGATACTGTATATGAGGAGTTTGATTATGCTACGTATTTCTTATGATGAAATACTGAAGAAGTGTCAACGAATAAGGTAAGGAATAATGAGTAGTGATTAGGGACTCTGATTTGTGAAAAAGGTTGTTGGAAACCAAGAATCGTACTTTAAGAGTTATGAAATGTGTGTATATGCGTGAATGTATCACAATGCTGGCGAAAATTTTTTGGACGCTGTTATATTTATAGGATTTTGTTTCTACACATTTGTAACGCAAATTTTCGACCTATGAAATTTTTATATGAGACTGTCACAGTAGTGGAAACTGCTGTCGTAAATATTTCCGTAAGAAAGTTAAGTGACCACCTGCACATAATGCGTCACGGGCACCCACCTGGGCGACAACCGCCCGAAAAAAAGCCATTAGCCTTTCAGCGGCACAGGTAGAAAAAAAAAGGGGAGGCCATTAACCTTGCTATTGACATTCCTTTGTAGAAAGCATCGCAAATATGACACGCTCATTACTTTGTGCTACTTACTGAAATGCTTATGAACGTATGTGAAATATTTGTACATCTGCACGCCTGATTATGACAAGTGCCTTTCTACGAGAGTTGAGAGCTACTGACTTACGAAATGCCACATAGCTATTGAATGATGTTTTTATGCTTCAGTTTGCGTAATTGCTTATTTCATTTGATATCTGTTTGCCATCTGTGTTGCAGCATTGGTTTCATAAAATAAAATTAAATGCATTTGCTAATGTGAACACTTTCTTTCAACAGGTCTATTAAATAATAATTTTGTGATCCACATTCTTCAAAAAAGGAGCACTTGGAAAGGAAAGAACAATAAGAAGGGACTAGTAACAGTAACTGCAAACATAATATTCTTTTCAAGTACATGGTAATATTTCTTTTACAATAAGTTGTTGTGGTGCACCACTTTAATCACATAGACATTAAGATGTGAATATACATTTCCCTTATCTGCATTGTTGTTTTTACTGTAATATTTTTTCTGCTTGAGCTATGTCATGTTTAGATATAAACTGCTGTTTGCCAGGCATAGTGTTACTGAATTTGACTTTGTGTTACTCTGCTAAGCCAGTTTTACTACTCATTTATTTTTCTTGTTGCTGCACATTGGCTCATATTAGTTGTAATGTTGCATTGCTTGGTAATTTAGATTTACTGTAGCTTGCTTTGCAATTTTCCATTTTTTTGGTCATTGCTGTTTGTGTTACTTATTTTGTGCTGCTGCATTGCCTCGTCCCTTAGTTTAGCATCTGAGCTCAGTAGATTTAAGTTAGCTTAAGAGGGGGTAGCCTCTAAGAGAATGAGTTGCGATGAATTGGAAGAAATGCATTGAGAAGTTATACGAAAAAAAGTACAGAAAACAGGTTTAGGTAGGATTTTCTTGGAAATAAATGTTGAGGTAAGAAATTTGTGAACATATAAATACAGAAAGCATGCTTAGATAGAATTTTTTTGGTGGAAACAAAGGATGAAATAAGAGGAAAGATATATGAAGTTTTGGGTTGGACTGCAGTACCACATGTTACACTGAAAACGAACCCTGTCCTTTCCTATTAGTGTTATCCCACTATATGTTTGTGTACCCTTGTATATTTGTTTTCTTCCTGTCTCTGTGTACTGTTTCATAGAACTTTTTTCTCTTCTAATACTAAGTTACATTCACTATGATGAGGAATACTGTTATCCTCAAATACAATTGGCATTAATAATGTGTTATTTACTTTGTAAAGATGTTTAGACATTATTTACTCTGTTTTGTGTTAATGCTCATGTGTGAAGTTGATGTTTCGAAAGTTATCCTGATCTTTTATCTATGTACTCATGTCATAATTCCTGTAACACTGATGTATACGTTTATTTCTATTCTTTTGTAAAGCCCCTATTACTACAAATGTTATCTGTATTATTATGTTTTTAGTGATGTATTTTGTACCTTTGTAATTGTATTCTCATGTTATAAAATTGTAATTGACACCAGTTCATCTTATTATTAACTTGTAAGTTACATTTCACTGCACACGTTTCTGTTGGTCATAGTATATGGACAATATGCGAGAAGTAGGGACTGTTAGTGTTTGCACGTGTGTTGATAATTCAGCACGGGACTGGATAACAGCATTGCTCGTTCTAAGGACAATTCCAAAAAACTTTGTGAGTGCACAAGTGGTGGTTATGGACTTGCTATATTAACTGCAAGACTCTTCACTGGTGATTGTGCACCTGCACAATCACAACAGATGGCTGCTGATCATCTCTACCAGGACTACAGTGGGCCTGTCCACACTTTCTACAAGGACTGCAGTGGGTCTGTACCTCTGGTGGCCCACCAATACCATACTCTCTATTAGGACTACAGTGGGTCTGCTCTGTGATGACCTACCTACCAATATTCTTCCAAACTATGACTGACTCTGCTGTGGGTTTGCTCTGTTGTGGCCCATTATCTGTCAGCATGTCAAGAGTCAGCACTGTCTTTCTGTTGGAAGGACTCCTTGAAGACTGCATGGAAATCCACTACTTCTGTGTGCATTTTCTTTTACTGCTCAGAATTTGAGAAAAACACTGCAATTTTACTGTGACGAATGATGAGGACTGTCTTTATGGACTGTGAGAAAATTTGAGCTTTTGACCAACATTGTATCAATAAGTGTGTGCATTTGATTTCTTTGTTATTGTAATTATGAAAAATTTTTTCAAGTCTGTATTGGCCACTGCCCAATCCAATTTGTAAAATTTTTTTGGGGAGCATGGGGGCTATGTAAGTAGGCTGTTCAGGTTTTTTTATTGGTAACGCCAGCTCTGTATGAAAATCACTGGCTGTGCTGTGTGCAGTCTGTGGCTGCTTTGCATTGTTGTAATACTCGCCATTGTAGTGTTGGGCAGCGGCAGCTGGATGTGAACAGCGCGTAGCGTTGCGCAGTTGGAGGTGAGCCGCCAGCAGTGGTGGATGTGGGGAGAGAGATGGCGGAGTTTTGAAATTTGTCATGAACTGCTATATTTATATATGATGATATCAAGGTAAATACATTGTTTGTTCTCTATTAATATCTTTGATTTGCTAACTATCCCTATCAGTAGTTAGTGCCTTCCATAGTTTGAATCTTTTATTTAGCTGGCAGTAGTGGCGCTCGCTGTATTGCAGTAGCTTGAGCAGCGAAGATTTTTGTGAGGTAAGTGATTTGTGAAAGGTATAGTTTAATGTTAGTCAGGGCCATTCTTTTGTAGGGAATTTTGAAAGTCAGATTGCGTTGCGCTAACAAAATATTGTGTGTCAGTTTAAGCACAGTCATGTAGAATTGTTCAAAGGGGACGTTTCATATGCTCTGTGCAAAATTCTACAAGGCGGCTTCCTCTTTCATTTCTTCCCCAATCCATATTCACCTACTATGTCTCCTTCTCTCCCTATTCCTACTGACGAATTCCAGTCACCCATGACTATTAAATTTTCGTCTCCCTTCACTACCTGAATAATTTCTTTTATCTCGTCATACAGTTCATCAATTTCTTCATCATCTGCAGAGCTAGTTGGCATATAAACTTGTACTACTGTAGTAGGCATGGGCTTTGTGTCTATCTTGGCCACAATAATGCATTCACTATACTGTTTGTAGTAGCTAACCCGCATTCCTATTTTTTTATTCATTATTAAACCTACTCCTGCATTACCCCTATTTGATTTTGTATTTATAGCCCTGTAATCACCTGACCAAAAGTCTTGTTCCTCCTGCCACCGAACTCAACTAATTCCCACTATATCTAACTTTAACCTATCCATTTCCCTTTTTAAATTTTCTAACCTACCTGCCCGATTAAGGGATGTGACATTCCACGCTCCGATCCGTAGAACGCCAGTTTTCTTTCTCCTGATAACGACGTCCTCTTGAGTAATCCCCGCCCGGGGATCCGAATGGGGGACTATTTTACCTCCGGAATATTTTACCCAAGAGGACGCCATCATCACTTAATCATACAGTGAAGCTGCATGTCCTCGGGAAAATTTACGGCTGTAGTTTCCCCTTGCTTTCAGCCTTTCGCAGTACCAGCACAGCAAGGCCGTTTTGGTTAATGTTACAAGGCCAGATCAGTCAATCATCCAGACTGTTGCCCCTGCAACTACTGAAAAGGCTGCTGCCTCTCTTCAGGAACCACATGTTTGTCTGGCCTCTCAACAGATACCCCTCCGTTGTGGTTCCACCTACGGTACGACCATCTGTATCGCTGAGGCACGCAAGCCTCCCCACCAACGGCAAGGTCCATGGTTCATGGGGGTATCTTTGAGAAACTTAAGCATGAGGAAATATTTTTAATCTTGGATGTCTCGAGGCGAAATATTGCTCTCTCTTCGTAATGAAACGTGAATTATTTGTCATTTTTACCTCAAAATATTGTCTTTGAAATGGTAATCGAACGCCGTGAAGCGGCCTGTTTGAATCAATGAACTGATTTCCGCCAATTATGATAAATACTACTAATTCTGTAAAGTTACTAACATATTGATATAAGGCCTGTTAAAGAGAAATTATTTATACACTCCCAGGTGTTTGCGCCTGAGAGGAGCTGTGAAAATATTAAAAGAAGTGTTACCGCTGGTAAAGGCGGCCAATAAATACTTTTATTGGTGTGATCTTTCCGCGCTGCTGCATTCACTGGAGGTTAGAAAAGTTATTACTTCCTCTGTGGGAAAATACCGTCTACTTAAATGAAACAGTAATAACTCTTCCTATAATGTATTTTAACAATTATTATATTATTGCAGATTTACAGTGTTCAATGGCCGACCGTTGGGTGTGCTCCAGAACAAGAGAAACCTAATAGCGAGCTCTTTGTCCTTGTCTAACGACTAAAAATTAAATCGTTTCATCGCAATTACAGAGATCAAAGAGTTTCTTTAATATTATACAATTTCGATGCCGAACTTACTGACATTATTCATAAATTAATTTTAGTTCCTTTTTTCTTCCACGTGCCTCATATAGCACCCAGAAGGAGTTCACCTCATGAAAATGCGATAATACGTCGTTATTACAGATGCATGTAACTGGTTTTATAAATAAATTGTTTTCTTTGTTAATGAGCTGGCTGATGATGTTGTATTCTAATGTGTTGTACCCTCCGCAATGATGGCTCTACCAGTAGCTCTTACGTAATATCAACGTGACGTCAACAGTCAGCCAAGCTGTCATATAAGAAAGTATACTTGTCGTTAATGGATATATTATCGGACCAGAGCAAACACGATAGAGTTTAAACTCGACTCTCCCAAGCAGGGTAGGCTGGACCGGACGTGTAAGTCTAGGAGTGGAGCAATCAAATATCAGTCAGCCCTACCTTCAAAGACTTCTGAGAATATGTACCTATCAACGACTGCAAAGTTCACGTACACAGAATTGTTATTGTGTAAAGACGACGAGGCAAGATCGGCATAGCGGAATCCTGATGTACGTCCCCTAGGAAGAGCTAAAGGAGAACACTTGTATGCCACGAAAGTGCCACTTGCGGAAATAATAAACAGAGTATGAGAAATTAATTCCATTGTGGAGAAAGTAAAATATGTCAGAAAAGGGTGACTTGGCATGAAGTTGTTGTCTCTGGATAAACGTAGCAACAGAAGCACGCAGAAAGCTTGCATAAGAGCTCGAGAGATGTTGTCGACTGCTGTAAATATCTACAAGTTAGCTGTAGTTGAGGCACACTAGACTATCAGAGAGAAATTCTTGAAACATTCATCCAGTATCATACCAGGGTATTATGGCAAAAATTTTCTAAAAATTCTAAAAATAATTGTCATTGCAATACAAATTTCGGGAAAGATGTTCGTTGACGGCAGTGGATCCAATAAATACAACAAAAAACCGAAAGATGAAATGAGACACAACTTCGTTAGATGTTCTTCCCCAGAGGTAAGTTCTCGATATGCAGTGAAATCTAAGAAACCCATCGATTTTAAGTGTAGCATGTCCCTGTGGTGTTCAATTCGGATTACCTCTGCTGTTGTAGCAGGTGCTTTGAGCAGAAGCATGTTGTTAGGGACCTGGAAGTAGCACAGGTTATGCACATCAACAACAAGCCCAGAAAATCTGATCCATAGGACAGTCGCTTGATGTTGGTGACAATTAGTGACGTATAGGATACGCAGGTTATAAAATTCAGTGATGTTCCCGCGCCAACTGTCATATATTCTGAAACACGGTGATTACCAATCCTGTCACGGCCCGTTTACAGAAGATGTCCTAAGAAGCAAAGATAAAAGGAAACAAAAGGTATCCTATTCGTCACATTTAAAAGGCTTCCCTTCACCTGTAAAATTAAAAAAAAAATGATAACAAATATTTTCAAATTTTTTTTTAAATACGAGATTTGGGGTGATAGCTGATAAGAAGGACCAGCTGTCACCCCCTATCTAGTTTTTCTAAATTCTAATTCATTATAAGCTTCCATGCTACAGCAAAAAAAAAAAAAAAAAAAAAAAAAACCCTTCTTCACCCCAGAGATTCATCCAGAGCTCCGTCCGCATTACCCATGATCTCTGCCAATGCTAAATCTCTAAATCTAAGCCGGCCATAGTGGCCGAGCGGTTCTAGGGGCTACAGTCTGGAACCGCGCGACTGCTACGGTCGCAGGTTCGTATCCTGCGCCGGTCATGGATGTGTGTGATGTCCTAAGGTCAGTTAGGTTTCATTAGTTCTATGGGACCGATGACCTCAGAAGTTAAGTTCCATAGCGCTCAGAGCCATTTGAACCATTCTAAATCTAACATTACCTGTCTGCCATTGTACTTTTTATTTCCTGCCACATTATAGCTGTTATTCATGAAGGTATGGAATAACAAACAGTTATACGTAAGAATGCAGAGTCTCGCGGCGATAACATTGAATAAAACGTTCTCGGGTTTCCAACAGCGTCAATTGCTTAAAATTACACGAGCCTTCGGCCAAGGACTCCTTGGCCATTGTCACGTGGTATTACTGCCAGTGGGCTCTTGGTACGCACCACACTGGAAAAGGTATCATATGTATTAAACGGGGAACCGTGGAAATTTATTTGTTCGACGTGTACGCACTACAGCTACGAGACCTTCACTGATCACTCAAAGTTGTTTACGTGAATTTGGAGAGTGCACGTCGAACAAATAGAAGTCCACAGTATCCATTTCAATATATGAGGTTGCAATTCTATGTTCCTCAATGTTCGAAAGTCAACAGTCATCTTTCGCATAAGAACCTGAAGATAACGCTAATGAAGCGTCGAAACAGCTAGCTTACATAATAAAACTTTTAGGCAGAATTACGGCATTTGGTATTCTTTTTCTACGAGTCACCTGTAAGTGGTAAGGATGCAGCCATGTTTAAAGTACAGTTGAGGTAATATGTTGTAAACTCCCTCGTTCCACGTCCTTGCAAATATATCGAGCAAATTAACTCCTCTAACATGTAACTATATGTTTAGTACGTTATGTTAGTATTATTATTTTTTTACAGTTGCTGTTAGCTTTCAACGTATGAACGAAGAAACAGCACGGAACAAAAGGAGTTACTAAGTGTTTATGCTGTCTAGTAGGAAATCCGCTTTTTCACGATGTGGAAAATTCTGTTTTCTTATTTAACTTTATGGCAACACATTGCTGAGGCCACAGTCGTAAATGTAACCTAATGGAGGGAAGTCGTGTGAGCAGCCCGTCTTTTAATTGTGTAAACTTCGTTCAGTTGGTTGCCTTACTTCAACTGTTTGAGTACAGTACTATCTGAAGCGGAATTTGGGATTACTTCGGCATTTGGCTAAACTAGCATGGGAAACAACCTAAAAACCACACTCAGGCAGGACGTGTACCACCCCATTGTTATTAACAAGCTGTGTAGGTTTGATCTGTGTCAGACTCGCCTACCTTAATGGCTAGCTACCTGTGCGTTATGCTGCACAACCAGTCATGTCTAGAGTTAAATTTTTAAACTATATTTGTATAGTGTGTATGAGTAGAAATTGTAGCACTAGCTTCCTACGTTGTTAAACAATTTCTTTGAAAAACAATCTTGCACACTAAGGATAAACGGAAAGAGACTGCGCTGTTCAAACAGATTGGCATTGTATTCGTGAAGATGAAGGCCACAGTTTCGATTTGGCCGTCCTGATTTACGAGGATCGTTTAGTACGTAATACCCCACATTTTTTTCCTCAGAACGTATTTATTGTTAAGAGTCAGAATTTGGTGACAATATACATCAACATGTCTTGTCCATGTCCTGCTTCTCTACGTAGTCTCCATCTCACTCTATAGCCGTACGCCAACGTTGTGGAAGAGTATGTACTCCCTGCTGGTAAAAACTCTTGTCCTATAGGCGTAACCGTGTTTTCAATGCGTAACTGTCACTCTCGCCATCTTAAAAGTGTGTTCCCCGTAGAGGATCTTTAAGCGGCCCAAAGAGGTGTAACTCTCAATTCAGATGAAATGGCATTTCTTTTAATCTTGTGGTTAGCAGTGAGCACTAGTGGATCCCATCGTGGACATCTCTTTGAATATCCGAGGTCCTCGATCATTGCAGACGTACTTCCAAAGCTGATCGACAACTGTAGAGCCAATTGTCGAGTTCTGATGTGCCGTTCGGCACGAATAATGGCATCCGCACTACTCAGCATGTCTGGAGCAGTGGTTATGACAGGACCTCCCGAGCGTGGCTGATCATGAAGCTCTGTTTCTGCGTTTCCTGAGGCTGTAACTTTCTTTAGCCATCGCCTAACTGTACTCCTATCAAATGCAGCAACGCCATACACTGCACACAAACGTTTATGAACGTTCAGCATGGTTTCCTTATCTGCACACAAGAATTCAATACCAGCGCGCTGTTTGTCAGTCGTATGTAGACGCCAATTTGACGCTGTACTACTGCTCTGCCGCCTGCCAGAATGGTTCGAAGCCTCACAGGCGCGCAGAACAATCATCAAATGTGAAGCACCAACAAGGACATTTGTCTCTGTATATTAATGGCTTTTCAGCAAAATGTACGGCATTACTTATTGAACAGCTCTCGTGGGTTTTCCGCGCTTTTAATACTGCTAGGCCACGGCTGACTGCCAGTCTCCTTTTCAAAGTACGTAAATGTCTGTATGTACCAATTACGTTTTTTCCTTGTTCTTAAACTATAATACCACGATAAGTCCTATGGTTATGAACTCTGGATGAATACAACTAGCATTAATACAGCTGTTACTATTACGACTACTGCTGTTGTGAAAAGATCGGTCTCTCATTTCAGTTATCAAGTATCGCAATTAATATAAAACGTTAGTCTCAAAATTGTGTAGATCGAAGAGTAATAAGTTTGAGATGAAGAAATAATGGTGAGATATTGATATTTATTTCTAGTTATATGAGCAGCTTTGACCTCAAGAACATTTACTGTTCATTTAAAACGCTGAATGGATAACAATTAGTATCCACATATACTTTAAAACAGTGCATATTCCTTCAAATATACATACTGCTTGTTGTATAACACAGTGCGACAAGGAAATTTCCCTCAGGATGACTTTGAGGAAAACCATTGTTCGCTTTCACCTGAACCCTCTTCTGCAAATGCAATTTTAACTGCGGTTTTATATGTTGTCTCGCCGCTTATCACACTCTGTTATGTCAGGAATATTATTCCCTAGCTGTGGGACGTAGCCACTTGGGGTATGTAAAGGGAAGTTGCTGTCTGAGTAAATCGACTATTGACTATCTCATTATGAGTTCACACAGTATCGATTCTTGTGTACGTACATCCGTTAACGTGGAGAATATTGTTTGTGCGTGTTTCTTACACGCAGTGCAGTATAGGAAGTGTGTTAATTCACCATATATTTTCTGTTATGTGTGTGGCGAGTTTACCACTAAGTATCAAATAAATGGTTCAAATGGCTCTGAACACTATGGGACTCAACTGCTGAGGTCATTAGTCCCCTAGAACTTAGAACTAGTTAAACCTAACGAACCGAAGGACATCACAAACATCCATGCCCGAGGCAGGATTCGAACCTGCGACCGTAGCGGTCTTGCGGTTCCAGACTGCAGCGCCTTTAACCGCACGGCCACTTCGGCCGGACACTAAGTATCAAAGACATAATTTTACCCATCGTCAGAAAGACGTACGTGTTGTATTCTGACTCAAAGGTAGATAAGGGTACCGCTATTGAATAGGCTGGTAACATGAAACCTGCCGGCCGCGGTGGTCTCGCGGTTCTAGGCGCGCAGTCCGGAACCGTGCGACTGCTACGGTCGCAGGTTCGAATCCTGCCTCGGGCATGGATGTGTGTGATGTCCTTAGGTTAGTTAGGTTTAAGTAGTTCTAAGTTCTAGGGGACTGATAACCACAGCAGTTGAGTCCCATAGTGCTCAGAGCCATTTGAACCATTTTTGAACATGAAAGCCTCTCATTTATGCCATTTACAGTACCACATTTGTGAAAGGAACCTAGAGGCCACATTACAGATTGCTACATTTGCTTAACGAAAGTAAAAGGAAGCTCAAGTTAATCAAAACACACGGCTTCTTAAACAGATTTGGAATCTGTATTTCTCCCAGTTCTGCATACTTATTCTCTCCCGGTTTCAGAGCCACTAATTCAATCGACATTGAGAGATGAACCTGACGATGGTAGTGAGCCGGCCGATGTGGCCGAGCAGTTCTAGGCGCTTCAGTCTGGAACCATGCGACCGCTACGGTCGCAGGTTCGAATCCTGCCTCGGGGATGGATGTGTGTGATGTCCTTAGGTTAGTTACGTTTAAGTAGTTCTATGTTCTAGGAGACTGATGACCTCAGGTGTTAAGTCCCATAGTGCTCAGAGACGTTTGAACCATTTTTGATGGTAGTGACAAACCAACAAGCCAAGAAGATCTTGAGTACATGGCATCTGCAACATGGCTACAAACACAGCCATCTCCACTAGCAGAATTAAAGGATATTTTAAGAGGTTTAAATCTTTCAAAGAGAAAATCAGAATTTGTTTCTTCAAGAAAAGAACCTGTTACAACCAAACGCTAAAATTGTATTCCGTAAACAACAGCTTGGTCTTTCCACTTTTTTCGCAATGACGGAGAATTTGGTGGTCTGTTACAAGGCTATGGGGTGCAACATGTCACTAAAATTATATGTCCTTTACTTCCCCATTTGGATCTCTTCCCGCGTAATCTTAGAGATGTGAGCGACCAATACGGTGAGGGATTTCACCTAGATATCACTGCCGTGGAAGGACGATATTAGGGAAGTTGGTCACCAAACATTTTGGCGGTTTACTGCTGGACACTCCTACAAGAAGTTTCACCATCCACCCACAGACGCGAAGTTTGCAAAAATCAAATGGCTCTGAGCACTATGGGACTTAGCTTCTGAGGTCATCAGTCTTCTAGAACTTAGAATTACTTAAACCTAACTAACCTAAAGACATCACACACATCCATGCCCGAGGCAGGTTCGGACCTGCGACCGTAGCGGTCGCGCGGTTCCAGACTGTAGCGTCTACAACTGCTTGGTCACTCCTGACGGTGAAGTTTGCAGGAAAAGCTTGTAACTTGTAAGTACACTTAAAGCTTTATTCATGTTTCTCGTACTAGTTTCATTTTATTTTATCTCTTGTGATACAAACAATTACTTTTGTTACATGATCTGTATATTAATCAATTACAGATGCCTCTTGTATTGGTACTGTGTCGTTTCCAAGTTTCTTGGAAGTGGTATATGTGGCGTATTTTTTCCAGAAAAATTGGTACACGATGGAACATTTCTGATTTCATTTTCGCAATCACCGCATACGATTTAGAAAAGAACACGTACTTTCATCTCGTTCCAAGACACGAAGTTCAAATTTGTTCCATTATGTAAGTAGCAGCAGACTGCAGGTTCTGGGCCAGCCAACATTGTTGCCAGATTTTCGATGGTATTACCTGGTGATACCACCCAGTGACATCACCTGATAACATAATGCAAAGTTACCAAATTTCCACTTCCACTCGTCTCCCCACTCCTTTCATGTGACAGTCCAAGATGGGAGACTTGACCAGCTGTCTTATCACAGGAATTAAAAAAAAACCAGCAGTTAAAAATGGCTGGAAAGTGAAATCAACCCCGTTGTTTTCGTGACGACGTAATCCAAAAGGCAACATATGCTAAGTTTAAAACTGTGGTAGCATATTTGCCCTAAGTGCAAAATTTGAGAAATTAAAAAAAATGAAATTTATGTGTTCTAGGTTCTCCCCCTCTATTCAGAGACCACAGCCCACTTGTGATGTTTAAAGCTTTAACGCTGTGTGTTTAGTAGGACAGGAATGTTTATTTACTTGTTTCAACAACTGCAAGGCCATGCTGGGAGGGAGATGCAGCCACCACTGTTCCTGTGTCACACCATGCCAGCCACCAACTGACTGCCATCTCCACGCTGATCTGGGATGATGTATAACTGAATCGGATGCCATGATACCAAACCGCTTTAGTACTATATTCACGGATGAACTCTCATCAGTCCTGCTGGTTACTCCTCACATATCATGTCACTGCTCTCATGTACACAGCTGGTGCCTCACTTCCCCAGTTGTTGCTTCATCATGCTATTTCCAGGGACAATTTTAACATTCCAAGACGAAAATGGACTTCAATATCCCAGCGCAACTTCTAAATAATATTCCAATTTAGAATTGCAGTTAGGCATTCACGAACTTGTTTCCATCACTACTGGCATTCTAAAATGAAAATGCTGTCCCTAGGAGTGCGACAAGCAGTTATAATATTTCTAAGTAATTCTATGTGTGACCTATTTTTTTATCATGAGGGCTCATATTTATATATATATATATATATATATATATATATATATATATATATATATATATATATATATATATATATAACTCGCCTACATTTCCAAATAGTAAAGGAATCCATCGGATTTGATGGTTGTAAACTTTCAGACATATTTGCAGCTAAAAAAACTTTGGATGTGGTAGTGAAGAATTTATTGATCAGAATGGTGGTGAAATCAGTAGAGTTATACAGAGATATGTATTCTTTGGGCAGTATATGGCGGTATTGCCTTTCATTTGAGCCAAACATAATGTGGAATTCCAAAACAGATTCTGACCTTATTACTGTCTTAAAACCAAATTTAAATCGAAATTCATCAAGCACATGCAGTAAACGACGAGACATTCAATGAATTTACTACTTTTTGTGAAGATTGTTGAAATCATGCACGGTACATGTTTTTGGTTATTAATAAACGAGGCAACTAAGTGTTTAATAAAGATAAGACTTTCAGTATGTTTATAAAAGATAACAACAAGATAATTATTACTCCATTATACGTCACACTACGGACAAATTTGCTTGCAATCCGTTTGAGACGGGGAACGGGCTGAATATCTGTCTAAACGCTGAACAAAAAATTGAAGTACATAGAACAAAGATTCAGAAGATCCACAGTAGTATGAAACATCATACTAAAAGGATTGAAACAATCAACAAAACTCTCATGGAAGCAATTACTCATTCTCAGACCACTTTGAAGTTACTTTGTGATCTGTAAGGGTTGCTGGACATGAGCAGAAAACAAACGAGAGTGCATATAAGTAGTGTACTACTGAGTGCATTACAGCATATCAATAAAATATGAAGTTGTTGAAGTACGAAAGGCAATCTGACAGAAACTGTAATAGCTAAGGTTGGGAATGACGCAAGTATCTCAGAGAAGAGTTTATAGCATTACGGACTAGCTTGAATGACACTCGAAAGTAAATGATGAAGATGGCGACACTGGCGATTTCATTAAACATCACAGGGACATTGCATAGGTAGGATATATGGAGTAAGAAGGAAAAAAAACTGTGTATCTCAGGTGACTCAGGTGACAACCAAGACTGCAACAGAGATCAGTTATAGAGAATCTGAAAGAATGTTAGATTTGCTCAATTTCACATTCTTAGAAACTTCAGAACTCCACAAGTATTCACTGAAACATACAGAAATGTGTGGTAAAACATTACATGTGACTGATGTGTATAACGAAAACACAGGTGAGGAGGGAAAAGCCCCAACAGTGCAAAAGACTTTGAAAATTTCTCGGGTATTCAGCCGGGAAGCGTCGTCCAAAAGGGGCGATATTTCGGCAAGCCGACTTCTTGCCCTCTTCAGGCGAACGCGTCCATGAGAGTTTTGTTAATTGTTTCAATCCTTGCAGTATGATGTTTCATACTACTGTGGATCTTCTGAACCTTTGTTTTATGGGCTTCAATTTTTTGGTCAGAGTTTAGACAGATATTCAGCCTCTCCCCCATCTCAGACGGATTGAAGGCAAATTTGTCCATAGTGTGACGTATAAATGAGTAATAATTATCTCGTTGTTATCTTTAATAAACATACTGAAAATTTTATCTCTATTAAACACTTAGTTGCCTCGTTTTATCAATAACCAAAAACACGTACCGTGAATGATTTCAACAATATCGCGCCTTATGGACGACGGTATCCGGCTGAATACCGGAGAAATTTTCAAAATTTCTGTACGCCGGGAAATCCTCAGATCACACAGTGCAAAACACTTCTTGCCATAATTTTTAATTTATTTTTGTCTGTGGGTAGCAAAGACAATGCAGCCCACAGTAGTTGCAATAATACCATATTTACATGCCTGTAATGTCGACAGTAGACCAATGAAAATAGTTCAGCGTGCCAACTTATTTTCATGTGAAACAAAAGCATTAAAAGACGAACACCAGATAGCCAGCATTAATTACAACAGTGTCAAGTCAATATTAGTGCAATTTTTACAACAGAACAATCATAAGAGCCTGATGAGCAAAAATAAGGTCGTTATATAAAGAAAAATAAAAAGA
The DNA here is from genome assembly GCF_023864345.2 of Schistocerca serialis cubense. Lineage (NCBI taxonomy): Eukaryota > Metazoa > Arthropoda > Insecta > Orthoptera > Acrididae > Schistocerca > Schistocerca serialis. Next base: position 507,539,871 of record NC_064643.1, on the reverse strand, counting down.
AACTTTAAATTACGACCAGAGCTCAAAATGGGCCGGTTCGAGAAGATAATGAATTCCAGCAACTTATAACTGCTTCTTTTAAAGATAAAAGTTCATGACGTAAAGTAAAAACACAGACGTAACTGTTTTCGAACGGGGCTGGTCCCATGGGAGGACAAGGTCCACACAAATTGTGGACCATAACGGGATACTGGCGTCTTGTAAGTAGCTCGCGAGCAAATACTAAATTTAGATATCTAACTATGAAGTAAAGTAGTTACACCTGTAGGGAGGGGCAGCTCCTCGCAACCAACTTTCTGCGCAAGACCGGGTGTGCGGCCAAATACTTATTACACGCCAGTATGACGTGATGTAGATCCGCCACCGCCGTTGTCTCCTAACCACAGTGTCCAGAAATGATGATTTTCAACCGGTATAGGTGGGCTGGGTAACACCCATGTCCAAGCCTTATGGGGATGAGAAGGGTATATGACGTCTACTAAGTTTCAACGAGGTGAACCACTGCCGAGAAGAGACGTTCGGGTGTGTGGCTGCCGTTGCAGTTCTGAGATACGCGCCATTCACCATTTCAGTCGCGATAGGCAGCTTTCTTGACCGTCGATTTGAAATCCGTAATGCTCCTCTTAAAGAGGTGGTCAACAGTTTCATTATGGAGAATGCTTCGATACCCCTTTAACCAAAATAAGCAGACGTCAATGTCCCCTTTCTGTACGTCTGTAATGGCCTCCAAGACATCCAAGACATATTCGTTATTCTTTGACACTGACAATGGGGAGACAAGCTGCCTGTAATTAAAAACTTCTGTGAATAAAAATCTTAGGTCGAGACCGGCTTCGGCTCGTTACCGGGCCGTTTCCAGATCTATCTAAAATGTTGTTCAGTGTGTAACAATCACTATATATCGTCGTATTTCTTTTTAGAGCAATGTTATCGTAGTTGAATATAAAACTCTCAAACGAATTCATGGTTGGTTTTGCAACTCTTGGCAAAGTGGGCACTGTAAGAATGTTTGATTAGTGATGTTTTATATATCTGTTAGTATGTTTATCAAACGCCGGATGTTTTAGTTTCTGCAACACACTTTGGCAGTTCGTGAGGATCAGTGCGAGCCGGAAAGTCTGTGTGCTAAAATAAACAGTCTCCCTGATGTTCTCCGTCGTGTTGACAAACGATACATATGGCGGTGTAAACATTTGGCATGTGTCGCTAGAGGGGCACATCCGCCTCACTTTTAGAGCCATCCTTATAGGCGGAAGCATACTGCGCCAGAGTCGGTTAAGGTACGTCTTTTCATTATAAACGACCTGCAGTTAGATATGAAATATTCAGCACAGTCACATTCTTTGTTTCCTAGTTGGTGGAGTGGGACTCTAACGAAGCCTTTCTAGAAGACAATGTACAAGAAGGAGATTTACAGTTCTGTTTCAGGAGAGCGATATTCTTCTTTTGTCCGCGGTGAAAGAATCAAGAAAAGGAACAAATTGGTGGTAGAACGAAGAACAATTCGCAGAACAGAAACAAATCCATGTCTTCGAACACGGCATGCGAGAGAACACCGATGCGCCTCAGGGAACATGGACCCGTGCTCTGCCCCCGGCGGGGATCGATCGCGGACCGGACATGGGCAGAGCGGGGCGGTTGCGGGGCTAACTAATTGGGAGGCGGGCGCCGGTGGCGCCGCTGCGCCGCCGCTGCCGCCGCCGCCGCCCCAGAATCACGGTCCATCGGCGTCGGTTAACCGCAGCCACAATGAGGTACTGTGCCGGCGCCCGGCGACCGGCGCCCGCGTCTCGGCGCGGCTCTCCCGCTCCGCGGCGCATTAGCCCGCACGAAATGCGCCTCTACTCAAATTGAATCGAAAATCAATCCCCCGGCGCGCGTTGGCGCAAATTGAGTTTAGGCGGTGGACACGGGTGGGCAGGCCTCTCCTAACAGCGCTTCCCCCTCACTCCGCCAGGGTGCCGGGGTCGTCCCAAACTTCACTCCCCATTTGGGACGCGGTGAGTACAGAATAAGGTCGTTCGCGGTCCTTCTTCTGTCAAGGTGTGCGAACCTGCCGTAGCTCTGACAAGCACTACTTAAGTATCGGCTTTAGACCCATCGCTCAATTGTCTGACGAAGCAGTACTGCGAATGTTACGCACCAGGCGACAGATTTGTGATAAACACAAACGGGGCACCACGAAGGAATCATCGGAATGCCTTCGATACCAACAGATATACATCGACAGACAAACAAAATGTTGCAGTTTGAGAAAAATTGGATGATTTTGTCAAGGGAAAGAGCTACGCAAATCGATCAAGATAATAACGCGTTGGTCCACACAACGGTCCTTACGCAAGAAATAATTCGATTTGGCGCTGTTTTATAGTTGCTGGATGTCCTCCTGAAGAACGTCTTACCACATTGTGTTCAACTGGCACGTTAGATCGTCTAAATCCCGAACTGGTTGGAGGGCCTTTGTAAGGGATCCGTGAACCCACGAACATAGATGCTAGTATCCGACGCCCAGGTCGATAGCAGACAGGAGTCGATTGTCGAGCGCTGCAGCAGGTAGTGAGACTACTGTCGAGTGAGAAGTAGTAATGGAGAGTGTCGAGTGAGCAGTAGTACTGGAGGGCCGGGCAAGAATGGTGGTCGAGTAAATTCACCGGAGTATGACAAATGAGCGCGTCCCCCTGATCGTCGTGGGGTGGACCCTCATCGATACCGATTCGCGAGTGATATGAAACAGAAAGTGACAAGTGCCGAATTACGTGTTTCGCGTCAACCGCGTCGGCCAGCAACAACCATGGATTGCAGTGAGGATTGTTGTGAATGTTAACCATCAGCATTGCGTGCGACGAAGTACGTAAAATCAGCAACCAATAAAAGATATAACCGTAACTAAACGCGTAAGGCGAAGGTAGGAACTGCCTCAGAATTTGTGTGTTAGTAGAAAATATACATCAGTTTGTACATCGCAACCTTTGCGGTCTTTAATAATAGACAAACTTTCAATCACTAACTATTCCGTCTCAGAACAACCGCACTCGGTTGAAATACCCCGAAACCACAGAAGAAAAGCCGATAGCCTTTCAGCCATTAAGCACACGGTCACATAATCATAAATATTAACTGTTTGGCGGCTTCGGTAAATTACACAAAACCCAATAAAAGGACATAAAACGGGGGTGTTCCACCCTGACCATGATACTCTGAACCTTCTCAGCTGTGGAAAGATCCGGTGTCGTATCAAGCCAAGGTAGGGTTTGGCAAGTACGAAGACAAGCAGTAGAAACTCTCGTCCTTTTGGGGGTGGGCATTATCTTGCTGAAATGTTAGCCCAGGAAGGCTTGCAGTGAAGGGCAACAAAACAGAGCCTTGAATATCGTCGGCGTGCTGTAATAGTGCCGCGGATAAAAAACAAAGAGGTGCTTCTATGAAATGAAAAGGCACAGCATTACGCCTGGTTGTCTGGCGAGCGAAGGCTTGTTGATATCATGCCGCTCCCTGGGCCGTCTCCAGACTCTTCGGCCTGGATTCTCACTGTCTGAAGTGGAATTGTCTTCAGTCATGAGTTCTGCTTCGAACTGAGACCCGATGACATGCGAACACGTGTCTGGAGAAGCCCCAGACAGTGATGGAACGGCAGCTGACTGTCGCCCGACATATATACAACCCATCAGCCGGGGTGAAGATCGCTGGGTCTCTCCCCAACTGAGAACGCTTGGAGCATTACCGCCAGGGCCCTCCAATGATCTCGTAATTTTGATGAACTAGTGCACCAGAGCAGCAGCGAGTACTGTTTGTATAAAGCGTTTATTTTGCATTTTGTTTACGACCTTCCACTAAGGAAGGGATTCTATTTGTGTTTATCTGCTCTGCATAGTAAGTAACAGTTCTTGATAAAACTTTACGTAGTTTTCGTGTTAGATTTCTTAGTGTTTTCTTGATCGTTTAGAACAGAAAGCGCCCTAAAACCGTCTTTTGTTTGTTTCGCGGCCGTTAGCCACTAGTCACTTGAATCAGCAGTTGTCTTGTGACAGCCAGAGCGAGAGCACCAGCAGCAGCGAGTACTGTTTGTATAAAGCGTTTATTTTGCATTTTGTTTACGACCTTCCACTAAGGAAGTGATTCTATTTGTGTTTATCTGCTCTGCATAGTAACTAACAGTTCTTTATAAAACTTTACGTAGTTTTCGTGTTAGATTTCTTAGTGTTTTCTTGATCGTTTAGAACAGAAAGCGTCCTAAAACCGTCTTTTGTTTGTTTCGCGGCCGTTAGCCACTAGTCACTTGAATCAGCAGTTGTCTTGTGACAGCCAGAGCGAGAGCACCAGCAGCAGCAAGTACTGTTTGTATAAAGCGTTTTTGTACTTATTTGCTGCGCTTAGCTTTTAAATAGTTTTTCTGGGGAAAATCTAGCGTAGTTTTCGCGTCTCGTATTTCAGTGAGTGTTTCTTGATTATCAGAGTAGCTCATCAGAAGATTATCTTGGGAATTTGTCACCGTATAGAGTAGGGTAAACATAGTCATGTGTAGGGACTGTGGTTGTTGTGAGCGGACGCAAGGAGAATTCGCCACTCTTCGGGGGCAGGTGGAGGCTTTGTCTGTTAGGCTCATCGAGCTCGAGGCGCAGGCGTCGGCTCGTAGTGGCGTTGGGGCAACTGTGGTGAGACCTATGCCTACTTCGGTGGCCTTGGAATCACATGGAACCCCTGATGTCGCTGCGTCTTCCGGCAGTGAGCATCTTACCGGTCAGCCATCACTCCAGGGTGAATGGCGGACAGTGGTGGGCTCGCGCGTGCCTGGCCGAAAGGCGAAGGTGGGATCTGGCCGCGTGGCAGCTGCCTTACCCCTTTCCAACAGGTACGGGGTGCTTCCTAGTGGTGATGACATCGTTTCCGAGCCACCACAGGATGCCTCGCCTGTTGGGCCAGTGGCCGATTCTCCGGCAAGGACCCGACAGTCACAGAGGGCGGGCCTATTAGTTATAGGGAGCTCCAACGTTAGGCGGGTTATGGAGCCCCTCAGGAAAATAGCGGGTAGGTCGGGGAAGAATGCCAGTGTGCACTCGGTGTGCTTGCCGGGGGGTCTCGTCCGTAATGTGGAGGAGGCCCTTCCGGCAGCTATTGAACGCACTGGGTGTGACCGGCTGCAGATAGTAGCACATGTCGGAACGAATGACGCCTGCCGCTTGGGTTCTGAGGCCATCCTTGGTTCCTTCCGGCGGCTGGCTGATTTGGTGAAGACAACCAGCATCGCACGCGGAGTGCAAGCTGAGCTTAATATCTGCAGCATAGTGCCCAGAATCGATCGCGGTCCTCTGGTTTGGAGCCGTGTGGAGGGTCTAAACCAGAGGCTCAGACGACTCTGCGACTATAATGGTTGCAAATTCATCGACCTCCGTTATTGGGTGGAGAACTGTAGGGCCCCCCTAGACAGGTCAGGCGTGCACTACACACCGGAAGCAGCTACTAGGGTAGCAGAGTACGTGTGGCGTGCACACGGGGGTTTTTTAGGTTAGAGGGACCCCCCCTTGGGCGAAACGATAAAATACCTGACGGCTTACCAGAAAGGACATTATCATCGTTGATAAAGAACGTCCGTCCTCAGAGATCAAAAACAGGAAAAGTTAACGTAATATTGGTAAACTGCAGGAGTATCCAGGGCAAGGTTCCTGAATTAGTATCTCTTATTGAAGGAAATAGTGCGCATATAGTATTAGGAACGGAAAGTTGGTTAAAACCGGAAGTGAACAGTAACGAAATCCTAGACACAGAATGGAATATATACCGCAAGGATAGGATAAACGCCAATGGTGGAGGAGTATTTATAGCAGTAAAGAATTCAATAATATCCAGTGAAGTTATTAGCGAATGCGAATGTGAAATAATCTGGGTTAAGTTAAGTATCAAAGGTGGGTCAGATATGATAGTCGGATGCTTCTATAGACCACCTGCATCAGCAACCGTAGTAGTTGAGCGCCTCAGAGAGAACCTGCAGAACGTCGTGAAGAAGTTTCGTGATCATACTATTGTAATAGGGAGAGACTTCAATCTACCAGGTATAGAATGGGATAGTCACACAATCAGAACTGGAGCCAGGGACAGAGACTCTTGTGACATTATCCTGACTGCCTTGTCCGAGAATTACTTCGAGCAGATAGTTAGAGAACCAACTCGTGAAGCTAACGTTTTAGACTTCATAGCAACAAATAGACCGGAACTTTTCGACTCCGTGAATGTAGAAGAGGGTATCAGTGATCATAAGTCAGTGGTTGCATCAATGACTACAAGTGTAATAAGAAATGCCAAGAAAGGAAGGAAAATATATTTGCTTAACAAGAGTGATAGGGCACAAATCGCAGAATATCTGAGTGACCACCATCAAACGTTCATTTCTGAGGAAGAGGATGTGGAACAAAAATGGAAAAAATTCAGAAACATCGTCCAGTACGCCTTAGATAAGTTCGTACCGACTAAGGTCCAAAGCGAGGGGAAAGATCCACCGTGGTATAACAATCATGTACGAAAGGTACTACGGAAACAAAGAAAGCTTCATCATAGGTTTAAGAGTAGTCGAATCATAGCTGATAAGGAAAAGCTGAACGAAGCGAAAAAGAGCGTAAAGAGAGCAATGAGAGAAGCATTCAACGAATTCGAACATAAAACATTGGCAAACAATCTAAACAAGAACCCTAAAAAGTTTTGGTCATATGTAAAATCGGTAAGCGGATCTAAATCCCCTATTCAGTCACTCGTTGACCACGATGGCACCGAAACAGAGGACGACCGAAGAAAGGCAGAAATACTGAATTCAGTGTTCCGAAACTGTTTCACTGCGGAAAATCGTAACACGGTCCCTGACTTCAGCCGTCGCACGGACGCCAAAATGGAAAATATTGAAATAAACGATATCGGAATTGAAAAACAACTGCTATCACTTAGTAGCGGAAAAGCATCCGGACCAGACGAGATACCCTTAAGATTCTACAGTGATTATGCTAAAGAACTTGCCCCCTTTCTATCAGCAATTTATCGTAGATCGCTGGAAGAACGTAAAGTACCTAGCGACTGGAAGAAAGCGCAGGTCGTTCCCATTTTCAAGAAGGGTCATAAATCAGATGCGAATAATTATAGGCCTATTTCGCTTACGTCAATCTGTTGTAGAATAATGGAACATGTTTTGTGTTCTCGTATTATGACGTTCTTAGATAATACAAATCTCCTTCATCATAGCCAACATGGATTCCGCAAACAGAGATCATGTGAAACTCAGCTCGCCCTATTTGCCCAAGAAATTCACAGTGCCGTAGACACTGGCGAGCAGATTGATGTCGTATTCCTGGACTTCAGGAAGGCATTTGATACGGTTCCGCACTTACGTTTAGTGAAAAAAATACGAGCTTACGGAATATCGGAGCAGGTTTGTGATTGGATTCAGGATTTCCTAGAAGAAAGAACACAACATGTCATTCTTAACGGTTCAAAATCTGCAGATGTAGAGGTAATTTCGGGAGTACCGCAGTGAAGCGTGATAGGACCTTTATTGTTTACAATATACATAAATGACTTAGTTGACAACATCGGTAGCTCCGTGAGGCTATTTGCAGATGACACGGTTGTCTACAAGAAAGTAGCAACATCAGAAGACTCGTACGTACTGCAGGAGGACCTGCAGAGGATTAATGCATGGTGCGACAGCTGGCAGCTTTCCCTAAACGTAGATAAATGTAATATAATGCGCATACATAGGGGCAGAAATCCATTCCAGTACGATTATGCCATAGGTGGTAAATCATTGGAAGCGGTAACGACCGTAAAATACTTAGGAGTTACTATCCGGAGCGATCTGAAGTGGAATGATCACATAAAACAAATAGTGGGAAAAGCAGGCGCCAGGTTGAGATTCATAGGAAGAATTCTAAGAAAATGTGACTCAACGACGAAAGAAGTAGCTTACAAAACACTTGTTCGTCCGATTCTTGAGTATTGCTCATCAGTATGGGACCCTTACCAGGTTGGATTAATAGAAGAGATAGACATGATCCAGCGAAAAGCAGCGCGATTCGTCATGGGGACATTTAGTCAGCGCGAGAGCGTTACGGAGATGCTGAACAAGCTCCAGTGGCGGACACTTCAAGAAAGGCGTTACGCAATACGGAGAGGTTTATTATCGAAATTACGAGAGTGCACATTCCGGGAAGAGATGGGCAACATATTACTACCGCCCACATATATCTCGCGTAATGATCACAACGAAAAGATCCGAGAAATTAGAGCAAATACGGAGACTTACAAGCAGTCGTTCTTCCCACGCACAATTCGTGAATGGAACAGGGAAGGGGGGGATCAGATAGTGGTACAATAAGTACCCTCCGCCACACACCGTAAGGTGGCTCGCGGAGTATAGATGTAGATGTAGATGTAGATATAATTAGGCTCGATGTCCCTCAGGAGGACATCCAACAACTTTATGAGTCAGAGTCAAATTACTGCTTACTTATGGGCCACGGGTAGATTGGCCAGAGAAAGATTAAAGCGTTACTGTTAAAATTCATGGCGAAACCATTAGCTGTCCTTTATTTTGCACAATTTGGTACTAGTTTCGGTCAATGACCTCTATCAAGCCTAGCTGCCATAAATGGCTGGAAAGTTATACCATAGTTTGAATGAAAGTAATTATGGTACAACTTTCCTGCAATTTACGACAGATGAATAGAATCGGGGAGAAGAGTAGTTTGTGGCACAACTTGACTAGAAGAAGGGATCGGTTGGTAGGACATGTTCTGAGGCATCAAGGGATCACCAATTTAGTATTGGAGGGCAGCGTGGAGGGTAAAAATCGTAGAGGGAGACCAAGAGATGAATACACTAAGCAAATTCAGAAGGATGTAGGCTGCAGTACGTACTGGGAGATGAAGCAGCTTGCACAGGATAGAGTAGCATGGAGAGCTGCATCAAACCAGTCTCAGGACTGAAGACCACAACAACAACGAGCTTCATAATGGTCATCGACCGAAACTAATAGCAAATGTGCAAAATATAGGACAAATGAAGGTTTCACCACGAATTTTAAAAATTATTAGGCGGCTGAATATCCCCATCTGCAAACACAGAGCGCGTAAGCGTTATTAACTTGCTCAGTTTGTGGAGCTGTTTTTCTTATATAAATCATTTAACTTTTCTGAAATGTAATCATTTGTTTGTACATCAGATCTACGAATTTCCGTCTCTTTCGAGTAATTCCTTTGCGAAGCATTTTTTGTGTCTATCAAAAGTTAAAATTTTTTGTTGTTTAAGAAATTGGTTAATATCGGATATTTGGAGACAATCGGCAGCCATTCATGGGCCTCGGTTATGAACAACATTGCGCCTTGTCACTGGACAACAATTGTTCAAGTAGCATTCTGGACAATTCGAGCGAATGATTTGGCCACCCAAATGCCCGACATAAAACTCTTCAAACGTTTATGGGACATAACAGAAAGATTTGTTTGTACACAAAATCCTGCACTGGTAACGATTTTCCGATGGATGACAATAGAGGCAACGACTGTAGAGGCAACATTGTGCAATATTTCTACAGGGGAGTTCCAACGATTTATTGAGTCCATACCACTTCGAGATGCTGGACTATGTTGGGAAAAGTAAGGTCTGACAAGATATTAGGAGGTTTCTATGACATCTGTCACCTCAGTTTTTATCATGCGTTTGATCACTTGTGCGAAACGTTGTTGGTATTCACGAATTACCTCATTTTCGTGCCGTAGTCGTGTACAACACCTATGTGTGACCTGTGTAAGCTTTGTTCTCTGTGTGTGAACGTATTTTTTGAGGCGAAAGTTGGAGAGATCCCAGCATTTGCCTAATCCAGCTTGTAAAGCAACCTAATAATTACGATCAGTCACAGTCGTTAAGCCACGGCGCGGATTTGATCTGGGTTTGCCTCTTCTTCACGTATCGTAAGCTAGCGCACTGTGCGTTACGCTATCTGAGCAGGTGAAGTAATGGACAGCGTCATCCACGAAAAAGACGCGTTTATCCCGCATCTAACAACCGCTCCCCCCCTTACTGCCTTCTTTTTTAGGAGGGCTAGTCATAAATTTTTTACATCAAGTCTAAGAAAATGAAGTTATGTATTTAATTTTTTGTTTGTGTGTAGGAATATATCTGCACTTCCGGTACTCATTTAAATCTCCAAGCTACAGTATCGCAGTGCGCCGCTAGGGGAACCAAACCCAAATGACGTTTCCCATCTCAACTCTATTGTGGAATGTGTGGGGCTAGATGTTAAAAACCGACCCATGACTTATTTTGTTTTCCACACTCTCCTCGATTGTAATACGAAGGCCTCCAGCACATCCTCTTGTGGTTCCCGGTTGTCCATGGAAAAGAGAACTTGGTTCTTCAAAGGATTCATTGACGTTAGCCGCATTTAGGTACTGCAATGAATTACAGGTGGCAGTTGTGATGGGAGGGACTCGAACCCATACAAACCCATATTCCCCACTTCATGGGAGCAGTCGCCTTAAATGACTCGGCCATCCGAGGAAGCTTCCCTTCCGGCAAATATTCCCAGTCTCCTACATACTATTGATACAACGTCACCTACCCACGAAACCCTTACTCGCAGATCTCTGAGTCTGGTAAGATACCAGACACAGTGTGCATCCTCACTGAAAGAGAGTATAGTTGATCTTGCTTTTTCAGTACGTGTCGTCAAGGGCACTTGCTCTGGTGTTTCAGTTTCAGTAGATATTATCAGATTTAGCACTGTGTAGCTGGAGTCAGCCCGAGCAAACTGTGCCGATCACGTCCTTCACGCGACGCCCAGTGCCGACGAAAAGCGTTGGTCATTACAGAATGATTGCTGAAGCAGAATTTTACGTGCCCATTCGACAGAGCAGTCACAAAATGGATAGGTGTAATAGAGCGATTCCATATTGGTCCAGCGTAGTATTTGTTTTATAGATACATATTAACAGTGACAGCCTTGCAGCAGCTACCGTACCGCTCTCGCCCGTGCTGACTGCTCCAGCCATGCGTGCAGCTGCTGAGTAGCTACAGAAGTCCTGGTTATCTTTCGTGTCTTACTGTCCCTGGTAACACATGTCGGTACAACACATGAAGAAGTGATGAACAGTAAGATGAAGTTTAAGAGATTATTCAGGAAGAATCTATACGTAAAGGAGTGCAAAAGTACTAAGGGATGAATTCTTGAAGTTCTCTAAGGCTACAGATACTGCAATAAGGAATAATTCGGTAGGCCGTTCAGCTGAAGAGGAGAGGACATTTCTGAAAAGGGCAACCACAGAAGTTGGAAGGAAAACATAGATATTCTGGTACCGAGCGCCGCGGGTTTCGAATCCGTGCCAGACTGCATGGGCCTCGATTACCACTAGAGGTCTCTGCAGCCATCGCGCTGTAAGACGTGGATGCGCGCGTTCCTGGCCCGCGTATAACGTGAGGGCGCCACGGTGGAGCACGTGGTCCCAGCAGCCAACAGCGACGTAGCGTCTCCTGTATTTAAGCACCTGCCTCTCGCTCAGCTAGCCAGTCAGATATTCGCATAAGTCTATCGACATCTCGCATACAGACAGTGTATTTACATTACTTTATTTCCGTGTGCGAGTGGACGTCGTAAATTCGTTAGGTCGTCGCTCGTGACCCCGTTGCTTCTTGCGTGTTGTTGTTCGTAAGGTCTTGCTCGGTCGTCTGTCGTTGTTCGTGTCTGTCCTTTCCCGTTCGTATGTATGTTCGAAGGCCGCTCTCATTTGGTCCCACCGTGCTTCATTCTTGGCAACCCCGCGACCGTTCCGGTCGTAGTTACAACAGATACCAAGAAGTTAACTGTGAAGAGACCAAGGGTAACAGAAGAACTATTTCAGTTGATCGATGAAAGAAGGAAGTACAAAAACGTTCAGGGAAATTCAGGAATATAGAAATATAAGTCAGTGAAGAATGAAATAAATAGGAAATGTGGGGAAGCTAAGACGAAATGGCTGCATGAAAGAAATGTGAAGAAATCGAAAAAGTAATGATTGTCTGAAGGACTGACTCAGCATATAGAAAAGTCAAAACAAGCTTCGGCGAAATTGAAAGCAAACGTGGCAACATTAAGAATGCAATGGGAATTTTACTGCTAAGTCCAGAGGAGAGAGCAGCTAGGTGGAAAGAGTTCATTGAAGGCCCTTATGAAGGAGAAGATTTGTGTGATGTGGTAAAAGAAGAGACAGTACTTGATTTAGAGGAGACCGTGGATCCAGTATTATAATCAGAATTTAAAAGAGCTTTGGAAGATTGGAAATCAAATGAAGCAGAAGGCATAAATACAATTCAATCAGAATTTCTAAAATCACTGGGGGAAGTAGCAACAAAACGACGATTCTCATTAGTGCGTATAATGGTCGAGTCTGGCGATATACCATCTGACTTTCGGAAAAATATCAGCCACACAATTCCGAAGACTGCAAGAGCTGACAACTGCATCTACATCAATACTCTACAAATCTCACTTTAGTGCTAAGCAGAAGGTTCATCGCACCACCTTCATAATAATTCTCTATTATTCCACTCTCTAACAGCGCGCGGAAAACCGATCATCTATATCTTTCCGTGCGAGCTCTGATTTCCCTTATTTTATTATGATGATCGTTCCTTCCTATGTAGATCGGTGTCAACAAAATATTTTCGTATTCGGAAAAGAAAAGTGTGAGAATTATCGCACAGTGAGCTTAACAACTCATGCAAGGTGTTCGAAATTCTGCGGAAAATGGGGTAAGCTACAGGGAGAGGCAAGGGGCAATAATGACAGTGGAAGACCAATAACAAAGTGATCGAAGTAAGAAGGGTGTAAGAGAGGGATGTAGTCTTACGCCCCTACCGTTCAGCTTGCACATAGAAGAAGCAATACTGGAAATAAGAGAAAAGGTTCACGAGTGGAATTGAAATTCAAGATGAAAGGATATCAATGACACGATTCGCTGATGATATTGCTGTCGTCAGTGAAAGCGAAGAAGAGTTACAGGATCTGCTGAATGGAATGAACAGTCTTGTGAGTGCATAAAACTGATTGAGAGTAAATCGAAAAAAAGACGAAAATTATGAGAGGTAGCAGAAATGAGAGCGAGGAACTTAACATCAGCAGGGGAATTCGTGGCGGGCCACATCAAACAAGTGAGAAGAAGTATATATACAGGGCGGTCCATTGATAGTGATCGGGCCAAATATCACTCGAAATAAGCATCAAACGAAAAAACTACAAAGAACGAAACTCGTCTAAGGGGGAAACCAGATGGCATTATGGTTGGCCCGTTAGATGGCGCTGCCATAGGTCAAACGGATATCAACTGCGTTTTATGAAATAGGAACCCCCATTTTTTATGACATATTCGTGTAGTTCGTAAAGAAATATGAATGTTTTAGTAGGATCCCCTTTTTTCGCTTTGTGATAGATGGGGCTGAGATAGTCACAAACGTATAAGTACGTGGTATCACGTAACAATGCGCCAGTGCGGGCGGTATTTGCTTCGTGATACATTACCCGTGTTAAAATGGGCCAATTGCGGTAAAGGTCGATATCGTGTTGATATATGGCTATTGTGATCAAAATGCCCAACGGGCGTGTGCTATGTAAGCTGCTCGGTATCCTGGACGACATCATCCAAGTGTCCGGACAGTTCGCCGGATAGTTACGTTATTTAAGGAAACAGGAAGTGTTCAGCCACATGTGAAACGTCAACCAAGACCTGCAAATAATGATGATGCCCAAGTAGGTGTTTTAGCTGCTGTCGCGGCTAATAAGCACATCAGTAGCAGACAAACTGCGCGAGAATCGGGAATCTCAAAAACGTCGGTGTTGAGAATGCTACATCAACATCGATTGCACCCGTACCATATTTCTATATACCAGGAATTGCATGGCGACGACTTTGAATGTCGTGTACAGTTCTGCCACTGGGCACAAGAGAAATTACGGGACGATGACAGATTTTTTGCACGCTTTCTATTTAACGACGAAGCGTCATTCACCAACAGCAGTTACGTAAACCGGTATAATATGCACTATTGGGCAACGGAAAATCCACGATGGCTGCGATAACTGGAACATCAGAGACCTTGGTGGGTTAATGTATGGTGCGGGATTATTTGAGGAAGGATAATTGGCCCCCATTTTATCGATGGCAATCCAAATGGTACAATGTATGCTGATTTCCTACGTAATGTTCTACCGATGTTATTACAAGATGTTTCACTGCATGACAGAATGGTGATGTATTTCCAACATGATGGATGTCCGGAACATGGCTCGCGTACGGTTGAAGCGGTATTGAATAGTACGTCTTTGGTGTGACGTCATAAGCGCGTGACTGCGTGTGAGATCGCTCTCTAAGTTTTCATCTATTTTTAGTTTTCAGATATATATTTTAACTGTTTTTGTGATAATATTTACTATATAAGTGACTTATTAGTGGTTTCTTCATTCACCTCTGCATTTCGTGTGTTGTGGCCTGATATTTGTGAGTGTTTCGTATCGAGCAACTTAACCTCTTACCCGTGTTTACATTTCGCGCTGACCAGTTGCAGCTGTAGCGGCGCATCGAAAGCTAAGTACTAAATAATTGTTTGTGTATAGTAGTTTATTTAGGAACTTTAGTAGTCTTCAACCGGTGTTCTTGGTGTTTTACGGTGAAATAACTTCAGAAGAAATTTTTGCGAACTGCTTTCAGTTTCGTTACTGTCATTAGACGTTTGATTTTCTTTCTGTGTTAGTATTTTGTTATATTCTCATTTGTTGTTGATTAATACTGTCAATAATAGTAGTTACTTCCCTTGTAGAGCAAGTTTGTGATAACTGTAGTCAGTTTTTAACATCTTCTTATTGTAGTAGCGGAACTTAGATAAAGTTGTTTTCTTGTTTCAATAATTGTAAAATTTTACCATGAGTGAGAAGTGTGGGCTTTGCCGTAGGTTCGTGAGTAGTGGATTGCGGTGTGAGACTTGTTCGAAGTATTTTCACTGGGGGGAATGCAGTGGGGAAGCCAGTGGGCATTCTGGTGAGATCCTCTCCTGGAACTGCAGGTTATGTAGCAAGAGTAAGTTGATAGAGGAGCAGGAGCGTAAGATCTGTGCCCTTCAGGTGCAGTTGAAAAACGCACAGGAGGAGCTAGATAGGATGAGGAGGGAGAAGGGGGTTGGGGAATGGGAGCTGGCTGTTGGCAAGAGATCTGCTAGGAGAAGGAGATTTTCAGATAGTTTTACTATTGGTGTTTGTAATAGATATGACCAACTGTCAGAGTCTAGTGGAGAGGAATCTCTAGTAGCTGTAGATGTAGGAAGTATGCAGCAGACCTCAGCAGTTACGGTGGCTAGGACAGTTGCAAAGTCTAAGAGAAAGAAGAAGGTTCTGCTGTTAGGTAGTTCTCATGGTAGAGGTGTAGGCCAGCAGTTGCAGGAAGTTTTGGGCAGTGAGTACCAGGTCACCAGCATTGTGAAGCCTAATGCAGGATTGGCTCAGGTGACTTTTAACATAGGGGGGTTATGTAGGGATTTTACTAAAGAGGATCAGGTAGTGATTGTGGGTGGGGCTGGTAATAGTATTGATAGGGATGGGAAGTATGACATAGATGGTGACCTGGAAAAGATAGCCACTCAGACTGGCAACACGAATGTGCATTTCGTGGAACTGTTTCAGCGTCACGATCGGCCTCATCTTAATATAGCCGTCAGGCGTAATAACATGAGACTTGGGGGTGCGCTGATGACAGAAAGCATGAGTCACATTTCAGTGGTGTCGGTGGAGTCTATCAGTAGGACGGGTTTCACTAGACATGGCCTGCACCTCAACAGGTATGGGAAGGGGAGGTTGGCAAAACTTATAGGTGACAGCATAGGTGGGGGTGGTGGGATCACTCATGGGAAAATTCCGGTAGTTGTGGGTGTTAGAGCTGTACCTTTTTTAGATTGAAGTCAGCTGATAGGTATTCCTGCTTAAGGGAAGTCTCTCTAACAAAGAAACCACTTTCTACAAAGCTTGGGTATCCGATTAATGAGGGAATTAGTATATTTCATCAAAATATACAAGGTATTCGAGATAAAGTTAGTGAACTGCTTATAGATGTTGACTCTGAAATTATTGGTATATCTGAACACTTCTTAAATAAGGAGATAATTCAGAGGCTTCCTTTACCAGGATACAGGTTGGCTGGCAGCTTTTCTAGGAGCTCTTTGCGGTGTGGGGGAGTAGCCATGTATGTGAAAAACGGTATCCCATTTGAGTCAATTGATGTTTCAAAGTACTGCACTGAAAAGGTGTTTGAATGTTGTGCAGGTGTGGTTAAATTTAGTGGAGCTAAACTTCTTACTGTTGTTATTTATAGATCCCCAGACTCCGATTTCACAACATTTTTGCTAAAGCTAGAGGAGGTTCTTGGTTCACTTTATAGGAAATACAAAAAGTTAGTTATATGTGGTGACTTCAATATTAATTGTATAAGTGATTGTGCAAGGAAAAGGATGCTGGTAGACCTCCTTAATTCATATAATCTTATGCAAACCGTATTCTTTCCAACGAGAGTGCAAGGGAACAGTAGAACAACCATAGACAATATTTTTGTTCATTCGTCATTATTAGAAGGGCATTCTGTTAGCAAAAAAGTGAATGGCCTTTCAGATCATGATGCACAAATTTTAAGTCTAAAAGATTTTTGTGCTTCAACACATGTTAAATATAGTTACCAACTTTTTAGGAAAGCTGATCCAGTTGCTGTACAGACTTTTGTAAACCTTATCAAGGAACAAGATTGGCAAGATGTTTATAGTGCTGATACAGTAGACGATAAATATAATGCTTTCCTCAAGACTTTTCTCGTGCTCTTTGAAAGTTGCTTTCCGTTAGAACGTTTAAAACAGGGTACTAGCACAAACAGGCAGCCTGGGTGGCTGACTAAAGGGATAAGAATATCTTGTAGAACAAAGTGGCAATTATATCAAAACGTTAGAAACAGTCAAAATCTAAATGCAGCAGCCCATTACAAACAGTATTGTAAGGTGCTTAAAAAAGTTATTAGGAAGGCAAAAAGTATGTGGTATGCAGATAGAATAGCTAAGTCTCAGGATAAAATTAAAACCATATGGTCAGTCGTAAAGGAAGTGGCTGGTCTGCAGAGACAGGTCGAGGATATAGAATCAGTGCGTAGTGGGAATGTCAGTGTTACTGATAAGTCGCATATATGTACACTATTTAATAATCACTTTCTGAATATAGCAGGTGAACTAAATAGAAACCTAGTCCCAACAGGGAATCATATAGCGCTCTTAGAAAAAAGTGTTCCGAGCCTGTTACCTGAAATGCTCCTCCATGATACTGACAAGAGGGAGATTGAGTTAATAATTAAATCACTAAAGAACAAGAACTCTCATGGATATGACGGGGTATCTAGCAGAATACTGAAGTATTGTTCCACGTATATTAGCTCAGTACTTAGCCATATCTGTAACTTTTCCTTTAGCAGTGGTCGGTTTCCTGACCGATTAAAGTACTCGGTAGTGAAGCCACTTTATAAAAAGGGAGACAGGGATAATGTTGACAATTATAGACCTATTTCTATGCCATCGGTGTTTGCTAAAGTTATCGAGAGGCTTGTATATACAAGGTTACTGCAGCATTTAAATTCACATAATTTGCTGTCAAATGTACAGTTTGGTTTTAGAAATGGCTTAACAACTGAAAATGCTATATTCTCTTTTCTCTGTGAGGTTTTGGACGGATTAAATAAAAGGTTGAGAACGTTAGGTGTTTTCTTTGATTTAACGAAGGCTTTTGACTGTGTTGACCACAAAATATTACTGCAGAAGTTGGAACATTATGGAGTAAGGGGAGTAGCTTACAATTGGTTCGCCTCCTACTTTAAGAACAGAAAGCAGAAGGTAATCCTCCGCAATATTGAGAGTGGTAATGATGTTCAGTCCCAATGGGGCACTGTTAAATGGGGCGTTCCCCAAGGGTCGGTGCTGGGGCCACTGCTGTTCCTTATTTATGTAAATGATATGCCTTCTAGTATTACAGGTGATTCAAAAATATTTCTGTTTGCTGATGACACCACCTTGGTAGTGAAGGATCTTGTGTGTAATATTGAAACATTATCAAATAATGTAGTTCATGAAGTAAGTTCGTGGCTTGTGGAAAATAATTTGATGCTAAATCACAGTAAGACTCAGTTTTTACAGTTTCTAACCCACAATTCAACAAGAACTGACATTTTAATCAGACAGAATGGGCATGTTATAAGCGAGACGGAACAGTTCAAGTTCCTAGGCGTACGGATAGATAGTAAGCTGTTGTGGAAAGCCCATGTTCAGGATCTTGTTCAGAAACTAAATGCCACTTTATTTACCATTAGAACAGTATCTGAAATAAGTGACATTTCAACACGAAAAGTAGTATACTTCGCATATTTTCATACGCTTATGTCATATGGTATTATTTTTTGGGGTAATTCTTCTGATTCAAAAAGGGTATTTTTGGTTCAAAAACGGGCTGTTCGAGCTATGTATGGTGTAAGTTCGAAAACCTCTTGTCGACCCCTATTCAATAGTCTGGGAATTTTGACATTGCCCTCACAGTATGTATTTTCTTTAATGTCGTTTGTTGTTAGCAATATTAGCTTATTCCCAAGAGTTAGCAGCTTTCACTCAGTTAATACTAGGCAGAAATCAAATCTGCATGTGGAATGCACTTCCTTGACTCTTGTGCAGAAAGGAGTGCAGTATTCTGCTGCATCCATTTTTAATAAGCTACCACAAGAACTCAAAAATCTTAGCAGTAGCCCAAACACTTTTAAGTCTAAACTGAAGAGTTTCCTCATGGCTCACTCCTTCTATTCTGTCGAGGAGCTCCTGGAAGAGATAAAAAATTAAGCAAATTCCAGTGTTACATTCTTGATTTTCTTTATTTAAACTAACGACTTGTTTCATTTTATCTGTTTCTACAATCGTGTTATAATTTCATGTATTGACTCGTTCCATGACCATGGAGACTTCTCCTAAATGTGGTCCCACGGAACAATAAATAAATAAATAAATAAATAAAATATTTCATGACAGGTGGATTGATCGTCGAAGCACCATGCCATGGCCCACGCGTTCACGGGATCCGATCCGAAGTCCCCGGATTTCTTTCTGTGGGGAAAGTTGAAGGATATTTGCTATCGTGATCCGCCGATAATGCCTAACAACATGCGTCAGCCCATTGTCAATGCATGTGCGAACGTTACGGAAGGCGAACTACTCGCTGTTGAGAGGAATGTCGTAACACGTATTGCCAAATGCATCGAGGTTGACGGACATCATTTTGAGCATTTAATGCATCAATGTGATATTTACAGGTAATCACACTGTAACAGCATGCGTTCTCAGAAATGATAAGTTCACAAAGGTACATGTATCACATTGGAACAACCGAGATAAAATGTTCAAACGTACCTACGTTCTGTATTTTAATTTAAAAAACCTACATGTTACCAACTGTTCGTCTAAAATTGTGAGCCATATGTTTGTGGCTATTACAGCGCCATCTATCACAAAGCGAAAAAAGTGCTCCAACTAAAACATTCATGTTTATTTACGTACTACACGAATATGTAATCGAAATGGTGGTTCCTATTTAAAATATATATATTTATATACCCCCTGTCAGCCTCTCTAGTTGAAAACCTGCCTTCTCGTCAGAGAGACGACTCTACCTCGTAGTGAATGCTATGAGTGAGCTATTGCACCCGACTGCCCGAGATGAGATTTCTGCTTGCTGCTGTTATACTTACGCCTGGGGAAGAAGGAATTAAATTTCCATCAAAAGGAACGGTGGTAGGGTCAGGCACAGGAAGATCTGTTCAAAAAGACTTGCTGCTTTAGGTCTGCCTTTAAGTCGATGTGGCTCTGTCTTGCAGAGGCAGAATGAGCCAAGACACCCAACACTCTTTTTCTGAGATCATGGATTCGAATCCTCCTTGTGAAATTGAAGATTTTGTCTCGTATGTGCTCGTCCATGTGTGTCTTTGTGCGTACGTGAATAAAAATTTCTGAATTAGTTCTTAAGAAATAATTAACAAATATTTAATAGCTGTACTGCTAAAGTTGCTAAAGGCCAGTAGATAACTTCTATAGCAAACATGTGCTTGAGACCAGTTTCTTTCATGTCGTCTCGTTGTCCCTGTAGAGCTGTACCAAGGGAAGCAAGGAGAGGATGTTTGTTTGGTGGCCATTATCCTCCTTCCCTAATACAAACAGCACGCAAAGATCAACTGGGTTATTTATTCATCAAAATGAAAAGTTTACGTAACTCAAGATATTCGTTGTGGTACATGCCCTTTTGTGTAGTCCACGTTAGTCTCACTGCTAGTGAAGTAAAAAGTTCACTATGTACACTATATGGTTGCTATGTGCTACCTGTCTTTGAGTTATGAGCGGAGCTAACTGCTACTACGATTCCCGATGGGCTGAGACTGATGACACTGGAACTTATTCGGTGCGACAGACTACATCAGACACGGACAGACTCGCTTTCCGTTTCGCGGCGGCGATCCTAAATACTGGCGGTCGAGAGGGCTTTGGCAGCGCATTTCCTGCAAGTATGTTGTTGGCCTTTACCTATCGTCTCGCAACCTGTTTGCCACATGATATGCTCACGTCAACTTAGGACAGTACATTACTCGCCCTCCCCCCCCCCCCCCCCCTCCAGAAATGCTGCACTGTTGTCATGTAGTGAGGCTGTGAATGACAATGGAGAGGTAGGGAGGACACTGGACGTAGAGGAGGGCCGAGAGCTGTGGCTGTGGAGGATGACGTATTCCCGACTGTACCCTGCCATCTGGCTTGCGAGACAATAGGAACATCCTCCGAAAAACTGCTGCCAGGGCTCACATCCAGGCCTAAGGTCGTGTGGTGGGACAGCGGCGGCGACAGTGATGGCGGGTGCAGGTCTATGGGGTCGGCGAGTAGGGACGGCGGGGAGACGGCGCATCGTCCATCCACTCTTCCTGGGGTGCCCTGGTGGCACCAGTGGGCAGCTGCAAAGGCCGAGCGGTGCTGTGAAGCCTTGAATCTGGGGGAAGAAAAGCTGCAAAATCACGGGGCAAATGACATGTGCGAATTTGGTTCTGGTGGCTGCGCTGCAAACCATCGGGACCTGCAATTAAATACATAGAAGAGTCAATGCGCTTCTGGATTACGCGCCCTCCCAGCGCCAACAGTTGCCATAAATCCTGAAAAGAACAAGATCGCGCGGCACAAAGCGATACTTGTCGACCATTGGCGGCCCCGGATGGCGCGGTGGATGTAGCAAGTGTAGCACCGTCCGATGGCGCCGGCCATGCAGAAGTTCCGCCGGTGATGGTCCGTCTCGTGGGTGGAAGCGATAGGAGGCGAGAAAGAGTTGCAGCTCCTGCTCCTGTGTGTGTGTGTGTGTGTGTGTGTGTGTGTGTGTGTGTGTGCGTGTGATGCGCAGCTTGGCCATCTGTTGCTTGAAAGTGCATGTGAAGCATGCTCCTTCTCCGTTGGACTGCGGGTGAAACGGAGCACATACTAGAAGATGAATGCTGCTGTGTTCACAAACCTGTTCAAAGTCACGTGAAGTGAACTGTGGTCCGTTGTACTTCTGGCAAACGTTCTATGCAAAATATGGAGGAAAACGCTTGAATGGTGCTGACGTGGTAGAAGCCATAGGCACCGAAAATTGGACCTTGCTAAAACAGTCTACCACTATGAGCCAATGCGTGTTCCAAAATGATCCCTCAAAGTCTATGGGCCATGGCGGTTGACTCTTAGGCCAAGGTATCCATGCTCTGCCAAGTACAGTGCCGTCGCACTAAATGTTTAGTTCCCATCTGTCCTTGATAGAGCAATCGCAATACATCAGTTTTCAACACTTGCGAAAGTGAAGGATCAGAGTACTTTAGGATCTGTTCCCATATTATTCTACGTTACAGCACTCCTAATCATTAAGTCACTATAAAGTTGCTACAACTACACTTAAATTTCCACATCCCTCTCATGCCCATTAATTCTGTATACCACTGACGGTACATATGTTCCAGATTTTTCTGCAAACAAAAAAATTTATATCTGGCTGCAGATCCTTGAACTTGTTGATCATAGTACTGAGTTAATGCAGCGATTACTTTGTCGTAACTGAGTTCGTCGGGAGACGCAGTTGGAAATAGTTTTTGTGTTAACCTTAACACTGGGGACCCCACTATCGAATGAAAGTATCGTAGCTTCACAGCACCTTGAACACGATGAAATGCACAATGAGATGGGAACTGTATCATGTATTCAAGCCATTCCCCTTCTGTATTGTTAAATTGCCGCAACGGTGGAATGCTGGTCGGAGGCACTTGTTGGATATGTCGGTCGATTGGCTTCTGTTGTTGTGTGGTCGACGCTGCTTGTGCAACCAGAAGTTGGTGTACGTTGTCGGCAAGACAGTAAAGTGTTGGTTCTGAAACTGAAAAGCTTGTGTTAGATCCATTGCACTGGCTGTCTGCGGCTATGGCTTGGAGGCAGGGGGTGGTGGGGGTAGGGTAGCCATAGTTTACACAAGTATGTTAAAGGGGAAAAAAAGGCAAGCTAAGCCTCTTAAAAGAGAAATTTGATTAGTTCTGCGGCTCCCCTCCTGGAAGCAAAAATTTAGCAAACACTTGTATACGATCACCCTTGCAACCTGGAACACAAGAGAAGTAAGCAAATTCTTCTCCACTGAAGGATTTTCGTCACCATCTTTTATGTCGTCTCATTGTCTCTGTAGAGCTGTACCACGGGGTGCAAGGAGAGGATATTGTTTGGTGGCAAGTATATTCTATCTGAAACACAAACCGCACGCAAAAAGATTAACTGGGTTAATGGAGAGTTTACTTAAGATATTCGTTGTGGTACAAGCTCTTCCGTATAGTTCACGTTAGCCTCACTGTTAACCTCACTGTTGGTGAAGTACAAAGCCTGCTATGTACACTATATGCTTGCCAAGTTAGCGGCGGAGCTAACTGCTACTGCGTTTCCCGCTGGACTATGACTGGTGACACTGGAACCTTTACTTGGTGCGACAGACTGCGTCAGACTCGAACAGACTCGTTTTCCGGACCGCGGCGGCGATCCTAAATACGAGCGACCAAGCCGGCCGGACTGGCCGAGCGGTTCTAGGCGCTACAGTCTGGAACCGCACGACCGCTACGGTCGCAGGTTCGAATCCTACCTCGGGCATGGATGTGTGTCATGTCCTTAGGTTAGTTAGGTTTAAGTAGTTCTAAGTTCTAGGGGACTGATGACCTCAGAAGTTAAATCCCATAGTGCTCAGAGCCATTTGAACGATTTTGAACGGGCGACCAAGAGGACGTTGACGCATTTCCTGCGAGTCTGTTGTTGACCTCTATCTATCGTCTCGCAGCCTCTTTGCCACATGGTGTGCTGGCGCCAGCTTACGCCGGCACAATGTCATCAAGACATATCCGACTAAGTAAAGAGAAAATGTCTATTTGGTCGCCTGCTGTTGCAGATGGAACGACGACAGAAAGACAGAGGTCTCTATTTCCAATGTATTTAAGACAAGGTAATTTTCGTATGATGCTTGTGTTATCATTTTCAGCTCTCGATGAGTAATAACGGTGACGATAAAACATAGTGAATGATTGTTTGGCCTAATAGTCGAATGTCAAGTTCGAGACTATGAATCATTACTACACGTATGTGTCTACCGTCGAATACCTAAACAAGAGGACAAAGAATCTTGTGTTCTGGAAATATCTGCATATATGAAATGTAAGTAAAGCTCTTGTTGGTTTTTCCTGAAGACCATACATTTACCATGTCCAGAGTTCCAGCCTAGGACTACACCCTTGACAGTCTGAGGTTCCAGTCATCGTACAGTTGGGTATTTAATCCACGGTTCTCAGTACAGAAATTACTCCCATTCTCATATTCATCCTTGAGGTGAACTGTTTAGCGGTTGACAATAAAAGTTACTGCGACTTTATCGTTGCCATGTGGATCCAGGATACCTAAAAACTCATGAATGTGCCAGATAGTCGAATGTGACACACGTGGAAGGCAAGTCACTTTATCTGCATACTTCAGGTTTTTGTTGAATCCCGTGCGGCTGCAGCCAGGCACACTTTGGAGGACAGGCCCTGTAGTCGAAGAAAATTGCTTTAAATACTTTCGACATCGTCAGCTTGACAAGAGAAATACATAAATATCAGATCAGTATACTACGTCTGACAGAAGTCATTAGCGCCTTTGCCAACAGCTCAGTCATCCGTCCACAATTAGCATCACGAGCGCAATACAATTAACTGGAGGTAAACGGTTCGACTGTAACCAAGGACAGGAGTAACGACATTAAGTGGTGTGTTGGATTGTTTGTCTATGTTTATTTGTTATTTTTGTTAAGTAGCTATTAGTTTCTCGCGATTGTTCAAAGACCTCCAATTTCTTCCACTGCTGTTTGTCCCGTGCTGTTGTTGCCACGATGGGTCGTTACACGATGGGCGCTCATTTCGCCATCATTTTTTTTTTTTTTTTTTTTTTTTTTTTTTTTTTTTTTTTTTTTACTGGCGGTTTGTCAGTCGTTAACTTGTTTGTAAATAAACGCAGGGGTATCCACTCAATATGCAGTGTCCCATAGTTCGTATCCAAGATATCAACTGATCAACTGTACATGACGAAAACCTCAATAATATTACATGCACCATGAAGAAATTGCAGACATTTTTGCTCTATAAAAATCTGTGAAACTGTGTTTCTCAGCTTCGAAATTGTGCTGGATCCTACGCAAGTACTTTAGTCAAGGGGAGGGAAATTATAGTTTGGCACACATGAAGGGCGAAATTTGTAGATATATAATGGTGGATTGTGATGCAGCGTTTGGCTTAACTAGGCCAGCAAAAGGAAGATACAGCGAGTCATGATTTTCACTGTTTTCTTTCTTGTACCTAGATGTATGATTTGCATTTACCCGATTATAACGAACTAAAAGCTCATTACTCGCATTTACCTTATTACTCGAGATGCCAACGTTTGAGTTCAGACTCCTCGTATGTCACAGCTGACGTTTTCTGACAATTAGGTGATCCAGTAAAGGTATATTACTAATCTGATAAAACTGTCCCCTCATAACGATAAATAGTGAGGTCTTACAAGAGAATTCTTAAAACTTTTATAACCTTTGTTGCTATCCCGTGCAGTCGCTGCGATTTTAACTCGGTCAGGTCCATAATCTGTATCATAAAGTACATAATCCTTGGTACACAGTGTGTAGGTGAATAAAGAGTGAGCGTCGACTGTTCAAATGGCTTGGTTCAAATGGCTCTGAGTACTATGCGACTTAATTTCTGAGGTCATCAGTCGCCTAGAACTTAGAACTAATTAAACCTAACTAACCTAAGGACATCACACACATCCATGCCAGAGGCAGGATTCGAACCTGCGACCGTAGCGGTCGCTCGGTTCCAGACTGTAGCGCCTAGAACCGCTCGGCCACCCCGGCCGGCTGAGCGTTGGCTGTCTCGCATTTCCTCAATCAATGACCCTCTCCTCTGTTTGAAGTCACCCCGCCCTGATTGTTAATGTTATTGTCAAGTTGTTCAATTTCTTTTTTACCTTTTTTTCTATAGTAGTCTAGTTTTTTGGTGTTGACTGTACTTTAGCTCAACTAGTCACCGAATTTGAGAGACTGCAACGAGTCATTATTTTCTTCCCATACGACTTCTGCCTTATACGGACCGTCTACTCCACGGAAGTTATCTCTAAAATATTAAAACGTCTCCCAGCATCGGATCGTTTTTTTCAAGTTAAGTTTAAACATATTGGTATTCCCCTTCAGTCCTGCGGACAGATGTGTCATTCGGATGTGGTACGAAGTGGTAAGGAGCCAACACATTAACTCGGCGTTTCTGGTTTTCCAGATATTGGAGCCGCAACTTCTCAATCGAGTATCTCATGAACGTGAGTCGTGGGGCTAATTGTGGAGCCCGTTACAGCACTCTCTCTAATGAAGAATGCCTGAAAGCACCTGCAATTGTGCCCAAAACGTCTCCACATGGCAGCTAGACACGGCGACCGCTGAGCTATGGAAATCAGTTATTATTCAATCTTCTTCTGTAACACCACTTCGTAAACGATTTGAGTCTCTTGTTGTCCGATTCACGTTCATGCAATACTGTGCTCGAGATGTGCAAAGGATAGCAACGTCGTCAATGAATTTTATATATGACTAGCATCCCAACCCGGCTCCTAAAGGGTAGCATTAAGTATCGATGGCCAGATGACTTGACTGGTTGCCATGTTATCGTGTCTGCAGGCTACAGATAAAATTATTCAGAAAAATTAAGTAAGTGAATATGATTGTTTCTATATAACTTAAGTATTTTAAGCAACGCATGGCAGGAAAGTTGTCTACAGGCATGAATGTTACGTGTTCCATATAGGATTAGCGTTTGGAGGGACATCTCATGGCAATCATGGGAGCACATCTTGATGCAAGTAATATGTTTACAACCAATGTAAATAGTGAATGTGAATCATGAGTGTACGGGTGTGTGAGTGATTCAATGTGTGTCGGAGGCTGGCTGAGGTGACACAGATAAAAATAAAGGAAAGCTCGCATAAAGCATATGTTTAAATTGTGTTATAGCAGACGTCTTGTGATACATTGTTAAGACTCATTGCCACAATTCTTTTGGCGTGCACTCTTTATGGAAGACTGCTTCGCAATGGCACGCAAAGAATCGTGTTCACATCTGGGTGCACTTCAAGAAAAACAGGAAGTTGAAAATAGAGTAATCTCCCGCAATACTGAAAGAGTGTACTGCAAATTAACGAAAGAGCGTTGCTGAAGTAGCTTTACGGAAACGTATTACTTGCAGCATAAAAAAATAAAACGCCACATTCTTCGTTTCGCCGTGAAATTGCTCTCAAATGGTAACAGGGAATCTATTGATTAGTATATTTACTTATTTCAAACTGTAAGTCTCACATTATATGATGATCTTTTCGTTTTGGTCACACTTATTGGAATACTTGAAACTTGAGTTACTCACTGGACAACTGTGCAGTAGAGGAGAAAGACATCTTCCCTGCACTGCACCCTTTGCAAATTCAGCCCTTCTCTCTTCGTCTTCCACTACAGCTCATACATGTAAAGTTACAAAAAAAAGGGTGAGTCTCTAGCGATGCTAAACCTATACACACAGTCAGCAAAAGCTGTAACGCCGAGAAAGAGAGAGAGAAGTTATGCGATTCGCAAAACGTCGTCGGACTGGAACGCTGGCTTTGCATTTTGCAACTGCATCTCTACTGCACATTACTACGATGCGATTTACTCCCCCGCGCAAGCACACTACGCGTCACTTTTCTGGAGTTAACAGAGGCGCTGCACGGCAACCTAATTAATTCGTGCTGTTTGAAAGCGGCGCGCGTCTAGAAATTGCGTTACTCGACACCCCACACGGCAGCTTTCGGACCAGACAGCGAAATTACGAAATTACGGGACGGGCGGCGGCGGCGGCTTCCCCCGGCTCTGCAGGCCGTAATTCGTTTTACTTTCTATCAGCGGCTTATCGCTTTAGCGCAGTGGACGGCTGCTAACAGAATCACGGGCTTCTCCTCAGAAGACAAGCGCCCCCCGCGCGCGCGCGCAATCACATAATTGCGTATAATCGCGTTGCTTCGCAGCAGTTTAAAAATCTACCCTCGTTCTCTGTCGGTGGCAGGCCATACCGCGCCGCGACCGTGCACTTCTGGCGTAGCGGCTTCCGAGACCAGGGCAAATGTATGAACAAGGCGGCACACAGTCCGTAATTACTAACAGTACTGCAAGACTGAAATCAAGCCAGGCTCATATTAGAGTATGGTGAACATTCCTTACGTTCTTGAGATACACTCCTGGAAATTGAAATAGAAGGGGAAACTTTATTGACACATTCCTAGGGGTCAGATACATCACATGATCACACTGACAGAACCACAGGCACATAGACACAGGCAACAGAGCATGCACAATGTCGGCACTAGTACAGTGTATATCCACCTTTCGCAGCAATGCAGGCTGCTATTCTCCCATGGAGACGATCGTAGAGATGCTGGATGTAGTCCTGTGGAACGGCTTGCCATGCCATTTCCACCTGGCGCCTCAGTTGGACCAGCGTTCGTGCTGGACGTGCAGACCGCGTGAGACGACGCTTCATCCAGTCCCAAACATGCTCAATGGGGGACAGATCCGGAGATCTTGCTGGCCAGGGTAGTTGACTTACACCTTCTAGAGCACGTTGGGTGGCACGGGATACATGCGGACGTGCATTGTCCTGTTGGAACAGCAAGTTCCCTTGCCGGTCTAGGTATGGTAGAATGATGGGTTCGATGACGGTTTGGATGTACCGTGCACTATTCAGTGTCCCCTCGACGATCACCAGTGGTGTACGGCCAGTGTAGGAGATCGCTCCCCACACCATGATGCCGGGTGTTGGCCCTGTGTGCCTCGGTCGTATGCAGTCCTGATTGTGGCGCTCACCTGCACGGCGCCAAACACGCATACGACCATCATTGGCACCAAGGGAGAAGCGACTCTCATCGCTGAAGACGACACGTCTCTATTCGTCCCTCCATTCACGCCTGTCGCGACACCACTGGAGGCGGGCTGCACGATGTTGGGGCGTGAGCGGAAGACGGCCTAACGGTGTGCGGGACCGTAGCCCAGCTTCATGGAGACGGTTGCGAATGGTCCTCGCCGATACCCCAGGAGCAACAGTGTCCCTAATTTGCTGGGAAGTGGCGGTGCGGTCCCCTACGGCACTGCGTAGGATCCTACGGTCTTGGCGTGCATCCGTGCGTCGCTGCGGTCCATTCCCAGGTCGACGGGCACGTGCACCTTCCGCCGACCACTGGCGACAACATCGATGTACTGTGGAGACCTCACGCCCCACGTGTTGAGCAATTCGGCGGTACGCCCACCCGGCCTCCCGCATGCCCACTTTACGCCCTCGCTCAAAGTCCGTCAACTGCACATACGGTTCACGTCCACGCTGTCGCGGCATGCTACCAGTGTTAAAGACTGCGATGGAGCTCCGTATGCCACGGCAAACTGGCTGACACTGACGGCGGCGGTGCACAATTGCTGCGCAGCTAGCGCCATTCGACGGCCAACACCGCGGTTCCTGGTGTGTCCGCTGTGCCGTGCGTGTGATCATTGCTTGTACAGCCCTCTCGCAGTGTCCGGAGCAAGTATGGTGGGTCTGACACACCGGTGTCAATGTGTTCTTTTTTCCATTTCCAGGAGTGTATTACAAGTTGCGTCTTTAGTCAGTCTCTTAAGTCAGTTCGACAAGCGCTGAACGTGCACCCGTCGAGGAGAAAATGCAATTGAATGCACATAAATTTGAGTTATTCTTAATGATCCGAGGTAATGCGGACCTTGTTACACTTGGGGTCATCGTAATATCAACTTTCGCCGAAGATTTAATTCTTATGAACATACTCGAGACTTATTCCATGACGAACATTTTCGTCTACTGTTATGGATGTTGCAGTTGTTTACGTTCTGTACTCTTGACGTTGTTTCTACTTTGCTATCACTTGTTTCTGCTGTTTTGCATCAAAATAAAGGCAATCTTGCGTAATTTTCCGTTTGATGCTTTAACGTTGAACATCATACCCATGCAGCCGTGGTCGCTGAATTGTTTCTGGATGTATGTTGACGTCATTGCGTTAACGACCGAAGATTCGCTTTCTGCTACATTAAGGTTAAGTAAAACACAGTAACGTAACTGTATATGCTTTACTACAGGCTCAAACAAATAACACCTGTTAATAATGGCTTAAAGAAAGTAGTGTTGATCTTTATCACAACTGCAGGAAAAATAGATAGTATTATTTGACATATTTAAGCGGCCACAAACCCAGAAGAATTGTGATAAAGCCTTCTCCATCTGCAGAAAAACAGCAAGTTCACATACCAATAGATACACAACAACGGAGAAAAATGTAAGTAATATTTCAAACGGAATTGTTGATAACTTCTGCAAATGTACTCACTCTCTTAATTAGAAAACAGCGTGAACAGTTCTGCCCGTTCAGGAGAAGAATACCAATGGTAAACTGAAGAAATGAGCCAGCGCTTGAAACAAAATATTTTCAGAATTTTTGAGTGAATAATTTTAGATTTTTTAAGATTTAGATTTATTTTAGATTTATAAAACAATTTTTTATCTTCTTATGCAACTCAGTTCGGCCATTTTTGGTCCCCTCAAAAAGGCTCTGAGGGGCAAACGATTCACCTCGGACAACGACGTCCAGCTGTACGTCTGGAACTGATTAACATCGCAGCCCCAGGCATTTAATGAGACAGCCATTCACCGTCTTGTGTCACAGTGGGACAATTGTCTCAACAGCCAGGGTCATTACTTCTAAAAAATGGTTCAAATGGCTCTGAGTTCTACGGGACTTAACTTCTGAGGTCATCAGTCCCTTAGAACTTAGAACTACTTAAACCTAACTAACCTAAGCACATCACACACATCCATGCCCGATGCTGGATTGAAACCTGTGACCGTAGCGGTCGCGTGGTTCCAGACTGAAGCGCCAGGAACCGCTCGTCCACGCCAGCCGGCCATTACTTCTAACACACAGGTACTGGTATCTGTAATTATGCTTCAGGATCGTTTCTTTTTGGATGCCCCTTATATTTCCAGGATGAATCTTACACTCAGCAGCATTGTGTACGCTCTATTACAACTAGCTGGCAGATCGTAACTAAATGACGAACCAAAATGTATGCAGGAGAGATTCTGTGATTTTTGTAGTGTAACAGCAACGTGTTGTCACAACTGAGGCTGTACCGGAAGGCGTGAGATGCGCCTGGATAGTTAAGTTTGTAAGAGGACTACTTACTAAAGGCACCGTTCGCGTCCAGTGCACAGTTTCAATCTGCCAGGAAGTTTAAAATAACGCACGACCAGTGCAGAGCGAATTATGCCTATTAAGAATATCTTATTTGGCGACTGACTTAGCACCAGTTACGTTAGAACCTCCGTCGCGGTCTGTTGAGGTGAGGCTAACGGCTACACGTAAGTCAGTTACCTCTTTAGACTGATGAAGAGAAACCTGTCCTGAAGCTCGTACGATTCAAACCAAATAAAATTCCAGAAGATTTAAATAATTAATATGGTCATGAGACCAAGGCTTCACATTGGTGTGTCCCACTGATCTCGATCAACCCAAATAAGATTTAGTTCGGAAAAAAAATCAAGCAAATATTATCTACAGGACATTGACCTGCGTAACTGCCTTTCGTGTATCTTCGTTCTTATAGAAACATTAACAGCGATACATTTTTTTTAAATAGCACCTTATATTTTTTATTCGAATATCCACTTCCTCTCCTCAACGCCTGTTCACAAACGGATCGCAGTGCACCATTCACTGAAACATGACGTTATTAATAACCTAACGCAAAGTTGAATTTGACTCTCCCGTACTAGTACACAGTGCAGGTATCTGGAATTACGTAACTCGTCCGCTTTCTGGAGTTGACAGTAAGCAAATGGAAAGACAAGAAGACTGCACACCGGTCATTCAATCAAAGGTTTCCAGCTAAACGTTATTGTGAGACGGTAGAAGATAGAAATGCTACTCATCTGTGGAGAATATAACTGCAATACATTTTCTGTAAATAAATTTTTGTCTAGAAGCGAAACAGAAAATTTTTCAAGCAAATGTTGTTTAGCTATCAGGAGGACATTAACCAGCATGACGGCCTTTCTGTTCATTACTCTCCTGCCAACTTTTATTCTCAATAGATGAGTAGCATTTCTGCCTTCTACCGTCTCACAAAAATACTCAACTGGAGACCTTTGACTAAATCGTTGCCTTTCTTGTCAATGCTCTCCTGTTTCGCTTCTAAATAAAATTTTATTTATAGGAAATGTATTGCAGTTGTGAATATGAACCACCTTCGGTTGTACATTAGAATCACTGTAATGAAGCTTTGGGCACGAATTAAGGCAAAACCCAAACTGCCATGCATCGTGTCCTTGTGTCAAAACCTGCACTCGTACATTACGTATATGCCCGCTCAGAAAGGACATGCATGCATGCATGTCCGAAAAACGATAGCGTAGTACATCTTAACAATACAGGCACATCAATAGCTTATTTATCCGCCAATACCAGGCCACGAGACTTTCAGTTAAAATGTCCTCTCTCTGTACGGGAATTACATAACATGTGAGTGTGCAGGTTGTGACGCAAGAACGACGACATACTGAGGTTTGGATTTGGCAGTGATTCGTGCACGGATAGCCGAAGTGGATAAGGCGAACGCTCGCTTAAAACGGGAAATCCGGTTTCGAGTCACGGTCCGGCACATATATTCACTGTCACCATTCTAATATATAGTCAAAGGTACTACATATCCACAACCGCGAAAATGGTTCCCATATTTTTTTGGCGACTGCAGTCGCTGCATTGCCTGCTCTTCGGACAACCATACATGTGCGAAGGAACATTGGATCGTACTTCTTAATAAAACAAGCACTGATATTTTCGTAAGAATTTAACTGGGGCGGTGAGTAAAATGGGATAAATTGTATGCCTAGAATTTTCTTTTTAAATACACTTCTGGTCATTAAAATTGCTGCAGCAAGAAGAAATGCAGATGATAAACGGGTATTCATTGGACAAATATATTACACTCGAACTGACATGTGATTACATTTTCACGCAATTGGGGTGCATAGACCCTGAGAAATCAGTACCCAGAACAACCACCTCTGGCCGAAATAACGGCCTTGATACCCATGGGCATTGACTTGAACAGAGCTTGGATGGCGTGTACAGGCACAGCTGCCCATGCAGCTTCAACACGATACCACAGTTCATAAAGAGTAGTGACTGGCGTATTGTGACGAGCCAGGTGCTCGGCCACCATTGGCCAGACGTTTTCAATTGGTGACAGATCTGGAGAATGTGCTGGCTTGGCAGCAGTCGAACATTTTCTGTATCCAAAAGGGCTCGTACTGGACCTGCAACACGCGGTCGTGCATTATTCTGCTGAAATGTAGAGTTTCGCAGGGATCGAACGAAGGGTAGAGCCATGGGTCGTAACACATCTGAAATGTAACGTCCACTGTTCAAAGTCCCGTCTGTGCGAACAGGAGGTGACCGAGACGTGTAACCAATGGCACCCCATACCATCACGCCGGGTGATACGCCAGTATGGCGATGACGAATACACGCGTCCAATGTGCGTTCACCGCGATGTCGCCAAACACGGATGCGACCATCATGATTCTGTAAACAGAACCTGGATTCATCCGAAAAAATGATGTTTTGCCATTCGTACGCTCCAGTCTGTGATGCAGCGTCAAGGGTAACAGCAGCCATGGTCTCCGAGCTGGTCGTCCATGCTGCTGCAAACATTGTCGAACTGTTCGTGCAGATGGTTGTTGTCTTGCAAACGTCCCCATCTGTTGACTCAGGTATCGAGACGTGGCTGCACGATCGGTTACAGCCATGAGGATAAGATGCCGTTGGGATCCAGCACGGCGTTCCGTATTACCCTCCTGAACTCACCGATTCCATATTCTGCTAACAGTCATTGGATCTCGACCAACGGGAGCAGGAATGTCGCGATATGATAAACCGCAATCGCGATAGGCTACAATCCGACCTTTATCAAAGTCGGAAACGTGATGGTACGCACTTCTCCTCCTTACACGAGGCATCACAACAACGTTGCACCAGTCAACGCCGGTCAACTGCTGTTTGTGTATGAGAAATTGGTTGAAAAGTTTTCTCATGTGAGGACGTTGTAGGTGTCGCCACCGCCGCCAACCTTGTCTGAATGCTCTGAAAAGCTAATCATTTGCATATCACAGCATCTTCTTCCTGTCGGTTAAATTTCGCGTCCGTAGCACGTCATCTCCGTGGTGTAGCAATTTTAATGGCCAGTAGTGGAGTTAATTGCAACTTAATCATTGAGAATCTTTGAGCTGATCGCCAAGGTAAGATGGAATGTCGTTGAGGAATAATTTGTACCAACATAGGGTGTTCATACGATACCTGTGATCTGTGCAACAATGAGCGTCTACTGTTGATTGTTTATTATTATTATTCATTTCAAAACTTTGTTTTCTCTCTTTAAAAAAATTCCAGCTAAGTTCATAGAAATACCGTTATTCATCATTTTTAAATAGCGACTTCGAACTGGCTAGAGTAGACAGACACGGTCGTGGTACACGACACAGAACAGGCATTTATTTGATTTACCGTGAACGGACATTAATTTCAGGTGTCGCGCGTAATGCTGCTAAAAATAGCCCGCGCCACCGCGACGGCCGTGGAGGGAGTCGGCCGCGCCAATAATTTGCAGCCGCTCGGAAGCCCGATTTCATGCTGACGCCGGCGTGATTTATGTCCATAAATCTGCCAGTGAAGTGAGAATAACACTGCAGTAGATAGACGACTACAAAACACCCATACAGCGCGGCGCAGCGCCGGCGATGATTTATTGATATCGGAAACCTACTTCGGCGACACGCCGCGCCGCTGCGCGCCTCGCCGGGACCAAGTGTAGGCCGCGGCAGCACGGCACGGCACGGCACGGCACGGCACCGTGGCCGGACACGCTTCGCCGGTCGATACCGGCAGGAGGCTGGGGGGCTGGGGGGCTGGGGGGCTGGGGGGCTTAGGGGGGCACCTGCCCGCATCCGCACTCGTCTCCAAGCCGCACTTCCGCCGCTCGGTTGCGTACCCGCTCTGTAAAAAGGCGCCTCTATACCAGGACATTCATCAAACACCGCTACTGCACGAGAACTTCAGCCTCACTGAAGTTACGTCGTCCGTCTGCTGCAGATTTGTGAACCAAGTCTCACGCGACGGCACTGTTGTATAAAACATTCTCAGATTTCTTGTTGCGTCAGTTCAGAGTGAAACCTCAAGCTCTTGACGATTACCTCCATAGTCTTCGTCAGGAGCAACTAACTGTCAGAACGGCTTTTTTTCTTTCTTCTTATTTTATTTCCTCACAACGGAGGCCAACTGGCAGCTGATAAAATCCACTTTTCAGCAAAGTGTTACATAAGCCGTGTTTAAAAGACGTTTAACACGTATAAAAAGGTCGTGAATTAGGAAGTCGAGATTAGCCCCTACATTGTCACCTCTTAAACACAACAACTAGCAGATCAATAAATTAACAATTTATTCAAGACTATGTTTATAATACAGCTAACATACAATCAATATAAGAAACAAGCGGCAAATTAGAGTTACTTGATGGACAATAATTACAACTAATTTAAAAGGGTGGCTCAGATAACTTTTTTTTTTTTTTTTTGAGCAGTTGTTGTTGTGGTCTTCAGTCCTGAGACTGGTTTGATGCAGCTCTCCATGCTATTCTGTCCTGTGCAAGTCTCTTCATCTCCCAGTACCTAAAGCAGCCTAAATCCTTCTGAATCTGCTTAGTGTATTCATCTCTTTGTCTCCCTCTACGATTTTTACCCTCCACGCTGCCCTCCAGTACTAAATTGGCGATCCCTTGATGCCTCAGAACATGTCCCACCAACCGATCCCTTCTTCTAGTCAAGTTGTGCCACAAGCTCCTCTTCTCCCCAATTCTATTCAATACCTCCCCATTAGTTATGTGATCTACCCATCTAATCTTCAGCATTCTTCTGTAGCACCACATTTCGAAAGCTTATTCTCTTCTTAACTAAACTATTTATCGTCCATGTTTCACTCCAGTACATGGCTACACTCCATACAAATACTTTCAGAAACGACTTCCTGACACTTCAATCAATACTCGATGTTAACAAATTTCTCTTCTTCAGAAACGCTTTCCTTGCCATTGCCAGTGTACATTTAATATCCTCTCTACTTCGACCATCACAGTTATTTTGCTCCCCAAATAGCAAAACTCCTTTACTACACTCCTGGAAATTGAAATAAGAACACCGTGAATTCGTTGTCCCAGGAAGGGGAGACTTTATTGAAACATTCCTGGGGTCAGATACATCACATGATCACACTTACAGAACCACAGGCACATAGACACAGGCAACAGAGCATGCACAATGTCGGCACTAGTACAGTGTATATCCACCTTTCGCAGCAATGCAGGCTGCTATTCTCCCATGGAGACGATCGTAGAGATGCTGGATGTAGTCCTGTGGAACGGCTTGCCATGCCATTTCCACCTGGCGCCTCAGTTGGACCACCGTTCGTTCTGGACGTGCAGACCGCATGAGACGACGCTTCATCCAGTCCCAAACATGCTCAATGGGGGACAGATCCGGAGATCTTGCTGGCCAGGGTAGTTGACTTACACCTTCTAGAGCACGTTGGGTGGCACGGGATACATGCGGACGTGCATTGTCCTGTTGGAACAGCAAGTTCCCTTGCCGGTCTAGGAATGGTAGAACGATGGGTTCGATGACGGTTTGGATGTACCGTGCACTATTTAGTGTCCCCTCGACGATCACCAGTGGTGTACGGCCAGTGTAGGAGATCGCTCCCCACACCATGATGCCGGGTGTTGGCCCTGTGTGCCTCGGTCGTATGCAGTCCTGATTGTGGCGCTCACCTGCACGGCGCCAAACACGCATACGACCATCATTGGCACCAAGGCAGAAGCGACTCTCATCGCTGAAGACGACACGTCTCCATTCGTCCCACCATTCACGCCTGTCGCGACACCACTGGAGGCGGGCTGCACGATGTTGGGGCGTGAGCGGAAGACGGCCTAACGGTGTGCGGGACCGTAGCCCAGCTTCATGGAGGCGGTTGCGAATGGTCCTCGCCGATACCCCAGGAGCAACAGTGTCCCTAATTTGCTGGGAAGTGGCGGTGCGGTCCCCTACGGCACTGCGTAGGGTCCTACGGTCTTGGCGTGCATCCGTGCGTCGCTGAGGTCCGGTCCCAGGTCGACGGGCACGTGCACCTTCCGCCGACCACTGGCGACAACATCGATGTACTGTGGAGACCTCACGCCCCACGTGTTGAGCAATTCGGCGGTACGTCCACCCGGCCTCCCGCATGCCCACTATACGCCCTCGCTCAAAGTCCGTCAACTGCACATACGGTTCACGTCCACGCTGTCGCGGCATGCTACCAGTGTTAAAGACTGCGATGGAGCTCCGTATGCCACGGCAAACTGACTGACACTGACGGCGGCGGTGCACAAATGCTGCGCAGCTAGCGCCATTCGACGGCCAACACCGCGGTTCCTGGTGTGTCCGCTGTGCCGTGCGTGTGATCATTGCTTGTACAGCCCTCTCGCAGTGTCCGGAGCAAGTATGGTGGGTCTGCCACACCGGTGTCAATGTGTTCTTTTTTCCATTTCCAGGAGTGTATTTTAAGTTTCTCATTTCCTAATCTAATTCGCGCAGCATCACCCGACTTAATTCGACTACATTCCATTATCCTCGTTTTGCTTTTGTTGATGTTCATCTTATACCCTCCTTTCAAGACATTGTCAATTCCGTTCAACTGCTCCTCCAAGTCCTTTGCTGTCTCTGACAGAATTACAATGTCATCGGCAAACCTCAATGTTTTTATTTCTGCTCCTTGGATTTTAATACCTTCTCCGAACTTTTCTTTCGTTTCCTTTACTGCTTGCTCAATATACAGATTGAATAGCATCGGGGAGAGGCTACAACCCTGTCTCACTCCCTTCCCAACCACTGCTTCCCTTTCATGTCCCTCGACTCTTATAACTGCCATCTGCTTTCTGTACAAATTGTAAATAGCCTTTCGCTCCCTGTATTTTACCCCTGCCACTTTCAGAATTTGAGCAGTAACAAGCACAATATGTTGCACTTAAAATAATTCATTGGCAAGCAAATTTAATTTCTTTTAACTATACATGAGAGATGTTAAATGTTTATCAAATGGGCAATGACGCCAGGCTGCCCTGGAAAAAAGGTAACTTAACTTAAAATACCGGAAGCAGCAGACCAGCCGTCCAAAACAACGCCTAAACGCCGTGGACCAACAGGGAGTCTCTTCACATTAGACGACACGTCACGGCTTCTGCGCACCGAAGCGGAACGTGGCGCCGCTCCCACACACCCCAACTCGCAGAAAACTGGAACACAAACAGACCCTAGAAAACACGGCAAACACCAAGCAAACATCAATTAATACAAGTGAAGAGATCAACAAACAAAATAAGTTAAAAAAGCAATAAGTGCTTTCAATACTTTCCACAGGTAACACTTAACGATCTACCTTAGGAATCTTGTGTGAAGACACTAATAGAAACGAAACACTTCTTTCGAACTTCTTTTACGTATTGATGTTTCCTGTTTAAGATTGTATTTTTAGTTGGTATATATACATGTTTCTTTGGTTATCAGCTATATTCACCCATTGAACATTAACAAGTAACATTACACAAAAAACATGTTAGAAACATTAATTTGCAAGGTGAATTGTTGTGTGTTTACACAAAAGGGTCCAAACTGGATGATCACAATTCGAGGACGTTTAACTGATTATATGTGTGATTTTTAGTTTGTGAAAAAGTAATTAATTAATTACAACAATTTTATAGCAATTTTTATGTATGCTCTGGACAACTGAGGTATCAAAATTAATTCATGTAATCGTTTCGTATGGAAGTACACTTTAATAATATTGTTTATGATGTATCTCCTCTTAGTTTCTGCTTGTTAAATTTCACCAAGATCTCTGTGACAGTTACATAGGTTTTTTTGTACGAGGGTTAACATCAAGGATGCCTCCGATGGAAAGCTGTTGATCTTAGGAAGAATAAGGAACATCAGAGTTCAACTTCCGGCTACAGTGAGATCATTACGGACGGAGGGAAAGCTCGAATTACGAAAGAACGGGGAAGGAAATCGGCTTTACCTTTTTAAGAGAACCATCCCGCCACTTGCCTAGAGCGATCTGGGGAAACCACTAAATACCTAAACCTCGATCACCGAACCCGGATATGAACCATCGTCCTCCCAAATATGACTCCAGTGTGCTGACCACTGCGCCGTATCGCTTGATTTTGGTGATTACGATCAGCCATGTAATGAAGGAAATTAGAACCTAAGACGTACACTGTGTGGTCAAAAGTATCCGGACACTGCCAGAAACATACGTTTTTCTTATTACGTGCAATGCGCTGCTGCCTACTGCCAGATGCTCTACATCAGCGACCTCAATAGTCATTAGACGTCGTGAGAGATCAGAATGGGACGCTCCGCGGAACTCGCGGACGTCGAACGTGGTCACGTGACTGGGTGTCACTTGTGTCATACATCCGTACGTGAAATTTTCATACTCCTAAACACC
Organism: Schistocerca serialis cubense; assembly: GCF_023864345.2. Lineage (NCBI taxonomy): Eukaryota > Metazoa > Arthropoda > Insecta > Orthoptera > Acrididae > Schistocerca > Schistocerca serialis. The sequence continues at coordinate 507,500,541 of NC_064643.1, read as the reverse complement.
CCTAGGACCATCATTGTTTCCGATGTGATGTGGAAACGAGAAGGGACACGTACAGCACAAAAGCGTACAGACCGACCCCGTAAGTTGACTGACAGAGACCGGAGACTGTTGAAGAGGTTCGTAATGTGTAATAGGCAGACATCTATCAAGACCATCACACAAGAATTCCAAATTGAATCAGGATCCACTGCAAGTACTACGACAGGCGGGAGGTGAGAAAACTTGGATTTCATGGTCGAGCGGCTGCTCATAAGCCACACATCACGCCGGTAAACGCCAAACGACTCCTCGCTTGGTGTTGTGGCAACATACGTCCTCAATTATTTGCTGGATGTATTCCAATCTGTGTCTTCCTCTACAGTTTTTGCCCTCTATACCTCCCTCTACTGCCATGGAGGTCATTCCCTCATATCTTAACAGATGTCCTATCATCCTGTCTCTTCCCCTTATCAGTGTTTTCCAATTATTCCTTTCCCCTCCGATTCTGCGCAGGACCTCCTCATACCTTACGTTATCAGTCCACCTAATTTTCAACATTTGTCTATAGCACCACATCTCAAATGCTTCGATTCTCTTCTGTTCCGGTTTTCCCACAGTCCATGTTTCACTATCATACAATGCTGTACTCGAGACGTACTTTCTCAGCAATTTCTCCCCAAATTAAGGCCGATATTTGATATAAGCAAACTTCTCTGCGTCAGCAATGCCTGTTTTGCCATTGCTAGTCTGCTTTTGATGTCCTCCTTGCTCCGTCCGTTACTGCCTAGGTAGGAGAATTCCTTAACTTTGTAAGTAGGCTGTTTATGTTTTCTCTATGTAAGTAGGCTGTTTATGTTTTCTCTATGTAAGTAGGCTGTTTATGTTTTCTTATTGGCAACGTTACGTAGCGCTCAATATGAAAATCACTGGCTGTGCTGTGTGCAGTCTGTGGAAGGACTGCAGTGGGTCTGCACCTCTGGTGGCCCACCAATACCGTAATCTCTACCAGGACTACAGTGGGTCTGCTCTGTGATGACCTACCTACCAATATTCTTCAAAACTTCGACTGACTCTGCTGTGGGTTTGCTCTGTTGTGGCCCATTACCTGTCAGCATGTCAAGAGTCAGCACTGTCTTTCCGTTGGAAGGACAACACTACTTCTTCAAGACTGTATGGAAATCCACTACTTCTGTGTGCAATTTCTTTTATAAATGAGAAACTGTATTTATTATTATGATGAATGATCAGGACTATCTTTATGGACTGTGAGAAAATTTTAGCTTTTGACCAACATTGTATCAATAAGTGTGTGCATTTTATATCTTTGTTACTGTAATTGTGAAAAATTTTTGTCAAATCTGTATTGGCCAGTGCCCAACACCATTTGTAAAATTTTTTGTGGGTAGCATGGGGGCTATGTAAGTAGGCTGTTTATGTTTTCTCTATGTAAGTAGGCTGTTTATGTTTTCTCTATGTAAGTAGGCTGTTTATGTTTTCTTATTGGCAACGTTACGTAGCGCTCAATATGAAAATCACTGGCTGTGCTGTGTGCAGTCTGTGGCTAGTTTGCATTGTTGTCTGCCATTGTAGTGTTGGGCAGCGGCAGCTGGATGTGAACAGCGCGTAGCGTTGCGCAGTTGGAGGTGAGCCGCCAGCAGTGGTGGATGTGGGGAGAGAGATGGCGGAGATTTGTAATTTGTCATGAACTGGTATATTTATATATGATGATATCAAGGTAAATACATTGTTTGTTCTTTATTAATATCTTTCATTTGCTAACTATCCCTATCAGTAGTTAGTGCCTTCCATAGTTTGAATCTTTTATTTAGCTGGCAGTAGTGGCGCTCGCTGTATTGCAGTAGCTTGAGCAGCGAAGATTTTTGTGAGGTAAGTGATTTGTGAAAGATATAGTTTAATGTTAGTCAGGGCCATTCTTTTGTAGGGAATTTTGAAAGTCAGATTGCGTTGCGCTAAAAATATTGTATGTCAGTTTAAGCACAGTCATATATAAAATTGTTGAAAGGGGACGTTTCAACTTCATCTACTTCGTGACCATCAACCCTGATGTTAAGTTTCTCGCTGTTCTCATTTCTGCTACTTCTCATTACCTTCGTCTTTCTTCGACTTACTCTCAATCCGTACTATGTACACATTAGACTGTTCATTCCGTTCAGCAGATCATGTAATTGTTCTTCACTTTCACTTAGGATAATAATGTCATCACCGAGTCGTATCACTGATATCCTTTCGACCACAGGCAGCGACGATACTATGGCTGGCAACGATGCATTGTTACAGTGGCCAAAGGCAGACCTTTTTACGACTGCTTTCACCAATTAGGGAGGGAATGGCGCCCCGGCAATTGTTCTTGGACAAGCGGTGTGTGTTCCTCCGTTTTCTGCGGGTGTTTTCACGATGTTTCCGTGGTATTTTTGTAAGAGCAATATCAGCAACGCTTACGAATAAAATTTGATACCCAAATGGGCTGGCACTGCAGGATGCCCGATTCTGTATCCCCGGAACGGCTATTGCGGGTTTTGAGAGTCCTGTATGATGCTGTGAGATGTGCAAGGATTCGAGGAACAGATTTTGCCTTCTTCTGGAGGGTTTCTATACAGTACACGGGGAGGATATGTGATTGGTGCACTTGAGCACTAGAATTTTCGGTTGGTGATTTTTAACTTTTTGGTTCGTGCGCCACATGGGGTGTTTTGGGGACTTGAGTGAAACGTGTGGAAGCCAGGAATTTCGTCGGGGGCTGTGAAGAAGTGAGGACGAATCGTGCTCTCGCCGAGATGGAGGGAGACCGATGCGGTCTGTCGCCGTGAGGAAAAGAGTTGGTTTTTTGCACAGTGGCTGTGTCTGGGGTGAGAGTACGTGGTTCGCTTCGGCTTCGGTGCGGTAAGGTGTAACCGTACGGAAGAAGCAGGCGGAGGTCCACCACTCGCACTCTAACATAGAGACGCTCTGTTTAAGCATTGGAGAATTCTATGTGCTTGTGGTGATCATATCGCAGTACCGACATTAGCCATCTTTACTGTGAATTTCACCGTTGCTCTTACAGCAGCAGTCGCTGACCGATATAAGGAAACTGGGGCAGTTGCGAGCAGTAGAAGTACAACGACTCAACCGTATTATCTGGAGGCAGATTGCGTTATCCGGTACCAAAGTTAAAGTCAATCTGCCCCGCCCTCCGTCTTCCCCTCCCTCCCCAATTCCCCGCCCCCCCTCCTGTGCAACTGTATTAACTGCTGTATGTCAATACACTTCATTTTATCAAACTCGAGCATGAATGTAATCTGTTTGGTGTGTTGATCTATGTAATATATCATTAATCTATTTTTGAGATAAATATTCAATGCCATCTGCTGCCCAGTTAGACAGTTTTATCTTTTTTTATATGAGCAATAATAGGTGTAGTCTTGGAATAAATACATTATGTGAACATCACTTTCACTGCACATGGCCAAATAAATTGACATTCGTGATTAGATTCTGTTGTGCATAAATTTAACAGTAGTGCAACTGAGAAAGGCGCTGGGTATTCTATGTCTTAGAGATATTCAGATGCAGAAGTTCATCAGAGGTACCGACATATATGCACACTAACAGGACATCATGTAACCGCGACCTTCCGACTCTTCTGTGGTAACGACTTCATCACGTTGACCAGTACACCTTTGATTTATGCAAACGTTGGTTCCCTTAAAAGCGTACATATAATTCTCAAAACATAAAATGCTCGATTTAAAAAGCAGAAAAAATGAATTTCACATTGTGTACTGGGTCAGTTTTCTACAGCCATTCCAAGTTTGAAGTTCTGCAGCTGTGCAAGTGTATGGACTCCGATAAACGAGAGAAGACATAACGTTTTACTTCTCACTTCGACAAAGTATAGTTATGTACATAATTTGTAATTTGTTTGTAGGTACCTACGTGGAATTCTAATATACGAAGTGTGTTCAGTAGGTAATGCAACACTCTTTATCTGAAACTAAGTTGCTTTTATTCAGGATTCCAATACACCATATTATTCCACACAATTTTGGCTACAAATCTCTATTCTTCAACATCATTTCCGTACAATGGGGTGGCCTCACGCCACCTTGATGTAGGGGTCTGTATGCATGCGTGGTACCACTCCGCTAGTCGACGTCGGAACTAAAGTCTTGCTGCAACAGTAATCTCCCCGTCATCCACGCACTGCTTACCAAGGAGCATATCCTTCATTGGGCCAACATGAGTTGTGGTCTTCAGTCCAGAGACTGGTTTGATGCAGCTCTCCATGCTTCTCTATCCTGTGCAAGCTTCTTCATCTCCCAGTAACTACTGCAACCTACATCCTTCTGAATCTGCTTAATGTATTCATCTCTTGGCCTCCTCCTATGATTTTTACCCTCCACGTTGCCCTCCAATACAAAACTGATGATCCCTTGAGGACTCAGAACATTTTCTATCAACTGATCCCTTCTTCTAAAATTGTGCTACAAGTTTCTCTTCTCCCCAGTTCTATTCAATACCTCCTCATCAGTTATGTGGTCCACCCATCTAATGTTCAGCATTTTTCTGTAACACCACATTTCGAAAGCTTCTATTCTCTTCTTGTCTACACTATTTATCGTCCATGTTTCACTTCCATACGTGGTTACACTCCACACAACTAGTTTCAGAAACGACTTCCTGATACTTAAATCTATACTCGATGTTAACAAATTTCTCTTCTTCAGAAACGCTTTCCTTGCCATTGCCAGTCTACATTTTATATCCTCCCAACTTCGACCACCATCAGTTATCTTGCTACCCAAATAGCAAAACTCATCTACTACTTTTAGTGTCTCATTTCCTAATTTAATTCCCTCAGCATCACCTGATTTAATCAGACTACATTCCACTATCCTAGTTTTGCTTTTATTGATGTTCATCTTATATTCTACTTTCAAGACACTGTCTATTCCGTTCAACTACTCTCCCATGTCCTCTGCTGGGCCAGAATATGGACATCGGGAAGTGCGAGATCCGCGATGTAAACTGGATGACGAAGAACAGTCCAGCGAAGATTTTGAGCCGCCCTGTCCCCCCGCGTTCGCAGACTAGTGTGAAGCATTGTGTTGGTTTCCTTCACTGTCTGGTGTCCGTAGAAATTCTGCAGACGCCCTAAAAGAAGCTCGATGACAGCTCTCTGCTTGGAACTCACCTCCGTTACAAATGAAGTTCTGAAAGCTACGTATGGCGCCGTCACTTATAGAAACTTCTTGAACCATAGGGGCTGAAACGAGAATATTCCACGATGTCCCACAACAAATTCAGCGTTTTGTCTACCGAAACTGTCAGAAATAAGTGTTGCATTACTGATTGAACGCCTCTCGCACGCTGAAATCTCCGTACATAAGTACCGTAGTACAGTAGCATTCTCCTCTAGTGACGCCCAATGGTACTGTTGCACAGTGATTTCAAAATAAACTAGAACTGCAGACATGTAATTGCAATTAAACAAAAAAAAACATTCGTGACGTTACTGTGTCACGGACCTTGGTCAGGCACAAGCGTGTTTCCCAGATTTGAATCTGTCCCAGTAGTCTTCAAAAATGGTTCAAATGGCTCTGAGCACTATGGGACTTAACATCATGTCCCCTAGAACTTAAAACTACTTAAACCTAACTAATCTAAGGACATCACTCACATCCATGCCCGAGGCAGGATTCGAACCTGCGACCGTAGCGGTCTCGCGGTTCTAGACTGAAGCGCCTAGAACCACTCGGCCACCAGCGGCCGGCTGCAGTAGTCTTCTAGTCCTGTCTTGTGTCGAAGGACTCGAGCGTTTAAAACATCTCGCATTGTCTACTGGATGATCTGCAGAGAACCTGGGTGCGTTTACGTATTTCGCCGGAAGACAGTTCCTCGGGTTTTGCTGACTAGTACTCTACATTGGTCAGCACTGCTATCTCAGAACCGTTCCGCACCACATTAAATCAGACAAAGTGAGTACGCATCCAGCCGGTGCGGCGGTCTCCCTCGGAATGCAGCGAAAGAGGCCCTGTATGTATTACTCGGCGAGTTCATAGCGGCCCCACGGAAGCGTTCTTCCCCCAGCGCCAGGGGCCAGCAGCAATTTCCGATGGAGAGCGCACGCCGGCGGAAGCCCCGCAGCAGATCTCGATTATCCGCAGGGAATTTGAGGCGAGATTTATGCCCGGGCCGGAGCCACTAACTGCCCGAATTTGTCAACGCGGCGCAGCCAGCGAGTTTCCTCGCAAGCCATTACGGCCAATCCGAGCCGCGCGCAGCGCTGCGGTGCGGTGCGCTATTTTTCCGGGGCGCGTTAGCTATCTGCGGCCAGCGGGAGGCGCCGGCGGGTCCTTTTACTGCTGTAAACACACAGGGGCCTTCTGGGAGCGCCGACCATCAATCGCGTGCCGTCTTCGCCCAGTTAACAATCCATTCCCGCTGTCGGCGGCGGCGGTTGCGGCGGCTGCTGCGGCGTCGGCGGCGGTGGCTGGGTGGCCTGGAGCGGAGATATCGAGCTGCCATTCCAGGGGCGGGCGGTAAATCTCCAGGGCCGCTTCGCTATCTGGTGGCCGAGGTGGCGTCGCGACGCCGCCACCGACGCCCAGGTGCCCCCACGAATCCGCACAGTTCCTGCTACGCTGGCGAATCAAATTCTACCGACTATTTCCTATTTGTGTGTTGTATGTAAATAGGAGGTTCAAATGGTTCTAATGGCTCTGAGCACTTTGGGACTTAACTTCTGAGGTCATCAGTCCCCTTAGAACTACTTAAACCTAACTAACCTAAGGACAACACACACATCGATGCCCGAGGCGGGATTCGAACCTGCGACCGTAGAGGTCGCACGGTTCCAGACTGTAGCGCCTAGAACCGCTCGGCCACCCCGGCCGGCAAACGTTTCTGTTCTGTGAATTGTACGTAAGCAGGAGGGAGACATGGTTTCTGTTCTGTGAGGGTCACCCCAACTTTTAGCGTGCTACGGATGCCTAGTATTTTAGGAGGCGTGCTGAAAAGTAATTCCACTGTTTTTATGTGAAAACTCTTAAGCTTTTTTAAGTAATACTAACGCCATTAACAAATGGCTCTGAGCACTATGGGACTTAACATCTGAGGTCATCAGTCCCCTAGAACTTAAAACTACTTAAACCTAACTAACCTAAGGACATCACACACGTCCATGACCGAGGCAGGATTCGAACCTGCGACCGTAGTGGTCGGGCGGTTCCAGACTGAAACACCTAGAACCGCTCGGCCACACCGGCCGGCCGACATTAGCATTCCACTCTTTTATTTTTCATGTCTACATATTTACTTCTAACATAGTCATCCTGATTACGAACACATTGCTCCCCACAAGATACCGTCATTGTTGAATGTCTGACATTTTGAGTTTGGATGCCATTAGGAACCACTTGCTCAACTGCCACAATATTAATATTGGAAACAAGAAAATTGGCATCATCGGTCGTAAGCGGTTTGATATTATTTATTCCTCCAAATCGATTATTCTTCACACTGATGGGTTTGCTTCGTATAGTTATGCACGTTTAGGGTATTTTTTCTACGAAGCGTAACGCAGTCGCTTACTACACTCGTCATTTACCGTTGATGCAAAAATAAATGTTAATGTAAACTGATGGTGTGAAAACTATTATTACTTGTCAGAGTTCTTCGAGTATTCGCATTTGGGAGAGCGACGGTTCAGACCAACGTCCGTCAGTTCTCATTTACATTTTCCGCTATTTTCCCTAAATAGCTTACGGCAAATGCTGGAATGGTTCGTTCGAAAGAGAGCGGCCACTTTCCTCCTCCATCCTTTCCTGTTCCGAGATTGTTCTCCGTCTCTAATCACGTCGGTGTCGACGGGACGTTAAACACTAATCTCCTCCTTTTTCTCTTCAGTTATTAATGTCTGTTTATGTTTTTGAACGGTACGTCAGAGAGCGTATTACTCTCATTGCTGTATTTTTATATTATTTATCTTCTTGATTTTTTGATTTAGAGAGATTGTGTTTTTAAGTTTAATAGGTGCTTCATGTACGTGTAAGCTGTAAGATAAGTTCAAAATTTGTTCATTATCTGCTATTTTCTTCTGTATTGATGCCATGTTGAAGTTGTAATATGTGCTCTTGCTGCGTACGTCTTCAAGATTTTAATATCTGGTGCACACTATACATTACAATTGTAATGTATTTAATGTGAATTATGCCTATGGTTTGTAGCATGGTCGTCATTCTGGATTTTATGCCTTATACTTTTTTAACACTGAAGACGGTTACACAGTGATTGCTGTAGTAAATGATTTCAAACCTCTTACGACCGACGCTGCCATTTTCTTGTTTACAGTGTTTGAATTCGTTGCCGGAGCTACAGCCTCACCTGTGCTTGCACCACTTGATCACCATCAAGTGAGGCGCTCGAAGGTGTTCTTTAAGTTTGCAAATAGATTAAAATCAGATGGAACCAAATCGGGAATGTATGGCGGATGACTGATGACAGTGAACCAAAGGCGTCGGATTGTTGCAGATGTCACAGTGCTCGTAGGGTCTGGCGTTGTCATGCTGAAAGAGACAGTATTCCATGTGCGCTTAGAAACTCGACTACGGTACGCTGTTTCTCATGCATCGACAGAGGTACGCTATAATTCGGTGTCCTCTACCGGCAAGGATTGTAACTTGCCTTGGCGAAGCGAGACATTCGACCAAGTAATATGTTTCGGGAGACACCCTTAGAGCTATCATCAAGATGAGTCGGTGACAGGATGAAAATCACTTGACACAATACTGTGGAATAAATGCGCATGTAGCAGAGGTGGCACAGTTGGCATCAGGAATGTCAGAGAAAACGTTATGCATCGAAAGGAAAATTGCAGTTACGGTGTAACTGTGTCTTCCCTGAAATGCTGTGGCTCGTTAACTGCGCAATGAATTATCGGGAGTACTTTTTGCTTGACATCTGTTGTCTTCGGCAACTCGCAACCTAAATGTCACATTCCAAACTAACCTCGGTCTTGGACTTCGTCAGTTTGTCACCACATCAGACATTCTCTCCACTGCCCATATCGCATAGAAATGCAGTCAATCACCTCCTGTCATGCATCAGGCAGTTACCAACTGCAGCACGCAACGGAATCTAAGATTAAAACACTGCATTTTAGCCAATTTAAGAGTAAAATATAGCAAGTAGAGAGTCAGCAAATGGTCAGTTTTTATCAATTGTGTGGTTCATTAGTAACAGCGGTGGCATGTGCTGGAATGCCAAGCAGCAAGGATTCAGAACAACAATCTCTCTAAGAGCGCAGACGTGAAATGAGTGCTTTCCATGATTTGTATAGCTGGAAACAGCCACTTTTGTTGCCGACAGTTTTATCTCTGGGGCTTGCTTGTTTATTGCGCAGTATTGTGTCAGGTGGCTTTCATTCTCTCACCGGGAGAGACAGGTGTATGGTTGTCAGTCGATATACCGGAAGAGAAAATGATACTGTCACGGATGTACACCCGAAAGGTAATGGATTATTCTATCCACCGGGGAAACTTAAGAAACACACGTTTTATTTAGATCGGTGCAGAGTTCATCAGTTTAGCGGAGCTGACAACACATCCTAGTTCAGGGCGGTAGACCACTTCATAAGCGTTGGTCATAAGATTTAAAAGGTAGGTTAAACGTGCCATGCTATTCATACAAGAAAAATATCAGCAACAAACTCTCACAAGTTCTACAGAAGTATCGAGCACAAAGTATTTTTATTAATATATGACATCGATTCAGTGCCGTAAGTTTCATCATCAAATACAAGAAGTTTGGCTGTAAATAGCATTTCAGTGTAAATTCCAGTACCGTAAACATCTGAGAACGGTCCTTACGGCATTAAAACAGATCGTGTTGCTAAAAATACGTCGTGATCGAGACAGAATTGTTTTCTATTACTAATATTGCAGTCGCTACATTCCTGTGAGAATGTCACTATTACAAAAATGTTTTGAACAAGTAATAATTTTGCACTGTATAAAATCTTACGCTAGGAACAGGATAGGGAACACACGTAACTAGAAGATGAGTTTATGAACAATAGGGTAGATGGATATGGTGATTGAGAGAGGTAAGAACAAGGGAAGTGCTATTTCTTTCAGCCTCCGTTCGGAAATATCAGTCACTGGTTGCCTTTACCTGGCGGCAATGTTTCCTGGAAGTCGTCAGCCCATAAGCTCATCCGTGTAGGCTATCATCTGAAAAACATACTGGTAACTATTGCTTTCGACGTACCATCCTTGTTTCTCCTAGTTTACTTTATTTTCAACGAGCGAGGTGGTGCAGTATTAGCACATTGGACTCACACCACGGAGGACGATGCTACAAATACGTATCTGACCATCTAGATGTAGTCTCTGATAATCCATTGAGGAGAGTAGGATAGCAGCCGTACATGAAGTACTGGAATAATGATAACTGAAACAAACAGTTGTATTGTAGTCCAAGACTCTGTTGCTCTTTGTCACTGTCGTTAGTTTATTGATGGTAGATTACGCTTTGGGCCCTGAAGATGTCGCTTTTTGCGTCGGAACTGGTAGCACGTTTTGAATAAACGACACTGAATTACAATACAGCTATTGGTTTGTTATCATTATTCAAGCATTCAGATTCATGTTTTCCTTTATTTTGCTAAATCGGTCCTACAAATTTAGGGATGGTTCCTTTGAATGGGCGCAGACCAGAGCGGCCGCGCTGTTCTAGGCGCTACAGTCTGGAGCCGAGCCACCGCTACGGTCGCTGGTTCGAATCCTGCCTCGGGCCTGGATGTGTGTGATGTCCTTAGGTTAGTTAGGTTTAATTACTTCTAAGTTCTAGGCGACTGATGACCTCAGAAGTTAAGTCGCATAGTGCTCAGAGCCATTTGAACCATCTGAACCTTTGAATGGGCACGGCCAATTTCCTTTCCCATTCTTGAATCATTCCGAGCTTCTGCTCCGTTTCTGATGATTTCGGTATCGATGGGACATCAGCTCCTATCTTCCCTCCTTTTCATTTGAGATATTACAGCGTGTATGCCTGGACACTACTCTCTGAATCCTGCCTTCTCTTTCACCACGCCAGGGCCTTCATCAGACGTTATGCTAACGAACTATTGCAGGATAAATACATACTCACACCAGATTTCATAGAAACAGCTTACTGTTTTGCGTAAAATCGAAAAGGCTTGTATGTTATTGTAACTATATGACAGAATAAAACTGACGAACTTGTCGCTAGGCACACCCACATTTTCACCAGTTTTAGCAATATCGATGTTTCTATGTTACAGGGAAAGTGGTGGAAAACAGTAAGTGGTTTAAATCTCCTCCTTATTTCATCTTACAATTACAGGAAGGGTTAACCTTGATGTCTATACGACGTACGTGGGTAGGAGTTGAAGCACATTGGCGCGCATTCGTATCAGGGTACTAATCAGCTTCATGCAGGTCGGAAATTGACGAAATCAGGGTAATTTCTATTTCCTGGATCGCAGCATAGTACTGACCTTTGACAAATTCTCTCGCCATTCTGATTGTGCCACGTTCGTGTACAGAGCCGACTGCTCGCGGACTGGTTCCTATTGCTTTCACGATGGGCGCACCATAAAACGTTTCCTGTGGGGGACTACGGCGAGCGCCGTAAGAAGAAGCGCCCCACTGCTGAGGCCGCAGTAAAAAACTTTTAATTTCGCCGTAGATTAGCGAAGTCCTGCGAAGGCGGGCGGGCCAGCCAGCCGTAATTAATGCGCGACACTGCCGCCGGCATACGAATGTTTGCTGAGTTACGCGCGCGACGTGATCCGCGGGGCGGCCAGGCTTATCACCGCGTGTGAGCGAGCCGCTTGCCGCAGGGCCGCGGGAGTGGCCGCGAACTCGCAGCCACTGCTCAGTTGGTTTCCTCATTCTGACTTGCCACGACGCGCTGGGAATCTGCCATTTTCATCCTGTTAGCAAAAAGAATTTTAACTTTGTATACAAGTTATAGTGAGGTGACAGAACTCATACGATAGCGAAAAGTGCATATAAAGATGGCGGTAGTACCGTGTACACAAGGTATAAAAGGACAGTACATTGGCGGTGCTGTCATTTTCATGCGAAGAAGTTTCCGGCTTGAATATGGCCGCGTGACGGGAATCAGCAGACAATGAACGAGGAATGGTAGCTGGTGCTAGACGCATGGAACGTTCCACTTCCGATGTCATTAGGGGAATCAGTGTTCCGAGATCCACAGTGTAAAGAATATGTCGAGAATACCAAATTTCAGGCATTTCCTCTAGCCACGGACAAAGCAGTGACTGACGGCCTTCACTTAATGACTGAGACCAGTGGCGTTACGTAGACTTGTCAGTGCTTACAGACAAGCAAGACTGCCGGAATGAACCGCAGAAATCAATGTCAGACCTACGATAAACCTATACGTTACGACAGTTCGGCAAAATTTGTTGTTAATGAGCTATGGCAGCAACCGACCGACGGGACTGCATTTGCTAACAACACGACGTCGCCTTCAGCATTTCTCCTGGGCCCGTGACCATTTCATTTGGGCCGTAGAATATGCAAAACCGTGACGTGGTGAGTTGAGTCTTGATTTCATTTGGGAAGAGCCCACGAAGTCATGGACCGAATTGTCAACAAGACATTGTAAAAGCTGGTGGTGCCTCCACAATGGTGTGGCCTGTGTTTAGATGGAACAGATTGGGTCCTCTAGTCAAACTGAGCCGATCATTGATTGGAAATGCTTCTGTTCGTCTACCTAGAGACAATTTGCCGCCATCCATGGACCTCATTTTCCCCAAACAACGATGAAATTTTTATCGATGACAATGTGCCGTGTCGCCGAGCCACAATTGTTCACACACAGAGTTGGCGTTAGGCCGAAACAGAGCTTCGTTCTCAGCACCACATCCGCCTGCAGCGACGTGTGCTGCTCTGAAGCTATGTTCGGTGGTTGGGGTGGTGCTCGGGTGGTGCAATGCTGTTTCCTTCTTGTGTCAAAAGTGGTGCCACGTGATTTTATAGAAAATCAGACTGAACTTAATAATAGCTACCACTTGAGAGAGTCTATAGCTTTCAGACCTAGCTGAAACAATAAAACAGGTTTATCTGACAAAATCAACTCTTATCTGAACACTTGTCATAAATGAAGCACCTTAACCATCACACACAGCTTTGTTAAAAACAGAAGTTCATACGTATAAGTTGTGCCATGAAATAGGTATTTCAAGACATGTCTGAATTCCCGTCTATCTTGCAGGCCGCACCAGTACACCTCAGGTGCTCTGGTGAGGTAGACGATATTCGTAACCGCTTGTCAGCAAGAAGAGCACTATGTTGAGGCGTGAAGTGGCATGTTGGCAGAGCTGAATCGTATATGTGGTGTCGTTTCTTTCGGACATATCCGAAAGAACAGTCATAATTTCTGATCCTGCATCCACTATGCGTCAAGACAGAAAGCGATTAAAGACATCAGTTGCCAGTGGGCAGTGATTGGTATCAATGGCGCAAGTTGAAAACTTGTGTCCTACCGGGTTTCGAAAATGAGTCTCCTGCTTAATAGCCAGGTGAGCTGACCCCAGTACTATATGTACACAGCGATCGTCGGAATCCCAACTCAGACCGTTATTCTTAACGTCAACCGCATACTACTGACGTAGTGCCCACGTTCATTGGCCGCATTATTCGATAAAAGTCAGTGCCCACTGGCAGGTAATGTCTTCCAACCACAATGACCGGCAATTTTCCTTTGTGTCATGTTTCATAGTGATTTCAGGATCAAAATTTGTATTTGATTTTTCGGAGATGTCCAAAAGAACAGACAGCACATACACTCCTGGAAATGGAAAAAAGAACACATTGACACCGGTGTGTCAGACCCACCATACTTGCTCCGGACACTGCGAGAGGGCTGTACAAGCAATGATCACACGCACGGCACAGCGGACACACCAGGAACCGCGGTGTTGGCCGTCGAATGGCGCTAGCTGCGCAGCATTTGTGCACCGCCGCCGTCAGTGTCAGCCAGTTTGCCGTGGCATACGGAGCTCCATCGCAGTCTTTAACACTGGTAGCATGCCGCGACAGCGTGGACGTGAACCATATGTGCAGTTGACGGACTTTGAGCGAGGGCGTATAGTGGGCATGCGGGAGGCCGGGTGGACGTACCGCCGAATTGCTCAACACGTGGGGCGTGAGGTCTCCACAGTACATCGATGTTGTCGCCAGTGGTCGGCGGAAGGTGCACGTGCCCGTCGACCTGGGACCGGACCGCAGCGACGCACGGATGCACGCCAAGACCGTAGGATCCTACGCAGTGCCGTAGGGGATCGCACCGCCACTTTCCAGCAAATTAGGGACACTGTTGCTCCTGGGGTATCGGCGAGGACCATTCGCAACCGTCTCCATGAAGCTGGGTTACGGTCCCGCACACCGTTAGGCCGTCTTCCGCTCACGCCCCAACATCGTGCAGCCCGCCTCCAGTGGTGTCGCGACAGGCGTGAATGGAGGGACGAATGGAGACGTGTCGTCTTCAGCGATGAGAGTCGGTTCTGCCTTGATGCCAATGATGGTCGTATGCGTGTTTGGCGCCGTGCAGGTGAGCGCCACAATCAGGACTGCATACGACCGAGGCACACAGGGCCAACACCCGGCATCATGGTGTGGGGAGCGATCTCCTACACTGGCCGTACACCACTGGTGATCGTCGAGGGGACACTGAATAGTGCACGGTACATCCAAACCGTCATCGAACCCATCGTTCTACCATTCCTAGACCGGCAAGGGAACTTGCTGTTCCAACAGGACAATGCAGGTCCGCATGTATCCCGTGCCACCCAACGTGCTCTAGAAGGTGTACGTCAACTACCCTGGCCAGCAAGATCTCCGGATCTGTCACCCATTGAGCATGTTTGGGACTGGATGAAGCGTCGTCTCACGCGGTCTGCACGTCCAGCACGAACGCTGGTCCAACTGAGGCGCCAGGTGGAAATGGCATGGCAAGCCGTTCCACAGTACTACATCCAGCATCTCTACGATCGTCTCCATGGGAGAATAGCAGCCTGCATTGCTGCGAAAGGTGGATATACACTGCACTAGTGCCGACATTGTGCATGCTCTGTTGCCTGTGTCTATGTGCCTGTGGTTCTGTCAGTGTGATCATGTGATGTATCTGACCCCAGGAATGTGTCAATAAAGTTTCCCCTTACTGGGACAATGAATTCACGGTGTTCTTATTTCAATTTCCAGGAGAGTATATTGGCGATGACAGCCAGTGATCCCTTCAGTGCAGATACACACCAAGCTCGAGCTCTTATGGGAAATGGCGAGACGCCGTGAGTAATAAAGCTAATGAACGAGATTTTCACTCTGCAGCGGAGTGTGTGCTGATATGAAACTTCCTGGCAGATTAAAACTGTGTGCCGGACACAGACTCGAACTCGGGACCTTTGACTTTCGCAGGCTAGTGCTCTACCAACTGAGCTACCCAAGCACGACTCACGCCCGTTCGTCACAGCTTTACTACTGCCAGTATCTCATCTCCTACCTTCAAACTTTACAGAAGGTCCGGAGTTCGAGTCTCGATCCAGCACACAGTTTTAATCTGCCGGGAAGTTTCATATCAGCGCATACTCCGCTGCTGAGTGAAAATCTCAGCCTGGAAACATCCCCCAGGCTGTGGCTAATCCATGTCTCCGCAATATCCTTTCTTTCAGGAGTGCTAGTTCTGCAAGGTTCGCAGGAGAGCTTCTGTAAAGTTTGGAAGATAGTGGCAGACGTAATGATCCGAGGTCGGGGCGTGAGTCGTGCTTGGGTAGCTCAATTGCCCGCGAAAGGCATAGGTCCCGAGTTGGTGCCTCGGTCCGGCACACAGTTTTAATCTGCCAGGAAGTTTCAAAGCTAATGAAGACGGACTGCTTCATTAGTGTATCACGAGATGGCGTAGTACGTGTGAGTGTGGTGAGTATTGTGTCCGGTTTGCATTGTGGTCAGTGCATCTGCGTAGTAAGCAGGAGACAGGTACGAATCCCAGTCCAACTCACTGATATAAAACAACGCCCACTAGCAGCTAATTGGCCACATCAGCAGGCTGTGGGAGCCAGCACATGATGCCGTGGTGTGCAACAGTATTCGGTGTGGCGTCATGATCCCAGTATGGTAGCATGGTCAGCCAACCGAGCCTCATTTCCATCAGCATGACTGACCACGAGAGGTGCTCATGTGGGCACGGTTCAGTGTTGTCCGAAAACGGGTGGCCACCATCGCCATCGAGAGAGCAGGCACGGTAGAACAGGCTGTTAATAGGGATCCACCCATTCTGGGGGAAGCTCAACAGCGGCTCCTGCAGTTCAGAGTGCTTAGCATGGAGGCAGCAAAGCAGTGGAGTTGTGAATGGTCACCATGGGCTGCGAACGGCTCTTAGTGCGAGGCATCGTTCGGCTAGAACAGAGGACGGTTTTCGCTTCCATGCCTCCGGAGGTTACAGCAGCTGGGACTCAGGAAGCGTTTGGAGACAAAGGTTTTCGTTTAACGTTTGAAAGACTGACCGTGACTTGTGTCACATAGTTGAGCTGGTTTTGGAGTCTGTGTTGGGGTCAGTGTGCCATCAAGGTCTTAAATTGACTAAACACGCGGGGGCCGACATTGATCCCAAAATTAGTGGAGCACTGCCTTGTATAATTGTATTGTATTTTTACGAGGCACATTAGGCCTTTATGGGGCTTGAATATTGTAAAACAGTAAATTTTTTGAGGAAGTTTGTCTTACTGATAAGCCTTTAGCGACTCAAGTTGCGTTTCTGCGTCTGTCGATATTCATGCTCGTTGTTTGTGTGTCATGTAATTTGTGTGTGTTTGCCCATGTTGCTTGGCTGTAGCTGGATGTCCTTGTGCTACGTTGATGGCTAGCGTGTGTGTTACACACGATTCTAGGTGCCCCAGCGGAGCGAAGTAATTATTTTGAATGATACATGCATGTGCATATTAAGCTCTGCTTATGTAATCAGAGGTGCCCCGACTGAAGATTTTTATTTTCTATTATGGGGTGTGTAAATGGTTCAAATGGCTCTGAGCACTATGCGACTTAACATCTGTGGTCATCAGTCCCCTAGAACTTAGAACTACTTAAACCTAACTAACATAAGGACATCACACACATCCATGCCCGAGGCAGGATTCGAACCTGCGACCGTAGCAGTCGCGCGGTTCCAGACTGGGCGCCTAGAACCGTTAGACCACCGCGGCCGGCGGGGTGTGTAACATTATTTCCATAAATGTCGGGCTTCTAGTAAATGCAGCACAAATTCTTTGCCTGTTTTTAACCCATTTGCTCTGTTAATGCGTTTTGTATTTTTCTGTTAATAAATTGAAATACTGCTGAATAAAAATCCACATCTATACAAACCCTACACTAACTCCACTCCCACCGGAAACCTGCGTTACAGAGTATGTAATAGATGCAATAGCTATTCTGAAATGAAATGGGAGAGCATTTTAAGAAGTACCAATAAACTCCGGTTCTGTAAAGAATACAGCACCATCTATAAAACAGCTTCAAATCAATGACTACCGTACAAATAAGTAAATGCATTTAGTATTTAACATTAAACACGTAAGCGAGAAAGAGCTTGCAAAATGTTTTAAATTATGTTTAAAGTTTGTTGGAAGTCGCTAAGTGCTCTTATTCTCAAATAATGAATGAACATAGTCCGAGCAGTTTGCGCGCCAACTTATGTTGCCTCGAGACATACACACAGCTTCTAGCTCTAATATTTATTTTAGTGAATGAAACTTTCAATTTAAGATTATACCTATTAAAAAGTAAATTATGGCAGCTTTTTAATTTTGGTCGTTAAGTACACGGAATACTGAAAATCAAAATTTTGTCCCGTGGAAGCTTGCAATTGGGACTGTGCTTCATACACCATGAACAATGAATGGGGTTAGTCTTTTAATATTGTGGATGTCGAAAGACTTTTCCTAATAAATCATGGACATGGCTGCTGTGGTTCCAATTAATTGTTTAATACACTACTGGCCATTAAAATTGCTACACCAAGAAGAAATGCAGATGACAAACGGGTATTCATTGGACAAATATATTATACCAGAACTGACATGTGATTACATTTTCACGCAGTTTGGGTCCACAGATCCTGAGAAATCAGTACCCAGAACAACCACCTCTTGCCATAATAACGGCAAGCATTGACTCAAACAGAGTTTGGATGGCGTGTACAGGTGCTTCAACATGATCAAGAGTAGTGACTGGCGTTTTCATGTGGTGAGAGATCTGGATAATGTGCTGGCCAGGGCAGCAGTCGAACATTGTCTGTATCCAGAAAGTCCCGTACAGGACTTGGAACATGCGGTCGTGCATTATCCTGCTGAAATGTAGGGGTTCGCAGGGATCGAATGAAGGGTAGAGCCACGGGTCGTAACAGACCTGAAATATAACGTCCACTGTTCAATGCCCGTCAATGCGAACAAGAGGTGACCGAGACGTGTAACCAATGGCACCCCATACAATCACGCCGGGTGGTACGCCAGTATGGCGATGACGAATACACGCTTCTCATGTGCATTCACCGCGATGACGCCAAACACGGATGCGACCATCATGATGCTGTAAACAGAACCTGGATTCATCTGAAAAAATGACGTTTTACCATTCGTGCATCCAGGTTCGTCGTTGAGTACACCATCGCAGACATTCCTGTCTGTGATGCAGCGTCAAAGGTAACCGCATTCTTCAGTATTCCTGCACGAGTCTTCCAATGTCTTGTTGACTTTATGGTATATTGAGTGGCTGCACTACTCTGGGCAAAAGGAGGTCCGACACAATATTAAGAGGTGTCCCGTGACTTTCGTAGTGCAAATATACCGTCCAGACCAGACTCAGACAGTGAAACACTCGATATCGCGCAGCTCTTTGGTATTCAATAGCGAAGATGTTTAATGCTTCCATTATACCTTAAAAAGGAGAAGAAATATATGAGACATTTATTCCGGAATATTTGCAGGATTCTTATACTGTGTTATAGACAGTAAAGGACATCGTTCAGGGAAAAATATACCAATGCTTCTGAATGGGATGAAATGTCGAACTGTTTCTACGCACTGCGGAACCTGTTCAACTACGCCCGTAGGATCGACGACAAACAGACCACTAGAAACAGAAAAAGTAATGGCACCTACGTTTTCGAGATGCCGTAGCGAAATACATCAGACTTCTTTGAGGCCTATTTTTAGCATTTGCAAATGATGACAGCATATTTGCAATCATGGAGCTACATGGTCAATATGGTTAACATTGGTTAGGTGAGTCAAGTTCAGTTCTGGGTTGCTTTATAAGAAATATGTGTATTTCTGCAATGGACAATCATGTGGCTGTCTCAACGCATGATTTGCACAACTTAATGGATGGTTTGATAATGAACTTAGATTCTAAACTAGTTATCAAGTAATAAAGGAAATTAATATTGCAACTTTGACGGTTCTCTGCAATGTACTGCTTAAGTTAGATATAATACATTTGAATTTAACTGTAAGCTACATTCAGCTGCGTGGTGTTTTGGAGCTGTCTCCCGGACCCCACGATGAGTCTGACGCCTCACAAAATAAGATGGTTTCTCGTGAGCTAATTCAGATTAACAATCAAGCTTGAGATTTCAAAGGCATTTCTACGACTTTTCAGAACGAAATGATGCAATGAATGTAGAAAGCTTGCCACGAGGAAGTTCATAAAGAAATAAAACGTGCGGATTATGTTGCAATAATCGCTGATGAAACCTGAAATGTGTTTTGCGAATTTCATTTCGTTATCGTTCTGCGATACATTATTGATGGAAAACACGTTGAAAGACTTTGGAAACTGTTAATCCATACAGTCGAAATGCTCATACTGTATCGGAGAATATTATGAAACGAACTGAATCCTTAATTGGTGATGATAGGGCAAGAATAGTAACAGAGTAATGACGGTGAAAACGTTAAGAGTGATAGATCAAACGGGTACAGAAATTAACAAAAGACAGACACCCAGATGCAAATTACATCCATTACTATGCACAACACTTCAAAATTACTGTATAATGTCTAAGACACCGGCTATTAATAGTAAGGTGCCCATCTTTTCTGCACGTCTTTCAGGTATTTCTTCTTTCCTTTCAAACTCTCCACAAATGCCGAAAGTGTTCAGAAAGGCTTGCGCCTTGTGTCACAAAGCATGTTTAAGAAAATAACGAGAACATTACTCCAAAGGAAGAGATTCAAACAAGCGAGAGCATGGAACTATTACAAACAAAGCCTGTAAGAAATGGATTTCATTTCCCGGCAACCCTTTTGCAGTAAGATAGTGCCTCATGAGGAGATACATTTTAATCCGTTTCAAAACAAGATAACTGAACTGACGAAAGCAAAACAAGATATTCAGAACATTGAAGCGATATTGCAGAGAATCAGAGATGACGATGATTCCATCATTAACCAGACTATTTTTGAAAATGACGAAATAATGAATGCCAAGAGTCCAAAGATTTTTAATGATTATGAAAAAAAGGGATACTATGTAAGTGGCCGACGTCTTTCATTCCAAAATAAAATTACGTTTTCTATTCGTTGAACACCTCATTGCAACAAACTTATTTAATGTAAATAATTTTGACAAATACATAACATATTTTCGAGACAATTACCTCGGGATTACAGACACGTAGTCATTTTTGGAGAAAAGAAAGATGAAGGCAGAGCCTCATGTCTCTTACGCTAGGTTACAGTTGAGAGAAGTTTCCGATGCATTACCGTTTCTTTCGCTGATTCTGGTGGATGAGTTTCGTGAGATTTTTAAAGCTTTGAAATTGTTAATCAGGATGCTTATCTCGTCTTCAGAAGCTGAGCTCGAGAGAATTAAAACGTTTCAACGAAACCCTATGAAAGTAAAACGCCTAAGTGCATTACAGATGATATCCTGTGAAAGGTCAGAACCCTGTAAAATTGAAAACGTCAACTCAAGACTGATAGATTTGTCAAAAAGAAGGAGCGATGAAAATGTTTTCAACGCCAGTCCTTCTAATTATTTCGAATCTGTCTTCCAAAGCCATGGAGCTACTGCTTTTGGTGAGTACAATGCTTCTAGCTTTAAATGTTGATCCAGATTAGAAATTCTAATTTACCAATGCTCTATTATTTCGCATAATAATTACACTCATGCATAAAAAGTTCTCGGTTTACTTGCCGCGTCAAATTTGGATAACATCCCAAGCTTTCGATGACTACCTCCGTCATCTTCGTCAGTTTTACCCCTGATGTAAATGTAAAAAGAAAACAGTGCTATGTTGGATTTGTTCATGTACTTTTCTCTACAGCGCCAGTTCCTTCTTGATTTTGAATCGAAATTAGTATCTAGTTAGGGATTTTAAGTGGCGCATTGATATATTCGTTACCAAAGCTGTGTTGAGTTCTTCTAGAAATGATTATTAATTTGGGCTTGGATGTCTGCTTATGTTCAGTGGTTACGACGTACACTGTCGTGATTTGAGCTCAGGCTTAATGAGAACCAGTCTTAAGGGGCTCCGGAAAGGCTCAAAATCATGAAAAGTTCCATTTTTACTTTTTTGCGTTTTCTGAATCTGCAGACTATTACCTTTCAATAGATATATAATTTATTCAATTCCGAAGACTACAACTATTTTTAAATTTTTTTTGAAATGTGTTCTACATGGGCGTGACCCACTGTGGCGCTGTTAAACTGCTGTCAAATGGTGTTATTATTAACGTCCGTGTTCATCAAGTACATTTTAGTGATGTGAGATAAAGTATGTGTTGTGGCTAACCTGTGATGGTTCAATATATATCGCTGGTGTGATTGTCGATTGTTTCATGTTTATTTACTCTGTCGTTATCTCGAAAATATTCGTAATTAATTCTGTTTCTTGAGTCTCCGTTTTGTTGAAGTATAATAATGAGTAAAAGTAAAGTTATTAGAAATCCTCTGAAGGCTTTTAAGAAAAGGAGAAATGTTGGAAAGCCAAAGGTATGTGTTATTACTGTAAACAATAAAGACGATAACCAAGTGAGTGAACCTAACCTCTCGAGTACACCTGCCCATAGCAGTCAAAGTGGGAAAGAAAATACTTCACAGAAGACGCTTGGTTCAATGAGTGAAAACTATGAATGTTTTATGGGCGAATCGGATGTGAATGAAATATTTGATATGTCGGTTCCCAAAGGAATTTT
This sequence comes from Schistocerca serialis cubense, assembly GCF_023864345.2. Taxonomy (NCBI): domain Eukaryota; kingdom Metazoa; phylum Arthropoda; class Insecta; order Orthoptera; family Acrididae; genus Schistocerca; species Schistocerca serialis. Next base: position 507,478,319 of record NC_064643.1, on the reverse strand, counting down.
TTCAAACTGTGTAATATGTATTCATTGTAGTGAAGTTGGTCTGGAACTCTCCATAATAAAGCACGTAGGACTTGCTAGTGAAATACAACTGAAATGTGATAAGTGTTCATACATGACCACATTTTGGAACAGTGTTGCAGTAACTGCAACTGAAGAAAATGGTAGCAAAATCTACGAACACAACAACGAGCGATGCTTGCTTTAGACAAGGAACGCCTTCGGGCTGCAGACAGGGCTGTAAAGAGTCTAGAAATACAAGCAAGAGTAAACAGGAGGAGGAACAAGAGGAAGCTGGAGGAGGAGTTGGCAGAGGATGAAGATAATCCATCCTATGGACCTGGAATGCACTAAAAAGTTAATCCAATCTTTGTCGCTCGATTCCCAAAACTTTTATTTTCTCATTCTAATTACATGTTTTCTAAGGATCTTCCAAACATATTTGTTTCAAACTTTCAGTAAATGTTACACAGTACCTTCTGCTTAATTTAACACAGCCTTTTTCCAAAAAACTGTATATTTTTGAATATATAAATAAAAAATTGCAAAAAAATGTTGTGAATTTTCATTACATTTGAAAAAAAATCATCTTTAATAACTGAACTAAAATTTTGTAAAATCCCTGTGTTAAGTTGTAGCTCATATTCCAATAAATAATCTGTAAAAAGTTCAACTTCCTACCTCAAATACTTTGTGTGGAAAGATGTAATTTATAAGCGTTATTTTAACATTGCAAGTATAGGGCGTTCCGGAGCCCCTTAATACAAAACGTAGAGCAATTTACGGGAGTGACAGTGCACTTTCTCGGTGGTTGCGATACTACTGTTTGACTCTGTTGAACTTTTCGCGTACTGCCACAGGTACGAATTTTTGTCCTCGACTTTTGAGTAGTTGGGTTCCAGTGACACAAGTCATGGTCTACTAACGATTAGTAAAATAAAAGCTGTTAGAGTATTTCTATCAAAGCAATCTTTTGTGTGGCTTCTCTCTGAGTCAGTGACTTCTCGAAGCACTCGCGCTCGCTTAGGACAACCAGTTGATCGAACACCTGCTCCCGAGGAAAATAGGAGACCGTAGGCTAAGTGAACGACCAAACAGCTATACACCAATGAGAGGCTGACACAGTCTGCTTCCGCTGGGTTGCCCTGCGCAAAGCATTGGGCCTATCATTTCTCTAGTAAGGAACTTTTTTGAGCGAGAAAACTACGCCTATTTCTAGAGAAAATATATCTCAGATCCTTATGAAAAATAGGAACTAATTTTTGATAAGCTTAGAGAAATTACAAAAATCAACACGTAAATGATTTTCAGAATTTGTATATGATTTTTGTAAAAGATACAGAATTTGATATTCATACTTAGTAAGAGCTAAAAATTCCAAAACTGAAAGAAAATCGTTTTCGGAACTGATTCGTAGCCTATGCAATGCGAAGGGTCTTTGAAAAGTACAGCCGAGTGAGTTATTTTGGTAAACAATGAAAGAAAATTGTTTCAGTATGTTCATTAGTTCTCGGTATAAAACAACATACGTTTCGAACGGTTGTGCGGACAGAAATATTTCATGTTGTTTGTTGTTGGCAGCGCTAAAGACTGTGCTAGTATCGCTGACAGTGCTCTTTGAGGACGGATTAGCAGTTAGTGAGTGGATAGAGAAGTGTATGTACATGATATTATTAGTGGAGACTGTGTTGGTAGGACATGCATTGTAAAGTGAGATGAAATCATGTGTTTAGAAGAAAATACGTAGGAAGCCGTATGATGGTTGATGTTTGGTTGATAATGTTTGGGCAGTGGAATTATTGACAAATATATAATTTTTGGAACTGGATGTCACATGAATAAGGTAAAAGTTTCTAAATACATTGTTCGCTCTTCAACAAAATCTTTCTTTCGCTAACCATATACCTCCTAGAAGTTAGAGCCTATAGTAGCTAGAATCCAATTATTTAGCTGGCTGTAGTTACTGCTTGCTGTAGTTGCTGCAGCTCGTGTTATGAAGATTTTCTGCCGGCCGGTGTGGCCGTGCGGTTCTAAGCGCGTCAGTTTGGAACCGCGTGACCGCTACGGTCGCAGGTTCGAATCCTCCCTCGGGCATGGATGTGTGTGATGTCCTTAGGTTAGTTCGGTTTAAGTAGTTCTAAGTTCCAGGGGACTGATGACCTCAGTAGTTAAGTCCCATAGTGCTCAAAGCCATTTGAACCATTTGAAGATTTTCTGTGAAGTAAGTGAAGTACGAAAAACAATGGGGTTTGTACTGTTGAGGTTCGTGACTGAAATTAGTTTACGCAAATAACAAGAGTTGTAGGTAGTTCGATATTTCTTTAATTTTATATTTTTTGGATTTGTGTTATTGTTAGGATTACTTGCAATTTACGGCCATACTTTTGTGTTAATTATTGAAAGTCATGTTGTCAATGGATGGCAGTCAGTTCGTGTTGGGCTTGTTTATTGTGGGTAATAAATCAATAGGTTAAGACTGAGTTGTCCTTGTCAGGGAAAATTCTGTAGGTAAATGTTTAATAAAAAATAATTAAAGAGGTAGTTTCAAAATTAACGTAACGCTGCTCTTAAATGGAGATAAGAGCTATTAGTAATACTTACATGCACTACGGACATCCGCATCACACATGAATTTTGTAGATGTTACGGCCGGCCGGGATGGCCGAGCGGTTCTAAGCGCTACAGTCTGGAACCGCACGACCGCTACGGTCGCAGGTTCGAATCCTGTTTCCGACCTGGATGTGTGTGATGTCCTTTGGTTATTTAGGTTTAAGTAGTTCTCAGTTCTAGGGGACTGATGACCTTAGAAGTTAAGTCCCATAGTGCTCAGAGCCATTTGAACCATTTGTAGATGTTACCTGAGTTTTGTCTGACTTCAAAGCGACTTTACGTCCGATGAAAGCAGCGTACTGTGACCTCTGTTTGCGGACAGTATTTGTCGCGATAACTTCACAACTTCGTCACAACATAAGCACAACGACAGACAAGGCGATCCAGTGCTTAAAAGTAATAGAATGTAAAAGAGTATTGGACTGCAAGAAAAATTCATTTACAACGTAAACGTTTTCGATCTATGTGATCATCTTTAGTTATGCCCAAAAAAGAAAAAAAAGGAATGCGTTTCAGTTATCTATGGCATCATTGTAATCGAAGAAGCATTAACGTAAACGACATGAGAGGGAGCTAAAAGTCTTCGTAGGCCATCATAGATGTTTTGCTCAAATAGTATACAAAAATCAAAGACTTTTTTAAACCCTATATACTTCCAGTTAAGTTACAGTGAAATATGCCGGTAGGCGTTGAGGTAAAAGATACCATCCCCTTCAAATTCTAAAACGGGTAGCACCTTAACTCCGAGTCGAGACACGGCCATTAACCGCGACCAGAAGGGAGCTCGTAAAGCGGACCGTCGTCAGATGCGTCTCGGAGTCAATCAACACGCGGCAGCCCAGCGCGCGGGCAGAAAATAACGTTTACGTGGAGCGCGCCGAGTCGCGACTGCTGACCCCAGACCGCCCGGACGGTGGCGCTCTCGCGTACTCGGAATAACTTTTAGTGCGCGAGGCGTGAGTTGGTTCCCAACAAACAGGGAGTAGGGGGCTTAGCGTCGGCTGTCTAATTTTAGTAGGTAACCGCAGTGAACCCTCGGCGCCGGCGTTTTCCATATAGTTTAAGAGGCCGTTAAAGTCCCAGACAGCCCGCCCACCTCCCGGCCCCGGAGAAGCTGAAATCAGTTAATAACCAAGTGCACAAGCAGGAAAATGCTTTGGGGCGATGTGCGGTGACCGTGCAATTAGCTGCCGATTTTGAGATCGTTCGTTCCGTCAAAAACGGATTACCTGCAATCTGACGTCACCGCTACTGTGCTGGAAAACGGCTACATTTTCAGAAACTTGAAATGGAGGAAAATCTGCTTTCTGGTGACTAAGTTTTCTGTTCAGTTAATAAGAACGACTTCATGGGCTAATAACTGTAATACTGATTCCAAGGCTTTCATATGAAGAGAAGCTCTTTACAAATTTTACCTAACAACAACTTGCACCTGGCTATGAAAGTTCCTTTGTAAGTCGGCATAATAAGTGATCAGATTTGTACCTTACATGAGACCTTTACAAATCGCAGTGAGAAGGTGAAGATGACACCTAACGTAAATCGACTTATGAGAACATTTGTCCATCAATATGTAATGCAAAAAGGGATGACAGTCAATCGATGGTAATTTACACACCATTACTATACAATGCATGTATTTGAGCGGAAGGTAGAACAGGGAATGCGAGTCAAGTCGCTTTTAATTTTGAAAAGCATAGGGAAGCCGCGCTGCGGGATTTACGCTGGCAACCAATTAAAGGGGTGGCAGAAGGGTGACAGTGACCCCGGGCCAGGTGATTCAAGCTGGAGGGCTGCCTGTAGTGAGGGCATCGGTACAGAGAAGAAGCTTTAGAAAACTTTGTTTCGAAATTCCAACGGGATACGAACAAAAGCAAGTGACGCATTTTCGTCCAGGGTGTGCGACACATGGAAAGGTCAATGTACATTAGGCGTCTGGAATGGGCACAAAACGTCTGATTGACGGAAACTCACGAGGAAGGAGAAAACTACTGAAGTTTCGACTGAGTTTGATAGAAGGGACGTTGCGAGGGTATTTCTACAAAATGAGAGGAACGCTCCTATTGGTTAAAAAAAGCCGTGACCAGAAAAAGGAACCCAAGTGGAGGGAGGCAGTTCTGCCATGAGTAGGACAACACAGAAATTTTGTGGAGGAGACTCTTCTCTGAACTGGCATCAAGTGCAGAACGGAGCACTTAACGCTCCAAGGACGCAGAGAAGAAATTGGTGTGGACACTGCGTTCACAGCGGCTGCACTCCAGCTAAAATTAGCTGTAGCAACGTTAGCTCCAACAGTGGAGAAACGAACCAGCCAAATTAGTTAATTGTTCTTGCAAGAACTGAGAGGGCACTATAATAAGCACGCTGCTCCAACCATGTGCGTGTATATCGGGAGAGAGTGGCCTTGCAGACAGCAGCACGTCGCAGGTTAAGGTAAATACCGCGTGCAGAGGCATAAACATTGTTGCTTCACCAGCTTGCGTCCACTGTAAACTCGAGTGGCCTTGGGTAATCTTGCCCTCAAATTTGTCACTTGACCAACCATCCATCATAGACTTGATTGTCAATCTAAGTAGTACCGAACTTTGGCTCGGAATCGGACTGTCAAACATCATAACGTATGTGTATGAGCAATTTTCTAAAGAAACGTGCAATTAAACTTTCATATTATTGTGCTTAGGATTAATGTAAAGAAACTTCCAAATAAACTTTCATAATATTGTGCTTAAGATTAATGTTCTTTCAGATAGTTAATATTTAACATTGTTGTGTATAAACTTATTTCACTTTTGATATTGGCAAGATTCGTTATCCATTGCGCTGTTTTTATGTTGGCTAGTTGAAAACTGTGTGAAAAGCTGTAATGTGGTGAGAAATATTGCGATTCACCTCACACAGTTGTTCCCAATTCAAGAATACGTGAAAAAAAAAGAAATCTCCTCACCCTTACACCTTATTACAGCTCAACAAATTGAAAGATATCGACATCTAACTTCAGTACAAGTTCGATTTTTCTAAAATAGACAGCTGATCTTGCTTACTTCCGTCTGCCACGTGGTATGTCACACTGGTGAAACACACGAAACACAGCAAGTTCCCAATATCTGAAAGACAAAAAAAAAAAAAAAAAAAAATCAAATGGCTCTGAGCACTATGGGACTCTACTTCTGAGGTCATTAGTCCCCTAGAACTGAGAACTAGTTAAACCTAACTAACCTAAGGACATCACAAACATCTATGCCCGAGGCAGGATTCGAACCTGCGACCGTAGCGGTCTTGCGGTTCCAGACTGCAGCGCCTTTAACCGCACGGCCACTTCGGCCGGCCATCTGAAAGACAGTTAATGGAAATGTGTCCACTGTTCACTAACAGCTTTACACACAAAATGTCAGTTAATAAGCTTCTCTAGACGTGAAAAAACCGTTCATTCCACGACAGGGTTCCGTTATGTTATTCCCCAAATTTTAACAAGTCAGTTCGAGATACAAGGCTTCTACCGTCATCCCAGACACACACGCTTGCCTCACATCCTGACTGTCGTGAGTGTGTAGTTGAGACTGACTACGCTACGGATACTGCCGTGGCTCAGTGACAATCCCACAGACGTACCTCGGACGTACATCTCAGTGAGAACGCGATTCACGGTTACAGAAGACCTCTAGACTGCTATTTAGCCGCTTATAGCTTTCTACCAAAATATTCACTAAAACGACATATTTAATTTGTGACAGAGAGCTATATCGCAGCCGACACGAAAAAATATCATCCCATGCTTCCATAAACTTTGCTAATACAATATAAAATGTTGCTGAATCCTAACTCTTAGGTTCCAAACTAGTATGTTTCAAATTCTCCATACATTGAAATGTTAAAGACACCATTAAAATTTGTAACAGTTTTTCAATCCCTTAACTGAAAATGGTGCTGCAGTTTTCTAAATTGTGACATTGGTTAATCTATAATTTTACTAGCAGTAAACCATACTTTTGCCTATAACGTGGAAAATAATGAAAGTATTGGTTAATGGCCTTTACGACGATGCTGTCATGTTACAACACGATTTGCAAATTTCAAATTTGTAATCATTTTTTGCTACAACCTTACAACTTACAAAAAATAATTTTATGAAATGAAGTCAGATTTGTTGGTTACTTTTACATGAATTTGCGTTGAGAATCATACAAATTTTTGCTTGTCTTATACTATCGTTCGGAAGTGTTATTGCAGACGTGTACCAGCGAGCCGTACACCACAACTAGCGCTGACTACGGCGTGTCCCGTTCCCGTGGGCTGAACGCTGGTTAGCACCAGAAAGCCGCACTAGTCCACACGCACACAGGCAGTGGAAGGAGGATCTCGATACTTGTAGGGCGCTAACTGTAGCGATGAAAGAGAGCCACGTTAATAGCGTTGACAATGACAGTTCAGAGTTCAATCACTACAAGTGAGATGATTTCATCCTTCCCGAGGATTTTTGGAAGCAAAGTAATACGGTAAAATCAACAATTCGCATGTTAGATTTGATTCATTGTTTGCTCCGTGGACACATAGCGAGCAGATCTTCGAGAATGTTGAACATACTAGGGAAATGCAAATGCACATTATATGCTTATAAAAAAACTGTTATCCTATTGCTCCTCCCAAACACTCTGAAGGAGGTGCATAATTTAAAAATTTCGCACAAACATTTGAATTCAAACACTAAAGAGAATTCCAAACTAATTTTAGCCAAGTATCGTCATATTAAAAATAAAAATAAAATAAACGCTTTACAGGGCATACCTGCACAAATCGTACTGCTGCACTGAATCTATGACAAAGTCAGATGTTATAGAGAACTCTTGTTAAGAGATGTAGTTACAACAGTTGGTTTGCTAAGATATTCCTCAACTGGATAAAATCAGTTTGTCACCAAGAAATTCCTTAGGCTCCTGTCAGACTGTCTATTTTAGTAGGTAAACGGGGCAGTTACAGAACAGCTGTTGAAAACGTGTATTCTTGAATAACGGGCACGCTTTTGAACCATAGTAAGTGACTTCAAACCTTTTAGAAGATCGTTCCTACTATTTGTTTCCCTCGCATCAACTGCACTGTTGCTTTGAAAGAGAGAAATGGTTCAAATCGCTCTAAACACTATGGGACTTAACATCTGAGGTCACCAGTCCCCTAGACTTAGAACTACTTAAAACCAACTAACCTAAGGACATCACACACATCCATGCCCGAGGTAGGATTCAAACCTGCGACAGTAGCAGCAGCGCGGTTCCAGACTGAAGCGCCTAGGACCGCTCGCCCACAGCGGCCGGCTTGAAAGAGAGATATGTTACGTATGACAGATTTCGTTAACGGAAGAACATTCTGAAAAGTAATAAGTGCTTATGAAGGAACTCCCTAATAATACAATCTGATACTAATCTCCTGAAGAAGGGCACTATGTGGCTGAAATCAGTAATGCAATAAAATTTCTTTTGTGTATCTCGTTGGTGGTTTTTTTTTTTCAACAAACTATGAAACAATATTTGGAATCCCCAGTCCACTGAACACCCTTCTGCAAGACAGTATCGAACTGACTTGACAAATATTTTTACATTGTTCAGCCATAACTCTCTTCTGTGCACACAGTCGCTTTCTCTCTCTCTCTCTCTCTCTCTCTCTCTATTTCACACACACACACACACACACACACACACACACACACACACACACACACACACGCACACACAAACGTATGCATATGAGAGGAGAAAGACTGCGAATATCATGGAATATAAGTAACAAAGTGATCAAAATGCCTACAGGCACAATGATTAATGCAGCGCACCCAGCACTGTGTGTACATCAGTCAAAAATATTGACATTGTATATAGGAGAACATCATGCTAACTTCTTGCTTTAACAGAATTTGTTATCTGTCAATATCAAAAGTACCGATATTCCACTGCTTTCAGGTTCGGATTTGTTTAGCAGACGATCTTCAGACCTTTAACTGCGACACTAGGAGATCTAGCCAATATGCATACTGGTCAGCATTCTGTGTCAAATGGAACACTGGACGTCCCCGTCTTTTCGACCCTGTGCTGTCGCAGTGGGAGATACGACATGGATTTTAAGTAAACCGAAACCAATAAAAATCAGAAAATTAAAGCATATGATCCTCTGGAAAGTAAATATTCTGCTGCACTTTATTACTCACTCTATTTCGCAGATGTCGCGTTTTGAGTATGGTATCTTCACAATGAATCCAGGGAGTTGGTAGCGCGTTTAGATCCTCCTTCAGGGGGACAGAGTGTCACGTGGAACCATAGCAGCGCCCACGCATCACGAAAACTTCCACAAACTCCTTCTTCGCCGCTGTTACCCCTATCCGGAACAAGCTATCCTGCAACCAGACGCAGCTGAATGTTCTGCTGCCTTTAAGAAGAATCACAAACACCACCTCTTGTCACTTTCCTGACGTTCCGCTAAACATTTGCGTACATGGACATCTTACTCCTCTGTGAAACAGAAAAGCAAGTGTTCCCGTCCTCTGTTCAAAAATGGTTCAAATGGCTCTGAGCACTATGGGACTTAACAGCGATGGTCATCAGTCCCCTAGAACTTAGAACTACTTAAATCTAACTAACCTAAGGACATCACACAACACCCAGTCATCACGAGGCAGAGAAAATCCCTGACCCCGCCGGGAATCGAACCCGGAAACCCGGGCGCGGGAAGCGAGAACGCTACCACACGACCCCATCCTCTATCACTTATGCTTCTTTCTGTTTTCATCCTTCGATCAGTCACGTCACTTTTTCCTTTTCTTTTCATTAATGGTGTTTCATCACTTTCCTCATTATTCCCCTCTTTCAGCCCACATTTCATGTCCATTGCTGCTGGCCCTCGTCGTTTAAACCCACCTTTCTGTCACTTGCTCCTATACTGTCAGCTGTATTCATTTTTTTCTCTTTCTGCACTATAATACTTATCAAATATTTTATAATATTTCATGCTTGGTGTCACTTATAACGTGTAAATATATAGTGTGCCCTGTTAAATATAAGGGAGGACCACGTGGCCCTAATCTTCTCAGGAAAAACAAATTAATAAGTAAACAAAGAAAACATGTTCTACTGCCATCCTTATATAACATGAGACCATGTTTCTTCTCAAATGACCGCCTCATTGATGGGACGTTAAACACTAATTTTCATTTAACTTCCCTTCAGAACAATAGTAATTTGAAAACTAAGGACTGAACTTGTAAAATAATCTAACAAGGGAATTGACTCTTCCGTCATTTGTTGGTAGAAAAATATCACACTGAAACGAAAAGTAAACAACTGTGTCTTCCTCATTATTACAACTTGTTTTCTTCATGAGGTGTGAACCGAATAACGTTTCCTAGAGATACTGGAGTGCAAAAAAGAAACATTTTAATTGAAGATATTAACAAAGCAACTGAATCTTTGGCCATGGTATTAGTAAGATGTGCAAAATCGAGCGGTCTTCATTCCCCTACTGTGGATCCAATGTGTCACAACTGTATGGGAAAGAGGTTGAGGATGGATAAAATTGCGATTACATAGTTTCCACAGTATTAGAAACATATTTCAAGAAAAACATAGCTAACAGAAAACATCCATAAAGAGGTGTTCTTCTAGTGGTTGTTTGATTTCCTTTCCCACAAAGTGCTACTGTGGAACGGTATCGTGCATAATATGTACATCAGGAACCGAATCACATGGAAACGGAATCACCGACTTGTTAATCGTTAAACACTTGTATTTATCACCCCTGCTCCCCAGCCGCTCCAACCCCGCCCACTAACCCCCCCTCCCCCACCACACACACACACATACACATATATTTATGTCGCAACGCACAAAAGTGCTAAATGCCTCTACCTCAACAAGTTGTGATCACCCCGACAAACCTTCTCGGGAATGATATCGTATAACGGCTGCTAGCAGTTTATGACAAATTAGAGAGTCAACCAGCTGTAAGAGAGACGTGTTCCGGCGGTTCAAAATGTTCAAATGTGTGTGAAATCCTTATGGGACTTAGCTGCTAAGGTCATCAGTCCCTAAGCTTACACACTACTTAACCTAAACTATCCTAAGGACAAACACACACACCCATGCCCGAGGGAGGACTCGAACCTCCGCCGGGACCAGCCGCACAGTCCATGACGGCAGCGCCGCAGACCGCTCGGCTAATCCCGCGCGGCGTTCCGGAGGTGATTCAGAGAGGTTTTCCTTGTAGTTTGGTGTAAGATATCCGTGGTCGCCGACGCCTCGATACACAGTTATTACGTTTCGTTTGATTTCTTACCCCAGTTTATTTTTGTATCTACAATGCACTGAAAATGTTAAAAATTATCGTAATAAATAAGAAAGTTAAAGAAGGTTAAGTAAATGTTCACCTGTTTGCTTCCTAAAATTGTAGTCTCTTTGTCAATGCAAGTTGTTCTAACAGTGAATATTTAATTTACATTCTCGCAGTCATATTTGCTTCTTATTCCCGCAGCAAGATTTAGTACCTAACCGTAAACGTAAGGTTAGGTCATGCATATACAGAGTCCGCCAGAAAAATGTATATACACACTTTGTCAGGCTGTCAGGCCCTATCGAGATATCGATATAGTCGTTCGGTTTGAGCAACTAGTGTGTTGTAGTACGGTCTTTGGCTAAACAGATGTTAGAACTTTTATCTGGGTATTGGGAAAACAAGAGGACTGGAGTACGCTTAACATTCGAGCAACGAAAACGTATTGTGAAGCGGTTTTCATGTTTGATAATTCTGTTGAAGTGCAACGTTAGTGGAGGCGGGAGTCTGAAACAGAGCCACCAACATGCCTAGTAATTAAACGCATCATTGACAAGTTTGAATTGCACGGAATGATTTGTGATATTCTCAAAGGACGATCAGGAAGACAGCTTACAGCTATCAATCCTGCCCCGTCAGCACTCGTGTTGGAAACGTTTGTTAATTCTCCATAGAAGTCTGCTACGCAATGTGCACGTGAAGTGGGGGTTAGCAATACAAGCGTACGAAGAATTCTGAAAGCTGTGAACTGGAAAGTTTACATTCCACGATTATTTCATGCGATTAATGATGATGATCCTGATTGTCGAATGCATTTTGAGAATGGTATCAGCAAATGGTAACTGATGACGAACAATTTGTGATGAAGTTAGTGTGGAATGACGAGGAACAATTTAAAGTTAATGGAACCGTGAATGGGTATAACAGTATGAACTGGGCACCGGAAAATCCGCATGTTTATGTGGATAACGCGGTCAGCCTACCAGCGGTTCATGTGTGATGTGGACAATCATCTAGGGGCTTAGTAAGACCCTTTTTCTTTTATGCTACTGTCACTGGAGAAGTGTACCTATAAATATTACGCACATCAATTTTTCCAGGTATACGTGCGGTTTATGGAATTGATGAAGAGGTCCCGTAGCAACAGGACAGGACACCACCACACAACCACCTAGCCGTACGAGCTTTCGCGGATGACAATTTTCCGGGGCATTGGATTGGATGAAGAGGGCCCATTGCGTTCCCTCCACGGTCGCCATATCTAACACCTATGGACTTTTACTTGTGTGGAACTGTGAAAGATAACATCTATCGACGTCAGCCACGCACGCTGGAGGAACTTCGCCAGGAGATTACAGCAACATGTGCAGCGATCTCCACTGTAACATTGACTGACATAGTTGCGGAGACCGCTCGTCGTTCTGTTATGTGTCTAGCCGCCAACGCTGAACATTTTGAACATTTAAAGTTACCATGTGCTAAACTGAAGGTTGTGCAACATGTGTGATCAATTATTAAATGTAAAACAAGCACATAAGTAGTACTTTTCGTTCTTTAAAGTGTGTACACATTTTTCTGACAGTCTCTGTATTTTTCTATGAACGAATTTATGGATACGCAACAGCTTACACTCGTAAAGTGAGTATACATTCAGAAAGGGACAGTCCAGAAGTAAAGCAAACATGTATACATTCACATAATAATCTTTATCTTTGTACAAAAATCACGTAAGATCAACTGTGGAGAAATATAAAAATGTAGCTCAACAAGAAAATTTAATCTATTACAAAAGTCCTTACGTTAATAATTAAATTCTTTTCGTTTTCTCAATTTCATTAACATTAATAGGGTCAAAACTTTATAAAGATAGTTAGATATTCCTGATATTGATGTCTGTGTTGAATCAAGAATGCCTAACCAAATACTGCGGCAACAAAATAAAATATGTTCACTCGTTGCCTTACATCCTAGTCTTCTGAAACTGGTATCTGTCTTAGTACATCCGTCTAATTCAGTGCGTAATGATAATGAATAAAATAATTCCCAAGAGCACCGTATTCTGCGCATTTCCTGTACAAGCTCAGTGCCACGACAGACCGTTAAGACTCCATCTCTCCTCTCCTCGCGATCAACAAGTAACGCCCGCACATCTTCGCACAGCAAAGATGACGCAACTATTCTCCGAGCAGCACAGCACCTCTGATGAGGCCGCGCGCGTGACTAACGATACAAATATCACAAGTACATGCGCGTCCTAACACATCAAAGAACAAAAAAATTAACTGTAAAATTATATACACATACCATTTAATATCTGCACAACAGTGCAAATGTCGGCGTCATTTTTTTAACACTGACGTCATCAGCTACTTTGAAATAACGTTCTAAAAACTATACCTAGCCACGACGTGTACAAAAGTCGACAGCTCGGAGACACGTACCTTACTCCACGATGAGTGCGTATCGATCACTCTTACGTGAAACAAGAAATGTTTATAAGATACTGATACTGTGTAGCTGCGTCTAAGTCCATTAAGAAATAATACGCGATCGTCCTTGCTGTGGGAAGCACTGCATCACTGTTATTAATTCATCGAATGCCGTTGGGGGAGAGAACTCAACGGACTCTAGCGTCGAGGCTGCACGACAAAGCGGCAGACCCCGGAAGAGACAGTGAAGCGATCAATTACGGGGATTGCAGAGGCGCAGCGGTACGCGGTGGCGTTGCGCTCCCAATCTGCCTTCCTCCTTCACTTTTTTCTACAAAAAAATAGGAGGGGGCAGGGGTGTAGGGTGAGGCGAAGGTGGGAGAGACAAGAGGGAAATCAATAAGGAGTGCCGCTACGCAATATGGAAAAAAGCCCCTCGCTCGATCGAAGGCCTGAATAATGAATACAGCAGCGGCGCGGCGAGTCCCGGGCCCAACTGCAGCCGCCGCCGCCGCCGCCGCCGCCGCCGCCACGCATGCAACCGCCGCCGCCGACACTGTCTAGACGACCGGCAGGCAATCAGGCCGGCCGACAAGTTACTAGCATCGCGGATCAGATCGAGCTGGAAAAATCCTGCAACTGTCGAGAATTTGCATTGACAGGATGAGGAAGTGCAACACCAGTCGCACGTGGTCTGAAAGGAAATTCTACAAATTTGCTTGTCTAGCATAGTGCTATTTCCAGATTCGAGTCATCTGTTATTGTAAATATCACGTCTACAACTTCTCGTCAGTTTCTTAGGGCTTGTTCTGTCCCTAGAAACCACGAACGCTGCCGAAAAGGAAACGAAAATTAGTAACTAACATCTCACTTGCTTATCTCATTTGCTAATGAAGCAACTTCGTCAGCGAAATATCTTACCAAATGATATTCTTACGATTTAAAAAACTGGCCAGAGCGAGCAGGACTCACGCACTGTGTATACGGGCATTTTCTCCATTCCGGGAGTCGATAATTCTGTAAAAAGCCATTCAACAGCCAAGAGCACGCAAAATATTTCTTAATTTAAGAGAACCGCCGTCAACAGACTTTGCTACCATCTTCAGGTCTTAAAATATTTTTGTTGTAAAACACGTTCATTTTACGCTGAGCCTCACGCAAAAGATATCAAGTGCAGGTTCAGCGTAAAATGGACGCGTTTTACAACAAAAACATTTTGAGACCTGAAGATGACAGCAAAGTCGGTTGAAACTGGTTGTCCTAAATGAATAAACATTTTCTGCTACCTCTGCTGTTGAATGGTTTTTTGCATTTAAAATAGATCACCCTTCAGGTTCTCAAAAAGAGAAAATTCACTCCACCATTTCTCTCTGTTATCGGAGTTTATACTGACAAGATATCAGTCTCAGGGATTTCAAGATTTTGTAGAACGTTTTAATTTCAACTATATAAATGTGGCTAAAGTCATGCAGAAGTATGCGAATGTTTGTTTCAGACACAGCTTCAAACTCCATTTCTACGTGCAGTAATTGCTCCTGGAGATCTGATGAAGCATAAATTCCGAAACGCTTCATACGAGCAGCCTGAATGCGGAACTACTGCTTTAATGTCAAGTTTGGTGAAGGATAACAAATAAAAAGTAAATACTTTTTCGTGTAATGTAGTACAAATTAACAATTTTCGAATTTTTTCCTTTAATTTTTCTGTGAAACCTTACTTCTTGCCAAATTTCGTCATTGCAGATCAACGGGAAGTACCCTATAGGTTATTATTACTGAGTTGGCGAGCATAAAAATATGACATAAACGGCCGTACCTTTCGTTTCACTGACTTCTAAGCTAACGTCTATTATATCACCAAGGGACCGTAGGCATTATTGGGTGACGTAAATTTCTGCTTGATATGTCTACCCGTTCCTGAGAAAAAGGAGTCTAACACAGACGGATGGGCAAACGGACAGACACAAAAAAAAGCGTGCTATAATTACAGAGTTCGTTTCACTGGCCTATGAAACCTCGTTTCTTGCCAACTTTCGTGATTCTACACCAACAGGAAGTACGCTATAGGTTTTGATGAGAGAGTTTGCGAGTATCAAAACGTGTGACATAAATAGCCGTACCTTTTGATTTCAGTTACTTAGAAGCTAACGTGCATTACACCGCCAAGGGACTGTAGGCCTTAGTATGTGCCAAAAATTACAACTAGGTACGCCTACCTAAGAAAAATTGGTCTTAACAATCGAACACACAGACAGTCAGGTAAGAAATGAAAAAAATTGTCATTTTGTTACAGATTTACAGTTTTCGGAATTTTTTCGTTTGGTTGTACAGTGAAACATTCCTTGCTGTCAAATTTCATGATTATTGTCCAGCGGGAAGTACCGTATAGGTTTCGACGAATGAGTTTCTGAGTATTAAAATGAGTGACATGTTGTGATTGCATTGGCTTAGAAGCTTCAGTCTACACCACCAAGGGATCGAAGGCATTAGTATGTGACATACATTTCAGATTGATACGTCAACCCGTTCCTGAGAAAAAAGATTTTCAACAGATGGACACACAGACCGACAGACAACGTGATTCTATAAGATTTCAGTTTTTACCGATGGAGGCACGGAACCCGAATAAAGCCGCAGCTGCGTCCTCTCGTCCTCTCCCATTTAACACTTCTTGGGATGCCTTTTGTCTTTTTCACAAGTTTGTCTTACTCATTTCTGCTTAATTTCCCTACAGCGAGAAACGTACCCTTCCTTGTGATTCGAATTCTTTCGCGTAGGGACGCTCGAATATAAGTTTTAGTCCGATACTTGATGTCAATAACAGACTCTAAAATTGCAACGACACCTCGATAAAATCGGAAAAGAAGTATCGATATCGAAAATATGTGATACATTTGTTATTCGCTATGGACGAGTGGTTCTAGCCGCTTCAGTCCGGAAGTGCGCTGCTGCTACGGTCGCAGGTTCGAATTCTGCCTTGGGCATGGATGTGTGTGATGTCCTTAGGTTAGTTAGGTTTAAGTAGTTCTATGTCTAGGGGACTGATGACCTCAGATGTTAAGTTTTAGTCCCATAGTGCTTAGAGCCATTTGAACCATTTTTTGTTATGTTTTACGTGTTTTTAAACTACTCTTTTATTCGAAAGGACTTATTTAGGAAATGTAAACGTAAGTACAGTGGCTTGTAAAACTTTAAGATGAAAGTAAGTGTCACTTGATGTCAGTGCCAAGGGGCAAAGCTCGATAAGACTTGGGTCATACATAGAAAGAAATGCTACAGTACAGAGATGAAAATAAATGACAGTTTTATTCAGTGACAGTATTAGCGCTGAAGACACCGCGAGTTATGATGGTCCCCTGGCGCGAGGTGGCTCTTAATAGGGTGCCTGATCACGACGAACAGCAGTGCACTTACTGCAACTTGCTCCCATGCTGTCCGTAAGCTTGGTAAAGGGTTCTTGTGTTAGCATGTTTCATTCCTCCACCAGACCTGTTTACACGGCTGTGTGGTAGATGGTGCACGTGGACGTACTGCAGTAGGTCTCTCCAAAGTATCCCAGACGTATTAGATTGGATTAAATTCGGGGGAACGGTGAGACTACTCCATTCGCAGAACATCCTCTCGTTTCAGGAGCTCCCCACCTTCGCTATTCGATGCTGACGCGAAATGCCATCCATAAAAATGAAGTTAGGGGTGCATTCGGCACTGACTTTATTTTATGGATGGCAGTGCGTGGTCACATCGAACAGCACATGGGAAAGGACTACAGTCTCTCACGTTGACAGGTGAGAGTACTGTCATCAGAGGTTTGGAGGTCACTACCCAAGTATCGGTATGTCTCCCTACACTGTAATACCTGAACCGTCAAAGCGATCACGTTCAACAATGTTGCTGATTGCATTAGGTGTTCCCAACTCCCAGTATATGACTGTAAGTCCAGAATCATTATTCAGACGGAATCTGCGCTCATCCGAGAAGAGCACGTCATCTCACTATGCTCTTGGCACCATTGCAAACCGTTCTACGGATGTGCGTGTTTCAACGGATCAATACGTACTGGTTCATGGTAAACTAATCCGCCAAAGTTGTACTGGTCATCGAGTAAGGAAGCCACCCCAAGCAGTCGTCGTGTTGCTGTCGAGCGCCAGACTGCATGTCTTTCAGTCGTATTAAATGTGGTTCTAACTGCACCTGCTGTTTGGCGTGGGTCCCTTATTACCAGTTGCACAATGCAGAGGCTGCCTGTTCCCGTGGTTGACAGTGGTCGGCCGCGTATTCTCCTTCGGGCAGCAGTGCCTGTGGTTCAGAACGCTGCCCACGCACGTGAAACAATGCTACAAGCAATGTGAAACATTTTTTTCTTCTTCCGTCTACATGAACATCATTTGCCGCAAGTCAACTAACGATGTGTGGCGGATAGTGATTCTAGTACCTTTCATTAACTGATCCCCCTCTCCCTGTTGCATTGACGAATGGCGAGTGGAAGGAATGATTGTCGGTAAGACTCTGTATCAGCTCAATTCTCTCGAATTTCCTCGTCGTGGTCATTTCGTGGGATGTATGTATGAATATGTAATGTGTTGTTCGACGCCTTCCGGAAAGGGCTCACTCGAAATTTCAGTAGTAAAACTCTCCATGATGCACAACACCTCTCTTGTAATGTCTGTCATGCAGTATGTTGAGTATCTCTGTAAAGCTCTCGCCCGATTAAACGAAGCAGTGATGAAACGTGTCGTTCTTCGTTGGATCTTACCTATCCCTTTGTCATTTCTACCTGTTAATACTCAAGAACCGGTCGAACCAGCGACTTGTAAGTCACTTCTTTCGTGGATGAGTTACATTTCCTTAAGATTCTTTCTATGAAACTCAGTCTGGCGTCCCCTTTCCCTGCTACTTGATTTATACGTTCATTCCATTAATGGTGTTTCTGGAGTGTTAGTCTTAAATACGTTACGGTAAATAATGTTTCCAGCTATTTATCGTCAATAGTGTATTTCTACAGTAGTGGATTTGTTCCCCTGCGTGTGCGCAATATATTTGATTTATTTACGCACAGGGTCAACTGCCATAGCCTGCACGATTCTGCAAATCAATACTGTTTTCTGACACTGATGCTTTCTTATAGATAACCGTATCATCTGTAAACAGTCCCAATTAACTTCAGACGTTTTCCACTAGACCATTCATATGCACTGTAACCAGCAACAGTCCTGTCTCACTTCCTTGCGGTTCTCCGCAAGTCTGCCGATTACGTTCCGTTAAGACCTACGGGTTGATTTCTAGCTGCAAGGAAGTCTGGAATCTACTCGTAAATCGGGTTCGAAACTCAGTAATTTCGCAGTTTTATCGTTAAACGGCAGTGCGGGGCCATCTTGAAGTCAAGAAACACGGAATCTGCCTGACCGCCGTTCTATACAGCGCTATCGATCTTATGGAAGAGCAGAGCGAACTGAATCTCGCAAAATCTTCCTTTACGAAGGGCAACGGCCTTTCCACAGTGGTTAAACCGGTTCCCGTGAGATCACCGAAGTTAAGCGCCGTTGGGCGTGGTCGGCACTTGATGGGTGACGATCCAGGCCGCCATGCGCTGTTGGCATTTTTCGTGATGCACTCAGCCTCGTGATGCCAATTGAGGAGCTACTCCACCGAATAGTAGCGGCTTCGGTCAAGAATACCATCATAACGCCCGGGATAGCGGCGTGCTGACCCCACGCCCCTCAAATCCGCATACTCCACGGAGGATGACATGGCGGTCGGATGGTCCAGGTAGGCCACTCGTGGCCTGAAGACGGAGTGAATGCTTCGTTGACGAAATCCATGTTGAATTTTGTAGAAATCTTCTGTCTTCAAAAGTCATAATTCTTAAGCATATGACATATTCTCTAGTTCTACAACGTAGGACACAAACTGAATTATTGTGAAAAAGTTAATTGATAGGTTGGTTTTCATCAGAATATCCATAGCAAATCAACACCGAAGACGGTAGGTCATGTACTCATACCAGCGTCGCAAGCCGAAAATGAAGAGATAGAGAAGGTATGTGAGGTTACTGAACGGGTAATTCAGTGTGTAAAGGAATATGAAAGGTGATTGTCATGGAAGACATGAACGCGGTTGTAGGGAAAGGAGTAGAAGGAAGGTTTACCGGAGAAACTGGACTTGGTACTCGGAATGAGAGAGAAGAAATGTTAATTGAGTTCTGCAGTAAATTTGTTCAAAAATCACAAAAAGAGGAGGTATACTTGGAAAAGACCAGGAGATACGGGAGGATTTCAGTTAGATTACATCACCGTCAGGCAGAGATTCTGAAATCAGATACTGTATGGCAAGGCGCATCAGGAGCAAATATAGACTCAGATCACAATTTCGTAGTGATAAAGAGTAGCTGAAGTTTAAGAACTAGTCAGGAAAGTCAATGCGCAAAGAAGTGGAATACGGAAGTACTAGGATATGAAGATGTAAGTTGAAGTTCTCTGAGACTTTAGGTACGAGGGCTGTTCAGAAAGTAAGGTCCGATCGGTCGCGGATTGAAAACAGTGAAAATGAAAAAAGTTTATTCGAAACAGTTAGCCACACCTCCCAGCTACCTCTCTAAATAGTCGCCTCTCCGACAGACATTTGTCGTGGCGTTGTACAAACTTTCCATTACTCTCGTCACAGGAAGCAGCTGCCTGGGCTTTCTGTCAATTCTTTACGCTGGTGGGACCTTCATTGTTGTGCCAAAATGTTGTCTTCGTTGCCAGCGGTTCATGTGAGCACAAGTGAACAACGGAGGGAGCCAATTAAAGGTGATGAAAGACTTCCTACCGAAAACGCTGCAGGAGCGTCTCCATTGCCCCTGCAGAATGCGACTAAAAATTGTATTGAAGAAATAACCGCTTGACCTGTACAGCTTCATGCGAAACCTCTCACCAGATCTAAATACTTGGCAGGAGACACTGTTGTTTTAGGCATTTCTACGTGAACACTTCGCGGTCACAACTGAAAAGAGCACACTAAAGACACTGTCCAACACATTTGTGCAAAGTTCCATCGGATTTTCCATTTAGCGCCTAGTCGGACCTTACTCTCCGAATACGCCTCGTAGTTCGATAAGAAGTAGCCCAATAGGCTGTTGAAGAAAAATGGGCATCACTAAAAAGAGCAGTCACAGAGGTTATAAAGGAAACCGTCCACATAAAGAAGCTAACTTCGGAGAAACAATGGGTAAAAGAAGAAATACTGCAGTTGATCGATGAATGAAGGAAGTACAAATATTCAGACAAACTCAGGAATACAGAAATGAAATAAATAGGAAGTGCAGGGAAGCTAACACGAAGTGACTGCATGTAAAACGTGAAGAAATCGAAAATGAAATGCTTGTCAGAAGGACTGACTCAGCGTACAGGAAAGTCGAAATGATCTTCGGTGAATATGAAAGGGAAGGTGGTAACTTTAAGAGCGCAACGGGAACTGCACTGTTAAATACAGAGGAGAGAGCGGATAGATGGAAAAAGTACACTAAAGACCTCTATGAAGGGAAAGACTTCTCCGACGCATGACAAGAAGAAACAGGGATCGATGTAAAAGAGATAGGGGATCCAGAATTTAGAGGAACTTTAGAAGATTTAGAATAAGACAGAAGGGATAGATAACATTCAATGAGAATTTATAAAAGTGACAACAGAACGACTATTCAAGTTGGCGTGTAGAATGTATGTGTCAGGCGATACATCAACCGACTTTCAGAAAAAGAAAGAACATACACACAGTTCCGAAGATTGCAATAGCCGACAAGAACGAGGATCATCGCATAATCAGCTTAACAGTTCAGGCATACAAGTTTTTGACAAGAATAATATACAGGAGAACGGAAAAGAGAACTGAGGATCTGTTAGGTGACGATCAGTTTGGCTTTATGAAAGGTAAAGGCACCAGAGAGACAATTCTGACGTTGCTGTTGATAATGGAAGCAAGATTAGAGAAAAATTAAGACCCTTTAATGCGATTTGTCGAGCTGGAGAAATGGTTCGACAATGCAAAATGATACAAGACGTTCGACATTCTGAGAAAAAGAGGTGTAAGTTATAGAGAAAGATAGGTAATATACAATATGTACAAGAACCGAGAGGGATAATAAAACTGGAAGATCAACTACGAAGTGCTGTAAGATAGGGTAGAAGCACTTCGTCTCAACTGATCAATCTATAGATCGGAAAGCAGTAACAGAACTAAAATTCAAGGTGATAGGATATCAATGATAAGAATCTCTGACGATATTATAATCTCCAGCGAAAGTGTAGAAGAATTACCGGATATGCTGATTGGAATGTACAGCCTAACAAGTGCAAAATGTGGACTGTGAGCAAATCGAAGAAAGACGAGTGCAGTGAGAAGTAGCAGAAACGAGAACAGTGAGAAACTAAACATTAGGATTGGTGATCACGTAGTTGATGAAGGTAAGGAGTTCTGCTACTTAAGTAGCAAAATAACCCATGACAGATGGAGCAAGAAGGACACAAGAAGGAGCCTAGTATTGGCAAAAAGGACATTTCTAGCCAAGAGAAGGTTACTAGTCTCAGACGTGGACCTTAATTTTGGGAGGAAATTTCTGAGGATGTATGTTTGGAACACAGCATTGTGTGGTAGAGAAACATGGACTGTGGGAAACCCGGAAAAGAAGGGACCCGAAGCATTTTAGACGTGGCGCTACAGAAGAATGTTGAAAATTAGGTGGACGGATAAGGAATGCGGAGGTTCTGCGCAGAACCGGTGAGGAAGGCATATATGGAAAACATTGTAGGAAACATGGGGCAGTCCTCAGCAGTCAGTTGCAAAGTCTAACAGAAAGAAGAGGATGCTGCTGCGTGGTAGTTCACACAGTAGAGGTGTGAACCAGCAGTGGCAGGAAGTGTTGGGGAATGAGTACCAGGTCACCAGCATTGTGAAGCCTAATGCAGGGTCGGCTCAGGTGACTGACTGCATAGGTGAGGTATGTAGGAATTTTACTCAGAAGGATCAGGCAGTGAAGCAGGGAATAGTCTTAATAGGGACGGGGAACATAGTGTAGATGATGACCTGGTAAAGATAGCTACTCAAACTGTTGGCACTAATGTGCATTTCGAGCAACTATTTCAGCGTCATGATCGGCGTCATCTTAATGCGACTCTTCGGCGCGTTAACATGGGGCTGGAGCGGGCACTGATGGCAGGGGGTATGGGTCACATTGTAGTGGTAACTTTTGAGTCCGTCAGTAGATCGGATTTCACTAGGCATGGCCTGCACCTCAATAGGTATGGAAGGGGAGACTGGCTAAGCTTATAGGTGACAATAAAGTGGAGGTTGGTGGGATCACTCATGGAAAAATTCCTGTAGTAGTTGGTTTTAGAGCTGCACCTTTTTAGACTGAAGTCAGGTGATAGTTACACCTACTTAAAGCAAGTCCCTCTAACTAAGGAATCACCTTCAGAGGATGTCATGTTCCCAAATAGAGAAGTAATTAGCATATTTCATCAAAATATAAGAGGTTGTTGTTGCTGTTGTCATCTTCAGTCCAGAGACTGGTTTGATGCAGCTCTCCATGCTACTCTGTCCTGTGCAAGATTCTTCATCTCCCAGTACCTACTGCAACCTACATCCTTCTGAATCTGTTTAGTGTATTCATCTCTTTGTCTCCCTCTACGATTTTTACCCTCCATGCTGCCCTCCAATACTAAACTGGTGATCCCTTGATGCCTCAGAACATGTCCTACCAACCGATCCCTTCTTCTAGTCAAGTTGTGCCACAAATTTCTCTTCTCCCCAACTCTATTCAATACCTCCTCATTAGTTATGTGATCTACTCATCTAATCTTCAGCATTCTTCTGTAGCACCACATTTCGAAAGCTTCTATTCTCTTCTTTCCTAAACTATTTATCGCCTACGTTTCACTTCCATACATGGCTACACTCCATACAAATACTTTCAGAAACGACTTCCTGACACTTGAATCTATACTCGATGTTAAAAAATTTCTCTTCTTCAGAAACGCTTTCCTTGCCATTGCCAGTCTACGTTTTATATCCTCTCTACTTCTACCATCATGAGTTATTTTGCTCCCCAAACAGCAAAACTCATTTACTACTTTAAGCGTCTCATTTCCTAATCTAATACCCGCAGCATCACCCGATTTAATTCGACTACATTCCATTATCTCTATTAATTCACATTTGGAATCTATGATAAATCTCGCCACATATTATCGAGTTCTCTACTGCAGCAAATACACCTTCACCTTTGGTGATTCTATCATTACGACAAATATGCCGATCTGAACTTAGTTTTTCATTGCTAATCACTTCTGGTTTCCATAAAATTTCTTTCCTAATACTGTCCGGGCAATATAACCTTCAATAAGTGGTACAAATTCTGGGACGTTTCCTTCGATGCTCCTGCAGTTTTCTAACATCACAATAGCCTTTTCTATATCCGATCTTCGAGGACGAGCATTCTTTGAGAACATTGTGGCTCATGTTTGATTTTGGCAGGCAATTCGTCTTTGGTCGCAAGGGGCCTGTGAGATCTCTGTAACCTAAAAAACCCCCATGTGCACGCCACATGTACTCCGCTACCATACCTAGTAACCGCTTGCTGGATGACGCCTGACCTATGACGGGAAACACTACAACTCTCCACCCAATTGTGGAGGTCGAGAAATTCGCATCCGATACCGTCGCAGAGTAGTCTGAGCCTTTGGTTTAGACATCCCGCTCTCCTCCAAACCAGAGAAATGCTATCGAGCCTGTGTATGATGCTACGAATAGCTGCAATGTTGAAGGTTCTTCTGCTGCGAATAGCTTTGCCTGCATCCTGAGTCCGATCGAATTTGCCTTCACCAAATTAGCCATCCGCCGAAACGAGCCGAAGATGGTCCACAACGCAAGGGTGCCGACATGTGCCAACATTTGCAGCTGGTTGCATCCAATCTTCTCGATAGTCGGTGACAAATCTCCTCCACGCAAAAAAGGAGAACCCCAGCAAACGTACCGTGTGCCTACCGTGTGCACTCTGGCATTTTTTTCATCCTTGTGTGCTTTTTGCCTAAAGGGCTTCATTACCTGCTCCCAATTTCTAGCATACCCGCCCTCTGCACTTGTCCAGATTGAGCAGGAAAATCGGCCGCTGATGTTCAAATGTGTGTGAAATCTTATAGGACTTAACTGCTAAGGTCGTCAGTCCCTAAGCTTACACACTACGTAAGCTAAATTATCCTGAGGACAAACACACACACCCATGCCCGAGGGAGGACTTGAACCTCCGCCGGGACCATCGGCCGCTGATCCGAGGGGCAGTCTGAGAAGTGTTATTAGCGCAGGGTAGCAACTCGTACATGTTGCTAAGGCGGAATGAGCGAGCCGTGCTGCCTGTTTCCTCTTTCGCCTTTCGCCCACTTACACGTGAACCCACCAATGTCCGCCACTCTCTCTAGAGTGAGGATGGACCGACCAGACGTTGCGTATCAGAAGACGCAGCGACAACCAGGTCATCAGGGTATCCGACGGCACCAGAGGCGTCTCAGGTCTCGTTAGTTGCGGCTCCAATATCGCTGCCGCTTTCAGCAGTAACCGGAAGCCTGCTGAACATGGCCAGTGCAGCTTCCAGCTGTTTACGGATAGCAACCGACTCACCTTGTGTCCGCTCACAACAAGTCCTTAGCCAGATCTCACTATGTGAAAAAATTTAATAAGGTTCCAAAAAATACAAGCAAAGTAGTCAGGAGTAACTTAGAAAGTACAGACAACCGCCAAAGTGAAAAGTACCGGAGTATGGCGCTACTGAGTTTGGAATGTACGCAAAACATAACTCGGAGAATAAGGAAGCACTAAAAATCTGCTCTGAAGAGTTGTCACTATAGCCTGGGATCGCAAGATCCGCAAGCTCTTAAAAGAGAAATAAATTTCTCTACTGAAAATGGAAGTGTCAACAGTTACTTTCACTAGAAATTTTACTTGGCACTAATGTTTGTACTCACACGAGATTCAAACTATGTTGCGTGACGTGGCGCTCCTGTCGGCGGAAAAATTACACGAGGAAGTCGCCTCACACAAGGATATGCACTAAGATTTACGCAAATGCAAAAGCTTAATGGAAGTTGGTTAAACACTAGTATGCGCAGTAAAATAAGTAGGAGCTGTTTATTTCTTCTTAGTAGTACGTAAAGGAAACGAACACTGAACTAACTTGCTGAGTATCAGCCAACTGCTACGGCTGTTACCGCTATAGGGGCGTCCCTCTCGTCTCAGTGTCCAGCTTTCCGATGATATTTCGCAGTGCGGATTCATCCAGATGTTGCATCAGGGCGATGCTGTAATGAAAAACACCACCAGTGTGCACCGAAACTGCTCAATAATTGACAGACATTATTTCTTTGTTCTTTCAATTGCTTCGCTTTGTGGGGCGAGGTCCGTTTGGGCGCTGTAGTCACATTGACCTCACGCCATATGACGTTCATTTTTCTGTGCATGACTGGGAGACTTTCGGCAACATGCTCCCGCACATTCACTATTGTCCACCGAGTTGTTAATATGTTATGCTACTTCCATCTACCTCGTCCTTCAGTTTTGCAGAGCAGCGTGTCAAAGACTAAATAATCCATTAACCAAAAAAAAAAAACAAAAAAAATAGAAAAAAAAACCACTGGAAAAAATCGCAACACCAAAAAGGAGTTCAGCGTCATAAATGAAAGTCTGGCTTGCTCCTATATCTGAAAGATGAGATCTATTCAAGCATCGCGCCAGTCACATAAGATTGGTGCTAGTAGCGCCACTATGAGAACGTAAATTAGGTTTGCTGAAAATACGTGCTGTACCGCTCGTGAGCGTTAGCTACCCTTAAGATTGTTCGTGTTGGATTCATTTAAGGCGACAAAGACGATGTTATCAACACCTCACTGAGTTTTAAGGGGTCGTGTAATAGGGCTATGAGAAGCTAGAGATTCCTTCTGCAATATCGCAGAAAGACTTGTCAGTATTGTAGCCAATGTACATGATTTCTGGTAGCAGTGATTACGAGAATGTGAGGTCGCAAGAACACCGGGCTCCGGACGGCCACGTCGTACTGTCGACAGGCGTATAGCTATGGCCCAACGTACGGCATCTGCAGCAGCAATTTGAGCAGCAGTTGACACCACAGTGACACAACGAACTGTTACAAATCAGTTGCTTCACAGACGGCTCCGAGCCAGATGCCCTGTAGCGTCCAATACAATGACTCCAAACATTTGCGACTTCAGTGGTGCCAATAGAGAGCACATTGGAGTACAGGGTGGACGTCTATTGTGTTTTCTAATGAAAGCTGGTTCTGGCACGGTGCCACTGATGGCCGTGTGCTCCTTACAACAGCAAGAACGTCGCCATACAAGCCGTTGCAAATAATTTTATGATACCTGAACATATCTAGAAATTGAGTATTGTCTTTACAAAATCAAATTCGTTATATCGATAAACGACGTCATTCCAACGTTACATAATTACCGCTAGACATAGCCCCAAACATTTTTAAACGTTGTAGACTTCCAACTCGGCATGATAGAATAAAATCTGAACCATTGTAGCAAGTGTAAATCATGTTAATAATATAAAATAGTTCACTGGTAACGATCTAAAAAATATCCCCTTACCCCCACGCTACGGAAAGGTACTCAGACTTGCAGGTTACAAGTTAAAAGAATTTTTTTAACATAATTAAAACTACACATTGCAGATAATATGTTTCGATAAGAAGTATAACAGCTCCGACAGTGGAAAATATCTGTAAATATGGCCACTGCTACCTTCAGTCCCTTATAGACATTCACTGTCAAATGTAGACAAGATGTATTATTTAAGACAGACTGCCACTACTACTTTCACGTCCGCTACATAAACATTCAGTTTCAAATGTAGAAAAGATTTATTTATTTAAGATTTTTTTAAGGTCTTATTTTTTATACAGGAGACAGTATTGACTTAAATTAGAAAATAGATTCTGTAATGGAAATGGAAATGAGCGTTTGGCGTCATTGGCCGGGAGGCCAATTATGGGGCAGGTCCGGCCGCCTTGGTGCAGGTCTTATTACATTCGACTCCACATTGGGCGACCTGGGTGCCGGATGGGAATGAAATGACGATGAAGACAACACAACACCCAGTCCCTGAGCGGAGAAAATCCTCGACCGAGCCAGGAATCGAACCCGGGCCCGTAGGACCGCAATCCATCACGCTGAGCACTCAGCTATCGGGGCGGACGATTCTGTAATAATTGCGCATAAACAGAAATATATCGAGCTCCAGGCAATTCTGCCCGTTGACAGCCAAGTACATGTTGTAATTACATTAGGATTTTCATGTGGTTAGTACCCACTCTAAAACATCATTCAGCCGTATTTCTGATAGAGTGAAGAATTCGTGTGAACACGGCCGACAGTCCCCGAACCTGGTCACATGAGACACAAGCTCCTTTCAACATTGCTGATATGAGTGATATAAATCACCCACAGAGAAAATTTCAGACTAAAGGATGAATGGTTAGAAGCGCTGCTGGATTTTCTCGACCAATCCACACGCATCACTAAACGTTCGGGTTATGTGCTATGACACGAGCCATAGAAAATAGAATGGTGAAGCGCCTTATAAAACCCTAACAGTTGTCTTTCTGCAGGTTCTGTGTTAGAGTGGGGAATAATTGTTAAAAAAAGAGTAGGTTAATGATTACGATGAGGAGTATGGATTTGCGAGTCTGTTACCCGCAATTCCTACCTACACGTTGATAATGATGCGACTCTGATGTCATGCTTCAATGGTCGTTCGAGGATATCCATCTGCCAGCACGTGACATCTTGGTATTTTATGATTAGACTCGATATGAAATCCGTCTTATCGATACATAAAGAAGAAGCTGTGAACTGTGAATCTTCAGCGTTTAATACCGTTGATGTTGAATGGCTGATGTAGGGTACCGCTGTAGCTGTTGTGATTGCCATCAGTGCCGCAGAAAGTACATACGAGCAAACACAACCACTTACAAAGAGCGTAATGAGGAGAATCATCAGGAGAACAACATGTACGGGTAAGTCCTGGTCTTCATTCATGTAAAACATCTCATATCTCAAAAGGTATTTCTCCCTGGAGATTTGCTTATAGAACATTCGGTTCTTGTTTTGACCATACAGGTAAATCTTATGGAAAGTGTAGCCCAGTGGGTTGGCATGGACCAGGAGCCATAGCGGACAGAAGTTATTACTGTGGGTTAGATTTACGTTCTGCCAAGGCACATCATGCACATGCTCAAGTCACGGTCCTGTGAAATGCAAATGCAGAACCATCAACGTTACGTAAGGTATCCATATTTATTGTAAAACACAGTCTCAGTCGCGTTTATTTACTATTGTGAGCACTTTCAGCGAGAAGATCATCGTCACTCCAATTTATGGCAGCAGCGACTTGAGAATAGATATTGATATTATTACTATTCTTGTTGTTATTATTACTTTGAGTGATCCGTCTTCTGGTGACAACACTGCTCGCGGAGTCAGTCAAACTTGAGGCAGCAGCGACTTGAGAATCGACGTTATTATTAGTATTATTGTTATTATTATTATTCTGTATTATCCGTCTCCTGACGACAACACTGTACGTGAAGTGCAGAGATCTGGTGCTATACTTTGGTTAAAACAACAGTCGAAATCGCAATAACATTTGTTTATTGTGACCGGTTGCGGCTTACGTTAAAGCCAACCTCAGGTTTTTTGGGCCCCCTGTGGCTGGTGCTGGCGGCTCCTCGGTTTTTCACTTGACCACGATCGTACAGTGCTTAGCGTTTAACATATGCTACTGGGTAATAGGTTTATGTTGACGGGAAGCCATCACATCAGTAAATAAATGCGATTGACAATCGTAGCAATCTTTTATTTTTTTCAACTGGCTTTCTGGCTGCGCCCACTCAAACAGCTAAGTGCCAGTTATGCCCATACGAAAGTATGGGAAATGTAACACGCAGTACCCTAGAATAAAAAAATCTCCGAGGTGGCCGGGAATCGAATGCGGACCGTTCCGTTTAGCAATACACCGCGCTGTTCGTTGAACTCCCGCTGACGTTATATTTAAAATTATTGTCCCCACACTTCTCAGTCGAGAACTTTTCTGCACACGTCGATGACGGAACAAACATGTTAACGCGGTTGGCTTGTTTCTGCAATCACAGTAGGGAGAAGTTACAATCTAAATGCCATATGGTACAGACGCCGCATTGTAGTCAGTCCAGAGAAGTCAGCAAAGTTTTAGAGGCACCACCCACTTAGGAAGCTTCAAATAACTAGGTATGTCTTGAGCCACTTTAATTCTGTCAGTGCCTGCCTAAAAACTCCACTGTGAAATAGTGTGTTTTCAGTATTTGCGGTGTTGTTGTTGTTGTGGACTTCAGTCCTGAGACTGGTTTGATGCAGCTCTCCATGTTACTCTATCCTGTGCAAGATTCTTCATCTCCCAGTACCTACTGCAACCTACATCCTTCTGAATCTGTTTAGTGTATTCATTTCTTGGTCTTCCTCTACAATTTTTACCCTCCACGCTACCCTCCAGTACTAAATTGGTGATCCCTTGATGCCTCAGAATATGCCCCACCAACCGATCCCTTCTCCTAGTCAAGTTGTGCCAGAAATTTCTCTTCTCTCCAATTCTATTCAGTACCTCCTCATTAGTTATGTGATCTACCCATCTAATCTTCAGCATTATTCTGTAGCACCATATTTCGAAAGCTTCTATTGTCGTCTTGCGCAAACTATTTATGGTCCATGTTTCACTTCCATACATGGCTACATTCCATACAAATACTTTCAGAAACGACTTCCTGACACATCGAGTATAGACTCGATGTTAACAAGTTTCTCTTCTTCAGAAACACTTTCTTTGCCATTGTCAATCTACATTTTATACACTCTCTACTTCGACCATCATCAGTTATTTTGCTCCCCAAATAGCAAAACTCCTTTACTACTTTAAGTGTCTCATTTCCTAATCTAATTCCCGCAGCATCACCCGATTTAATTCGACTACATTCCATTATCCTCGTTTTGCTTGTGTAGATGTTCACCTTATATCCTTTCAAGGCACTGTCCATTCCGTTCAGCTGCTCTCCCAGGTCCTTTGCTTGTTCTGACAGAATTACAATGTCATCGGCGAACCTCAAAGTTTTTATTTCTTCTTCATGGATTTGAATTCCTACTCCGAATTTTTCCTTTGTTTCCGTTACTGCTTGCTCAATATACAGATTGAGTAACATCTTGGTATAGGCTACAACCCTGTCTCACTCCCTTCCCAACCACTGCTTCCCTTTAATGCCCCTCGACTCTTATAACTGCCATCTGGTTTCTGTACAAACTATATTTGCGGTATAGAGCGATAAACGTATTGCACAGCAACTTGGAGTCTGGTTCTTATTCTCCCTTGTCCAAGACACGATCTCGATCAACTTTAAAAATATTATTATAGCTACCTTTTTTATTTAGCCTCAGTTTCTGTCATTCTACGACAAGAATTTTCGAGGGCAAGGTTATGTGGTAATACGAGCTACTTTAAAAGTAATATACCATGCATCAAAGAGACCCAGAGAGGCACTTCGTAGTGTAGGAGGCTGGCACAACATTCTCCAGTCCAATTTTGCTTACGTACGCTACAGATATCTACGCTAGTGTTGTGTTCTTATGCGATGATAATAGTAGCTCTCATTGGGCCGCTCCCCGACTCTGATGCAGCACTGTGCCTGGCTGAGTACTAAACGGAGGCGTCGAGCCACGGGGAAACCTCAAGGCCGGTCCGCGCCGTGTGCCGAAGCGAGAGACGCCGCGACCGCGGCCTCACAAAGAAGGCGCTCAGCAGCACCGAGCTGAACTGTGCTGAGCAAGGTGCGAGCTGTTTGGAATTCGCACGCGCCAGCCGGCGCACAAGGCGCCCCCTGTTCGCCGAGCCTGCGGCCGCGCAGATAACTCTATCTCGTTTACCGACGGCCGGCCGGCTGGCCTAATATGTCGGCCAAACAGCGCCCGCTACGGAGTACGGAGGGGACCCCCAGGGCGCGCGTCCAGCCGGTGGTCGTGGCCCCGGCACCACGGCGCACTCTCCTCCATATGCGTCCACAATAACGCAGCAGGTTTCTCTAGCCTATAAAAGCACTTCAGAGGCCACAGTCACGCTCGCGTAACACACTGGGCGCCACAGCCTAAACGAATCAAGCTATTGTGTTGGTTGTTCCATCTATAGCTCATGTGCATCATAAAAAGTACAAAATAATTTTTCGAGGAAGTAAAGTTTCCTAATAACTTTTCCGTAAAGGAAAAAGTTCTGAGTCGTTGTCAACAAGCCATCCAATTGTTGCGTATTTCTGAACTAGTTCGACAGCTACATTTATTTTTGTTTCTTTATTTATTTATCAAATTCCATTGAACCATGGAAGCCAGTTGGTCACGACACGAGTCAATACATACTTCACAGAATGATGCTTAAAAATTGTAAACAAAGAGGAAGTAATAAAACACGAAAGAAAACAGAAGGTATGCGAATAAATAGCGCATTACAGAAAATAGTTTTCAACTGTGGCGAGAAACTCCTGTGCAAAATATGAGTATGCTACAAGGAACCGGCAACGGCCTTGCCGCATTAGCTGCACTAGTTCCCGTGAGATCACAGAAGTTAAGCACTGTCGGGCGTGGCCAGCACTTGGATGGGTGACCATCCAGCCGCCATGCGCTGTTGCCATTTTTCGGGGTGCACTCAGCCCCGTGTTGCCAATTGAAGAGCTATTCGACCGAATAGTAGCGGCTCCGTCAAATAAAACCATCAGAACGACTGGGAGAGTGGTGTGCTGACCACACGCCCCTCCGCATCCTCAACTGAGGTTGACACGGCGGTCAGAGGGTCCCGATAGGCCACTCTTGGCCTGCAGATGGAGTGCTTTATAAGGAAGCCTCTCAACTTCAGCTTACATACGTATATGTGGGGTTTATCATGCCAATTGAGAATCCTTCTGAAAAGTACACATCTTTCTCTACAGTGCTCAATGAAGTGGTACGCAACTGTATATCGCTTTTACGTCTTGTGCTCACTGAATGAATATTAGAGTTTCTTCTCAATGACTCCATATTGTCAACGTTAAGTACCAAGACGATATGTAGGTACAAGAAAACCTTTCAAGCCTCCGCGCGGGGTAGTCGTGCGTTCTCAGGCGTCTTGTCACGTTTCGCACGGTTGCTCACGTCGGAGGTTTGAGTCTTCCCTCGGACATGGGTGTGTGTGTTGTCCTTAGCGTAAGTTAGTTTCAGTTAGATTAAGTAGTGTGTAAGCCTAGGGACAGATGACCTCAGAGTTTGGTACCATAGTCCTTACCACAAATGTCCAAATTTCCAAAACCTTTCAACTTCGATTCCAGTACTTGGGATTTACCAGTCAATTTTTTGAGCACTACACGAGGCCCACTGCAAATGTAACGTTCTGAACAGTGCATACCTTTCTGTACAATGCTGAGCGAAGTATTGGACAAGTGGATATGACGTTCACTTTTGGAATAAACAGAGTGATTCAACTGCCCCAACATATCAGTTTTATGCAACCTGCAGCACCTACAAATACCACGCACAAATTTTCAAATTCTCCCGTTCGCTCCAAGAGGAAAAAATGAACATTACGTTTTTGTGGGAAATTAAATATAGTTAAATTTTGTACTGGGATATGTTTTCGCTAGAGGGCGCAGATTTCGCATTATGCAGCAGAAACGTACAAATGTTGCCTTCAAAGACGTTTTCCTTGAATAACTCGAAAACCGTGGCCTCCATCGAAAACGTATCCCGTTACAAAATTTAATTTCACTGACTCACCTAGAAAAATATTTTGTTCATTTTTTTCTGTAAGACTAGTAGCATTCATGTAGTGAACGAGAGAATATGAAGGCATCTTGGGTTGCATACAACTCATAGGTAGGGGTAGTTGAATCTCACTGTATTTATACAGAGACGGCAGAGTTAGAACAACGGCCTACACGAACTGACATCGCATATCAGTCTGACTCCTGTTATTAGGCAAAGAATATTGTTGGAAAGGGCGCGCAGTTGCTCCAAAATAAAACACTATACAAGATAACCGATCGAAAGCGAGCAAAGGGAGTAAGTCTTCTTGTGTCAGTGTCAGTGGTCATTTTTGTAGTGAATATAGCAGCATTCAGCTAATGCTGAAGATATAGAATGTTCTGTAGGACTGAAAACCTCAATTCTAAGAATTTAAAATGGTCGACTTAACTCACTGACCACTATTTCATGATAAAATTTCGCTTTCATAAGAGTTCCTAGTCAAAAACTGTATGCAATGAGTTTTGTTACAGTTAAAAGTTAATATATTCTTCAAAAACCACGTTCTGATGTTACTGACTATCCTGTTACACACATCGTTTATATTACCTTCCATGTCTTTAACCATAACGCGTATGTAATCAGCTAAGAGAACAATTTTTGTGCCG
This sequence comes from Schistocerca serialis cubense, assembly GCF_023864345.2. NCBI lineage: Eukaryota > Metazoa > Arthropoda > Insecta > Orthoptera > Acrididae > Schistocerca > Schistocerca serialis. The sequence goes on along the minus strand of NC_064643.1, from coordinate 507,444,480 downwards.
ATTGTCTGTGTAATAGCAGACCACTGACACATAGTGTGCTTGTTTTAACTTGAGACAATTAAATATCTCGAAAATGACGCATCGTGCGAAAAAAAGTTCTAGGTGAAATGTTAATACCACTAAAGGGGTCGTCAGTGTTACAACTAGACACCTCGTAACCATACCTTCTGCATGTGTGAGGTCAGCTTTGTGTTTTCAATTGAGAAACCCCCTATTTATATTGCATATTCCAATTATACGCAAACAGTACGTGTGGTTTACTCAAACCATTGCTTCTCATATGTGGTAGGTGGCGCTACATTCGCCAGCTATCAACTGTGCCTGTTTCCTCAATTAAGAACCAAAGCATTTCGTACTACATTTCATTTGTGACATAAGTGTAAACCTTTGCGTTCTACCAGTTGATACCGACATTGAAACGTTACACGAGTGTTGCAGATGTGACTGTACAATACAAATAATATGGCTCGAGACCTTTCTCCCGTCGTGTACAGTGTTTAAATAACATAGGGGAATGCTATCGGCTGACGTCGCCAACAACCGCCGATATTTCGACAGCACTTACTGGCTGCAGTTTTGCCTTGAAAATGGCAGGTTGTGCTCCTGTCCAAGTATCGGCGATTGTCGACTGCATTCTCGTAAGTTGTTTGAACAATATGGCTAGACATTGACATTTATGGAAATAAGCTACTTGTATGGTAACGTAGTATTCTGTTCCCTATGGGGTTGATTGTGATAAGTCACCAAACCATCGAAAAACTTGACTTCAGTGGCTGCCCTCATCTGCATCTACATCATACTCCGCAAGCCACCTAATGGTGTGTGGCGGAGGGTACTCTCGGTACCACTACCTGATCGCACCATCCCTGTTCCACTCGCGAATAGTGCGTGGGAAGGATGATTGTTGGTAAGCCACTGTATTGGCTCTAATCTCTCGAATTTTCTCCACGTGGTCAATATGCGACAGGTATTTGTTGGGAAGTAATATGTTGTCCGACTCCTCCTGAAAAGTGCTGTCCCGAAATTTCAGTAGTAACTCTCTCCCGATGCACAACGCCTCTCATGTAACGTCTGCCAGTGGAGTTTGTTTAGCATCGCCGTAACGCTCTCTCGGCAGCTAAACGATCCCGTGACGAAACGCACCGCTCTTCGTTGGATCTTCTCTTTCTCCTCTGTCGGTACTACCTGATAGGGATCCCAGACAGATGAACAATTCTCAATAGTCGGGTGAATAAGCCCCTTATAAGACTTCTTTCGTGGATGAGCTAAATTTCCTAAATATTCATCCGATGAATCTGAGTCTCGTGTCTGCTTTTCCCACTATCTGGTTTACATGTTCATTCGACCTAAGGTCGCTCTGTATAGTTACTCCTAGATATTTTACGGCAGACGCTGTCTCCAGCTGTCTGTCGTCAATAGTTTAGCTGTACAGTAGTGGATTTCTTTTCCTACTATGTGCAATATTAATTTGCTGGCGTTGCTATTTTGGAATAGCCTTAAAGAGCATCCGACGCTTTCTACTAGATCATTTACATATATTGTAAATACAAACGGTCCTGTCACACTTCCCTGTGGTACTCCGGATATTACCCCTACATCTGTCAATTTATTTCTGTTAAGAGCGACGTGTTGAGTTCTATCTGCAAGGAAGCCTTGAATCCAATCGCAGGTCTGCTTCGATACTCCGTAAGCTTATATTTCTTTCATTAAACGGCAATGCGGGACGGTGTCAAATGACTTAACGAACTCAAGGAACACGGCATCAGCCTGAGCGCCGTTTTACACTGCGCTGTGGATCTCATGAGGGAACAGTGCGAGCTGAGTTTCGCAGGATCTCTGTTTACGGAATCCATCTTCATTTTTATACAGGAGATGTTCATTTCCCAAAAACGTCATAATTCTTGATCATTTAACATGTTCCATAATTCTACAACAGACTGAAGTCAACGATATACGTCTATAATTGTGTGGATCTGTCTTACAGCCTTTCTTAAAAACGGGAATGACCTAAGATTTTTTTCCAGTTGTTAGGTACCTTTCGTTGCTCAAGCTATATACGATAAGTGACTGCTACAGGGGGAGCAAGTTTATTCGCATGATCTTTATAGAATTTTATTGGCTTCTCATCTGGTGCTGACGCCTTACCAGTACTAAGCGATTGCAGCTGCTTTTCAATTCCGCGATCGGTTATATCAATATCTGTCATTTTGATGTTCGTACGACAGTTGAAAGAAGGGACAGTCTTACGCTCTTCCACGGTGAAACAACTTCGGAAGACCGAATTCAGTATTTCGGCCTTCTCTATGTTATCTTCCGTTTTGGTGCCGGTGTGGTCGCTGAGAGAATGGATAGATGATTTTGACCTACTTACTGATTTTACATACGACCAGAATCTCTTAAGGTTTTTACTCAGCTCAGTTGACGACGTGTTATTTTCAAAATCATTGAACGCTTCTCTCATTGCTCTCCTCAGGCTCTTTTTCGCTTTGTTCAGATTTTGTTTGTCAGCTAGGTTTTTACTTCTTTTGAATCTGAGATGAAGTACTCTTTGTTTACGTAGTGCTTTTCTAATACGGCTATTAAACTATGGTGCATCTTTCCCATCCCTTAAAACCTTACTGGGAACATACTAGTCTAGGGCTTATTGAACGAGGCCTTTGAATATTTTCCATTTGTTCTCCACATCTTCTTTCTCGTCACCGAATATTTGATGCTGACTGCTGAGGTATTCTGAAATTTGCACCATCTCACCCTTGCTGAGCAAATATATGTTCCTACCATCCTTAACATTCCTTGTAGGATCCGTCGTCATAGATGCTATCACAGCCTTATGATCACTGATACCTTTCTCTACGTCAACTGATTCGATAAGTTTAGGTGTGTTTGTTGCCAGGAGGTCTAAGACGTTACCCTCACGAGTTGGTTCAATAACAATCTGCTCAAGGTAATTTTCGGACAAGATATCGAGAACAATGCCACGATTCCCTGTCTCTGGCACCAGTTTTGATGGCATAACACTCCCAGTCTGTACCTGGCAAGTTGAAGTCACCCCCTGTTACAACGGCATGATCAGGAGAAGTACTAATGACGTTCTGCAAGCTCTGTCTGAAGCGCTCTACAACTAGAGATCCTGACCCAGGTGGTCTATAAAAGCATCCGATCACCATTTTTGACCGTCCTTTGATACTTACTTTTCACCCAGATTAATTCACATTCGGAATCCGTGATAATCTCGTTAGATTTTATCAAATTTTGTACTGCAATCCCCCCTTCATCTGATTTCGGTGTGTGTTTCCATCCAAGAACCGAACCCTCCCGCAGGGCCGGCCGGAGTGGCCGAGCGGTTCTAGGCGCTTCAGTCTGGAACCGCGCGACCGCTACGGTTGCAGGTTCGAATCCTGCCTCGGGCATGGATGTGTGATGTTCTTAGGTTCGTTAGGTATAAGGAGTTCTAAGTTCTAGGGGACTGATGACCTCAGAAGTTAAGTCCCATAGTACCCAGAGCCATTTTGAACTTTCCGCAGGCCGCGACGCGTCTACCAGCGGAAAACGAGCCAAAGTCTTTGCAGTAACACAGATTGTCCATGAAGTGATAGTGACAGTCGCACCTGCCATGGATATGCACCGAAATCAAGCACCGAAGTGGTGACAGACAAGGGGACTCACCGATGTCAACCATCCCAATGGGAACAGAGAACTATTACATCCATGTTGTTGTTCGTGGACCACTCTCAGCGTAGTTTGCAACAAGGCAATGAAAGGGCTAAATAAACTAAACAACCAAATCTTCAACACTAATGTAAATTTTGAAAATAAGTATCAACCGTTATAACACAAATGTTAACATTTACGTGGTAAATGAAATGTACAATCAGATGTGCCAGTTCTTAATTCCAAAACAGAGACACTTGTATTTGTCTATTACGGCGCCGTGTAACACGAATGGGAAACAATGGTTTGAATAAACCGGTCGTATTTTTCTGCGTAGAATCCGAATATGCAATACATGGGGATTTACTATTTGAAAGTACAAAGTTGATCCCGCCAACGCAAAAGGGGTGGTTAGGTGGTGGCCAGTTGTAGCACAGACAGATATCCCCACTACTAACGTTAACTTTCCATCTACTACATTTTTTCATACGATACTTCATTTCTGAGATATTTAGTTTTCTCAAGTTAAAACCCCATCTACATCACGAAAAGAAGTGAACTGTGAACAGAACTCTGTAGCATCCGTCACTTCACGTGACCGCAGTCGGACTCAGAACTCTTCCCTGTTTGTTGATACTGGAGGAAAACCTGCTTCCTACGTCTGTCATGTTCTAACTTACCGCAGAAGTATTGTATGACCCATAAAATTAAACGCTTTTGTTAACTCAAACAAAATAGCTGCTGCCCTCAAATCTCTGTAGCCTTGGTTGTGTCTCACACACAAAAGAATAAATAGGAATTTATGGAGATAATCTCTTCCTGAAGCCTAGTTGACAGGAAATTATGTGTACTAAGATGTGGCACTACTCTCCACGTACTAAGTAACTAGGTACAGCGGACTGTTGCTGAATTTTTGCTATTCCTGCACAATACCAGAAAGCGAGAGTAGTTAAAGCGTGTCTCCATTCGAAATATTGGGGAACAGATGCCCATTTCTGTCTTAGTTTTGACGAGGGAGAGTGAGAGAGAGAGAGAGAGAGAGAGAGAGAGAGAGAGAGAGAGAGAGACGGAGAGAGTAATGGATAAATATAGAAAGGGAGCAAACTGGCAAGATGGTGACAGATCAAGAGAGAGACAGCGAAACGGACGAAGCTTAGGGACAGGAGTGGAGACAGATGTCTGGGAGATAAGAAAAAGTAGATCTTAATATGACACGGTACGCTGCCATTGAACTGTAACTGTCGTTCTTCGTTGGTAAATTCCCGTTTTCCAGCATTGTTCTTAACCATATGTTTCTTCTACTCTTTGGAAGACTAAAAAGAAGGTGAAGACTTACGCCAGTGAAAGGACAAGTTTAATCCCTTGCTTTCTGAGATACACCATGATTCTGTAGTAAATAATGGCAGAGCGTAACCACCACAACTCTCGTGCTGATAGTAACGTGAAACTTGCGCAGTGCTGCTGTCTCAGTAACTTTATAGAAAAAATCTCCCGAGGGCTGCCAAGACAAATCGCTTGAAGGGCTGGTGCTTGTCTGTAGTTCGTTTTTAAAAAATATTTTGTGAGCTAACGATCCTTTATCCAGATGTTGAGAATGTACTTTCACTTGCATTCGTGTAGGCTCGTGCAATGCGATCCGAAATATGATGCAGAATGAATATTTCACTCTTTCCGCGACGTCCGCGCTGTTTTGAAATATCCTGGTAGATGAAATGTATGTACCAGACCTAGGCTACAATCTAGAACCTTGCATCTCAAAATGGTTCAAATGGCTCGGAGTACTATGGGACTTAGCATCTGAGGTCATCAGTCCCCTAGAACTTAGAACTACTTAAACCTAACTAACATAAGGACATCACACACAGCCATGCCCGAGGCAGGATTCGAACCTGCGACCGAAGCGGTCGCGCGGTTCCAGACTGTAGCGCCTAGAAGCGCTCGGCCACAACGGCCGGCAACCTTGCATCTCTTAGCGACTGAGGTATCCGGGATGGACTAGCGACCCGCCCCTAGAGCTTTACTTGCGGCTGTACCTCTCTGCACGCTTCCAAAATTCAGAGACCGGCATAATTTACACTGCGAGAAGGAAGGAAGGATTTTGTGTAGAAATGTCCTAGCCACAACCAGGCATGTGTACTTGACGTAAGATATTTCCGACTTTTGCTGCACTGGTCACTGAAATTATTCAATGGCAACATATTAAAATTTATACTTGACTTGGATTCGAACCTGGATTTCCCACTATATGCTAGTGGGTGACTAAACCGCTTCTACTATCCTAACACGTCTCCCATCCAACCCACGTCTCCAGATGCGCTCACTGCAAAGTAATGTTCACTGACCATTATTCCTCTTCGCTAGCTACTGTATGCCCCCGAGAAGCCGAACATTAATGATCATATGCACTGAAAGATAAATTTGACGTCAGGCGCATATTTTACATAGGAATGGTGTCTGTTCTTTCGGACATTCATGTATAAAAGAATAGACACTATGAATATGTAACAGCATACGGCACTGAACCTAAATGAATTTTTCTCTCTGCCGCGGATTGATAAAGACGAAGTGCAGCCGCAGTATTGACATTCATACACTCCAACTCTTTAATGATGAATCAATATCGGCCGGCTGTTGTGGCCGAGCGGTTCTAGTCGCTTCGGTCTGGAACCGGGCCACCGCTACGGTCGTAGGTTCGTGTCCTGCCTCGGGCATGGCTGTATATGATGTCCTTAGGTTAGTTAGGTTTAAGTAGTTCTAAGTTCTAGGGGACTAATGACCTCAGATGTTAAGTCTCATTGTGCTCAGGGCCATTTGAACCATTTTGAATCAATATCTCGTTTCCCCAGTGCTGTTAGAACCGATTTTAATGAAACAGAGCAAAAAGTTTTTTTAAGATCTATGAAACCCTGACAAACTGATAATTCCGACTCATCGCTCTGTTCTTTAAATTCTCTCAATGTGCTGTATCCACTTGTAAACGATGTTTGGTATTTTGAAAGCTAAGGATCATACGTTTATATTCACTCACACAGAAAGATCGCAGCACTGAAAGATAATTAATGTGGAAAATATTGAAAATACCTTTACCTAGGTAACATATTTAAGCGAGTAACATTGCAAGATCAAGGGTGAATGTAAGCGCGAGATAAACCATTGCAAACGTAAACCGCTAGTTCAGTAATAACCGGTGTAACAGCCAGAATGTTGAATGCAAGCATGCAGACGTACATGCATTGAGGTGTACAGGTGCCGGATGTCAGTTTGTTAGACGCAGTTCCTTGAATTTTTCAAGTGATCGATCAATATAGAGACGGTCGATGTTGTTTGCGGATGACGCTGGAGTTGTCGTCCTATGATGTCCCATATGATGTCCAGAGCCATAGGCCGAACGCGATAGTCTCTCCTCATGGTTGTGCCACATGGTCTCGTGACCCCACAGCCGGCAACCGTGCACATTAGATACTTTCCCGTCGAGACTTCCAGCAGTGTCGATGAAGAATGATCGAGATTCTCGTAGCCTTATTTCATGGCCTCGTCCAAACTCAGTGAGTTGTCGATAGTGGCGTCTTTGTCGCCTTAAGGACACCTCCCTACGTCCAATCTCAAAGCTCACGAGAGGAAACACATGCATTTTAAGTATACCGTATATGCGTCCTCATAATGGTGCTACCAGTGACACTCTTACGCCACTGGTGCGAAATTTGCACAGACATCGTCTTTCAGATGTAGAAACACGTTCATCAGTTTTCGTTTATGTTGTACAAATACTTGCTGGTACTGCGATTTTTTTCCGCCAGAGATTGTGATTGTGACAATTTTAGTGACTATTGTGTATGTTACATAAAGGAGACTGATAGACCCGTAGTGTTTTTGTCATGTCGGCCTCCTTTCTTACGAGGATAATTAATTATAGCGTCTAGTTTTAGGGCGCGCCATATTTCGTAAACTTTCTTTCACCAAAATAAGTTTTCACTCTGCAGCAGAATGTGCTGTGAACTGAAAGTTTTTGGCAGATTTGGTGTGGTGGACGAGGATCGAACCTCGAGTGTGGTACTTGCTAAAGTAATGTTGTCAGGTCTAGTCGTGAGACGTTCTTTGACACATTCTGTTCTGTATCCTGTTATCTTTTACTTCAAATACAATATCAGAATTTATTTTATTCCGAATAAAATAGTTGCTTCAATGCAAAAATAATTGTTTAAGTGGTGACAAAAGCAAACAGAAAATGCACTCGTCCAAAAACCGTTATGTCTATCATTTCTTACCACTTCATTAGTTCAGTAGTACATTCACATCCAGTTTAATCTTGACATACTGCAACGTTTTGTGTCTGTTTACGTCTCACATTTGTAGCACACGATCCATAAAACAGGGTGCGGCTGATAAAACTTCATGACTTGAATGCCATTTTAAACTTGTTTCTGCACTAACCTATTAAAAAGGATAAAGAGCGCCACAGAGCCGGAAAGTCAACAGAAGCAGATAACTGCCTTACAGCTGTTACACAGTGATAAGCCGAACAGAGCTGCTCTGTATTTCACAGCAAGTCCTGCTCCCCTCACGAAGAGGAGTGCGAAACATATGGGGGCCGGCGGCTCACATGAGACAACTGCCAGTGTCCACAAAGCTTCTGGAGTTCCTTTCCTTGGAAAATTTTGTGCTTCGATGGCAAAAAGCACGCTAAGGAAAGAAATAACGTAGAGAAATTGATGGAAGACAAGGAAAATTAAATCGTAGTGCAGTGGACAACACGCAGATGAATAGTGTATTTCAGTGGCTAAGTGGCTATAGTGTAAAATTACGATCATCCAAGGATATACTCAGTCCTGAGTTAAGTAATGAAAACTGCACCAGTTACTTATTTTCTGATGCTTAGAGCAACGCGTTTGGAGAATTTTTTTCTCATTTTCAAGTGCATTTGTGCATTTGTTTACATGAATATGTTTGGTGATTTTTGCATGTGCGATTTTCTGCCTCTCTTGCGTCTTTGTGAGGTTAGAAGCTATTGTACCTCCTCCACTAGTAGCATGTTTCGTAAGCAAACAGTGTTAAGTGCTGATTGGCGTGTGCGTGATATTCTGTGTATTGGAGGAGCCGCAATGCCTTCGAACCTCAAAAAGACGTAAGAGAGGCTTAAAAATTAACATGCAAGCATCACTAAGCACATTTAAGTAAAATTTAAACAAATGAGCCCTCAGTCACTATTATTTTTAGTCTTATTGGCCAGGTTTAAACACTGCTAACAGTCATGATGGTCACTATTATTTTTAGCCTTATTGGCCAGGTTTAAACACTGCTAACAGTCACGATGAAGGCACTGTTACCAGTGTTTAAACCTGGCCAATAAGGCTAAAAATAATAGTGACCGAGGGGTCATTTGTTTCAACTTTTAATTTAGAAACGGTCACTGAACCAAGCAGCCATGTTTAAAAACTTTGATATTTAAGTAAATAAATGCACTTGAAAATCACAATAAAGTCTCGAAACGCGTTGTGCTAAGCATTAAAAAATAAGTAACTTTTCATGATTTATATCATGAATTACACAGTTGAAGGCTTTTCTGAAACATCGAATATGATGAACGAAATTAATATACTCAGTCACTTGGCACTTCTTTCATCTCCGGTAACGATTTGTTAATGTGATTAACAGCAAGTTGCACTATGGCGTGAAATACACATTTATACATTGACATACAAAAATTGCAACACAAAAAAATAATTACTGTAGAGTAATGAAACTTAAGGAATAAATTCGTCTGTGTACTATATTTAAGTGACTAACATTGCAAGATCACAACTTAATGTACGTGAGAGATAAGTCACTGAAAATGTGAAATGATGGTGTAATAATAACAGGGGTACACATCAGAATGTTGCTTGCAAGCATGGAAACATGCACGCATTGTGTTATACAGCTACCAGCTTTCGGTTCGTGGGGTGGAATACCACGCCTGTTGCACTTGGTCGGTCAATACAGGGACGACTAATGCGTTTGCGGATGACGCTGGAGTTATCCTCCTATGAGGTCCAATATGTACTCCAGTGGAGACATATTTGGTGATCGAGCAGACCAAGGCAACATGTCGATACTTTGCAGGACATGTTGCGTTAAAACAGCGGTATCTGAGAGAGCGTTATACTGTTGGAAAACACCCTCTGGAATGATGTTCATGAATGGCAGCACAAAGGGTCCAGTCACCAGACTGACGAACAGTATTACAGTCAGGACGCTTAGGATAACAGTGAGAATGCTCCTGCACTCCTGTCTCATACGGAATCGCTCCTCAGACGATAACTCGAGGCGTAAATCCAGTGTGTACAGCACGCGGACGGGTTGGTTGCAGGTCCTGAAATGGCCTCCTTCTAACCAACACACGGCCATCATTGGCAACGAGGCGAAACCGGCTTTCATCAGAAAACGCAACCGACGTCCATTCTGCCCTCGAATGAGGTTTATGCTTGACACCAATAAATTCGCAAATGGCGACAGTCAGAGGTCAGTGGAATGGACGCTACAGGCGTCTGACTCGGAGATGCTCTTGAAGTAACAGTTCGTTATGTCACTGCGATGCCAACTGCTGCTCAAATTGCCGCCAGAGAGAGCCATATGCCGAACACGGTGGTCGTCCCTCTCGGTAGTGCCACGTGGACGTCCGAAGCCCGGTCTTCTTGTGACGGTACATTCTTGTGACTACCGCTGTCAGCAGACTCCCTAGTCTTTCTGCAGTGTCGCAGAAACATCCAGCTCCTCGTAGCCCTACTACACGATCTTCTTCAAACTCAGTGAGGTGTTTAAATTGGCGTCTTCGTCGCCTTAAAGGTATTCTTGACCAATATCAACTCAGCGTGTCCAATCCCAGATGTAACCAACGCTCACGACCGTTACAGGGTGTATTTAATGTAAACCTAATTTGCATGTTGATGGTGAAATAACTAGTGCCACGTCTATGCGACAGGCGAGAAATGAAAATTTCATCTTCCAGCTGTAGAGATACACTTACCAACTTTCATTTACGTCGCACAACATCATTTTTCCGTCAGTGTATATAGGTCGCATATAGGTCGGAGGAAGGTAGTTGCTTAATGCCTCCGATAGGATCGGTAGAAGTTAAGCACTGCGGTCTACAAAGAAATCTTCATATTGAGAACAGCCTTCCGTCTTTTACTTTACTATCGGTTGACAGAAACATTCCTTAATTAGAACATTTCAGGTCAACATGTGCTCAATGGTCATAAAAAGTATTGATTTCCACTTGTGAGATTTAATATATTACCAATTAATAACTGGGAAGGTAAATATCACCACCACAGTTCCATTGCAAGCAGGTGAAATCTGGGTGTAATATAAGTTCGAAGTATCCTTCTACAAAATTTTGTAGTGCATCCACGATTAACTAGTCATTCCATACTACGCTATTCTTGCAAGTTTATTTGGTGTATTCCAATGAGTTTGAAAAGTGATTTTCCTCTGGATTTACATACAATACAGGCTAGTGGAATCGAGCAATCACGAAAAAAAAGCACGGTATTGTTCGTCAATTGGTGAAAGTGTGGTTCTATTCCTATATTTTCACATCTATGCAGCTGGAAAGAGTGTGAAATCATGTCCTCTCTATTAATTAGAACCTCCTAATCGGGTGCAACGAAGCGCAATATGCAATCGTAGAGTGACGAATCATGCACAGTGACATGTCAAAGTGAGAAAACCTGGACCACCTTGGTTCCGTTCATAGTTATAAAGAGCGATCAGAAGTTTCCGTTTGAGGGCGTTGCTGCAGCGTATATAATGTTGCGCAACACCGTTCCGGATATGTAAATACCGACGTGTACGCAGTGTATTACTGTGGCTTTCCTGTGTTTCCTATGTGTGCGCGGTAAATGCAGGAACGTGAACTATGGCGATGTCATTATCAAATGCTCCCAGACTGGACCAAGGTGCTATTATCCTTTTCTTGGCTGCCAAAGGACAAAAACCAGTAGACATTCATCCTAGAATGAAGAACATGTATGGGGCAGCATTTCCATCGAAAACCACTGTTGTGGAACTGTGCATAAAGTTTCATGCTGGACGCGATTCGACACAAGACGTCGGTCGACCTGGGTGGCCAGCCTCAACAGGGAGGTTCGACACTCGAGCACCCGCCCTATAGTCCTGATCTCTCCCCGTACGAATATAAAGCCTTCGGCCCCTTAAAAAAAGGCATTCAAGGGTCGAGTTTGCTGTCAGATCAGGATGTGCAGCAGGCAGTTCCGGACTTCTTCACGCAGCAGGACACGTTGTTTTACCAAACGGGTATGCCAACCTGGTGCCAGCGTGCGATGATTGTATCAATGCTCAAGGACAATTTACCATGTATGATTGTACTGTTTCCCATACGTTATTCATAATAAATAACGAGAGAGTATGGGAATTTACTTGTAAAAAAATTAAATAAAATATAGTTAGGCTCACGCGATTAAGGTCAATAAATGCGCATACCCTATTAGTCTATGGCGGAGGATGACGTAGTGGTTAGCATGCTGGACTCGCATTCGGGAGGACGACGGTTCAAGCCCGAGTCTGGCTATCCTGACTTTTCTAAACTGCTTCTGACAGCTTCATAGCGCATGGCCGATTTTCTTCCCCATCCTCCCCTTATCCGAGCTTGTGCTCCGTCCCTAATGAACTCGTTGTCCACGGGATGTTAAACACCAATCTCCTCCTCCTCTATATGGAGGCCGACACTCTGAAGGGTAAGACGAGCTAATGTAGTCCAAATGGTTCAAATGGCTCTGAGCACTATGGGACTTAACATCTGAGGTCATCAGTCCCCTAGAAAAATGGTTCAAATGGCTCTGAGCACTATGGGACTCAACTGCTGAGGTCATTAGTCCCCTAGAACTTAGAACTAGTTAAACCTAACTAACCTAAGGACATCACAAACATCCATGCCCGAGGCAGGATTCGAACCTGCGACCGTAGCGGTCTTGCGGTTCCAGGCTGCAGCGCCTTTAACCGCACGGCCACTTCGGCCGGCAGTCCCCTAGAACTTAGAACTACTTAAACCTAACTAACCTAAGGACATCACACACATCTATTCCCGAGGCAGGATTCGAACCTGCGACCGTAGCAGTCTCGCGGTTCCGGACTGAAGCGCCTAGAACCGCACGGCCACCGCGGCCGGCTAATATAGTCCAACCAGATGTATACGTTTTACCGTAGACAGAGCGACGGCAAAATTAGGTTTAGAGAGAGTTTACACGGGAGGAACAAGCACGGAGCATCGAAAGATCAAAATTGTGTATCGCCGGAAAAGTGATGTGTCTGACGTTGATATCAGATAAACCGTTACAAATATGGGTCGAAGTCCCTTGTTCGAGGAGAATCAGGATGAGTGTAGATTGAGGACGGGTAGCTGGTGTCCGCTTACATTCGGTGATGCAGTGATCTTTTTGGTAGTTGATCTGATGTTTGCAGAGTCGAAATATGAACAGTTACGTAAGTTTAATTGGTGTTTCAATATTTTATTTTACACTGTGACTATAGCTACAGATTATCATTGTTTAATCTCAGACTGGAATCCCTGGACAGGCGATTTCACGGGATATCGTTATTGCTAGGAATAAGTGGCTACAGTGCAGTCTCTATGAACTCCGGTGCGTCGCGCTAATATCTTTGTGTTTATAAGCATCAAACGCTGCTTGTGCAGATTTTGTGCACGAACTGACCTCTCGATTATGTCCCATTAATAATCGATGGGATTTATGTCGGGTGATCTGGCTGGTCATACCATTTGCTAGAATTGTCCACAATGTTCTACAGTCCAACCGCGAACACTTGCCGCCCAGTGACATGGCCCGTCGTCATTCATAAATATTCAAGCGTTGTTTGGGAACATGACGTCCATGAATGGCTGAAAAGTGTCCCCAAATAGCAAAACATCCAAAGGACCCAGTTCATTCCACATAAAAACAGCGCACACCATTATGGAGCCACCACCAGATTGCGTAGTGCCTTGTTGACAATTTGGGCCCATGGTGTCGTGAGGTCTGCGCCACATTCGAACCCCACCTCAGCTCTTACCAACTGCAATCGGGACTGACCAGGCCATGGCATTTTTTAGGAGATAACCGATAAGATCTTGAACCCAGGAGCTGCGCTCCAGGCTATGTCGTGCTGTTAGCAAAGGCATTCGCAATTGTCCCCTGCTGCCATAGTACATTAACGCCATATTTCACAGCACTATCCTAACGGATATGTTCGTCTTACGTCCCACATTGATTTCTGCGATTATGTCACGCAGTGTTGCTTGTTTGTTAGCACTGCCAGCTCTAAGGAAAGGCCGCTGCTCTCAGTCGTTAAGGTAAGGCTCTTCGCCAATGCTTTATCCATGGTGTGAGGTATTCTCTGCACACTCTTGACACCATGAGTCGCAGAATGTTGAACTCTCTACACGTTTCCGAAATGGAATGTTTCATGTGTATAGCTTCAACTACCAATCCGCTTTCAAAGTCTACTATTTCTCATCGTACGGCCATCATCAAGTCGGAAACCTTTTCATATGGATCACCTGAATACAAATGACAGTTCCACCAACACACTGCTCTTTTATACTTTGTGTGCGTGATACTACCGCCAGCTATCAAAGTCAATGTCCATATCGCTATCCCATGACTTTCGTCACCTCATTGTAGTGCCTTGACAATATAGAGCGTTTTCACCAGACTCGCTTGTCAATTGTTTGATGGTGCACAAACCTCTCCATGAGTTGTTTTTGGTAACGCAGAGAGCAGATATGCCATCCCAATTGCTGCGCATCGTCAGAGAGAATGTCGACCAAATAAGGGCTGGTAGGTTTCGTCTGCAACAGGTGAACTGAACCAGCAGATACGTCGCCGGTCACTAGCTCTCGCACAACAGTTATTGCTCTGCTCACAGCCGTAAGCCGTTCTAAAGCCGTTCTAAATGCAAGATTGTTTAAGCAGTTTTTGTCCTATTCGTTCTAAATCAATGCACTATTTATTTATGGGTGTGGAGTATTGACATTACAGTGTGAAACATGATCTTTAAATACAAAATACAAAATCCGAGGATTCCTGTACGACATAGGAAAGAAAACAAATGAATAAGAGCTGTCGTTGACTGAAATAAAATGGAGACAGGGGGTACAAATAGCAAGGGAGATCGATGATATCTGGACTGGGTAAATTCTGTGTTGGATTTATTTATGCAAGAGATCAAATAAGAAGGAGACACGAACGAATAACAACTGTGTGTGCAGCTGAAGGGTGTGACACATAGAGAAGTGCAGGGGGAAGGGAAGGACTTTTATCTGGCATTGCACGTCGAATGACCGTATATTAAAAATTAAATATCGTATAGCGTTGTTGGTTGTGATATACCGCTGGGTGGGTTCAGCTGCCCACCAGAAATAGTGTTCTTCCTCCACGTACATTGGCCACCTTCGTTGCGGATATGTGAGAGTTGTCTAGTACATGTATTTGTGCCATGAGTGTAGATGGGTGCAATTGGTGCATGTACAGTGTAATGTTATGTTTGTGTTGCACGATTACGATGGCGGTAGGGAGAGATGAACGGCAGTGTCAATGCACAGCCTACTCCTCTTGAGTAGCACCAAGAGGACACCGAGCTAAGCATCACCATCCGGCTGACGGATCACCATCAATAATGTTACATGCCCTCACTTCACGAAACCCTGGAAACAGGTGTCGAATTTAAGCCAATACATTGGCGCTAAGTTTGGTGATCAGTAACTTCAAATTTCTTCCACTTGCCAGCCAAATCCTGGCATCCACCACCAAGATTCAGCATCACTGACCTCCGAGCAGAGCGACACTTCCGAGGCATGCGTCAGCGAACCAGATGTGGATGCAGTGCTGCTGGATATGATCAAGGTAAAGCAAAATTATTTCTCCGAATCTGATGTCTATATCTGGAACTGGCGCCAATTGGTAGTAGGTGGTTGCAGACACGACATAACTGTCACAGTCTACGGAAATAAGTCCGAAAGTGGTTAGCTACTGACGCGATCGTGTCCACGACTGGAATTCACTACCTCAACGTCAGTTAAGGTCTGAGGATGGTGTATTAAATCACCGAAACTGATAAATATAAAATAAAAAACATCGAAAGGACGATTGCAAGTGTTCCACTTTATTACATAAGTGAACTGCCGAAGTCCCTCAAACCATCAGTCAGAAGGACGGACATACAAAAATTCGATACAGTTCCGTACTCTCCTTACGGAGGAAAATACGAGCTTACCGAGGGTAGGACCAGATTTTTGATTGGATTCAGGGCGAATAACAAGGCTAAAAGCATTATTCCTAAGGGCACTGATTCGACAGAAGTAAAGCTAATTTGTGGAGTACCCGAACAGGAGTCATGTAGTGCCGTTATAAATGATACGCTTGATTTAGTGGATAACAATGAAAACTTTGAGAGGCTTCTTTGCAGACGTTACTGTTGTCCATAGGAAGGTTCCAACGCCAGAAGACTTGTGTCGGCGTGTCTGGGCCACCTCACCTCATTTTAATTCAAGATTTATATAAATTCCAGTTATGCAACTTCATTTTTTTCTTTAGTTCAAAATGGTTCAAATGGCTCTGAGCACTATGGGACGTAACATCTGAGGTCATCAGTCTTCTAGAACTTAGAACTACTTAAACCTAACTAACCTAAGGACATCACACACATCCATGCCCGAGGCAGGATTCGAACTTGCGACCGTAGCGATCGCGCGGTTCCAGACTGTAGCGCCTAGAACTACTCGGCCACTCCGGCCGGCTTTCTTTAGTTGCAAATTTTTTTATCACTCAATGAGTGAACAGTAGGTTTGGATGTAATGATTTCCTTACTTAAATTCATTTCGTAGTTCCTCTTGCAATTGGAATGACAAGCGTGCATGTGACATTTTGTGCTGCAGGTTCTTGGCAAAAGTTCGTTTCACTCACTAGTGGTGAGAGGAATTTATAACTGCTCTCTGGACGCTCGCTGGGAGAATGTCGTGTGTCATACAGGCAGTTAGGCACTGAGAGGCCAGCTTCATGGAAGCTGGAACAGCCGACAGTACTTGCAGTCAGGGAGGAGAGGGGAGTGGAGGGTGTGTGTGTCTGCCAAAGTACGGCTGAGTCGGCAGAGCCGATTTCCCTTCAGAAGCAGGGAATGGACAGTGCAGAGAGGGGCACCACATAATAAAACTGAGCCCTCAGTTAAGGGGAGAGGGGCTGGTGAACGCAGGATATCGCTGTATGCGAATAAGGCATGAGGCTAAGGAAGGCGGACGGCAGGGCTTTCGGACCTGATAGCATCTTCTCCAGGCCCGCGATATCAAAAATCAGAAAGTCTTTCAAGGTTACACGCTTGGTACTCGGACAAATAGTTGTGGGAAAGGAATTTATCGTCGGCATGTGGAGTTGGAGGAATGTTTTTGAGTGCTCATTCTGCTCCAGATGAGGCTCGTCGCTCCTCTATGCTGGACATGCTGGTTGGGTTTACGCATGATTCTAAATTATTTTGATTGGTAGCTGCATCTTGCGTCTCCCTAGCAAATGGTCATAGGCGAGGCGTATGTGCATTGCTCTGAGGAAAGATGGACTGTCACGGTTTTTAAGTAAAGAGACTCTGCATTTGGACTGAGGGAAAACACAGGTGTGCAAACTGGCTTCCAAAGACCAACTGTTCATTTTGTTGAAGTTAGAATGTTATCAGTAGGCTGTAGCTTGCGTCAGTTAGAGACGTAGGTTTGCTGTTTTGCACTGAGTGATATTGCTGGCTTCGTACAGTGGCATCGATGTACTGTGGAGGCAGACTGCGATAGCAATCCATTTGCATCCGCTACTGCCGCATGAGATGAGGGCAAGACCTGCAGTTGCATTGCGCCATCAGCTGTCGCAACCACCAAATATGTCCTCCCACGGCAAGCATGCTGCGCAATGTGAAACACTGAGTTCACACTGAAGGGAAGAGAGATAAAAGGTAACATGCGGCTAAAGTAACGGTGATATGTTTTGAGCAAAGAAAAGACCTTAGACAAATAGATCTTTTGACTTCCTTTTTTTTTACTATTAGAGCCAAGTGATCATTCATTTAAGCAGTTAAATTTGAGAGAACATGTGTCGTGGTGTTGGAAGAAAGGTAGCTGCAGTAGTTTACTTGCTTCATTCAACCCAGGTTTTTCCTTCACTAATTGTGATTAAATATTGATTTATAATTCTTTATTTTATTATTAAATTGTGCTAAAACGTTTGAGGCAGATTTAGATTTAAGCATGTGTGAGTCTTGTGACAACCCGAATATTGTATCATTTTATAAATAAACTAACGTTTCTGTATCACAGTTTTTCATTTAATAATTTGTGGAATCAGAGTAATGTAGCTACGTTACTATCCAGAATGACTTAGTTGTTGTAGCATTATTAATTACTAATTTATTGCAATTCAATACCTTGATAGAGTCTCCATTCGCCTTGCAATTTCCTGACCGTCGAGTTCAAAGGGGTCCCCTTATCATGTGTACCAGGATGTCAGGGGTTAATACGAACAAATGTGTTACATCAAGCCCGAGGGAGTTAACGTCTAACAGACTGTACTGACACGTAGAAAGATCTGCAGAGGACACATGTTTGGCGCAGGGACTGACAGTTGTTCAAGAACTTAAGTCTATGCTTGTATGTAGGCTAACAGCTCCATTAATCGCTCAAAGAATCCACGGGTGTACTGCCGGTCCATAGTGTCCAACAGGCACAATATTTCGGCGATATTACGTATTAAATACGGCCGACCGCTCTCAGGAGCTCAGTTCGTCAGCGCACCTGACGATGGCGACGTGTCTGATCGCCGAAATATTGTGTCCATTGGACACTATGGAATGGCAGTACACCCGTGGACTGTTCGAGCAAGAAATACGCCGTAAGAAACTGAAGAATCAGCTGCATTAATGTTTGATTATGCTATTGGTGGAAACAATGAGAGCCGGCCGCGGTGAACGAGCGGTTCTAGGCGCTTCAGTCCGGAAACGCGTGACTGCTATGGTCGCAGGTTCGCATACTGCCTCAGGCATGGATGTGTGTGATTTCCTTAGGGTGGTTAGGTTTAAGTAGTTCTAAGTTCTAGGAGACGGATGACCTCAGATGTTAATCCCCATAGTGCTCAGAGCCATTTGAACCACTTGAAACAATAAGAACGGTAAATCGACCTGTGGTAGAACGACCACATAAAACAGACTGAAGGGTAAGCAGGTGCCAGGGTCAGATTCACTGGACAAATCATCAGGAAATGTAGATTATTGCCGAAAGTAGTTTCCAGCTCGCGCCGATTTTGGTCATGTGGGGTCCAGCAGACCCAATGGAGCACGCCTCCAGTGGCTCTGGACTATTAGCGCCCTCTGCTGCCGGTGGCAGCCTGTCGCCCACTTGCACTTGGAGCCTCTTCCTTACAACACCATCGTTCATGTTGTGGTGCAAGGAGCATAACCCTTGTTGACATTGAAAGGTGGACTCTATTTCTTTGTAATGAGTCTTCGTTCACTTAAATATATACAAGTTAAGTAAATCTTATGTTTACTGTTTTAAGTTGTTCGCCAATCATTTCTGCTCCTGTCCAGCATTACAACAACACCATTCTGTAGCACACCTCTCCTTACCATTGTACGAAGTCGTTCGCGACACTTATAAAACACTTACTCCACCCTTACCAAGTACAATTAACAGAAGAGGTAGAGAAGTTTCAATATGAGCTGCACATTTCTTCACTTGTTCTTTTAGTAACGGTGGAAGAGAAACAGAGAGGCTCAACAAACTCCAGTGACTGTCGCTAAAAGAGGAGCGTTGCGCTTCATGTAGACGGTTACAGCTGAAATTCGAAGAGCGTAAGTTCGCAACAAGACTATTACAGAAGAGTCAGAGACTTTAGGCCATAAGCGGGAGTTTACAGACAGTCTTTCTTTCCGTGGGCCATTCACGAATTCAACAAACAATGGTCAAATGATTGTCGTTTGAAAGGTACCGTTCGCTATAGACCGTAGGTGACTCGTGAAATATAGATGCGAACGCAGATTCGGCTCATCGTCAAATTTCAGCCCAAAGGTGGTTGTAAGGCGCTGCGCCTGTCGTAATGCGTCTAGTCACCGAGAGTGCTCGGCCGACCTTAATAACGCTTATATTTATGAGCGACGGTAAAGTTTCCCCTGCAAAATTTGCGTCCTCTCTTTCCGGCCACGAATCCTCTTACCGCGTCGTCTCACGCTAGCCTCAGGGCAGGCGCCATCAAAACAAAATCTCCGCTCTCACTCTTTCCGCGATGTATAACGCATACGTACACATACACCCCGACGCAAAACTCTGCAGGGAGCAAGGGGAGGTCGTGCGCCGCTGCTTGTCGCTCTAACAAAATATTTGTAGCCGCGGGCTGCGAACGGGCGCGCGTGCGTGAGAGCCAAAGGGGTGCATATTTTATCCGCTGCCCGTACGGCGCTGTGCCGTGGTGTGCGTCCGCCAGACCCGCCGAGGGCTACTGGGTTGCTGGGCGGCCGGGCAGCCCCTTCCGCGGCTCAATAAAGCGATGATCCGGCAGGGGTCTGCATGTACATTACGTCCCCGACAGGCTCGGCGCCGCCGGCCGCGTGACGGATGAGCGGTGCGGCGTCTGCAGCGGGCGGCGACGTGGCCTGGCGCCGACGTGCTGCGCCACGTTTTGTTAATTTTTTTTTTTTTTTACGCCATCCAACGCCCCGACACTCGTTCGGCAGTGTGCAACTCAGTCACGCCCGAGCTGTCGGCCTGGGAAAGGGCATGCACGGTAGCGGCCACCGGCGCCAACAGCTTCCAGTTACTCGCCGCAGGCAACAGGCTCTACCGGTTATTAACAGCTTGTCGGCAGCTTACAGGAACTAAGAGCACCGGCGTAATGTGTGTGTGTGTGTGTGTGTGTGTGTGTGTGTGTGTGTGTGTGTGCGCGCGCGCGCGCGCGCTTGCATTTGAATACTGACGTGCGGCGTGCCTTGCCACGATACAAACCACAGTATGTTGTCATTAGTAGCTAGTGACAGCCATGACGTAACATAGCATGACAAATTCATTGTAACTCTAAGCTTTTTCAGGCTTCCCTCCTTCTTTGTAATATATTCTTATGACACGCATCGTATATACGCTCTCGACTTTCGCCTGTGCTTCTTTCGCAATCTTCCGTTAATATCGTCCATTGTTAATATCATTCAGCGTTCCAAGTCTTCTTCTTCCTTTCCCCTCTTTCCTCCGATCTTTCCTTCGCTGACTCTTTGTTGCAGTTAGTAATTCAGTCAATATAAAAAGGCCAGTCTCTGCTGACCGGTAAAAAAAGTCAAATATGTTGTTCCACAAGGCTCAGTATTAGCTCCTCTATTATTTCTCATTTATGCAAATGACATTCCGTCTAATACAGAGTGTAACAAAAAGATATGGCGATACTTTCAGGAAACGTATTTCACACATAAAGCCACGAGCTACATTATATGAACATGGGTCTCATTTACACTTCTCTTCATAATCACATTAAAGACGAGAAACACACAGAAACAGAATTTATCAGCATTATATGAAACGTTTACTTACATGAAATGATTAACGTACCGCACTGGCGACAGTATGAAACACTGTTCTGACTGAAATCTCAAAATGCCCTTCATTAGCAAGGATACATCCATCAACCCACTTGTGCATTGAATTCCTGATGCATTAATATATCTCTGGAGAACTGTGTATTGTTGCACAGCATCCCACAACATGGGTATGAAGAATTTTGGTAAACATTTTTGGAAACAGTGATCAACAGGTATTATATTTTAACTAAAGTTCAGTCTTGATCATAACACTTATGTCTCAATAACATAGGTTACCTATGCCACTGCAACAAAGTGCATTAACTATAGAAATCACTACCCTGAAACATCCGTATCACGGCATACCTGATCCAACAAAACAGTTGTCTGATGCACAAGCACAAATCAAAGTCTGTTCGAAAATGAAATCTAAAAGTAGAGCCACAGGTAAAGATTAACCTTCGATCTAATATACATAGAGAGAATTTTTCTATAGATTTTTCTGAGTGGATATCCAGTAAGGAGACTAACATAAATGAAAAAATAGATTCCGAACTGTTACATGTTGCTCAGCAGACAATTGGGGATGGGGCGTGCTTCAGGAGAAGTAATTAACACAGAGTTGAACCACATTCAGATGGCATCAAGCAAGGATTTACCACAGTGGAGAAATAATAAGGTTAGTAATGATATGAATCACACAAGTATTTTACCTAACCCTGCGCCATATTGGGTAGGATCTCTCTTCTGTTCTATGAAATAAATGCTTCTCAAAGTACAGACAATTTCAAGAGCTTACCCCAGATAAAAAAGTATTCACCCCATTATCTTCATCTGATCATGTAAGGGTATACTGCTGAGACCATGGATGGATCAACTAAAGATCCACGTCACCACAGATATCAATCGGGAAGAAGCTGCCCTTTGACAAATGGGACTGCAGAAGTTCTTAAAAGTACAAGCAGTCTGAAAGGATGATCTAATCGAAATACTGGTAATATTGTGTCCATGAAACACTCCATAAGAAGGTTTTTATTCTGGAATCCTTCAATAATGGACAAGGAAGATTCGGCAGGTACTTTGAAAAATAATTGAATAAAACCTGGTATTGGGACGAACCAATATCGCATAGGGACAATTAAGAATACTAAAAGCGAAATTACCACCGGATCTAAGGGACAGGGTAGACGTGTACCAGAAACTGATTTTGAATACTTTACATCTTTATTAGACTCGCATGATTTTATCCATGGAGATTCAGAATTCAATAACAATCACAATAATGGTGCAGCACAGCCTTCTTTGTCATTTTCACAATCACGAAATAACGGTAAGGTTAGAGACAATCAGGAAGTTACTTGTCACAAATTGGGATGTCTCCAATGCATAAAGCACAGTAGGTTGATTGTAGTCCACCAAACTTTAATAAAATGATACGAAATGATAACTGATATCACTACTTACTACTGTAACAACACCAACAACAACAATCAGAGGAATTCAGATATAAGAAACAGTAAAAGCAGAATAAAGGGTTGTAGTTAACTTCAGAAAGTATTGATATAATCAATCAACCTCAAATAGAATAAGAAGCGAAATATTGCAGTCAGTTTCGACCTGGAAGATTCGTAAATAATATATAACCAAACAGCCATGCACAGCGACAGTGACATGCAAGAAGCGCCAGTATGAAACTGAACATTTTTACCTGATAGGTAGATGCATAATCCCACCACAAACATAACTGAAGCTGAAGTAGTGGAAGAGGCCTGCCCCACAACACTGAATGTGACAACGTAAGTCTGGCTGTATTATACCATCAAATGTTGGTCATCGCCTGGTCTGGGGCCAAAGTGTGTAAGTCTACAAATTTATGATGTTACAACAAAGTCACAGACATTAGGGAAGAATTAATTGCTGGCCATTAACAATGCTGTTTTCATTGTTCAAAAGTACGTGCTATAGTAGGGAAGATGTTGACCATCATTGGCTTAGATATTGGACTACGGTGAATGTCATGTCATTTAATTTATTTAATAACATTTGTGAGCTCATAAAGATCCTTAGTTTCCTGTAAAAAATTGTAATATCATTGCAGCCATCGGTGTTACGCTGATAAATGTCAAAATGCAAACTCAGGTGTCTAATAGTGAGTGAGTAGATTTTAGAATGAATTTTCGGCAATGATTTCCTAAGGAAGAAGTATGTAGTAATCGATTTCCCTTCAAGCAAATGCTTTCTAGGCAGAACTATAGACCTATATCTCTAACGTCGATCAGTTGTAGAATTTTGGAACACGTATTATGTTAGAGTATAATGACTTTTCTGGAGACTAGAAATGTACTCTGTAGGAATCAGCATGGGTTTCGAAAAAGGCGGTCGTGTGAAACCCAGCTCGCACTATTCGTCCACGAGACTCAGAGGTCCATAGACACGGGTTCAAAGGTAGTTGCCGTGTTTCTTGACTTCCGCAAGGCGTTCGATACAGTTCCCCACAGTCGTTTAATGAACGAAGTAAGAGCATATGGACTATCAGACCAATTGTGTGATTGGATTGAAGAGTTCCTAGATAACAGAACGCAGCATGTCATTCTCAATGGAGAGAAGTCTTCCGAAGTAAGAGTGATTTCAGCTGTGCCGCAGGGGAGTGTCATAGGACCGTTGCTGTTCACAATATACATAAATGACCTTGTGGATGACATCGGAAGTTCACTGAGGCTTTTTGCAGATGATGCTGTGGTGTATCGAGAGGTTGTAACAATGGAAAATTGTACTGAAATGCAGGAGGATCTGCAGCGAATTGACGCATGGTGCAGGGAATGGCAATTGAATCTCAATGTCGACAAGTGTAATGTGCTGCGAATACATAGAAAGATAGATCCCTTATCATTTAGCTACAAAATAGCAGGTCAGCAACTGGAGCAGTTAATTCCATAAATTAACTGGGAGTCCGCATTAGGAGTGATTTAAAATGGAATGATCATATAAAGTTGATCGTCGGTAAAGCAGATGCCAGACTGAGATTCATTGGAATAATCCTAAGGAAATGTAACCCGAAAACAAAGGAAGTAGGTTACAGTACGCTTGTTCGCCCACTGCTTGAATACTGCTCAGCAGTGTGGGATCCGTACCAGATAGGGTTGATAGAAGAGATACAGAAGATCCAACGGAGAACAGCGCGCTTTGTTACAGGATCATTTAGTAATCGCGAAAGCGCTACGGAGATGATACATCAATGGAATACTCTGCAGGAGAGACGCTGAGTAGCTCGGTACGGGCTTTGGTTAAAGTTTCGAGAACACACCTTCACCGAAGAGTCAAGCACTATATTGCTCCCTCCCACGTATATCTCGCGAAGAGACCATGAGGATAAAATCAGAGATATTAGAGCCCACACAGAAGCATACCGACAATCCTTCTTTCCACGAACAATACGAGACTGGAATGGAAGGGAGAACCGATAGAGGTACTCAGGATACCCTCCGCCACACACCGTCAGGTGGCTTGCGGAGTATGGATGTAGATGTGGACGTAGAGATGTAGACTGCTAAAAGAGGGCAATTAACTTGGTAAAAATAAAGGGAGAGAATGGGAAATACTGCTGGGGCTTAATAGTAAAATTTCTTAAGAGATGACAACGTACACCAGTAGTACACTTTCAAAAAACAATCAGACTGAGCGTATTCAAGATCAAGTAAAAGAAAAGATACCAGAGTCTGCTACTACTGATGCCCTGCAATAGGCTGAATTAAAGAATTACTCCTGAAGTATATGCATGTATTTGGAAACAAACCTGATGTAATTAACCTGTACCAATATAAAATGGAAGTTTTCACCCATGACACATACTGTTGGAATAGTAATCCATCCCATAGATCAACAGGGAAGTGGTCACTAATGAAGTAAGGCAAATACTTGTCTGAAGAATAATAGAACCATTAATGTCACCACACTGTAGTCTTCTACTAGTTGCAGCAAAGCACTGTGGTAACATTCACCTATTTTTAGATGCAAGAGCCATCAACGACATCATTATTCCTATAAAAACATCACCCAAGAATTTAGACAAACACTTGCAGAATTTTCATGGAGTTAAGTACCCCATTAGAATCAATTTGATCTGTTATGCTGGAAGGTAAGCCTGTCCAAGGAATACAGAAAATATGCTGCTTTTATTACTGTAGGAAGGTGCTACCAAGTTTGCATATTACCATTTGAGTTAAACATGAGTTAAGGTGCATTCATTACTGACCTGTATATAGTCTTAGGGCTTTAACTACTACATGGTTATTTTATATGATGATGGTCTGTTAATAGACATCCATAAATGGGAAGAGAACGTAGATTTATTGGAATGAAAAAAATCTGTGAGGTATAAAATTAAATTTCTAGGACACATAATATCTTGCACAGGAATAACATTAGATGCAGACAAAATCAGTGCTATAGAGAATTTTCGTTATCTGAGCTCTAAAGAACGGCTTAATCCATTTCTTTGGGTCATGTTCATTTGCAGACAATATGTGCCAGATCAGTTTTTAAATAGCACAGTTTTACTAGGTTTGTTAAAGAAGAACGCACTGCGGGTGTGGGCACCGGATCACAAAAGAATCTGAGACCAAAGAAGTTGCTTTAATTAACTGCAATGTAAAGCACTGGATATACCGAGCTGAACAATCCGCCAGTTTCAATCCCGATCCGAGAACAGTGTTGTATGCTTCTCGTGGCGAAGGAAAGTGAATCCGGTCATTTTGCTTAATTTTATCGTTCCACAGCGTCAAATGGTTGGGTATGCAACTCCAAACTACTCAAATAATAGTAGACATGGTGGGAGTTAGTGAAGTTTGGTGGCAGGAGGAACAAGACTTTTCGTCAGGTGAATACAGGATATAAATACAAAATCAAATAGGGGTAATGCAGGAGTAGGTTTAATAATGAATAAAAAAATTGGAGTGCGGGTAAGCTACTACAAACAGCATAGTGAACGTATTATAGTGGCCAAGATAGACACGAAGCCCATGCCTACTAAAGTAGTACAAGTTTATATGCCAACTAGCTCTGCAGATGACGAAGAAATTGAAGAAATGTATGATGAGATAAAAGAAATTATTCAGGTAGTGAAGGGAGACGAAAATTTAATAGTCATGTGTGACTGGAATTCGACAGTAGAAAAAGGGAGAAACGAAACATAGTAGGTGAATATGGATTGGGGCTAAGAAACGAAAGAGGAAGCCGTCTGTTAAAATTTTGCACAGAGCATAACTTAATCATAGCTAGCACTTGGTTCAAGAATCATAAAAGAAGTATACATGGAAGAATCTTGGAGATACTAAAAGGTATCAGACAGATTATATAATGGTAAGACAGAGATATAGGAACCAGGTTTTAAATTGTAGGACATTTCCAGGGGCATATGTGGATTCTGACCACAATCTATTGGTTATGAACTGTAGATTAAAACTGAAGAAATTGCAAAAAGGTGGGAATTTAAGGAGATGAGACCTGGATAAACTGACTAAACCAGAGGTTGTACAGAGTTTCAGGGACAGTATAAGGGAACAATTGACAGGAATGGGGGAAATAAATACAGTAGAAGACGAATGGGTAGTTCTGAGGGATGAAGTAGTGAAGGCAGCAGAGGATCAAGTAGGTAAAAAGACGAGGGCTAGTAGAAATCCTTGGGTAACAGAATAAATATTGAATTTAATTGATGAAAGGAGAAAATATAAAAATGCAGTAAATGAAGCAGGTAAAAAGGAATACAAACGTCTCAAAAATGAGATCGACAGGAAGTGCAAAATGGCTAGGCAGGCATGGCTAGAGGACAAATGTAAGGATGTAGAGGCTTATCTCACTAGGGGTAAGATAGATACAGCCTACAGGAAAATTAAAGAGACCTTTGGAGAAAAGAGAGCCTCTTGTATGAATATCAAGAGCTCATATGGAAACCCAGTTCTAAGCAAAGAGGGGAAAGCAGAAAGGTGGAAGGAGTATATAGACGGTCTACACAAGGGCGATATACTTGAGGACAATATTATGGAAATGGAAGAGGATGTAGATAAAGATGAAATGGGAGATACGATACTGCGTGAAGAGTTTGACAGAGCACTGAAAGACCTGAGTCGAAACAAGGCCTCCGGAGTAGACAACATTCCATTAGAACTACTGACGGCCTTGGGAGACCCAGTCCTGACAAATCTTTACCATCTGGTGAGCAAGAAGTACGAGACAGGCGAAATACCCTCAGACTTCAAGAAGAATATAATCATTCCAATCCCAAAGAAAGCAGGTGTTGACAGGTGTGAAAATTACCGAACTATCAGTTTAATAAGTCACAGATGCGAAATACCGACGCGAATTATTTACAGACGAATGGAAAAACTGGTAGAAGACAACCTCGGGGAAGATCAGTTTGGATTCCGTAGAAATGTTGGAATACGTGAGGCAATACTAACCTTACGACGTATCTTAGAAGAAAGATTAAGAAAAGGCAAACCTACGTTCCTAGCATTTGTAGACTTAGAGAAAGCTTTTGACAACGTTAACTGGAATGGTCTCTTTCAAATTCTAAAGGTGGCCGGGGTAAAATACAGGGAGCGAAAGGATATTTACAATTTTTACAGAAACCAGATGGCAGTTAGAAGAGTCGAGGGACATGAAAGGGAAGCAGTGGTTGGGAAGGGAGTGAGACAGGGTTGTAGCCTCTCCTCGATGTTATTCAATCTGTTTATTGAGCAAGCAGTGAAGGAAACACAAGAAAAATTCGGAGTAGGCATTAAAATCCAGGGAGAAGAAGAAAAACTTTGAGGTTCGCTGATGACATCGTAATTCTGCCAGAGACAGTAAAGGACTTGGAAGAGCAGTTGAACGGAATGGACAGTGTCTTCAAAGGAGGATATAAGATGAACATCAACAAAAGCAAAACGAGGATAATGGAATGTAGTTGAATTAAGTCGGGTGATGCTGAGGGAATTAGATTAGGAAATGAGACACTTAAAGTAGTAAAGGGTGTTTGCTATTTGGGGAGCAAAATAACTGTGATGGTCGAAGTAGAGAGGATATAACATGTAGACTGGCAATGGCAAGGAAAGCGTTTCTGAAGAAGAGAAACTTGTTAACATCAAATATAGATCTGTGTCAGGAAGTCGTTTCTGAAAGTATTTGTATGGAGTGTAGCCATGTATGGAAGTGAAACATGGACAATAAATAGTTTGGACAAGAAGAGAATAGAAGCTTTCGAAATGTGTTGCTTCAGAAGAATGTTGGAGATTAGATGGGTAGATCACGTAACTAATAAGGGGGAATTGAATAGGATTGGGGAGAAGAGAAGTTTGTGGCACAACTTGGTCAAAATGGTTCAAATGGCTCTGAACACTATGGGACTCAACATCTTAGGTCATAAGTCCCCTAGAACTTAGAACTACTTAAACCTAACTAACCTAAGGACATCACACACACCCATGCCCGAGGCAGGATTCGAACCTGCGACCCTAGCGGTCCCGCGGTTCCGGACTGCAGCGCCAGAACCGCACGGCGACCGCGGCCGGCGCACAACTTGGCTAGAAGAAGGGATCGGTTGGTAGGACATGTCCTGAGGCATCAAGGGATCACAAATTTAGCATTGGAGGGCAGCGTGGAGGGTAAAAATCGTAGAGGGAGATCAAGAGATGAATACACTAAGCAGATTCGGAAGGATGTAGGTTGCAGTAGGTACTGGGAGATGAAGGAGCTTGCGCAGGATACATTAGCATGGAGAGCTGCATCAAACCAGTCTCAGGACTGAAGACCACAACAACAACAACAACATGGTCGCTGTAAGTTTTATAGGTTTCTTTCAGATATAAATGGGCGTAAATGATGGCATGTAAATTCAAGGCGCAATGATGGGACACCAAAATCGGGCAACTACTTTGTGTTGCAAGTAAAAAGGCTTTTTCTTCTTTTTTTAGATATAGACGTGCTTACAAAGTGGTGTAAATGAAATTATGTATGTAAGATTTGTGTTTATTTTAATCTTGCTGCAGGTTATGTTTACATAACACGACATAACATTGTAAGTTTAAAGTAAGCTACTTTTCTTGATTTAATTACGACAACTGTATAAAACCACACGTCACTCTAAGGAGCTGTTAATTATATAGAAAGAATAAATTAATACTACTTGATCGTAATAACAAAATATTTGTAGTTTCTTTACTTTTTAAATAACTCCTGACAGATTTCTTTTAAATGTTTTAAAATAGTCAATATAATTGTGTTCGCTAATATGCTCTGAGTACTATGCAATTCACTCTTGTGCTGCTATGACACTTTTATCCCTGTTGTGTTCCGTCTTAACATTATTCCGAAATTGTTTAAGAATGTAGCTGTTACTTGTAGTAAATTTAAGTGGATGTACCATATATAAGTATTTGTATGGAGTGTAGCCATGTATGGAAGTGAAACATGGACGATAACTAGTTTGGACAAGAAGAGAATAGAAGCTTTCGAAATGTGGTACTAC
Organism: Schistocerca serialis cubense; assembly: GCF_023864345.2. Classification (NCBI taxonomy): domain Eukaryota; kingdom Metazoa; phylum Arthropoda; class Insecta; order Orthoptera; family Acrididae; genus Schistocerca; species Schistocerca serialis. The sequence continues at coordinate 507,414,749 of NC_064643.1, read as the reverse complement.
AGAAGAATGCTGAAGATTAGATGGGTAGATCACGTAACTAATGAGGAGGTATTGATTAGGATTGGGGAGAAGAGAAGTTTGTGGCACAACTTGAGTAGAAGAAGGGATCGGTTGGTAGGACATGTTTTGAGGCATCAATGAATCACAAATTTAGCACTGGAGGGCAGCGTGGAGGGTAAAAATCGTAGAGGGAGACCAAGAGATGAATACACTAAGCAGATTCAGAAGGATGTAGGTTGCAGTAAGTACTGGGAGATCAAGAAACTTGCACAGGATAGAGTAGCATGGAGAGCTGCATCAAACCAGTCTCAGGACTGAAGACCACAACAACAACCATATATAAACCAGAAAATACAATACTGGTAATGCATTTTAACTGTATTTCGTGAATATTTACAACAGTAACATATGGTTTACACGGAACGTAAGTGAATGTGTCATATCTTGAGATGCTTATCTTATCACCTGTATTAATTTGCTTGCCTCTTAAAGGTAAATGGAAGCCAATACAGTTACTATGCTATAATAGTATAAACGCATGGAATGTATATTATATAGCATTAAGAGCATATTAATAATATAGATGTTCCTAAGCTTCTCCACTGTGGGATTCAAAATCGTGGATTATGTTGCTTGTACTATAAACAAAAAGCTTGAAGAAGAGTCCGAGACAAGTGGAAAATTAGAGAAAAGACAGATGGAATTAATGAACAGTGGAACAAGTTCAGAGACACCCTCAAAGAAATCAGTAAAGATGTTATTGGTCTGGTGAAGTGCAGGTTGAGAAGTAAACCATGGGTCATCGATGACATGATCCTGAAGATGGAATAAAGGAGAAAATGGAAAAACGCACAAGCTGATGAAGCAAAAAGGCAACACAGAAGGTTGAACAATGAGCTGAGAAGAGTAACTGATCAGGCCAGGGAAAAATGGGCGAGAGAAATTTATTCAGAAATTGAGACACTGGAGAAAGAGAGCAAGTACGAAAAGATGTTCAAAAAATGGTTCAAATGGCTCTAAGCACTATGGGACTTTACATCTGTGGTCATCAGTCCCCTAGACTTAGAAACTACTTAAACCTAACTAACCTAAGGCCATCACACACATCCATGCCCGAGGCAGAATTCGAACCTGCGACCGTAGCAGCACCGCGGTTCCGGACTGAAGCGCCTAGAACCGCTCGGCCACAACGGCCGGCACGAAAAGATGTACAGAGTAGCCAAGGATATAGTGTTTCAGAGAAGGAAGAACAAAGCAAATATGGAGATAGAAGGGAAAGGGGAACTCTTTTAAGTGACCCACACACTGTTCAGAATAGGTGGAATGAATATATTGAAATCGTCTATGAAGCGGATCACAGACCTTCCGTTCTGAAGACTGAGAAGGTAGAATCAGTCAATGAAGATGAAAAAGGAGATTTTACCCTAGGTTCAGAGGTAAATAAGGCAGTGGGAGAACTTGAAAACAAAAAAGTGTGTGGTGTAAATGACATGAGCTACCAGATAATTTCGAACTGAACACTGCACTAGGAGTTACACGTCAAGACTTCTGCCATCAGTGGATGTTTCGCGAGTCTGGATAAGACTGAAGGAACCAAGACCTGAACGGCGTTTCACTCCATCCTCTCCTACTACAGGTCGCCGACTTCCGAACCAGAGGGAAGTGGTGATGAGTGATGGCAGTCGATCAGATATGTTTCCAGGGGATGCCTGCGTAATCTCGATATATTGCCAGAAAGCGGTGAGAGTGAAACTCATCGAAAAGTGGCTTAATTTTAAAGCAGCCACTCTGCTGGAAACCCGAACGGAAAAGGGAATATTATGGTTTAACGTCCCATCGACATTGCAGTCACTGAAAACGGAGCACAAGACTGGATTAGTTCAATGTTGGGGAAGCGAATTGGGCGTGCGCTTTCAAAGGAGCCATCCCAACATTTGCCCGGAGTGTCTTAGGCAAGTCACAAGAATCGGGATGACCGATTGAAGATTGGGGCAATCGTCTTCCCGAATAGCGTCCAGTCAGTTAACAGAAACTGTGCCACCTCGCTGGTGGGAAACCTAAGAAGCTTTCATCAGCAGCACACGCCAGGAAAATCAACATTCACAAAATTATATTTTTCGGCTAGTTTTGTTGTTATTTATTTCGTACAAGTAAACTGTGGCTGCTATAAGCGTTTCTTCTTGTATTTATTTTTGCGTTCTCCTCAGTACTTTATTTTTCTACTGGGCTTCCTTTTATTGACATGCAAAAATCACCGTCCTCTTCTCACACGCTCTGTTTTTCTAATACCGCACTTTTGTTGTGGTATTCCATTAGTCAGCAATGTTTACTTCTTTTAGACAGTTAATGCGGGTCATCGTGCCATCCATGTCTTCCTACATTCTTTAAACCGTTCACTCCAGTGTTTTTCTTTTGTCGTGTCCACAGAGGCTCGGTCGACTTCCTTCTCGGACGTATAGGGTTTTTCATAGTTCTTATATCGTTCCTTACTCAGTCTTAATTTGTATTTTTATCCATTTTTCGTGGATAACTGGATCTTCCTTAAATAGTATACGTTCTTTATTTCCAAGTTCTCTGTCAGGTGTTTTTCATACAGTTTCATACCTTCATTTGGAAGCTGTGTTTCCCATTTTATCAGTAATTGCAGCGAATGAATTTTGCACTGACTGAGATGGATTCTTTATTATATACCAGGTTATCAAAAATTCAGTATAAATTTGAAAACAATAAACCACGCAATAATGTAGATAGAAAGGTAAAAATTGACAAACATGCTTGGAATGACATGTGGTTTTATTAGGATGGCGCTCCACCCCACATTGCTAGACGCGTGAAAGATCTCACGCGCGCGTCGTTTGGTGATGATCATGTGCTCAGCCGCCACATTGGTCATGCTTGGTCCCCCAGGTCCCCAGACCTCAGTCCGTGCGATTATTGGCTTTGGGGTTACCTGAAATCGCAAGTGTATCGTGATCGACCGACATCTCTAGGGATGCTGAAAGACAACTGTTCACAACATTATTCCTCGACTACAGCTATTGTTGAGGAATCATGGTGGACATATTGAGCATTTCCTGTAAAGAACATCGTCTTTCCTTTGTCTTACTTTGTTATGCTAATAATTGCTATTCTGTTATGATGAAGCGCCATCTGTCGTACATGTTTTGAACGTTTGTATTTTTTGGGTTCTAATAAAACCCCATATCATTCCAAGCATGTGTGTCAATTTGTACCTCTCTATCTGCGTTATTCCGTGATTTATTCAATTTTCAAATTTATACTGACTTTTTGATCACCCAGTATATGTTGGCATTATTGGTGTCCTGTTGCCATTTCTTTCCCATTTTCTTTTAATGCAATAACCACTTTGACAGTTACCCTATAGATTCTTAAATCTCTGCGTCACTCAGCTGTTTCGTTCTTGGCCTGTAATATTTGTGTTGGGTCTCATTCCTCTTCCATCAATATTATTGCTTTCACATAAGACGTACGTATTCCTGTTTTTTAAAGAGCTGTTAAAACATACTAATTGTAATTTGGCTGTTTCCACGTCATCTCCCACTATTACCATACCACAAGAAAATGAAATGTATTTTTGTTTCATATCTTCGTAATTTTATTCTGATTTTCACTTCAGCCTTTTTTTTCTTTTTCTATTTCCTAAACGCTCTTTCAAGAACGGTATTCAACAACAATGGCGATATCATATTCTGTTGCCATACACCTTTTCCAATAATACTGCAGTCGGTGGTGACAGCCTCTCTATGAAATTCACTGGTGATTGCATGCTAATCATAATTTCTTTCATTAAACTCTTGGTTTCATATCAGTTTCAAAAGTATTAACGAAGCTAGATCTATCAGCTGAAACATATGCCGTCTGAATGGTTTTGTGGTTTTTTATAAAGTACTTTTCTATAATTCACTGAGGGATGTATCTCTCGAGTGCAATTTACGTTGCTGTACTTTTGTCTGTAGATTGATTTTCATTATTCATACAACTGATTTCCTTGTCATTTCAGTTAATTTACGTAAAAATTTTCAAATGTTCAAATGTGTGTGAAATCTTATGGGACTTAACTGCTAAGGTCATCAGTCCCTAAGCTTTCACACTACAAAACCTAAATTATCCTAAGGACAAACACGCACACCCATGCCCGAGGGAGAACTCGAACCTCCGCCGGGACCAGCCACACAGTCCATGACTGCAGCGCCTCAGACCACTCGGCTAATCCCGCGCCGAATTTACGTAAAATCAGTAGTGGATTTGATCTCACTTTTGGATATGAACTTTGCAAGTGTCTGTGATACATTGCTTGAAACAGCGGTAGTAAGTTGAATTGGACACGAAACGGAGCTAGTAGCGCAAAGCGTGGGGCGCCAAGACGTTCGGCGATCTGAAGCTGGCACGAGCCTTGTTTCTTGAGCGCTGCTAAGCAGAAAATCCGGGCGGACTTAAGCTCTGGGCGTCAGCGACTGTCTGCTCGAGCTACGGCAGCGAGACGCTAGCATTCGCGACATCTCGAGGATGGCCCACGCCCAGGGCCAGACAGGGGACGGTCGCGGGGGATTAGCCCCGCGGATCAAGGTTGGAAGAAACTCGATTAAAGGAGGGCCGATCGATCCCCTGAGTCGTTCGGAGAGGACGCTGCGTCGTCAACAAGTGGCTCTCGAGTGGTCTGTTAATTGTCTGCGGAATTCGAAACCGGGCTTGTGTTCCGACAGTCATGGTCGATGCCCGTGAATTTTCTAAGTCGACCAGGACGATCACATCGTTGTGTTTCCTTCGCAGATTTCAAAACAGGAGGATTGAGCCACGCCATGTCATATAATATCAGTAATATGTCTATAGCGACTCTATGTACTTCGTTCACAGTCGTGACGTCATCTGAGCAAGGTCATTCTCTTGGGTTCGTCACCCTTATCAGTTGCATCGTATTTTAATAACCCTCCCCTATCTCCAGCTAATCCCAGTGTTGAAAAATTCAAAAACTGTAGAAACAGCCCAACTGTGGAAGTAGAAAATTTAAAAACCTCTCACCATTCGCCCTCTTTTCCCCACATCTCCAACCAATCATAGCGCAGTATCAGAAGGCCAAGAAGACAGAAACAAACCGTGTAATCACTCTCCTCCTTTCACAGCAAATCAGAGTCATATATTCAGTAGGAGATTACGTAACCTCCATCTGAAAGTCAAACAACGATTATTTACTTGGAACTCAAAGACGTTGAGCTTGAAAGTCTCATTATTTCATACATCATACACATAAAATGTCATTTCTGTACGTCAAATTCCGTTCTCCTTACAAGCATGTAATCTCTGTGTATTTCTTACGTCAGATACTATTTAAGCACATCTCTCAGTCAAAGTAATCTTTGTCTCTGTCTCTTATATGTGAAAATACTGAGCAATCCTTTGTTTCCTCTGATGCAAAACATTCATTATCTGACTTTCTCTCTCTCTCTCTCTCTTTCTATCTCGCACACACACACACACACACACACACACACACACACACACACACGTACGTATATATACATACATCACGAATATACTGTAAACTCCGTAAGTACATATGTGGTGAGTAATCAATTCTTGTTAATGAGTAATCAATTCTTGTCAATTTTCTCAGAAACTGCAAAGAAATTTTTATAAAATTATTCTCTGTACTAAGTCCTCATTTAAATTCGTTCCTAAGTGTCATCTGGCATGTGTTTGTTCACATATATCTTGTTACTAAATATCACCTGGCATAAATACACTCCTGGAAATTGAAATAAGAACACCGTGAATTCATTGTCCCAGGAAGGGGAAACTTTATTGACACATTCCTGGGGTCAGATACATCACATGATCACACTGACAGAACCACAGGCACATAGACACTGGCAACAGAGCATGCGCAATGTCGGCACTAGTACAGTGTATATCCACCTTTCGCAGCAATGCAGGCTGCTTTTCTCCCATGGAGACGATCGTAGAGATGCTGGATGTAGTCCTGTGGAACGGCTTGCCATGCCATTTCCACCTGGCGCCTCACTAGGACCAGCGTTCGTGCTGGACGTGCAGACCGCGTGAGACGACGCTTCATCCAGTCCCAAACATGCTCAATGGGGGACAGATCCGGAGATCTTGCTGGCCAGGGTAGTTGACTTACACCTTCTACAGCACGATGGGTGGCACGGGATGCATGCGGACGTGCATTGTCCTGTTGGAACAGAAAGTTCCCTTGCCGGTCTAGGAATGGTAGAACGATGGGTTCGATGACGGTTTGGATGTACCGTGCACTATTCAGTGTCCCCTCGACGATCACCAGTGGTGTACGGCCAGTGTAGGAGATCGCTCCCCTCACCATGATGCCGGGTGTTGGCCCTGTGTGCCTCGGTCGTATGCAGTCCTGATTGTGGCGCTCACCTGCACGGCACCAAACACGCATACGACCATCATTGGCACCAAGGCAGAAGCGACTCTCATCGCTGAAGACGACACGTCTCCATTCGTCCCTCCATTCACGCCTGTCGCGACACCACTGGAGGCGGGCTGCACGATGTTGGGGCGTGAGCGGAAGACGGCCTAACGGTGTGCGGGACCGTAGCCCAGCTTGCGGTTGCGAATGGTCCTCGCCGATACCCCAGGAGCAACAGTGTCCCTAATTTGCTGGGAAGTGGCGGTGCGGTCCCCTACGGCACTGCGTAGGATCCTACGGTCTTGGCGTGCATCCGTGCGTCGCTGCGGTCCGGTCCCAGGTCAAGGGCACGTGCACCTTCCGCCGACCACTGGCGACAACATCGATGTACTGTGGAGACCTCACGCCTCACGTGTTGAGCAATTCGGCGGTACGTCCACCCGGCCTCCCGCATGCCCATTATACGCCCTCGCTCAAAGTCCGTCAACTGCACATACGGTTCACGTCCACGCTGTCGCGGCATGCTACCAGTGTTAAAGACTGCGATGGAGCTCCGTATGCCACGGCAAACTGGCTGACACTGACGGCGGCGGTGCACAAATGCTGCGCAGCTAGCGCCATTCGACGGCCAACACCGCGGTTCCTGGTGTGTCCACTGTGCCGTGCCTGTGATCATTGCTTGTACAGCCCTCTCGCAGTGTCCGGAGCAAGTATGGTGGGTCTGACACACCGGTGTCAATGTGTTCTTTTTTCCATTTCCAGGAGTGTATTTACGTAAAAATAAAGATAATATGACTTCTCAAGCTTTTATCGTCACTGATATGCATAGAAACCACATATTACAGAGTGTCTGTGCACATATGCAGCGAAGCAGATGAAGCCCAGGGCACAGACGAATGTCTCCACACGTCTCACCTATAATGATAGATGCAGAGCAGACGTCTACACCAAATCCCGAGGCTAAACCACCAACCATCAACGAAATAGTAGAAATTATCAAGACACTGGAAAACAATAGAGCCCCAGGAGAAGATGGAATTATTGCAGACCTATGTAAGTTAAATGATGAAAGATGAATAGGAAAAAGCCACAAAATCATATTAAACATTTGGGAAACAGAACAGATCCCTTCTGAATGGAAATGCGCACTCATCCATAGACTCCACAAAAAAGGGGACAAAGCTGAACCAAATAATTACAGGGGTATCTCACCCGTTCTGGTCACATATAAAATCCTATCAAAAGGTCTCATGAATAGATTAGAAGAACAAGCTGACTCACAAATAGGAGAATACCAGGCAGGTTTCTGCAAGGGACGATCATGCCACAGATCTGGAACCTGAAAATGATTCTCCAGATGAGAAACATTGTGGTCACTTTTGTAGATTTTAAAAAGGCGTACGACTCAATAGACCGAGTAGCGCTCTGCAACACGCTGGAAGAATTCAGCATTGACAGAAAGACAAGAGCAATCATTCGGCAAACATTAACTGACACAGTCTCCAAGATCAAATTTATGGGGGATATCTCTGAACCATTTGAAATCCAAACTGGAGTGCGACAGGGTGACGGACTTTCACCATTACTCTTTAATATCATTCTTGAAAAAACTATCAGGACATGGGAAAAAGAAGTCAAAGGAATCCAAATTGGCATTAGAAAGATAATAGATTCAATGTGAAGTGTTTAGCTTTTGCAGATGACCTTGCAGTCCTCACAAATAATCGAAAAGAAGCCCCTAACGCCATAGAGAAGTTACACGAAATTGCACAAAGATCTGGCCTGCAAATTTCGTATGAGAAAACCCAGTACATAGAAAGAGTGCCACAAGACAAATTGCCTATTGTGGCAATCCTTGGGAAAATCGTACAAGTACCACATTTTAAGTACCTGGGAGAAATCATCCAGCCATCAGGGATCAACCTGAAGGCCAATGAGGAAAGAATAAAAAAACTATAGAAAGCATAAAAACTCACGCGGAACTATTATAACAAAAAGTCCATACCCATTAACGCAAAATTGAGGCACTACAACACTGTCGTACTTCCAGAGGCACTGTATGCATCCGAAACAACACAAATAGGTGGGCAAACTAAAATCAAACAAATAGAGAAACAAGAAAGGAAAATTCTCAGGAAAATTTTTGGCCCGATACAAGAGCAAGGAATCTGGAAGAAGAGACCAACATCAGAATTATATAAACACACAGACATGATCACGGATACAATAAAGAAAAGAAGAATGCAGTTCTACGGACATATTCACAGGTTGAATGAAAACTGAATTTCAAAGCGAATTCTTAAAGTCATCAACTCAGGCAGGAGAAAAGCAAAATGGATAAAAGAAGTTGAAGAGGACCTCAGACAATCACACATAACAGTATACGATGCAGAAAATAGAACACAGAAGAGACCAGGATGCAAATGGACAGCGGAGCGAAAGAAGCGATACAGTGAACACATGAAGAAAATTTGGGCTCAGAAAAACATAAACAATCATCATAAAGGAATTCAAGTTCAAACGCTCTCTTTAAATGGGAATAATCTATAATAACAATAGTAATAATACAATTAGAACAAATTTCGGTGAATCATTAATTTTTTTCCATCCGAAAAAAGCGGTACTCTAGTTACAATCTAAAATTTACATTATTTAAAATAAAATCAAATTACGATGGATCACAAAATTTTTCCATCCCAAAATGATTTTATTCGTATAATATCGCAAATGTTGTTTCAGTGAACGCTGATTATTGCTTCAGACGGTCAATTGTGAGTGGTTTGTTACGGCAAATAACAATTTCAACCGTGTATCTAGTTATCGTCAATATTCACACGTATTAGACTTCCTTTATATTTCATTTCCTGCTGGATTGAATCATGCGGATGAGTTGTATGTGTCGAAACATTATAATCGCGAAAAGGATGAGTCTCTCTTAATCTGCATGTTGAAAAGACAGAAATTCACCATTTCTGCTACATTTAAAGCGTTTTCAGCCTAGTACGGAGTCATCACAGCTCACACTAGATGTCCATTGTGGTATGCGACGTTTGTGCTACTGCCATTCCAAAGAGAAGTCGGTAGTCCAATTGGAATATCATTGACTGGAGTAAAATTGTGTTCAGTGATGAGTTCAGCTGGGAACTGAGCCACAGTGACTGGCGGGTGGACTTTGGGATAAAACCTCAAACCATTACAAAATGGAGTAAACACGTGAAATCTTCAGTCAGATAGAGGAATGGAAGACATATATTTTTCGGATGGATTCTGGACAGTGTAGAACATTTGCAAAGGAAAACCGAATGTAATACGACAGATTCTCGAGTAAATCACCATTGTTTGGAGACCATCTCAGTTATATCGTATGTGACAGCACACATACAAGTGGTTCAGACACAAGTCTGAGTATCGCAATAAAGCAGCACAGTCAAACCGAAAGCGTGATAAAAATTCCCAGGAAACGGGAAACAGGGATCTTGAGAAGAAGGGCGACGTTTTTATGAAGTTCTTCCTGGTTGTAGTTCAGCGGGGTTGTTTTATTTCATCAGAATGGTCTATTCGTTACTATTAGACGATTTCGGCTAGTAGTAAGCGTCGCTGGTAACTGTCATATACATACTACTGTCATATACATACTATCATTTACACTGCCTCACAAAAATGTGAAGCATCCATAAGGGGAATAGGAAACGAAATGAAACTTCACCGATTGAGAGAGTAGGTAATCCCACTTCAATGAGTACAAGATCGAGTTAAATTTATGAACAACGAAGTGATATAAGCCCACTTATCAGTATTACATTGTGCCCTCTGTTACATGGCTGATTGCACCAATTCTGTAGGGAAGGATGTCGTAAAGTCGTTGTAGCCTCAGCTGAGGCAAGGAGGCCTACAACTCGTCTAACCAGTCCTTAATATGCAGGCTACTGGCACTGAGACAGAGATCAGGGCCGACATCGTCCCGCACTTGGTCCATTGGGGCAGATCTGAGGATTTTGCATTGGCCGTGAGAGTACTTCAGTATCACAAATACTTCACAGAGGCACGTGCTATGTGTGGACGAAAGTTGTCGTGCTGAAACACGGCATCGCAATACTGTCGCATTGGAGGTAAGACATGAGTTCTACGTCCAGAGCTCCCTCAGTCACTGCCATTCGTGACGTCATCCAATGGCATGACTCGTGGAATAACACCGCCGTGCCTCTCTCAAACGATGGAAGACTGGGACCTCCATACTCCCAGATGACGGACATCCAGGGCAGAGCAGAACCGCAGCTCTGTGCTGAACAAAGTGCGACTCCAGGTGTGAGCAGTACATGTTTCCTGGTCACAGCATCACTCGAAACGCAGCCGTTTGCGTTGTGTTAACAGCAGACCAAACGTGACCGGGTAATTCCCTAGTCAGTTGCTCCTAGTTGCAGAGAGTCCATTACTGGTCCTAGGCTGACAGGCGCAGCTGTGAAGGGGCACAATTTGCTTGCTCCACGATATGGCGGTCTTCCCTCTTTTTAACAGCAGTGGTCGATTGGAACTTTGACGACGAGTAAGACTGTCCTCACGATTCAATGCCATCCATCTTCAGGCCACTGTCATATCCGAATCCCCCACGTATCTGGATACTGCACGATTCGCCCAGCCGGCCAAATGGAGACCCACAATGAGGCCCATTTCCGACACTACCAGGTACTGATAACGCTATCTGACACGTATGCGGCATCTCCGTGTCCTTTAGTCCTCATCTGACCGTACACTCCTAGTACACTCTACCAGGCCTGGTAACAACGCTAAATACGAACGGCACTAATGCACTGTGATGCCCATTCTAGTAGCCACAGACAATTACAACACTCATCACTTAAACTCTAAGAAAAAGCAAATTCGATGTATCACGAGGGAATTATCCTTATGGAAGGCATGTGATGAGCATGTACAGACGCATAAATGATTACAATTTCAGAAAAGCTGAATGATTTACACCAAAAGAAAGAGCTTCGCTGATTTAGCTTAGTTCACATTTGGCCCTAGGATTTCCTGAAGGATGTCGTGACAAATTCTGTCCAATAGGTGCGTTAATCCTAAAATTCCCGAGCTACTTAGAGCTATCTGTCCACAATGTTCGAAAAGTTCTCAATCGGGAAGACATCTGGTGATCTTGCTGCCAAGGTGGGGTCTGGCAAGCACGAAGGCAAACAATAAGAACACTCGCCCTTTACGGACGGACGTTATCTTGTAACGTAAGCACAGGATGGGCTGTCATTAAGGGCAACAAAACAGGGAGCAGGAAATCGAAAGCACTCACGTGGTCTAGGAGTCTGATTCGTGATCAAAACGTCCTCGGTCCCCGATTCGAAACCTGTCACTCCCACAATTTTCAATAAAAATCATCAGAATGGCGGCCGAAGGCTCCAGGCTTCATAAGTCACCCTCGTTCTATCAACGGCCGTGTCAAGGAGGGCGGAGGAGCGGACAAATGTTCAGCGTACTCTTCTTGTTCTTGTGATGAGAAACTGCCCCCAAAGGCAGAAGAATCAGCAAATGATCTACGGCTTGAGGATGCAGAAGGCAATGGAAACCATTGCAATAAAGACACATAATGTTTATCTGTGGAACATTTATTTATTTATTTATTTATTTATTTATTTATTGTTCCGTATGACTACATTAAGGAGAAGTCTCCATGGTCATGGAACGAGTCAATACATGAAATTACAACACGGTTGTAGAAACAGATAAAATGAAATATAAGAAACATATTCAGTTGTAGATGGTAGAAACAGATAAAATGAAATATAAGAAACATATTCAGGCGACACGTCGTTAGTTTAAATAAAGAAAATCAAGAATGTAACACTGGAATTTGCTTAATTTTTTAGTTCTTCCAGGAGCTCCTCGACAGAGTAGAAGGAGTGGGCCATGAGGAAACTTTTCAGTTTGGACGTAAAAGCATTTGGGCTACTGCTAAGATGTTTGAGTTCTTGTGGTAGCTTATTGAAAATGGATGCAGCAGAATACTGCACTCCTTTCTGCACAAGAGTCAAGGAAGTGCATTCCACATGCAGATTTGATTTCTGCCTAGTATTAACTGAGTGAAAGCTACAAACTCTTGGGAATAAGCTAATATTGCTAACAACAAACGACATTAAAGAAAATATATACTGTGAGGGCAATGTCAAAATTCCCAGACTATTGAATAGGGGTCGACAAGAGGTTTTCGAACTTCCACTACACGTAGATCGAACAGCCCGTTTTTGACCCAAAAATACCCTTTTTGAATCAGAAGAATTACCCCAAAAAATAATATCATATAACATAAGCGTATGAAAATACGCAAAGTAGACTACTTTTCGTGTTGAAATGTCACTTATTTCAGATACTGTTCTAATGGTAAATAAAGCGGCATTTAGTTTCTGAACAAGATCCTGAACATGGGCTTTCCACAACAGCTTACTATCTATCCGTACGCCTAGGAACATGAACTGTTCGTCTCGCTTATAACATGCCCATTCTGTCTGATTAAAATATCAGTTCTTGTTGAATTGTGAGTTAGAAACTGTAAAAACTGAGTCTTACTGTGATTTAGCATCAAATTATTTTCCACAAGCCACGAACTTATTTCATGAACTACATTATTTGATAATGTTTCAATATTACACACAAGATCCTTCACTACCAAGCTGGTGTCATCAGCAAACAGAAATATTTTTGAATCACCTATAATACTAGAAGGCATATCATTTATATAAATAAGAAACAGCAGTGGCCCCAGCACCGATCCTTGGGGAACGCCCCATTTAACAGTGCCCCATTGGGACTGAACATCATTACCACTCTCAATATTGCGGAGAATTACCCTCTGCTTTCTGTTCTTAAAGTAAGAGGCGAACCAATTGTAAGCTACTCCCCTAACTCCATAATGTTCCAACTTCTGCAGTAATATTTTGTGGTCAACACAGTCAAAAGCCTTCGTTAAATCAAAGAAAACACCTAACGTTCGCAGCCTTTTATTTAATACGTCCAAAACCTCACAGAGAAAAGAGAATATAGCATTTTCAGTTGCTAAGCCATTTCTAAAACCAAACTGTAAATTTGACAGCAAATTATGTGAATTTAAATGCTGCAGTAACCTTGTATATACAACCCTCTCGATAACTTTAGCAAACACCGATGGCATAGAAATAGGTCTATAATTATCAACATCATCCCTGTCTCCCTTTTTATAAAGTGGCTTCACTACCGAGTACTTTAATCGGTCAGGAAACCGACCACTCCTAAAGGAAAAGTTACAGATATGGCTAAGTACTGGGCTAACATACATGGAACAATACTTCAGTATTCTGATAGATACCCCGTCATATCCATGAGAGTTCTTGGTCTTTAGTGATTTAATTATTAACTCAATCTCCCTCTTGTCAGTATCATGGAGGAGCATTTCAGGTAACAGTCTCGGAACACTTTTTTCTACGAGCGCTATATGATTCCCTGTTGGGACTAGGTTTCTATTTAATTCACCTGCTATATTCAGAAAGTGATTATTAAATACTGCACATATATGCGACTTATCATTAACACGGACATTCCCACTACGCACTGATTCTATATCCTCGACCTGTCTCAGCAGACCAGCCACTTCCTTTACGACTGACCATATGGTTTTAATTTTATCCTGAGACTTAGCTATTCTATCTGCATACCACATACTTTTTGCCTTCCTAATAACTTTTTAAGCAGCTTACAATACTGTTTGTAATGGGCTATTGCATTTAGATTGTGACTGTTTCTAACGTTTTGATATAATTGCCACTTTGTTCTACAAGATATTCTTATACCTTTAGTCAGCCACCCAGGCTGCCTGTTTGTGCTAGTACCCTATTTTTAACGTTCTAACGGAAAGCAACTTTCAAAGAGCACGAGAAAAGTCTTGACGAAAGCATTATATTTATCGTCTCCTGTATCAGCACTATAAACATCTTGCCACTCTTGTTCCTTGATAAGGTTTACAAAAGTCTCTACAGCAACTGGATCAGCTTTCCTAAAAAGTTGGTAACTATATTTAACATGTGTTGCAGCACAAAAATCTTTTAGACTTAAAATTTGTGCATCATGATCTGAAAGGCCATTCACCATTTTGCTAACAGAATGCCCTTCTAGTAATGATGAATGTACAAAAATATTGTCTATGGTTGTTCTACTGTTCCCTTGCACTCTCGTTGGAAAGAATACGGTTTGCATAAGATTATATGAATTAAGGAGGTCTACCAGCATCCTCTTCCTTGCACAATCACTAATACAATTTATATTGAAGTCACCACATATAATTAACTTTTTGTATTTCCTATAAAGTGAACCAAGAACCTCCTCTAGCTTTAGCAAAAATGTTGTGAAATCGGAGTCTGGGGATCTATAAATAACAACAGCAAGAAGTTTAGCTCCACTAAATTTAACCACACCTGCACAACATTCAAACACCTTTTCAGTGCAGTACTTTGAAACATCAATTGACTCAAATGGGATACCGTTTTTCACATACATGGCTACTCCCCAACACCGCAAAGAGCTCCTAGAAAAGCTGCCAGCCAACCTGTATCCTGGTAAAGGAAGCCTCTGAATTATCTCCTTATTTAAGAAGTGTTCAGATAGACCAATAATTTCAGAGTCAACATCTATAAGCAGTTCACTAACTTTATGTCTAATGCCTTGTATGTTTTAATGAAATATACTAATTCCCTCATTAATCGGATACCTAAGCTTTGTCGAAAGTGGTTTCTTTGTTAGAGAGACTTCCCTTAAGCAGGAATACCTGTCAGCTGACTTCAATCTAAAAAAGGTACAGCTCTAACACCCACAACTTCCGGAATTTTCCCATGAGTGGTCCCATCACCCCCACCTATGCTGTCACCTATAAGCTTTGCCAACCTCCCCTTTCCATACCTGTTGAGGTGCAGGCCATGTCTAGTGAAACCCGTCCTGCTGATAGACTCCAGCGACACCAATGAAATGTGACTCATGCCTTCTGTCATTAGCGCACCCCCAAGTCTCATGTTATTACGCCTGACGGCTGTATTAAGATGAGGCCGTTCGTGACGCTGAAACAGTTCCACGAAATGCACATTCGTGTTGCCAGTCTGAGTGGCTATCTTTTCCAGGTCACCATCTATGTCATACTCCCCATCCGTATCAATAGTATTACCAGCCCCACCCACAATCACTACCTGATCCTCTTTTGTAAAATCCCTACATAACCTCTGAGCCAATCGTGCATTAGGCTTCACAATGCTGGTGACCTGGTACTCACTCCCCAAAACTTCCTGCAACTGCTGGCCTACACCTCTACCATGAGAACTACCTAACAGCAGAACCTTCTTCTTTCTCTTAGACTTTGCAACTGTCCTAGCCGCCGTAACTGCTGAGGTCTGCTGCATACTTCCTACATCTACAGCTACTAGAGATTCCTCTCCACTAGACTCTGACAGTTGGTCATATCTATTACAAACACCAATAGTAAAACTATCTGAAAATCTCCTTCTCCTAGCAGATCTCTTGCCAACAGGCAGCTCCCATTCCCCAACCCCCTTCTCCCTCCTCATCCTATCTAGCTCCTCCTGTGCGTTTTTCAACTGCACCTGAAGGGCACACCTGTCACCTGTAAATGTAAAAGTATCATGACGGCCACTCCATTGGCATGTCACCTGTAAATGAAAAAGTATCATGACGACCACTCCATTGGCAAAAGATTCCGGACTAATTCCCCATTCGGATATCCGGGAATGGACTGCCTAATGGGAGGTGACCATGGGGAAAATATTGAATAACCAACGAAGGATAACGTTCTACGAGTAGGGGCGAGGAATGAAAGGAGTTTGAAAGTGGCAGTTGAGGCGTAGCGCCGTACAACGATCCTGCCTTGGAGGCGGTTAAGTGGGAGATATATCTCAGACCTGAATAGTGACAGATAGTGACGCGAGACTGGACGCGCACGTAGTTTATGTATCAGCCGATGGAGGACAGTAGTGGATAGGGGGACTGTGATTTTAGTTTCGATTGTGCCCACTAAGGTGCATTAAAGTAATAGAATGTTTTTCATAAACTGTTCTAGTATTTTCATAACGTGTTATTATTTCTTTTTGTGTATGTAAAATGTTATAAATGTGTTTTAGCAGTATGAATGATGCGTGAGTGTGGTTTAAGGTTAATATGAAGATAATTGTTTAACGAGTTATGTAGTAGGATTTAGTGTGGGAACATTTCGAAGAAGTATGGATATGGACAAAGGGGATTTTTGTAGAATGGATTTGTAAAGTAAGTGTATGGTAAAGGGAAAGTTAATTCGGGTATAAATAACAATAGTAAATAACTTTGTGCATAAACAAAACTTCTGTATATTAGATAATTACGTCGGTAAAAAGTGCAGTCGTGAGGTTTACTATTTTGCGATTGGTTATGGATGAAAAGCGCGGACTGACGTGGGAGAATGTTGTTTTGTTATTGGCTGTTAAGTAAACTGACCAATGGTAAAGCAATATTCTTCGCGCGCTTTCCTCTGCTGGCAGAGAAGACTTAGAGTATTCTAGAGAGGATCGAAGCCTAGCAATGAAAGAGATCGGACGTGTGGAGTAGTGGTTCCGATGAAAATGGTAAGTTGCCGGATCTAGCAGTGTTTCATACATCAAAAGTGGTGGAAACTGACAGCATAATTATTGACAGCATAATTGTTCTGAAATTGTGTGTAGAAATTTCGGAATTTTTAAGTGAATTTTGTAGCGAGAAAAGACATATATTCCGCGTGGCGTATTGAGCAGGTCGGTGGCTAAAAACTGTGACTGCATTTGGTACCGACAGACTTAATATTTGGCGAGCATTCTCAATCAAAAACTATCAGTATTTTTTGTAGCTATTACGTTTTCGGGAAATGCAACACCATAAACTTGCTAACGTGAGTGAAAGGGATTGTGAGTGACTGTTGTTAAGACTAGCACGGGCTTGGCAGTGATATTTGTTCACTTTAAGTTTCTGAATATTTTAATTGAGGACAAAATTTCCAACCTTTCATTTCGTGTTTCTCCCGAAACGTAGATTAGTGACTTTCATTGCAGCCTGGTTCACGTCGGAGTACAGTAGGTTTCACTCGGCTTTCCTACTGATGATCTGCTGAGACAATGTTCACAGGTGGGTGCAGGTTCGTCGCAAAGGGACGGAAAGAACCGCGGCGCCGCACAGTGAAGCTAGAAAGTCCGAAAAGGGAAATTTAAAATCTCAGTCTAGGTACAGTTGAGGTCAGTGAAGTGACATGGAAATAAGATAAGGATTTTTGGTCAGCTAAGTAAAGGGCAATATCAAGAGTAGCAGAAATTGCATAATGGCAGTAGGATTCGTTATGAATGGGACGGTTCAGCAGAGTGTGAGTCACTGTGAACACTTCACTGATACGGTTTTCCTCAAGAGAATCGACAGAAAGCTGACACAGACAACCATAGTACAAGTGTAGATGCACACGTTGGAAGCCGAAGGTGAAGAGACAGAGAAAGTGTAAGAGGATATTGAACGGTTAATTCAGTACATAAAGTGAAAATCTACCAATTACGGGGGACTGGAATGGGATTGAACGCGAGGAGTGAAAGAAAAGATTAGTGAAGAATAAGTGCTTGGAGGGGAGAAAGGCTAATTGAAATCTGCATTGAATTTCAGCCAGAAAATGCAAATACTCTGGTCAATAATCACAAGAGGAGGAGGTATACTTGGTAAAGGCCGGGAGATATGATAAGATTTCAGTTAGACTGGCTCATGATTGGGCAGAGATTCTGAAGGAAAATATCGTATTGTAAGGTGCACACAGGAACAGATATAGCCCCAGTCACAATTTAGTAACGATGAAGAACAGGCTGAAGATTAAGAGACTAGAAAGGAAGAATCACTGAACAAAGAAGTGAGATACCGAAGTACTATGGAATGAAGAGATATGCTTGAAGTTCTCTGAGGCTATAGATACTGCAGTAATGAACAGCTCAGTAGGCAGTTCAGTTGGAGACGAGCGGACATCTCTGTAAAGGGCAATCAAAGAAGTTGGAGAGAAAACTATAGGTGTAATGAAGAATACCGTGAAAAAACCATGGACTTCAGTTGATCGCCGGTCATGAGAGGTTATAAGATTCCTTTGATGCTGTAGTAGTTTCATCTAGATTGCAATCTTCTTTAACCTGTTTTCAGTACTACAATTTTTTCTCTGACATCTCTGCGCGTGTGCACTGTTTCTGGAGCTACATGTGGGAGGGAGCCTCTAATCTAATGGTTCTCAGGTCTTCTGACACGAGGTGGACCTTCGTAACATCCTTTCATCAGGCGACCTGCGGGCGAGACACGAAGAATCTGGCGCTCACGGACCGTGACTAAGCCGCTTACAGCGGAAACAAAAGAGGACCTATGGTCCCAGTTCTGGCGAAATGCTATGCGCACAACATTGTACCCGTGCAAGGTCACAGGGTGAGGTGAGCCATCCCCGTTAGACAGAGCGAAGAAAGTGGAGAGGTTAGGTGTGGGGAGGGGGGGGGGGGGGGAGGGTGGCGACTGACGTGAAGAGCAAACACATTCTGCAGGAAGGCATCGGAACACCACTCGTTAGTCGAAATAATAGCGTCTCAAGAATACTCCGTGAATAAGGATTCGGAGTCATCCATTGGAACGTTGACACTTCAAATTTCCGTTCATGTTTCCAGAAACCATACGAGAGAGGCGATCGACTTCCACAATGTAGGAATCGGGACAGCCGGCCGCTGCTTCGTGCAGAAGTTGCTGATTGGTTAGTCCACAGTCACCATTATGCTGGGAGACCAATGTTCATTATGCTTCTCTGTAGTTGGCAGAACGTTTCGGGGAGGCACGTGAGCGCTGCTCCAAGTCTAGAAGGGAAGCCAGGGAGGAGAGTGCTAACAGTTCTTATTGAGGGACGGCAACTCACTCGGTCATTCGTATTTTGAGTTTTTCTTTCGGAACAGCATCTGCTACGATGGAGCGTGGAATCTGCGAGCACTTCCGCTCTACGGTCAGTTCTGCCCACGCCTAATGTGACATCCCGGCGGAACTCAGAGCCGCATCGTCTTCCGCCACGCACGCAGTCCAAAGGTGGTAAGACAGCATTGCAATGCGCAAGATTGGCGCGGAAGTGTGGAATAGTTTGTAGAGAGATCTTTCAAAATAGCTGGTTCAAATGGCTCTGAGCACTATGGGACTTAACATCTGAGGTCATCAGTCCCCTAGAACTTAGAACTACTTAAACCTAACTAACCTAAGGACATCACACACATCCATGCCCGAGGCAGGATTCGAACCTGCGACCGTAGCGGTCGCGCGGTTCCAGACTGAAGCGCCTAGAACCGCTCGGCCACCCCGACCGACAGGGATCTTTCGTTACAACGTTCAAATTCACAAGGATTTCTGGTATCTACGCAGTGTGCAAGTTCAGAGGCGCAGCACGAGCATTCTTGTCTCTTCTTGTGAGGGTAACTGGTAGACTAATCACTCATGTTACTAATTAAGTGTGGAGACAGTCGTGAAGGAAAGATGCTGATGGTAAACGTAAGTGTCTTTCTTTTCCATTACATCTCAATTGTGGGTGTTATCCTCTATTTTTGTTTTGTACTCAAATGTAAATTTATAAATTGAATGTCGTGCTATTTGTTTCATGACCGCCATTTGGATATTAATTCTCCAGCTACTTCCGCTGATGGCGACCCTGTATTGTTCTGCTTTAATTCATTTTTGTTTCACCGTCATATCACCAGTCTCGCTTACTGTTTTACTAAATAAATTATGTCTTGCTAGATCTCTGAATTTCATTTCGTAGTTGTAATGGACACCTTTTTACATTGATTGCAACATATCTTTTACCATAAGCTAGCGATTATAGCCACGATTAGGTCTCTTAGTATTCCAAGCCTTTCCTTTATGCACACAGTTTCTAACATTCTGCGTCGTGTCTGTTTATTCTAAGTCGTGTCTCCCTACCACTTTCACGCAACGACGCTCTGAGCGTGTTTTTTAGGGAATTGACTAGGTTGAATCTGGGACCTGTTGCTGGTAAAGAGACGCCAGCCCACACATGACATGTAGAGTTCAGAAGAGTTCAGTGAGACTAGCGATGATATAACCAAATACTTGATGATTTCAGCGTCAGCTCCACTGCACTCCCTGTAAAAGAATCTTAATGCTAACTAAATTTAGTGGAAGGGGTTCAAGGTTGTCCTATTTTTAGTTAGCTGGTAAAATAACGTCGAAAAAGCAGTTAAGTTTACCATTGGAAATTTTATTCTACTCACAAAACATTGTTTATAAATTGTACTATTGATAAAAGGAAATATTTTTATACAGGATGATAAAAACCAACTGCGTTCAACGAAAATGTGAACGAATATTCCCTGAATGGGTTTCCAAGTTCTACAATGGATCGAAGGATGACCTATGCCATATCACATCTATAATCTAGGTTTAAATTAAGTTTCACAAAAAAGAAAGCTATCTAAATGGTCTACGGTGACCCTCTATTATCTTTAATTACTTATCTAACTTGTCGTAAATTACAGTGGCTGATGTGGTTTCTCAATAATTATATAACAGAAAAATCATCACGTTTCAGATTTTAACTTCAAGTAGCAAATGTGAATACCATGAGCTTCAATTGACGATCGACACTAGTATTACGTGAAAAGGGGATGTAACAGATGAGACCTCTGCAGTTCTGAGGGAAGCCTTATGCGCTCATAAATGCGGCATCGCGTGCGTTCATCACCTTGTCGGTGTTCGTCAGGGGGCGGCGGCCGGCACAGCTCCACGCACCTCGCCTCTCGGAAGCAACTCTCTCCTAACTTCTCCTTACTACAATTTACCGAAGTTGGTTTTAAAAAAAACTATCTGGCTGTGTTTTCATCTGACCAATCAGGGTCTCAATGTTAACCTTAAGCTCCGCCTACAACAATTCTGTCCATCCAATGAGAAACGCTATACTTTTCGTGGTGGGGCAATGTTTTTAACGTTTGCAACGTAACAGAGACGCGAAAAAGTCTCATGCTAAAACTTGGAGCAGGTGTGGCCCTTTTAGTGTTATCGTAAGATCTATACTGTTCTTCTGGAGGGCTCTATCTTTTAACATGTGCTGGGGGGTGGTCCTGATGGTTGGCTGGAAACGTGAGTGTCCGTCCCTTATCGTAGGGCCTTCTAACTTAACACGGTTCTGCTCTCGGCTTCTGTTCTCGTTTCTTCCCTCGGAACTGCGTCCGTTTCACGGTGGGAAGGTATGACATGCATTTAGGCATTCTTGTGTTAGTCTGTGGTATTCCATTTGCTCACTCGTTGATCGTATTACTTAGGTTAATTTAATGTCAGGATTTATTCGGAGCTATGTGACATACTGCCGGATTTGCTTATCATGTCAGTGTTTTCAAGGAAGGTGTTGGATTTGCCTGACACCTTACAAGTTGGTTCACAAAAATGACTGATACTCTCATTTGGGGTCCCTGCAGCACTTGATCTTGTGTGCATGGGAAAAGAACAAAGTTACCCTGTGAGCCCATGGAGCACTCGTTGAGCCGACGGTTACTTGTAAAAACATCGCTTCTTACACCGTCAGCGAAATTAAGAGTATGGCGATAACATTAACAGTGTAATGGGAATTCCAGTGTTAAATGCAGAGAAGACAGTGAACAGGTGTACGGACTACAACGGGGAGGACTCGTCTGATGACGAGATAACAGAAGAAATAGAAATCGATAGGGAAGCGGTAGGATATCCACTACTGGAATCAGAGTGCCTTGGGAGACTTACGATCAAGTAAGGCAGAGGGAATAGATAACATTCTTTCAGAATTTCTAAAACCATTGGGGGAAAATTATTACTCATGTAGGTGCGCAGAATGTATGAAAATGGTTATATAGTTTCAGACTTTCGGAAACACATCATCCACACGATTCCGACGCTTACAAGAGCCAACAAGTGCGAGCATTATGGCACAATCAGCTCAACAGATCAAGCTTCCAAGTTACTGACAAGAACAAGATACAGACGAATATAAAAGATAACTGGGGGTCTGTAATGTGACGATCGGTTTAGCGTTAGCAAAGGCTGCATCAGAGAGGCAGTTCTGACGTTGCGGTAGATAATGGAAGCAAGATTGAAGAAAAAGCAGGCCACTTTTATAGACTTTTTTAACCTCGGAAATTTTTTTTGACTGTGTAAGGTGTTGGAATATGTCCCAAATTCTGAGAATAGGTGTAAACTATAGTGAAAGACGGGTGATGTACAGTATGTACAAGAACCAACAGAGAACAATAAGAGTGGACGACCAAGTATGAAGTGCTCGGGTTAAAAAGGATTGAAGACAGGGAAGTAGTCTTTCACCTTCATTGTTCAATCTGTACATCGAAGAACCAAAGACGGAAGTAAAGCAAAGGTTCATGAGTGGGATTTAAATTAAAGGTGAAATCATATCTTTGATAAGATTTGCTGATGACATTTATAACTTCAGTGAACGTCAAAAAATTGCAGATTCTGTTGAATGGAATGAACAGTATAGTGGATTGAGAGTAAATCGAAGGAAGATGAAAATAATGAGGAGTAGCGGAATGTGAACAGTGAGAAATGTTACATCAAAACAGGAAATAACTTCCCTGCTGGATGGGGAGCTGTAGAGGCTAAATACGGTAGAATAAGAATAACTGTTGAGGAAGACAGAGACTGGAAAGATTGGAATAAATCCAGCAAACAATCGAGGACGAAGCTGTTTCTCTGAGATGAAAATGTTGACAAAGGAGAGGAATTCGTGGCGGAAGGTGGATGACCTAAAAAAAAGGTCATCGTTGACCAACGGCTTTACAGTAAGGGTGTCGCGGATGACAACGAAAGAGGTCCTGATATGAAAGGAAATGGCACCCCACACCACGACTGTTGGTTGTTGGGTCGTGTGGCAGTCTTCAGTGAGATTGGTATGTCCTTGCTGTCCGGGGCGTCTGTAGACAAATCGTCGATGGTCATCGAGGCTGAGTTCGAAGCGGGGGTCATCACTGAAGATAGTTCTACTCCAGTCAATGAGATTTCAGGCCGAAGACATGTCTGTAGACGCCCCGCACAGTGGTGACATACCAACCTGATCGACGGTCGCCATACGGCTCGATGGCCAGGAGCAGTGGTGTGCGGTGCCTTTCTAGTCATAGCAGGACCCCTTTGGTTGTCTTCCGCGGCACCCTTACAGCCCAGCGGTTCGTCGACGATATTCTATATCCCGTTTTGTTGCCCTCCATGGCAAGCCATCCTGGGTTTAAATTTCAGCAAAATAATGCCCGCCCGCACACAGAGAGAGTTTCTGCTGTTTGTCGTTGTGCTTGCCGAACACTACCTTGGCCAGCAAGGTCTACGGATCACTCCCCAATTAAGAACGTTTCGAACATTATGGGCTCGGGATTTTTACGATTTAAGGCGCCAATTGGACAGAATTTGGCGTGATATTCCTCAGGAGGAATTCCAACAACCTTGTCAGTCCCAAGGTGAAGAACTGTTTGTATAAAGGCCGGGGGTGGACCAACGCGCTGTTGATTTGCTAAATCTGTAAAGCTGTTTCTCTTGAATAAATCATTCAGTTTTTATCCTGAAATTGTAACCATTTGTTCCATTTGTTCGTATGTACAGTCGACGACGCGGGCATCTATGAAGTTACATCTACAAGTTACAATGACATCGAGTGGCGTCTTTTGGTTGCTTAACTTTCTGTGTTGCCATATATTCACTAACAACGTATCGTGCATGCAGAAGCAAATCACTTCATGAAGGATCTGCAGCTATATGTAAGGAAGCCCGGTGAGCTGCTCATTACTGAGTGATTGTATCTAAAGTTGTTGTAATCCTTGGTCATTAAGTACCAAAATTTGCACCTTAGTTTAGGAGCAACGAAGTACTGTACTGTCTTGTAAATCTATATCACATTCCATGACAGTGTAGTGCTGGTGGGCTCTTGCCCGTGTAAAGTAATACTCAGCTGTTGCTATTACGTTTTATGGAACAATCTTACTTACGCGCGTATAGCAGTGTTGAAATGAATTTTTAAGGGTTGAGTTCAATAAAACTGACGAGCCTTCCTGTTTCTATGCTACGTTTTATTCTTTTACGTAATTTCAATGTGCAACCGCAAGAGTGCTGTTATAGTTGATTTATGTTTCAGCTGGACGGTGCGCAGTGTACTTTCTCCGGTATCGTGGGACGTGGCACCGGGACTTGACGACTTGGCTGTTGCCAGTGGAATTGTGTTTCGTTATACTGGGCTCAATGTTGCAAGCCTACTGTCTCTATCTCGTTCTTAACCTGAGTATTGCTGTACTCTTTGGTCCTGGATCTGTTAGTTCGTTAAGTTTTGTAGCTCGTTCCTCCACCGCCTTGACGGATGCACCTTTCACTCAAAAAATGAACGTGTGAAACTAGGTCACCCTGCAATTAGTGCCCGATCAGATTGCTGTATTCCCTTATCAGCCATTTTTACCATATTTGTACCTTGTATGATGATTGTGAAGTTCAATTCTTATAAAGGAGGGTTTCATGAGCGTATGTTCTCAGAAAATGTTTAGATGGTGAGGCGCATTGGTTGTTGTTTAATTGATGCCTACCTGTACTGGCATCAATTGGATCATCATTTACTCAGAAGTTCGTGTGCCTGATGTCTTCATTGCCGCGCTTTCAAATTTTAGACGTTGTCTTATTGTTACTCGTGTGCAGTAAGTTATGCCTTTGTGTTATAGCTTTGTATGTATTTATATTGCGAAAAAGAGAAGTCATTGTGCAGGTAAGTCTTGCGGGTTCAAAGTTTGGCAAGGTTTGATTGTATTAAGTATTTACATCAACCGAAATTTTCTTAATATTTTAGGCATTAGTTATGCACATTTCAACAGGGATTTAAGAAAAACTTTTATTTTCCTTGTTAAATTGATCGATTTTATTGTATTTTATTTATGCAAGCTAATAAAAATTGTTTAAGACAAGTTGTGTATGGTTGTTCATTATGGCCCTGCTGCTTTTCAATTCACATGGATATCCATGGGTCCAAAGTGGCTCGCGCAAGGCAGCCAGACGGCCAAGGAGTATCTTACAGTGGCTGCAGATCACTCACGCCATGTCACAAGGCCAGGAGTCTGACGGAGCAGCCTGAGGAAAATGGCGAGTTCCAGTTGATGTTCTGGTCCACCAGCTCGCCAGATGTGAGCTCGATTGAACACATATGGCATGTGATTAAACATGATGTCACACCACGACATCGGCAGCTACGACTGGAATGTGGACGTGACCATCGACACTGGATGCTGGCGTGTTGTCAGAGCGTTGGATGGTCTGATACCTTCTTTATCATGCCGGCAGGAGACCGCGAATCCGTCGTCTTGCAGGGGTACAGACCTTCGAAACCCGTACTGCTGGACGGAGACAAGGTGAGGGCGGCTCCATTATGCTCTGGGGAACATTCACGTAGACTTCCATGGTTCTCCGGAATATACGGGTATTAGGTGACTTGTGTGAGCAGATGTGGTGCCAGTTCCGTCCAGCGATCTACCAAAGCCTCATTGATTCCATGCTACGATGCGTCACGTCTGTTATCCGTGCTAAAGGTGGACATGCTGGCTGTTAGGTAGGTGGTCATAATGTTCTGGCTGGCGAGTGTAGGTAGTCATTTTTCCTCGCTCCGTACGCTGATAGGTCAAATAATTTCTAACACTGGTATGATATATCTCCGCCATGCCTCGTTAGTGGATGTAAACTTCGAGAAAAAATGTTCTTCCCTCTGTACTTCGGTGAACTCAGACTAAAAATTACGTAGCTGGCCAGTAAAGAGAACTGCCCCACAAGTACAGGATGAGCCGTGACTGAAGTTAATATTAGAGTTGAATCTGACGTACATTGTATCTGGTTGATCATCACTATACCGAATTACACTGATGAGCCGAAACATTATGACGACAGTCCACCGCGTGGTTGTATGCTACCTGGCGGCGCTGAGGACACGTGACGCGGTAAGAGAAGTATGTGAGCGGAGCAGAGACGAATAGGGAATCACTCTAGCGACGGTAAGTGGCGCAAATGCGGAAATCTGCCGCCTTAATCGACTATGACGAAGCCAGATTGCTGTGGCCAAGTGCCGGGGAGCACTGGTCGCGTGCTTTGTGAGCTTCAATGGAATGCAGTTGGAGAATGCTGAAAGCACGAGTAGGCGACAAGAAACTGGACGTCCACACATCGTCACAGGACATAGGTATCGGAGGCTTGCCCGCTCTCTAAGGCAGGATAGGCGTCGGTCTGTGGCAGATATCTCCCCGTATATACGCCGTCATCTAGGCGAACGTCTGCTCGGGACATGCAGAGCGCCACGGATGCAGGCAGGTGGGAACATTATTATGTTATGGGGGAGATTCACGTGGGCATCCATGGGACCTGCGACAGCTATGGACTAAACTCCATTCGAACAGGCTTTGGTAGGCCCAACGGTAGCGACCGGCCTCCGTGTCATCCTCAGCCCACAGGCGTCACTGGATGCGGATACGGAGGGGCATGTGGTCTGCACACCGATCTCCCAGCCGTATGTCAGTTTCCGAGACCGGAGCCGCTACTTCTCAATGAAGTACGTAGCTGGTAGTAATTGACGGAAAGTCATCGAGTAAAACAGAAGTGATTTCTGGCGTTCCACAAGGTAGTGTTATAGGCCCTTTGCTGTTCCTTACCTATATAAACGATTTTTGAGACAATCTGAGCAACCGTGTTGGGTTGTTCGCAGATGACGTTGTCGTTTATTGACTAATAAAGTCATCAGAAGATCAAAACAAACCGCAAAATTACTTAGAAAAGATATCTGAATGGTGCGAAATGTGGCAGTTGACCCTAAATAACGAAAAGTGTGAGGTCATCCACATGAGTGCTAAAAGGAACTCGTTAAACTTCGTTATACCAAAAATCAGTCTAATCTAAAATCCGTAAATTCAACTAAATAACTAGGTATTATAGTTACGAACAAATTAAATTGGAAGGAACACATAGAAAATGTTGTGGGGAAGGCTAACCAAAGACTGCGTTTTATTGGCAAGACACTTAGAAAATGTAACAGACCTACTAACGAGACTGCCTACACTACGCTTGTCCGTCCTCTTTTAGAACACTGCTGAGCGGTGTGGGATCCTTACAAGATAGGACTGACGAAGTACATCGAAAAAGTTCAAAGAAAGGGAGTACGCTGTGTACTATCGCGAAATATGGGAGAGAGTGTCACAGAAATGATACAGGATTTGGGCTGGAAATCATTAAAAGAAAGGCGTTTTTCGTTGCGACGGAAACTTCTCACGAAATTCCAATCACCAACTTTATCCTCCGAATGCGAAAATATTTTGTTGACACCGACCTACATAGGGAGAAACGATCACCACGATAAAATAAGGGAAATCAGAGCTCGTACGGAAAGATATAGATATTCATTCTTTCCGCGCTATACGAGATTGGAATAATACAGAATTGTGAAGGTAGTTCGATAAACCTTCTGCCAGGCACTTGAATGTGATTTGCAGACCATCCACGTAGATCTAGATGTAGATGTAGAAGTAGCGCCCTAGTTTGCCTCACAAGGCGTGAGTGCACCCCGCTACACAACAGCGTTCGGTAGACCGGATGGTCACGTATCCCAGAGCTAGCCCAGCCCGACAGCGCTTAACTTTGATGATCTGACGAGAACCGGTGTTACCACTGCGGCAAGGCCGTTGGCACAGTTGTGGACCACACGAACATTATTAGGGACCACCTACAGCCCTTTGTGCTTGATGTCTACCTCAACAGCAACTGCATGTTTCAGCGAGATACCTCACAAGCCAGATTGGTGCTGCAATGGTTTGAGGAGCATTATAGTGAAGTCACGTTGCTGTCTCGGTCATGTAATTCGGCTTATCTGAATCCGATGTAACCCAACTGGGACGCTATTGGGCGCAAGTTCCACGTCCACAAAACCAACCGCACGTTAATTACGGGAAAAGTGTCGCCAGTGCGTAGACAACGGGTGCCAAATGTCTCTGGAAAGCTATCAAGTACTTGTCGAACCCATGGCATATCGAATCAGTGCCGAAACGCATTCCAGAAGTGGACCAATATGCTTTTAAGTATGTGTTCATAATGTTTTAGTCCATTAGTGTATAAAATGCGGTATGAGGCTTCCGCTGCTATTACCAATTTCATTACAATCTTTCAGTGTACTTCCAAGTCATCATGTAAAATTCTACCATAATATTGAAAGAGACCGTTGGTCTCTGTTCGAGTCGTATTCCGCGGAACGTAAGCTCAGTCTGCTTCCTGAGGAAAGCTCCTGCAGCTCGGCCCAAACATCAGTTTTTTATGTGTTTTATTTGATGTTATGTAAATAAATTCAGAAAAATTGTCATAAAAGTTAAAGTAATTATATTCATTTACGCTGTAGTTTATTCTCGCGAAGTAGCTGAACAAAACTGTTATTTTTCACAAGCCAGCTGAAGCATCCAAATTGTAATAGATGCTTATAATGATGTGCTCATTGAAGACCGAAGTACGTATTATGCCATCTTAACAGGGGTGGAAATCCGAAACGCGTAAAGACATAAATGAAAATACGTGGAAAGCGGCTGTCTTCGTGAAAATAATATGTTTTATTCTCTGCCCAATACTCCTGGATCAGGACTTTCAAGTGGACGTCCACTTAATTCAGTTTTCATTCAAAATTATGTACGCTCTCGACACAGTACTTGGAACCTGTACACACAGTCGAATACACAGTTCTCTGATTTATCACATATTTTCAGTCATCCTCATCGATACAAACTGAGCTCTGAGTGACCGTGTGTACTAATTACGACTTTCAGGTATCCAGTATTTAAAGCTCAATGCCACATGGATAGATTTGAAGAGAGGCGCGCCCGTTCTGTCTAACGTGCTCTACCAATATCACTTTCTGGGACACGAGTGGTTGCTTTGTTGGGATCTCGCTGTCGAATTTCGCTGCTAACGTTGGGAACAACGGAGAAAGGAAATACGGAAAATGCCTCTCAATCCGATTACGCTGTGCATGCGTTTTCGACTCTTCTGCAATAACTGGAAAGCTCTGTGTTGTTTACCAGGGAAACGGTGGCAGAAGAGGGTGAGGAGGGGGGGGGGGGGGTGAGTTGTTGGGCAGTGGTGAGCCCAGCAGCTCGTCATGGCAATTAAACGCCTGAATGTTAATCGAAACAGAATGCGGAGCAGCGGCACAATTTACTGCCACAGAGTGATTCGGCTGAAACGCCAAAGAAAAGCTCTCAAAAGCGTTCCACCCGCTCAGTTGTACTACCGAGTTCCCCAGGCCAGTCACAAAGGGCGGAAGATAAACCGATTACACTCGCACTGGAGCTGAACAAATACTAACTGTTCGAGCATATCAAGTCTCGTAAAACTGCACGTACAGGGCTGCCGGTCGACCAGAAGAGAGTACTTGTGTTTTTTTCTTTTCTCCTTCCGTTTTCTAAAACACTTCAGGCTTCAATATCGTTACCTCGTAAAGCAATTCTTAGCGACTGGATACACAGTGGAAATTTAATTAAACGCTTCGCAGAACTCTTTCACATACTCGGAACAGAAAATATTAGACGGTTTCCTTGTAGGACTGCTGCTCGCATACACTGCCGCAGCATGTTCTACACCTGGGTGTTTCAGAGGTGTGCCACCGCAGAATACCCGAGATCATACTTCTGTCTTAGTGTAAGGTCTAGTGGGTGATATATTCAGCATTTATCTGTTGACTGCTTACAGAGAAAACATATAAGACGAGTCCATCTTGTTTCAATAACCAACAGGGTTCTCCAAAACACATAACGATTTGCACAGGGTGCCTTACGTTTCAAATAATTTAGCTACGACAAACCTATTACAACGTGCTGATTTTTAACCACATGACGGCTTGAGATCCAATGTAAAATGGACACGTTTCATAACAAAAAGGGTTTTTAAGACCTGAAGATGACAGTAAAATCTGTAAAAAGGTGTTGTTTTAAAAAAATAAATACAAGGGCAGTTCAATAAGTAATGCAACACATTTTTTTTCTGAAACAGGGGTTGTTTTATTCAGCATTGAAATACACCAGGTTATTCCCCAATCTTTTAGCTACGCAACACTATTTTTCATCGTAATCTCCATTCAACGTTACGGCCTTACGCCACCTTGAAATGATGGCCTGTATGCCTGCACGGTACCATTCCACTGGTCGATGTCGGAGCCAACGTCGTACTGCATCAATAACTTCTTCATCATCCGCGTAGTGCCTCCCACGGATTGCGTCCTTCATTGGGCCAAACATATGGAAATCCGACGGTGCGAGATCGGGGCTGTAGGGTGCATGAGGAAGAACAGTGCACTGAAGTTTTGTGAGCTCCTCTCGGGTGCGAAGACTTGTGTGAGGTCTTGCGTTGTCATGAAGAAGGAGAAGTTCGTTCAGATTTTTGTGCCTACGAACACGCTGAAGTCGTTTCTTCAGTTTCTGAAGAGTAGCACAATACACTTCAGAGTTGATCGTTTGACCATGGGGAAGGACATCGAACAGAAAAACCCCTTCAGCGTCCCAGAAGACTGTAACCATGACTTTACCGGCTGAGGGTATGGCTTTAAACTTTTTCTTGGTAGGGGAGTGGGTGTGGCGCCACTCCATTGATTGCCGTTTTGTTTCAGGTTCGAAGTGAGGAACCCATGTTTCATCGCCTGTAACAATCTTTGACAAGAAATTGTCACCCTCAGCCACATGACGAGCAAGCAATTCCGCACAGATGGTTCTCCTTTGCTCTTTATGGTGTTCGGTTAGACAACGAGGGACCCAGCGGGAACAAACCTTTGAATATCCCAACTGGTGAACAATTGTGACAGCACTACCAACAGAGATGTCAAGTTGAGCATTGAGTTGTTTGATGGTGATCCGTCGATCATCTCGAACGAGTGTGTTCGCACGCTCCGCCATTGCAGGAGTCACAGCTGTGCACGGCCGGCCCGCACACGCGAGATCAGACAGTCTTGCTTGACCTTGCGGTGATGATGACACACGCTTTGCCCAACGACTCACCGTGCTTTCGTCCACTGCCAGATCACCGTAGACATTCTGCAAGCGCCTATGAATATCTGAGATGCCCTGGTTTTCCGCCAAAAGAAACTCGATCACTGCCTGTTGTTTGCAACACACATCCGTTACAGACGCCATTTTAACAGCTCCGTACAGCGCTGCCACCTGTCAGAAGTCAATGAAACTATACGAGACGAAGCGGGAATGTTTGAAAATATTCCACAAGAAATTTCCTGTTTTTTCAACCAAAATTGGCTGAGAAAAAAAATGTGTTGCATTACTTATTGAACTGCCCTCGTATTTGTGCAATCTTGTCTGTTGAATATTTTTAGCTGTTGAAGAGTGTGCTTGTTTCGAAATTTCCTGAGAGACTGAAATTTTGTGTTGGACCATGACTCGAACCCGTAACCTTTCCTGGCCGAGGTTCCAGTTTAGAGTCCTAGTCCGGACACACATTTATAATCGGCCGGGACCTTTCGTCAGAATTTTACTTTCATAATGTGCGGGCATCAGCAGCAAACCAACGACATCACCGTGGTAAGTAAACTGAAGAGGAACCTGAAATTAATTTCGAGACTACTTCTTCATATACGATGCGTAAAGATTGTTTTCACAACTTGCAATGACGATAAGGAGCTTGTATAAAACTTCAATAAAACACATTTGGTTTATAAACTGCAAATACGTTTTCGTCTACGTATATAAGATGGTAGTAGCAAGATGACAGCATACATCGAAACAATATTGGAATCTGTTGCTGCTTGACTGCTTGTTATTACGTATATATTGTTAAAACTCTGGTAGATCAATGTTTTTATCTTTAACATTGAAACAAAAAGTGGATCTGTTGAGAACGCACTGTCAGACTTTACATTCCTTGACGAAGGATTGCAGGATTTCGTTCATAGTTTCAGTGGAGGGCGAAAGCTGCTCAAACACAAGATACGTCATTTCCACCGTACTCATAATTTTGTAACACAAAAAGTTTTCATGTAGCTCCCGAGTCCCCACTGGTGTCAAATACGAATATCATGGTGGGCAACCGAAAGTGCTTCCTCTTCCGATGCACATCTCACACATTTTTTCACTTTGTTGTTTCGAATATTGTACAGAGTGGGACTAGTTTTCAGTTACCTTAAAAAAATGGTTCAAATGGCTCTGAGCACTGTGGGACTTAACTGCTAAGGTCATCAGTCCCCTACAACTTAGAACTACTTAAATCTAACTAACCTAAGGACATCACACGCATCCATTCCCGTGGCAGGATTCGAACCTGCGACTGTAGCGGTCGCGCGGTTCCAGGCTGTAGCGCCTCGAACCGCTCGGCCACTTCGGCCGGCCCAGTTACCTTCATCGAGACACAGTTGCTGATGACTACGAACAATTGTAGCCATGAAGAATGACGAACCGTATGCGACTGTTTTGATACAATCATACTTCGAAGTTTCTGAACATTGTTTTTCCGCATCCTGTATATTATCTTAAGATTTGAGCGCCAACACTGAACTAAAACAAAACATGAATGTTGAGGGATCACTATGTCACTTTTAACATTTTGCAATTGTTTGCACTCAAAATTAGAGAGTTCTGCACCTACTGCGAAACGAAAAAAGATTTCGCTGTTAGCTTTAAAGGGGTTATTTTATTTCTGTCTTATGCCATGTAAGTCCTGTAATATAGTGGATGATTTCGCCTGTTAGCTTTCTTCGTACTATCTTTATTTAATAAATAGTGCGGAGTGTTCGTACAAGATACATGTCTCGTCTCTTTCTTCTCCAGAATTGTCGCAATTTTGATTGTGCGTGTCGAAGTTGCTATAAGCTACGGGCGAAGTTTATATTCCTTCTGCGAATCTCTCTGGTTTCAATAGATATTTATTTAATTTTATTTAGTGGTTTGTAACTTACGTAGCGGGAAAGTGTTATACACTTTCCTATCAAAATGCATTTTGATTCATAGTTCATCATTGCTTAACACTGTTAATATGTGAATATTAACTAAATATGTGAATAACCAACAAATATTTTCACTTTAGGATTTTTTTTACTTAATTTCGTCGACTTAACTGTAAAAAGTACGAATTCGGATTGATCTGAAGATGTCTCGGTAATGAGACGAAACGGGTATTCAATAAATTTACGATCTTGACGTAGGATTTTTATCCACACATATTTTGTACCATAAATATTTATTTACAATCCAACATCGTGACTCTTACAAGAAGTGTCCACCAGGTAACGTAGGTTAAGATCCCAGGTATCACGCCACAGCTTTTTGCGTTTGAAGCTATTAGCGTTTCCATTAAGCCATGCAGCCAGACAATGTAAACCGACTTCTTTAACATTAGTACTGGCTTGATTTCCAGCAAAATAGGAAGAGCCCTACGTAGACGAGGTATAAGACCGATTTTTCGTCCTCCTAAGAAAATTAAGGAGATGATGCACCCTCTTAAGGTCCCTGGAGTTTATAATATACCCTGTGAGTGTGGAAGCAATTATATAGGTCAGACTATTCGTACCGTTTCCGACCGCTGTGCAGAACACCAACGCCATATTAAAAATAGACAACTGGAGAAATCGGCAATTGCAGAGCACAGCCTCACGAACAAACATAAAATATTGTTCGATGAAACTAAAATTCTGTCCCATGCCTCCACGTAGTGGGATTCTGTTAGTAAGGAGGCTCTTGAAATAAGAATGAGCCAAAAGAACTTTAACCGCGATAGCGGATACCATCTGAGCTGTCTATGCATGGAAACGAGCGCTTGATGCAGAGAAGCAGCAGAGACGTTCCTTCCAAGGTTTACGTTCCAACGGAAGCGGTGGCGCCACCGGCGCACACAGTGACACCGTCTGTGACAGCAGTACGTAACCGCCGACCAATCATAAGCCGACCAATCAGAAGCCGTCCACGGGCTATGAAAACGCTACCACAGCAGCAGTGAATACAGTCAGCTCCTGACGGTGGAGGTAATCGTCGAAAGCTCGAGATTTTATCCAGAACTGACGCGGCAAGAACACCGAGAATGTTTTATATATTACTGAGTATCACGCAAAACTCCGATTTTTTTTTCGTCAGTTACTCGCAAACCAGGGACCATCAGGTTGACTGGTTACATAACCAACTAAGATTTTCAGTTTTAGATTCTTTTGTTTGAACTAAAGAAAATTAGCGAGTTTCATGTAGGATTTTTAATTACACACGTATTAAATCAACAGATAGCATACCTTACTCTACTGAAAATGTCAAAGAGTAACATATACGTCATATATAATTTACTTGCAGCTCAGCCTTGTAGGCTCAACACAAACCGTTAGCGTCATTACGTTTATTACTTTTACCACAAGTACCCTTTCATTATCAAGTTTGAGCCATGCACAAAATCAGTTACCTCTCTATTGTATATCGTAAAAAGTTTAGCAGCTTGGAGGTCTTGGTCTTGGTTTCTCTTCTAGTTAAGTTAGTTTTTAGGATGGTAGATGTTAAAGGCATGGTGAGCGACGGCCAGCGTCTTGAGGGTCATTCCTAGACCCGGGCCGCCGCCCACAACCACGTGACGGGCAATATTATACCTATCTCTTTTCTATTCAATTCTCTCCCTTCCTTCTTTCTAAATATTTAATTTCGTTTTGTTTATCAATATTTCACTTGATTTTGTATTAGTTATAAGTTTTGCTAATGCTGCACAAAAAAGATATCAAATGGATGTAAACAAACAGAGCCCGCCTCCACGTGGCGGGACACGGGCAACGGTGTGAGTGGGGACGGGAGCTGGTGTGGTGTTACTTTCAGTCACTCCCGACCCCGGACCCAGTCACAGCGGCTAAGTGGCAACATACGACCCACCATAAGAAATTAGACGGTGGGACATAAAAATAAGCAGCTCGCGAAAAAAAATGTTCCTAATGCTCAACATTGTTCTGTAGCACATCTCAGAGGCTTCGATCCTCTTCTTTTCCGATTTCCCCACAGTCCATGTTTAGCTACCAACAATGCTGTGCTGCAAATGCACACTCTTAGAAATTTCTGTCTCATATTAAGGCGTACGTTAAAAATACTTTTTTTGGCACGGAACGGCCTCTTTTTCAGTGCTAATTTGCTTTTTATGTCCTCGTTTTTCTGTCCATCATGAGATTTCAGCTGCCTGGGTAACAGAATAACTTCATCATCTTCAGTTTTTATGTTAAGCTTCTCTCTGTTCTCATTTCTGCTACTGCTCTCAGCATTATGTGATTTAATTGGGCTACACCTCTTACGGTTGTTTTAATTTTGTTAAAGTCCTACATATAGACACTTTTCATGACATCACCCATTACATTCAATGACGTTCAAAGTCCTTCACAGCATCTCAGAGAATTACAAAGTCACTGGCAGACATCAAAGTTTTTAGTTCTTCTCCATGAACTTTAATTAAATTTTCCATAATTTTCCTAGGTCTGCTTTTCAACTTACTTTTTGTATGTATTAAGAAACATAAGGGATAGGCTGAAAATTCGTCTCACTCTTTTCTAAACCACTCCTTGGGTTTTACGTCCTTCCATCCCAGCAACTGCATTTTGGTTTTTGCACAAGTTGTTCGCAACTTTTCACTCAGTTTTAGCCCTGATAATTTTGGTATTTCAAAATGGTACTGCAGTCATCTTCCTAAAAGACCTTTCCTACATCTGCTGATTTGTCTTCGTGTGCCTATCATGCAATTATTATCGCTTCCGTTGGTGACCTCTCGGCTTGTCGAAGTGATCATTGGGCACAGAACGACTGCTGTTGCGAGTCGCTAATTCTGGCCCGTGATTAAGAGGCGCGTCCGAGGAGTTTGGCGTCGCCTCCTGGGATATCCCGGTTGCCTGCCTGACGCAACAGGCTAAAGGTGCCGGGGCTTCGTCGTCCGCGCCGCTCATCGGCAAAACCCCGTCTTACCACAGGTCACTGCCAATTCATGTCGTTGCCTGGTAAAGCCAACGAGTAGGAAGGCAAAATTTCTCCATTGTGAAAGAATTTATAAGAATATCTGTTGTGAAATCAATCAAGAACGACTATTAATGTTTTCTTTAACAACTATTCACCTGATTTCCTGATTCTATCAGGACTAAAATGGCATAACTTAAATTAGCGACCAATAACAAGAGAACTTGTTTCTGGTAAAGCGGGGCTGTTCGGAAACAGAAACAAAACAGTTGTTAGACGCCAGCTCAAATAAGGAGAAAAACATAACTAGAACTATTGTACAGGTTTCGAGAATGATGAATTCTTGCAAGTTGTGTATAATTTATAGTTGGAAATGATGACGGAAAAACGCAAATAACTGCAGTGAAGATCTGAAGCAATTTCTGTAATTTTCTTTGATGTGACAATTTTACCATACTTGGTTAAAAACAGGCCCACTGTATGTGCACGAATACTGTAACCCTCATGTGATGGTCTTCGTGTTTCTACGGGGTTGTGATTGGCCCTAAAGTACAGAGAGAGACGAGTAATCTACACTAAAACTTAACTCCGCTCCAACAGGCCATGAGGGCCCAGTGATACCGACAGGCAGCCGTATCATCCTCAGCCCACAGGCGTCACTGGATGAGGATACGGAGGGGCATGTAGTCAGCACATCGCTCTCCCGGCCATATGTCAGTTTACGAGACCGGAGCCGCTACTTCTCAATCAAGTAGCTCCTCAGATTGCCTCACAAGGGCTGAGTGCACTCCTTTTGCCAACAGCGCTCGGCAGACCGGATGGTCACACGTCCTAGTGCTAGCCCAGCCCGATAGCGCTTAACTTCGGTGATCTGACGGGAACTGGTATTAACACTGCGGCAGGGCCGCTGGGTACGAATAATCTACGGCAAGCACAAAAATTACGTGCGAATGATGAAAGTGGAAGGTCAAGTTCGTGAAGTTAGGGTTAAAATGTGTGTAAGGTATGGCTACAGCTTACCACCACTGTCGGTATAGTTGTACGGCGATGAAGTAATGAAGGAACTGAAAGGATAGTTCTGAAGAGAAATAAGCAGCCCATGGAAACAGACATCAACGTTAAGCTTCGCGGATGGCATAACTGTTCCGTTAGTATGAGCAGACCATTTTTACAGTTAATCCTAATGATGGGCAACGAGTCATTCTACATTAACATTACACAGTGATTTGTAAATGTGGCTACAAGCGGATCATTTACAAGTTTATTTATTTTTAACTTTTTATTTCTTTATTTACATTTTTATTACTGGTGTGAATTCTTGCCTACCTCCTGTCACAGATTAAAAACATAGAAATTATTCTACAGAATAAAAGAAGTGTCAAGGAGAAACTGTTTCAGTTTGCTTTCTGATTTAACTTTGCTGTCTGTCGAACGTTTTATACCACTGAGTAAGTGCAGCACCCTTTTTTGTGCTAAAGGGAACTTAAGTGCGGAGTAATAAATGTCATTTTCCATCTGGAACTGTAATGTTGAACATTATTGTTGCTTTTGAACTGCAGTGAAATATTTACAACAAATTTTGTGAGGAGTAAATATACTGTGGAGCATTAGGCAGACTGCCTAACTCCTAAGGCAAATGTCTACAAAATGATTATGAGTGGGTACCACGTACTATTGGTATGAGGGGAATGAATAGCAGTCCTAGCATAGAAAAAGCTTAAAGATAAAGAAGAAAATGTTAATTAGTAGTGGTAAGAAGTAAAAGAATTTTCGTACTTAGTAAGTAATTATAAATAGCATGGCAGAAGCGGATACAGCAAGTAGAATGGCGAAGAAAGCTTCCTTCAGTAACAGAGTTCTGTAAGACATTGACATGTAACTAAGGTTGAAATTTCTTACAGTTTACTTCTGGAGCGCGGTGTTGGACAAACGTGAAATATGGACTATCAGAAATCAGAAGACGAAGATTAGGACATTTGAAATGTCATGTCGTCTAAGAACATTAATACTTAATTAAATTTAAAGTACATAAAGAAAAAATAACTGAATGTACAGTAGAATATTTCAGACAAACTCGTTACGGTTAACAAAAGAAAATATTTACCAAGAGGCTGAGCATTGTCTTTAGAAGTACAGGAATATAATAAAATACGAAGAATTTGGAAATTACGACTGTGATTCTTAACCACAAGTGGGAGACTGCTTTCTGGGGTGAAGTACATTGGAGCTAAGAGGGTCCCGTGACTGTTACAGAGGCTTGAAGTCCCAGACAGAAACCTGAAGAAATAAGAGGGTCACACATGCAAGAGTACAGTGAATAACACCTGACAGAAACACACGCCCAGACAAAAAATTTACTTTGAAGGCACCAGACACCGAAAAGTGTTATTTTTTTAACAGTAAAATACTCTAAGATTTGTTTCGGGATTCAAATCGAAATAACAATAGCAAACAGTACCAATTAGCCCAACGACTGCTTTTACCTTAAAATATTTGAGTCGATATACAGGAAGGAAAGTTATTTATTGTTGTAAGAAAATTTTTGTTTTACAATTTATGTCAAGTAATATCAAAAAGACATTT
Organism: Schistocerca serialis cubense; assembly: GCF_023864345.2. Lineage (NCBI taxonomy): Eukaryota > Metazoa > Arthropoda > Insecta > Orthoptera > Acrididae > Schistocerca > Schistocerca serialis. The sequence continues at coordinate 507,375,761 of NC_064643.1, read as the reverse complement.
TATCTCAATAATAACTTAATTATAAAAGAAAATAAAAATGAAAATAAAAAGTTTTGTACATACTGCAAGACAATAAATTTTTAGTAGCAAGCGCTCTAAAATGCTATAAATCAGATAAAAATACATTTTCCTTCTGAAAACAGTAACAAAGAATGAATCAGAATTAGTCTTACATTCAGCATATGACAATATTATAAAATAAAAATAATATACAAAATGAAGTATTAAAGAGATAGACAACGGCATTCACTTACCATTCAGTTCATGTAAACGGAAGTATCAAAGAGCTGTATGATTTTTTCACTCATCTATTAACTGAAACTAAAGAAGAAAAAGGAAAGTACTAAGGCTAGCCGAAGAAGGCAAGAAATAGGACGAAGGTTGGGGTATAACAGGAAATAAAAAATGACTCTTTCGGCAGCAGAACTTCCAACCCTAAACATCTATCTTTCTTTGGTAAATGCACTCTAGCACAAAAAAAGAGAACCACATAGTAATTGTACGAATGAGGCGGAAATCGATAGATGTGATACACACGTACATACGAACAAATGATTACAATTTCAGAAAAGTTGGACAACTTATTCACGAGAAAGAGCAGGTCAATAACGCGTTAGCCCACCTCTGGCAGATACGCAAGCTGTTATTCGGCTTGGCGTCGATTCACAGCGTTGTTGGATGTGCTGCTGAGGGATATCGTACCAAATACTGTCCAGCTGGCTCTTTAGATCGTCTAAATCCCGAGCTGGTTGCAGGACCCTGCCCGTAATGCTCGAAACGTCCACAATTGGCTACAGATCTGGCGATCTTGCTGGCCACGGTAGGGTCTGACAAGCAATAAGGCAAGCAATAGAAACTGTTGCCATCAGGTATTATGTTGCTGAAAAGTGAGCCAAGGACGGCTTGCCGTGAAAGATGACAAAGCAGGGCTTAGAATAGACTCGACCTACTGTTTGCTGTAAGGGAAAAGCGGCTGACAACCAAAGGAGTCCTGTTTTGCAAAGAAATGGCACACCTGACCATAGCTCCTTGTTGTCGGGCCATATGGCGGGGGAAGACCTGGTTGGTTTCGTCAATGGTATTCTACGCCCCGTTTTGTTGCCCTTTATGGCAAGCCATCCTAGGCTTACTTTTCAGAAATATAACGCTCGTCCTCACATGGCGAGGGTTCCTTCTGGCCAGCAAGATCGCCGGATCTCTAGCCAATTGTGGACGTTTCGAGCATTGTGGGCAGGACCCTCCAACGACCTCAGAATTATGACGCTCTAACGCTCTGTTCGGAGAGAACGTGGCACGATACACGATATGCATCGGAGAGCATCTAGCGAGTCCATCAGTCAATGCTAAGCGGGGTAAATGCCAGCTTAAGGGCCACAGATGAACCAACACATTGTTCATTTGCTCAGTTCATGAAGCTCTTTCTCTTAAATAGATCATCCTTTTTTCTGAAACTGTAGTCAAATATTAGTCTGTACTTGCACTTCATATTTACCGATTTCGGTCCAATTCACATAATACTTTCTTTTTTTGTATTAGGGTGTATACAACAATGTTTTATTATCTTACTGTTTACTTTACACAAATTTGCACATTCAACATTACAGGTATTGCCCTTGACCAAAGGCTACTTACAGGCACATACAACTCAGGTACACCACCGCGCTCAAAGAGGGCAACCGGCTCTACTTAGTTAGTAGAATGCGACAACTAAACAACCCAGAAAAATAATAAATTTTACAGTAGCGCATTCTCAAAAAAAAAAAATCTTTTTATCAGAGTGAAAATATATGAACACTAACCGAAAAAATCGCAACACCAAAAAATGTTTAATATGGAGTAATGTTATTTCGGTGATGTGCTACATTTGTCTAGGTAACATATTTAAGTGGTAAACATTGCAACATCATAGGTTGATGTAAGCGTGGGGAAAGTCATTGCAAATGTGTAATGCTGGTACATTAACAACCGTTGTAACCGCCAGATGTCAATTTGTGGGATGGAGTTCCATGTCGGTTGCACCTAGTCCGTCAATGCTGGTTGCGGATGACGCTGGAGTTGTCGTCCGATGATGTCCCATATGTGCTCGATTGGTGACAGATCTGGTGATCGAGCAGGCCAAGGCAGTATTTCGACTCTCTGTGGAGCATTTTGGGTTAGAACAGCGGTATGTGGGCAAGCGTTATTCTGTTGGAAAACACCCTTTGGGATCCTGCTCCTGAATGGCAGCACAACAGGCCGAATCACCAGATCGACGTACAGATTTTCAGTCAGGGTGCGTGGGATAACCAGGAGAGTGCTCCTGCTGCCATAAGAAATTGCACTCTAGACCATAACGCCTGCTGTATGTCCAGTGTGTCTAGCAGACAGGCAAGTTGGTTCCAGGCACTCAACTGGCTTGCTTCTAATCAACACACGGCCTTCACTTACACAGAGGCAGAACCAGCTTTCATCGGAAAAGACGTCATATCGCCATTATGCTTGCCAAAGAGCTCTTGCTTGACACTACTGAAGTCCCAAATGGCGATGGTTTTGCAGTCAGTGGAGTGCACGGTACATGTGCTACTGGACTGAGGCTGTCCTTGAAGTAACCGGTTTGTAACAGTTCGTTGTGTCACTATGGTGCCAACTGCTGCTCAAATTGCTCCTGCGAACGCAGTACGATGCGCTAGAGCCAAATTTCAAACACGATGATCTTTCCTCTCTGTAGGGCCACGTGGCCGAGCGGAGCCGAGTCTTCTTGAGACCTTTCGTACTTGTGGTCACCGCTGCCAGCAGTCATGTACAATGGCTACAATCCTGCCAAGACTTTCAGCTTGCAGCCCTATTACATACCTCGTTCACACCCACTGAGGTGTTCATAATTGCGTCTTTGTCGCCTTTATGGCATTCTTGACTAACATAAACTCATCACATTCAGTATCAAATGTGAAGTTAGGCTACCAACTTTTATTTATGTCAACAATTCCTTCTTGGGTTGCGACTTCTTTCCGCCATCATGTTCTGCCCTCTTCTCTGGTTGTCGGGGATAGATCATATAAAGTCCTCTCATAGTGTGACAAACATTAAAAACATGGTCGAAGATCACATACACTGTGAGACTGTATTAAACTAGAGAAATACAAAGTTGCAACTCCGACATAATCTTAACAAAGAGAATATCCCATCATTAGCCCCTCTCGAGTGCAGGCATAGCCTATAAATTACTGAGCAAATCTTGCCATGTATCAATATTTGAATTGAGAAATCATTAACTTTTGAACCATGTGCTCCTTCTCCTTTTGCAGCTGAGAGGGCTGTGGCACGCCTTTGGGGAAAAAGCATGTGCCTGTGACTTGTTGCCTGAACTGAAGCCGGCAGGAGTGGCCGATCGGTTCCAGGCGCTGCAGTCTGGAACCGCGCGACCGCTACGGTCGCAGGTTCGAATCCTGCCTCGGGCATGGATGTGTGTGACGTCCTTAGGTTAGTTAGGTTTAAGTAGTTATAAGTTCTAGGGGACTGATGACCTCAGAAGTTAAGTCCCATAGTGCTCAGAACGATTTGAACCATTTGAACCTGGACTGAAATAACATTGTGAAGGTGACATTAGTTGAGGCTTGCATATTGTCCCACAGCGCCTCGAGGAGATGGTATACAGTACAATGCCGTGCTTGACAACAGACTAAAGGTCGATGCTTACATTTTCCTTTTCTGCAGTGGACACCAATTAAAAAAAATAGTTGTTTCCTCTTTCCGTGACTCGTCCCTGACAGTTGCTGACTGCCAGTTGAACACAGTGTTACAAGACGAAAGATGTTCTCCAAACGAAGGAAATTGTGACAAGAGTCAATTTTCCGTAGAGGAATCTGTAACGAAAACGACAGAAACGTAACAAAACGATTGGTCGGTTCTAATTTTATGTCATCTGATCATCGTGTTAAATGTCAGTAAAAAATAGATTCGTTAACGTCACAAACACGAAATAAGTTAGTTTCCACTGTTCCTAGTAAACTGTACTGGTTGCTGCGAGGATAATCATTGTAAGCAAATCGCTGTCCAAATTATCCTGGTGCACATTGATATCTGTTTTGTCACTACAGGTTCATGTGATGATAAAATTCAGTTTAACATAAAGATTAATGTTACGTCGACATCAGGGTCATTAGAGACTATAGATTAGCTAGTATTGGATGATGATGGAAGAAGATGGCGGCAGTTGCCTTAAGGAAGGTCCATATCTCATTGGGAATCACAAATTTTGGGCACAATAGGAAATTTTCCTGGACAAGTTCTGCTGAAGAGTAGAAACAGTCCGTCGTATAAATGGTGTGTATTTCTTGTTTTCTCCTAACGTACATCGTCCATGAGAGTTACTGATTGAAGGATGGGAAATTCGAATCACACTCATCTCGAATACGATAACATTGTCTCAAACACTGTGTTACTTCATTCAATTTGTGTCTTGTGTAGGACACTGACGGCGCAGAAATCACATCTTATTCGTTATTAGTGCGCTATATCGACACTTTGTTATTTGTTTGTAGAAATAACAAAAATAATAACTGAAGAATTTCCGAAAAGTTCATACTATCATTTCACACTCAATGTAATACAAGGGGCCACTTCATTCCTAGATCATCCCTAATAATAAATACCGTATGGTATTTAAATATCGGTCTTGATGAAAATGTAATAGCTTTTTAGATTATTAAGAGTTATCAAAACATGCAAGCAAATCTTTCCAAGTGTGATTAATATCAGATATGTAAATCACTGCATTCAAACGAAGAGCAAACACTGTTGGTCACTTAAATTGCAACATGTAAAAAACGTCAAACTGGCATGAAGTGTGGACTAGTTGTTACCCGCAGTTGCGTTCGCATACCAACAGTTTTGTAATTATTGTTGATGGGTAAGCAAGCCACTGTGGTGCAGTACCTCAAGCTGGCCTCGAGTGTCTGCCTGTTCGGGTAAGCATATGATGTCCACCCACTCCCCCCTCCCCCCCCCCCCCCCCCACACCGACCAAGCCGAGCACTGAGCACAGAGCGAGGGGTATGGAAGGGTATAGGTATAGAGTGGCAAGGACAGGAGGGCGCATCTATGTATCGTGCTATTGAACTAGTTATATGTTATACAGTGTGTACATTATGCAAAAATAGTGTGGAAGTATGGATTAAACACATAGAAGATTGTATAAGCACTGTACTCATTACTTTGAAACGTATCACGTCGAACATATCAACCAATAAAAGAGTTTTCACGATTGACATAAAGACCAAAAGTCAGAGAGTAGATAGCTTTTCCGAAGAGTAAATGATTTTCCGGAATTCGCGCATAGTCTTCAGATCAATAAGTATCATGCACAACAATTCCTAAAGGAGCATTTGTTCTTCGTCAAGGTTCAAGCTATGTCTATATCAAATTTCATCGGAATCGGTTTAGCGGGTTAGTCATGAAACCGTAACATAGAGCTACTCTCGCATTTATAATATTGCTATGGATGAAACTTACAATGTATATATTTTTTTTTGTAACCCGATTTTGACGAAATAAGAACCTCTTGAAAAATTGTCTAGTAGCTTTCGGATTAGCGTATTCAAACAGAGAAACAGACAGATACCATGGTTTTAAATAAAACTTTAAATTGCGGTATCCTTTGTCATCCGATTTTGATGCAATAAAGCCTATACGGTGCCCGAACGTATGCTCAAGTTGCCTGTGACAACGCCATGAAAATTTGCGTAGCAGTTTTGCAGAAGAGCGTGCAAACAGAGACATAAACAGGTACGACCATGTCACAGATTTATTGTTAGTATAGATACACCCTAAAATATTAGCTTCTCAACATAACTACACAAAGTAGATGTACGTGGAGCCATACACATGCTGCATATAAGATTATGCAGCGGACTGCTCATTCAGAAATCGCATTTGAATATTGTTTACTTATGAGAGGACCTCCAAAGGTCCGAGGCATTTCCTAAGATACGACTCGGCAAACGAATGGTAACGAGATGGGGAGCTATTAATATCAGTGGGGCTACTCTGGGAAGAAGGTAGAGCTGTCAGAGGCTGCAAGTAGGATGGGGTGGACGTTTTAGCTGTTAGTGACATTCGGGTAAGGAGTGAGAAAGAAGAGGAAGTGGGAGAATACAAGGTCTACCTGTCAGGAGTCAAAGCAGCAATAGCACAATGGGGTGTAGGGCTTTTCATCAGGAAAGACATGGAACCCAGCGTAGTTGCAATAAGGTATGTAAACGAACGACTGATGTGGATAGATTTGACAGTGTCTAGCAAGAAAATTAGGATTGTGTCAGTATATTCGCATTGTAAAGGGACAGATCAAGATAAGATGGATAGTTTTTATGACGCACTCAGTGATGTAGTTGTTAGAGTAAAGGACAAGGACAGTGTTCTGCTCATGGGTGATTTTAATGCCAGGATTGGAAATCGAACAGAAGGCTATGAAAAGGTTATGGGTAAATTTGGAGAGGAACGGGAAACAACTATTGGATTTCTGTGCCAGTATGGGCTTTGTAATCACAAACTCCTTTTTTAAACATAAGAACATTCACCGGTATACTCGGGAATGCAGGGGAACCAGATCTGTCGTTGACTATATAATAACAGATCAGGAATTCAGGAAGGCTGTGAGGAACACACGTGTATTCAGGGGATTCTTTGATGACACTGATCACTATTTAATCTGCAGTGAAATAGGTATTGTGAGGCCGAAAGTGCAGGAGGACAGGTCCATGTGTAGGAGGATAAGAGTGGAGAAACTTCAGGATAAGGAAATCAGACACAAGTACATAACAGTGTTCTCAGAAAGGTACCAGTTAGCTGAATGTAGACAATTGCAGTCACTGGAAAAGGAATGGACAAGGTACAGGGACACAGTACTAGAAGTGGCCAAAGAATGTCTTGGAACAGTAGTGTGTAAAGGTAGGATGAAGTAAACAGCTTGGTGGAATGACACAGTCAAGGCAGCCTGTAAAAGGAAAAAGAAGGCATATCAAAAATGGCTACATACTAGAACTCAGGTAGACAGAGAAAGTTATGTTGAAGAAATAAAAAAAGCCAAACAGATAATTACAGCATCCAAGAAGAAATCTTGGGAAGACTTTGGAAACAGGTTGGAGACCTTGGGTCAAGCTGCTGGAAAACCATTCTGGAGTGTAATTAGCAGTCTTCGAAAGGGAGGTAAGAAGGAAATGACAAGCATTTTGGACAGGTCAGGAAAACTGCTGGTGAATCCTGTTGATGCCTTAGGCAGATAGAGGGAATATTCTGAAGAGTTGCTCAATGTAGGTGAAAATACAATCAGTAATGTTTCAGATTTCGATGTAAAATGGGACAGGAATGATGATGGAAATAGTATCATGTTTGAGGAAGTGGAGAAAATGGTCAATAGATTGCAGTGCAATAAAGCGGCTGGGGTGGATGAAATTATGTCGGAACTCATCAAATAAAGTGGAATGTGAGGTCTCAAATGGCTACACAGGATAATTGAAATGGCGTGGGAGTCGGGACAGGTTCCATCAGACTGGACGAAAGCAGTAATCACACCGATCTTTAAACATGGAAACAGAAAATATTGTAACAACTACAGAGGTATCTCTTTGATCAGCGTTGTGGGTAAAATCTTCTCAGGTATTGTTGAAAGGAAAGTGCGAGTTTTAGTTGAGGACAAATTGGACGAAAATCAGTGTGGGTTTAGGCCTCTTAGAGGTTATCAGGACCATATCTTTAGCTTACGGCAAATAATGGGTGTTACGAGTGGAACAGGGAAATGAATCTGTGTTTTATAGATCTAGAAAAGGCATATGACAGGGTTCCTAGGAGGAAGTTATTGTCTGTTCTACGTGATTATGGAATAGGAGGCAAACTTTTGCAAGCAATTAAAGGTCTTTACATAGATAGTCAGGCAGCAGTTAGAGTTGACGGTAAATTGAATCCATGGTTCAGAGTAGTCTCAGGGGTAAGACAAGGCTGCAACCTGTCTCCACTGTTGTTCATATTATTTATGGATCATATGTTGAAAACAATAGACTGGCTGGCTGAGATTAAGATAGGTGAACACAAAATAAGCAGTCTCGCATATGCGGATGACTTTGTTGTGATGGCAGATTCTATTGAAAGTTTGCAAAGTAGTATTTCAGAGCTAGATCAGAAATGTAAGGACTGTGGTATGAAGATTAGCATCTCCGAAACAGAACTAATGTCAGTGGGAAAGAGATATAAACGGATTGAGTGCCAAATAAGAGGAACAAAGTTAGAACAGGTGGACGGTTTGAAGTACTTAGGATGCATATTCTCACAGGATGGCAACATGGTGAAAGAACTGGAAGCGAGGTGTAGCAAAGCTAATGCAGTGAGCGCTCAGCAACGATCTACTCTCTTCTGCAAGAAGGAAGTCAGTACCAAGACTAAGTTATCTGTGCACCGTTCAATCTTTCGACCAACTTTGTTGTATGGGAGCGAAAGCTGGGTGCATTCAGGTTACCTTATTAATAAGGTTGAGGTTACGGATATGAAAGTAGCTAGGATGATTGCAGGTACTAGTAGATGGGAACAATGGCAGGAGGGTGTCCACAATGAGGAAATCAAAGAAAAACTGGGAATGAACACTATAGATGTAGCAGTCAGGGCGAACAGGCTTAGATGGTGGGGTCATATTACACGCATGGGAGAAGCAAGGTTACCCAAGAGACTCATGGGTTCAGCAGTAGAGGATAGGACTAGTCGGGGTAGACCAAGGAGAAGGTACCTGGATTCAGTTAAGAATGATTTTGAAGTAATAGGCTTAACATCAGAAGAGGCACCAAAGTTATCACTGAATAGGGGATCATGGAGGAATTTCATAAGGGGGACTATGCTCCAGACTGAACGCTGAAAGGCATAATCAGTCTTAAAGAATGATGATGATGATGATGATGTGAGAGGACCGTGTTATGCCTCGTGTGAGAACGAGGAGAGGAAATCGTAGCGGGCCGCACTCAGAAGACTGATAGGAAAAAAAAAAACAAAAAAAAACAAAGAAGAAGAAGAGGGAGAAGAACGAGAACAGCCAACCAGCAAGCGCCGGAATTAGATAGTGGAAGCATCGCAGCCTACGGAGACTACGGATTATGGTTTCGCGATATTGTTGCTCACAATGGTCGGTAACTCACACTGTTATTCGAATATGGATCAGATCGGCTCAGTACAGCTCATGCTGGACTTCAACAGCCCCCTGTGATTAGCACACAGACAGACATATTTTTTTCCCGAACATGCAGTATAATGCAGTCAGGTCTCGTATTTTGAGCCAGGAAACTAGCCTGTTTCCAGAAGACAAGTATTCGCTCGGACAGACCAACATCTAGAGCTCCACAGACTCTAAGTGGCGACCTTAGCTGTTACTTCCTTCGAAAAGGCAATACAGAGAGGTTTCGGTGATAGCGTTGCGCACAGTTATAAAAGTGGACGCATGACTGGCACCACATCGCTTTTTCCAAAGGCTCCATTCGACTGTACGACCTGCAGATATGACCATTAAAACAACCGCGTAACTGTAAAAATATTTGGTGTTTACAAAGTGGGAAGATGTCGAGAAAATTACTGCTTTCCCAGTTTTTCCGATAAATATCATCCCAGTACCTGAAAATCATCAACTGTAAAATAACAAATGTACCTAATTTTATATACCAAGTCCTCGTGTACTCTGGAAATGTAATTGCAATCCCAAATTATTCTATGGATTTCCTTTTATGAAAATATTAATAAACACTGTATATTACGAATTATTTCTAATTATTTAAATAAAAAAATGCTTTCGCGTAGCAGCTAAACCTAGTAACCGTCGGACCACCATTCTCTCCTCTTTCCGCTGCGCCAACCGCTGCCTGGAAACTCAGGTAACGTACTTGACTCATGCCTCTTCCGACCGGCGCCAGAAATGCTACTTTTTTTCCAAACGCTTCACCTCCTGAAGCTCTCCCTTCTGTCACTTTCATTTCTGGCCAAGATATACAGAAATCATAAATTATGACGAAATTGTTGATTACGAGTGGGCGCGTTTCTCTTGTTAGTGTCATAATCTAAACGTACATGAAGTCGAATACTTGTTGTCAAATGAAAATCTCATTATTAAAAAACTATTCTGATAAACGGTGCTAATCTCGCGTCGCTAATCAATAGCCGTAATACGTGGAGCGCGCGCCTCCCAATACCTTTGATTTTGACGTCCGCGCCACAGTGGAAACCGGACAGACGACCGCGGAGGACAGGCCGTGTTTCATGCGTTCGTGCGGTATATATATATCTGTATGCCGGTCGACACATGTAGCTTCACGCATACCTGCGTGTTTCCCTGTGCCATACATTATCGCTCTTTCACCGTCACACGGAATAATAAGGGCGCGACAGGCGAGCGTGTCGTAATAGGCACAGCCCACAGCCACGTGACGGGCTAAGTAATGCCGGGCCCGCGTGATTCACGTGCGAGGCATGTGCGCTGTCCCTCGTAAACACTGAAACTGTGTACGCTGTTACGGCTGCGGTCTGATGACAACCACAGGTGGCGGCCAGGTTCTCCTTATCTCGCTGTGCGCCCCGAGCGCCGAGTTGGCAGCACGCGTGCTAATTTGTGGTACTATGACCGTGGTTCGCGTTTCACTTTAAGCATGTAGTTCCCTTGTAACTGGCGGGAAGGGCCAGTTCAAAGGGAGGAGGAAGGCGAAGGATAGCTCCTCCAAAATGAAATTCAGTTGAACTTACCGATACCGGACGTTGGCTTTGATCCATGACTTAATGACGTTTTGACGTTTGAAGCGATAAGAACATCAGAATGACGATATTTCTTTTGTGAATATTGTGTTATAGACCGTAGGTGGTGGTCACAGACTGAGTCCTAAGTTAGACTGGCAGGTGAATGGTTTTAAGTCGGCAGAACCAACGACTTTAGTATCATAATAGAAATTAATTTCTGTTATGATGCGTATGTTACGCATGTTGGATATCGATTAGGTTTTTATGTCCACTATTTTGATTACGTTCATGTAAAGCCTACGGGCGGTATCGAACATTTCACATAGTCGCAACAGGAGCATTATTAGTAAACAAATATGGGGTTCAGACCAAACATTGGGAAGAGGAGATTCTACTGATTGGAGAAAACTGGTTTTTTAAGGAGCCGACTATCATGATGTGCCTAGCAGGGTTACAAACTCCTGTTGCAAAACATCCGTTTTCCTTTTTCTCATTGTTTACCGAAAAAGTCTGTGATCCGTGTGCCTCATCCACTGCGGGTTTCGGTAAACATATACTACAAACGTATCGACAGTTTTCGATTTTATGCCCACAGCTTTAACATGGCGTCAATTCTGTTATGATTACGCACCTAAAGCTCATCATTTAAAGCTTCGGTTTTACAGTGAGGCCTGCTATTACGCGTTAAAACCATTCTGCAGAATGGTAGTAAGTATTAGATCTCTTTGTTCATAAAATAATTTCTGTCTATTATGTTTTGTGTAACTTTTCCGAGAGTCACTTCATTGGATGTTCTACAATTATTTTTTTACTTATTTATGACATCCCTGTTATGCTTTATGGAGTGTACATGTAGACACTGTCACACTCTTTGCTACTTCAAGCATCCGCCATTAGCAAAGAGCCTACAGAAAAATAGCAGACAAATTTGTGTTTCAGATTTATTGTCATGCCAAAAAACGAAGTAAAACTTGTACCCAATGTGAATGTGCAACACTACAACTGTTGTAGAATGAAGGCTTTCACGACCGGGTGACATAGCTGTTGATATACTTTTCGGTATCCGAAAACTTCACTTGGTGGTTGCCTGGTTTTCGGATACCGAAGTTTTATCTACAACGTTAAATTACTATCCACGGCTATATAGAGAAGCTATCGAAATTTATAAACATCACGATAATTTTAATAGGAAAGAGGAGGCTATGAAACTTAGCGATATATGGGCAGTGGCTCTACAAAATTGCTAACAATTTTTATCTTTGACAAGGTGGTAATCGATAGTCAACCTCATATTTGCTATGGATTATCACTGCTCATCACGTGTCACCTGAACCACGCCCCCCTTTCTCACAATATATAAGTCGCTCTCAGACACCCGACCAGTCAGTCGGCAAGACTCAGCGGAGCAGCGCCTCTGAGGAAGTCCAGCGCAGTCCTGGACGAAACGTAAGGAGCAGAAAAGTTCTTGGACCACGACCTCACATCCCGGAAAGTATATCAACAGCCACTACAACTGTTATATGAAAAGATTTTCACAAGTTACCACAAACGGTAGGATTTTTTGATAGACGTATTTCAGTAAACCATAACCGGTTTCGTGCTGCCCAGCAGGCCATCATCAGATGGTACATATATACATTAAGTGCATTTTTACTGTCGCTTTGTGCGACTTGTTGTAAACATCTATTTAAAAGGACCACTGGTTGTGGTAATTTCTGAGAAAACAAAGTTCTGTAACTTCAAGGGGTTCTTTTCATTGTGTTACGAAAAAGTGTTAAAAAAGCGAAGAAGGTGATCGAGACAGTAGAAAAGTTGGCAAAATAATACGAGATGCTGGAAAATATGCTGAAACTAGCGTGGAACAAATACTGGTGTTACAAATTGAGTGAAACGCTGGGAAATGGCCGCTCATTGGAAAATAACTGATAGATTTCAAGTGTATGTAGTGTGTTAATACAAGAATATATAAATCCACGCAAAAGAACTTCCTAGTTTCGAAGAGGGCCAAGTTTACAGCAAACCGAATATTGCTAAAGTATCTCTTTTCAATCAGTAGGCAGTTAATGATTTAACCGTGTGGATACATTTCAAATCCGCTCACAAGAAATTAAAAAGAGCGCAGTAGTCAGCAGCTACTTTAAAAAACGGCCGTGACTTCTGTATCGGTCACGGTTGAACCACATGCTATGTGATTTGAGCAGAACAGCGATGCAGTGGAAAACACAAGCTGGAACGATGAAATCACGGTAGCTCAAGTGTCGCCGCTGGAGGCTGTCCAGCCAACGCATAGCGTAGCGAAGTAGACTGTAAGAACAATCGAGAAACAGAGACAAGCAAAAATCGTTCTGAGAGAAGTCCGTAGTATGAAGACAGAATTTTGAAAGTGTAGTAAAGATAATAATGCCGGGTCGTTTGTACTGGCATTCTTATGGCATGTGATCAATAGCTTCAGGCAAACAGCAAGAGACGGCTTGGCGAGCCGCGTGGGACTTTAAGACTCCTCGCCAGGTTCAAATGGTTCAAATGGCTCTGAGCACTGTGGAACTTAACAGCTAAGGTCATCAGTCCCCTAGAGTTAGAACTACTCAAACCTAACTAACCTAAAGACATCACACACATCCATGCTCGAGGCAGGATTCGAACCTGCGACCGTAGCAGCAGCGCGGTTCCGGACTGAAGCGCCTAGAACCGCTCGGCCACATCGGCCGGCTCCTAGCCAGCGGCCGTAAAGTGCCAGCGTTTGTTAGCACACAGCTAAGGTATGCGCCTGTAACACAGTATCAACATTTTGAGCCGGCAGGAGTGACCGAGCGGTTCTAGGCGCTTCAGTCTGGAACAGCGAGACCGCTACGGTCGCAGGTTCGAATCCTGTCTCGGGCATGGATGTGTGTGATGTCCTTAGGTTAGTTAGGTTTAAGTAGTTGTACGAGGGCTGTCCAGAAAGTAAGTTCCAATCGATCACGAAATGGAAACCACACTGAAAATCAGAAATGTTTTATTTGTAATAGCTAGCTGCACCTTCCAGCTTCTTCTCTACGTAGTCACCGTTTTGACTTAGACATATGTCGCAGTATTGTACCAACTTTCCAATACCCTCATCGTAGGAGGCAGCCGCCAGTGCTTTCCACCAATTCTCTACGCTGGCCTACAGCTCGTTGTTTGTGCCAAAATGTTGTCTTCATAGGCAGCGGTTCATGTGAGCAGAGATGAAACTCAAAGGGAGACAATTACGGGCTGTATTGTGGGTAATCAAACATTTCCAATTGAAAACGATGCAGGAACATCTTCATTGCCCCTGCAGAAAGGGACTGAGGATTGTCTTGAAGAAGAAACAGCACGACAGTTATGTAATGTTGGCTGCATAGCTTTAGGCGAATTTTCTCACTATGCCCTCGTACTTGGCGGGAGACACTATTATCTAGATATCTTTACGTGGTCACTATGAGCTCAGAAATGAGAAGAGCGAAATGATGCTATCTAGTGTGTACACTGCCCAATACATCTGTGCAAAGTTTTATCGGATTTTCATAATCGTTTCCATTTCGCTACCGATCGGAACTTACTTTCTGGACACCCCTCGTAAGTTCTAGGGCACTGATGACCTCAGATGTTAAGTCCCATAGTGCTCAGAGCCGTTTGAACCATTTTATTCAACATTTTGAATGTACCAATAAGAACACAAACTATTTTCTATAAAAAGGTAATTCGACCTCGTCTTTCTTACATATTAAAGGATGTGGCATATTCCATTTAAGGATTTGTTCCAGTTTGCCATTATCAGCTAAATGGTTGTAGAAGGCTGGTACATAGATGTGGGGCTGACTTGTCTGGAAAAAATAGTTGAGCATATTTGAAACATTAATCCTCATATAATGAGTCCAGTATAAGAAATCGCAGCAACCCTGGCAAAAGAAACCACCAGTTGTTCAAGACCGTAGTTATAATGAGGAAAAAGGAGCCATATTCTGTGGCATGGGTAAACGAAATAGAAAAGAGAAATGATACATAGAAAAAACGAAAAAGAGTGACGTATCGATATATATTCGTTAAACTCCGTTGGTGTGTTGATGTTCATTGGTTGAACTTTGGACCGAGACTGTAACATGCGAGAAAGTGGATTTCGGTCCGTTCTGCATATGCCGATAATTCACAAATAATTTGTAGCAAATACGAATTTGGCTTCCACCAAGGCCTCACCCCAAAACAGAATAAGCACTCCGTATCATGGATGGTAACGCTTAAGTATGGGCTGATCATCAAAACACGAGTGTGAGGCTGCCAGAGAAGAAAGCGGACAGTTCTCCAGGCAGAAGTGAGAATTATGGAAGTGAAGCGGCTCTTGGTAATTTTGCGAGCATCTGAATGCCTCTGGGCAGTGATATTCCAGCATTATCCAAATATAAATGAAGAAAACGTGCGAAACTGATTTACTTTGCTTATTCACATCAAGGGTCGGTGTGTATTGAGTCTCGGTCGTAAAAATAATAGAATCCATAGAAGGCAGGAGCATCACGGTTCACACTCTCGTCGATGACGAGGAGCAAGTTCTCAGATTTGCCAGGGATAAGAAGTGAAATCTGCGTAGTCGTTTTCAAAGGGATCTTCCCGGCGCTACGCAGTAAATGATTTAGGGGAAACAAGGAACGTGCAAATTCTTATGATCAGATCTGCACGATGCTTCTGGTGAATGCAGTACCTCATTGACTTCGACAATTTGGTCCATTTGAGAAGTTGAATGAAAGGGCATAGATCTGAGTAAATTATAAGGGTGGGACAGAATTTATCGTGGGTCGAGTGTACAGTTGTATGCAATACAGAATAAGTAAATTAGTATGTAATACACAATTTCTTCTACCCTGCAAGTTAATATTTAAGTAGAAATTTTTAAAGGCACCGTAGGTGCTAAACAACACAAAGTTCTCTCTCTCGGAATAATCTGCGAAAATATTCGGATTTAGTAAGTAGTTCTATGAGTTCTTTCAAGATAATACTTTGCGTTTGGAAGTTCGTCGCAATCTGCGTACTTTAGGGTTTGTTGTTATTAAGGTCCTAATGAACACTAAACTTAAGAGCATGAAATATAATAGATGAACTGAAACAATGAGTCTTAAACAGAAAACTGAAACAAATATATTGATTAATCTTTTAGCAACTGAGGTCAAAGTTCTATACCAAATGATTACAATGTATGTCATCTTGTAATATGACAGTATGAAAGTTGCCTTTAGAATGACCTCTTAGGAATGGAAGGAAGAGGAATCACTTGCTCGGATTTCTGTAACCATTGTTATATCCATATTTCCGCCACGGATTTCTTTTCTAATTGCCGTGGTGTGTACGCAGGTAGGCTAGGCAGCCTATATACGCCGATAATTCATTTAATCGTTAGTGCTATTGCAGGGACCACTACATCCAACTGGTTTCCGCAGACTTCTTCTCGGCAGACGTGTGCTCTTCACACAGCTAACTAGAGAATTGTCGTTAAAGGTGTGAAGGGTTTACGTTTACCGAGAAGCCTACAGAAACCAATTGGATATAGTGGTCCCTGTAATAACATGATTACATGACTATCTAGCTAGGCGTGCGTGCCGTGAAGATGGTGCCAATGCGGCGCCGTAACTGGTAGCTGAATAAAATTATTAAATAAAATTACGGCTGTGAGTATCTATTTTCTTCAAGCTTTCGAACAGCCGCAGCAGCATTCCATTTGCACAAAATGAAGTTACAGAAGCTTGAAATATTGAAAAGATCCTAGGTTCAATTATCTGTTGGTCCTAGGCCGTTTCCTGTGACTTATCGTATATTCCACCTCTGGCAATTACGTGTGTATGCGAAAATGCGGAACTGCACTGGGTTCAGAGTCTGTGTTAAATTGTAGGTGTCCCTCAACGCCTAGATAAGTCTGTTCAAAGGTCTGAGTAGAGTTTTGCTAATCATTGATATCTGATAAACGTTTCATTCAGCGCTACGCGTACGCCTATTATCGAAAGTATGATCATATGGAATATCAAGCAAAGTTTGAGTACGTATTAAACCCTTTAAAATTTCTCCAAAAATAGCAAGGCATTAAAAAGGTTTAAAGAGCAGAGTATTACGAAAAGTTAAAAGAACATATGTGTGATGGCTGACTTGTACCTTATTGATGAGTGGAAGTAGTAAAAACATTCCCTACATCGTGACAGGGCGCCTCTTACCTGATGTTTCCTTGTGGCGGCGGAGGAAATTAACTATCAGTTATATGTTTGTTCTGTAACTGGTCATGGTTAAACCTGAATTTGTTAACGGATAGGTGTAATCTGTAGATGGTTTACATACTATTTCGGAAAATACTGTTTTGCCTGTCATTTACATATATCCCGGTAAGATACGTTCTGTGACTTGTTACCTGCCCTCATAAATTTTTTGTAACTGTTTTTTGGGTAAATTGTAATTTTTAACTTTCCGTCTCACAAGAAGACTAGTCACCAATTACATAAAAACTTAATCTAGCATCGACGGCTGTTTCTAAATCGAACTGGTTAACACGACTTGCTATCCTGCAATTAATCCAGCATACTGGAAATCCACAGATTAAGTTTTTCTTGAAAGATAGAACGCTGCATGTTATCTTGAATGGGGAGTTAATGACAGATGTAGGAGTAACTTTCGTGTGCCCCAGGGAAGTGTGCTAGGACACTTTCCGGCAATATTAATAATAACCTCAGACTATTCACAGATGACCTGTGCTGAAGTTCTGTCTGAAAAATGCTGCATAGATATTCAGTCAGATCTTTATAAGATTTCAAAGTGGTGCAAAGGTTGGCAGCTTACTTGAAACGTTCAGAAATATGAAATTTTGTAGGTCACAAACCAAAAAGCAATAGCAACCATTTGGGAACTTGACACTTCCTTCTTTAAGTTCTTGATTGTATTACTATCCGTAGCAGTCTTTTAAGATCTAGTCGCACATATTTGGATCAGCACTGTAACGCTACAAATATATGTCCTATATGCCGTTTTCTTTTTGGCACGGGGCCGTACAGCAGGTACAGTTCATAGTCCCTTAGGTATTGTTAACAGCATTTGTCATTTGCATCATGAATGAATGTCATTTGCTTGTTGAGGATATGAAATAGAACGACCACATATGCCGAGTTGCAGGTAATGCAGATGACAGAGTTCATCGATAGAAGACAGGGAAATTCAGTCAGTCTACAAAAGAGATTACTTTCAAGCTCTCGTACGACCCATCCTGGAATACTGTCTGAGTGAGTGGGACCTTTTCCAACTAGGACTGACGGGATGTTAAATAGATGAGCAGCTCGAATGGTCACGGGAAAGTGTTAGGGAGTTGCTTAAACAAGTTGGTTAGTTGGTTGATTTGGGGGAGGGGACCAAACAGCGAAGACATCGGTCCTATCGTATTAGGGAAGGAAGTCGGCCGTCCCTTTCGAAGGAACCGTCCTGACATTTGCCTGAAGTGATTTAGGCAAATCACCTTACAGAAGTAAAGCTGCAAACACTTGAAGATAGACGCAAACTATCACATGAAACGGTACTTCGTACGTTTCGAGAACCATATTTAAGTGAAGAATCTACGAATAAAATACAACCCCCTACGTATCATCGGTCCCGTAGAGATCGCGGAGACAAGATTAAGTTGCAGCGCACACAGAAGCGTTTAATCATTCATTCGTCCCGCGCTCTATACATGATTGGAATGGGGGGAAAACGCCTGAAAACTCATTAGATGAGAAGTAGCCTCTGCCATCCACTTTGAAAGAATTTTGTTTTCTTATTGTTTGTGTTTGTTATTGTTGTATGTAAACTGGTTTCCTATTCTTAAGTTTTCGTATATGCATGTGTTGTTATGTGAACCTGAACGAGGTCGGTGGTCTGCTACATAAACGCTATCTGGTAAAAAGAGACACCAAATCCATCTGAAACTGAATAACTGCATTATAATTAAAAATAATTAGGAAACGTAACACTGTACGCTAAGTAAGGTGACTAGTGAAATTCTGTATTGTGCAGTCCAGCGTACACTGCTACATTTCGTGACGTCACAGTAAGTGACTTGTCGTTCAGATACACAAAACTAACAGAATAGAAGTTCTACGTAACATTACAAATCAAATTTTGGAAGAATAAATGTCGAAAATGCTTTCATTAATATGCCCTGTAGTTTTAGGTATGTAAAGTGACTAAATAAAATTCCGAATATTAAATGATGTACTTGTAAACATGTAATTCTCCGCTTTAAGAATAAGACTGTCTGGCAAAGAAACGAAATCTGAATTGAATTTTACCTAAACTGATCCGGGTACACAGCTTAACTGTGAATTATCCTACTGTGTCCTGAGTGTAGCGTTAAAATGGCCCTCACAAATTTTTATGTCTTATCTTGTGGCTCCGGAAACTCGGTACTGCTCGAAAGCGGTGTAAATTTAAATGCGGCACAGCAGCAACCAGCTAAAGAAAAACCTTGCCAAGCGCAATGCAAGGAAAGGCAACTGTGCTATGTACATCCTGCATTATGTTTCAAGCAACAGAGTTCTGCTGAGTGCAATGCAGGGACACACAGTAACAAAATTTAACTTTCATATGAAGATGGTGCAAGAATTTCGGCTTATTAAACAACTGAAAAGAGCGTAGCGTTCGAAACAGTACTATGAACGTCATTCTTAACAATTACAGCCATCTTCACAAAAATCACTTTTTATGAAAAAATATTGGTCTGCCCTGAAATTAGTTAAAGGAATGGTAAACAAGTGCTGAATCTGTAACTCTGTGTCAAAGCAATGTGAGCTGATAACATTTTTTTATCACATCTCGACAATCTAACGAATTGACCCGAACAAATAAACGAAAGTTACGCTAAAACTTAGCCTTTCTCAAGCTCATGATAAATTATGCACAGACAGTCATTGCAGTGACAACATTACGTGAATTACAAAATCGTGTTTCCAAATAGTAGCTTCCTCTTCGTTCACGTCTCTGCGTTCTGCTAGTTACTTCCATACCGCAGCTGCGTGATGAACACCCGACTCTCTCCCTCATTTCTCACTGAATGCTACCCTGGCAACGAAAATACTGCCAACAACCAAAGATCATGCCGCTTGAACTAAGAAACGCTATAGCATAACATATCACCTACTGAAGATTTCTGTTTGAAAAATATCCAATGGATGAAGTATGACACATTGAATAAAAACAGAGTTCACATCACTTTCATTGAATACCAGAAATAATCTGTAACCCTTACAACTTCAATGTGGTTTGCGGCGTGTGGATGTAGATAGGGATTACTGTCATGTTCAAATCGATCTTCTAATCTAGGACAACTCTAACGTTTACTTACTTGCAGACTTCTTGCAATTGTCACATCATTCAGTGTATCTGTTCCTGCAGTACTACTGTACCTGCGTATTTTCAATGAGGAGTGCACTGTGTGGAAGCTGTGGTCCTCCTTCATTGTCCCAGGCGGGGCCTGTTTCTCCCTCCGGCCGCAGGCAGCTCGGCGGGGTGGCGTGCTCGCAGTCTCCTCGCCCCCCCCCCCTCCTTAAATTCCCCCATCCCCCTATGCGTTCGTGAGGAAGACAAGGAAGTATGCTTCCCCGGAAAGACAACCTATTAATAACCAGTTTAAGTTATGATAATGGCCGGTCCTAACTCGCTGCGCGCCCATTAAGGGTAGTTTGTGTCCGGAGCATTGGATTTGTACCCCAGACCGTCTGCGTGCCCCTCTTTTGGGAGGGTTTCATGTTAAAAATACTTCCACAGGCAGGCTGCAGAAATACCGCCCAAACATTTGTGTCTGCATCCGAATGGGTATCAACAGACTGATTTTAGTTTCCACGCACCTTGGCCCAGAGCATGTCTATAATGTAGAAACTATTGTTAGCTGCATATTCGTCATATTTTCTGTACAATTCTTTTCGCTTTCCACAGAAGTAAAAACAATTTTCTCCCCCATTTTGTACTCCTTTATCAAGGCAGTGTCGTTCGAATGCGTTGCTCGCAACACAGTTGTATAATCACTCTATTTTAAACACATCTTCATTAGGTCTCTGTAAATCGAGCGCCGTACGAAACTTATCGTAATAAATCCTACATTTATCCCAGATGAATAGGTTTTTTGAAATGCATGTATTTGCCTTCAGCGAACTCTACAGTGTACAGGACTCTGACGTAGAGGAATGGAATAGAGAAGAGAAAGTTGTTTGGCATAAACTGGAAAACGATTCATAATTTGATCGCAAATCACACATATTTTGAAACTAAGTAACTGGATTGTCGTATTACAAACAGGACGTACGAGTAGAGTCTTTCTTCTCTTGTCTACAAATACGAATATTGGCAGTTCTTGCACGCTGGCAGTTCCGTATCTTGAGCCATCTTATCATAACCCGTCGCGCCGCAACCACGATGGCAACAGATTGATTACCAAGGAAATGCGAAGTCCTTGGTTCGCATCTCGGCCCAACTAACAGTTTTCAACAGCCAAGAAATTTCAAAATGGGACATATTCCACAGCAGAGTGAATGACTCATTCTGGAAAAACCCCGTAGACTGTGGCTAGAAGCGAGCGAGGTGGCGCAGTGGTTAGTACACTGGACTCGCATTCGGGAGGACGACGGTTCAAACCCGCGTCCCGCCATACTGATCTAGGGTTTCCTTGATTTCCCTATATCGCTTTAGGCAAATGCCGGGATGGCTCCTTTGAAAGGGCACTCCCTCCCCATCTGATGGGACCGATGACTTGGCTGTTTGATTCCCCTCCCCAAAATCAAGCAACCAGCTGTGACTAGGCCATTTATCTGCGGTATCCTCTCTTCCAGCAGTGTTAATTCTGCTACGCACGAGAGCTTCTGTGATATTGTAGGGCACGGGATATTGTGAGTCGTTTCTCGATAGCTCAGTCGATAAAAGTACTGCGTGGGAAAGGCAAGGTACTGAGTTCGAATCTCAGTAAAGAACACGGTTCTAAACTGCCACTAAGGTTCAAAACAGTATGACAGATTCATCCAAGAAACAAGTGTCGGCACATGATCATAAATTACAGGTTACGCGTTCAAGGAGAAGAAGTATTCGTACAAACAAATTGCTTTGATATATTTTCAGAATATTTATTTTACATCCATCTTGAACCAATATTGGCAAACATGAACTGTCTAATAAAAAGTCAATAGAGATTAAGTTTCAGATGCATCCAAAAGAGGAAAAACTGTGTTGGGATCAAATTTTGGTGGAAATTACGATACAAGCGGCGCGAAACTATAGAACGATCGATAGAACGCTACAGAAAATTTGAATGCACAGAGGGAAAGACAGAGAGACAAAGAGTGAGAGGAAGTAAGACGGAATGCGGTAGTGAGCCGTGCTGGGGTAAAAGGAAATCGTTAAAATTCATATATTTGAACAAGTTCTTGAATAAGCAAACTAATGTTGCGTTCTCAGTTTTCAAGAGAGTTGTAAAGTGTGTGACGTTATGGTGACTTAGGGGCACTGGAATTAGCTTTGCGTACCACTATGTCGCATGTATCGAAAGTTTTCAAGGTACGACAAGGTTTCACACTTACACTGTATTGCAGAGATAATCATCGCTAAACGATCAAACAGGTATAAAATAGCAAGGTAGAACGAAGACTCACACATTCTGTGTTTCAGTTTGCACTAAAGCTGCAGTACTTTGTAAAACTGTATTCTCTCTGGAGTTTTCACACACCTACACATATAGCCATACTCTGCAAAATATTGTGAAGTGCATGGCTGAGAGTACTTCTCATTGTATCAAGTATGAGCGTTCTTCGTGATCCATTCGCATATTGATCTCTGGAAGAATGAAGGCTAAAAGTCGTCTGTTCGATCAGCAATAAGTAGGGTATTCCTATATTCCTCACTTAGTACTGGTTCTCGAAACTTATTAAGAAGCCTTTTACGGGACACACCGTGTCTATGTTCAAGAGTCAGGTTGTTCTACATCTCCATGGCACTCTCTCATCAGTCACAAAGACCTGTTACCGTTTCTTTGCCCTTCTTAGTCCAATACTCTCTGTTAGTCTTGAGCAGTATTATAGAAGTGGTCGTACAAATGTTTTGTAAGCAATTTTATTTGTAGATTAAATGCATTTTTCAAATATCCTACAAACGAACCAAAGTCACCTGCTTTATTTATGACTGCGTCTTAATATGCCAATATAATTTTACGGCAATGTGTTTGTATGACTAAATTGGTTACATTAGATTAAATTCAGTTTTAGTTCCATAGACTCAAAAAATAAGGTGATTCTCGTAGCTGTGGAACTAGTCACAATGAATAACATAACAAATATAAAACATTTGAATACAATACTCACCACGGCGTCATTTGTCAGGAGAGTGTCAAAATACTTGATTCATTTGGACTCACTGGCGCTGTTATTGTTAAGATGTCGGCTCAGCCACGTATTTTCCGTGTGAAAATCACTACAATTTAGGCGCTTCGAAGGTCAAATCTTAATCAGAGTAACCGTACAAGAATCTCTAGAAGTGGCCAACAGAACATAAACATGAAAGAAATCTACATGGCTAACATAGCATCTTTGTGTCATTATTGTTGTCCTTCCTGTTTTATATTGATTACTTTTACAGATTCTTGTACGGCTGTTCTGATGATTATTATGATGAAGGCTTGAACTTGGAAACGCGTAAATTCTAGTGTTTTTTACACTGTAAATTCTATTGCCGCATTAGCACTTTCGGCTATTTCAACGTTGCTATTTCCGATTTATCATTTCTTCTGTAAATATTTTGCGGCTACCGAGTTCTCCTGCGGTTTCTGTGTAGGCCTATAATCATCTCGTTTCGCATTTCATCCATTACTAAAACTGCGATTCCTTCATTTACCATTATTCACTTTTCAATTAATTACAGTATAGTTTCCTGTTAATACAATCTCAATAATGTTTTCAAAAGCCCCAACTCACGCTTTAGGCTTGCGTTTTAAAATGCGTATTCCTTGGTACAAATGCGTTGCATAAGGTAGTTTTCAAATAACGAGAACCCATTACTTCCAGTGTCTGTTATTGTATACGGCGGTAACCACACACTAGTAGCTCTTTTACTATTACTGTTACACTTCACTCTGCACACACTCCATTACAATCAATATTTTCTCGTAGACGTTATGGGGTGCTATAAAATGACCCAGTTTCACATATGAAATCAAAGTTGAGGGCTGTCTATTGCTTCTGATATAAGTGTGCTGCTGCACCTAACGGTACGGAAACCGAAGCTCGAAATTATAGCACTGGTCGTCTGATAAATGAACGGTAGTGGTCTGTGTTTGTGACAACTGTAGCAAAAGAAGGCACCTCATCAGCATGCGTCAACCGAACACATACGTGCCTCCACCGTACGCAAAAAAGAGAAAAGCAACGCGGAATTTTTCATACCTTTTCTGACTAGGCCACCTTTATTATCCGTGGATAGCCCTGAGCTCTCATTCCGACGGTGCTTAAAATGGGCATCTGTTCGCTGACATTTAGCGTAACGAGCGGGTATAACACTCTACTCCCTGCACTACCGGGAAGTATGTGGCACAAGGACACAGGCTGAACCCATTAATGAAGAATATAAAATCTTTATCAAAGAACGATATATTAGAGTGACATTTACGGCAACGGATTACTCGTTAATGATCATTCTCAGTCGCCTTCTCCACAGACAATGCCTGCTCTTGGTAAATTTTTTCCATTTATAGTCAATTAGTGTTAGGGGTACGAACGACAGTTTATGAACGCTTAGGTACGTGTTACAGAAATTCAAAGAGAATCCCAGAAAAAAGGGCCCTTCTCATTTCGATTAAGAATGGCGACGAGATAAATAAAATGATCTAGTTGACAAAATGTACTTGAAAATGTCACTAAGGAAGCTAAATTTTTGTTGTGGTTATTTGGCGAAAATTGTGAAAATACCTAGAGATCCGAACACAGAATCTACGTGAGGTGTTAATATTACGTTTCAAGCGACTGCTGAGGGGATTATTCAAAAAATGGTTCAAATGGCTCTGAGCACTATGCGACTTAACTTCTGAGGTCATCAGTCGCCTAGAACTTAGAACTAATTAAACCTAACTAACCTAAGAACATCACACACATCCATGCCCGAGGCAGGATTCGAACCTGCGACCGTAGCGGTCACGCGGTTCCAGACTGAAGCGCCTTTAACCGCACGGCCACACCGGCCGGCGGCGATTATTCCGTATTCAACAAAGCCATGAGGCAAATGAAAATGGATGACAGTGTGATATGAGAAAACGTTTAGACTGCTAACGAGAGCTGCATGATGGAGTGCAGAGCTTTGGTGAATCAACAGATTTTAAATAATTCGCAGGTCATTGTAAGTTTTCTTGGCGGAAAACAGTTGGCACCAATATTATCGATTGTCTATTCAAATGGTTCAAATGGTGCTGAGCACTATGGGACTTAACTGCTGTGGTCATCAGTCCCCTAGAACTTAGAACTACTTAAACCTAACTAACCTAAGAATATCACACACATCCATCCCCGAGGCAGGATCCGAACCTGCGACAGTAGCAGTCGCGCGGTTCCGGACTGAGCGCCTAGAACCACTAGACCACCGCGGCCGGCTCGATTGTCTGTTCTATTCCACTCGCTTACTGAGCGAGAACATTCTGACTGTCGATGTGCTTTAATCCCTATTACGGTATTCTTATCATCTATGCTCGGGATGTACGACGTTGGTAGCATATTGGTCGTACCGTATTAATCAAATAATGATCCTTTAAATGAATTTATACACAATTTCGCAAGAGCAACCACACTTTTCTTTAAATGATTCCTAATTAAGTTACCCTAGAGCTTTAGTTACCCTTCCGTATGGTCTTACTTCCTTTTCACGATTCTAATAGCTCGGCTCCGAATTCGTACAATCTGTATTGCCACGTCTGCTTGCTGTTGACTCTGGAACTCGTCACACTAACGTCTTGTATTCTACTTTCTGTTGAACTCTGTCCATTTTCGCACAATCATCCCCACAATTCAGCATCTTCCATTCATCACCATAGATTTTACAGATTGGCCACATTTCATATCGTTTCTTAGCATTACCCTCAAATATGTAAAGGTTGTGACATGCTACAGTTATTAATCAGTAATATTGCAATCAGATACTAGTAGGTTCCAAGTCCTAAGTGAATTATTTGGCATGTGCCCACATATAAAGCAATCTACCTTCCATTCCAATACGTGAAAATTTTGCCAAAGTTTGTCTGCGTTATTTACTGTTGTTGTTGTTGTTGTGGTCTTCAGTCCTGAGACTGGTTTGATGCAGCTCTCCATGCTACTCTATCCTGTGCAAGCTGCTTCGTCTCCCAGTACGTACTGCAGCTTACATCCTTCTGAACCTGCTTACTGTATTCATCTCTTGGTCTCCCTCCACGGTGCCCTCCAATACTAAATTGGTGATCCCTTGATGCCTCAGAATACGCCCTACCAACCGATCCCTTCTTCTAGTCAAGTTGTGCCACAAATTTCTATTCTCCCCAGTTCTATTCAGTACCTCCTCATTAGTTATGTGATCTACCCATAAAATCTTCAGCATTCTTACTGAACTTACGATAATTCAAGTACGATTCGGTGCTGCGGCTGACTGCACCGTTCGCAAACAGTTTAATACTGCTGCTGATCTTATGTGATAAATTGTTTACGTAAATGGACAACATTTGTGTTTCTGCACATGAAACCATGCCAAACGTTACAGAAGTTCCTGTTGAACTTTGACTGTCTCATATAACGCACTACGTCCAGTTTATTAAAAAATTTATGGGAGCAGCTGCTTATTTTTGAGTATACTAAAAGGCTTAGGGCTAGGATGTGAGACTTGAAGCTGCCAGATAATGCAAATAGTTCTCTCAAGAAAGCAACTATTTTATTTGAGGACAGTGTTGCACCAAAACCATAGAAACTACACAATTTTATTGCCGTGAGGCTTTAATTGCATGTTCATACAAATACGTACAAATTAATCACGTGTTCCAGTGCAGAAAAAGCAGCCGGACTCGGTCCAAAGTCTTAAGCACATTAAACTTATTTTACATAATTGCTGCAAAACTTGGAAAAAGCCTTCAGAATAGTGAATTGAAAATATATATCTAAATCGCTGAGGTTAGTTATATCAAATAAATGAAACATTAACCGTATATGAACACAATGGAAGCACATAATGATAGTACTTCGGGGTACAGTAAATTACCCCAAAATACTTTTTCATTATTCTGGAAGAGGTGCTGGTATTTCAGTACTTCTTGACTTAGTGTGAAGACATTTCAGCTGATAGCCTTTTATAGTTTAGTTACAGACTAGTGGCCAGATCACTATTTTTCGTTGTACTTAATACCGGCGATTACACTCTCACAATGACTATCTTTAAATCGCACAGCTATCGCGAAAAACAGTATTCAGAAAACTTGCAGTCAAAGGTGGGCGTCTAGTGCGGCGGTGATAAATTCGTATTAATTTGCTCTACAGTGTAGCTGATGCACCGATCTTACGGGGAACATTCGAGAAATAAAGTGAGGTAGGTAGTAGCAATTACAGCGGATGTGGGTGTGCCGAAGAACTAAAGATAGAAGTTTTTTGTTCAAGAATTCAGTAGTCTGTGGATGGTAGTTGGCCAGTAATAGGGGGGGGGGGGGGGGGGGGAAGCTCTCTGAGGAGGGTAAGGACGTCCTGAATAAGGCAGACGGAGCGTGTCCCCGTTGCCTACATGATTCATGGCACGTCGCGTGGATCGCCTCATCGATTCCTAGGTCAGTCTGTGGTCATCTCGAAACGTCCTGCTGCGACGTGCCTATTAACAGATAATTAGGCAGGCGTCTATTACATTTCTCAATGCAGTTCGCTCCAGCCAGCAGACGAGGAAAACAAATTTGAATTAAAATCCTAAAGTAAAAACATCAGCGTCTCGTTTACGTTTTAGCATTCTATTATCGGTACACCGTAACGTAATTCACCTAGGAATGCATGGTAGAAGTTCCTCATAGTTTCAGTTCCACATCACTGGAATGTTGCTATTTACCATACAAGATGGAAAATCAAGCCTACAGAAAGCAGTTACTGGAAACAAATCTGGCCCATTATAAACAACAAATTTATTTTGTCTACTCTATACGGCACAGGTCGTTGCATGAAAAGACCAAGAAAAACGCGTCTTTTCGAAATTTTTCTCTCACTCAGTTATCCGTCGTAGAGTTTATAACATGCAACAGATAAGCACCGAAACAGCGGCATATTGAAACGGAAGAAAGAAATATTGAGTCATAAAGAGAACATCGTCTCAGAAAATAGCAACAGAAGGTGAACTGCTTCCGGCTGTGATACCCTATCCAAAAATTACAAAGAACTCGTCCTTCTGGTTACTGCTATCGTGATACTGAGGGAAAAGGAGACAAACCGGACGATTACTGACGCTATATTATCACGGAACATCAGAAAATACAGTAACTTCAGAAATACAACGAGAACTTCGCAAGATGCTTCATAGTAGTTAATCCGTCGTACTAAGGAACCAAACTGTAAACGAATCTACATATGCATCTACATCTACGTGGATACTCTGCTAATCACATTTAAGGGCCTGCAGAGGGTTCATCGAACCACCTTCATAATTCTCTATTATTCCAGTCTCGTATAGCGCGCGGAAAGAACTAACACCTATATCTTTCCATACGAGCTCTGATTTCCCTTATTTTATCGTGGTGATCATTGCTCCCTATGTGGGTCGGTGTTAACAACATATTTTTGCATTCGGAGGAGAAAGTTGGTGATTAGAATTTCGTTAGAAGATTCTGTCGCAACGAAAAACGCCTATCTTTTAATGACGTCCAGCCCAAATCCTGTATCATTTCTGTGACACTCTCTCCAATATTTCGTTATAATTCAAAACATGTTGCCTTTCTTTTTACTTTTTGTATGTACTCCGTCAGTCGTATCTGGTAAGGATCCTACACCGCGCAGCAGTATTCTAAAAGAGGACGGACAGGCGTACTGCAGGCAGTCTCCTTAGTAGATCTGTTACATTTTCTAAGTGTCCTGCCAATAAAACGCATTATTTGGTTAGCCTTACCCACAACATTTTCTGTGTGTTCCTTCCAATTTAAGTTGTTCGTAATTGCAATATTTAGGTATTTAGTTGAATTTACGGCTTTTAGATTAGACTGATTTATCGTGTAACCGAAGTTTAACGAGTTCCTTTTAGCATTCATGTGGATGACATCACACTTTTCGTTTTTTAGGGTCAAATGCCACTTTAGCACCATTCAGATATTTTTTCTAAATTGTTTTGCGGTTTGTTTTGATCTTCTGATGACTTTATTAGTCGATAAACGACAGCGTCCTCTGCAAACAATCGAAGACGGCTGCTCAAATTGTCTCCCAAATCGTTTATATAGATAAGGAACAGCAAATATCCTATAAAACTAACTCGGGGAACGCCAGAAATCTGTTTTACTCGATGACTTTCCGTCAATTACTAAACACTGTGACCTATCTTAAAGGAAACCACAAGTCCAGTCACATAACTGAGACGATATTCCGTAAGCATGCAATCTCACTACAAGCCGCTTTTGTGGTACAGTGTCAAAAGACTTTCGGAAATCCATAAATATGTAATCAATCTGAAGTCCCTTATCAATAGCACTCAACACTTCATGTGAATAAAGAGCTAGTTATGTTTCACATTAACGATGTTTTCTAAGGCCATGTTGACTGTGTGTCAATAGTCAGTTTTCTTCGAGGTAACTCATAATGTTCGAACACAGGAAACGTTCCAAAATCCTGCTGCATATCGACGTTAACGATATGAGTCTGTAATTTAGTGGATTACTCCTACTACCTTTCTTGAATATTGGTGTGACCTGTGCAACTTTCCAGTCTTTGGGTACGGATCTTTCGTCGAGCGAACGGTTGTATATGATTGTTAAGTGTGGAGCTAATGCATCAGCATACACCGAAAGGAACCTAAAACGTAGACAGTCTACATCTACATCCGTACTCCGCAAGCAACATGATTGTGTGTGGCGGAGAGTACCTTGAGTACCTCGCTTCTCCCTTATATTCCAGTCTCGTATTGTTCGTCGAAAGAAAGATTGTCGGTATGCCTCTCTGTGAGCTTTAATCTCTCTGATTTTGTCCCCAAGATCTCTTCGCGATATATACGTAGGAGGGAGAAATATACTGCTTGAATCCTCGGTGATGGTATGTTCTGGAAACTTCAACAAAAGCCCATACCGAGCTACTGAGCGTCTTCCACTGGAGTTTATCTATCATCTCCGTAACGCTTTCGCGATTACTAAATGATCTTGTAACGAAACGCGCTGCTCTTCGTTGGATCTTCTCTATCTCTTCTATCAAGCCTATCTGGTACGGGTCCCACACCGATGAGCAGTATTCAAGCAGTGGGCGAACAAATATACTGTAAACACCTTCCTTTGTTTTCTGACTGCATTTCGTTAGGATTCTTCCAATGAATCTCAATCTGTCATCTGATCTACC
Source organism: Schistocerca serialis cubense (assembly GCF_023864345.2). NCBI lineage: Eukaryota > Metazoa > Arthropoda > Insecta > Orthoptera > Acrididae > Schistocerca > Schistocerca serialis. The sequence goes on along the minus strand of NC_064643.1, from coordinate 507,345,495 downwards.
GACGATTAATTTTATATGGTCAGTCCATTTTAAATCACTCCTAATGCCTACTCCTTTCCCCATGAACCATGGACTTTGCCGTTGGTGGGGAGGCTTGCGTACCTCAGCGATACAGACGGCCGTACCGTTGGTGCAACCACAACGGAGGGGTATCTGTTGAGAGGCCAGACAAACGTGTGGATCCTGAAGAGGGGCAGCAGCCTTTTCAGTAGTTACAGGGGCAACAGTCTGGATGATTGACAGACCTGGCCTTGCAACATTAACCAAATGGCCTTGCTGTGCTGGTACTGCGAACGGCTGAAAGCAAGGGGAAACTACGGCCGTAATTTTTCCCGAGGGCATACAGCTTTACTGTATGGATAAATGATGATGGCGTCCTCTTGGGTAAAATATTCCGGAGGTAAAATAGTCCCCCATTCGGATCTCCGGGCGGGGACTACTCAGGAGGACGCCGTTATCAGGAAAAAGAAAACTGGCATTCTACGGATCGGAGCGTGGAATGTCAGATCCCTTAACCGGGCAGGTAGATTAGAAAATTTAAAAAGGGAAATGGATACGTTAAAGTTAGATATAGTGGGAATTAGTGAAGTTCGGTGGCAGGAGGAACAAGAATTTTGATCAGTTGATTACAGGTTTATAAACACAAAATCAAATAGGGGTAATGCAGGAGTAGGTTTAATAATGAATAAAAAATAGGAGTGCGTGTAAGCTACTACAAACAGCATAGTGAACGCATTATTGTGGCCATGATAGACACGAAGCCCACGCCTACTACAGTAGTACAAGTTTATATGCCAACTAGCTCTGCAGATGATGAAGAAATTGAAGAAATTTATGATGAGATAAAAGAAATTATTCAGGTAGTGAAGGGAGACGAAAATTTAATAGTCATGGGTGACTGGAATTCGAGAGTAGGAAAAGGGAGAGAAGGAAACGTAGTAGGTGAATATGGATTGGGAGTAAGAAATGAAAGAGGAAGCCGCCTGGTGGAATTTTGCACAGAGTACAACATAATCATAGCTAACACTTGGTTTAAGAATCATGAAAGAAGGTTGTATACATGGAAGAACCCTGGAGATACTAGAAGGTATCAGATAGATTATATAATGGTAAGACAGAGATTTAGGAAACAGGTTTTAAATTGTAAGACATTTCCAGGGGCAGATGTGGACTCTGACCACAATCTATTGGTTATGAACTGTAGGTTAAAACTGAAGAAACTGCAAAAAGGTGGGAATTTAGGGAGATGGGACCTGGATAAACTAAAAGAACCAGAGGTACAGAGTTTCAGGGAGAGCTTAACGGAACAATTGACAGGAATGGGTGAAAAAAGTACAGTAGAAGAAGAATGGGTAGCTCTGAGGGATGAAGTAGTGAAGGCAGCAGAGGATCAAGTAGGTAAAAAGACGAGGGCTAGTAGAAATCCTTGGGTAACAGAAGAAATATTGAAGTTAATTGATGAAAGGAGGAAATATAAAATTGCAGTAAATGAAGCAGGCAAAAAGGAATACAGACGTCTCAAAAATGAGATCGACAGGATGTGCAAAATGGCTAAGCAGGGATGGCTAGAGGACAAATGTAAGGATGTAGAGGCTTATCCCACTACGGGTAAGATAGATACTGCCTACAGGAAAATTAAAGAGACCTTTGGAGAAAAGAGAACCACTTGTATGAATATCAAGAGCTCATATGGGAACCCAGATCTAAGGAAAGAGGGGCAAAGCAGAAAGGTGGAAGGAGTATATAGAGGGTCTATACAAGGGCGATGTACTTGAGGACAATATTATGGAAATGGAAGAGGCTGTAGATGAAGATGAATGGGAGATACGATATTGCGCGAAGAGTTTGACAGGGCACTGAAAGACCTGAGTCGAAACAAGGCCCCGGGAGTAGACAACATTCCATTAGAACTCCTGACGGCCTTGGGAGAGTGAGTCATGACAAAACTCCACCATCTGGTGAGCAAGATGTATGAGACAGGCGAAATACCCTCAGACTTCAAGAAGAATATAATAATTCCAATCCCAAAGAAAGCAGGTGTTGACAGATGTGAAAATTACCGAACTATCAGCTTAATAAGTCACAGCTGCAAAATACTAACGCGAACTCTTTACAGACGAATGGGAAAACTGGTAGAAGTCGACCTCGGGGAAGATCAGTTTGGATTCCGTAGAAATGTTGAAACACATGAGGCAATACTGACCTTACGACTTATCTTAGAAGAAAGATTAAGGAAAGGCAAACCTACGTTTCTAGCTTTTGTAGACTTAGAGAATGCTTTTGACAATGTTGACTGGAATGCTCTCTTTCAAATTCTAAAGGTGGCAGGGGTAAAATACAAGGAGCGAAAGGCTATTTACAATTTGTACAGAAACCAGATGGCACTTATAAGAGTCGAGGGGCATGAAAGGGAAGCAGTGGTTGGGTAGAGAATAAGACAGGGCTGTAGCCTCTCCCCGATGTTATTCAATCTGTATATTGAGCAAGCAGTAAAGGAAACAAAAGAAAAATTTGGAGTAGGTATTAAAATCCATGGAGAAGAAATAAAAACTTTGAGGTTCGCTGATGACATTGTAATTCTATCACAGACAGCAAAGGACTTGGAAGAGCAGTTGAACGGAATGGACGGTGTCTTGAAAGGAGGATATAAGATGAACATCAACAAAAGCAAAACGAGGATAATGGAATGTAATCGAATTAAGTCGGGTGATGCTGAGGGACTTATATTAGGGAATGAGACACTTAAAGTAGTAAAGGAGTTTTGCTATTTGGGGAGCAAAATAACTGATGATGGTTGAAGTAGAGAAGATATAAAATGTAGACTGGCAATGGCAAGGAAAGCGTTTGTGAAGAAGAGAAATTTGTTAACATCGAGGACAGATGTCAGGGTCAGGAAGTCGTTTCTGAAAGTATTTGTATCGAGTGTAGCCATGTATGGAAGTGAAACATGGACGATAAATAGTTTGGACAAGAAGAGAATAGAAGCTTTCGAAATGTGGTGCTACAGAAGAATGCTGAAGATTAGATGGTAGGTCATATAACTAATGATGAAGTATTGAATAGAATTGGGGAGAAGAGGAGTATGTGCCACAACTTGACAAAAAGAAGGACCGGTTAGTAGGACATGTTCTGAGGCATCCAGTTTAGTATTGGAGGGCAGCGTGGAGGGTCAAAATCGTAGAGGGAGACCAAGAGATGAATACACTAAGCAGGTTCAGAAGGATGTGGGTTGCAGTAAGTACTGGGAGATGAAGAAACTTGCACAGGATAGGGTAGCATGGAGAGCTGCATCAAACCAGTCTCAGGACTGAAGACCACAACAACAACAACAACAATGCCTACTCCCAGATAATTTTTGGAATTAACTGCTTCCAGTTGCTGACCTGCTATATTGTAGCTAAATGATAAAGGATCTTTGTTTCTATGTATTCGCAGCACATTACGCATGTCTACATTGAGATTCAATTGCCATTCCCTGCACCATGCGCCAATTTGTTGCAGGTCCTCCTGCATTTCAGTACAATTTTTTATTGTTACAACCTCTCGATGTACTACACCATTATCCGCAAAAAGCCTCAGTGAACTTATCCACAAGATCATTTATATAGATTGTGAATAGCAACGGTCCTACGACACTCCCCTGCGGCACACCTGAAATCAATGTTTCTTCGGAAGACTTCTCTCCATTGAGAATGACATGTTGCGTTCTGTTATCTAGGAACTTTTCAATCCAATCACACAATTGGTCTGATAGTCCGTACGCATTTACTTTTTTCTTTAAATGACTGTGGGGAACTGTATCGAACGCCTTGCGGACGTCAAGAAACACGGCATCTACCTGGGAACCCATGTCTATGGTCCCCTGAGTCTCGTAGGCGTATAGCGCAGCTGGGTTTCACACGATCGTCTTCTTCGAAACCCATGCTTAGTCTGGGCCAGAAGACGTGCTTTTATTCAGTTATTTAAGTAGCTTCACTACTCCGAGGATATTTACTTCTACGTTACTCATTCTGGAATATTTACTTCGTCTTCTTTTGTGAAGGCATTTCGGACGGCTGTGTTTAGTAACTCTGCTTTGGCATCACTGTCTTCGATAGTATCTTCATTGCTATCGCGCAGAGCAGAGAAGACATTGATTGTTTCTTGCCACTAACATACTTCACGTACGACCAGAATCTCTTTGGATTTTCTGCCAGGATTCGAGACAAAGTTTCGTTGTGGAAACTGTTGTAAGCATCTCGTATTTAAGCCCGCGCTATATTTCGAGCTTCTGTAAAAGATCGTCAATCTTGTGCATTTTCGGTCTGTTTAAATTTGGCATGTTTGTTTCGTTGTTTTTGCAACAGTGTTCTAACCCGTTTTGTGTACCAAGAGGGATCAGCTCCGTCGTTTGTTAATTTATTTGGTATAAATCTCTCAATTTCTTTGAATTTATGTCACATGAATTTTTATCTGCTTTTTTGAATAGGTATACGTTTCGCTCATTATAAGAGGATTTGGGGATTACAATATTCAGTCTCGCTACGACAACCCTATGTTCACTAATACCTGAATCGGTTTTGGTGCTCGTTATTAACACAGGATTATTTGTTGCTAAGAGGTCAAGTGTGTTTTCACAACCGTTTACTATTCGCGTGGGCTCATGAACTAACTGCTCGAAATAATTTTCAGAGAATGCGTTTAGCACAATTTCAGATGATATTTTATGCGTACCTTGGGAATTAAACATGTATTTTTTCCAATATATCGAGGGTATATTAAAGTCACCACCAACTATTATCGTATGAGTCAGGTACGTGTTTGAAATCAAACTCAAGTTTTCTTTGAACCTTTCAGCAACTGTATCATCTGAATTGGGAGGTCGGTAAAATGATGAAATTATTATTTTAATCCAGTTGCCAACAATAACCTCTGCCCATACTAACTCACAGGAAGTATCTACTTCAGTTTCGTGACAAGTTAAACTGATTCTAACAGCAACAAACACGCCACCGCCAACTGTGTTTAGCCTTTCCTTTCGGAACACCGTTAGGTTCTGTGCAAAAATTTCGGCTGAGCTTATATCCGGTTTTAGCCATCTTTCAGTGTCTATAACGATTTGAGCATCAGTGTTTTCTATTAGCGCTTGGAGCTCTGGTACTTTCCCAACACAGCTACAACCGTTTACAACTGTTATACCAATGTTTCCTGTATCTACGTTCTTCCAGTGTTCAGCCTGCACCATTTGTGACCAAAGCCTTTCTTGTGTTTTCCCGAGACCTTCTAACCTAAAAAACAGCCCACTCCAAGCCACCTAGCCACTGCTACCCGTGATGCCGCCTCCTGCGTATAGGGGACACCTGACCTATTCAGCGGAAACCGAAACCCAATCACCCATTGGCGCAAGTCGAGGAATGAGCAGTCTAGACAGTCGCAGAACCGTCTGAGCCTCTGATTCAGATCCTCCACTCGGCTCTGTACCAGAGGTCCGCAATCGGTCCTGTCTACTATGCTGCAAATTATCAGCTCTGCTTTCCTTTTGCAAGCATGACTGGCAGCCTTTATCACTTCTGTTAGCCGCTCGAAACCAGAGAGAATCTCTTCTGATCCAAACTGACACACATTAGTGGTACCAACGTGAGCAACCACCTGCAGTTGGCTGCACCCTGTGCTCTTCATGGCATCCGGGAGGACCCTTTCCATTTCTGGAATGACTCCACCCGGTAAGCACACGGAATGCACATTGGTTTTTGTTACCTTCTTGTCAGCCAAGTCCCTAAGGGGGCCCATAACGCGCCTAACGTTGGAGCTCCCAACTACCAATAATCCTATCCTCTGTGATTGCCCGGATCTTGCAAACTGAGTGGTTTCCCCTGAAACAGGACAGGCGACAGCATCTGGCTCAGCAACAGCACAGTACAAAACAGAAAAAAATCACAGTCGCAGCTGGCAAGCACACAATAAACTCGCATATCCATTTGCTACAAGCAAAGCTCGTTTATGTATGTGTGAAAATTGTGGTTTGGTATATAAAATTTGTGAAAAGTACTTAATAAGTTCTCGAGTACCAGTCCAAAGGTCATTGATTCAATCCCCAGCGGTTCGAAGCATTATTTTGTGTCACACATCACCTCTTTCATCTCTGGTAACTTGTTGGCATGAAAAAATGTTACGGTGCACAGTGACTCGCAGTCAACGGCAAACTGCAGGTCCCTCCTCCTAACTAGCTACTTAAGTGACCTTAAAGGACGCATGATTGCAACGGAATACCGCCTCAAAGCACTGTAGTGTTCGGACAATCATTCAGGTCGCGGAAGTGACTTTCACGTTAGATTAATTAATATTATATCTATATTATGACTTCAAAAGAAAATTTGAAACAGCTCAATCTAAAAAAGAGGGTACAAGGAATTCACAGAAGCATACTTGCACCGTACTCCCTCAGTTATTTGTTGCGTGTATTCCAATCTGTCTTCTCCTACAGTTCTTACACTCTGCGGCTCCCCCATAGCACCGTCTACATGTTCCCATGTGTCTTAATTGATGTCCTATCATCCTGTCCCTTCTTCTTGTTCCTGTTCTCCATATGTTCCTTTCTCCGTCGATTCTACGGAGAATCTCTTCGGTCTTAAATGCAGTCGTTCTATAGCACAGCATCTCAAAAGCCTCGATTTTCTTGTTTTCCGGTTTTCCCACAGTCCGTGATTCACCGCCATACAACTTTGTGCTCCAGACGTACAGTCATGGACAAAACCAGCCAGACCCTAGCCTTTTTGTTATGCAGATCCACATAGCTTTAAAGTCTGCTACACAGCATAACAGGCAAGGCGACGAAGTACTACCAACATACTATGCACAGGCGTGGAACTGAAAAGCTATCCTAACTTTGTCAGACTGTTTCCAATTATGTGTAAGACTATAGTAATGCTGATTAGTGTGTTAAACAGAACACGTAAATGTAAGATATAAATGAAAGAAGAAACGCTAATTAGTATCAACTGTACCATAAAAATGAATTTCAGCTTATCGAGATACCATAACTGTTTCAGTAAGACACAGTACACCAGATCGTTACGAATTAGCAAAATATTATGCGAATTCGGCAGCGAAACGGTCTGTGTCAACTTTCAGACCAGTCATACTGGATTACTGTTCCTGACCTACCATGACAATGTGCAAATTTAGCAATGCGTGAAGATTCATAACGAAATTCAGTTAAAATCATTCAGTGCCACATTTAAGTCAATTCAGTTACTGACAGAAGCGGAAAAAGTAGACAGTAACAAGTATGAAATTGTACAGGAGTTTCGTATTGACATCCACAGGGCGCCAATACAGATTAAAGGTAACAATAAAACGTATTTGGGGCTCGATAATTTCTTAAAATTACTTTACTGATAGTCTGCCTGCCTCCATCGAGATCAGAATCGGAAACAAACTAGACCTCCATTGCAGTAGCAAACACCTTTCACTACGCTAGCAGACAACCCAGGCAAACAGCTCTCATGAATGTCACCCCAACTCGCTTATCAAATCTGGGACTCGCTTTCTCCTATTTCGTGACATTACAAATCGTGCCACCATTCCTTGGATGTTTTTGGCTTGCACCATCAATCACGTCTGTCTATGATCCCATACCGCGCAGGAATACTATAGCAGTGGAAGGTTGCATAGTTCTTAGAGCCATTTTTTTCTCTTTATCTTTCACGTAAATATTCTTTACTTAATCGACTACGTCTTTACATTGCGTTGACATAGAAGCTCACTTTTTTACACCACCAAGGGACCGCATACCGCAGGAAGTGCGATACATTTCCATTTATTATGTCTGCCCATACTCGAGGTAAACGGGTTTTAAGTGTTGGGTAGACATATAGACGGTCAAGAAAGTGAGACTAGTAGGGTTCCGTTTTTACCGATTTAGGCGAAGAAATCCTAACAACGAAAAAAAGCTACGACATTTACTGAAGATGTGGGCCTACTCTTTATTCGTAATGTTATAGTTGTAGTCGATACATCAGCATATTAATCGTAGCTACGCTTTCGATCCAAATCACGTTTACAGGAATGCAAATAAAATCCATTTGGCTATACACGTGGTAATTCAGATCCCAGTATTAATGCCACCGCGTTTTAGAAGTGAGAACATTCCCATTGCTAGCTAGCTTAAGAAACACCTCGGCTAATGAACGTTTCTAGCTGTGGCGAGTCTAATGGAGAATTCGAAACATTGTAGAATACGGTTGGGAGCTAAGTCGCCGTTTATTTCCTGGGGTGGGGCAGAATTATCCTACTAAATTTACTCGCTAATAACAATTTTTTGTTATTTCGATAAACATCCCGAATGATTGTCACATAAGGGGTGACATAAAAGTAGAAAATACGTGTTTTTGAGTCTAGAAAGCTCTATACAACAGAAACTGTAGATCATTTAGCCATTTTCATTGCAAAATTGCCGGTTTATTAATGTCTGGGGTAATAATAGAGGGCTGTTTGCCTGAGTTGTCTGCTAGCGTAGGAAAGGTGTTTGCTACTGCAAGGAAGGTCTGGTTTGTTTTCGGTTCTAATCTTGATGGAGGCAGATAGACTATCAGTAAAGCAATTTTAAGAAATTCTCGGGCCCCCAATACGTTATATTGTTACCTTTATTCTGTACTGGCGCCCTGTGTATGTCAATATGAAACTCTTGTATAATTTCATACTTGTTACAGCCTACTGCATACTTGTTACTGCCGACTGAACAGAGGGTCGAATGACTGCATCGCAATCTTAGACTATTTTTAATCCGAGTACTTCGTTCTTAGTCTTATGTTCGTATTGTTCTTGTACATTTTTGTATTACCCGCCTTTTCCTATACCTTACACCTATTTCTGTAACACTTTTAAATATCTTGCACCATTTCACATTGCTGAAGGCTTTTTCTATATCGACAAATCCCTTGAACATATCTTGATTTTTCTTAAGCTCAAATTCCATTAGCAGAAGTGCCCCTTTGTTACATCTACCTTTTTTAAAACAAATCTGATCGTCATCTATCACAACAGCAATTTTCTTCTCTATTCTTCTGTGCATTATTTAGTCTGAAACTTGGATACATCACATGTCACGCTGACTGTACGGTAGTTCACACATTTATCTACACTTGCTTCCTTCGGAATTGTATACATGATATTTTTCTTAAAGTCTAATTGCATTTTACAGCCTCATAGATTATACATACCTGCTTGAGTAGTCGTATGTTTGCCATTTCCGCCAACGAATTTAGGATTTTCGAATGGTTGTTATCTTCCCCTTCCTGCCTTATTTGATCAAAAGTCTTCCAAAGCTCAATTAACTTTGGCTCTTATGATGGAGCACCAATATCTTCAATATCTACCAGTATTTCTCCTTCTGTCATCTCATCAGATAGTTCCTCCCCCTCGATGAGACTTTCAGCGTATTCTTCCACTTTTACACGCTATCCTCTGCGTTCAACAGATGAATTCCTAGTCACCCTTAATATTGACGCCAGTGCTTTGAAACTCACCGAAAGCTTTTTTTACTTTTCTATATGTCTCTCTGTATCTTACTCATTATTTGTTTAATTAATCTGTCTTCTCCACTCTGTTCGTATGTTGTTTCCGTTTTATGTATTTTGCTATACACTTTCGTTAATACAGTATATTTTAGCTCTTACCATATAATATTGTTTTGTATTTGACATACAGTCAAAATTCTCCTTGTTGAGAAACGTCTTATGTACTTACTAAATACATGAAAGGATCACTGTTTACATTCTCCACAGTAAAAAAAAAGGAGCAAAAACATTTCTTAGAATTAAAAATTTATCGTCAGTAATATAACACGGAAATACGCTACTAAACAGAAACTGTAATACAGTTTAAGTAAAATTTTTAAGCCTTCCTCGGACATTAAATGTTATAAGAATCTCAAACATACATGCAATATGGTACTTCCGTAAAACCAATATAAACAATGGTGTGTCCAACAGTAACATCTGCACGATGCTGTATTATTGTCGAACTGATGATTAACTGTGTTTGTTTCTGAGAGGCTGTTGTTTTTATATGAACTGTACCACTCAGCGTTTCATTTTTGGAACACAACCTACTACCAGCTTAGAGACAGAAGTGATGACACTTTCTGCAGGACCTGACCATCACTTTGCCGGACAATGCTCAAGCACGTACAGTGCAAGCTGTTACTGATTTGTTTGACTGATGTGGCTGCTAAGTGCTATACCGCTTACTGCACTCCCCTGACTTAGGCCCTCCTGAGTTCAACTAGATTTCTCAAGCGAAGGAAACACTTCAGGGCATTCGCTTCAGAACTGCTACAAATTCGTCGCGCAGTAGATCGCGTCACTCGAACTGTCAACACAACTGGCACTGCTATGAGTAACCTACGACTTCCACATCGCTGACAACAGGTTATACACAATGATGGTGACTACTCTGAATATCAGTAAAATTTTGAAAGAAGTATCTATTTTGCACGAGCTATAAATAAATAGTTGCCACTGTTTAAGTGCAAACCCTCGAATATTTTTCCCTTTGTTATTTCGTAAGTTTCTGATACGCATAAAAGGCAGATTTAGACAAGAATTTATGTCAACGTATTTTACTGTGCGCGTAAGTGTATAAGTCATTTTCAAATGAAGGCTCATCGTATTCTCAATTAATCATTTTTCACACGTTTGTTACGGCACCCGAAATTTCTAAATGCAGCCACTAGATGGCAGTTGAACGATACCGATCGATGGCTGAGGAGGGCTAGAAGCGTTAAGAAGTTTAAAATAATTTAAATTTTAGAGGCGTGGGAAACAGATGCGAAAGACATGACAGAGTTCACAGCTTTCAGGATCTGAACTTTCCTAATATTAACATAGGATGGTGTAAGTTGTGAGTGGTACAAAAAGAAGTGAAGTACTCCTGTAAGTGGTTATTTAGTATGTGAGTTAGGTAGCTTTGTCTTAAAGGGATCATTTTTCACCCTGCAACACTCACCCCCATCCACCTTCTCCAGTACGCCGATGACACTGTCTTCCTTGCCCTTGCCTCTATTCTGCAACTCTCCCAACAACTTCTCCAATCCCATCTTGACCAGTTCACCGCTTGGTGTAACCAGTGGTTGCTCAACATCAGGGTCGATCCTTCCAAGACCCAGGCGATCATTGTAGGCAAAACCACCCCTTCCTTCTGTATCCTCGACTTCTATCTCACCATTTATGGCCGTCCTATCACCCTCACCCCCACCCTTAAATACCTTGGCGTCACCCTAGACCGTCGTCTTTCCTGGACCCCACACCTCCGGACAATCCAAGGCACACCCCCAACTCCATCTGATCAAGCTCCTTTCTGGCTGCACATGGGGTGTGGACCCCTCCACCATCCTCCATACCTATAAATCCCTTATCCTCCCTATCCTCTGCCACGCTCTTCCCGCCTGGATCTTCGCCCCTCCTAGCTTTTACAAATCCTAGAACGCCATGCGCTCCGCCTTGCCTATCACATTCGTCTCCCCTCCCCCACACAGATCCTCTTTGATCTTATTCCATTACCACACGTCCTTCTTTTCCTTGAATGAATACAGATCCTCTACACCTCTTGCAAACTTGATCCCCCTCACCCGCTTGTCTCTCCCATCATCTCCCACCCTCATCCACTGCTGCACCTGCATTCCCACATCCCACCTGCTCTCCATCTCTCCACTGTCCATACCCTCGCCCAAGGTGGATTCTGCCAACTCCACCTCCCTGAGGATGCCCTCATCCCCTCCATCTAACCCTCTGACCAACTTTAATCCTCTCCTTTCACCCCCTGTGTCTTTTCCCAAGGGCACCCTCTCTCCCTTCTCTCCCTCCTCCCTTCTTCCTTCCCTCCTCCTCAGGACTTCGCCAACCCCCCTACATTCTTTCCTTCCCCTCCCATCTCCTCTGCCACTGGCATCTATACACTCCCCTCTCCCTCCTCCCACAATTTTTTCTCTTTTGGCAGGTCTCCGCACTTGCACACACACCTAGTGAACTTTCGCGCGCCGGAGATCATCGCCTAGTCTTTGTGTGTGTCGTCGTGTTTGTGTTCAAGTGATCCAGTGTTACTCGTTTGTGCTCCAACGTTCGCGTGTGCCATCTGTCATCTCTGTGCGTGCCCACATGTCTGAACATTTTTATTTTGGACTCTGCACCCGTGAACGGCTCCGTGTGTTTTCATTTTGTATGTCTACGTTCGTATATCCACCCTGTCTGTTCTGCGACTGTCTTCTTTTGTGTCATTAGTTTTATCTGTGGCCGAAGAGGGGCGTAATGTGCCGCTGCTGGCCTATCTGTATCAGGTGTGAAATTAACAATAAAGAAAAAAGACCCTGCCACACATCTTTTTTTTCACCATCCCAGTCGTTCTCTACTCCCTTTTCCTTTCAAATTCAAAGGCCGCAGTGCCAGACACCCCTCTCTCCCTGTCCCCCAACAGCCATCCCTATCCCATTGTCACCGAAACCTCTTACTCGTACCGACTTCCCATCCCTATCATTCTCCTCTCTCCCTTTGTAACTATTTTCCTTTCGTGTATCAAACCAGTACAGTTTCTTTCGAGTTTTAGAGAAAGCGTGCAGTGCTCCGTTTTTAATGATCTGTGTCTCTTCTGTGTTGTTACAGCGTTTTTTCGAGTGTTTTTAATTTTCTTCATGTGGTTTTAAAACTGTACTATCTGACTATATTTCATAATCCGCACATTTCACCACTACGTTAAAATCATTTAAAATCATTGTCATTTTGTCTCGATGCTTTATTTGCACCTAAGTGAGTATAGACCCCTGGCTGAAGCTGCAGCCAGCCCTCCCCAATCCCTCCCCTCCACTAGCCCACACGTGGGGCAAGAGGGGATGAAATTACAATAAAGAGAAAAAAGAATCATTTTACACGATAACTCGCAATGATCTGGATCGAGTCATTCATAGTTAAGCCCTGAAATTTAATGCTGTGCAATAACTGTAAGTCTTATGCTTCAGAAAACAATTTCTTAACGCAATCTGATCCGTAAAATGGCGACACACACACACACACACACACACACACACACACACACACTTAGAGCAACTAAAAAGGGGGCTGGCACAGTGAATAAAGACTCATAAAGAAAGTGATTAAGAACTGAATAAATGTTTGACTTCTGTTTATAGCGTCCAGCACTCCCAGTAAGAATGTTTCCTCCGTTTTGTAATAAATGATGCTAAGCGTAACAGATCCATCAAAATTACCAATGATTTACGAATATTACCTCCAAGTAACATCACAGTAATATGCGAGACAGATTCAGCAAGCCGAGGGCGTCGCAACAACACTCGCAGACTTTTCTTGTCTGCATCCGTAATCTGAAAGCATGCGGAAAGAATGTTTTGCGATTGCAGTTCAGCGTAAAGCATCTGATACTACAGAATATTCATAGGACGCGAATCGAATTCACGAGTTACCACAGGACTGAAACCATGCAACGTACCATACTATCTGGCATAAGTGACAAAAACACTAATTTGGTTTGGACAGAAATAATTCAGAAGGAAGTTCGTTAATGAACATATCCATTGTTACCAAACTATAGAAACGCACATGTGTAATGGAAACAACAAACATAAAATTTAATTTGACAGAAACTGAACAAAATATTAGGTTCTCAGAATACTGTTTTATAAATCAGAAGAGGGTGATAACTTTGAATCTACAACACGACGAACTGAAAAGATAATACTCGTCACTCTACTCAGCTTCCATTTAATGAAATTTGAGCAACCGATGAGGTTTTATTTTATGCACTCTAATCACGGAGTAATCGTGATCGAGCAGTGCCGAAATAACCTAACCGCTTCAGCTAAGCTGCAGCAAGGCAAATATTTGAAATGCTCTCACCCATTCTTTCATCAATGTAAAATATCCAAACCAGCACCGATCGTCACCAGACCAAGTCCGTTTCCCTTCCACGCTAGAACACATAACTTTCTTATCAGAGCACAGAACAGAACTGCAATGGCAAAATGCTTTTTGAAAGAAGGCCTTGTGATTCCTAAGCCGCAAAGGCTCCCCATCAGTAGAAAGGCAAACTGACTCCCCAAAGATGCGACCATGCAAACAGATTGTTTGAAGAGCTTATATCGATCAGTGGAAGCCGAAGTATTGCAGAGATAACTGTTGCAAGCTACTAAAACCAAAAGACAGTGAAAATAAATGTAACTGACACACGTACAGGCAACTTACGATAGACAGATAGATAACGGAGGGGTGCCGTCCTTATGATCAACCGGTTAGTAGGTTTAGTACATTCAGGGATTTCTGTTGCAAAGTTAATAGGTGGGTTGCTCACATTAGTTGCAACAATATTCCGAAATACCATAGTGTGTTAGTTAAATAGATGTGGTAGCTGTGTATGATTAGACAAAAGTCATAAATGGCGAAGCTGTTGGTGGATCGTCCTACAATTATAGATTGCGATTCAGAGGGATATCAGTACGGTAGAAGCAAAGAGAGGACAGCGTCTTGAGGAATACCTGCAATGGGACGTAAGATTCTGAAGATGGTGTTATTGATGGTGACGACATAATATTAACAATTATATAGGCTGACATAAGGAGGCAAAAATGGCTTACATTGGCACAGGCTTCATTTTGAGTTTGAGCTACAGAAAAATGGCAGACTTGTTTTGGTTAAAGTGGTGCGATAGTGCACTGTGTAGGAGTAATATACAGCTGTTGCCGCGCTGCTACGCTATGTGATCAAAACTATCCGAACACCCCCAAAAACGTACGTTTTTCATATTAGGTACATTGTGCTGTCATCTACTGCCAGGTATTCCATATCAGCGACCTCAGTAGTCATTAGACATCGTGAGAGAGTAGAATGGGGCACTCCGCGGAACTCACGGACTTCGAACGTGGTCAGGTGATAGGGTGTCACATTGAACGTATATCTGCGAGAGTGGAAGCTGTCATCAAGACTGAGGGTGGGCCAACACCATATTGAATTCCAGCATTACCGATGGAGGGCGCCACGAGCTTGTGGTTTTCAGCCAGGTGTACGGATACTTTTGATCACACAGTGTATATGCTCTATAATCGGAGACAGTAACAACACGCACCTTCAGTCATATTACCTTGCTTACAGAGCACGTGCGTACTTCCCAATAGTGGACCCCATATATACAGTACGATATTATACCGTCCCAGAAATTTTTTCTTTTCAGATAACATTCTAACATCTATGAGTGGAACATTCGAGGGTTGGATCCCCTCAGTTCCAAGTCGAGGAATTACACTGCCTGGGCTACACTCAGGGTGTATCGTCGCTTTGGAAGAGTCTCCTGCCGTTGCTGTCTGCCTGCCGGCCTCTGTCGTCCTTTCGTCCGTCTGCACGCCGTCGCTGCTCCCCGCCGCCGCCACCGCCGCCGCCCGCTTGCAGCCGCCGTTGCCGCCTCCCGGTGTTCGCTGCCGCCGCCTTGTCGCCGCCTCCCGGTGTTCGTCACCGCTCGGTTGCCGCCGCCGTCGTCGCCGCCGGTGCTTGCCGTCACTGCCGCCCGGTCGCCACCGTCGCCGCCTCCTGATGTTAGCTGCCGCATGGTTGCCGCCGCCGCGCGTTTTACTCGGTCACCACCGTCGCCGCCACCGCCACCGCCGGCCCCCGTTTTAATTTGTTTCGCTCTTCGGCGACTCCTGTCGCCAGTGGACGCCGCCTTCAATCATGGACGCCCCCACTACCACCATTATCTACACCTCCCCTGTGCCCAAAGTAACCTCGTGGAGTGCTTCCTCTGGGCTTAAACCGTCTCATCCACCTCCCCTACTCACAGTCTCCTCCCCTTGTATCTCCTCCTCATCCCTGTACCCTGTATCCACACTGTATGTTGCTGCTTCCCCCGCTCCTGCCCCTGTTCCTACCCCCCCCCCCCCCGGCTGCTGCAGCCCACTGAGAGACTTACCCGTCCCCTCCCCTCCAGCACCATTACAACTACTCCCGCTCCCCCCCACCTGAGTAACCACTCGTCGCGCCCCACCCCGTTACCAAGTGCCACTGCCTCACGAGAGGGTCCTGCCTCCCACCATCTCCCCACCCATCCAGCCCCTCATCCCTCCTGCCAGGCCACACCTCCCAAAATTCCTTCCATGCACCCAAGTGGCGACCTGACCTGCACCCCTTCGTCCAAAGCCACTGCCTGCTCCACTTCCCTCTGACCCCACCATGGATACCACCCCTCCTCCTCCATCCACAGCCCCCACTCTGTATACCTTTGCCAACTCTGATCCGAAATTCCTAGATGCCCACAAACTCACCCTAGAAATATGGACATACATCCCCAGTGCACCCATTACTCAACTTATCCCTCACAGAGACTCTGTTCTCATCAAGTTCTCCTCTCCCTCTTTCCCAACAGATCCAGATCTCCTGTGGCACCTTCCCCACATCACCTTTTTCACCCATGTATCCCTCATCCCCTTCCTTACCCCTTCCTTACTTCCTCCTCTCCTTGTCGGCCCCAATCGCCTCTTTGTATGCCAGTCCTCACCACTGTGATCATAAAACTCAGCCCTGTGGTCATACAAGTGGGGGTGTTGGCAGAACTGAACGCCCATCCCACCCTGGAAATATGCTCGGCTCACTGTATTTACAACTCCTCTGGTCCTACCTTCCTCATGCAAATCTTTACTGAGTCTGAATCCCCCATCGATCACCTCCTCACACAGGGGCCATGATTTTCAACTGCTGCCACCCTGTTCACCCATCCCGTTCCTCTCCTCAGTCCTACAGCTGCCAGCACTGTCTCCTGTGCAATGACCGCCTCACCCAATACGGCAAGAACCACCCCCCCCCCCCCCAACTTGACCTATTGAAAAGCCTCCCCTCCTTAAACGGTGTCGTAACCTCACCTCTTCCCTTTCCTGCAACACCTGCAATAAACCCTACACCACTTACTCCTCCAAATGCAAAGCAAAACCCTCGACCATTTACCTTGGGCTCACTGTGCACATTCGCCCCATTGACCCAACCATCCATCCCAACAATTCCCTCCACCCTCCCCCTACAGCAGAAGACATCATCCAGTTCCTAACCATTGTCCTGCAGAACATTCACCCATTCCAGCGCCCCCACACCCTCCAGGTGAATTCCCTCGCCTCCTGCTCTGTTTTCCTTTTAAATACCTACACCACCTACTCCCACAATCAGGCCCACTTTACCCTCAGGCACCTAGACACCCTCGTTTAAGCCCCTTTCTCCTTGCCTCACTTCCTTCCCCCCTCCCACCTCCTGGCATGTCACCAGTATCGTCTCCTCAACATTCATTCCGTCCCTGCCAACAAATATCTCTTCATGCATACCCTGTCCCACCACCAGGTTGACTCCTTCATCCTCAGTGAAACCTTCCTCCAACCTCACCATGTTGTCTGCACACCTCCCTATCTCCTTCACCGCACTGACAATCCCCTTCCCCACGACCGAGGTGGAGTCGCTGTAGGCTACTTCAAGCATCTCTCTGTCTGGCCACTACCCCTGTTCAATGACCTGATTGAATACCGTTTCCTCAGCATCTTTTTTCCCTCCCTCGCCATCACCTGTGCCACTATTTATATCCATCCCACAGCTCCTCTTCGCTATAAATTCATTTCCCTTGTCGACCATACCTTCTCCAACTATGTGATTGCCGCCAACCTCAACATCCACAGCCATGACCCTGATACCCTAGCAAAGGCAAAGGTCCCGAGTCCGAGTCTCGGACTGGCACACAGTTTTAATCTGCCAGGAAGTTTGATTCAGTGCACACTCCGCTGCAGAGTGAAAATTTCATTCTGGCACCAGACGATTTGTCTGTAACGAACTTCCCTGGTGCTTCAGTCTGTCAATTACTGAAAATCGTATCAAAGCCACTATAATAGTTGTTGAAATTAGGTTTTCTGTGTGGACAAAAAACTAAGTGGTAAATTTCATAATATGTATTGATACACTAACATATTGCAATAAGACACAGTCTTAGAAACAAAGTGGAGATTTATTTATATGTCTACAAGTAATGCATATGTCACTGGAGGCTCTGTTGCGTCTTTTCGACACTTCTTGATGGGCAGGATTGATGTGACTGTAATTTGTCGTCAATATAGAATTCAGAATCAAAGGATGGGTCTGTTGTATCTTGATGTTCACGTTCTGTGGAAAATCAAGAGTAGTCGAAATAAAGGCTATTTGACATTATGAAGTTGTCAGAGAGGTGGGATGTAAAGTTGCTCAGGTTGGTAAGTAGTGGATGGTTGTTGAAGAGTGTGGCGTAGCGTTACTGCCACTGGGTCAGTGGAAAGCCTTCCAATACTTTTGGAGCTTATGGAGAGTGTTGCTTGTGCACTGATGCAGTCTCTAAATTTTTAGCATTTGATGTACTGTGAATTCCTCCTCTCTGCCAATGTAAAAAATGCAAAAGAATTATAAAAATCTGCACTTCTGACGCTGACACTGTATGAGAAAGGTAAAGCAATGTACCATGGGGCGGATGCACGCAGTGGTCGGCGGGCGTGCACTGAGTCGGGCGTAAACTGCTCGTTTAGAAGGGAATACACGTTTGGTGGGGGGGCGTGAAGGCAGGAAGTCGGGGGTGTGGCGCTTACGCCAGACACCCTGCCCCCGAGCCGGCGCGAGGGCCGCCCTCTGTAAACTAAACTACGGTCCCTTGCCAGCCAGTAGCTGGAGCTCTCGCTGCCGACACGGGGACACAAAAAAGGGTCGGAAACGCATAAAGTTTTATACCGGCAGCTGAAAAACCTCTTTAGATCCAAATGCGTTTATTGCTGGAAACTTCGGCCATATTCAAACGTTTTACGAGCGAGGCATTCCGTCCGCTTGGCAGCGACTCCTAGGCGACGGGCCGCCCGCTGTCTGTTAATGAAACTCGTCGCGAGCGCCTCCCGTCCGCCCCTCGGCCAGGGATGAACGCCCCAATGGGAGAGGCACGCCGAGGTTAGCGACTATCATATTCCCTTTCCTTCCCCCGCTTTTTGTTCCTGATTTGTCGCGCTTCATTAAGAGTCAACGGCGCGCTAAGCCCGGCGATCAAATTCGTGACTCAACCTGGGGTCGACGAGAGAGAGAGCTGCGCGTCATTTCTTCCGTAATTTGTTTGCTGCGAGATCCTAGTTATGCAAAGTAATAACAGAAATTTAGGCGGTGGGCAAATAAATGTCACGTGGTGAAAGAAGAAACTCTATTAAACAGTCACATCGTTATGTTATGAAGATCACACTTCGTTCGGAACGTCCTCACCTGCGGTCCGCAAATCTCTTTTATGTTTATTGTGAATGGTATCTTTACTCAATGATGTATGACGGTTTTTTTCACGTTCCATTCAGGTCTGAAATATAGGTAAACGATTGATCGTATATTTGTACAAATACATATTACTTCCATAAGTTGCTTTTAGTGAGTAATGCTTTACTGTCATCTAGGTTTGACAGGCAGTACCTTAGTTAAGTCGCCGCGAAAATACGTGGTAATCTTGATTGTAGGTGGTTCCTGCTGAAACTAGTTGTCAATAAAAGCAGTTTATGATGGTAATATGAATTTCTTCACGTATATTAGAGATATGGAACACAATTCATAAAAATAATAAGGTAGTATAACCTCCAACGAACTGTTGTTAGTTTCACATTATGTTCATGATCTCCACACGAGTGACGAAATGCAGAATTATATATATATATATATATATATATATATATATATATATATATATATATATGGTGACGAAAGTAGGTTACTATAATTTTCTTTACAGGATAAGTTAGTTCGTAACTGTATCTCCCTTCCGTCAGACTTTGGAAAATTAGTATTATTTGGTAGGCTCCACTGAGAATAGAAAAGTTCAAAGTTACCAATGACGCCAAAGTCGATGCATCAAAAGACCAACATAATTTCTGTTTTACATACAACTGTATCTCGTAATTTCTTGTGAAAATTATCAAACACTCCTATCGCCGAGTTTTTTTGAGAGTTGCAGTTCTGATGCCGCCCATTTTAAGAAAATAAAGTTTTGTCACTGACAGAGCTACAGATTAAATCACGAAATACTTCCTTTGTATTACTTTTACTGAACTGAAATACACTCAGGTAAATTTAAAATATCGCAGCAAGAGTGGAGCATCGGATCGAAATATCGAAATTAAGGCAAAATCATACAGGTGAGAGATTTACTTGATCCCAAAATCAAGACACGAAAACAAATGCAGTGAACACGACAAATTCGTTGTAACATCAGTAGCGTGTTGGAACTCCTTTTCTTTCAATACATGCCGCGTAGCGCGTTGGAACTCCTTTTCTTTCAATACATGCCACAAAACGCTCCGGTGTCGATTAGACGTCTGATATTGTCCTGAGGCAGATTGCCCGGCAAGTCTTGAACAGCCACTTCGAAATCACGCACAGCGTGACACGGCAGCATGTGGCAGGCCGACCGCGGAAAAATTGGAATGTATTCTCAGTCGCGAATGTGGACAACTATAAGGTGTATAACGGAATGACGACAGTGAAAATTTACGCCGGACCGGGACTCGAACCCGGATTCCGCGCTCATCACTAACGGTCGACTTAGCATCCGCCTATCCGAGCACGACTCAGGGCCGGACCCTACCTTCCGTATGTCGATAATCATGTGTTCACAACCTACACTCGTACATCCGTTACGTAGATTCCAGTAAGGGGAGACATTTAAACTGAAAAACGCTCTCCCGGTGTCGGAAGATAAATACTGTATTGTAGTGCCTGTATTGTTCCCAAATATGATGCAATATTTTTTTTCTGGCATAAATGAATGCATGTCCGCGGGACTATTGCTTTCTATTTCGGAACAACATAGGCACTGCAACATCGCAAAATGACGTAGGAAATCTTGAGCAACTCGATCTGCATGTGGATGAGGATTATCATGCTGGAAAAGTGCCCCTGGTAGAATATGTAAAAAAGTTGTCAGCAACACGGTACAACCACTTTATTCAACATGTGAACGTCACTGCAGATATTCGGATTTAGGTTATGACGTTTTCGAATGTGCCTGCTTGGTGATAACGTGGCGCACGCGAATAGCGATATTCCGCATGACCCGCTGAAGTGTCGGGACATCGATGCTGTCTATGACCCTCTAAATGGCTGTTTTGGGGTTACTGTTGTCCACCTGTTCATTAATATAGCCTCACAAAAAGGAGTCGCATGCATTCAGATCCGGAGAATGTGGCGGCCAATCGAGGCCCATGCCAGTCGGCTCTGGGTATCCTAGAGCGAAAACGAGTTCCCCCGATGCTGTCGAGCTGCGTCTTGCATTAACCACATCTTCTCTAAATCACGATCACTTTGGATAATGGGGATGGACTCATCTTCCACAACCATCACACACCATTCGGTAGCCATCGTGCCATCAGGTAATATCACACCGAGTATTCCGTGATTGGACATTGCACGCCACTCAGTCACCCGTTAAGGGTGAAGAGACTTCTCGATCGCGAAATGCGGATTCTCAGTCTCCCATATGCGCCAATTTTGCTTATTGACGAACCTGTCCAAATGAAAGTGTGCCTCGTCGCTAAACTAAACCATACACACCATAACTCCCATCATGCCCCGTGGTCAACCGTGCGTATTGGACGTCCTAACGCAAACAGTTCAGAAGCTATGGCGACTTTATTTCATATAGTTCAATAATTGTCATCCTGTATGGTGATGAATGTCATCAATGTAAATCCGACCCGGTAAGGTTCCGCGTCGTAAAATTAGAGAGGATCGGCTACCGTAGGCTATAGCCCCAACCCCCTCCCTCCCCTAGGCCATTACACTGGCTGTGCCGACTGTTCGAGCAGTACCGTTCAGCAGGCTGCATCCACACCCGTATCCGGTCATCATCCGTTACCAAAACGAATCATAATTCGTGAATAAACACCACGTTTTGCCATTCTATGGCATTCCACGTCTTTCTGGCTTGGTACCACTGTAGAGGAAGTCACCGACGTATTGGTGTTAGAGACAGTACACGACAAGGGCCCCAGGATTGCAAATTCGCTTCCACAAAGCGTCTAGAAATTATTTTTGGAACAACTGGCATCCGTACATCTGTTTGTATCGTGGAGTGAGTCACTACAGGAGCTTTGAGCGCCTTGATTCAATAGAGCAGTTACCTCTTGTAGGTGGCTTAACCACTAATCGTACGCAAAAGCTAAGAGTGCTTGCGGACTGATACTTAACATAACGTCGATTCAGCCACGTACCAACAGTAAGCTGTAGGCGTGTAGCTTATAAAGTGGCTTTAGGAAGTCACGACAAACAGGGTAGCAGGTTACCGCTTCTCTCGAACACGTATTCAGCGTTGTAACTACTTCGATCCTTTCGTCTCGTAGTCTTCCTGATCGCTCCAGTTTCTGTATGTCGCACGTGCGTGCTATCTCGTGTCCACTGTTCCCAACATCGTCTGACGGAACACTCCGAACAATCGACCTGGTAATCCATACGGCGTGTCGACCAGCCGGCTGTTTTCCTGCCGATGATTAGGCTCCTCTCAAACTGACTTAACGGAGCGAAATGTTGTCTAAGTTTCTACCTGGTATTCTGCGCCCTACCAGACTGAGCGCCACTGCTGGATCTGTGGGCACGAGCATTGGAACCAAACTTGGATCCTTTGCATATTGGACCTCAGCCCATTTATCCGTAAAATTTAGCTTTTGTACCTTTCTTCCCTCTGGGTAGGCTATTTCCACTGTTCTGTCTGTATGTTTCAGTTATGGAGCACGATATATAAATAAACTGATAGTATACCTATAGCATACCTTTGAACGAACCGTTATTACTCTCTTATTGTGCTCATAATCTCTACACGAGTGACGAAATACGAAAGAATATTTACATATTTCGCAACGAAAATGGGTTTCTGCAGTTTTCTATGAAAGGTTTGTATCTTCTTTGTAAGTAGGCTGTTTAGGTTTTTTTATTGGTAACGCCACCTCAATATGAAAATCACTGGCTGTGCTGTGTGCAGTCTGTGGCTAGTTTGCATTGTTGTCTGCCATTGTAGTGTTGGGCAGCGGCAGCTGGATGTGAACAGCGCGTAGCGTTGCGCAGTTGGAGGTGAGCCGCCAGCAGTGGTGGATGTGGGGAGAGAGATGGCGGAGTTTTGTAATTTTTCATGAACTGCTATATTTATATATGATGATATCAAGGTAAATACATTGTTTGTTCTCTATTAATATCTTTCATTTGCTAACTACCCCTATCGGTAGTTAGTGCCTTCAGTAGTTTGAATCTTTTATTTAGCTGGCAGTAGTGGCGCTCGCTATATTGCAGTAGCTTGAGCAGCGAAGATTTTTGTGAGGTAAGTGATTTGTGAAAGGTATAGTTTAATGTTAGTCAGGGCCATTCTTTTGTAGGGAATTTTGAAAGTCAGATTGCGTTGCGCTAACAAAATATTGTGTGTCAGTTTAAGCACAGTCATGTAAAATTGTTCAAAGGGGACGTTTCATATCTTAACTGCATCATTCATCTGTCAGGCTTTGGAACATAACACAATAATACGAGTGATTATTTGGTAGATTCCACTGAGAACAGCATAAACCTATCATTCATGCCAGATACCATGCACCAGACGACCAACATAATATTTGTTTCACACGCACCTATATCTCGTAATTTCTTGCGATACTTACAAAATACAATCATCACCGAGTTTGTTTGAGAGTTACAGTAACATGTCGAGCCTAATTTGAGAAAAGAATTTTTTGTCAATGACCCAGATTCAGGTGAAGTTACAAACCATTTTGTTGTTTTTTGTTAGATAGATTACATAGATACCCAGCGATCACGGGCCCTGCAGACCACGTGCTGCTTCCACAAACTGCCTCCATTCCTTCCTGTTTTGTGCCCGGTTCCTCCAGGTGTCTTCAATTCCAAGGGCTGCTAGTTCCTTCGCCAGGTTGTCCATCCAGCGCTGCCTTGGACGTCCAATGGGGCGTTTGGTGTTTCGTTTTCCTGCTAATGCCATCTTCGCCTGTCTTCCATCTGGCATACGGGATACATGGTCCAGTTAATAGTTTTTCCCTTTCCCGCTTAGTCATGCTCCATGTTTCTGAACCGTACATTACTGCTGGGCATTCACTATGTTGTAGATTTTCATCTTAGTGTTCACTGAGATCAATTTAGAGCCAAGCGTTTCTCTGAGGGAATGCATGCATTTCGCTCCCACTGCTATTCTTTCCTTGATGCTCATTTTTATGTTGTTGTTCGTGGTAAACCAAGATCCCAGGTATTTGAACTGGTCTACTCTCTTGAACCTCTTGCCATCTATCTCAAGAAATTCTACCTGCTCTTGTCTTCTTCCTAATTGCATGAACTCTATTTTTTCTCGATTCACTTTGAGCCCTACCTTCTGTGAATTATTGTCCATTTTCTGGTACATTTCTTTCAGCTGGTCTTTGATTCACTTAATAGTACTATGTCATCTGCATATGCGAGACAACTGAAGTTACCGTCCATCTCTACCCCAGCCCACTCCTGTTGCCTACACTCTTTTATTACTTTCTCTAAGATGACATTGAACAGAACACATGAGAGAGCATCCACTTGTCTGAGGCATGTCTCAATGTTTCTAATGTGTCTCCTTTACCGAATTGAAATATAGGGATCAATCATCAGTAAAGTCGCATCGAGATAAAAAAATATCATTGAAAGCCAATCAGACCTGCCGAGCATATAAATAATAACCAGTGATTAATAATAATCAGTACGGTACACGAAACTGTAGGCTCTGTCTTTCGCGAGCAGCCACCTTAGCCATTAGGCTAGCTGATCACGTCACCGCTTATTTAATTTTACTGGATGTAATTCACTTGATGTAGGGTGGCCACGATACTCCAGTATATCTATTTTCGCAGTAATGATACATTAGTCACGAGAGAGCCATTAGTTTTGATTTTATTTTAAGATATCTTTGATACTATTTGTCGATTTAAAATTAGGTAACAATATTTTTGCCGCGCGGGATTAGCCGAGCGGTCTCAGGCGCTGCAGTCATGGACTGTGCGACTGGTCTATCCTCGGGCATGGGTGTGTGTGTTTGTCTTTAGGATAATTTAGGTTAAGTAGTGTGTAAGCTTAGGGACTGATGACCTTAGCAGTTAAGTCCCATAAGATTTCGCACACATTTGAACATTTTTTTAACAATATATTCAATATCTCATAATGCATTTATGTGACAAATTTTTGTTCTGTTCTTCGGTGGCTTATTGGCTTACGCAAATTAACTGTTTAGTAATAAGATGAACATCAATAAAAGTAAGACAAAGATAATCGAGTGTAGTCGAAATGAATCCTGCGAAGCTGAGGGAATTAGAGTGGGAAATGAGGAAAAATGAGGTACGAGAAGTAGTATATCGTCTTGTTATTTGGGCGGAAAAATAAGTGATGATAGCCGAAGTAAGGAAGTTATAAAATGCAGACTACCAATAACTATAAAAGCAGTTCTGAAAAAGAAAATATTGTTAATATCTAATATAAGTCTATTTTCTGGAGTTATTTGCCTGGAGTATAGCCTTGTACGGAAGTGAAATGTGAACGACAGACATATTAGACAAAAAGACGATAAAAGTATTTGAAATATGTTTCAGTAGAAGAAAGCTGAGCAACAGTTGGGTGGGTGGAATAATTAATCAGGAGATACTGAAACGAACTGCAGAAAAAAGAAATTTCTGACACTACCTGATTCGAGGAAGGGATCTGTCTACAGAACACATCTAGTAATTGTAATTGTCAATTTGATAATGGAAGGAAGTGTGGAAGCATGAAAAATTGTAGAAGGAGCTCTAGGCTTACATTTCTCGCCCCTAAAAGATACATTGTCGTCTCCACTGTTCGCTATTACTGCACTACTAATCCTAAGTTAACTACTACACAACGCATACTAACGATTAGCGTTTTTTCTTTTTAATAAGTGTAATTACTGTTCATCTTTCGCAAATCAAATTTTATATTTGGTCTAACCAAAGAAATTTCACGTGACTGTCTTAGACATCTTCAGCTGTTTACAAAGAAATTTGAGAAATCATTGCATAAGTTGCGAGGTGCCGGGGTGGGGAAGAGTTTGTACATCTTTAATTCTGACGAATTTTGCGTGAGGACGAGACATGCACTCGGCCCCCTCCTTACCTACCACCTAATTAGTTATGCGCACAACGGTATCGAAAGAACATGATAGTGGACCCTGTTAGTTGGTAAAATAAGGAGTGCACACTGACAATAATTTAATAAAAATCGTAATCTACTCAGAGAAGAAAAACAAGAGAGAACTTTCTTATAATAAACAGAAGTGGAACTCTGAGCTTAACCAGACTGAAATCTCAATTTCAGTCACAAACCCAGTCCAATTAAATCAACATGGATACAGCACCTTCAAAGACAAATTACCCCAGTGGGTCAAATCCCACGGTTGAGAAACCGCAAGTGGTGTATTCAGATTCTGGGGAGAACACAGAAGTGTGCATGGAGGTAAATCGGAGTACCTCAAAACCCCGTAATAACAAAATCAAACCAAAATCTAGAATTTGGCTAATGACATTTAATGTAAATTCTCTCTTAAAAATGGGAAAACTAAAAAACATCCTGGACAAATCCAGAGAACGTAAAATCAAAATCATTGCATTTCAGGAATCACGATATACAGATGAAAATCCTTTTGATTCGGAAGGATACAGGATATACAAAGGAAAACCTGGAAAACGAGCCATGACAAATTGTCCACAATTTGGAACTGGATTTATAGTAGATATATCAATACTTGATTCAGTCGCAACTTTCAAATCTTACTCGGGTCGGCTCTCCACGATGACAATAAAATCAGCTGATAAGATATACACCCTAATCAACGGACATGCACCAACTAACATCACTAACAAAAATAAAATAGAAGAAGTAGAAGAATTCTGGAACCAATTAGATAATATTCTCCAAAATATCCCAAATAACCATGTCAAAATCCTTATGGGCGATTTCAATGCACAAATCGGTAAAGAAAAGAAATATCGATATTGGGTAGGTAAATGGTCAGGGCATACACAGACCAACCGGAATGGCATGCGACTCATTGAAATCTGCAAAAACCATTACCTATTTTTCAAATCAACATTTTTCAAGAAAAGAGCCTCGAAAACGAAAACTTGGATCTCGCCTAATCCATTACTAGGTGACTATCAGTTGGATCATGTAATGATCTCCCGCGTAAATACAGTAGAAATCATGAAACTTAAAGTCCTTAATGGACTAGACCTAGATTCCGACCATTAACCAACAAAATTCTCCCTAGATGTAATTCCAGAAAAAAGAAAATTCACTAAGAAATCTCCACGCCGTAAATATGATGTACAAAAGATAAATGACAATCAACAATTTACAAAAGAAACGCAAAATCTAAAACCACAAAATTGGCTACAACTGCAAGCAGGACTTTTAAATGCAGCTGAGACTGTAGCACCGCAAACAAGAACACGTAAACACCCATGGTGGACAGATGAGTGTGACCAACTGATAAATCTCAGACAACAGGCGTGGCAAAATTGGTTGTGCAACAAAAATCAAAAGACCCTGGAAGATCTCAAAGATACTAGGAAAACAGTCACAAAATCAATACGAACAGTCCGTAAACAACACGAAGACAAAAAATTGCAAGACATAGAGAATGATTTCAAGAAAAACAATTCCCGAAATTTCTACAGAGTATTCAAACAAAAATTAACAAAGTACTCTCCTCCATCACTCCAGTTCAAAAATGACCATGGGGACATTGCTCATACCAACACCGAAAACTATGAAATTCTTGCAAAATACTTTTCTAAATTACTGAATTGTGAAAAGCCTGCAGAAAAATTTGACTTCCATCGTACACAACGAAACCCAGACTCAAAGCCACCAAGTTTACAAGAGATTAAGGAGATAATTCAGTCACTGAAAAATAACAAAGCATCAGGAGAAGACCAAATCATCGCAGAATTATGGAAAAATGCAGGAGAAAATCTTATTGCAAAACTCAAAGAAATTATACATGAAATCTGGAAAACTGAAAAAATCCCCACAGATTGGAAGACTGCAATCATACATCCTCTGTACAAAAAAGGAAGTAAAACAGTCCCCAACAACTATCGTGGAATCTCTTTATTGTCAATAACATACAAAATTCTGTCTAAAGCCCTACTAAACCGCACAGAACCTCAGATGGATTCAAAACTAGGCGAATACCAAGGTGGGTTCAGAAAAGGTCGATCATGCGTAGAACAAATCCTTAACTTGAAAAAGTCAATGAAATATTTACATAGTACTTCAAACAAAAGTTATATCATCACGTTTGTCGACTTTAAAAAAGCATATGACAGTATAGACCGAGAATCCCTTTTTTAAGTATTAGCAGAATTTGGACTAGATCAAAAGACAAGAAACATCATAAAAGAAACACTCACGGAGACCAAATCCAAAGTAAAATTTATGGGAGAATTGAGCACAGAATTTGAAATAGACACAGGAGTACGACAAGGGGATGTGCTGTCCCCAGTGCTCTTCAATTGTGCTCTTGAAAAAGTTGTTAGAGAATGGAGAAAAGCAGGTGCACCAGCACACAGACTGGGACCAAGACATAAGGGCATAGAATTAGACTGTTTAGCATTTGCTGATGACATGGCACTGATTGCACAAGACATTACCGATGCACAGAAACAGCTAGAATTATTACAAGAACAGGCAGCTAAAATAGGATTACAAATCTCATTTGAAAAAACAAAATTTATGACTGACATCAAAGATGCACCTTCTGATCTCAAAATTGGTAATAACTACATCTCGCGAGTAAAAGAATTTAAATATTTAGGTGAATGGATTGCAGAAAATTGTAATGAAAAGAAATCTGTCAGATCAAGAGTCCAGAAAATGGAGACGGCGTTTCAGTTAACAAAAAACATTTACAACAAAAAGAGTCTCTCGTGGAACTGCAAAATACGACACTACACAACAGTAATTAGACCCGAAGCTCTCTACGCATCTGAGACACTAAACCTTCAACACAGAGCACTAAAAGAGGAATTAGAAGTGAAAGAACGTAAGATAATGAGGAAAATCCTAGGACCAAGAACTAAAGATGGGGTACATTATCCAAAATCCAATGCAGAAATATATAAAAATATCTCCAAAATAACAGACACATTGCGCATGAGAAGAATCCAATTCATGGGGCACTTAGAAAGAATGGACTCAAACAGGTTAACGTACAAAATCCATACATTTTTAAAGAACAAAACTACAACACCGAACTGATACAAACAGACGGAAAAAGACCTGAGAGAATTAGGGCCTCCAAATCTACATGATAGAAATCAAATCAGAAAAATCACAAACACACGGGGTTTTGAGGAAGAAGAGAGAAAAACTAACCGACATAGATGGTCTACGTAATGAAAGCTAGCCCATTCGTTGTTTATGAAGGAATACTGGGCGAAAAGGAAGGCCAACAAATGTTGATTACGCGTGGTCCTAAGTGATCCATCCGCGAAGAAGAAGAAGAAAGAAACAACAGGAAAAGGGATTCTGCATATATCTACGAAATTATACGTCGATTAAATATTACAATGAGATTTATTATACATCAGAACATAAAGGCACATGATTATCAGCACACACAGTAGGTTAAAGGATAGGGTATACGGAACTATTATGAGAATAGGTTGCCTCGAGAACAAGGGACTCCTATTCTCTGTGATGCAATAGATAGACGATAATGACTGGAGGTCCTAATGAATCAAATATCACTCTCCCAACTATGTTGCAGTATCGCGATTAGTAGTGAGAGCTCGAATGGGATCACATGGAGAAACAAGCAAGGTGGACTTGTAACAAAGCGAGCGCGCGTGCAGTTGAGGACTTCAGTATAAAATTGGTAGGTCTTACAATGTCGGAGGCGCAAAATACTTTACCAATCCTGAAATCTGAAGCAGGTCGTCAGCAGGCAGCATTCTGATGATATCGGCGCCGACTTCTGCTGTGCAACAACTCTGTTTCAACCCCTGGCCTCGGAGGCTCTCCGAGAATTCTAAGTTCTGCCGAAAAACTGCGATTAAGTCGCAAGACCGCGTGACTCCAACGACGATCAGATCCTGAATCCATGCGTCTGTACAACACAAGAGCGAAGCCAAATCGCTCAAGTCCCTACCACTCGAAAACCGAGAATTAGCATTCAGTGCTGATTCCAAAATTCCCCCACACTGTCTCAGAACATCATTAGTGCCAATAGCGACCGTTCCCTCCAATTTCGAGCAGGGGCTTATGACGTCAACTAGCCTCAGTTTAAGTTGACCAATCATGTCTCTGCTATTCTGCTGAGTGCACTGAACTTGCCGTTTGACCGGCTACGAAAACAACATGCCCAGACCACAGGCCATCCGGCGCCAGACAGTCGCGCCCAGCAGGGCACGGTCCACAAGTATTCTCAGAATCATGAGGACAGCGCAGTCAGTCATCGCCAGCAGACGTCATTCCAGAGGCGCCAGAACGGTAAACACACAAACTGCGGCGACACTCAAACGTCTCGCAGGTAGTTTCGCCCTGCATACAAAAGGCGAAACTCGAACGACGTCAGTCGTTCCGCGAGGCGCTTAAGCCCATTGATGTACGACCATTTCAGTATTCGCAGAAGTGCAGTCTCCAACCGGAAATGCAGTGTGCCACATCCACCGATGCTCACCTCGCACAAGGGAAGTAACCCAACATGCATAGCAATCACGTGAAAAATATTTTGAGCTCCCAGTGCAAATACTCTCATTACAACAACCTTATTGGGCCTGTTACCACAGTGCAATGAAATAAAACATTAATAAAATTGATGAAAATGAGAGGCGACTTGCAAAAGAGGGCATGGAACCCATAAAAGTAGGTTTTTTTATTTTGTAGATGAGAAGTCTAAAAATGCTTTCAACGGAGCCAATGAACATCCGGAAGACATCACCTTCTTTAAGTGTTAGGTGATTCGTCTGATTCGTTCTTAGAAGAAATTGTTGACAACGTTTCCTTTGATTCCTAATGTCTATATGATAAAACTTCTTTTGGTGCTCTTCCTTCTTGCATTCTTTCCAGGGGTGGGTGCCATTTTTATTCACTATGGTTGATTCTGTCTTTTATTTCAAAAACATTTACTTCTCTCTGTACGTCGCCATTGTTTACTTCTATCCATTCTCATGCAGCCCATCACTCATCTCAGGAATCTCATTTGTAACCCGTGTGTCTTACTACGATTGTTAGTACTCATCACCCACGTCTCTAAGCCATAAAGCAAATTCACCCTATCCATCGCTTTATAATGTTTCATTCTTCTTCAAATGGCTCTTAGCACTATGGGACTTAACATCTACGGTGATCAGTCCCCTAGAACTTAGGACTACTTAAACCTAACTAACCTAAGGTCATCACACACATCCATGCCCAAGGCAGGATTCGAAGCTGCGACCGTAGCGGTCACGCAGTTCCAGACTGAAGCGCCTAGAACCGCACGGCCACACCGGCCGGCCATTCTTCTTCATTTCGTCTTTTATCTAGTTTATGTTCTTCGTATGGTTCCATATTTGACCTGCTGTTTACTTAGTTTGAGATCGAGATACTGACTGATTAGTGTCGTTAGTCACGTCTTGGCGAATTACTGGAAGCGAGGCAGTTACTCAGTATGTCTATTATCTACGGTTATTTTGGTTCATACTAATGTTTGCTTTAAAAGCCATTGTTTTTGCATATTGTGCAAAGATTTTCACATTATATCCAAAGTAGATTTTCTGAAGATAATACAATGATCAATCATGAATAATGTAGTTTGCACCCTTATCTCGAACTTTTTTAGTTAGTTATTTTTTTTTATAGATCACTGAAGACGCCCAAAATAATTAGATGACACAATTTTCGTTATAAGTAAAACAGAAACTAAGTTACAAAATACGAGAGACAGTTATTATCTGCGAGTCAACGGAACAACAACTGGGGCAGAATGATAGTAAATTTTAACACTATACTATCACTTAGCTCATCAGAATTTCTATTTCTTACTTTCTCAATTGTCTGATAGTAATTCACCTTATTTAACGCTAATACGGCTCGTTAATTCACTTACAGTTCACGAAACCAGAGTGGACCGTGGCGACTGCGACTCACCACAGAGGAGGGATCGTATTCTTTGACGCTGCCGCCTGCGCTTCGAGTCGCCAAGGGAGAAGCGAGGCCATCTTCTCCCTTTCCTCCTCGGACGCAGCGCCGCGCTGACGTCCGAGGACATTTCGAATGCCGAACTTTTTATGAGAAATTCCTGGCGCCCGTCCCTCCCGCTGGTCAGCGCATTCTTCAGCTATGGAAATATGCGCGGCGCGGGCCGTGTTGTTACACGCCCCGAATATGTCGGCGGGCGCACTCGTCAGTCGCCAGTCGCCAGTCGGCTGCCCGCTTTATTTGAATCTCGGGCCCGCCGCGGTTCCTTTTATTAAACGAACCGCCTCGCCAACCTACGCTCTGCACGTTTATTACGAAAAGCAAAGCGCGCCATCGCAAAAGCTCTGTACGACTGTGTGACGAAAATTGAATTTATTCATTTCTCTCTCTGCTACCCCCTCCTTCAGCCACCGTCACCACCTCCACCCTCCTGTGCTGTAAATAATACGTATTTCGGATACCGCATCTTGTGTATTGTCTGTCGTATATTGCGCCGACCAGAGCACTTTTGAGTTCGACGAGATTTTCACCACATGTGGATTTTCGCTATTGCGCCAGCTTCTAACTTGGAGGCAAATGTGAAATGTGCTTCGATTTGTGAGCAATTTTCTTAAGTTAGACGTAAGGCCCTGTGTACTCTTCGATTGTGGCGAACACCTACCACAACAGGACCATGGAATGGTTCCATTCAAAATTAATCACCACACGCGTTAAGGCAAATATCCCACTGGGACACGAGACGTTCAATTCCGGTTTCGTAGAAACCGCACCCACGCTTGTACTTCCTCGTCCGACTGAAACTGACGTCCATCTTCAGGTTGTCAAAGATCACACGGTGATGTAATATTCTTCGTGGGATATCTGCTGCTTAAATGAGTGGTATCGAATGTTTTAACTTGCTGCCGTCACATTTCATTTCGAAGTAAAACAATACAAATAAAATTTGAGCAAACAGTAAAGGAAACAATAGAAAAATTTGGTGTAGGAATTAAAATCCATGGAGAAGAAATTAAAACTTTGAGGTTTGCCGATGACATTGTTAATTCTGTCAGAGACAGCAAAGGACCTGGAAGAGCAGCTGAACAGAATGGACAGTGTCTTGAAAGAAGGATATAAGATGAACATGAACAAAAGCAAAACGAGGACAATGGGATGCAGCCGAATTAAATAGGGTAATGCTGAGGATATTACATTAGGAAATGAGACGCTTAAAGTAGTAAATGAGTTTTGCTATTTGGGGAGCAAAATAACTGATGATGGTCGAAGTAGAGAGGATATAAAATGTAGACTGGCAATGGCAAGGATGGCGTTTTTGAAGAGAAATTTCTTGACATCGAGTATATATTTAGGTGTCAGGAAGTATTTTCTGAATGTATTTATATAGAGTGTAGCCATGTATGGAAGTGAAACGTGAACAATAAATAGTTTAGACAAAAAGAGAATAAAAGCTTCCGAAATGTAGTGCTACAGAAAGATGCTAAAGATCAGATGTGTAGATCACATGACTAAGGAGGAGGTATTGAATAGAATTGGGGAGAAGAGAAATTTGTGGCACAACTTGACTAGAAGAAGGGATCTGTTGGTAGGACATATTCTGAGGCATCAAAGGATCACCAATTTAGTATTGGAGAGCAGTGTGGAAGGTAAAAATCGTAGAGGGAGACCGAGAGATGAATACACTAAACAGATTCAGAAGGATCTAGGTTGCAGTAGTTACTGGGAGATGAAGAAGCTTGCACACGATAGAGTAGCACGAAGAGCTGTATCAAACCAGTCTCTGGACTGAAGACCACAACAACGTTCAATGAGTAACTGTAGGTCGTCAGTGTTACGTGCCCCGCGTGACAGCAAGCCACATACGACTGCATAGTCGATTGTGTTCGTTCCTTGTCTTCTTCAATACCATCCATACTGTCCAAGTCCGTAACTCTGTGGTCAGCGTGTCTGATTCCTACACGGAGGACTTGGGTTCGATTACTGATACTGCTGAAACTTGTATATTGCTTGGGCTGTTTGTTTCTACTGAAAGAATTATACTGCGGCATTTTTGCATAAGACCGCAGACACAGAGATACTGCTTCTGGTCACAGATTATTATAGTGTTGCAGTAAGAGAGCGCTTGGTGCTCAGTTGTTGGTAGCTGTCTGTGAGGGAAAGACGATGGAGTAGACAGTTTTTGTGGTGTGCTGTGTGAAGCCACTAACTGTCAGATTAATTTAGGTATGTCAATATTGCTGAATGTAAAGCAGAAGGATTCATGCAACCAAGGTCTAGATGTTAAATAATTATGATTTCTGTTTTTTGTGAGTGCGTTAATTTGCAGATAATTTGTAATTGTTGAGTAATCCCAGAATGTACGTAAACTCTTTTGATGAGAAGGCTAGTTAGATATTTCATTTTTGTAATGGTTCTAAGATTAGTTAGCAGAGCTATATTTAAGCTGAGGATTTGCATTTATGTTGGATTAATGAAGTTAGATAATACTTGGTGTTTAAATCTTACTGTGTATGAAAAGACAAACTTAACTTGGAACATAATTTTGCTAAAAAAAAGGAAATCAGTGTAAGTAATTCACCACAATCAGGACCGCCTCGCTGTGCAGGTCATACATTCTTCAAAGAAGTTGGATTTTCATAAGTGTTTTCATTCATCACCCAAAACAATTTCGTGTGCGTTTCAAAGTATTACAGCGAGCAGTGCACATCACTAGCATATTTTTGTTTCTCATGAGAGATCAGAATATATCGCGTTATTTCGTTGCTAATCTAGAGGTAAGACAATTTAATTTATTTGTTATGTGCACAAGGACCAAAGTTATCAGTTTTGAACAGGGCGAGATGATTCAGTGCTTAAAAGGCTGAAAGTACTGACAGTGACTATATTTCTTTATTGATATTGGGAGTTGCATTGCACAATCAATTCGTGTAAAGTTTTGCTTACATTAACACAGAGTAAGCACACCACTTGCAGTTACAACACGCTCCACGATAATTCGAGTTCAGTACACATTCCACGGATCAGACATTCATAAAACGTAATCGTAATGTTTTTTTGTAATTTTTTAAAGGAAGTTACACTACTAATGAACCAATACAAGGCTCGCGAGATTCCTGATCATTAGTGATTAATACAACATAAAGCTATATCCTATGGCGCTTAGGCTGACTGCAAGCTATCTGTTAAGTAAAAGAGGATTTACGCCACGAAACTGTCATAAGAAACTATCTCCCTCACACATGGTTGATGGCCTTCGTTAACCCATATTAAAGTCATATGGGATTAACTAGCTACCGGAATGATGTATAAAGGAATTCGATTAATACCCATTTATTTCAAAAGGTTCTAGACGCAAGGGAAAAACTGAACATCGCAGACGCCTTGGTTCAAAAGTAACAAGAAATAGCTGATTTATTAAACTGTCTCAGTTGCACATATGTGTCCATGAGTTACTGGGGAACACAGAGGAAAGAAAGCGTTACTTCCAGTTTTCGCGACGTAATCGACTTTAAATGATGTGGCAGAAATAATTGAGTTACCGATGGTACTGAGGAAGGATCAGACATGTATCAGAAATGATACTTGCACCAGGTAAGTTAACGATCAAGTGATGGTGACCAAAGTATCACTGTAACAAACGTTACGTCCAGAATGGCGAAATTACTGAAATTAAAAAGTTAAGATTCATTACTACGGCTGTGAAACGCCTCTAATTTATTCATAAGGCACTTAAACTTCACATGTTGCTGGTCTGAATTACATCCTAACACTGTAGGGAGAATAACCATTCTGGCTGTGTCTCGGATCTGGATCGAAGACCAACTGCTCTTCATCGATCTTAGAACCAGGGAGCTGCTGTCTTCCGCCAATCTCCGGCACCAAAAATTCTCTTCACTGCTCCCGGAAATCGAATCTCCTCTCCGCCACTCTACGAAACCGAATATTCTCTCTACTACTCGCTGAAACTGAATGGCCTCCGTACTTTCCGTTTCTCCACCTTTGGCGTCTCAACAAAAGTAGTTCCGCAAAAAACCTCCATCAGCCAATCAGGTCTCATGCTTATATGTTTCTCCAATCTGGAGAGAGAAAATTTCCACACGATTACCCTTCTCTTCTGTTATGAGACTCGGACAGGACACACACCACACACTGGAAGCCGTAGTCCTGGCGTTAGCATATGAGACATGAGCAGATGCTTGTTTCTCCCCGGACCACTCTGAATATTTTTGGAAAG
The DNA here is from genome assembly GCF_023864345.2 of Schistocerca serialis cubense. Taxonomy (NCBI): domain Eukaryota; kingdom Metazoa; phylum Arthropoda; class Insecta; order Orthoptera; family Acrididae; genus Schistocerca; species Schistocerca serialis. The sequence continues at coordinate 507,309,018 of NC_064643.1, read as the reverse complement.
CATCATAACTCTTCCCAGTGTTTTGGTAAACACCTTTGGTGGCAGTAAACCTGCCAAGGGTGTAGCTTCCTACTCAGTCAGCAGGCTGTCAGCTCCGACTGGCATCAGCTTGTTGCTCGAGGTATAAACAAGTCTCAATTTCTGAATTTTCTCGTCATGTCTACTAGAGGCAGGTCTCCACCGTTAATCAGAGAAGTGTCCTGCCAGATGCCCTCTGCGGAGAACAAACCTCGGCGGGTCCTTAGCGGGCTTTTGAAGCGAGCTCCAAGGGAAGTGGCTCTGCTGTATACATTGCTTGTGCTCTCTGTTGTCCACAAGGCGCAACACACCACTTTGGGAGAAGAGGCACGCTACTCCCATGTGAAATTGGGTCATCCGAACATTACCTCATATGAACAAAAAACAAACTGTTATTTCAATAATATCTGAGTTCCTTGTCCTTGGCCTGATAAGAGGAGTACCAAATTTTCGGTCTATTTTCTATTAAACGGACCTAACTATGAGGGTGACTGCAACTGTTTCTGCTCTGTTCACAGCGAAATTGATGGTGGAAACCAACTTTTAATCACAGCAGGCGGATGTCTCAGTTAAACAGCAAGTAGTGGGACACACGCCAATGTCTTTCCGTGCTTCCTTTATTAATCTGCCTCTTTTTCTTCGTTTCAGACTGGATTTTCACATTAATTTGATTAGGAAACAAGTGAGGAACGAGGACACAGATTATCAGTTATCAAACATGCATACGTAAAGAAAATAAGGGCCCATTTCCTTCTCAGAGGTTGCTTATGTTCCAAACATTTATCAACTGGCAATAGGAAATGAACAGTTTAGAAAAGTAAAAGGATATGTGACGAATCTGACAGAGCTCACTCAGTGCCAGGAACTTTTCCTTGATGGAAGGACTGGACAAGGATCCACTCAGCCTCATGAGGCTAATCAAGGGGTGCCTGAATGAGAACTAGCGGCTGTAAGTTCAAGAAAGTCGACAACGGCAAGGAGGGTGGGGTGCCGACTCCACGCCCGTCCACAACACATCCAATGACGTAATTGGCAGACGATGATATGGTGATTGGTCGGTCCCAATTCGCCCATCGGGGATAGAATGTGATACTTTGCTTTGCTCCTTATAGTCACGAGAGACATTATCTGACCAACTGTAACATTCATAAAGAACTTGATTCTACTTGTTATTTGGACTTACAGCATAATCTGTGACCTTACGTGAAACTTGTTACAAACCACTGACACACATGAACTTTAACGATGCTATCTTTGTGTGTCGGGTATTTACGTTATATATGAAGTAATAACAAAGCACCGATAACTCTCTCCTTTTCTGAACGAGAAAACCGAATAGTAAACTAGTTGGATATATACACTGGGCATCGATTCCTTGTGACTAGCACGACCTCTCGCAAACTTACGTAATCGTTGTTCACTCAGGAAACCCGCTGTTATTGCCTTCCTTTGTGTGTGCTTCAGTCTGTCAGCGCTGACTATATCAGAGGTCTGCGGCAGAAAGAGAAAACGACATTGTAGAGGGTGCCTTCAGAAGATGTAAGCCGTCAGTAGATTCAGTACGGAGTGCACTTGCAGATTCTGCTGTTATGTTTGGTGAGAGACAACAGGAGAAAGGAACATAGCAGGAGGCATGAATCCGGTACCGCCTGCCTCATATCTGTTGAATGCTACACACCGGGAGCTGTCTGGCGCCGCTTCGTAATTAACAGAGCCACCGCGCGCGGCCAGTGAAGCGCGTGGCCCACCGCGGCTGCTGAGGCATGCGGCACTCTGTTCAGAACAGGAGAGCTGGTTTTGAGAGTAATCTCGTGCTCAGCAGGTGAGCCTCAGTCTGCGGCAGGCACTGAGGAGACGGCTGTTCCGTAGGTATCCCTAGCCTTTGTTCTACGGTTTGGTTGTAATCGTCAAAGGAACGTCAAAACGACGAGTATTTGCGCTACTGAAAACGTAAGCATACTAGACAAAATACACGACTAGCAAGTCCCTTAAATGAACGTACTTGTCGCTCTGAAGCGTTGTACAAGTTTTCTTAAACTAGTACTAGGATGTGGAGTGACACTCCACCGCAAACCATGGCAGTGAAGAGAGCAGTATGTGCCACGTGACTGCATGGAATCACTGCAGTAACATGGATCGACGTGCAGTCGCCACAGAATAACAGAAAATAACTGTTGACTATGGACGATCCTCGAACATACCTTGTATGAAGTTCCCCGACTGGTTGAGGTATCAGGTTGGAGTGTCCAAAGGATACAGGACCAATAGAGTACCACTCGCAGGCACGTAACACAGCGTATGAAAAGAAGTCGTCAAAATATCCTAACAGACAGGAAACGAGTGTAACGCCTTGTCAGCGATATTAGTTTCAAACCGCCATGACCTCTTCACAAGAACAAAATTGCATTTTGTTAAGTGACACATGTACACACACACACACACACACACACACACACACAACATATATATGCCAAAGAGCCGTATGTTTTGAGAAATTATTTTATTTAGAAGGCCAGTTTCGGCTTCTCATTAATATCTTTTTCAGTCTCTTACGTACTGCATGAACAGAGACTAGGATCTCTACATCTACATGGATACTCTGCAAATCACATTTAAGTGCCTGGCAGAGGGTTCATCGAACCACTTTCACAATTTTCGTATAGCACGCGGAAAGAACTAACAACTATATCTTTCCGTGCGAGCTCTTATTTCCCTTATTTTATCATGGTAATCGTTTCTCCCTTTGTAGGTAGGCGCCAAGAAACGTCGTCGTCAACAAAACATTTTCGCATTAGGAGCAGAAAGTTGGTGACTGAAATTTCGTAAAAGGATTTCTCCGCAACGAAAAACGCCTTTGCTTTAGTGATGTCCATCCCAAATCCTGTATAATTTCAGTGACGCTCCCTCTCCTATTTCGCGATAATACAAAATGTGCTACCCTTCGTTGAACTTTTTCCATGTACTCCGTCAGTCCTATCTGGTAAGGATACCACACCGCGCAGCAGTAATCTAAAAAGGGGCGGACAAGAGTAGTGTAGGCAGTCTCTTTAGTAGATATCATTTTCTAAGTGTCCTGCCAATAAAAGGCAGTCTTTGGTTTTTCTGTGTGTTCCTTCGAATATAAGTTGTTCGTAACTGTAATTCCTAGGTACACTACAGGCCATTAAAATTGCTACACCACGACGATGACGTGCTACAGACGCAAAATTTCACAAAACAGAAAGAAGATGTTATGATATGCACATGATTAGCTTTTCAGAGCATTCACGCAAGGTTGGCGCCGGCGGCGACGCCTACAACGTGCTGACATGAGGAAAGTTTCCAACCTATTTCTCATACACAAATGGCTGGTGACCGGCGTTGCCTGGTGAAACGTTATTGTGGTGCCTCGTGTAAGGAGGAGGAATGCGTACCATCACGTTTCCGACTTTGATAGAGGTCGGATTGTAGCCTATCACGATTGCGGTTTATCGTATCGCGACAATGCTGCCCGCGTTGTTCGAGATCCAATGAACGTTAGCAGAATATGGAATGGGTGGGTTCAGGAGGGTAATACGGAACGCCGTGCTGGATCCCAACGGCCTCGTATCACTAGCAGTCGAGATGACAGGCATCTTATCCGCATGGCTGTAACGGATCGTGCAGCCAAGTCTCAATCCCTGAGTCAACACATGGTGACGTTTGCAAGACAACAACCATCTGCACGAACAGTTCGACGACGTTTGCAGCAGCATGGACTATCACCTCGGAGACCATGGCTGCGGTTACCCTTAACGCTGCATCACAGACCGGAGCGCCTGCGATGGTGTACTCAACGACGAACCTGGGTGCACGAATGGCAAAACGTCATTTTTTCGGATGAATCCAGGTTCTGTTTACAGCATCATGATGGTCGAATCTGTGTTTGGCGACATCGTGGTGAACGCACATTGGAAGCGTGTATTCGCCATCGCCATACTGGCGCATCACCCAGCGTGATGGTATGGGGTGCCATTGGTTACACGTCTCGGTCACCTCTTGTTCGCACTGACGGCGCTTTGAACAGTGGACGTTCCATTTCAGATGTGTTACGACCCGAGGCTGTACCCTACATTCGATCTCTGCGAAACCCTACATTTTAGCAGGATAATGCACGACCGCATGTTGCAGGTCCTGTGCGGGCCTTTCTGGATACAGAAAATGTTCGACTGTTGCCCTGGCCGACACATTCTCCAGATCTCTCACCAATTGAAAACGTCTGGTCAATGGTGGCCGAGCAACTGACTCGTCACAATACGCCAGTCACTACTCTTGATGAACTGTGGTATCGTGTTGAAGCTGCATGGGCAGCTGTACCTGTACACGCCATCCAAGCTCTGTTTGACTCAATGCCCAGGCGTATTAAGGCCGTTATTATGGCCAGAGGTGGTTGCTTTGGTAACTGAATTCTCAGGATCTATGCACCCGAATTGCGTGAAAATGTAATCACATGTCAGTTCTAGTGTAGTATATTTGTCCAATGAATACCCGTTTATCATCTGCATTTCTTCTTGGTGTAGCAATTTTAATGGCCAGTAGTGTATTTAGGTGAATTTACGGCTTTAAATTTGACTGATTTGTCGTGTAACCAATGGCTAACAGATTGCTTTTAGTACCCATGTGCATGACCTCACACTTTTCGGTGTTTAGGATCAATTGCCAATTTTCGCACCATGTTGTTGTTGTTGTTGTGGTCTTCAGTCCAGAGTCTGGTTTGATGCAGCTATCCATGCTACTCTATTCTGTGCAAGCTTCTTCATCTCCCAGTACCTATTTCAACCTTGATCCTTCCGAATCTCTTTAGTGTATTCATCTCACCATTCGCACCATACAGATATCTTTACTAAACCAATTGCAATTTGCTTTTTCTCCTGATATTTTTACTAGTCGATAAACGACAGCATCATCTACAAACAATCTAAGACTTCTGCTCATATTGTCTTCCACATGGTTTATATAGGTAAAGAACAGCAAAGAGCCTACAACACTACCTTGGGGAACGCCAGAAATCACTTTTGTTCTACGCGATGACTTTCTGTCAATTACTACGAACTGTGACCTCTCTGACAGGAAACCACGAATTCAGCCACATAACTGAGACGATATTCCATAAGCACGAATTTTCACTGCAAGCCGCTTGTGCCGTACACTGTCAAAAGTCTTCCGGAAATACTGAAATACGAAATCCATATGAAATCCCTTGTCAATAGCACTCAACACTTGGTGCGGGTAAAGAGCTTGTTGTTTTTCACAAGAACGATGTTCTCTAAATCCGTGTTGGTTGTGTGTCAATAGACCGTTTTCTTCGAGGTAACTCGTAATTTCGAGCACGATATATGTCCTACAATTTTGCTGCATATCGACGGTAATAATGTGCGCATGTAATTTAGTGGATTGCTTCTACCAGCTTTCTTCAATATTGGTGTGACCCGGGCGAGTTTCCAGTCTTTCGTTACGGATCTTCCGTCGAGCGAATGGTTGTATATGACTGCTAAGTATGGAGCTATTTCATCAGCATACTCTGAAAGGAACCTAATTGGTATAAAGTCTGGACCAGAAGACTTGCTTTTATTAAGTGATATAAGTTGCTTCACTACTCCGAGGATATCTAGTTCCATTTATTCTTCTGGAATATTTACTTCGTCTTCTTCGGTGAAGAAATTTCGGGAGGCTGTGTTCAGTAACTCTGCTTTGGTACCACAATGTTCGATAATATCTCCAGTGCTATCGCGCAGAGAAGGCACTGATTGTATCTTTCCGCTACCATACTTCACATACGACCAGAATCTCTTTGGATTTTCTGCCAGGTTTTGACACAGAATTTCGTTGTGGAAACTATTATAAGCGTCTCCCATTTCGAGCTTCTGTAAAAGATCGCCAGTCTTTGAGATTTTGCGTCTGTTTAAATTAGGCATGTTTTTTTTCTTTACGTCGATGCATGCATAACTGGAGTCATGAAAATCTGGATTCCGTGAAAGTTTTTTATTTTTGTGTAGTGTGTACTTGGAAGACTTGGCAACAAGTCTTCGAAGTACACACTTATTAAGTGAAAAGTTTCATTGTTCGTCACAGAGGACTTGCTGCAACGAATTTCTTGACTCATATTTAAATATTCCGACACTGGTACTTTTACTCTGTTTCCATATTTTCCATTTATAGCTCACGCTATGATTCACAATTATCATTCAAATACATATACACATCTGTTATTTTTACTATCATGATAATTACTATTTCAGCATGATACTTTACTTGTGTGTTTTACACCACACTCTGGCACTTGGATAGCCGCGAGGGGTAGCCGAGCGATCTGCGGCGTCTTGTCACGGTCCGCACGGCTCTCCCCGTCGGAGGTTCGAGTCCCCCTCGGGCATGGGTGTGTGTGTTGTCCTTGGCGTAAGTTAAAGTAGTGTTTAAGCTTAGTGACAGATGACTTAAGCAGTCTGGTCCCATAAGACCTTACCACAAATTTCCAAGATTTACCACTTGGATAACTGATAAAAGGTGATGAATAAAGTAATTAGTGTAATTATTCTGGTATTTCCTTCTGAAGGCTTTCTGAATAACTTAACTATTCAAACAGCTTTTATAGTCAAACGACCGGTAATGCTAAAACTTCTGGAAGAAATATCTGCATAGGCAGCTGTCTGAAACTTCAGGTGCAAGTATCATCATAAACTACCAAAAGTTTCCGTTTAGACAACATTTTCCGTAGGTATTAAGTTCGGGCATGAGGGCGCTATCTAACAGGCATGTTTTCATAACAGCAATCGCTTATATACCAAATCGTTTGTCGGCAAATATATTTTCGCAAAGTCGGCTACTATCACTGTCTGTGATCTAACATGTAGTGACAGTAATTGCAATCATTCTCCTGGAACTCAGTAAGAGTAGGGGCGTTCGCTTACGCGATCAATGTGATGAGATATGAATTTTTTTCTCTTGGTTAAAACTTTTTGCCTATACTTGAAGTATTCTGTGCCACATCCTTATGTGATGTTACACAAGAATGGAAAGACTGGTGGAAGCAACCCTGGGAACGATCAGTTTGGGGACTTGAGAAATGTATAAAAACCAGACACAACTGACACCACTAGTCATCGTATAAGATAAACAAACAAACCCAAACGTGCATTTAGGAGATATGTAGATTTAGATATATTCACTGGATTACAGTCTATAAAATTATTCTGATATGGTCAGATGAGTCCCGAAATGAACTGGTAAGAGTTGGTGGTACGGCTCGAGTGTGGAGCAAACCCCACGAAGCAATGGACCCACGTTGTCAACAAGGCACTGCACAAGGTAGTGATGGCTCCGTAATAGTGTGGGCTGTGTTTACATGGAATGTTTACATGGAATTGACTGGATCCTCTGGTCCAACTGAACCGACGATTGACTGGAAATGCTTATGTTTGACTACTTTGAGACCATTTGCAGCCATTCATGGAAATCTCAGACGACGATGGAATTTTTATGAAAGACAATTCTCCAAGTCAATAGGCCACAGTTGTTCGCGATTGGATTTTAGAACATTTTGGACAATTTGAGGGAATGATCTGGCCACTCAGATTGCCCGACATGAACCCATGAACATAATCGAGAAGTCAGTTCACGCACAAAATGCTGCACCGTTAACACTTTCGCAATTTATGGACGGCTTCAGGCGTAGGATATCAGTGTTAGGATTCGCTGAGGACATTGCTATCCTCAGTGAAAGTGAAGAGGAATTACATGATCCGCAGAATGGGAAGAACAATATAATGAATACAAAATATCGAATGAGTGTAGCTCGAAGAAAGATGGAAGTAATGGGAGGCAGCAGAAATGAAAAGAGCCAAAAATTTAACATCAGGGTTGATGGTCACGAAGTGGATGAAGTTAAGTAATTCTGCTTCCTAAGCAGCAGAATAACCAACGACGGACGGAGCAAGGATGACGTCAAAAGCAGACTAGCACTGACAAAAAGAGCATTCCTGACCAAGAAAAATGTACTAGTATCAAACATAACCTAGTTTGAGAGAAAAATTTCTGAGAATATACATTTGAAGCGAAGCATTGTATGCTAGTGCAACATAGAGGTGGGGAAAACCGCAACGGAAGAAAATCGAAGCATCTGAGATGTGGTGCTACAGACGAATGTTGAAAATTAGGTGGACTACCAAGTTAAGGAATGAGGAGGCCCTGCGCAGAACGGGTTCCATGGTAAGCTGTAGAGGTTAAGATCTGTAGAGGAAGACAGACTGGAATACATCTAGCAAATAACTGGGAACGTAGGTTGCAAGTGCGACTCCGAGATAAAGAGGTTGCCACAGGAGAGAAATTCTTGGTGGACCGCATCAAACCAGCTCAAAGACTGAAAAACTAAATATAGTCAACATTGCTCAGTATTGCTGCAGAGGGCATCCAACGACTTGTTGCGTCCATGTCGCGTCGAGCTGATGCATTAAGACACGATGTTAGGAGGTATCCCACGACATTTTTTACCCCATTGTGGGCTCCCTATACGTAGAACAGGGTTTCTGAAAAAGGGAAATTCGTTAATATCGAAGTTTAATCTGTTAGGAAGTCTTCCCTGAAAGTGTATGGCTGGAATGTATACCTGTACGGACGTGAAAGGTGGGTAATAAACAGACCACACAAGATGAATGTAGCAGCTTATGAAATGTGGTTTTTCAGAAGGATGGTGACTGATAGATGTTTCGATAGGATATCAAAGGACGAGATAATGAATGGAACTGGCAAAAAAATAAATTTTTGACACACGTTGACTAATGTGGGGAGTCCTTTTATAGTATACAATATAAGGCATCAGGAAATGTCAATTTGGTAGCGAAGGGAAATGTGGGGAATGTAAACTGTAGAGGGAGACTAGGGGTTGAGTGCATCAAGCATGTTCAGCTGGACGTTGTTTGTATTAGCTATACAGGGCTTGAAGAGTCTTCCACATAACAAATTAGAGTGACGAGCAGCATCAGAACGGTTTACAGACTCAAGACCACAACTACAAGATGTTACTCCGCGATGCTATTACTGAGACATGTGAGTGTGTCTAGTTGTTCTTCTCTGACGTCTTCAGTGTAGGGCATAGATAGCTTCAGTCACAACAAGAGCTAGTGGGAACGTTATGTAGTCCATATTATCATTGTAAGTTACATTGTTGCATTTTATTGAAAGTAAAGCATCTTTATTATTATCGACTGGACGACATCGACTTTTAAAATGTGAATCATTCTCACTTTTAACATTTACCAGTACTATCACTCGGCAGTGTATGGATGAGTATGCTCAATTAATACGTAACTACATGTTGTGGCATATTATAGCACTACTGTTTGTGACTTTAAAGCTATATCGTAGCAAACTCGATGTATTTCGTGGCAGTGATCGAGCAGTTTACTACACATGTGATTTTGAGCTTCACCGGAAGTAGAAATAGAACAACTCCGGCACAGCTTCACTGAAGACTGCACGCAGAGATGGTTTGGTTAGCGGATAGAGCGTGTGTAGTCGAGTATGTACTCGAATAGCTTGTGCTCTGAACAAAACCACGAAGAAAGCGTAGTTGATTGCAAACAAATTTGCAGCACCAGTCGTGGCTGTTCAGATATATATTTTCTGGTCCATCTGAAGGACAAAGCTCCATTAACCTGCTCATCTGTTGTCACCGAGTCGACTGCTTCAGTTGAAACGCATCACAAAATCACAACATTCAAAGTTGGAAAAGAGTACCTCTGTACTGTTTGTAATGCAAGCAAACTGAATCCATTTTTTTTTTCATGGCTCGTATACCTTCTTTTACAAGAACAGTATGCAGTTCAAGTGCAGATGTGTAAAAGTCAAAATCTGATTTGAAATTCACGTGAATCGGCTTTTTTTTATAGAGATTCATTTATGCTGCCAAATCGGGTCGTGAATTAACTCATCGTTCAGTCAAAACTATGGCTGCGGAAAATATGTCGATGTGTCGATATATCTGTATATTTCTAAAACTATCGATGTATAAAGGTGATATTTTTCCTTATGGTATACCAAAATATCAAAATGAAAACGGCAATATCGAGCGCCGACATTTTTATTTTACATTACATTCCTTTACAATGTTCGGCAAAAATATGAAGTTTTTCTTCTGAAATTGTAGCATAACATAATTTTACTTTCACTGTGTGAAGGAGTCTTGCTACTAGTTGAGCTTCCATCACGTCCAATCTTTGTCTTTGAATATGTGAAGCAAACATAGATGTCACAAGAGAAGAATGATTTTTAACGCACCTAGTGTGCTGTTTTTTTCGCATCGGAGTTCTTCAAAAACAGTTGCTGAAAATGATGCACAAAAATCTGAATGACAAAACCGGTACAACCACTGCTAGATCGCTGGCGTTAGCAGAAATGAAAAAGCAGGGAAGTCTACATGAAGTGTTCCGGACAAATTCCATATCTGACCTAGACGGACTCATCGGGATCCGTTTATTGTGCCACCTACATGTAGTTACTATTGTTGGGAAAGTGATTATCACCACCAAGAGTGAACGTGCATCGTTTTTATTTCGATTCTTGCTCCAGGGGAGATAAGCAAACTGCTAGCTTGTTGATGTACAGAATATATTATAAAACATCAATACTTAAAAACCGGCAGTATATTTACCATGAGGAGCCGATATTTTTATATGCCGTTACGTTGATATCTTTTCCGTCGGTATATCATTATACCGATCCTTCTTTCGATATGTCGAGAGCCAACAATGACAGTTTCCTAAATACAGATGTATCGGATTCCCGATATTTATAAAAGTATCAACAGTCGTAGTCAACACGTCTTTCCTGCTTGTTGATGATCTCTGTGTAAAACAAAAATGCTTGTCGTGCAATGTATTCTACCATGGACGTTGTTCACTTCAGTGAGATCTCGTAGTCGATACACAGAACTAATTTCAGCAATAGATAGTCGTGACAGCCAGCAAAAGAACAGCTACGTTGTACCGCGTGCATTATACCTTTGTAGTATGGACACTCGGTTAAGAGGAGTTGGATACATTCTTGGTACGTTTCATCAGCATTAACCCAAAAATACAATTTACTTGGGAGAATGAGAGAGAGGAAAGGGCAACATAATTTTCTGGCTAATACTCAAATGAGTGGACGGAACGTTTGCAGTAAAGCTACACAAACGTAATAAATCCAGCCATTGAAGCGTCATTAAATTCTTATTGTACAAGCCTAATAAATTTCATGAGCCATATTATGTATTAGATGAACTAAATCACTCGCGTTTGGCATCCAACAAAAATCTTCACTCCAGTAAGATGGTGGGCCGAGCGCTCCATCGAAGAAGGGAGACAGCCAGGAATAATGAGGAACGTTTGCTGACAACTGAGAACCTTTCCTTCCCTTCTATTAACAATATCGTGGTTTAAATCTGGGATCTGTTCGCCAGGTACAGGGTTGAAACAATCTACAGACCCACGGAGACTAATCACCCTGAAACCTCCCCTTAGAAAAAATTATGAATGATTGTGCAGATAAACCTCTTACGTTATTTGATTTTCAAACAGCTGAGCAAAACTGAACGTACTCAGACATTCCTCTCTTTACTTATTCTGATCATCACTAAACTGACACACAATATTTTAGCGCAACGCAATCTGACTATCAATAATCCCTAGAAAAGAATGGCCGTGACTAACAATAGCATATATATTTCATGAATCACTTACCTCACAAAAATCTTCATTACTCGAACTACTGCAAATATAGCGAGCGCCAATACTGCCAGCTAAGTGAAAGATTCTAACCACAGAAGGCTCTAACTACTGATAGGCATAGATAGCAAATGAAAGATTTTGATAGAGAACAAACAATGTATTTACCTTAATAAAGTTCAAAAGTTATATATATTACAAATTTACTCTTTCTGATGGACACACGTCCAGATCGTCCGCTCTCAAAATTCTGCCATCTCTCCCCACATCCACCACTGCTGGCGGCTCACCTCCAACTGCACAACGCTACGTACTGTTCACATCCAACTACCCAACACTACAGTAGCGAATATTCCAACAATGCCAACCAGTCACAGACTGCACACAGCACAGCCAGTGATTTTCATACAGAGCGTTACGTGGCGTTACCAACATAAAAACCTTAACAGCCTACTTGCAACCCTACACGGTTGGTAGAAGAGCCGAAACCTTTTCGTAGTGTACTGATAATAGAGACTGGAGATACTCGAGCAAGAACTGCATTGTCCACATTTCTACAGTTGTAAATGATCTTAATTCACTTTATCAAGTGTCAACTGCTTTCACAAAACATTTACTTATGACTGTATTTTTCGAAACTGCAGTTGAAAAGGTAAAAAGACACATCACGAAACGGAATTTAAAAATCAGTTCTCTTCCACTTGAAGAAGCGTACTGCAATATAAATAGAAAATGAAACACGTTCCATACCCGTGTTGTACTAACTAAAACGCGTAATTGTGCAAGAATATGATTGAAATAAGCTGTACATAGGTCGTTTTCCACTCCTTGTGCTACAAGCCCTTTTCCTCTGTATGTGACTTCGAAACACAAAACAGTTTCCTTTTTAGTTATAATGCTGCGTATCACTGTAATTATTGCCAAGTGAAATCATATATTAAGATATTCTTCAAAGGAGTCAGAGTATATCTCATAAAATAACTTACATAGAAAAAAAAACAATTTTGTAAGCTGACACTTCATAAATTGATTTTGCATTTTAGGACAAGCATGCATCATAGTAGAAGGAAGAGCATGACTTAAATTTTAAAAGTACTAGCACCAGTGTAATATGCATATGTAAGACGGAATGCGGACGATATCTACTACAGGTGTCACTTTTTTTCCCGGCAGCAGCATGTGTACGTTTGTGGTCATTTGCATGGCGGCAATGATGCTGCTCGCGCAGGGCGGCACAGCACCTCACTTTGGGCGTACGGAAAGTTTCATGTGGGCAAAGACTTTCAGATTTCAGGAAGGCCGTGAGTTAGTGAGCAGGCAGTTTCCCGGAACATTGGGTGAAAATATCACAGATTTTTGCGTTGGCACACATTTCATACATCCACTAGCAATACCTGGAGCACATGAAATTCTATGCAGTTGCGAGAAAATATACATTGAACTTACAAAAACGATGTGTTAATACCTGCTTACCTAAACACAAAAAGAACTGCCGTCCAGGTCACAGTGACAAATTGGTAGTAGCGGAAAGTGCTTTCCGAGACGAAAATCACGAAATGCAACCTAGTGAGACTAGCAATTTTATCAAATAAAATGCATTTTCATACGCACATCTGTAGAGTGGCACAAAAAATTTACAAACACTATACAAATTTTTATAATAAAGAGATGTGGTCAATTAAATACAATATCGACACCAACTTTGTACCAACAGAATGATGATAGATTACATTTCATCGAGGACAATGACGCCAGCCAGTTACAGTCAAGCTCCCAGAATTACTGACGAACTGAGGTGCCCCTACACATCTCTATAAATTCGAGGACCTCTTAAGCCCTCCATGCGATTACTGAGTGACCGAAGGTGTGTCCCACAGATGGAGACGAAGCGTCAGGGAATAGTTAGGTATATCCACCATGGTGTCGCAACTGGGAGGTTTAAATGGAAAAGAATGTATGTATTTGATTAAGCAGTAACGGTTACTAACACACGTGCAATGGCTAAAGATGACTGGCTGGTGATCCTATTCCTGTCATTTAGATCTTCTCGACAAAACTTATGCAGGCTCTTCTAACGACGTAGTTTCATTACTTCATTGTCGGTTGAATGAGCCGCGGTAAACAATTTCCTGTTACGAGGGACCCGATAACTTCTGAACTTACATTCAACAAGTGAGCTAATGATTTCTTACTTGTAGTGTCACGTAATGCAGTCACTTCCTAAATGTTTTCTTCCATTCTGGAAAATTTTCGAGAGTGAATAAGAGAAATCCAGATATTCAGATTTAGTATTCTAATACAGCATTTGTTCATCGCAGCCTGACAAGGCAAGCTACAGTCAGATCTCGTTTCAAATTCATACAGCGCTACCACAACGTTGAACTGTGACATATTTCGTCGTACTCCCTTTGCATAATCAAAAATGTGCACTTAGTGTTGAATTGATGATGATGTTTGGTTTGTGGGACGCTCAAATGTGTGGTCATCAGCGCCCCTGCACATTCACAATCTGTACACAGCCCAGTCTAGCCACATTGATAAATGATGATGGAATAATGAGGACAACACAAACACTCAGTTCCCGGGCACAGAAAATCCCCAACCCGTCCGGGAATCGAAACCCGTGATCCAAAGGTATCAATGCTACGTACAGAAGTGATTTGATACATCATGACTAGTGCCCGGATTTTAATGTGAAGTCAAATTTTTTTCTTGAACTTTAGGTTGAATTTTTTACAGCTTACGTACGAATCCAGGTATTACAGTGTACAAAAACGAATTTTATTGTGAGTATCAGGATATATTTAGATCTGTTTAGTAGGTCAAATTTCGCACCGTTTGCCATGACAGGTCAAATTTTCCGCTCATTCGGGCAACTTTTGCCAAAAATGAATATAGTTGTCTTATCTTTAGTAACACAAAATCAAAAACATGAAAATGTTGCTCATACTACAATGTTCCAGGTGATATTGTCACAAATAAATACAACAGTCACTACAAACTTTATCACGGCTTTAGGAGACAAGCAGCGTACTACCAATGTCGATTCTCTGACGTAACTCACTGCTGCGCATGGTCGACAAAGTCCCTCGAAGCCGACGACTGCGGCTTCCAATATAATAAACGTCGCATACCAGGTCACACTACTCATTCTGAATACAAACTCAGCTGAACATGCCGAAAGTAGAACACCCCCTAGTACACAGTTGCAAGATTTTGTTCGTGATTTTGCAGAGAAGTTCTTCACCACTGACGGGGAAATATTATTTTGTAAACAATGTGAATTTAAAGTTAATGCAGAAGAGCGCTTTAATGTTCAACAACTTTGAAATACCCCCAAAAAAGGTAGGTGTGTGAAGAGAAGTGTCGAAAATAACAGCATAGAACCACTTTTATTCCAGTAGACAGGTTCACATTCAACGGTGCAATCATTCTTGAAAGACTTGTGTGGCGCGATGGCGTCTCGCAACGTCCCATTGGAGTGGTTGAAGAATCCACTGTTCACAGAGTTCCTCTGAATCTACGAGCCACAAGCTACCGTAGAGTGTGTGGCGGAGGGTACCCTGTACTATTAGTCATTTCCTTTCTTGTTCCAGTCGCAAAGAGAGTGAGGACAAAACGTCTGTCTGTATGCCTCCCTGAACTCTCTTGGTGTCCTTACGTGATATATACGTTGGCGCCACTAGAATCGCTCTGCAGTAGCCTCAGTTGCGTCTTGGAAAGAACGTCGTCTTCAGTGATTCCCTTTTGAGTTCTCCAAGCATCTCTGTAATACTTGAGCGTTGCTCGAACCTAGCAGTAACAATTCTAGCAGCCCACCTCTGAATTGCTTCGATGTCTTCCTTTAATCCGAAATGGTGGGGATCCCAAACACAAGAGCAGACTCAAATATGGGTGACACTAGTGTCCTGTATGTAATCTCCTTTCAAAATGAACCACACTTTCCTAAAATTCTCCCAAAAAACCGAAGACGACCATTCGCCTTCGCTGCTACATGCTTACATCCTCATTCCATTTCGTACTGCCTTGCTACATAACGCTTAGACGTTTACTCGACGTTACTGTTTCCAGCAGCACACTACTAACGGTGAACTCATTGTGTTGTTCCTATTCATCTGCATTTACTTACATTTTCTATATTTAGAGCTAGCTGTCATTCATCACACAAAATAAAAATTTTGTCTTAGACATTTTCAATCCTAAAAAATGGCTCTGAGCACTATGGGAGTTAACATCTGAGGTCATCAGTCCCCTAGAACTTAGAACTACTTAAACCTAACTTAGGACATCACGTACATCCATGCCCGAGGCAGGATTCGAACCTGCGACCGTAGCGGGCGCGCGGTGCCAGGCTGAAGCGCCTAGAACCGCTCGAATCCTTCAACAGTCACCCAACAAGGCAGCATTATGAGTAAACAGCCGCACTTTACTGCTTACCCAATCCACCAGATCATTTATCTACACTACTGACCAATAAAATTGCTACACCAAGAAGAAATTCATTGGACAAATATACTAGAACTGACACGTGATTAAATTTTCACGCAATTTGGGTGTATAGATCCTGAGAAATCAGTACACAGAAAAACCACCTCTGGCCGTAATAACGGCCTTGATACGCCTGGGCATTGAGTCAAACAGAGCTTGGATTGCGTGTACAGGTACAGCTGCCCATGCAGCTTCAACACGATACCACAGCTCAAGAGTAGTGACTGGCGTATTGTGACAAGTCAGTTGCTCGGCCACCATTGACCAGACGTTTTCAGTTGGTGAGAGATCTGGAGAATGTGCTGTCCAGGGCAGCAGTCGAAAATTTTCTGTATCCAGAAAGGCCCGTACACGGCGTGCAACATGCGTTCGTGCATTATGTAGGGTTTCAAAGGATTCGAATGAAGGGAAGAGCCACGGATCGTAACACATCTGAAATGTAAGGTCCACTGTTCAAAGTGCAGTCAATGCGTACAAGAGGTGAGCGAGACATGTAACCAATTGCACCCCTTACCATCAAGCCGTGTGATACGCCAGTATGGCAATGACGAATACACGCTTCCAATGTGCGTTCATCGCGTTGTCGCCAAACACAGATTCGACCATCATGATGCTGTAAACAGAACCTGGATTCATCCGAAAAAATGACGTTTTGCCATTCGCGCACCCAGGTTCGTCGTTGAGTACACCATCGCAGGCGCTCCTGTCTGTGTTGCAGCGTCAAGGGTAACCGCAGCCATGGTCTCCGAGCTGATAGTCCATGCTGCTGCAAACGTCGTCGAACTGTTCGTGCAGATGGTTGTTTTCTTGCAAACGCCCCTATCTGTTGACTCAGGGATCGGGATGTGGCTGCACAATCCGTTACAGCCATGCGGGTAAGATGCCTGTCGTCTCTACTGCTATTGATACGAGGCCGTTGGGATCCAGCACGGCGTTCCGTATTACCCTCCTGAACCCACCGATTCCAAATTCTGCTAACAGTCATTGGATCTCGATCAACGCGAGCAGCAATGTCGCGGTACGATAAACCGCAATCGCGATAGGCTACTATCAAAGTCGAAAAACGTGATGGTACGCATTTCTCCTCCTTACACGAAACATCACAGCAACGTTTCACCAGGCAACGCCGGTCAACCACTGTTTGCGTCTGAGAAATCGGTTGGAAGCTTTCCTCATGTCAGCACGTTATAGATGTCGCCACTGGTGCTAACCTTGTGTGAATGCTCTGAAAAGCTAATCATTTGCATATCACAACACCTTCTTCCTGTCGGTTAAATTTCGCCTTTGTAGCACGTCATCTTCGTGGTGCAGCAATTTTAATGGTCAGTAGTGTATATAGAAAATAAAAGTTGTCCTATGACATTTCTCTGGAGTATTGGTGACGATACCCTTATCTCTGATAAACAATCGCCGTCTAGGACAACATACTGTGTTCGTAAGAAGTCTTCGAGCCACTCACATATTTTTAGACCCATTCCGTATGCTTGTACCTACCTTAATAGTCGGCATTGTGGCCCCGTGTCAAATGCTTTACGGAAACCAAGTAATATGGAATTCGGCTGTTGCCCTTCATCGATAGTTCACAGGGTATCATTTGGGAAAAGTGCAAGCTGAGTTTAACACGAAGGATGCTTTCTAAAACAGTGCTGATCTGAGGGCAGAAGAGTTTCACTATGAAGTAAATTTATTATATTTGAAATGAGAATACTTTCAAGGATTCTGCTGTAAACCGATGTTAAGTGTAGTGAGCTGTAATCTGGCTTGTCCGTTCTTTCACTCTTCTTATAAACAGGAATCACCTGCGCTTTCTTCCAGTCGCTTGGAACTTTGTCCTGGATGGGAGATTCGCGATAAATGCATGCTACGTAAGAGGCCAATGCCGTATATTACTCTTTGTAAAGCCTCTTTGGGATTCCATCAGGCCATGACAACTTATTTGCTTTCAACTTTTTCAGTTGCTTCTTACTATGTGCTCCACACGTGAGTCTTGCGATGGTCAAACGACAGTACGTTTGTAGGACTCTCCTGCGTGAACAACTTAAATGTGAAATTTAAAACTTGAGATTTGTTTTTGCTATCTTTTACTGCCACACCAGACTGATCAGCGAATGACTGGGTAGAAGCCTTAGACCCTCTTAGCAATGTTACGTAGGAGTAGAATTTTCTCGGGCTCTCGATAAGATCTTTTGCTAAGGTATGACGGTGGTAGATGCTGTAAGCTTCGCGCATCGATCTTTTGACAAACGGACGAATTTCCATTAAATTCTGCCTGTCGTCATTTGTGAGTTCTCTTTTGACAGGGAGTGCAATAGCGTTTGCTTCCTCAGTATTTTCCAAATCTACTTGTTAACCCACGGTGGTCTTTCCGTCCTGGATCCACATACTTCTCCAGATTGTGATACACAATGCGTTTAAACTTTGCCCATAATTCCTATACGTCCATCGGAAGAGAACTAAATGACGAACATCTGAATAGAACTAAATGATATCATTTCATTGTGTGCGTGGAATGCTAACAACTGTGTACCTGTCCTTTCTAGTAGAATCATTCTCCAAGCCTGTTTGATTGATTTATTTACCTTAGTAACCAAAGTTGACATGATGACTTCATGGTCACTCACCCCTGTCAGATTCCTGAAATCATTTACGGCATAAATTCCTCTTCTAAATTTACTGTGGTGTTTCTGACTATCTGGGAGGAGACTGAGCAGTGAAACGTGTTACTTTTACACATAAACAAGAACGATCTGTCACACTACTACACTTTAAAACACAGTTTATATGTAATTCATGTCACACAGTCTCATACGGAGCCTACATCCGCTTTCTTTTATATACTGTATATGATAAGATACTGTCATCCTCCTTCCCTTCTGTGTGAGAGGATGAATGAGCAAATGTATTTCTAGTTGCATGCTGGATGGTAGCAGACAAGCCTGTCTGCTGGAGAACAGTAGGACCAACGTCGGAACAGGTAGCTACGCTTTCTAAAAGCGGAGAGGTTTCTATTCTTAGTATGGTCCTGTCCGTCCCTCTTCGTGTTGGTATAGGAAGCTGCCTCTCTGGTCACTTCCGTTTGTATTAGTGAGGCACCACTCAGGTAGGAGCCCAGGTCAGTCGGTCCGTGGCGAGCGTCTGAAGTGGTAAGATCTCCGGCTAAGCGCATGTCTGCTATGTCCGTAGGACAATGGATTTCTTAAGTTCAGCCTAACTGAAAATTTAATCACCTTTATTTCAGGTTTAGCTCAAAATATCTAATGTTATCTTAAATTGCAACGCAGTGTAATTCGAGTGTGAAGTTCAGAATATATTCCGGTAGTTGCTTTGTCACTACTTTGTGAGTAAAGTGGAACCACGTATTGATCAGTAACTCTAACTAAGATCATCAATCTTAAATGCGAATGTGCGTGAGATTATAACGTCTTGTCTTGACAATATTTTTCAATATAGCAACTTTCCTTTATGTGCACCCCATGTGGGGTGTACTTTGTGAGACCAGTACCACGTGCTTATACAATGGTTTGACCCAACAGGTTAATAGTAAGACGATAGTAACCAGTTCGAGGTTTTTCTTTTGTAAATTGCCTTTCGATCTAATTTATTTTAATTATCAAAATTAGTGTGGAGTTAAACTCTTTGTGTAAACTAAGTTGACCACGTGAAGCATGTGGTGTAATCATCAAAGTAGCACTCATCTATTCTTTTCGGGAAGATTTCACAGAGAGTTAGTATGAATTTAGTATATCAGTGTGTGGTAATTACATGACGGACAGGATTGTGCTACGAACGTAACTTCTTTGGGTGAAAATTGAATCGGTTGGTTGTGGTTAATTTCCTCTTGCATATGTTTCAACGTTCTTCGTGTGTTATTTTATGAATGCAGTGTTGTATGCAGTCTCCCAATCTTGGCTCCATAATGATGTGTTCCGTAAGATTACAATCTCACATTTTCACAGTCCTAAATAAGGCACCAGTTTAGTTATGAACCAAGTTTAATATGCTGAAATTTCAATGATCAATGTTAAAATAAATTTCCAAATATAAACTGATTTATTTCTTTTTATTTAAATTCTCTTTTTTATGTATATATCACCGGTTGTCGTATGACTATTAAAAGATTATAATTAATGTTAGTCTGGTTGGGAATTTGGTAAGCTAAACTGGATACCTGGTGAAACAGTTGCGCAGTAATGCAAGGTTAACTTCCCCAGACAGCTCACAGCTTTTAACCCGCTTTTATTGTCTATCAGCACCGCTTTCATAACAAATTAATGCAACAACGTTACAAGTTGAAGTTTCTTTACTCTGAATGCGGTCTGATTTTCTTAAGTGTTCGCGTACTAAGAGGCGGTGCACAACAAAAAACCAATTAGTGGGTTTTAATGGATGAAACTACCGATGTGGGACGGCGTTATGTTGGATATGTAGTTGGTGGTGTTCTAAAACTGGACGGGCCCACGGAAATGTTCTTCCTAGCGTGTGAAGCTCTCGAGAGAGTAAACAACTCGACTACTGCCATAATTTGTGACAGCTCTGTAAAGCTGCTGTAGCCAGAGGGTGCCAACATGGACAACGTTTTGCTGCTAGTAACATGTGGTGCTTCATAAATGGTTAAAGCAGCCAGGGACATCAGATCCTCTACCCCAGTATGGTGTACGTCCCTTGCCTTGCACAAGCTGAGTTGCAGAAGGAGTGCAATCCAATTACTCTCGTGCTGACAAATTAATTTCCTCTTGCTGTGTGAATGCTCCGCTATAGGTGCAGAAATTCAAGTAAAAAGCACCTTCACTGCCCCTCCACCGCAGCCTGTTCTCACACGATGGGACTCTCGGATGAGTGTTACTGCAGTAACGACACCAAAATAAAGACAATCTGTGGTGCGTTGATAGCGATGAATCAAGTTTTGTCAAAACTGAGAAAGAGATCTTTGCAGATACCTTGTCTGGAAACTTAGCATACATCAACTCCAGTTCTTCAGTGGTGTCAAAATCAATCAGACGAAACAGCTGGAACTCAACTGTGTGACGGCCTGCATGTTGTTCAACATGTGCAGAATGAGTTGGGATGAGCTTTTGGTCATGTGGCTGACAAAGTGTACAACTAATTACAAAGTATCCTCCAGCGGAATCCCCTTAATTGTACAATGTGCAAAATTAGCGGCAGCCGTTCTGAGAAAGCCACAAGGTTTGAAGACAGTGAACCAAAGTTGGCTGTAGTTACCTCGCAGCTTTTGAATACGCTCCTGTGACGTTCTGTGACGTGGGGAGGAGATTTCCCAGTTACAAAACTATGCGCAGTGACAACCAAGGTATTTGAAAACGGAAAACCTGAAAATGTACCTTGTGATCCAGTGCAAATCAGCAAAAACGTGTGAA
Organism: Schistocerca serialis cubense; assembly: GCF_023864345.2. Lineage (NCBI taxonomy): Eukaryota > Metazoa > Arthropoda > Insecta > Orthoptera > Acrididae > Schistocerca > Schistocerca serialis. Next base: position 507,287,420 of record NC_064643.1, on the reverse strand, counting down.
CTGATTTCGAATACTTCAAACGAATGGAGGGCAGTAGTAAGAATAATGTTTCATTGTTTAGATGGGTGTTATTGTTATGACTGTAGTTTGTGCTATTTTAGAGACATGCGCGTATTTCAAAAATAAGCGCTGGTTAGTTCCAAACACTTCAAAATGTAAGTACTGTCATCACAATCTGTTCAGAAGTGAATTTTGTATTACATTCTACATTAAAGATTAGACAGTTTTCAAAGAAACGGATATGTCATATCTATTTTATAAATCACATTTATGCCATTTTAGGTCATTTCGCAGATTTTTGTGTCGTGAAAATGCGAACCCTTACTTTGAAACATACGTACGTTGGTCTCCGTAATTCATGTGATTTATTTAAAGTAAGTCACTTCATTTTCACCCAAAAAGATATCCTCTGCAAGGGATTACTAGGTTCTCGCCATTATAGATGGAGTTTCCTCTGCAACCTATCACGATGGTAATCGTATTACCTTCTCTTAATGGATATATCTACACTACTCGGATCCACTTGTAAAAATAAGTAACATGTTTTGATAAGTGACGTCCAGTGTTTCGATAAGTAAGAATATGTGTAGGGAAGGAGAAGGTAAGTCATTACGTCACCTGTGCGAGATAAGCGTGACGTCTCAACTTGTAAGTCTGATTCCGCTCTGGTGCTTCCACTGCATCGGACAATACGGAAATTCCCCTCACGGTGCACTAACAACCACCTACCGCAGCGACGTGTCTCGTTGCTATTGAGATGTGAACGATAAAGCAACACAAATGAAATTTTAATGGCGTCACGGGGAGTTTGGTAGGCACGCGGCAGCGGGGTGGGATGGTTTATTTGCCGGGACCAATTAGTGCGTTACGCAGCTACATTCCAGGCAGCGCTGCGTTGCCACGCACTGCACGCAGGACGGCAGGGGGCTGAAGCAGGTGGGTGGCGTGGCACTGCGCACCAGTGCAGTGACGTACTGTGTGTAGTCGTACGACTCTCCACGCGCTCTTCCGGTGTCGAGACTACGCTGAGGTGTCTGTAAAACTCTGCAAATTGTTAAAAGTCTGTTACAAATTTAAAACTAAAAGATAATAGTATTTTAAATAATTAAGAGCAGTGACTGAAAAATAATTTCTATTCCAGATCCTTTTACGCAACAAAGAAAAACGTATACGCATCTGTACACCAGACTAGATCTAATTTGTTAAGAAAAAAGATATCTTTCAGAAATTGGAGATCTACAACAGATGATTTTTTTTCTGCCTTTGACACGTCACAGCGCACTCGTCTGTGCTTATTGTTTGTTTTAAAAGCTTAAGAAAGCCACCCGTTAACTATTTAATGACCAACCTGTTACCGCAATAATAATATTTTATGTAAGTAGTGAAAAGAGGCGGTAGGAACAATCCGGCAGCCAATATTGACAGTAAACGTTGTACATCTTTCCAGGTAATTGCATCATGTGTGAAAAGATATCATAAAGTAGATCTTGACAAAACTTTAAAATTCTGCATGAACTGGCAAATTGCTTTAAATGTTCAGAAGTGCAAAGTTGGGCACTTAATAGAAAGACGTTTCCTCGTATGATTATATCAGTAGTCGCATTGGAAGCAATCAACTCACACAAATACTTTCGGGTACGATATGTAATATCACGTAGGTACAGTTTTAGGTAAAGCATGTGAGAGACTTCGATTCGTTGCTAGGATACAGGGAAACTAAATCAGTGTAAGAAGGAGGCTACTTTCAGAGGACTCATGAGGCCAATCCGAGAATGTTGCTCAAATATGTAAGCCCCATAGCAAATAGGACTAACTGTGGGTACTAAACCTATACAAAGCACTGCAGCACCACTGGTTAAAAGTTTGTTTGAGCCGTGGGAGAGTATTAATAAAATACTGAAAACCTTCAACCGCCACATTCTTCAGTAAAGGCAAAGACAATCGTACATACAAAGTTACAAGTAACACTCTATAAGAATACGGTGCAGTTCGAGCATTTCGTGAATACAAGATTAGCATAATTACAACGCGAACATAACCTTTTAAACAGTCATTGTTCCGTATAAGAATGGAACTATATGAAATGTAAAGTTATACAATGGAAAGTTATTTCTCCCACGTGGTTTGCGTTGATAGTGGTTTGCAGAGTATAGAGGTGAATTTTATTCTGGACAGGTCCAATCCTTTGACAGTATCACATTGTAGTTAAATAGGGCAATATATCGTCAATTTTTGAAATTTGATCTATTTCGTGAATTAACTACTTCATTGTTTCCTTTATTAACGCTTGGGACCACAACCATTGATTAATAGACTTATTGGTCCCACTGGGGCTGTTTTTGACTTGAACAGAATGTTGCATACTCAACACTTACCAATTTTGACCACAGGGTCAATATCAAGTGTGAATTACACTTGATAATTACTATGTGGTAATTAAAGTTCCATGGAAGATGTTACCTGATGTCTTAATTCACGTCCTATCATCCTGCACATTCTTCTAATCAGTTTCTTAAGGCATATTAATTTCCTTGTGGACTCTACAGAGGACGTCCTCATTTCTTAAGCATCCACATAATTATGAGTGAACTCCACGTCTCAGAAGCTTAATTTCTTTTGTTTCACCACAGCTCAGGGTTCACTTACATTCAATGTCGTACTCCAGACACTGCGAACTAACACCTCTTTACTGACCTTCCCCTGGAAATGCACCATTATTTTCTATACAGTCTCAGAAATTTCTGTCTCAACCTAAGACTTAGTTCTGTTACTGGAAAACTTTTTTTCTCGAGAAGTGTTATCTTTACATGAGTTGGTCTGCCTCTTATATCCGCTTTGTTTTGTTCATAATTTTATTCTATGTTTAAACAGTAGTATATTTCACTCCATCCAGAAGGTGATTCCCTATTGTGATGATAAACTTATTGGTTATCTGATTTCTGCTGATACTCAACACTGCTGTTCGATGTTTAAACGACCGCCAGGGAGCGAAACCGGGCATTGGCCAGAAAACCTCCACTTTCATACTGAGTCTCTTCCTGAGGGAAAGAGCTGGAATGCAGACGTAAGTAATTTATGTGGTTGACGAGAAATGGATCAGGAAAGTTGCATTAATTGGTCATGGCCAGCATCCAGTGCAGTAACATTTTCTAGGGCTACAACCATAGACATAAGATCATCTCTTTTATGATGATTACGTTTTTAGAAGGCACTATCAGTCGACCAGCTGGTTTGGCAGATTAAACTACGATTAGAAACGTGCATTTCACTTATTATTGTAGCCTCAAGTCAACCCATTTTTACGTTTTTCGATGGGATTTCCAGACTAAGTCTGGTGGGGACTCGCAAGTGTTATCACAAGGTAAGTGTTTTGTTTTGCAATTCATTGCATAAAACAGAGACCAAAAGGAGATGCAGACTACCTGCTTGGTAGTGCGTTAGGTGGTGTATCAATATGAAAACACAAACTAGAAACTGCTAGATACGCTGCGCAATGGAGTATTGTTTGGTATTAGCAGACGAGAAGGAATAAAAAGTGAATCCAGAATCACAAGGGTGCTTATGAATATGGTAAAAATGAAGAGGAAGAAGGTGAATGGATGGCAGATTGACAAAGGAAGTTCTTTGCTGGCTTCCAAGCTTCATCGACCAATAAATACAAAATCGGTGATAATAATAATAATGATGATGATGATGACGATAAAGATGGGATGATAATGTCTGTAGGTTTTAACTTCCTCATGGAGTATTATATTCTTGATTTCTGTTTAGTGGCAGTAAGTTCAATAAATTTTGTTAAACAACTTCTGGGGTGGGCAGCCACAGCTCATAGACATTGTGAATAACAATAACAACACTCAACTCTAAATAACGATTCTAATCAGTGTAAAAATAATAACAATTAAAAAGTCGATAATTATGACGTGTCTCCAAAAGCCGCATAGCTGTGTGAAGGTGCTTCATTCGCTGCTACCTATTTCAGGTCAGTATAGACGCATCTTCAGATTTATCTGTCAATAATACAAATCACTGCGTAAAATTTTTTAAATGGTAGAAATTCAGCACCACAGTGTTGTAATTCAACAAAAAACAATGATGAGTAGTCACAATGGCCGTATTTCCATAACTATCGACAACTACGGAAGCTATCCACGTTAAGAGTCAAACAACAATGGAGGGTGGTCATAATACAATGGAGTAGACGCAAAGATGGTTGTCAAAGTGTCAACGTTGTCAGCGAGGAGAAGCTAGTAATGAACAGGACACTGCTGTGAGGAATAAAAAGCGTAAAAATTATCTAACGCATAAATAAAGTACAAAAGTGCCCGGTAATATCATCCAAAATATAACTGGAAGCTACCGTTATGTATAAAGGGATGTAAGGCGAAAGGTTGCCTCTCATGTACCATCACGTGTCATTTCTTGTTACTAGCTCATTGACATACATACCTCTGAAACAGGTAGGCCTTTGGTAATTACAATTTCAATTAATTACAACTCAGTTTGAGTAAGATATCAGATCTCAATAAGAGGGCAATTAAAACAGGTATCCCTGGATTAACAAGGGTTTCAGCTAACCGAGCTTATGAAATAGCTCTTAAATTAATTAAAAGGGAACAGGCAGGCCTTCAATAATAACAGCTTCAGTTACGTAAAATTATCAAATAAAAAACAGGTAAGCCATCAACAATAAGAGCTTCATTTAAGTGAAATTACCAAATAGAAAACAGGAAGGTCTTCAATGATAACAGCTTCAGTTAAGTAAAATTACCAAAACAGAAAACACACATTCGTGTCCGAGACAGGATTCGAACCTGCGACCGTAGAAGCCGCGTGGTTCCAGTCTGAAGCGCCTAGAACCGCTCGGCCACAGGGCCGGCCTAAGTAAAATTACAAAACAGAAAATAGACAGGTCTTCAGTGATAGGAGTTTGAGTTGAGCAAAATTACAAAATGCAAAACAAGCAGACCTTCAATAATAACAGTTGCAGTGGAGTAACATTACCAAACAAGCAGGCGTTCTGAAAACCAAATAGAAAATAAACAGACCTTCGTTAATAACATCTTCGGTTAGGTAAGATTACCAAATAGAAAACAGACAGTCCTTCATGAATAACTGTTTCAGTTAAGTAACCAACAGTTTGAATTTCCGCCTCACAAGGGGTGCACCAAAAGGGTTATGCCCAAGAAGGCTACGACTACACCAGATAGGAAGGCAAAGAAAGGTTACGAGAGGACCGGCCCTTCTGGGCCCTTTTCGCTGGGTGCGGACCGACCATATAAATGTTACACAGCAAGATTAATTACGTGAAAGCAACAATATAGAGCCAAGCGTTATACTCGTGTCATTGCTATATATCGCCGGCCCAACGACGGCGAAAAGCCAGAAAGTAAACTAGGCTGTCAAACCCAATTACATAGCCTCAGAAATTGCGAATTTTGAGACCGAGTCACCTCCTAAGGCAATATAAGTAACAGAGGGGCGACATCTGCAATGCCCAAAAAAACTAGAAACCGGCACCCAGACGTATTACAAGAAAAAGGTACTTATCTGGTGCTCGAAGATGTTTTGCAGGAAGGTCGGCTAAAACCCAACCATCTAGGTACTGCGTGACGAGGGGGTTTCCATCCACAGCACAAAAGAAACAAGTTATTGCTGTGGCTCACGAAATACATTTTAAAATATTCTGTTACCAAAAACCAAGTCCAGTATCGACTCAGGAAAAGCAAACGACAGCTATAATTCAAGGACCAGCTGGTGGTGAACTAGATCAGTCAAGAAATCGCAATGATTGCGGACTCCACGCCCAAGGCGCTTGCGTAAGTGCCTCACACGCCGGGCGGACCTCTCACACCGTCCTCCTACTCGCTCCGTTAAACTCCTTAACACCCTACTCCACAACACGCTCATTCCCCATCAACAGCCTCGAGGGAACATCACAGTGGTCGCAAACCAGAGGGACGCACACGAGAGATCGAGCGAGTGGTTCCAGGAATTCGAAAGGCGTCGCCATCAACCCCGCCACGGCTTAATAATATCCTAGTACAGGACCAAAATTTCGAGAATGGAAGAAATCTGAAAAACAGCTTACCGGATAACACCACCTAAAATACACTGCAAGATCCGGTAGACACCGGTTGTATAAACAAATGAAGTAAAACTTTATTTTCCTTTTAGACACTGTGGTCACCCGCCTTCCAGTGTGCTTCTAGCCTTCACGGGCTGCTTTCACCACATCGACCTGTTAGGAATACGGTGGAAGTACTCGTATTACACAGGATTTTAAGTATTACTTCATTCGTTTTGTAGAACTGGTTTCTACCGGATCTTATAGCCTACAGGGTGTTACCCCGTAATCCATTTTCCAGTTTCTTCCATTCTCGACGTTATGATTCCAAAAGTGAATATTATTTTTTGGATAATGTTTCCCGTCTACTTATAGTACTTTCCCTAGGCGTCAGTAGATTTGTAGGCATTTTATTCCCGTTCGCAGCAAGGTGACATTCATTATTAGAGTTTTACCCCGCATCCTTCTAGGTCTGGCTCATTCAGCAGTCATGCTTTGTACATTTTGGCAAACATCTTTGGGTGCACTCAATTTTAGTATGAAAAGCCACTGTTGTGATTTATCCCTTAACGGGGACAACATCAAGCAAGCCACGACTCCGTAATTGTCCATCCGCGTTATGAAAATATAACCATGGTAAGTACTCGTCACTGTGTGCTGAATGTCAATACCATGCTTCTGTACGTCTACCATTTAAAAAAAATTTAACACAGTTATTTGTATTCTTGGCAGATAAACCTGAAGATGCGTCTGTACTGACGTGAAACCTGTAGTTGCGATTAAAGGACCTTCATACAGCTTTGCGGCTTTTCGAAACACACTATCATTCTTGTTTTTAAACTGTTTTAATTTTCATGACGATCTAAATGGTTGTCGGCTGTTGAGTATTTCTAACGTTATTCATAGTTTTCCTTAAACTTCATCTCACCGTAGAGCTTATCAGTGGGTAACAGGTTCATTATGTTTGACACTAGGGGGCTATAAAGCAATAACGTTTAGAAGTTACGGCACGTGTCGGAGTTTAGATAAACGCAAATTCTCCGGTTTCCCTGTTTCACGAGTTGCTGGCGTGAGCTTCCGGAACCCTAAAAGAAATAATGATTGCCGGCCATCACGCGAGCGTAAGCCACGGCCATGCTGAGGCACGCTGCGCTATCGAACCCTCGACGCGGCGTCCCCAAGCACCCATCCAGCCGAAGAATCTTTGTCATTAACAGCGCCCTGCGCGAGGGGTGGTAAGGCAGAGTGACGCTCCCTCGCTCCTATAGCCTTGTGTCATACTGACCACCAACCTATGCAGATTTCATCAGGAGATGGTTTTTGATACTATAACAACAGCCGTGTTTGCAGACGGAATTACGGGAATCAGGTTCCGTGTATTATACAAACTTATCTTTCTGTTGCCTCAACTGGAATTTGGGGACTAAAATCGAGAAGTCCACATATTTCATTACCGGTGCAGAAGGAGACGAGACAGGTGTTCGTCCTGGATTCCACAACTATGAGGTCGAATTGAAATTCTGGTGCTGTGATGGTGTGTTGTGCGCTGCTAACGTGCTGGCCCCTTCTCGAAGACAATGTCGTAAGCACCTTTGCGGGACTCCAAGACTCAGGTAGCTTCAATCGTGCTGCTGTGCCAAGTCTGTCAGGGCACCAAGTCTATCAAGGCACCACGGCTTCCTAACTCGAATTCGCTGCGGACACCCTAGCGTCCTACGAGGTGTGGCTAGAAAAAAACCGGACTAGTACTGGTGAAACAATAAAGCGAATGCAATAAGGCTGAAAGTCGCGTGGCCTGTCACGAGACTCTTGCTCCGCCTACTGCTCGAGTTTCATCTGCCTCCTGCACTCAGTCTGCCCGTGGCGTCTGTTTTAAGTAGTTGACGTTTTGTCTGTGCGTCGGAAAATGTTGAGTGTACAGAAAGAACAGCGTGTTAACATCAAATTTTGTTTCAAACTAGGAAAATCTGCAAGTGAAACGTTTGTAATGTTACAACAAGTGTACGGCGATGATTGTTTATCGCGAACACAAGTGTTTGAGTGGTTTAAACGATTTAAAGATGGCCGCGAAGACACAAGTGATGACACTCGCACTGACAGACCATTGTCAGCAAAAACTGATGCAAACATTGAAAACATCGGTAAACTTGTTCGACAAGACAACAAGTCAACTCCTGTTAACTCAGACACCGCTCTGATTGTTAAACGGCGATCTTGTCGAACAAGTTTACCGATTTTTTCAATGTTTGCATCAGTTTTTGCTGACAATGGTCTGCCAGTGCGAGTGTCATCACTTGTGTCTTCGCGGCCATCTTTAAATCGTTTAAACCACTCAAACACTTGTGTTCGCGATAAACAATCATCGCCGTACACTTGTTGTAACATTACAAACGTTTCACTTGCAGATTTTCCTAGTTTGAAACAAAATTTGATGTTAACACGCTGTTCTTTCTGTACACTCAACATTTTCCGACGCACAGACAAAACGTCAACTACTTAAAACAGACGCCACGGGCAGACTGAGTGCAGGAGGCAGATGAAACTCGAGCAGTAGGCGGAGCGAGAGTCACGTGACAGGCCACGCGACTTTCAGCCTTATTGCATTCGTTTTATTGTTTCACCAGTACTAGTCCGGTTTTTTTCTAGCCACACCTCGTAGACTGATCTGCTTCCCCTTGTATCGATCGCTTACGCGCTGCCTATTCCTTGCGCCAAAACCCACCAGTCGCGAATCGCAAAATTACGAGCCACTGCGGTCCAATCACGGAGATTCCTCCCAACAGAGAATCCCGAAAATATAGCAGGCCTTTTTCAGTCTCCAACACGGGATAGTGCAGACTTTCACCGCCGATATGTGCGTCCCTGCTACATTTTCTTTTATGGACATTGATCCGTGGCCCAAGATAAATAGGGTTCTATATGCTGAAAATATCAGCAGCTTTTTGTGACAACCAAGCAAATGCAAAGTTTTCCTCCCACTAGTAAAAACAGTCTCTGATTGCATCAGACACGTTATTGAAAGACATGTTATTGAAACACCGTCTAAACCAACAAATAACGGACGTGAGTACTTTAACACTGCAAAGAATCTACGCAAGGCGTTTGTCAAAGGGGGAGTGCATAAACCCCTTTGCACGTGCGGTCAGTGGTTATTAGTGGGTGAAATTTACCTGGAAAGTGATTTGGAAACAGAAACTGGAGGAACTCACCAAATGTGGAACTCTGTCGTCTACTGTGAGTTCCGCTTGTCACAAAATTTTTCTAGGTCGCCACCCATTTTAATTAAAATTGGGATAATTTAATATAAGAACTGAATTAATCATTGAATTGGTAAGCATATCCAACGTATTATTAATAAAAACATCCAAGTGAACATGCGGAATGAGCATGTGGGAAAAATTCAAGTGTAAACGTTAAATCAAATAATTCAGAGTAAGCAGGACCTTAAGCCTCCATAAAAAAATAAGATAATCAAACAAAAGTCTACAAATACAGGACCTGCGATTTACGCATCAGATACTCCAGGTGGGATGTATTAAAAATAATCTACCAGAAGGGGACGGGTTTGTCTGAGAAACAGTCACCACAGATTAACACAGTTTATTAAAACAAAACACCATGTTAAAAACTCACTTCTGTGTCTAGAAATCCTGCACACTCGGCTCGCTAGACAAACAACTCATATTAATGAGTTTTTTTACAATAAGACAAATACAGTACTTAACTATGATAGATGGGTCGCAAGCAAAGGGCGACATACAAAATAATCATTCTTCTTCAAAATAGACGAACACAAGTGTGTGCTACGTAGGGATTACTACTGATAGAGGCTACGATGTGTCGGCTAACGAAGTGGCTAACGTTGAAGCTACTGTCGAAGGGGACCGCCATCAAGTCGGGCGCGGTGCTTATGTCCTCATCACCTAGGGGCCGCTGCTGTCACGTTGTCGTCTTACAAGGGAACCCCTCATCGCACCCCCCTCAGATTTAGTTATAAGCTGGCACAGTGGATAGGCCTTGAAAAACTGAACACAGATCAATCGAGAAAACAGGAAGAAGTTGTGTGGAACTATGAAAAGATAAGCAAAATATACAAACTGAGTAGTCCATGGACAACATAGGCATAAACAGAAAATTAAGTAGCGAGATACTTCAACGCAACGAAATTACGTTGAAAGATGCAGTGATGTGCTAATTCGTCATCTAGCTTCAGAAAAAAATTATTTTGTTGCAGCCAGCAAGCTATACCATAAAGAAGGACCTACAGAGCCTAACATCCTGGAAAACAAAATACTGGTCAAAAGATAAACAAAATTTTTGAGGGTAAATTTTCGTTTAAATAATTATTAGAGAGAACAGGCTGTATTTTTCCAGATCATAATATAAAATAATCCACTAAACAAAGATTATTTTATTACTGGTGCAAGGTCAATCAGAGTTTCACGCAAGCACTACGTATTATTCCAAGAAAAATTTAGTTGAGTTAATAATGAATTATGATTTTATTAAATTTACCACCTGACACTGTCCTGATAGCTCTTGTTTTCTGGAGTCTTTTATAAATCTCCACACATTTATGCCTCTTCAGTAAAGTGCTGTTGTATCATCTTGTTGTTTTAAATACACTCCTGGAAATGGAAAAAAGAACACATTGACGCCGGTGTGTCAGACCCACCATACTTGCTCCGGACACTGCGAGAGGGCTGTACAAGCAATGATCACACGCACGGCACAGCGGACACACCAGGAACCGTGGTGTTGGCCGTCGAATGGCGCTAGCTGCGCAGCATTTGTGCACCGCCGCCGTCAGTGTCAGCCAGTTTGCCGTGGCATACGGAGCTCCATCGCAGTCTTTAACACTGGTAGCATGCCGCGACAGCGTGGACGTGAATCGTATGTGCAGTTGACGGACTTTGAGCGAGGGCGTATAGTGGGCATGCGGGAGGCCGGGTGGACGTACCGCCGAATTGCTCAACACGTGGGGCGTGAGGTCTCCACAGTACATCGATGTTGTCGCCAGTGGTCGGCGGAAGGTGCACGTGCCCGTCGACCTGGGACCGGACCGCAGCGACGCACGGATGCACGCCAAGACCGTAGGATCCTACGCAGTGCCGTAGGGGACCGCACCGCCACTTCCCAGCAAATTAGGGACACTGTTGCTCCTGGGGTATCGGCGAGGACCATTCGCAACCGTCCCCATGAAGCTGGGCTACGGTCCCGCACACCGTTAGGCCGTCTTCCGCTCACGCCCCAACATCGTGCAGCCCGCCTCCAGTGGTGTCGCGACAGGCGTGAATGGAGGGACGAATGGAGACGTGTCGTCTTCAGCGGTGAGAGTCGCTTCTGCCTTGGTGCCAATGATGGTCGTATGCGTGTTTGGCGCCGTGCAGGTGAGCGCCACAATCAGGACTGCATACGACCGAGGCACACAGGGCCAACACCCGGCATCATGGTGTGGGGAGCGATCTCCTACACTGGCCGTACACCACTGGTGATCGTCGAGGGGACACTGAATAGTGTACGGTACATCCAAACCGTCATCGAACCCATCGTTCTACCATTCCTAGACCGGCAAGGGAACTTGCTGTTCCAACAGGACAATGCACGTCCGCATGTATCCCGTGCCACCCAACGTGCTCTAGAAGGTGTAAGTCAACTACCCTGGCCAGCAAGATCTCCGGATCTGTCCCCCATTGAGCGTGTTTGGGACTGGATGAAGCGTCGTCTCACGCGGTCTGCACGTCCAGCACGAACGCTGGTTCAACTGAGGCGCCAGGTGGAAATGGCATGGCAAGCCGTTCCACAGGACTACATCCAGCATCTCTACGATCGTCTCCATGGGAGAATAGCAGCCTGCATTGCTGCGAAAGGTGGATATACACTGTACTAGTGCCGACATTGTGCATGCTCTGTTGCCTGTGTCTATGTGCCTGTGGTTCTGTCAGTGTTATCATGTGATGTATCTGACCCCAGGAATGTGTCAATAAAGTTTCCCCTTCCTGGGACAATGAATTCACGGTGTTCTTATTTCAATTTCCAGGAGTGTATTTTGTGTGCGTTCTCTATAGTATCCGTGACATTTTTATGCTGTTTTCCATCCTTTTCTTGAACATGTTGTGTATATTAATAGTTTCATATCCTGAATGAAGGGATAGATTTAGAGCTTTTACGCTGTTGGGATGTTCCTTCATCTTTTTTTCAAAACAATTACCATAAAACAATTACTTAGTACTCATCAGTATTCAATAGCCTATTAAGCTTTATTTTCTAGTCTTCTTCCCATCCCTTCCTGAATTCAGAAAAGAAAAACCACACATCAAGTATTAACAATGAGCATATATCTGCTGGAAACCCGTAGTAACAGAAGTGCAGGCAAATCAGTACAGTAATATTTTGTAATTTTTTTTTATCCTCATAGCTGCAATGTATGGTGTTATCTTCTCACGATGTGGTCGGAAAGTTTTTGAAAGTTTGCAACTGAGTAAATTTTTTTAGTTCAATCAGGAATATATTTTTAGTGTTTCGTTCACTACAAACTGTGTGACGCACTGCACAGAACAATTTGGTAATCAATAAAGATACTGCAAGACAGCTTTCTTCACTATCGTACATTCTACAATTGCAACGGAGATTTCGCAACAATACATGGGTGGCAGATACAAACTTTGCTTCGTTAAACTCTCACAAATTTCTTTTGACGCGTTAAATATAGTGGTGATTTATCGCAGCTGGACAAACAGTGACCAAGGGTGAATAGTAACTATTGTACGTTCGTTGTCTTATTAATCGCAGAAATAAGGACATCGTCCTTAATATTTCAAATAGAGCTGTGTTATGTTCGAACTCCAGAGAACATATCTTGGAAACCAAAATTTAGTGATACTCCATAGGGCCGTCAACAAAGATACGGGGTGAAAGCGTAAATTCCAGGTCTTGAGATATTCTTGCTGCGAACTGAATAACGCATCACGCCGTGGTTTACGACGCTCAAGTTATCGGGGGGAATATCCGGTAGCAAAATATCAAACACTTGATCACTTGTCTGTTGCCAGGCGGAGGATCTGAATCTGCTGTAGTAGATACAATGTCTACATGAATTATAGTTGTGAAGAATGCCAAAATTCTTCTACAGTATGTTTCTACAGAGAATACATTAACACCAGAAGATGTTGGAAATCACTGTGTGTACCTTGATTCTTTCCGTAAAGCGGAAGCAGTAACGTTGATATACCCAGTTTTCTTTGCGTTATATCAGTAGAAGTAAAACTGCTGTGTCTGCTGCAAAGTTAGTAACTTCAGGATAAACCTTCCGGTCTCGCGAAGCATTTTTACAGATTACGGGTGATGAAGGTGTAACGACTTGGACTGGGTCCAGATGGAAACAGTTGTGCATACGTATCTACCGCCGTTGGTGGATTTTGGTGGCTTTCTCCATGCTTTGCTACCAAGTGACACAATTACTTACCTGTAAAAACTTAATGTACGCAAAAAAAATAAATTTCGACTTGATAAGGGTTCGCCAATGTAAATGTTTTAGTAGAACGTACCTTCAAGGAACATCGGCATACTTCACGGAAAATTTAATCTACATAAGTGGTTGTTTCGTGACACTTCATTTTAATTCTCCCAATATCTGCACTCTACTTCGAGTGATCCTGCGTCGTCTGAAGCGATTATGGAAATCCCGGAAAACCAGAATCAGCGATTTGTCTTTCTTAAATACGGTGAAGTTTACGAGACTAGTGCAGCAGTTGTCTCCCTATTTGGGTTACGAATCTACGTCTTGCCATCCAGACTTGGTTCTGTCGTGGCTTCCTTAAATCGATGTGCCCCGGTCTACTGCGTCTGCAAAGCTTTAGGCTCGTACTGAGGAGGGCGCAAAGAAATATAACCCTAAAGCCGTCCTCAGATGGAATGTGCTCCTCACCGTGATCTGCGAATGCAGCGCACTCCGGAGGCTGTTGTCACCAATATATCGCGCAAATCACGTAGTTTGTCAACAACAATGGACTTGTTGAAACTGATACGTCACTTCTATTCCAACACACATTTCCTCGCTCCTCCATACGTTGGGCGTGTTGTTCGTCTGTAGTATGCATGAATAAAATGTTCAGTATTAACGAACTTGATACAAGACAAAAATGAAAGTTCCAAGTCCAGTCAGAAAGGACACCAGTTTATACAACTTCAATTAAAAATGTTGCGATATAAAATTGCATTTGTCTTCCACATATTGAGAGGCACCCACATGCCTTGCTCATACTGTGGCATCAAGCAGTCAGGCCTGCAAGATGAGTGGTCTGCCAAGCGAGTGGATTCATTCTTATTTATCGAGTAACATGAACTCTAGTACTCACACTCAAGTTACAAGTTATCCTCCTATATGATTAATACGCAACGGAAACACGCATCTGACTACCAGTAATTTACAGAACTCTGACTGTACACTACGCACTGGCAATACCACATTTTCTTTTTGTCTTTTATTTAACGGCTTTTATCGACACGTGGCCACCGCACTGAATATGAATGGCGCACACATTATAAATTCGGGACATTATTACAACATACAATTCGAAGAAAAAGTCACCAATATTTTTTCTTTTCACTATCTTATTTATTCCGATAAATTCTCTAACCTAAACGCACAAATTCTGCAACCTACAACAATAACACATAAGAAATTCCGCCCAGTGGGCATGGCTTTACAATGGTGAATCTCTATATTATGGTCTCGTAATTACTTTAACGCTAAAGTGCACTTTCTGGATAGGATGGTGGATCTTTTATTGTACCTCACACTTCGACTCTCACAATCATTATCACTAAACTTTCCTCCAGACCGAGCGGTACCGAAGGAACAGCATAACCCACTAGTCTTTTGAAACTACCTCGCTACTCTCCCATGCAAACCACACACACCCAAATTACATGACATACACCACACTACAACATGAAATACTACACAGAGAATAGTCACAACATTATCACTTTCAGCTTTCCCACTTCAATTAATATTTATCCCAGTTTCACACGACACTGCCCCACTTTGTAATTCTACTTTCCTGCTGTGAACTCTGGAGATATATGCACGTCTTCCTGTGCAATGCAAGTCAAGTGGCGTTGCTGGATAGACGGCCGACTCACCTTGATTCTCTCTCAGAGTTTAAATCTAGCGTCACACGGAATCATATCACACAATTTAACATTAAGAACATCACACACGCGAGTCCTCAACTGATACCATGGACGAGTACTTCTCTTTATCCTTTGTCTCATACACAGATTGAGACTCACACAGTACTCACCACGTGGAAGTACTCGTCTCTAATTTCAAGTCCTGCACACGCCATTTCTTAAATATTTCAACTTATGGTACACACACTATTTCTTAAATATTTCAACTTATTGTACACACGCTAGTAATTCAGCTTAACTTAAGCACACGGAAGTATTTCAACTTATTGCTACACGTGGTTTCATTGTGACCGTTGGTCACTTCTGAAGATTACTACAATCCCTTTAATATTACCTGCCTGACATTTAATTCTCCCCACAAAAGTTCCTGAAATAGAGAAATTATTATTTCAAACTACTCTTAAATATTCCGCATGCATACCATGTCTCCACTCTTTCATCATTACGAAGCACAACTAAAACAGGTCTTAACGGCACAAGATCCAGCGGCAGAGTGCTGAAACGTGGCCGTTCCCTAGGTCCTCTCGCACCTGTGTCGAGGTGGGGGAAGCACCTTGCTATCGTATTGGTCAGCCACATTTCAGGCGCTCAAAGCTCTGGTAAATTTCATCTCTTTTTTCCCACCAAAGGTGGCCAAAGGATCGTCTCAAAGATGATCATATATCCACATTCACTATCTGCGGTTAGCAGACGACCATACATTCATTCATTTCACAGATCTCACCAAACTGGATGTAGGGATTTATTTTGTGGGAGTGCACATGTGATCAATTAAATAAATTAATTGTCATTCTTTCCCACACTGGTATCCGGCTTCGCTGTATTAATTGAAACTGAGTTATTTCACAAAAAAAATGTGTTGTTCTGACAAAAATAATGAAGTATGTTGTACCTATTTTCAGTGTCGGGCGGTACTGTACCCTTTCAATAGGATAAAAATTTATTTCCTTATTGTCATTTTTAGCACAGCTCTAAGATCTAATTGCGTAGGATTCCGTGGACAGAGTTAACATGAATGTTCTTCTTCTGCTGCTCCAT
The DNA here is from genome assembly GCF_023864345.2 of Schistocerca serialis cubense. Classification (NCBI taxonomy): domain Eukaryota; kingdom Metazoa; phylum Arthropoda; class Insecta; order Orthoptera; family Acrididae; genus Schistocerca; species Schistocerca serialis. Next base: position 507,271,117 of record NC_064643.1, on the reverse strand, counting down.
GTCTTAGGTCAATTAGATTTGGTTAGTTTGAAAAAAAGCTGATGATGATGTTTGGTTTGTGCGGCGCTGAACTGCGCGTTTATCAGAGCCCATACAACTTCCCAGTCTTTACTCAATCCAGTCTCCCCACTTTCATGAGTGAGATGAAACTTCCTGGCAGATTAAAACTGTGTGCCGGACCGAGAATAGAACTCGGGACCTCTGCCTTTCGCGGGCAACTGCTCTACCATCTGAGCTACCCAAACACGACTCACGACCCCTCCTCATAGCTTCAGTTCTGTCAGTACCTCTTCTCCTACCTTCCAAACATCACTGATACAGTGATGATGATAATGAAATGATGAGGAAAACACAAACATCTCCGGGGAAGAAGACCTCCAGCCTGGCCAGGGATGGAACCCGGGACCCCATGATCTACAGGCAAGAACGCTACTCACTAGACCCCGACTTGCAAACTTGAAATAAAAAAGAAAATTGCTACACTTCCAGCCGCATCACGTGCAGATTTATTGTTATTGTTGTTTGTTTGTCACATTACGGTTTAATACCTCAGAAAGCCTTCCATGTGAGATGGCAAAACAGCAACTGGAACAAAGACAAGTTTTAAAATTCCGTTTTCATAGGAAACTGTTTTAGGTATTTATTTACTGTGCCATGTCTAGCGATGGCGGTTAACGTTGAAACAACCAGTTTTACCTGGCAGTCTAAGCCGCTCAAAATAATTGATTTCTAAAATAACGGATTTACTGTTTTTTATTCATATTATTTCTTTTAATTAACATAGAAACCGAACACAGATATTGACTCTCTCAATTTCAAGTATATAGAATCTAAATATTAAATTAAACAGCTAAATTAAAGAAAACTTAATCCGTCCACATGTGGTTGAATACTAAAAAAAAATAGGTATTCTATTATTCTAATTGTTTGAAACTCCGCTTAAAGTTCTTCTGTTGTCGAGTGTCATACCACCATTTGGGAATTAGGGATAGTCAGTGCTAAAGTGTGAAAACTGAGACTGAAGAACTCTGCTTTTCGTGTTAAATTGTCAGCTTTCAAGGGCTACAAGCAGATAAAGGCATATTATGTAAACAGGTAGCAGAAGCAAATGAAGCATTGTACTTCATCCATACGTTACTTCTAAAAATATTTGAAGACTAGGGTTGGCGCCGTTCTGCAATACAACGGATGTCTGGCGACGACAGGGAGAAAGTAACGCATCGACCAGGTTTTGGCACGGTAGCTCAGCGTGCTAAGCCCTCTGTAACAAAAAAACTGAGTGAACGGATCAACGATCAACATGAACGGATGTCATCGGACGTCCGCCACGAACAAATTCAACGAACAATCTAGAACAAAATGAGATTAACAAAGAAGGTGGGGGAAGTCTTGCACACTTCACGTACAGTACACTCGTAGCTCAGGCCACGATGTCAGGTAACAGGGACATCACTGCTTCAGAAACGCTGCACTAATTTTAATGCTATGTGTTTCTTGTTCGTTTCTGTCGCCATTGTTATCAAGATAACACTGATCGATTTTTTCTGTTTTCTACAATAACGAAATATTTCACACCAATGTAAAATTTACAAAAAATTACTCCTTTTTAAAAATGGTTTATTAGAAACGAGAGATTTTAGCGCTGCTACCATGGTTAATCGATATTTCGGTTTTTTACTCGGTTATTAACAAAAAAATCAAAACACGTCATATAACGAAGACCAAATACATACTGAGAAATGTCGGTTATTCAGAACTGAAACACCAGTATCAGTTTTAACCGGCCGGTTTTTCCGATCCCAGCAGTATCACTACAAAATAACTTACCTCGTGGAATGATTGGGTACTTCGTTTAAAATAATTTGTATACAATACGTCACGACAGCGACAGTGCGAATTAGTAAGAATTGACGTTATGTCCATCAAAGTGAGGTAAACTTCCTCACTTGTAAAAGATACACAGCATTTAGGTGTAGATATCAGCATATGTCACACCATATTATTAACAAAATGAAGTGTACAATCCATTAACCAAATATAGTAAGTATCAATACGATTACAAAAATGAATTATTCTCTTGCATAGTGCGTATTCTGCGTCTATGTCTGGTCTGCCCTGACGCAGGAAAGGAAATTCAGTTTTGTGCTAAATTTTAAACGTGCACTTATAGTTTTCTTTTGGCATCTTGATTTCTTATACCGTAGAGCTTATAAAACGCTAGTCATTCCTGACTCCTGAACACGCAGGTCCACCGAAAATATTATTATGAAGCTTCTCTTGTTAACCGCGATTTTACAAAAGCGAAGAGAAAGTAAAGAGTAAAGAGACGCGGTGCTGTAAACTTTAAGCAGAATTCGACAATGGCCGGCCGGAGTGGCCGAGCGGTTCAAGGCGCTACAGTCTGGAACCGCGCGACCGCTACGGTCGCAGGTTCGAACCCTGCCTCGGGCATGGATGTGTGTGATGTCCTTAGGTTAGTTAGGTTTAAGTAGTTCTAAGTTCTAGCGGACTGATGGCCTCAGCAGTTAAGTCCCATAGTGCTCAGAGCCATTTGAACCATTTGAGCCATTCGGCAATGATTCGCCTGAGAGCAAACAAATCACAACAAAATATATTTGCAAAAACTGCTAAAATTGCGACAAATAGACATGATAACTGCTCCTAGAAACGGGACTCAAGATAAATTGAAGTGATGAATAAATAATACATTTTATTGTATGCTAAAAAGTGAATGTTTTGCAAAAAGATTCAAAAATGTTTGGGAGAATGGGGAAGGGTCTCAAAAAAGGGTGGTCCCCATTAAAAACCGGTGATACGGTAAATCTAGGTGTGTGTAACCGGCTTTGTATTTGGCCTGCTTCTGTTAAAATTTGTCTGTGCTCTGCACTGATACCGAGAATGTAATATATGAAGATGTACCACTATCACTACGCGTAGTGGTACAATAAAAATAGTGGCTGACACAGGAAATGGTTTTATTTATATTTCATTACCGGTTACTCTCACGTGATGCCGTGTTCTACGGACGAAATACCTATTAGCCTTGCACAGTATGTCGAGATATGTAAATATAACACAAATCCAAACCGAAACGAAACAACGTTTACTTACAATTTATTACTCGTTGCAAATATTTTAAATGAACAGCCTTTCAATGCCAGTCACACCCATGCACCGAGACACTGGCCCGAGTACTTTGGTAAACGTCAGTGAAGCACGCAAAGCAGCCGGCAGAGGCGCCACAGTCGCCATTAGGGGGACGGAATGCCATCCTCCCCGCAGCACCCGCTACCCAGCACCCTCACCCACTGGGGCAGAAAACAAATGAGCACCGATCAATCACTTGCTGGCGCGAGCGGCCGTGACAGCGGCGTGCCCCATTACACGGCCACCTCGGCTCAGCCGCTGCCTCACTCTACGTCACTTTGTGCCTCGACAGAAGGGAAGTGGGTCAAGAACAGCCGGTTCTTTACAACCCCAGTACAGCCTCCACTCTTCTCAAAGTCCCTAGTACCTGAGTTTTACACGCTCTCCCACTCAAGAGATCTTCTACAAAAAATGTTCTCCAGGTATCCCGAATCTTGCAGGGTCCTTTACCATCATGCCTTTCAATAGTATGGAAAGACAGCCCATGCACGCAGGCAGACTCATCTAATTTTGTTACAACACTCACCCGTGCAAGTACATAGCCCATTCATACGTTGTTACAGGTTATATTTATAGCAGACTACTTTCCACAAAAACTAGATACTGACGGAAATGTGTTTTGAAGTTCCACAGACGACCGTCTCATCAGATATGGCCGGCCAAAGTGGCCGTGCGGTTAAAGGCGCTGCAGTCTGGAACCGCAAGACCGCTACGGTCGCAGGTTCGAATCCTGCCTCGGGCATGGATGTTTGTGATGTCCTTAGGTTAGTTAGGGTTAACTAGTTCTAAGTTCTAGGGGACTAATGACCTCAGCAGTTGAGTCCCATAGTGCTCAGAGCCATTTGAACCATTTGAACCATCAGAGATGGAGTGCCAGTTCGAAATTTGGAAGGAACTTGGCCGTCTTTCTCAAAGGAATCAACGCGGCATTAGCCTTGAGCCATTTAGGGCAACCACAACGACATCAAGGTGACAAATGTAACGGGATATCTCCTACTATAATGTCGGACCCCCTTTTACCGGCTAGCGCAGCAACTCTACTTGGTGTGGACTCAAGAACTCGTTGGAAGTTCCCTGCAGAAATATTGAGCAATGCTGCCTCTATAGCCATTCATAATTGCGAAAGTGTTCCCGGTGCTGGATTTTGTGCACGAACTGATTTCTCGATCACACCCCACAAATGTTCGAGAGGTGGCCAAATCATTGGCTCAGATTGATCAGAATGATCTTCAGACCAACCATAAACAATTGTGGCGTAGTGATATGGGGCATTGTCACCCATAAAAATTCCATCTTTGTATGGGAAGAATGGCTGCAAATGGTCTCAGAGTCGCCGAACATAACCATATCCAGTCAGCGATCGCTTCACTTGGACTAGAGGATCCAGTCCATTCCATGTAAACATAGCCGACACCATTATGGAGCCATCATCAGCTTGCACTGTGCCTTTTTGACAAATTGTGCCCGTGGCTTCTTGTGGTCTGCACGTCACTCATGCGTTACCGTTCGCTCTTACCAACTGAAATCGGGACTCATCTGACCAGGCCACCGTTTTCTACTCATCTGTGGTGCAAACAATATTGGTAACCTTAGGACATAACAGTAGTGCCCGTAGTGCTCCCTGCCGCAGTTGGATAAGCAGCTGCCAGCAGAAAGTCGTATACTCCAAGCTCACTCATTTGTTACATAGTTTAATTCTTTGCGTGTTTTTGGGTACTTGCATTGTTTAATTCATAAATTTCGGGCGTATTATAGTACTTGAGAGTTGTAGCATCGCGTTTTAGTACTTGAATAGTATAAATTCGCGTAGTCGTCTGTTTTTGTTTTGAACGGCCAGTGTCGGTTAGTCACAGCCAGTGTGCTCCCTGCCGCCGTTGGATAAGCAGCTGCCAGCAGAAAGTCGTATACTCCTAGCTCACTCATTTGTTACATAGTTTAATTCTTTATTTCTTTGCGTGTTTTTGGGTACTTGCATTGTTTAAATTCATAACTTTTGGGCGTATTATAGTACTTGAGAGTTGTAGCATCGCGTTTTAGTACCTGAATAGTGTTAATTCGCGTAGTCTCCTTCCGCCGCCAAGCAGTGTGTCAGTAGTGCGCAAGTAGCAGCATTACTGCATTTACTAGGCAATCTTGTATTTTAATACCCGTTTAAATTTTGTGTCGATTTGTTTGTGCTCTCTGTAGATTAGTTCAGACGTTCTTTGCACAACAGTTTTTAGCATGGATAGGGACTGCAACTGCTGTGTTCGGATGCAGGCTGAGTTGGCATCCCTTCGCTCCCAGCTTCAGGTAGTGTTGGCTTTGGTCACACAGCTTGAGGCTGTTGCCAATGGGCATCAATGTGGGGGTCCGGAAGGGGGTTTGTCGGGGACGGCCAGCTCGTCCCGCGCATCCCCCGATCGGACTACGACTGTGGATACTGCCTACATTGAGGCTGATCCCTCACCTGTGGTAGAGTGGGAGGTCATCTCGAGGTGTGGCAGGGGGCGAAAGACATTCCGGAGGGCTGAACGGAAGGCCTCTCCAGTTTGTCTGATGTACCGGTTTCAGGCTCTGTCTCCGGCTGATACTGATGTTCGGCCGGAGATGGCTGCTGGTCTTGTTCCAGAGGCTGCCCCTCAGTCTGCAAGATCCGGGCAGTTGCAGAGGGTGGGCTTACTGGTAGTTGGGAGCTCCAACGTCAGGCGCGTAATGTTGCCCCTTAGGGACATGGCAGCAAGAGAGTGGAAGAAAACCACTCCGTGTGCATACCGGGGGGAGTCATTCCAGATGTGGAAAGGGTCCTTCCGGATGCCAGGAAGGGTACAGGGTGCACCCATCTGCAGGTGGTCGCTCATTTCGGCACCAATGATGTGTGTCGCTATGGATCGGAGGAAATCCTCTCTGGCTTCCGGCGGCTATCTGATTTGGTGAAGACTGCCAGTCTCGCTAGCGGGATGAAAGCAGAGCTCTCCATCTGCAGCATCGTCGACAGGATTGACTGTGAGCCTTTGGTACAGAGCCGAGTGGAGGGTCTGAATCAGAGGCTGAGACGGTTCTGCGATCGTGTGGGCTGCAGATTCCTCGACTTGCGCCATAGGGTGGTCGGGTTTCGGGTTCCGCTGGATAGGTCAGGAGTCCACTACACGCAGCAAGCGGCTACACGGGTAGTAGGGGTCGTGTGGCGTGGACTGGGCGGTTTTTTAGGTTAGATGGCCTCGGGCAAGTACAGAAAGGGCAACAGCCTCAAAGGCTGCAGGGCAAAGTCAGGACATGCGGGGACCAAGCAGCAATCAGTATTGTAATTGTAAACTGTCGAAGCTGCATTGGTAAAGTACCGGAACTTCAAGCGCTGATAGAAAGCACCGAAGCTGAAATCGTTATAGGTACAGAACGCTGGCTGAAGCCAGAGATAAATTCAGACGAAATTTTTACAAAGGCACAGACGATGTTTAGAAAGAATAGATTGCATGCAACAGGTGGTGGCGTGTTTGTCGCTGTTAGTAGTAGTTTATCCTGTAGTGAAGTAGAAGTGGATAGTTCCTGTGAACTATTATGGGTGGAGGTTACACTCAACAACCGAGCTAGGTTAATAATAGGCTCCTTTTACCGACCTCCCGACTCAGCAGCATTAGTTGCAGAACAACTGAGAGAAAATATGGAATACATTGCACATAAATTTTCTCAGCATATTATAGTCTTAGGTGGAGATTTCAATTTACCAGATATGGACTGGGACGCTCAGAAGTTTAGGACGGGTGGTAGGGACAAAGCATCGAGTGACATTATACTGAGTGCACTATCCGAAAATTACCTCGAGCAATTAAACAGAGAACCGACTCGTGGAGATAACATCTTGGACCTACTGATAACAAACAGACCCGAACTTTTCGACTCTGTAAGTGCAGAACAAGGAATCAGTGATCATAAGGCCGTTGCAGCATCCCTGAATATGGAAGTTAATAGGAATATAAAAAAAGGGAGGAAGGTTTATCTGTTTAGCTAGAGTAATGGAAGGCAGATTTCAGACTACCTAACAGTTCAAAACGAACATTTCTGTTTCGACACTGACAATGTTGAGTGTTTATGGAAAAAGTTTAAGGCAATTGTAAAATGCGTTTTAGACAGGTACGTGCCGAGTAAAACTGTGAGGGACGGGAAAAACCCACCGTGGTTCAACAACAAAGTTAGGAAACTACTGCGAAAGCGAAGAGAGCTTCACTCCAAGTTTAAACGCAGCCAAAACCTCTCAGACAAACAGAAGCTAAACGATGTCAAAGTTAGCGTAAGGAGGGCTATGCGCGAAGCGTTCAGTGAATTCGAAAGTAAAATTCTATGTACCGACTTAACAGAAAATCCTAGGAAGTTCTGGTCTTACGTTAAATCAGTAAGTGGCTCGAAACAGCATATCCAGACACTCCGGGATGATGATAGCATTGAAACAGAGGCTGACAAGCGTAAAGCTGAAATACTAAACACCTTTTTCCAAAGGTGTATCACAGAGGAAGACCGCACTGCAGTTCCTTCTCTAAATCCTCGCACAAACGAAAAAATGGCTGACATCGAAATAAGTGTCCAAGGAATAGAAAAGCAACTGGAATCACTCAACAGAGGAAAGTCCACTGGACCTGACGGGATACCAATACGTTTCTACACAGAGTACGCGAAAGAACTTGCCCCCCTTCTGACAGCCGTGTACCGAAAGTCTCTAGAGGAACGGAAGGTTCCAAATGATTGGAAAAGAGCACAGGTAGTCCCAGTCTTCAAGAAGGGTCGTCGAGCAGATGCGCAAAACTATAGACCTATATCTCTTACGTCGATCTGTTGTAGAATTTTAGAACATGTTTTTTGCTCGAGTATCATGTCGTTTTTGGAAACCCAGAATCTACTCTGTAGGAATCAACATAGATTCCGGAAACAGCGATCGTGTGAGACCCAACTCGCTTTATTTGTTCATGATACCCAGAAAATATTAGATACAGGCTCTCAGGTAGATGATATTTTCCTTGACTTCCGGAAGGCATTCGATACAGTTCCGCACTGTCGCCTGATAAACAAAGTAAGAGCCTACGGAATATCAGACCAGCTGTGTGGCTGGATTGAGGAGTTTTTGGCAAACAGAACACAGCATGTAGTTATCAATGGAGAGACGTCTACGGACGTTAAAGTAACCTCTGGCGTGCAACAGGGGAGTGTTATGGGACCATTGCTTTTCACAATATATATAAATGACCTAGTAGATAGTGTCGGAAGTTCCATGCGACTTTTCGCGGATGATGCTGTAGTATACAGAGAAGTTGCAGCATTAGAAAATTGTAGCGATATGCAGGAAGATCTGCAGCGGATAGGCACTTGGTGCAGGGAGTGGCAACTGACCCTTAACATACACAAATTTAATGTATTGCGAATACATAGAAAGAAGGATCCTTTATTGTATGATTATATGATAGCGGAACAAACACTGGTAGCAGTTACTTCTCTAAAATATCTGGGAGTATGCGTGCGGAACGATTTCAAGTCGAATGATCATATAAAATTAATTGTTGGTAAGGCGGGTACCAGGTTGAGATTCATTGGGAGAGTTCTTAGAAAATGTAGTCCATCAACAAAGGAGGTGGCTTACAAAACACTCGTTCGACCTATACTTGAGTATTGCTCAACAGTGTGGGATCCGTACCAGATCGGGTTGACGGAGGAGATAGAGAAGATCCAAAGAAGAGCGGCGCGCTTAGTCACAGGGTTATTTGGTAACCGTGATAGCGTTACGGAGATGTTTAGCAAACTCAAGTGGCAGACTCTGCAAGAGAGACGCTCTGCATCGCGGTGTAGCTTGCTCGCCAGGTTTCGAGAGGGTGCGTTTCTGGATGAGGTATCGAATATATTGCTTCCCCCTACTTATACCTCCCGAGGAGATCACGAATGTAAAATTAGAGAGATTCGAGCGCGCACGGTGGCTTTCAGACAGTCGTTCTTCCCGCGAACCATACGCGACTGGAACCGAAAAGGGAGGTAATGACAGTGGCACGTAAAGTGCCCTCCGCCACACACCGTTGGGTGGCTTGCGGAGTATAAATGTAGATGTAGTGGAAGAATACTAGAGTTAACATTCTTAGAATAAGAAGCTTCAGTCGTAATAATTGTATTAGTATCAAGTAGGACCCACTAATGTATTAGGTGGTGGGTTGCTTATAAATCATGTATTGAAGAATAAATAATTTCTTTACAAAAAAAAAAAGGTGTCCACGAGCCCAGGATAGGCGCTTCGAGCGATGTTGTGATGTTAGCAAAGGCACTCACATCGGTCGTCTGTTGTCATAGCCCATTAACGCCAAATTGCGCCGCACTGTCTTGACCAATACGTTCGTCGTTCGTCTCACATTGATTTCTGCGGATATTTAATGCAGTGTTGCTTGTCTGCTAGCAGTGACAACTCTTCGCAAACACTGTTGCTCTCGGTCGTTGTCCACCGTAAGAAGTAATGCCAGAAATTTGGAATTACCGTCACCCTCTTGACACTGTCGAATTCGGAATATTGAATTCCCTAAGGATTTCCGAAATGGAATGTCTCGTATGTCCAACTCCAACTGCCATTCCGCGTTCAGAGTATGTTAATTCCCGTCGTGGGGGCATAATCAGGCTGAAAACCGGTTCATACAAAGCACCTAAGGACAAATAGCTCCGACAATGCACTGCCTTTTTGTATCTTGTATACGTGATACTAACAGGAGCCGTATACGTGCATAGGCTACGACATGGCTTTTGTCACCCTAGTGTAATTTGAGTCACGGGGCGAAGATGCGAACAGCAGCTCTCCTGAAAGCGAGCACAGTGTCCTACCGTTACCCTACCTCTTTCGGTAGCATAAACAGACTCCTTTTAAAGTGCGTACATCAATCGATGGTCCGTTCCCCGATCTTTTTGGTCGTCTTTTTTTCATTCATCATTTCTCGCACTTGTGGCAATGACTTCCATGTGAAACATGCCAAGTAGCAACGTCCCACTACAACCGACAGAGAGAATCAGTCCAAATTTTTTTTTTTTTTTCACTTGCCGCCCTGATTTTACGACCCACCACCTAAGTGCTTAAGGTGGGTCTATTTTGACCACTTGGCCGCTACGACCGGTGTGCGGACACTGATGTAGTTGATGAAACTCACACCAGTTCCCGCATCCGGTCGCACCGTTGCCCGTGTCCCGCCACGTGGAGGCGGGTCTGTGCTTTTTTTTTTTTTTTTTTTTTTTTTTACTTTGGCAGCTTTCCCAAAACCGATTTAACAAAAATTTTACAAAAATTAATTTTGAATTGGAAGGAGGAAATACAAGGAATAGTTTAGTCTGAAGAGGAGAAAAGACGATAGGAATGGAAGAGATGATAGTCCCACCACCGTAGGGGACTGAGGATGAGCGTCTTGGGATTTATCTTCAAGCCTCTGATCCTCAGTCCCCTAACCTTAGCCTAGGAAGTTCTATTCTATTCTATTTGTGGCGTTTGATATCTCTATTTATGTTCTATCTGGTTACTTGTATACAGGTTTAGAGTGCCGTGGTAGCTGATGGCAATTGCGACGGTGCGCCGACACTGTTTATGTCTAATTTTATACATTAATCTATTGTCAGTTTTAGGTCTACTTATGTAAGTCTATTGCATGTCAGTTGTTTTATATTGAGACTTAGTTTAGTTCTTCCACACTATGGTGTCTGTCTGGGTGCTGCATATAGGTTTATTGTCTGTGTGGTCTTCTGTTCCTGTACTCTTTGTGGCATTCGTCAGAAATTTTGTCTGTTAGTGCGTTCAGTATATCCCAAAGTTCAGGTGTTCTGATCGCGTCGTATATGTGTTCCTCTGTCTGTAAGTGTTGTATCCCAGGTGTGTTCCTGTGCTGTCTGTATTTCCCGCAGAATAGGATTGTGTGTTCGGGGGTTCCCATACCTCCACATGTACACGTTGATGTGTCTCTAAGACTCACGCGATTTAAGTGCGTGGGATAAGGTCCGTGGCCAGTCAAGAAATGTACCATGCCGCGGCTAGGATCGGCATGTTTCATTCTTAATCTTTCCGTTATGTTCGGAAAAAATGTATAGACTCTCCGTCCCTTATCACTTGTGCCCCATTCCTGTTGCCATGTGTCGATTTTCCATTTCTTGAGGTCCCGCTTATTGTTCAGCGGGGAACCAGTCATTATGTTGACCTGGTCTAGTCTACCCATCTTTAACCAGTACAGAGCGGCCCGATATTTGATTGTGATATCTATCGGGAAAATTCCTAGCACGACACACAGTGCTTCAACTGATGTAGTGCCGAAGGCTCCCGATAGTCGCAGAAGGACGCTTCTCTGCCCTCGCCTAACCGCTGTTCTGTTTGTGACGAGGTTGAGTCTGTGCGCCCATGTACTGGCCGCAAAGCTTAGCACTGATTCGAAGAGTGCGCAGTGGTAAGTTCGTGTGACTGACAGAGGAAGTCTGTATTGTCCTGAATTAATCCTTGCCAGTTTATGTAGTAATTTTTCTGCCTTGTTTGTTGTTATTCTGATATGTTCATGGAAGTTCAGCTTCTCATCTATGTATACACCCAAGTAGCGGGTTACCGTCATTCTCTTTATGTTGTTGTTCTGTATTTTAATAGATGGATTGCGTCTGAGTTGCCCTTTGAGCAGTGTGTATGTTGTTTTGTTGCCCGCTATCTTGAGCTTGTTTGTGTTGCACCATTGTGTTATTGTTTGCAGTGTGCCACTCGCCTTCTCCTCTAGCTGGGCTCTTGTATTTGCTGAGATGACCACCAGTAGGTCATCTGCATAGGCGACAGCACTGTCTGTCCTCATATCCTCCTCCAGCAGTTGCAGGAGAGGTTCAAAAATTATGTCCCAGAAGATGGGTCCACAGATCGATCCCTGCGGACATCCCTTGGTAATTTTCCTTATTACCTTCCGGTTGCCCACGCGCCATTCCACTATTCTGTCTCTGCAGTAGTCTAAAAGACTGTTGTATAGGGCTGCGGGTACTTCCATCTGGCGTAACCTCAGAAACAGTGCTGGCCACCACAGGTTGTCAAATGCTCCTGCGATGTCTATCATGATTGCCAAGGAGTATATTTTATCTGTGTTTTGTGTAATTTCTAAAGCTCTGTTTATTGCATCATCGATGCTTTTCCCTTTCCGAAATCCAAACTGGTGGGGATTGTAACCTCCCCACAAAAATTTACAAGACAATATTATTTAAGAATGCCAATGGACATTGCGCTAAGTGTAACCTCTCCACTGAAATTTTAAAGACAGAAATAATAAATGAATAGGAGCCAAACGTAACCTCCCTAGCAATTAAATTTAATGACAATAAAAGTGAGAATCGCGATCTGACTCAAATATAAGTTCTTCATAAAAATTAAAGTCCATTCAGTGATAATGATAATTCAATTAAACCGAAATATCGGTCTTTGGCCCTGTGCAAAAATCAAAATTAAATTCTTACCTCATTGCAACACCTAGTCAAATTTCTGCTCTTGTTGTTGCGCACCGCTTGGAGGAACTGCATGGCAAATAATAATATTCCTTTTTTTTTTTTTTTTTTTTTTTTGTAATCTAATTGAAAACTGAAACTTTTGTTTAGGGGAAGTGGAACGAAATAGTTACTTCAATTAAATGAAAATTTTATGTAAAATTGCTTTTGAAATCAAAGTTATTATTGGGGGCACTTGTTGAAAATTAGTTACAATAATTAAACTTTACATTATCCGATGATTATCTTAATTAACAGTATACCTCATTCAGCATCTTGACCAGTGTTGTCGCCAGACAACATCACGCAATCCCACTGGACTGCTACCACTGACCGACCGCTCTGCATGACGACTACTAGCGTACTGCCCGCCACTGAACAGAGCTACTGCTCGCGACGACCACTGACAGAGTACTGCCCTCAACTAGACAGAGCTACAGACTCGCAACGACTGAGAACCGCTCGCAACACTCGCGCGGTCAAGCGCAGACTCTCTGGTCAGAGATGCTACAATGCCTCGCCATCGCTGCTATGTTACATACGTGTTTCAGGATTCATTCCAAGTAGGGTTCTGTGAGCCTGCAAGCGGTCACACAGTAGCCTCTCTTGGATTTTTGCCATGGTGTTTATGAGGCATATTGGTCTGTAGGATTTCGGATCTGATTGGTCTCTGTCTGTTGATTTTCGTATGATGACTGCATTTGAGGTTTTCCAGACTGTCGGTACACGGCCTAGCCTTAAGGCGTCGTTTAGTAGTTCTGTTAAGTATGGGGTGATCTGTGGTGCTAGCCTCTTAAGCACTTCTGCATGGATCCTGTCGGGTCCAGGTGCTTTTTTATTCTTTAGCTCTCTTATCGCTACCGCAACTTCCTCGTGCGCAAAGGGACAGGTGACGGCGTCGGTGTTATACTGTTCATGAAGTTCTTGTCTGAGTGTGATCTGTTCCTGTGTGTCTGAGTCTGTGGCATCTTCCGGGAGGAGTTTATTCAGCAGATATTGTGCTGTGTTTCTCCATCCCACTGTCATTGTGCCGTCTTCCTGCCGTAGCGTGCTTAATGCCAATGGGGTCTTTATTTTTTCTGTCAGGATCTTGTATTGTTCCCCCCAGATATTCTGTTGTGTGTGTGTGGTCAAGTAGCTCTCCCAATGTTGTTTCCTGGTCTGAAATAATGTCTTTTTGAAGAGTTCTTTGGCTTCCCTATATGCAGCTAGTCTTAGTAGTTTGTCTCTTTGTATCCATGTCCTCTGGTATAGTTTTCGTTTCCTTGTCATGTCACGTTTGAGTCTGGTTAATTCGTCTGACCATGGTGTTTCCCGTTGTTTGCTGTGTGTGTGCGTAGGTATTGCTGTTTCTTGTGCTGTTTGGATGATTTGTGTCAGTTTGTGTGCTCTGTAGTCCACGCTTCCCTGTATGTTGTATATATTCTCATTTTGAACAATTTGTTGTAGTCTGTCCCAATTCGCTCTTTTAAAGTTGAAGTGTGTGGTATTATGTGTGGTGCGATAATTGTTTGTTGTGAGACTTATTTCTATTATGTTGTGATCACTTGTGGTCAGAGAGTCGTGTATGGTCCATCTTTGCAGTCGTCCTAATGTTCTGTCATTCGCCAGAGTGATATCGATTTTGGTGGCAGATCCGCCTGGACCTCTGTATGTAGGTGTAGGTCCGTATTCATTTATAATATGTAGTTGTGTCTCCTGTATGACGTCGTTGACTTTCCGTCCTCTGTCGTCCGTTCTGTCCGAGTGCCATAGTGTGGATTTAGCGTTGATATCTGCACATATAATTAGGTTCTTATTTCTAGAGTACTCAGCAATGTCTTGTATCATATGTAGGTATGGCTCTATGTCGTCACTGTACTGTGCGTATAGTGATGAGACCACCCATGTGTCTCGACCCTTAGTTATTTCTGCTGTGGCCAGATGACTGTTACATAGCTGCGTAATCTTAGTGATATTTAAAGTTTTGTTGAGGACAACTATGGCAGCCTTGTAGTTTCGTCTGTCTGAGATTGTGACAGCGTCCCAGGGTAGGTTAGTTAAGTTTCCCTGGGTTGTCACATAAGGTTCTTGCAGGCAAAGAATATCCGCCTGCAAGTCCAGAGCTACTCGCGGCAGTTCTGCACTAACGAGTGTGCTTCTATTGGCATTAAGTTGTATTATTTTCATGGGTGTTTCACATGAAGGTAGAATTTGTGTCCTGTTTGCGAGTAGCCAAAGTCAGTTCTGCCATGTGCCCTCACTTGGTCCTTGTACACTTGGTGTGGGTTATATGTTTCCCCCCTCCGACTACACGCTAGTATGACTAATTTTTCTAGCTCTGCTGGGTCTGTAGGTATGTTTGCGGTCTTTAAAGTCATTCTGTCAGATTGTTCAGTGGTCGGGAAGCATACATAGCTGCCTAGCGGGTGAAGTAGTCTGGTTAGCAGTCTTTGTGCTGTGATGAAAGTATCCTTATATTCTAGCCTACTTAGTCTTAAGTTTAGTTCTACATTGTTGTAGTCAGCATGCCATGGTGTTTGGCCGACTTTTCTCTTCTGCTCTTTTTCTACATATGGGATGATTCCGCTATATTTATCTCGAAGTGCAGATGTCACCGGTGTGGTGTCTTGTTCCGTCTTCAATGGTGGTGAGGCTGATGAGCTGTTACCTGCGGCTCTTCTTCTTTCACCTTTACGTTTTCTTATGTTTACACTACCTATTGCACTGTCGTCACCTTTCTTTTTGCTATCACTATCTGTACACTCATCGTCACTATCGTGATCACACGTAAGTAGGTTTGTGTCAAGGACTACTACCTTTTTATTATATGTCTCGTTACATCCGGTCATCTGTTGTGTTTCATTATGTTGTTGAGGTGTTATGCGTTGTTGTGTATGATCTGCAGGGTTAATTATCTCTCCAGATACAAAATTCACTGGTTTTATATGTCCTATACATCTTTTTGTATTATACCTTTTTGGTGTGTTGTCATTTATTCTTTCTTCGCTGCTAGCTTTGGCATAGTCAGGTGTTGCGTGAGATTTCTGTGTATTGTCCATTTGTTCGTTTTCCGTGTGTTTGTTTAGGTTTACAGACTTGTCTGTGTTCGTGTTTGTTTGTGTGCTGTTGTTTTGTATTCGATCGGTGTTGCTGTGTGCATTGTATAGCACTTCAAATTCCAGCTCGTCAATTCTCGCCTGCAGTGATTGCTGGTAGCTGACCCAGTATTGCATCTGTTTTTTAAGTTGTTTGGCTATGTTATAATGTATAGCTCCATTAAGTACCATGTCGTCGATGAAGTCCATGGTATTTATATAACTGTCATGTAATGCGTGCATGCCTTGAAGAGATGGGATATCGTCTGTGTGTGTGGGGTGAGTGGGAAGCAGTCCCATCTGCCTGCGCCAGGTTATAGCTCTTTGGTGGTTTCGATTAATGGTCGATGGTGATTTATAGTTCGTTTTTTGCATTCTTGATTGGGGCAGTGTTGGGCTGCTTTCATTCTCCATAATCGAAGCTCTGTAGCAGTCGATCTTGGAGGAATTTATGTGTTTGACATTCAAGACCTCTTCGTCTGGCACACAATTTGCCTCAGATTCTGCAGGGGATGCAGATGTCTTGTTCTGCTAGTTTGCACTGATTTCTTATGTGGCCCTTCCCTTTGCAATTGGAGCACGTGATTTCGGTGTCTTTACACTGCTTTGTGGTGTGTCCAATATCACAGCACAGTCCAAATGTCAGATGAAGGCAAAGAACACCATTTCCAATAGAACTTGCCACTTACATAGATGTGAAACTTCCTGGCAGATTAAAACTGTGTGCCGGATCGAGACTCGAACTCGGGACCTTTGCCTTTCGCAGGGAAGTGCTCTACCATTTGAGCTACCCAAGCACGACTCACGGCCCGTCCTCACAGCTTTATTTTTGCCAGCACCTCGTCTCCTATTTTCCAAACTTCGCAGAAGCTGTCCTGCGAACCTTGCAGTAGTAGCACTCCTGGAAGAAAGGATATTGCGGAGACATGGCGTAGCCACAGCCTGGGCTATTCCAACACACATTTCCTCGCTCCTCCATACGTTGGGCGTGTTGTTCGTCTGTAGTATGCATGAATAAAATGTTCAGTATTAACGAACTTGATACAAGACAAAAATGAAAGTTCCAAGTCCAGTCAGAAAGGACACCAGTTTATACAACTTCAATTAAAAATGTTGCGATATAAAATTGCATTTGTCTTCCACATATTGAGAGGCACCCACATGCCTTGCTCATACTGTGGCATCAAGCAGTCAGGCCTGCAAGATGAGTGGTCTGCCAAGCGAGTGGATTCATTCTTATTTATCGAGTAACATGAACTCTAGTACTCACACTCAAGTTACAAGTTATCCTCCTATATGATTAATACGCAACGGAAACACGCATCTGACTACCAGTAATTTACAGAACTCTGACTGTACACTACGCACTGGCAATACCACATTTTCTTTTTGTCTTTTATTTAACGGCTTTTATCGACACGTGGCCACCGCACTGAATATGAATGGCGCACACATTATAAATTCGGGACATTATTACAACATACAATTCGAAGAAAAAGTCACCAATATTTTTTCTTTTCACTATCTTATTTATTCCGATAAATTCTCTAACCTAAACGCACAAATTCTGCAACCTACAACAATAACACATAAGAAATTCCGCCCAGTGGGCATGGCTTTACAATGGTGAATCTCTATATTATGGTCTCGTAATTACTTTAACGCTACAGTGCACTTTCTGGATAGGATGGTGGATCTTTTATTGTACCTCACACTTCGACTCTCACAATCATTATCACTAAACTTTCCTCCAGACCGAGCGGTACCGAAGGAACAGCATAACCCACTAGTCTTTTGAAACTACCTCGCTACTCTCCCATGCAAACCACACACACCCAAATTACATGACATACACCACACTACAACATGAAATACTACACAGAGAATAGTCACAACATTATCACTTTCAGCTTTCCCACTTCAATTAATATTTATCCCAGTTTCACACGACACTGCCCCACTTTGTAATTCTACTTTCCTGCTGTGAACTCTGGAGATATATGCACGTCTTCCTGTGCAATGCAAGCCAAGTGGCGTTGCTGGATAGACGGCCGACTCACCTTGATTCTCTCTCAGAGTTTAAATCTAGCGTCACACGGAATCATATCACACAATTTAACATTAAGAACATCACACACGCGAGTCCTCAACTGATACCATGGACGAGTACTTCTCTTTATCCTTTGTCTCATACACAGATTGAGACTCACACAGTACTCACCACGTGGAAGTACTCGTCTCTAATTTCAAGTCCTGCACACGCCATTTCTTAAATATTTCAACTTATGGTACACACACTATTTCTTAAATATTTCAACTTATTGTACACACGCTAGTAATTCAGCTTAACTTAAGCACACGGAAGTATTTCAACTTATTGCTACACGTGGTTTCATTGTGACCGTTGGTCACTTCTGAAGATTACTACAATCCCTTTAATATTACCTGCCTGACATTTAATTCTCCCCACAAAAGTTCCTGAAATAGAGAAATTATTATTTCAAACTACTCTTAAATATTCCGCATGCATACCATGTCTCCACTCTTTCATCATTACGAAGCACAACTAAAACAGGTCTTAACGGCACAAGATCCAGCGGCAGAGTGCTGAAACGTGGCCGTTCCCTAGGTCCTCTCGCACCTGTGTCGAGGTGGGGGAAGCACCTTGCTATCGTATTGGTCAGCCACATTTCAGGCGCTCAAAGCTCTGGTAAATTTCATCTCTTTTTTCCCACCAAAGGTGGCCAAAGGATCGTCTCAAAGATGATCATATATCCACATTCACTATCTGCGGTTAGCAGACGACCATACATTCATTCATTTCAAAGATCTCACCAAACTGGATGTAGGGATTTATTTTGTGGGAGTGCACATGTGATCAATTAAATAAATTAATTGTCATTCTTTCCCACACTGGTATCCGGCTTCGCTGTATTAATTGAAACTGAGTTATTTCACAAAAAAAATGTGTTGTTCTGACAAAAATAATGAAGTATGTTGTACCTATTTTCAGTGTCGGGCGGTACTGTACCCTTTCAATAGGATAAAAATTTATTTCCTTATTGTCATTTTTAGCACAGCTCTAAGATCTAATTGCGTAGGATTCCGTGGACAGAGTTAACATGAATGTTCTTCTTCTGCTGCTCCATGTCTTAGGTCAATTAGATTTGGTTAGTTTGAAAAAAAGCTGATGATGATGTTTGGTTTGTGCGGCGCTGAACTGCGCGTTTATCAGAGCCCATACAACTTCCCAGTCTTTACTCAATCCAGTCTCCCCACTTTCATGAGTGAGATGAAACTTCCTGGCAGATTAAAACTGTGTGCCGGACCGAGAATAGAACTCGGGACCTCTGCCTTTCGCGGGCAACTGCTCTACCATCTGAGCTACCCAAACACGACTCACGACCCCTCCTCATAGCTTCAGTTCTGTCAGTACCTCTTCTCCTACCTTCCAAACATCACTGATACAGTGATGATGATAATGAAATGATGAGGAAAACACAAACATCTCCGGGGAAGAAGACCTCCAGCCTGGCCAGGGATGGAACCCGGGACCCCATGATCTACAGGCAAGAACGCTACTCACTAGACCCCGACTTGCAAACTTGAAATAAAAAAGAAAATTGCTACACTTCCAGCCGCATCACGTGCAGATTTATTGTTATTGTTGTTTGTTTGTCACATTACGGTTTAATACCTCAGAAAGCCTTCCATGTGAGATGGCAAAACAGCAACTGGAACAAAGACAAGTTTTAAAATTCCGTTTTCATAGGAAACTGTTTTAGGTATTTATTTACTGTGCCATGTCTAGCGATGGCGGTTAACGTTGAAACAACCAGTTTTACCTGGCAGTCTAAGCCGCTCAAAATAATTGATTTCTAAAATAACGGATTTACTGTTTTTTATTCATATTATTTCTTTTAATTAACATAGAAACCGAACACAGATATTGACTCTCTCAATTTCAAGTATATAGAATCTAAATATTAAATTAAACAGCTAAATTAAAGAAAACTTAATCCGTCCACATGTGGTTGAATACTAAAAAAAAATAGGTATTCTATTATTCTAATTGTTTGAAACTCCGCTTAAAGTTCTTCTGTTGTCGAGTGTCATACCACCATTTGGGAATTAGGGATAGTCAGTGCTAAAGTGTGAAAACTGAGACTGAAGAACTCTGCTTTTCGTGTTAAATTGTCAGCTTTCAAGGGCTACAAGCAGATAAAGGCATATTATGTAAACAGGTAGCAGAAGCAAATGAAGCATTGTACTTCATCCATACGTTACTTCTAAAAATATTTGAAGACTAGGGTTGGCGCCGTTCTGCAATACAACGGATGTCTGGCGACGACAGGGAGAAAGTAACGCATCGACCAGGTTTTGGCACGGTAGCTCAGCGTGCTAAGCCCTCTGTAACAAAAAAACTGAGTGAACGGATCAACGATCAACATGAACGGATGTCATCGGACGTCCGCCACGAACAAATTCAACGAACAATCTAGAACAAAATGAGATTAACAAAGAAGGTGGGGGAAGTCTTGCACACTTCACGTACAGTACACTCGTAGCTCAGGCCACGATGTCAGGTAACAGGGACATCACTGCTTCAGAAACGCTGCACTAATTTTAATGCTATGTGTTTCTTGTTCGTTTCTGTCGCCATTGTTATCAAGATAACACTGATCGATTTTTTCTGTTTTCTACAATAACGAAATATTTCACACCAATGTAAAATTTACAAAAAATTACTCCTTTTTAAAAATGGTTTATTAGAAACGAGAGATTTTAGCGCTGCTACCATGGTTAATCGATATTTCGGTTTTTTACTCGGTTATTAACAAAAAAATCAAAACACGTCATATAACGAAGACCAAATACATACTGAGAAATGTCGGTTATTCAGAACTGAAACACCAGTATCAGTTTTAACCGGCCGGTTTTTCCGATCCCAGCAGTATCACTACAAAATAACTTACCTCGTGGAATGATTGGGTACTTCGTTTAAAATAATTTGTATACAATACGTCACGACAGCGACAGTGCGAATTAGTAAGAATTGATGTTATGTCCATCAAAGTGAGGTAAACTTCCTCACTTGTAAAAGATACACAGCATTTAGGTGTAGATATCAGCATATGTCACACCATATTATTAACAAAATGAAGTGTACAATCCATTAACCAAATATAGTAAGTATCAATACGATTACAAAAATGAATTATTCTCTTGCATAGTGCGTATTCTGCGTCTATGTCTGGTCTGCCCTGACGCAGGAAAGGAAATTCAGTTTTGTGCTAAATTTTAAACGTGCACTTATAGTTTTCTTTTGGCATCTTGATTTCTTATACCGTAGAGCTTATAAAACGCTAGTCATTCCTGACTCCTGAACACGCAGGTCCACCGAAAATATTATTATGAAGCTTCTCTTGTTAACCGCGATTTTACAAAAGCGAAGAGAAAGTAAAGAGTAAAGAGACGCGGTGCTGTAAACTTTAAGCAGAATTCGACAATGGCCGGCCGGAGTGGCCGAGCGGTTCAAGGCGCTACAGTCTGGAACCGCGCGACCGCTACGGTCGCAGGTTCGAACCCTGCCTCGGGCATGGATGTGTGTGATGTCCTTAGGTTAGTTAGGTTTAAGTAGTTCTAAGTTCTAGCGGACTGATGGCCTCAGCAGTTAAGTCCCATAGTGCTCAGAGCCATTTGAACCATTTGAGCCATTCGGCAATGATTCGCCTGAGAGCAAACAAATCACAACAAAATATATTTGCAAAAACTGCTAAAATTGCGACAAATAGACATGATAACTGCTCCTAGAAACGGGACTCAAGATAAATTGAAGTGATGAATAAATAATACATTTTATTGTATGCTAAAAAGTGAATGTTTTGCAAAAAGATTCAAAAATGTTTGGGAGAATGGGGAAGGGTCTCAAAAAAGGGTGGTGATACGGTAAATCTAGGTGTGTGTAACCGGCTTTGTATTTGGCCTGCTTCTGTTAAAATTTGTCTGTGCTCTGCACTGATACCGAGAATGTAATATATGAAGATGTACCACTATCACTACGCGTAGTGGTACAATAAAAATAGTGGCTGACACAGGAAATGGTTTTATTTATATTTCATTACCGGTTACTCTCACGTGATGCCGTGTTCTACGGACGAAATACCTATTAGCCTTGCACAGTATGTCGAGATATGTAAATATAACACAAATCCAAACCGAAACGAAACAACGTTTACTTACAATTTATTACTCGTTGCAAATATTTTAAATGAACAGCCTTTCAATGCCAGTCACACCCATGCACCGAGACACTGGCCCGAGTACTTTGGTAAACGTCAGTGAAGCACGCAAAGCAGCCGGCAGAGGCGCCACAGTCGCCATTAGGGGGACGGAATGCCATCCTCCCCGCAGCACCCGCTACCCAGCACCCTCACCCACTGGGGCAGAAAACAAATGAGCACCGATCAATCACTTGCTGGCGCGAGCGGCCGTGACAGCGGCGTGCCCCATTACACGGCCACCTCGGCTCAGCCGCTGCCTCACTCTACGTCACTTTGTGCCTCGACAGAAGGGAAGTGGGTCAAGAACAGCCGGTTCTTTACAACCCCAGTACAGCCTCCACTCTTCTCAAAGTCCCTAGTACCTGAGTTTTACACGCTCTCCCACTCAAGAGATCTTCTACAAAAAATGTTCTCCAGGTATCCCGAATCTTGCAGGGTCCTTTACCATCATGCCTTTCAATAGTATGGAAAGACAGCCCATGCACGCAGGCAGACTCATCTAATTTTGTTACAACACTCACCCGTGCAAGTACATAGCCCATTCATACGTTGTTACAGGTTATATTTATAGCAGACTACTTTCCACAAAAGCTAGATACTGACGGAAATGTGTTTTGAAGTTCCACAGACGACCGTCTCATCAGATATGGCCGGCCGAAGTGGCCGTGCGGTTAAAGGCGCTGCAGTCTGGAACCGCAAGACCGCTACGGTCGCAGGTTCGAATCCTGCCTCGGGCATGGATGTTTGTGATGTCCTTAGGTTAGTTAGGGTTAACTAGTTCTAAGTTCTAGGGGACTAATGACCTCAGCAGTTGAGTCCCATAGTGCTCAGAGCCATTTGAACCATTTGAACCATCAGAGATGGAGTGCCAGTTCGAAATTTGGAAGGAACTTGGCCGTCTTTCTCAAAGGAATCAACGCGGCATTAGCCTTGAGCCATTTAGGGCAACCACAACGACATCAAGGTGACAAATGTAACGGGATATCTCCTACTATAATGTCGGACCCCCTTTTACCGGCTAGCGCAGCAACTCTACTTGGTGTGGACTCAAGAACTCGTTGGAAGTTCCCTGCAGAAATATTGAGCAATGCTGCCTCTATAGCCATTCATAATTGCGAAAGTGTTCCCGGTGCTGGATTTTGTGCACGAACTGATTTCTCGATCACACCCCACAAATGTTCGAGAGGTGGCCAAATCATTGGCTCAGATTGATCAGAATGATCTTCAGACCAACCATAAACAATTGTGGCGTAGTGATATGGGGCATTGTCACCCATAAAAATTCCATCTTTGTATGGGAAGAATGGCTGCAAATGGTCTCAGAGTCGCCGAACATAACCATATCCAGTCAGCGATCGCTTCACTTGGACTAGAGGATCCAGTCCATTCCATGTAAACATAGCCGACACCATTATGGAGCCATCATCAGCTTGCACTGTGCCTTTTTGACAAATTGTGCCCATGGCTTCTTGTGGTCTGCACGTCACTCATGCGTTACCGTTCGCTCTTACCAACTGAAATCGGGACTCATCTGACCAGGCCACCGTTTTCTACTCATCTGTGGTGCAAACAATATTGGTAACCTTAGGACATAACAGTAGTGCCCGTAGTGCTCCCTGCCGCAGTTGGATAAGCAGCTGCCAGCAGAAAGTCGTATACTCCAAGCTCACTCATTTGTTACATAGTTTAATTCTTTGCGTGTTTTTGGGTACTTGCATTGTTTAATTCATAAATGTCGGGCGTATTATAGTACTTGAGAGTTGTAGCATCGCGTTTTAGTACTTGAATAGTATAAATTCGCGTAGTCGTCTGTTTTTGTTTTGAACGGCCAGTGTCGGTTAGTCACAGCCAGTGTGCTCCCTGCCGCCGTTGGATAAGCAGCTGCCAGCAGAAAGTCGTATACTCCTAGCTCACTCATTTGTTACATAGTTTAATTCTTTATTTCTTTGCGTGTTTTTGGGTACTTGCATTGTTTAAATTCATAACTTTTGGGCGTATTATAGTACTTGAGAGTTGTAGCATCGCGTTTTAGTACCTGAATAGTGTTAATTCGCGTAGTCTCCTTCCGCCGCCAAGCAGTGTGTCAGTAGTGCGCAAGTAGCAGCATTACTGCATTTACTAGGCAATCTTGTATTTTAATACCCGTTTAAATTTTGTGTCGATTTGTTTGTGCTCTCTGTAGATTAGTTCAGACGTTCTTTGCACAACAGTTTTTAGCATGGATAGGGACTGCAACTGCTGTGTTCGGATGCAGGCTGAGTTGGCATCCCTTCGCTCCCAGCTTCAGGTAGTGTTGGCTTTGGTCACACAGCTTGAGGCTGTTGCCAATGGGCATCAATGTGGGGGTCCGGAAGGGGGTTTGTCGGGGACGGCCAGCTCGTCCCGCGCATCCCCCGATCGGACTACGACTGTGGATACTGCCTACATTGAGGCTGATCCCTCACCTGTGGTAGAGTGGGAGGTCATCTCGAGGTGTGGCAGGGGGCGAAAGACATTCCGGAGGGCTGAACGGAAGGCCTCTCCAGTTTGTCTGATGTACCGGTTTCAGGCTCTGTCTCCGGCTGATACTGATGTTCGGCCGGAGATGGCTGCTGGTCTTGTTCCAGAGGCTGCCCCTCAGTCTGCAAGATCCGGGCAGTTGCAGAGGGTGGGCTTACTGGTAGTTGGGAGCTCCAACGTCAGGCGCGTAATGTTGCCCCTTAGGGACATGGCAGCAAGAGAGTGGAAGAAAACCACTCCGTGTGCATACCGGGGGGAGTCATTCCAGATGTGGAAAGGGTCCTTCCGGATGCCAGGAAGGGTACAGGGTGCACCCATCTGCAGGTGGTCGCTCATTTCGGCACCAATGATGTGTGTCGCTATGGATCGGAGGAAATCCTCTCTGGCTTCCGGCGGCTATCTGATTTGGTGAAGACTGCCAGTCTCGCTAGCGGGATGAAAGCAGAGCTCTCCATCTGCAGCATCGTCGACAGGATTGACTGCGAGCCTTTGGTACAGAGCCGAGTGGAGGGTCTGAATCAGAGGCTGAGACGGTTCTGCGATCGTGTGGGCTGCAGATTCCTCGACTTGCGCCATAGGGTGGTCGGGTTTCGGGTTCCGCTGGATAGGTCAGGAGTCCACTACACGCAGCAAGCGGCTACACGGGTAGTAGGGGTCGTGTGGCGTGGACTGGGCGGTTTTTTAGGTTAGATGGCCTCGGGCAAGTACAGAAAGGGCAACAGCCTCAAAGGCTGCAGGGCAAAGTCAGGACATGCGGGGACCAAGCAGCAATCAGTATTGTAATTGTAAACTGTCGAAGCTGCATTGGTAAAGTACCGGAACTTCAAGCGCTGATAGAAAGCACCGAAGCTGAAATCGTTATAGGTACAGAACGCTGGCTGAAGCCAGAGATAAATTCAGACGAAATTTTTACAAAGGCACAGACGATGTTTAGAAAGAATAGATTGCATGCAACAGGTGGTGGCGTGTTTGTCGCTGTTAGTAGTAGTTTATCCTGTAGTGAAGTAGAAGTGGATAGTTCCTGTGAACTATTATGGGTGGAGGTTACACTCAACAACCGAGCTAGGTTAATAATAGGCTCCTTTTACCGACCTCCCGACTCAGCAGCATTAGTTGCAGAACAACTGAGAGAAAATATGGAATACATTGCACATAAATTTTCTCAGCATATTATAGTCTTAGGTGGAGATTTCAATTTACCAGATATGGACTGGGACGCTCAGAAGTTTAGGACGGGTGGTAGGGACAAAGCATCGAGTGACATTATACTGAGTGCACTATCCGAAAATTACCTCGAGCAATTAAACAGAGAACCGACTCGTGGAGATAACATCTTGGACCTACTGATAACAAACAGACCCGAACTTTTCGACTCTGTAAGTGCAGAACAAGGAATCAGTGATCATAAGGCCGTTGCAGCATCCCTGAATATGGAAGTTAATAGGAATATAAAAAAAGGGAGGAAGGTTTATCTGTTTAGCTAGAGTAATGGAAGGCAGATTTCAGACTACCTAACAGTTCAAAACGAACATTTCTGTTCCGACACTGACAATGTTGAGTGTTTATGGAAAAAGTTTAAGGCAATTGTAAAATGCGTTTTAGACAGGTACGTGCCGAGTAAAACTGTGAGGGACGGGAAAAACCCACCGTGGTTCAACAACAAAGTTAGGAAACTACTGCGAAAGCGAAGAGAGCTTCACTCCAAGTTTAAACGCAGCCAAAACCTCTCAGACAAACAGAAGCTAAACGATGTCAAAGTTAGCGTAAGGAGGGCTATGCGCGAAGCGTTCAGTGAATTCGAAAGTAAAATTCTATGTACCGACTTAACAGAAAATCCTAGGAAGTTCTGGTCTTACGTTAAATCAGTAAGTGGCTCGAAACAGCATATCCAGACACTCCGGGATGATGATAGCATTGAAACAGAGGCTGACAAGCGTAAAGCTGAAATACTAAACACCTTTTTCCAAAGGTGTATCACAGAGGAAGACCGCACTGCAGTTCCTTCTCTAAATCCTCGCACAAACGAAAAAATGGCTGACATCGAAATAAGTGTCCAAGGAATAGAAAAGCAACTGGAATCACTCAACAGAGGAAAGTCCACTGGACCTGACGGGATACCAATACGTTTCTACACAGAGTACGCGAAAGAACTTGCCCCCCTTCTGACAGCCGTGTACCGAAAGTCTCTAGAGGAACGGAAGGTTCCAAATGATTGGAAAAGAGCACAGGTAGTCCCAGTCTTCAAGAAGGGTCGTCGAGCAGATGCGCAAAACTATAGACCTATATCTCTTACGTCGATCTGTTGTAGAATTTTAGAACATGTTTTTTGCTCGAGTATCATGTCGTTTTTGGAAACCCAGAATCTACTCTGTAGGAATCAACATAGATTCCGGAAACAGCGATCGTGTGAGACCCAACTCGCTTTATTTGTTCATGATACCCAGAAAATATTAGATACAGGCTCTCAGGTAGATGATATTTTCCTTGACTTCCGGAAGGCATTCGATACAGTTCCGCACTGTCGCCTGATAAACAAAGTAAGAGCCTACGGAATATCAGACCAGCTGTGTGGCTGGATTGAGGAGTTTTTGGCAAACAGAACACAGCATGTAGTTATCAATGGAGAGACGTCTACGGACGTTAAAGTAACCTCTGGCGTGCAACAGGGGAGTGTTATGGGACCATTGCTTTTCACAATATATATAAATGACCTAGTAGATAGTGTCGGAAGTTCCATGCGACTTTTCGCGGATGATGCTGTAGTATACAGAGAAGTTGCAGCATTAGAAAATTGTAGCGATATGCAGGAAGATCTGCAGCGGATAGGCACTTGGTGCAGGGAGTGGCAACTGACCCTTAACATACACAAATTTAATGTATTGCGAATACATAGAAAGAAGGATCCTTTATTGTATGATTATATGATAGCGGAACAAACACTGGTAGCAGTTACTTCTCTAAAATATCTGGGAGTATGCGTGCGGAACGATTTCAAGTCGAATGATCATATAAAATTAATTGTTGGTAAGGCGGGTACCAGGTTGAGATTCATTGGGAGAGTTCTTAGAAAATGTAGTCCATCAACAAAGGAGGTGGCTTACAAAACACTCGTTCGACCTATACTTGAGTATTGCTCAACAGTGTGGGATCCGTACCAGATCGGGTTGACGGAGGAGATAGAGAAGATCCAAAGAAGAGCGGCGCGCTTAGTCACAGGGTTATTTGGTAACCGTGATAGCGTTACGGAGATGTTTAGCAAACTCAAGTGGCAGACTCTGCAAGAGAGACGCTCTGCATCGCGGTGTAGCTTGCTCGCCAGGTTTCGAGAGGGTGCGTTTCTGGATGAGGTATCGAATATATTGCTTCCCCCTACTTATACCTCCCGAGGAGATCACGAATGTAAAATTAGAGAGATTCGAGCGCGCACGGTGGCTTTCAGACAGTCGTTCTTCCCGCGAACCATACGCGACTGGAACCGAAAAGGGAGGTAATGACAGTGGCACGTAAAGTGCCCTCCGCCACACACCGTTGGGTGGCTTGCGGAGTATAAATGTAGATGTAGTGGAAGAATACTAGAGTTAACATTCTTAGAATAAGAAGCTTCAGTCGTAATAATTGTATTAGTATCAAGTAGGACCCACTAATGTATTAGGTGGTGGGTTGCTTATAAATCATGTATTGAAGAATAAATAATTTCTTTACAAAAAAAAAAAGGTGTCCACGAGCCCAGGATAGGCGCTTCGAGCGATGTTGTGATGTTAGCAAAGGCACTCACATCGGTCGTCTGTTGTCATAGCCCATTAACGCCAAATTGCGCCGCACTGTCTTGACCAATACGTTCGTCGTTCGTCTCACATTGATTTCTGCGGATATTTAATGCAGTGTTGCTTGTCTGCTAGCAGTGACAACTCTTCGCAAACACTGTTGCTCTCGGTCGTTAAGTGAAGACCGTCGGCCACTGCGTTGTCCACCGTAAGAAGTAATGCCAGAAATTTGGAATTACCGTCACCCTCTTGACACTGTCGAATTCGGAATATTGAATTCCCTAAGGATTTCCGAAATGGAATGTCTCGTATGTCCAACTCCAACTGCCATTCCGCGTTCAGAGTATGTTAATTCCCGTCGTGGGGGCATAATCAGGCTGAAAACCGGTTCATACAAAGCACCTAAGGACAAATAGCTCCGACAATGCACTGCCTTTTTGTATCTTGTATACGTGATACTAACAGGAGCCGTATACGTGCATAGGCTACGACATGGCTTTTGTCACCCTAGTGTAATTTGAGTCACGGGGCGAAGATGCGAACAGCAGCTCTCCTGAATGCGAGCACAGTGTCCTACCGTTACCCTACCTCTTTCGGTAGCATAAACAGACTCCTTTTAAAGTGCGTACATCAATCGATGGTCCGTTCCCCGATCTTTTTGGTCGTCTTTTTTTCATTCATCATTTCTCGCACTTGTGGCAATGACTTCCATGTGAAACATGCCAAGTAGCAACGTCCCACTACAACCGACAGAGAGAATCAGTCCAAATTTTTTTTTTTTTTTTTCACTTGCCGCCCTGATTTTACGACCCACCACCTAAGTGCTTAAGGTGGGTCTATTTTGACCACTTGGCCGCTACGACCGGTGTGCGGACACTGATGTAGTTGATGAAACTCACACCAGTTCCCGCATCCGGTCGCACCGTTGCCCGTGTCCCGCCACGTGGAGGCGGGTCTGTGCTTTTTTTTTTTTTTTTTTTTTTTTTTTTTTACTTTGGCAGCTTTCCCAAAACCGATTTAACAAAAATTTTACAAAAATTAATTTTGAATTGGAAGGAGGAAATACAAGGAATAGTTTAGTCTGAAGAGGAGAAAAGACGATAGGAATGGAAGAGATGATAGTCCCACCACCGTAGGGGACTGAGGATGAGCGTCTTGGGATTTATCTTCAAGCCTCTGATCCTCAGTCCCCTAACCTTAGCCTAGGAAGTTCTATTCTATTCTATTTGTGGCGTTTGATATCTCTATTTATGTTCTATCTGGTTACTTGTATACAGGTTTAGAGTGCCGTGGTAGCTGATGGCAATTGCGACGGTGCGCCGACACTGTTTATGTCTAATTTTATACATTAATCTATTGTCAGTTTTAGGTCTACTTATGTAAGTCTATTGCATGTCAGTTGTTTTATATTGAGACTTAGTTTAGTTCTTCCACACTATGGTGTCTGTCTGGGTGCTGCATATAGGTTTATTGTCTGTGTGGTCTTCTGTTCCTGTACTCTTTGTGGCATTCGTCAGAAATTTTGTCTGTTAGTGCGTTCAGTATATCCCAAAGTTCAGGTGTTCTGATCGCGTCGTATATGTGTTCCTCTGTCTGTAAGTGTTGTATCCCAGGTGTGTTCCTGTGCTGTCTGTATTTCCCGCAGAATAGGATTGTGTGTTCGGGGGTTCCCATACCTCCACATGTACACGTTGATGTGTCTCTAAGACTCACGCGATTTAAGTGCGTGGGATAAGGTCCGTGGCCAGTCAAGAAATGTACCATGCCGCGGCTAGGATCGGCATGTTTCATTCTTAATCTTTCCGTTATGTTCGGAAAAAATGTATAGACTCTCCGTCCCTTATCACTTGTGCCCCATTCCTGTTGCCATGTGTCGATTTTCCATTTCTTGAGGTCCCGCTTATTGTTCAGCGGGGAACCAGTCATTATGTTGACCTGGTCTAGTCTACCCATCTTTAACCAGTACAGAGCGGCCCGATATTTGATTGTGATATCTATCGGGAAAATTCCTAGCACGACACACAGTGCTTCAACTGATGTAGTGCCGAAGGCTCCCGATAGTCGCAGAAGGACGCTTCTCTGCCCTCGCCTAACCGCTGTTCTGTTTGTGACGAGGTTGAGTCTGTGCGCCCATGTACTGGCCGCAAAGCTTAGCACTGATTCGAAGAGTGCGCAGTGGTAAGTTCGTGTGACTGACAGAGGAAGTCTGTATTGTCCTGAATTAATCCTTGCCAGTTTATGTAGTAATTTTTCTGCCTTGTTTGTTGTTATTCTGATATGTTCATGGAAGTTCAGCTTCTCATCTATGTATACGCCCAAGTAGCGGGTTACCGTCATTCTCTTTATGTTGTTGTTCTGTATTTTAATAGATGGATTGCGTCTGAGTTGCCCTTTGAGCAGTGTGTATGTTGTTTTGTTGCCCGCTATCTTGAGCTTGTTTGTGTTGCACCATTGTGTTATTGTTTGCAGTGTGCCACTCGCCTTCTCCTCTAGCTGGGCTCTTGTATTTGCTGAGATGACCACCAGTAGGTCATCTGCATAGGCGACAGCACTGTCTGTCCTCATATCCTCCTCCAGCAGTTGCAGGAGAGGTTCAAAAATTATGTCCCAGAAGATGGGTCCACAGATCGATCCCTGCGGACATCCCTTGGTAATTTTCCTTATTACCTTCCGGTTGCCCACGCGCCATTCCACTATTCTGTCTCTGCAGTAGTCTAAAAGACTGTTGTATAGGGCTGCGGGTACTTCCATCTGGCGTAACCTCAGAAACAGTGCTGGCCACCACAGGTTGTCAAATGCCCCTGCGATGTCTATCATGATTGCCAAGGAGTATATTTTATCTGTGTTTTGTGTAATTTCTAAAGCTCTGTTTATTGCATCATCGATGCTTTTCCCTTTCCGAAATCCAAACTGGTGGGGATTGTAACCTCCCCACAAAAATTTACAAGACAATATTATTTAAGAATGCCAATGGACATTGCGCTAAGTGTAACCTCTCCACTGAAATTTTAAAGACAGAAATAATAAATGAATAGGAGCCAAACGTAACCTCCCTAGCAATTAAATTTAATGACAATAAAAGTGAGAATCGCGATCTGACTCAAATATAAGTTCTTCATAAAAATTAAAGTCCATTCAGTGATAATGATAATTCAATTAAACCGAAATATCGGTCTTTGGCCCTGTGCAAAAATCAAAATTAAATTCTTACCTCATTGCAACACCTAGTCAAATTTCTGCTCTTGTTGTTGCGCACCGCTTGGAGGAACTGCATGGCAAATAATAATATTCCTTTTTTTTTTTTTTTTTTTTTTTGTAATCTAATTGAAAACTGAAACTTTTGTTTAGGGGAAGTGGAACGAAATAGTTACTTCAATTAAATGAAAATTTTATGTAAAATTGCTTTTGAAATCAAAGTTATTATTGGGGGCACTTGTTGAAAATTAGTTACAATAATTAAACTTTACATTATCCGATGATTATCTTAATTAACAGTATACCTCATTCAGCATCTTGACCAGTGTTGTCGCCAGACAACATCACGCAATCCCACTGGACTGCTACCACTGACCGACCGCTCTGCATGACGACTACTAGCGTACTGCCCGCCACTGAACAGAGCTACTGCTCGCGACGACCACTGACAGAGTACTGCCCTCAACTAGACAGAGCTACAGACTCGCAACGACTGAGAACCGCTCGCAACACTCGCGCGGTCAAGCGCAGACTCTCTGGTCAGAGATGCTACAATGCCTCGCCATCGCTGCTATGTTACATACGTGTTTCAGGATTCATTCCAAGTAGGGTTCTGTGAGCCTGCAAGCGGTCACACAGTAGCCTCTCTTGGATTTTTGCCATGGTGTTTATGAGGCATATTGGTCTGTAGGATTTCGGATCTGATTGGTCTCTGTCTGTTGATTTTCGTATGATGACTGCATTTGAGGTTTTCCAGACTGTCGGTACACGGCCTAGCCTTAAGGCGTCGTTTAGTAGTTCTGTTAAGTATGGGGTGATCTGTGGTGCTAGCCTCTTAAGCACTTCTGCATGGATCCTGTCGGGTCCAGGTGCTTTTTTATTCTTTAGCTCTCTTATCGCTACCGCAACTTCCTCGTGCGCAAAGGGACAGGTGACGGCGTCGGTGTTATACTGTTCATGAAGTTCTTGTCTGAGTGTGATCTGTTCCTGTGTGTCTGAGTCTGTGGCATCTTCCGGGAGGAGTTTATTCAGCAGATATTGTGCTGTGTTTCTCCATCCCACTGTCATTGTGCCGTCTTCCTGCCGTAGCGTGCTTAATGCCAATGGGGTCTTTATTTTTTCTGTCAGGATCTTGTATTGTTCCCCCCAGATATTCTGTTGTGTGTGTGTGGTCAAGTAGCTCTCCCAATGTTGTTTCCTGGTCTGAAATAATGTCTTTTTGAAGAGTTCTTTGGCTTCCCTATATGCAGCTAGTCTTAGTAGTTTGTCTCTTTGTATCCATGTCCTCTGGTATAGTTTTCGTTTCCTTGTCATGTCACGTTTGAGTCTGGTTAATTCGTCTGACCATGGTGTTTCCCGTTGTTTGCTGTGTGTGTGCGTAGGTATTGCTGTTTCTTGTGCTGTTTGGATGATTTGTGTCAGTTTGTGTGCTCTGTAGTCCACGCTTCCCTGTATGTTGTATATATTCTCATTTTGAACAATTTGTTGTAGTCTGTCCCAATTCGCTCTTTTAAAGTTGAAGTGTGTGGTATTATGTGTGGTGCGATAATTGTTTGTTGTGAGACTTATTTCTATTATGTTGTGATCACTTGTGGTCAGAGAGTCGTGTATGGTCCATCTTTGCAGTCGTCCTAATGTTCTGTCATTCGCCAGAGTGATATCGATTTTGGTGGCAGATCCGCCTGGACCTCTGTATGTAGGTGTAGGTCCGTATTCATTTATAATATGTAGTTGTGTCTCCTGTATGACGTCGTTGACTTTCCGTCCTCTGTCGTCCGTTCTGTCCGAGTGCCATAGTGTGGATTTAGCGTTGATATCTGCACATATAATTAGGTTCTTATTTCTAGAGTACTCAGCAATGTCTTGTATCATATGTAGGTATGGCTCTATGTCGTCACTGTACTGTGCGTATAGTGATGAGACCACCCATGTGTCTCGACCCTTAGTTATTTCTGCTGTGGCCAGATGACTGTTACATAGCTGCGTAATCTTAGTGATATTTAAAGTTTTGTTGAGGACAACTATGGCAGCCTTGTAGTTTCGTCTGTCTGAGATTGTGACAGCGTCCCAGGGTAGGTTAGTTAAGTTTCCCTGGGTTGTCACATAAGGTTCTTGCAGGCAAAGAATATCCGCCTGCAAGTCCAGAGCTACTCGCGGCAGTTCTGCACTAACGAGTGTGCTTCTATTGGCATTAAGTTGTATTATTTTCATGGGTGTTTCACATGAAGGTAGAATTTGTGTCCTGTTTGCGAGTAGTCAAAGTCAGTTCTGCCATGTGCCCTCACTTGGTCCTTGTACACTTGGTGTGGGTTATATGTTTCCCCCCTCCGACTACACGCTAGTATGACTAATTTTTCTAGCTCTGCTGGGTCTGTAGGTATGTTTGCGGTCTTTAAAGTCATTCTGTCAGATTGTTCAGTGGTCGGGAAGCATACATAGCTGCCTAGCGGGTGAAGTAGTCTGGTTAGCAGTCTTTGTGCTGTGATGAAAGTATCCTTATATTCTAGCCTACTTAGTCTTAAGTTTAGTTCTACATTGTTGTAGTCAGCATGCCATGGTGTTTGGCCGACTTTTCTCTTCTGCTCTTTTTCTACATATGGGATGATTCCGCTATATTTATCTCGAAGTGCAGATGTCACCGGTGTGGTGTCTTGTTCCGTCTTCAATGGTGGTGAGGCTGATGAGCTGTTACCTGCGGCTCTTCTTCTTTCACCTTTACGTTTTCTTATGTTTACACTACCTATTGCACTGTCGTCACCTTTCTTTTTGCTATCACTATCTGTACACTCATCGTCACTATCGTGATCACACGTAAGTAGGTTTGTGTCAAGGACTACTACCTTTTTATTATATGTCTCGTTACATCCGGTCATCTGTTGTGTTTCATTATGTTGTTGAGGTGTTATGCGTTGTTGTGTATGATCTGCAGGGTTAATTATCTCTCCAGATACAAAATTCACTGGTTTTATATGTCCTATACATCTTTTTGTATTATACCTTTTTGGTGTGTTGTCATTTATTCTTTCTTCGCTGCTAGCTTTGGCATAGTCAGGTGTTGCGTGAGATTTCTGTGTATTGTCCATTTGTTCGTTTTCCGTGTGTTTGTTTAGGTTTACAGACTTGTCTGTGTTCGTGTTTGTTTGTGTGCTGTTGTTTTGTATTCGATCGGTGTTGCTGTGTGCATTGTATAGCACTTCAAATTCCAGCTCGTCAATTCTCGCCTGCAGTGATTGCTGGTAGCTGACCCAGTATTGCATCTGTTTTTTAAGTTGTTTGGCTATGTTATAATGTATAGCTCCATTAAGTACCATGTCGTCGATGAAGTCCATGGTATTTATATAACTGTCATGTAATGCGTGCATGCCTTGAAGAGATGGGATATCGTCTGTGTGTGTGGGGTGAGTGGGAAGCAGTCCCATCTGCCTGCGCCAGGTTATAGCTCTTTGGTGGTTTCGATTAATGGTCGATGGTGATTTATAGTTCGTTTTTTGCATTCTTGATTGGGGCAGTGTTGGGCTGCTTTCATTCTCCATAATCGAAGCTCTGTAGCAGTCGATCTTGGAGGAATTTATGTGTTTGACATTCAAGACCTCTTCGTCTGGCACACAATTTGCCTCAGATTCTGCAGGGGATGCAGATGTCTTGTTCTGCTAGTTTGCACTGATTTCTTATGTGGCCCTTCCCTTTGCAATTGGAGCACGTGATTTCGGTGTCTTTACACTGCTTTGTGGTGTGTCCAATATCACAGCACAGTCCAAATGTCAGATGAAGGCAAAGAACACCATTTCCAATAGAACTTGCCACTTACATAGATGTGAAACTTCCTGGCAGATTAAAACTGTGTGCCGGATCGAGACTCGAACTCGGGACCTTTGCCTTTCGCAGGGAAGTGCTCTACCATTTGAGCTACCCAAGCACGACTCACGGCCCGTCCTCACAGCTTTATTTTTGCCAGCACCTCGTCTCCTATTTTCCAAACTTCGCAGAAGCTGTCCTGCGAACCTTGCAGTAGTAGCACTCCTGGAAGAAAGGATATTGCGGAGACATGGCGTAGCCACAGCCTGGGCTATTCCAACACACATTTCCTCGCTCCTCCATACGTTGGGCGTGTTGTTCGTCTGTAGTATGCATGAATAAAATGTTCAGTATTAACGAACTTGATACAAGACAAAAATGAAAGTTCCAAGTCCAGTCAGAAAGGACACCAGTTTATACAACTTCAATTAAAAATGTTGCGATATAAAATTGCATTTGTCTTCCACATATTGAGAGGCACCCACATGCCTTGCTCATACTGTGGCATCAAGCAGTCAGGCCTGCAAGATGAGTGGTCTGCCAAGCGAGTGGATTCATTCTTATTTATCGAGTAACATGAACTCTAGTACTCACACTCAAGTTACAAGTTATCCTCCTATATGATTAATACGCAACGGAAACACGCATCTGACTACCAGTAATTTACAGAACTCTGACTGTACACTACGCACTGGCAATACCACATTTTCTTTTTGTCTTTTATTTAACGGCTTTTATCGACACGTGGCCACCGCACTGAATATGAATGGCGCACACATTATAAATTCGGGACATTATTACAACATACAATTCGAAGAAAAAGTCACCAATATTTTTTCTTTTCACTATCTTATTTATTCCGATAAATTCTCTAACCTAAACGCACAAATTCTGCAACCTACAACAATAACACATAAGAAATTCCGCCCAGTGGGCATGGCTTTACAATGGTGAATCTCTATATTATGGTCTCGTAATTACTTTAACGCTAAAGTGCACTTTCTGGATAGGATGGTGGATCTTTTATTGTACCTCACACTTCGACTCTCACAATCATTATCACTAAACTTTCCTCCAGACCGAGCGGTACCGAAGGAACAGCATAACCCACTAGTCTTTTGAAACTACCTCGCTACTCTCCCATGCAAACCACACACACCCAAATTACATGACATACACCACACTACAACATGAAATACTACACAGAGAATAGTCACAACATTATCACTTTCAGCTTTCCCACTTCAATTAATATTTATCCCAGTTTCACACGACACTGCCCCACTTTGTAATTCTACTTTCCTGCTGTGAACTCTGGAGATATATGCACGTCTTCCTGTGCAATGCAAGCCAAGTGGCGTTGCTGGATAGACGGCCGACTCACCTTGATTCTCTCTCAGAGTTTAAATCTAGCGTCACACGGAATCATATCACACAATTTAACATTAAGAACATCACACACGCGAGTCCTCAACTGATACCATGGACGAGTACTTCTCTTTATCCTTTGTCTCATACACAGATTGAGACTCACACAGTACTCACCACGTGGAAGTACTCGTCTCTAATTTCAAGTCCTGCACACGCCATTTCTTAAATATTTCAACTTATGGTACACACACTATTTCTTAAATATTTCAACTTATTGTACACACGCTAGTAATTCAGCTTAACTTAAGCACACGGAAGTATTTCAACTTATTGCTACACGTGGTTTCATTGTGACCGTTGGTCACTTCTGAAGATTACTACAATCCCTTTAATATTACCTGCCTGACATTTAATTCTCCCCACAAAAGTTCCTGAAATAGAGAAATTATTATTTCAAACTACTCTTAAATATTCCGCATGCATACCATGTCTCCACTCTTTCATCATTACGAAGCACAACTAAAACAGGTCTTAACGGCACAAGATCCAGCGGCAGAGTGCTGAAACGTGGCCGTTCCCTAGGTCCTCTCGCACCTGTGTCGAGGTGGGGGAAGCACCTTGCTATCGTATTGGTCAGCCACATTTCAGGCGCTCAAAGCTCTGGTAAATTTCATCTCTTTTTTCCCACCAAAGGTGGCCAAAGGATCGTCTCAAAGATGATCATATATCCACATTCACTATCTGCGGTTAGCAGACGACCATACATTCATTCATTTCACAGATCTCACCAAACTGGATGTAGGGATTTATTTTGTGGGAGTGCACATGTGATCAATTAAATAAATTAATTGTCATTCTTTCCCACACTGGTATCCGGCTTCGCTGTATTAATTGAAACTGAGTTATTTCACAAAAAAAATGTGTTGTTCTGACAAAAATAATGAAGTATGTTGTACCTATTTTCAGTGTCGGGCGGTACTGTACCCTTTCAATAGGATAAAAATTTATTTCCTTATTGTCATTTTTAGCACAGCTCTAAGATCTAATTGCGTAGGATTCCGTGGACAGAGTTAACATGAATGTTCTTCTTCTGCTGCTCCATGTCTTAGGTCAATTAGATTTGGTTAGTTTGAAAAAAAGCTGATGATGATGTTTGGTTTGTGCGGCGCTGAACTGCGCGTTTATCAGAGCCCATACAACTTCCCAGTCTTTACTCAATCCAGTCTCCCCACTTTCATGAGTGAGATGAAACTTCCTGGCAGATTAAAACTGTGTGCCGGACCGAGAATAGAACTCGGGACCTCTGCCTTTCGCGGGCAACTGCTCTACCATCTGAGCTACCCAAACACGACTCACGACCCCTCCTCATAGCTTCAGTTCTGTCAGTACCTCTTCTCCTACCTTCCAAACATCACTGATACAGTGATGATGATAATGAAATGATGAGGAAAACACAAACATCTCCGGGGAAGAAGACCTCCAGCCTGGCCAGGGATGGAACCCGGGACCCCATGATCTACAGGCAAGAACGCTACTCACTAGACCCCGACTTGCAAACTTGAAATAAAAAAGAAAATTGCTACACTTCCAGCCGCATCACGTGCAGATTTATTGTTATTGTTGTTTGTTTGTCACATTACGGTTTAATACCTCAGAAAGCCTTCCATGTGAGATGGCAAAACAGCAACTGGAACAAAGACAAGTTTTAAAATTCCGTTTTCATAGGAAACTGTTTTAGGTATTTATTTACTGTGCCATGTCTAGCGATGGCGGTTAACGTTGAAACAACCAGTTTTACCTGGCAGTCTAAGCCGCTCAAAATAATTGATTTCTAAAATAACGGATTTACTGTTTTTTATTCATATTATTTCTTTTAATTAACATAGAAACCGAACACAGATATTGACTCTCTCAATTTCAAGTATATAGAATCTAAATATTAAATTAAACAGCTAAATTAAAGAAAACTTAATCCGTCCACATGTGGTTGAATACTAAAAAAAAATAGGTATTCTATTATTCTAATTGTTTGAAACTCCGCTTAAAGTTCTTCTGTTGTCGAGTGTCATACCACCATTTGGGAATTAGGGATAGTCAGTGCTAAAGTGTGAAAACTGAGACTGAAGAACTCTGCTTTTCGTGTTAAATTGTCAGCTTTCAAGGGCTACAAGCAGATAAAGGCATATTATGTAAACAGGTAGCAGAAGCAAATGAAGCATTGTACTTCATCCATACGTTACTTCTAAAAATATTTGAAGACTAGGGTTGGCGCCGTTCTGCAATACAACGGATGTCTGGCGACGACAGGGAGAAAGTAACGCATCGACCAGGTTTTGGCACGGTAGCTCAGCGTGCTAAGCCCTCTGTAACAAAAAAACTGAGTGAACGGATCAACGATCAACATGAACGGATGTCATCGGACGTCCGCCACGAACAAATTCAACGAACAATCTAGAACAAAATGAGATTAACAAAGAAGGTGGGGGAAGTCTTGCACACTTCACGTACAGTACACTCGTAGCTCAGGCCACGATGTCAGGTAACAGGGACATCACTGCTTCAGAAACGCTGCACTAATTTTAATGCTATGTGTTTCTTGTTCGTTTCTGTCGCCATTGTTATCAAGATAACACTGATCGATTTTTTCTGTTTTCTACAATAACGAAATATTTCACACCAATGTAAAATTTACAAAAAATTACTCCTTTTTAAAAATGGTTTATTAGAAACGAGAGATTTTAGCGCTGCTACCATGGTTAATCGATATTTCGGTTTTTTACTCGGTTATTAACAAAAAAATCAAAACACGTCATATAACGAAGACCAAATACATACTGAGAAATGTCGGTTATTCAGAACTGAAACACCAGTATCAGTTTTAACCGGCCGGTTTTTCCGATCCCAGCAGTATCACTACAAAATAACTTACCTCGTGGAATGATTGGGTACTTCGTTTAAAATAATTTGTATACAATACGTCACGACAGCGACAGTGCGAATTAGTAAGAATTGACGTTATGTCCATCAAAGTGAGGTAAACTTCCTCACTTGTAAAAGATACACAGCATTTAGGTGTAGATATCAGCATATGTCACACCATATTATTAACAAAATGAAGTGTACAATCCATTAACCAAATATAGTAAGTATCAATACGATTACAAAAATGAATTATTCTCTTGCATAGTGCGTATTCTGCGTCTATGTCTGGTCTGCCCTGACGCAGGAAAGGAAATTCAGTTTTGTGCTAAATTTTAAACGTGCACTTATAGTTTTCTTTTGGCATCTTGATTTCTTATACCGTAGAGCTTATAAAACGCTAGTCATTCCTGACTCCTGAACACGCAGGTCCACCGAAAATATTATTATGAAGCTTCTCTTGTTAACCGCGATTTTACAAAAGCGAAGAGAAAGTAAAGAGTAAAGAGACGCGGTGCTGTAAACTTTAAGCAGAATTCGACAATGGCCGGCCGGAGTGGCCGAGCGGTTCAAGGCGCTACAGTCTGGAACCGCGCGACCGCTACGGTCGCAGGTTCGAACCCTGCCTCGGGCATGGATGTGTGTGATGTCCTTAGGTTAGTTAGGTTTAAGTAGTTCTAAGTTCTAGCGGACTGATGGCCTCAGCAGTTAAGTCCCATAGTGCTCAGAGCCATTTGAACCATTTGAGCCATTCGGCAATGATTCGCCTGAGAGCAAACAAATCACAACAAAATATATTTGCAAAAACTGCTAAAATTGCGACAAATAGACATGATAACTGCTCCTAGAAACGGGACTCAAGATAAATTGAAGTGATGAATAAATAATACATTTTATTGTATGCTAAAAAGTGAATGTTTTGCAAAAAGATTCAAAAATGTTTGGGAGAATGGGGAAGGGTCTCAAAAAAGGGTGGTCCCCATTAAAAACCGGTGATACGGTAAATCTAGGTGTGTGTAACCGGCTTTGTATTTGGCCTGCTTCTGTTAAAATTTGTCTGTGCTCTGCACTGATACCGAGAATGTAATATATGAAGATGTACCACTATCACTACGCGTAGTGGTACAATAAAAATAGTGGCTGACACAGGAAATGGTTTTATTTATATTTCATTACCGGTTACTCTCACGTGATGCCGTGTTCTACGGACGAAATACCTATTAGCCTTGCACAGTATGTCGAGATATGTAAATATAACACAAGTCCAAACCGAAACGAAACAACGTTTACTTACAATTTATTACTCGTTGCAAATATTTTAAATGAACAGCCTTTCAATGCCAGTCACACCCATGCACCGAGACACTGGCCCGAGTACTTTGGTAAACGTCAGTGAAGCACGCAAAGCAGCCGGCAGAGGCGCCACAGTCGCCATTAGGGGGACGGAATGCCATCCTCCCCGCAGCACCCGCTACCCAGCACCCTCACCCACTGGGGCAGAAAACAAATGAGCACCGATCAATCACTTGCTGGCGCGAGCGGCCGTGACAGCGGCGTGCCCCATTACACGGCCACCTCGGCTCAGCCGCTGCCTCACTCTACGTCACTTTGTGCCTCGACAGAAGGGAAGTGGGTCAAGAACAGCCGGTTCTTTACAACCCCAGTACAGCCTCCACTCTTCTCAAAGTCCCTAGTACCTGAGTTTTACACGCTCTCCCACTCAAGAGATCTTCTACAAAAAATGTTCTCCAGGTATCCCGAATCTTGCAGGGTCCTTTACCATCATGCCTTTCAATAGTATGGAAAGACAGCCCATGCACGCAGGCAGACTCATCTAATTTTGTTACAACACTCACCCGTGCAAGTACATAGCCCATTCATACGTTGTTACAGGTTATATTTATAGCAGACTACTTTCCACAAAAACTAGATACTGACGGAAATGTGTTTTGAAGTTCCACAGACGACCGTCTCATCAGATATGGCCGGCCAAAGTGGCCGTGCGGTTAAAGGCGCTGCAGTCTGGAACCGCAAGACCGCTACGGTCGCAGGTTCGAATCCTGCCTCGGGCATGGATGTTTGTGATGTCCTTAGGTTAGTTAGGGTTAACTAGTTCTAAGTTCTAGGGGACTAATGACCTCAGCAGTTGAGTCCCATAGTGCTCAGAGCCATTTGAACCATTTGAACCATCAGAGATGGAGTGCCAGTTCGAAATTTGGAAGGAACTTGGCCGTCTTTCTCAAAGGAATCAACGCGGCATTAGCCTTGAGCCATTTAGGGCAACCACAACGACATCAAGGTGACAAATGTAACGGGATATCTCCTACTATAATGTCGGACCCCCTTTTACCGGCTAGCGCAGCAACTCTACTTGGTGTGGACTCAAGAACTCGTTGGAAGTTCCCTGCAGAAATATTGAGCAATGCTGCCTCTATAGCCATTCATAATTGCGAAAGTGTTCCCGGTGCTGGATTTTGTGCACGAACTGATTTCTCGATCACACCCCACAAATGTTCGAGAGGTGGCCAAATCATTGGCTCAGATTGATCAGAATGATCTTCAGACCAACCATAAACAATTGTGGCGTAGTGATATGGGGCATTGTCACCCATAAAAATTCCATCTTTGTATGGGAAGAATGGCTGCAAATGGTCTCAGAGTCGCCGAACATAACCATATCCAGTCAGCGATCGCTTCACTTGG
This sequence comes from Schistocerca serialis cubense, assembly GCF_023864345.2. Taxonomy (NCBI): domain Eukaryota; kingdom Metazoa; phylum Arthropoda; class Insecta; order Orthoptera; family Acrididae; genus Schistocerca; species Schistocerca serialis. The sequence continues at coordinate 507,228,889 of NC_064643.1, read as the reverse complement.
ACTAGAGGATCCAGTCCATTCCATGTAAACATAGCCGACACCATTATGGAGCCATCATCAGCTTGCACTGTGCCTTTTTGACAAATTGTGCCCGTGGCTTCTTGTGGTCTGCACGTCACTCATGCGTTACCGTTCGCTCTTACCAACTGAAATCGGGACTCATCTGACCAGGCCACCGTTTTCTACTCATCTGTGGTGCAAACAATATTGGTAACCTTAGGACATAACAGTAGTGCCCGTAGTGCTCCCTGCCGCAGTTGGATAAGCAGCTGCCAGCAGAAAGTCGTATACTCCAAGCTCACTCATTTGTTACATAGTTTAATTCTTTGCGTGTTTTTGGGTACTTGCATTGTTTAATTCATAAATTTCGGGCGTATTATAGTACTTGAGAGTTGTAGCATCGCGTTTTAGTACTTGAATAGTATAAATTCGCGTAGTCGTCTGTTTTTGTTTTGAACGGCCAGTGTCGGTTAGTCACAGCCAGTGTGCTCCCTGCCGCCGTTGGATAAGCAGCTGCCAGCAGAAAGTCGTATACTCCTAGCTCACTCATTTGTTACATAGTTTAATTCTTTATTTCTTTGCGTGTTTTTGGGTACTTGCATTGTTTAAATTCATAACTTTTGGGCATATTATAGTACTTGAGAGTTGTAGCATCGCGTTTTAGTACCTGAATAGTGTTAATTCGCGTAGTCTCCTTCCGCCGCCAAGCAGTGTGTCAGTAGTGCGCAAGTAGCAGCATTACTGCATTTACTAGGCAATCTTGTATTTTAATACCCGTTTAAATTTTGTGTCGATTTGTTTGTGCTCTCTGTAGATTAGTTCAGACGTTCTTTGCACAACAGTTTTTAGCATGGATAGGGACTGCAACTGCTGTGTTCGGATGCAGGCTGAGTTGGCATCCCTTCGCTCCCAGCTTCAGGTAGTGTTGGATTTGGTCACACAGCTTGAGGCTGTTGCCAATGGGCATCAATGTGGGGGTCCGGAAGGGGGTTTGTCGGGGACGGCCAGCTCGTCCCGCGCATCCCCCGATCGGACTACGACTGTGGATACTGCCTACATTGAGGCTGATCCCTCACCTGTGGTAGAGTGGGAGGTCATCTCGAGGTGTGGCAGGGGGCGAAAGACATTCCGGAGGGCTGAACGGAAGGCCTCTCCAGTTTGTCTGATGTACCGGTTTCAGGCTCTGTCTCCGGCTGATACTGATGTTCGGCCGGAGATGGCTGCTGGTCTTGTTCCAGAGGCTGCCCCTCAGTCTGCAAGATCCGGGCAGTTGCAGAGGGTGGGCTTACTGGTAGTTGGGAGCTCCAACGTCAGGCGCGTAATGTTGCCCCTTAGGGACATGGCAGCAAGAGAGTGGAAGAAAACCACTCCGTGTGCATACCGGGGGGAGTCATTCCAGATGTGGAAAGGGTCCTTCCGGATGCCAGGAAGGGTACAGGGTGCACCCATCTGCAGGTGGTCGCTCATTTCGGCACCAATGATGTGTGTCGCTATGGATCGGAGGAAATCCTCTCTGGCTTCCGGCGGCTATCTGATTTGGTGAAGACTGCCAGTCTCGCTAGCGGGATGAAAGCAGAGCTCTCCATCTGCAGCATCGTCGACAGGATTGACTGCGAGCCTTTGGTACAGAGCCGAGTGGAGGGTCTGAATCAGAGGCTGAGACGGTTCTGCGATCGTGTGGGCTGCAGATTCCTCGACTTGCGCCATAGGGTGGTCGGGTTTCGGGTTCCGCTGGATAGGTCAGGAGTCCACTACACGCAGCAAGCGGCTACACGGGTAGTAGGGGTCGTGTGGCGTGGACTGGGCGGTTTTTTAGGTTAGATGGCCTCGGGCAAGTACAGAAAGGGCAACAGCCTCAAAGGCTGCAGGGCAAAGTCAGGACATGCGGGGACCAAGCAGCAATCAGTATTGTAATTGTAAACTGTCGAAGCTGCATTGGTAAAGTACCGGAACTTCAAGCGCTGATAGAAAGCACCGAAGCTGAAATCGTTATAGGTACAGAACGCTGGCTGAAGCCAGAGATAAATTCAGACGAAATTTTTACAAAGGCACAGACGATGTTTAGAAAGAATAGATTGCATGCAACAGGTGGTGGCGTGTTTGTCGCTGTTAGTAGTAGTTTATCCTGTAGTGAAGTAGAAGTGGATAGTTCCTGTGAACTATTATGGGTGGAGGTTACACTCAACAACCGAGCTAGGTTAATAATAGGCTCCTTTTACCGACCTCCCGACTCAGCAGCATTAGTTGCAGAACAACTGAGAGAAAATATGGAATACATTGCACATAAATTTTCTCAGCATATTATAGTCTTAGGTGGAGATTTCAATTTACCAGATATGGACTGGGACGCTCAGAAGTTTAGGACGGGTGGTAGGGACAAAGCATCGAGTGACATTATACTGAGTGCACTATCCGAAAATTACCTCGAGCAATTAAACAGAGAACCGACTCGTGGAGATAACATCTTGGACCTACTGATAACAAACAGACCCGAACTTTTCGACTCTGTAAGTGCAGAACAAGGAATCAGTGATCATAAGGCCGTTGCAGCATCCCTGAATATGGAAGTTAATAGGAATATAAAAAAAGGGAGGAAGGTTTATCTGTTTAGCTAGAGTAATGGAAGGCAGATTTCAGACTACCTAACAGTTCAAAACGAACATTTCTGTTCCGACACTGACAATGTTGAGTGTTTATGGAAAAAGTTTAAGGCAATTGTAAAATGCGTTTTAGACAGGTACGTGCCGAGTAAAACTGTGAGGGACGGGAAAAACCCACCGTGGTTCAACAACAAAGTTAGGAAACTACTGCGAAAGCGAAGAGAGCTTCACTCCAAGTTTAAACGCAGCCAAAACCTCTCAGACAAACAGAAGCTAAACGATGTCAAAGTTAGCGTAAGGAGGGCTATGCGCGAAGCGTTCAGTGAATTCGAAAGTAAAATTCTATGTACCGACTTAACAGAAAATCCTAGGAAGTTCTGGTCTTACGTTAAATCAGTAAGTGGCTCGAAACAGCATATCCAGACACTCCGGGATGATGATAGCATTGAAACAGAGGCTGACAAGCGTAAAGCTGAAATACTAAACACCTTTTTCCAAAGGTGTATCACAGAGGAAGACCGCACTGCAGTTCCTTCTCTAAATCCTCGCACAAACGAAAAAATGGCTGACATCGAAATAAGTGTCCAAGGAATAGAAAAGCAACTGGAATCACTCAACAGAGGAAAGTCCACTGGACCTGACGGGATACCAATACGTTTCTACACAGAGTACGCGAAAGAACTTGCCCCCCTTCTGACAGCCGTGTACCGAAAGTCTCTAGAGGAACGGAAGGTTCAAAATGATTGGAAAAGAGCACAGGTAGTCCCAGTCTTCAAGAAGGGTCGTCGAGCAGATGCGCAAAACTATAGACCTATATCTCTTACGTCGATCTGTTGTAGAATTTTAGAACATGTTTTTTGCTCGAGTATCATGTCGTTTTTGGAAACCCAGAATCTACTCTGTAGGAATCAACATAGATTCCGGAAACAGCGATCGTGTGAGACCCAACTCGCTTTATTTGTTCATGATACCCAGAAAATATTAGATACAGGCTCTCAGGTAGATGATATTTTCCTTGACTTCCGGAAGGCATTCGATACAGTTCCGCACTGTCGCCTGATAAACAAAGTAAGAGCCTACGGAATATCAGACCAGCTGTGTGGCTGGATTGAGGAGTTTTTGGCAAACAGAACACAGCATGTAGTTATCAATGGAGAGACGTCTACGGACGTTAAAGTAACCTCTGGCGTGCAACAGGGGAGTGTTATGGGACCATTGCTTTTCACAATATATATAAATGACCTAGTAGATAGTGTCGGAAGTTCCATGCGACTTTTCGCGGATGATGCTGTAGTATACAGAGAAGTTGCAGCATTAGAAAATTGTAGCGATATGCAGGAAGATCTGCAGCGGATAGGCACTTGGTGCAGGGAGTGGCAACTGACCCTTAACATACACAAATTTAATGTATTGCGAATACATAGAAAGAAGGATCCTTTATTGTATGATTATATGATAGCGGAACAAACACTGGTAGCAGTTACTTCTCTAAAATATCTGGGAGTATGCGTGCGGAACGATTTCAAGTCGAATGATCATATAAAATTAATTGTTGGTAAGGCGGGTACCAGGTTGAGATTCATTGGGAGAGTTCTTAGAAAATGTAGTCCATCAACAAAGGAGGTGGCTTACAAAACACTCGTTCGACCTATACTTGAGTATTGCTCAACAGTGTGGGATCCGTACCAGATCGGGTTGACGGAGGAGATAGAGAAGATCCAAAGAAGAGCGGCGCGCTTAGTCACAGGGTTATTTGGTAACCGTGATAGCGTTACGGAGATGTTTAGCAAACTCAAGTGGCAGACTCTGCAAGAGAGACGCTCTGCATCGCGGTGTAGCTTGCTCGCCAGGTTTCGAGAGGGTGCGTTTCTGGATGAGGTATCGAATATATTGCTTCCCCCTACTTATACCTCCCGAGGAGATCACGAATGTAAAATTAGAGAGATTCGAGCGCGCACGGTGGCTTTCAGACAGTCGTTCTTCCCGCGAACCATACGCGACTGGAACCGAAAAGGGAGGTAATGACAGTGGCACGTAAAGTGCCCTCCGCCACACACCGTTGGGTGGCTTGCGGAGTATAAATGTAGATGTAGTGGAAGAATACTAGAGTTAACATTCTTAGAATAAGAAGCTTCAGTCGTAATAATTGTATTAGTATCAAGTAGGACCCACTAATGTATTAGGTGGTGGGTTGCTTATAAATCATGTATTGAAGAATAAATAATTTCTTTACAAAAAAAAAAAGGTGTCCACGAGCCCAGGATAGGCGCTTCGAGCGATGTTGTGATGTTAGCAAAGGCACTCACATCGGTCGTCTGTTGTCATAGCCCATTAACGCCAAATTGCGCCGCACTGTCTTGACCAATACGTTCGTCGTTCGTCTCACATTGATTTCTGCGGATATTTAATGCAGTGTTGCTTGTCTGCTAGCAGTGACAACTCTTCGCAAACACTGTTGCTCTCGGTCGTTAAGTGAAGACCGTCGGCCACTGCGTTGTCCACCGTAAGAAGTAATGCCAGAAATTTGGAATTACCGTCACCCTCTTGACACTGTCGAATTCGGAATATTGAATTCCCTAAGGATTTCCGAAATGGAATGTCTCGTATGTCCAACTCCAACTGCCATTCCGCGTTCAGAGTATGTTAATTCCCGTCGTGGGGGCATAATCAGGCTGAAAACCGGTTCATACAAAGCACCTAAGGACAAATAGCTCCGACAATGCACTGCCTTTTTGTATCTTGTATACGTGATACTAACAGGAGCCGTATACGTGCATAGGCTACGACATGGCTTTTGTCACCCTAGTGTAATTTGAGTCACGGGGCGAAGATGCGAACAGCAGCTCTCCTGAATGCGAGCACAGTGTCCTACCGTTACCCTACCTCTTTCGGTAGCATAAACAGACTCCTTTTAAAGTGCGTACATCAATCGATGGTCCGTTCCCCGATCTTTTTGGTCGTCTTTTTTTCATTCATCATTTCTCGCACTTGTGGCAATGACTTCCATGTGAAACATGCCAAGTAGCAACGTCCCACTACAACCGACAGAGAGAATCAGTCCAAATTTTTTTTTTTTTTTCACTTGCCGCCCTGATTTTACGACCCACCACCTAAGTGCTTAAGGTGGGTCTATTTTGACCACTTGGCCGCTACGACCGGTGTGCGGACACTGATGTAGTTGATGAAACTCACACCAGTTCCCGCATCCGGTCGCACCGTTGCCCGTGTCCCGCCACGTGGAGGCGGGTCTGTGCTTTTTTTTTTTTTTTTTTTTTTTTTTTTTACTTTGGCAGCTTTCCCAAAACCGATTTAACAAAAATTTTACAAAAATTAATTTTGAATTGGAAGGAGGAAATACAAGGAATAGTTTAGTCTGAAGAGGAGAAAAGACGATAGGAATGGAAGAGATGATAGTCCCACCACCGTAGGGGACTGAGGATGAGCGTCTTGGGATTTATCTTCAAGCCTCTGATCCTCAGTCCCCTAACCTTAGCCTAGGAAGTTCTATTCTATTCTATTTGTGGCGTTTGATATCTCTATTTATGTTCTATCTGGTTACTTGTATACAGGTTTAGAGTGCCGTGGTAGCTGATGGCAATTGCGACGGTGCGCCGACACTGTTTATGTCTAATTTTATACATTAATCTATTGTCAGTTTTAGGTCTACTTATGTAAGTCTATTGCATGTCAGTTGTTTTATATTGAGACTTAGTTTAGTTCTTCCACACTATGGTGTCTGTCTGGGTGCTGCATATAGGTTTATTGTCTGTGTGGTCTTCTGTTCCTGTACTCTTTGTGGCATTCGTCAGAAATTTTGTCTGTTAGTGCGTTCAGTATATCCCAAAGTTCAGGTGTTCTGATCGCGTCGTATATGTGTTCCTCTGTCTGTAAGTGTTGTATCCCAGGTGTGTTCCTGTGCTGTCTGTATTTCCCGCAGAATAGGATTGTGTGTTCGGGGGTTCCCATACCTCCACATGTACACGTTGATGTGTCTCTAAGACTCACGCGATTTAAGTGCGTGGGATAAGGTCCGTGGCCAGTCAAGAAATGTACCATGCCGCGGCTAGGATCGGCATGTTTCATTCTTAATCTTTCCGTTATGTTCGGAAAAAATGTATAGACTCTCCGTCCCTTATCACTTGTGCCCCATTCCTGTTGCCATGTGTCGATTTTCCATTTCTTGAGGTCCCGCTTATTGTTCAGCGGGGAACCAGTCATTATGTTGACCTGGTCTAGTCTACCCATCTTTAACCAGTACAGAGCGGCCCGATATTTGATTGTGATATCTATCGGGAAAATTCCTAGCACGACACACAGTGCTTCAACTGATGTAGTGCCGAAGGCTCCCGATAGTCGCAGAAGGACGCTTCTCTGCCCTCGCCTAACCGCTGTTCTGTTTGTGACGAGGTTGAGTCTGTGCGCCCATGTACTGGCCGCAAAGCTTAGCACTGATTCGAAGAGTGCGCAGTGGTAAGTTCGTGTGACTGACAGAGGAAGTCTGTATTGTCCTGAATTAATCCTTGCCAGTTTATGTAGTAATTTTTCTGCCTTGTTTGTTGTTATTCTGATATGTTCATGGAAGTTCAGCTTCTCATCTATGTATACGCCCAAGTAGCGGGTTACCGTCATTCTCTTTATGTTGTTGTTCTGTATTTTAATAGATGGATTGCGTCTGAGTTGCCCTTTGAGCAGTGTGTATGTTGTTTTGTTGCCCGCTATCTTGAGCTTGTTTGTGTTGCACCATTGTGTTATTGTTTGCAGTGTGCCACTCGCCTTCTCCTCTAGCTGGGCTCTTGTATTTGCTGAGATGACCACCAGTAGGTCATCTGCATAGGTGACAGCACTGTCTGTCCTCATATCCTCCTCCAGCAGTTGCAGGAGAGGTTCAAAAATTATGTCCCAGAAGATGGGTCCACAGATCGATCCCTGCGGACATCCCTTGGTAATTTTCCTTATTACCTTCCGGTTGCCCACGCGCCATTCCACTATTCTGTCTCTGCAGTAGTCTAAAAGACTGTTGTATAGGGCTGCGGGTACTTCCATCTGGCGTAACCTCAGAAACAGTGCTGGCCACCACAGGTTGTCAAATGCTCCTGCGATGTCTATCATGATTGCCAAGGAGTATATTTTATCTGTGTTTTGTGTAATTTCTAAAGCTCTGTTTATTGCATCATCGATGCTTTTCCCTTTCCGAAATCCAAACTGGTGGGGATTGTAACCTCCCCACAAAAATTTACAAGACAATATTATTTAAGAATGCCAATGGACATTGCGCTAAGTGTAACCTCTCCACTGAAATTTTAAAGACAGAAATAATAAATGAATAGGAGCCAAACGTAACCTCCCTAGCAATTAAATTTAATGACAATAAAAGTGAGAATCGCGATCTGACTCAAATATAAGTTCTTCATAAAAATTAAAGTCCATTCAGTGATAATGATAATTCAATTAAACCGAAATATCGGTCTTTGGCCCTGTGCAAAAATCAAAATTAAATTCTTACCTCATTGCAACACCTAGTCAAATTTCTGCTCTTGTTGTTGCGCACCGCTTGGAGGAACTGCATGGCAAATAATAATATTCCTTTTTTTTTTTTTTTTTTTTTTTTGTAATCTAATTGAAAACTGAAACTTTTGTTTAGGGGAAGTGGAACGAAATAGTTACTTCAATTAAATGAAAATTTTATGTAAAATTGCTTTTGAAATCAAAGTTATTATTGGGGGCACTTGTTGAAAATTAGTTACAATAATTAAACTTTACATTATCCGATGATTATCTTAATTAACAGTATACCTCATTCAGCATCTTGACCAGTGTTGTCGCCAGACAACATCACGCAATCCCACTGGACTGCTACCACTGACCGACCGCTCTGCATGACGACTACTAGCGTACTGCCCGCCACTGAACAGAGCTACTGCTCGCGACGACCACTGACAGAGTACTGCCCTCAACTAGACAGAGCTACAGACTCGCAACGACTGAGAACCGCTCGCAACACTCGCGCGGTCAAGCGCAGACTCTCTGGTCAGAGATGCTACAATGCCTCGCCATCGCTGCTATGTTACATACGTGTTTCAGGATTCATTCCAAGTAGGGTTCTGTGAGCCTGCAAGCGGTCACACAGTAGCCTCTCTTGGATTTTTGCCATGGTGTTTATGAGGCATATTGGTCTGTAGGATTTCGGATCTGATTGGTCTCTGTCTGTTGATTTTCGTATGATGACTGCATTTGAGGTTTTCCAGACTGTCGGTACACGGCCTAGCCTTAAGGCGTCGTTTAGTAGTTCTGTTAAGTATGGGGTGATCTGTGGTGCTAGCCTCTTAAGCACTTCTGCATGGATCCTGTCGGGTCCAGGTGCTTTTTTATTCTTTAGCTCTCTTATCGCTACCGCAACTTCCTCGTGCGCAAAGGGACAGGTGACGGCGTCGGTGTTATACTGTTCATGAAGTTCTTGTCTGAGTGTGATCTGTTCCTGTGTGTCTGAGTCTGTGGCATCTTCCGGGAGGAGTTTATTCAGCAGATATTGTGCTGTGTTTCTCCATCCCACTGTCATTGTGCCGTCTTCCTGCCGTAGCGTGCTTAATGCCAATGGGGTCTTTATTTTTTCTGTCAGGATCTTGTATTGTTCCCCCCAGATATTCTGTTGTGTGTGTGTGGTCAAGTAGCTCTCCCAATGTTGTTTCCTGGTCTGAAATAATGTCTTTTTGAAGAGTTCTTTGGCTTCCCTATATGCAGCTAGTCTTAGTAGTTTGTCTCTTTGTATCCATGTCCTCTGGTATAGTTTTCGTTTCCTTGTCATGTCACGTTTGAGTCTGGTTAATTCGTCTGACCATGGTGTTTCCCGTTGTTTGCTGTGTGTGTGCGTAGGTATTGCTGTTTCTTGTGCTGTTTGGATGATTTGTGTCAGTTTGTGTGCTCTGTAGTCCACGCTTCCCTGTATGTTGTATATATTCTCATTTTGAACAATTTGTTGTAGTCTGTCCCAATTCGCTCTTTTAAAGTTGAAGTGTGTGGTATTATGTGTGGTGCGATAATTGTTTGTTGTGAGACTTATTTCTATTATGTTGTGATCACTTGTGGTCAGAGAGTCGTGTATGGTCCATCTTTGCAGTCGTCCTAATGTTCTGTCATTCGCCAGAGTGATATCGATTTTGGTGGCAGATCCGCCTGGACCTCTGTATGTAGGTGTAGGTCCGTATTCATTTATAATATGTAGTTGTGTCTCCTGTATGACGTCGTTGACTTTCCGTCCTCTGTCGTCCGTTCTGTCCGAGTGCCATAGTGTGGATTTAGCGTTGATATCTGCACATATAATTAGGTTCTTATTTCTAGAGTACTCAGCAATGTCTTGTATCATATGTAGGTATGGCTCTATGTCGTCACTGTACTGTGCGTATAGTGATGAGACCACCCATGTGTCTCGACCCTTAGTTATTTCTGCTGTGGCCAGATGACTGTTACATAGCTGCGTAATCTTAGTGATATTTAAAGTTTTGTTGAGGACAACTATGGCAGCCTTGTAGTTTCGTCTGTCTGAGATTGTGACAGCGTCCCAGGGTAGGTTAGTTAAGTTTCCCTGGGTTGTCACATAAGGTTCTTGCAGGCAAAGAATATCCGCCTGCAAGTCCAGAGCTACTCGCGGCAGTTCTGCACTAACGAGTGTGCTTCTATTGGCATTAAGTTGTATTATTTTCATGGGTGTTTCACATGAAGGTAGAATTTGTGTCCTGTTTGCGAGTAGTCAAAGTCAGTTCTGCCATGTGCCCTCACTTGGTCCTTGTACACTTGGTGTGGGTTATATGTTTCCCCCCTCCGACTACACGCTAGTATGACTAATTTTTCTAGCTCTGCTGGGTCTGTAGGTATGTTTGCGGTCTTTAAAGTCATTCTGTCAGATTGTTCAGTGGTCGGGAAGCATACATAGCTGCCTAGCGGGTGAAGTAGTCTGGTTAGCAGTCTTTGTGCTGTGATGAAAGTATCCTTATATTCTAGCCTACTTAGTCTTAAGTTTAGTTCTACATTGTTGTAGTCAGCATGCCATGGTGTTTGGCCGACTTTTCTCTTCTGCTCTTTTTCTACATATGGGATGATTCCGCTATATTTATCTCGAAGTGCAGATGTCACCGGTGTGGTGTCTTGTTCCGTCTTCAATGGTGGTGAGGCTGATGAGCTGTTACCTGCGGCTCTTCTTCTTTCACCTTTACGTTTTCTTATGTTTACACTACCTATTGCACTGTCGTCACCTTTCTTTTTGCTATCACTATCTGTACACTCATCGTCACTATCGTGATCACACGTAAGTAGGTTTGTGTCAAGGACTACTACCTTTTTATTATATGTCTCGTTACATCCGGTCATCTGTTGTGTTTCATTATGTTGTTGAGGTGTTATGCGTTGTTGTGTATGATCTGCAGGGTTAATTATCTCTCCAGATACAAAATTCACTGGTTTTATATGTCCTATACATCTTTTTGTATTATACCTTTTTGGTGTGTTGTCATTTATTCTTTCTTCGCTGCTAGCTTTGGCATAGTCAGGTGTTGCGTGAGATTTCTGTGTATTGTCCATTTGTTCGTTTTCCGTGTGTTTGTTTAGGTTTACAGACTTGTCTGTGTTCGTGTTTGTTTGTGTGCTGTTGTTTTGTATTCGATCGGTGTTGCTGTGTGCATTGTATAGCACTTCAAATTCCAGCTCGTCAATTCTCGCCTGCAGTGATTGCTGGTAGCTGACCCAGTATTGCATCTGTTTTTTAAGTTGTTTGGCTATGTTATAATGTATAGCTCCATTAAGTACCATGTCGTCGATGAAGTCCATGGTATTTATATAACTGTCATGTAATGCGTGCATGCCTTGAAGAGATGGGATATCGTCTGTGTGTGTGGGGTGAGTGGGAAGCAGTCCCATCTGCCTGCGCCAGGTTATAGCTCTTTGGTGGTTTCGATTAATGGTCGATGGTGATTTATAGTTCGTTTTTTGCATTCTTGATTGGGGCAGTGTTGGGCTGCTTTCATTCTCCATAATCGAAGCTCTGTAGCAGTCGATCTTGGAGGAATTTATGTGTTTGACATTCAAGACCTCTTCGTCTGGCACACAATTTGCCTCAGATTCTGCAGGGGATGCAGATGTCTTGTTCTGCTAGTTTGCACTGATTTCTTATGTGGCCCTTCCCTTTGCAATTGGAGCACGTGATTTCGGTGTCTTTACACTGCTTTGTGGTGTGTCCAATATCACAGCACAGTCCAAATGTCAGATGAAGGCAAAGAACACCATTTCCAATAGAACTTGCCACTTACATAGATGTGAAACTTCCTGGCAGATTAAAACTGTGTGCCGGATCGAGACTCGAACTCGGGACCTTTGCCTTTCGCAGGGAAGTGCTCTACCATTTGAGCTACCCAAGCACGACTCACGGCCCGTCCTCACAGCTTTATTTTTGCCAGCACCTCGTCTCCTATTTTCCAAACTTCGCAGAAGCTGTCCTGCGAACCTTGCAGTAGTAGCACTCCTGGAAGAAAGGATATTGCGGAGACATGGCGTAGCCACAGCCTGGGGGATGTTTCCAGAATGAGTGTTCGCAGGAGAGCTTCTGTGAAGTTTGGAAAGTAGGAGACGAGGTACTGGCGGAAGTAAAGCTGTGAGGACGGGTTGTGAGTCGTGCTTGGGTAGCTCAAATGGTAGACCACTTGCCCGCGAAAGGCAAAGGTCCCGAGTTCGCGTCTCGGTCCGTCACACAGTTTTAATCTACCAGGAAGTTTCATATTATCGCACACTCCGCTGCAGAGTGAAAATCTTATTCTGGTTAAACTGTGGTATGTGGACCTCTTGGAGCAGAGATCAGCTCAAAATTTTATAATTGGTATGAGTGTTGTTGTTGTTGTTGTTGCTGTTTTTGACTGCAGTTTGAAAACAGGTTTGATGCAGGTCTTTTCGCTAGCCTATCCTGTGCAAGCCTTTTCATCTATGCATAACTAGTGCAGCGTACGTGTTATTTGAACATGGTTCCTGTAACCAGTCATTGGTCTCCCTCTATTCGGTTCAGCACCAGCTCATTAGTTTTCCTCACTGATCCTGAACATTCGTCTGTTGTATTACGAGTACATTTAGAAAACGTCTATACTTTCCTTCTCGAATTGTTTCTCGTTCACTTTTTACTTCTGTAAAAGTGTAGAGTCTAGAAAACATCTTCAGAAAAGTCCTCTTAACACTTACGCCTATGTTCACTCTCAACAATATTCTCTTATTCAGAAATGATTATCTTCCTGTTGGCAGTCTATATTTTATATCCTCTATACATCTGCCATCAACAGTTACTTTGTTACCTAAATAGTAAAACTCATTTAATACTTCTAGTCTCTCATTTCCTAATCTAGCTTCCTGATTTAGTTAGACCACATTCGATTACTCTTGTTTTACTTCTGTTGATTTCATCTTCTAAACTCTTTGCAAGGTACTATCCATTCTGAAAAGCATTACTGGAGAAGCGCCGACCTGTATAACATTTCAAAAATAAAACAATCTTGATCGCATTAAATAGTTATTAAAACGGGAACAAGTTTCAGTCAGTTATAATCATTATCAGACCAGTCTCCTCAGATGGAATGCGGAGGCGGCGGGCGGAGCACGAATCATGTGTGCGAAGGCACAAACGTCGATTTCAGCCTGTTACAGTCGACATTTGTGTCTTTGGACATACACAGTGACTCACATATTTATTCTAACAGGCAATAATATTAGTGTTTTCAGTAATAGTGAAGCACAGGTGTAAAAGAAATACAAGTTCCTGTACAAAATGTAAAAACTATACGTTCATAGTACTTCTATAGAAAGCTGAAAAAAAAACAAAAATAAGAATTAACGAACACAACCAAAAACAAAACCAATATTACACAAAATTATTCGTATAACTTTCTGTTTCGGGATGCACTTCCTTTAGATGTCTTCGGCAATCTAAGAAGTGAGGCACAGAGCACATAACTTGGGGTCCTTTTTCGTTTGTCTGATGGTGTAACACTCTTCTCGCACAGAAAACTTTCTTGGATGTCCCGTGCGCGGTAGATTGTCAATCGTAACTTCCTCCTGGAATCTTCTGATTACATCGAAAACAGCACTTTTCTTCATTTGTAACATTTCAGCTATTTTACAACAACTTTGGCTCTGAAGCATGGTGAAAAAGTACCAGCTCCCATTGTTCGAATGTGCTCTCTCCTCTCTCCTGCAACCCACCGTTACTCCAACTGTAACACAGCACATTACTTCGCTTAATGCTCACGTTCACATTGTCCGTGGCTCCTCTACCCCTGCCGGACGACTGTTGATTACTGTTGAAGCACGTTCGCAGCGTTCAGAGATTCCAGGGTCACTGGTTCTAAGCGTACATTATTTTCTTTGAACCAGTGGTCCAGTAGGTCACAAAGGCTAGTTATTAATGAGTGTCCGAATTACATGAATTATGTGAGTCACTGTAGTTCGTTTTCCACCCGCTACCTCCACTCACCATCGAGGAGACGCGTCTGGAGATAATCATTACTGATGGGAAACGATTACCATTTTAATGAACATTTTATGCGATCAAGACTGGTTTAAGGTTCCTTAAAAATACTATCTGCTCTTTTCATTTGTTTTCCAAGAGACATTAAAATGTGTATTTAGTGGAAACAATACTAATATTCAAGTTAAGTGCAAATCCGACTTTGTATTAACAAAAACACCTTGTACTTTTATGTGCAAATACTGAAATGTTCAGAGGACCTATATGGAATGAACATATTGTAAAATATAATTGGAAAAAATAGGATAAAAGGATAAAAGAATTAATGCATCCAATGACTTTGACATGTTTATTGATTTAGATTTAATTGACAAATAAAATAAATTTTTTATACAATAAAAATTATGTTTCATTTATGTTAACATCCAATAATTCAGCATCATCATCAGTATCACCAATTTCCTCAGCTTCCTTCATCAAACTCTTCAATGGTTTCAAACCCTTTTGGTAAGGTCTTTGTCCTGGAACAGATCCTGTTGTTGCGGTTCCTGTAGTACTTGTAGTACGAGTAGCTTATATATATAGTATTATAATAATAGGAACCAACAACAGTACCTGCTCCATGTATACAACCATCTTGTTGATATTCAAAACTATTAGGTGCAATAGTACTAGACATGAAGCGCATTTTCTCATGAGCTGCAGACTGAACTTGAGTATTCCAAGTCTCATAATTAAATCCAACTTTAATCCTTGTTACAAGCAAACAAATCATTTTAGCACTAACAAAAGAATTTTCACTACCAGGTGTATTATTAGGCACAGGATTAATACCAAGACTAAAATTAACAGCCTCTGTAACTTAACCTTTCCTTGTCATAGAATGCAATGCAGAACTCTTTTCAACACACTGATAATACTAATTATGACTAACTTGATGAATAGGATTATAAGGTACAATAGTAGATTCAGTAGAACCAATAGGACCACCATCACTATCCACTTCTTATGGAGACAATAAAGTAATATTTACCCTAAACCACTCACAACGATCAGTCATAGGAGGTTGTGGATACTCAACTTCATTCTTCAAAACGCCACATTGAGGCGTATAACGGTAAGTAAAAGGCCTTCTGGCATCTACTGTTGACTGTGCAACATCCTGCGCGTAAATTTTATGCAACAAAGGACCTCCTAAATCACGAGAAACACA